>NC_053462.1:0-1200000 GCF_015227805.2 Hirundo rustica
ATTAAATTGTTGGTATAATTTTACATTAGTACAGACAGTGGATGTGATCTGCCTTTGGGGTCATGGTGATAAAGGGCTCCCATTTAAATTTAAAATAAAAGCTATACGTATTGCAAGCATCAAATCAACTGTAGCCCAAACTCTGACCACACCACCTAAAATTGAACATAAAATTTATGAAATTGGCCCATATGTAATAAGGAATACGGGACAACAACAACTGTTATTTATTCCAGAGTGGTGTCTTAAGCATATTGAAGTACTAATGCAAACAAACATTTCTGAGATTCAGCCAGCCTGCTCCTCTTTTCTAAGGACATCATCCGAGGGCTGGACAACATGGTTACAAAAGCAAGTACACTTCAGGGGCAGAATGAGAAGAGATTTAACCAGAATATTAGGAATCAGATTGGGGGTCTTAAATGGAATCAATTCAGAAATATTAATGAACAAATTAGCCACCGCCAATAATGATTTGATAAAACTAAGACAAACCCTACAATCCTCTTTATTAGCACTAGGAGCTAACCAATGGGAAATTTCCAAAATACTACCAAAGTGGAAAGAAGCTGAGGACCAGGACCATAAGCTAATAATAAACGCACTAAACATAGCCCAAAACAATGTGTCGTTAGCCCTCAGCTGCATACAGGCACAATTATGGATACAATCAATAGTTGCTCTAGTAATAAGGGAAGGAAATGAAGGTGCTTTTCCAATTGAAATTTGGAAAATTGTCTGGGACAATGCAAACAACCTAGAAAGAAAACTTCAGTCTTGGTGGACTCTGGTAAATTTTACCTATGACCCCACCACCGAAATAGCTACTACTTTTGTACTGACTATACGCAATGCCACAATTTACAATATCCACCCTATTATTACACTAGGATTAAATCATGAAAGAACAGTGCTCTACCCCTCAGAACATAGAGCATGGGCCTGGATAATGAATGAAAAGTGTCAAACTGTGAATTTGGAATCTTGTGTTACCCGGGAAAAACAAGGGTTTATCTGTGAGACTAACATGATCAATGAACAAGATATATGCCTAGGCACTGAGCAAAACATTTGCCACTTTCAGATTCATCCAGATACTAGTCAAAAGACTATGCTTGTATATATTTGCCTAGACTGTGTGTGTTTAAGAACTGCATGTGTTTCTGTAGAAATAGATGATAACAATGTAATCTTGCCTACTAGGAACTATTCTAATTTTTGTATTTGTAATTTTGTTAAGATTGTATGTTGTGATTTTTCATATTTAGCACTGGGTACATCCCACCAGTTGATAAGAACCAACTACACGATGCACCATAAATTATCACCTGCACCCATTGGAATGAACCTTACATTAGTAAGACAGATAATGAAGCACCAAGACCTGGCAGAAATCCTGAAAAAGATTCAGGAAAAGGGGCAAAAGACTCTGGTTATTGTCTATCATGATATAAAAAGAGATAAGCAAAGTATTACAAAGGAGTAAACTGAGACACAAATCACCACTGGTGGGATGCACTCTTTGGATGGTCACCGACTGCAACTGGGACTTTGAACACACTTTGCCACCCCATCATTGTCATACTGACATAAGTAGGTAGAAGTCTGGTGCTATCGATTGCAATGCTTGTTTAGAATTGGAGCATGTTAAAACAAATAGCTGTACTGACTTCTCTAGCAGCAGCCTATAGTAATGCAATGAGAGATACGTACCGAGAAGAGCGGGCTGCGGAGGTAGATTGGAAAAGGGAAAGGCATCAGTATTGCTAAATAAAAGAATTTACTGATTTTCTAGAAAAGGGGGGTATCAACATTATATTAAAGGGAGAGGAAGGTAGCAGGAGCCGTCCCGCCAGCGGAAAGCCGCCGGCATAGGCGGCGAGAAGCCAGTATGTGCGGCAACGGGGCAGTTTTGTGGCATGGGGCAGGACCACGGCGCGAGTGGAGTGGCTCCGGGACGGATGAAGTGGTGGGCAGCACACGGTTGTGCTGAGCTTGGCACGGGCACCAGCGCACGGGCTAGGACTGTGTGGGTCAGACCGGGAGCGGCAGGCACCACAAGGACCATCAGCAGCACCGGCGCTGCAGGCAGTGCCAGTGACGACCGGAGTCCGCAGGCGGAGCTGGCACCATGCCAAGCAGAGAGCAGAGTGGATGCCACTGCGGAGAGCCAGTCCTGGGGGGCACGGGTACAGGGCGGGGGAGGTTGGCAGCCAGCTGCTCCAGGAGCATCTCTGCCCACCCCACTGCCAAGGTGCAGGCAATGCACCCAAGCAGCATGGCCCTGCCTCGCATGGCTTTCAGACTGCCTCCACAGCTCAACTGCTGCCATAGCTCCATCAGAAACCCCATCTGCACTGTTATGGATGATAAATAGCCAATTTGATATGAAGTAATTTTATTCTGCCATTTTAAAAATAACAATCTGAAACAGCCACAATAAAAGAGACAACCTCGATCCCGGGTTATTGAAGTTGGGTGAAGGCAGAGATGGCCACAACTGAACCAGTCCTCACCGTTCACAGTCCCTTAGATTCAATGGGAAGGTTTTATAGAGTTTTTATTCCCTGAGGTAGTTTTGTTGTTAGTTTGTATCTGCCATGCATATTCATGTATTTTCTTTCTTTTGCCCCTTGACTTCAAATGCCTCTTCCTGGCAGAATCGAGTGCTTGGATGGGGTTCCAAGAAATTGGCATTGGGATGCTGGTAGCAACATCTCCAGGTTTTCCACTTCTAGATTGGTATCATGTGTTAGTCACCGGAGAAGGCAGTGGACCCTCCCTTGATGGATGGGACATCTCTTGTTTGGACATTCCTTTTGGTTGTTAATTTGGACTTCACCCTGCCATTTTCTGGAATCTCTACAATTGCAAATTAGTCTCGGCAGCCAGAAAAGTACCCACAGTTTTTGGAAACCTTGTAATGCAGTTTATAGGTTATAACATATAACACACTTAAAACACAAATTTATCTCAAAACATATATCACATGCACCCTGTCAAGAGTTGTGGAGTTTGGTCTTCCCTCCCTGTGATATGTAATATAAAGTTAATTCGCGTTCGGTCTAAATTAAACTTTGTAAAATATAAAATGTACTTGGGATTTGAAAAGCAGAATGTGAGGGGGAACATGGAGGATTGAGAAACAGGGGGGTTTTCTGCCAGGAAACCATCAGAACACTCGTTTACCCAGTGAATAGAAAGAGTGACCAGATAAGACATGTGCCCCCCAGAGATGAACCTGCTAACGACGCAGCAATCAACACCAGAGAGGTATCTTATCTGCTCCAGCTGAGTTTTACATCTCTAAACACCACTCTGGAGTAAGCAATCAAGACATTGTTCTACCCCAGGAAATCTATTCTACTGACGGGAGACATGGACATGAGTATCTAAGGAAGCAAAATGGGATATGAGAAGCAAGGTAGCTCTTCATCCTTAGCGAAAGACTGTATAAAAGCCAGAAGCTTGAGACACACTTTGTGAACAGGGTAGATTCAGAGTGATCAGAGTCCATTTCTGCATTCACCCAGTGCCGAAACCTGGGGTTCGACGCTGTTCCTTTTAATTGTGGCTGTTAGAGACTGAGTTTAAGTCTCGAAATAAAACACTATATTTTGATTCACGAAATTGGGCTTGATCATTTATTACACTCCCAAAGTTATTTTATCGACCCCTATGAGGCCTTCTGTACCCTCCTTCCCTCAGACTCCCCCAAACCCTTCCCAGTCCCCTGCCTGGGAAGATGTTGGGCACGTCACCCCAGGCCCCTGCTGGCCAGTTGTGAGGGCTCCAGGAGAGGTAACAGTTGTGTGTCAGCACTCCAATATGCCTATGGCCAGAGCCTTTTGGAACTTGTTTTCCTGCACTTTTCCCTCTCGTCCTGTCCTTTTTCCTGCCTCTGATTCCACCAGCTTCACCTCAGGAGGCAGTGGTTGTTCAGTCGTAAGTCTCTCCTCTCCTGGGAGGGATGGAATTGGAGGTCTCCTTGCAGTCACAGTTGCTTTGTGCAACACCACCACAACAGCGACATCTGCACCCTGCACCCCATCCTTGTTTACCTTTTCTTTGAGACACCTGATAACTTGTGATGAGCATGGAGCACGTAACATTGCTACCCCTAGCCCAAATCAGTGCAATTGTTTAGTCTGTGTGCCAAGTTCTGGACAAAATATAGCTTTTACTGGGCACACATTCATTAGAAGTTCTCTGTCACCTTGGTCATAGGTGACAGCAGGGTGTTACCCTGGTTTTTCTGAGTTTCTTTATTAGCCTTTTGATTTTCATAAATGGAGTCAGATCTTTTAGTTACTGTAGAATATTAGAGCAGTTTTCTACCTTTCCCACAGAAGTAATATAAACAAATCCTCTGTTTTTCATTCTCTGTCCTTTGTTTGCATATTTCTAACCTGAAAACAATTGTAACTGACAATTCATCTGGCCACTGAGGCTGAGGGGTAGAAACCCCAAAAAGCCAATCTCCTGCTAGACCCACGAATGTGACCCACGAATGCTAGACCCACAGCTTTCAGCTGTGAGCTGGGATTGGAAAGACCTCTGCCTTGCGAAATCTCTTGTCTGCGTGTGACTGCTTTGTGTGTCTCGGTGACAGCAGGGGACCTTTTAACAATAGCTGGGGGAAAAAACAACAACAACAAGAACAAAAAAACAAAACAATAACAAAAAACCCACCCACACACACAAAAAACCCACCAAAACAAACAAACAAACCAGAAAAAAAACAACACAAAAACACCCCAGGTGTAATGCAAAGCCAGGTGCCCAAGTAGTTCTGCAAGTTATCTGAGTGGGTTTCAACCTTTCATTAGTTTTTTCCTTTTGTGCCACTTATTCTAAGTTATGCAAGTTTATTTTATAAAGTGGTAATTTATTGGAATTTTATTGATTTAAAGCAGAATGTTTAAAGTTGTCTTTTAATATATCTTGAGTAAAATTCTCTTTTCTTATTTAGTAAGAAATAGATTTTGTAACACGTTCTTTTATGCCTTGGCTAATATCCTTTTGCAAGGGGCCTTGCAGACGGATATTATTCACAGTATTTAGACATTGTGTTAATTTAGGTTAAGGCAAATTTTGGAACATATACCAAGGATCTCAATTTGTGCAAAAAAAATCTAGTTTATAAGCTCTGTATTATAGAGAGAGACTGCAAGAAAAGACAAAGAGTAATCTAGCACCAGGCGAGATAGTGTGACTGCAGGGAGGCAGAGCTGTTTGAGTCACAGTCATCAAGTGCAAAAGTTCCCGCAAAGATTTTCAAGTGGTGGATGAGCATAAAAAGAGAAGATAGAGATCCAAGTGGAACAAGATTACCAGACTTGCAGAGCTGCCCTGATTCAGGAGAGATGGTTCAGCAGAAAGACTTTCCTTTCAAAACTGTTTGTTGTCACAAGTTATGTTTATGGTTTTAAGATTATTGTTATAATGTTGATAACATTTTGCTGTTTATGAGGGTAGTCCTGAGGATCCTTGTATCACTTGCTAGTACTCTTTCATTTGTTCCCCTAAAAGTTTTCCATTAATCCATATTTCTAATTCTATTTTGCATAACACCTTTAAGGTCTATTTCTGGAAATAATTTGCTTTAGAATTACGGTTTTTCCTGTTCGGTCGTTAATAAGATAGCTGTGGCTACTCAGAGAAAAACAAAGTTAAAGTTAGAAAAGAGCTATTGCTTCAGAATTCATTTATCTTGTTAATTAAAGATTTATTGGTGGTGACAAATTTCCTTTAAGTGTTCAACAAAAAGAAAATATTTCAATTTGTCTTCAGTTTAACAGCTTTTGCATTGATGATATGACAAGGAAATACTTCTCCCTTCTATGCTATGAATTCAAGTTTGTTTTAGGTTTTAGCTTGCTTGTTTGTGCCTTTTATCCCTTAAATATGTGAATACAAATTTCTTGTATGTGGTATTCCCCCAGATCATATTTCATATAAGTCTTAAAGTAATTTAACCTGTAAATTGAGTTCTGTGTTACACAAAGAAAGGCAGCAAAGACAGATGAGGCAACAACCTAAGTCAAAGTATTACTAACCAACAATTGCTGTATGTGCTGCATTTTTGTTGAGAAGTCCCAATGAGGTGTCCTTCAGTATCCAGTTAAATAGAAGAAAAAAGAGACCACAGAAAGGAAGGAAAAGGAACTGCCCAAAGAGACTTTTAAAACAATAATTCTTCTAAGCTTAGTTAAAATTGGGGCTCACATTGACTGTTTAAAATTCCATCTCTAAGAATCCCCCTGTAATCTAGTGTAACCTTTGTATGTAATCCTGCCTCAGTTACTATTCTCATGTATTTCCCTGAACTCTCCCTCTCTCTTTTCTTAACAGAAAAGGGGGATATGTTGCTGTGTGTAATTTTGTGTTTTAATACCCAAAGGTTTATACCTTTTTCCCCCTGGGGTGGTAGTTTAGTATGGGTTGTCTGTCTTCTCTGATACCTAACCCTATTCCCGAATGTTCTCTGTCAATCCTTCTGGAGCCAGCCCCTGTCTGGACTGCCCCTTGGGGAATCTCCTATTCCTTGAGGCTCCATTGGTCTGCTTATATAAATCTCATCACATTTGCCATCCCACTGGGTTTATGTTTTGTAAACTTCCCCTTGTGTCCCCCCTTGGTCTTCTCCCTATTGGCCCCTTAACCCCCAAACTCCACCCTGCTTCTGTCCCTTAAAACCCATGGTCCAAGTTTGTCCCCTGTCTTCACCTCTGCACTGTATTCGAATTATGTGACGTTAATAGAGAAATCTCAGACAGCAACTGAAGCCCACTTCACTCCTTTTTACACTGACCAGTGGAGACCACTTAGGACCCTAGGACCATAGGGGTTGTGGCATGCCTCCGCAAAGTACCTTATCACCAGGCATGAGACAAAAAAAGCCCTGTTCATTTTCAGTTGTTCCAGCAAGCAAATGTGAAAAATGCCAATCACTTGTTTTAAAATTTTAAAAGTTTAATAGTAATAAAAATAGTTATAAAAATAGAATTAGAGTAATAAAAAAATTGAACAATTACAGTCAGGACAATATGAGGCAATAAAAACAAAGTAACAGATGTCTGGGTGTCTTCCCGAGCAAAAAGCTCCGAAGAAGGATCCCCGTTACCAAAGGATTATCTCTTAAAAGCAATAGCCTGTTGAATATTCATACATTTCATACATGATGTATAAATTCCATTCAAACAAAGAATTCTCTCTGGTTAGTGTCACTTTTTTCCCTTTATCTCCGTGGTGTCTTTGGGTCTGAGCAAGGCAGAAGTCGGTCTCCTCTGATGAGAAAGTCATAAATTCTTTTTTCTTTTGAAAAATTTACATTTTCCTGTGTCTGGTATATAAAAACTACATTTTAACTACAAAACTACATTTACCATACTATCAAAATATTAATACAACATTACTAATCAATACAACATAATACATATAGTAAATATCTTGCATAGAGCTATAATAATACGCACTTTTCACATAAACATGCTAGTGCAGCAACTTTCCTGCTACTTCCAGTACTGGAGGAGATGCAGGGGATCCAGTGTGTGTTTTCCACGTCTGCACCAGCAAGAGCACAGGCACTGATAGCTAGTTGCTCTATTTCCATGGCAGAGCTGTAAAGAGCGACAAGCTTCATTTTGCAGAGAGAACTCTGCGCTCGGCTCTCGGTTTGTGTGACTGTGCTTGTTGGTTTGCTCAGTTCACAAGCCTTGTTGGTTTTCACTTGTTCCAGCAAGCAAGCAGGTTAGTGCAGCAACTTTCCTGCTACTTCCAGTACTGGGGGAGCTGCAGGTGATCCAGTGCTGGGGGTTAGGTTTGTTCTTTTTTTTTTTTTTCTCATAGAGTTTTTCTCCATAAAGTTGCTAAGTGACAAAGTCCTGGTGCTTAGCTGGTGCTTGACCAACACAAAGGAGGTGGCCAAATGTTGAATGTTGGGAGGGGAAAGATCACAGACTTTTGTGGCTGGAAAAGGACAGGGCTGAGGGAGCTGAGGGTCCTTCTTGCTCTGGGCATCAGAGTGGTTGGCCAGGCTGCTGCTTACTGCGGGAAGAATCCACTGTCCACAGAAAGTCTGGTCCCTGGCAAATCTACCATCTTCGCTTGTGCCCAGGAATTATGAGCTCCTCCACCTGCCATTCTGGAGCTGGGCCAGCCCTGTCTGGGCATTGCGGCTTCTCCAGCACTGCTCTATTTGCTATGCTGTAGCCCCCCTCCCCCCCTGCCTGCAAGGACATTACCCCTTGCCTGCTAGGGAAATCCTGCCTTTCCGACCACCAGCCAGGGAGTTTCCACTGTTCCAGCTTAGTGTTCTAAGAGTCCCAAGACAACAGACTGCCCCGGGCATTGTGAAACAAAGCCCCTTGAGGTTTGCAGTTCTGTTTATTATTAATGGTGTAGTGGTTGTTGTTTCTTTGCCTTGTTATACTAACTAGTAAAGAACTGTTATTCCTTTCCCCATACCTCTGCTTGAAAAGCCCCATTAATTTTCTAAATAATAATACCTTAGAGGGAGGGGATTGGAATTCCCATTCCTAGAGAGGCCTTGCACCTCCCTAGCAGATACCTGTCTTTCAAACCAAGACATACAGCGTGAGTTTTCCACGTCTGCACCAGCAAGAGCACAGGCACTGATAGCTAGTTGCTCAATTTCCATGGCAGAGCTGTAAAGAGTGACAAGCTTCGTTTTGCAGAGAGAACTCCGCGCTCCCCGCTCGCTCTGTGTGCTGTGCTTGCCGCTTTGCTCACCTCACAAGCCCTGTTAGTTTTCACTTGTTCCAGCAAGCAAACAGGCTAGTGCAGCAACTTTCCTGCTACTTCCAGTACTGGTGAAGATGAAGGTGATCCGGTGTGTGTTTTCCATGTCTGCAGCAGCAAGAGCACAGGCACTGATAGCTAGTTGCTCTACTTCCAAGGCAGAGCTGTAAAGAGTGACAAGCTTCGTTTTGCAGAGAGAACTCTGCGCTCGGCGCTCAGTTTCTGTGCCTGTGATTGTTGCTTTGCTCGGTTCACGAGACTTGTCCATTTTCACTTGTTCCAGCAAGCAAACATTCTAGTGTGTAGGGCAGTTTTTTAAAGAGTGAGGCCACAATATATTGATAGGAGATTTGAGCAATCCTTGCTGTCAAGGTACAGTGTGTGATCTTGTGCTGTTCCTGTGCTGTTCCTGAACTTTATTGTTACTTCGAACTGATGCTGAATGTGATATATGTGCTAAAGTTAATTCATGTTATCAAATTATAAAGGGTAAATGTTCACTGTATAAATATGAGTGTTAAAGATTTGTTCAAACTAATATAGGTAAAGGTAAAATGGAGAAACCAAAATAAAAGAATTTCCTCAACTCGGGAAGCACGAGAGGGACACGAGGAAAGTATGATTGGAATTACCAGAAAGGGGGCCTAGAAACTATCGCTGCCGGGAATCCCTGAAAGGATACAAAGGACAACGGAAAACGGAGATACAAGTCCGGAGAACAAAATAATCACTTCAGATGGATATCTCTACTCGTCTCCGCCGAAATTAACATATCCACGACACACCCCAGCCCAACCATCAGCTGCATTGTTCCACCCTACCGGTCCATTCAAACTCCCGATACCGGGACTTGCATGATTAATGAAGACGCCTCGGAGGGAAGAACGTTAGAATCCCAGACTTCACTCCACGATCTAGTGTATAAAAAGGGGTGGTTGGAGACCGAAATTGTGAACTTGGAGGGATAACAGACTGGCAGAGTCTGATATCCGTGTTCACCCAGCAGCAATCCCGGGCTCGACGCTGTCCTTTTAATTGTGGCTTTCTGAGACTGATATTTTGTCTCACAATAAAATTCTAAATTTCTGATAAATCGAATCTGGTCGATTTTATTTATAACAATTCTGGTGACCCCGACGTGATTGGAGTGATACCGGGACCCCCGTGGGACCCCCGTCTCTGACCAGGAGGTGCCCTGCTGAATTCAGCGGCCTGGCAGAGCTGGGGTAGCCGGGTGGAACCGATCAACCACACGAAGAACAGAAACCGCAAAAGCCACACTTAAAAGGGAGATAGGCGAGGTCAGAGCTCTCGGGGAACTCAGGGAGGTTTTTCTTTGGAAGCAGAACCTCCGGAGCCGCGGCGAAGAGATCTACTCATAAAAATCTACGTGCACAAAGAATCCACGCAGGAAAAGGATCGTAAGTATTGCGTGGTTGAGTGGGGGTGACCGAGTGTGTGAGTGAGACATGATTTTATCATGAAGCGAGTGGGACCCCAAAATCGCAGTTCCATTGTCCCGCGAGGGGCGTGGTCGGTTGCGGAGGAAGCGAAAGTTTCGGGGGTAAAACGCACCTCACACGTTAAGCCCTGAAAACTCGGGGAGTTTTCGGAAAGGGGGGATCGGTCACAGGAAGGCTGAAAGGGAAGGTTACGTCCTTACAAGAGTTCCGGGGACTGGTAAATCTTTCAGCCTTGGACCAGGAACGGTCCGGGGAGGAAGCAAGGAGAAGGGAGAGCTCACACACACCAGAAAAAACCCGGGGGGGGAGCGATCACCCACAAAGGGCAAGTATCTGGTAAACCCACACCATGGGGCAAACAAAAAGCAAAACTAGTAAAAGGAATTTAAGAAAAACAAAACGGGGAACCGGTAAAGGAATCCCTGAAATCCCGGTTGAGAGCCCGCTGGGATGGATGTTAGAACATTGGGAAGAATGTCCCATAAGGGAAAGAAAATCCAAGAAACAGATGATACACTACTGCATAGAAGTATGGGGAGGGATGGAAATACGGGATCACGTAACTTGGCCCGTGTTTGGAACATTTGAGGAATGGATATGTAAGGCACTGGTGCTTTATGTCAGAGAGAAGGGAAATGCGGAGGAACAGGAATATGCTGGGGTCTGGGGAAAAATAGATGCGAGACTGTTACCTGTGAAGATAGAAAACCCTACTGCTGTCTCAGGGGATAAATGGGAACCCTTAGACAATTTACCTCCACCGTACATCGTGCCCTCGACCCCTCCCAGAGCAGAGCAGAATAATCCGCAAAACCCTGGGAGATTAGGACCTCCTTTAGGACGAGGAATTCCTATGCCTCCGTCTCTTCCATCTGCCCCTCCGTTAGAATCACAATCAGGGGCCCCGTTCCCACCGGTTGGGCTCCCTCCCCCGCTAGAACCTGTACAAGCCCCTCAGCCACTGGGAGGGAGGACACAAAGTACACACACCTCTGCACCAACACGGGATGACCTGCTGCCTGATTTAGATTTGGCGGCTTTCTTTAGTTCCCCTACAAATACACAGCAGGGTTGGGCAGAAGCAAAACACTCACCTCCCGCTAGGAGGACCAGGAGACAGCTAAAGAGAATGAATGAGGTGGAGAGTGAAGGGGAGGGTGAAAAAGCTAATCTTCTCCCCCTAAGGGAAATACCCACCGCTCCGGGAATCATCGGGTACGTAAACGTCCCGATTAATACCAGCGATGTAAGAGCCTTCAAAAAGGAGATGGGGAAGCTTATGGATGACCCTTTAGGGGTCTCCAAAAGGCTAGACGAGTTTTTGGGAACTAGCATCTATTCACAGCCATTCTCAAGTCCTTGTTCAATACAGAAGAAAGAGAAATGATCAGACAAGCGGGGATAAGGGAATGGGAACGGAGAAACCCTCAGAGCACTCCCAGAGATCAGAAATGGCCAAGCCAAGATCCCCGATGGAATGCTCAGACCGAGGAGGGTAGGAGAAGTATGATTGATATGAGGAACATCATCATACAGGGAATCAGAGAGGCCGTGCCCCGGGGACAAAATCTGAGTAAGGTTTTCGGGGAATGTCAGGGGAAAGATGAGACTCCCACCGAATGGTTAGAAAGATTGAGAAAAAGCCTCCAGATATATTCAGGGACAGACCCCGATTCTCCCGTGGGGGAGGTACTGTTGAAAACCCAGTTTGTAGCAAAATCGTGGGAGGACATCAGGAAAAAGCTGGAGAAGATCGAGGGATGGCAGGAGAAGGGACTGCAGGAATTGCTGCGGGAAGCCCAAAAAGTCTATATGAGAAGGGATGAGGAAAAACAGAAAATACAGGCTAGAGTATTAGTAGCTGCTGTAAGGGAAGCCCAGAAACAGGAACGCCCACAAGCTTCGGAGAAACCCTTAAGGAAAGCACCACCGAAGGGGCCAATACGTCCGCAGAAAGGGACCTCAGGGAATCGAATGGAGGGGTTGGAATGTTTCTATTGTAAGAAAAAAGGACACATGAAAAGGGATTGTCCAAAGAGGATAAGGGATGAAAAGATGTTTCAGGAGGACTAGGGACGTCAGGGACTCTATCTTTTGGGGTCCATAACATCAGGGGAGCCCTTGATAACATTGAAGATAGGACCCAAAGGAACAAAAATGGATTTTTTAGTAGATTCTGGGGCTGAGAAAAGTACATTTAAACAGTTGCCCCCAGGGTGCCAAATAAACAAAGAATCTATGGTGGTTATAGGAGCTAAAGGGGAACCGTTTAAAGTCCCCATTGTAAAGAATGTGGAAATTGAATCAGAGAATAAAATTTGCTTGGGGGACATGTTGTTAGTAGAAGAAGCTAATTACAACCTGCTGGGTAGGGACCTGATTGTTGCACTGGGCATTAACCTCATTGTAAGGAATTCACAGATAATGGTTAGCATATATAAACTAACCCGTGAAGATGAGGACAAAATTAACCCCAAGGTATGGCATACAGGGAAAGAAGCCGGGAAATTGGTTATGGAACCCATATCAATTGAAATTGAGAGGCCTGAAGATCCCATAAGGATCAGGCAGTACCCAATCCCTTTAGAAGGGAGACGGGGACTGAAACCTATAATAGAGGATTTAATAAGGAAGGGCATATTGGAGCCGTGTATGTCCAGGCACAATACCCCAATTCTGGCTATTAAAAAGGCAGATGGGAATTATAGGTTAGTGCAGGATTTAAGAGCCATAAATGAAAGAACAAGAACCCGGTTCCCTGTAGTGGCTAACCCCTACACCCTTCTGAATAGGATTTCCCCGGAAGATACTTGGTACAGTGTTATAGATCTAAAGGATGCATTCTGGACATGCCCTTTAGCTGAAGGCAGCAGGGACTTTTTTGCATTTCAATGGGAGGATCCAGACACTAATAGGAAACAACAGTTAAGATGGGCCTCACTTCCCCAAGGATTTGTGGACTCCCCAAATTTATTTGGACAAGCATTAAAACAATTATTAAGTCAGTTCTCCCCTAGGAAAGGGACAAAGATCTTACAGTATGTAGATGACCTATTGGTGGCTGGTGAAACGGAGGAAGATGTAAGAGAATGTACCATTGATTTATTGAACTTTCTAGGGGAAAAAGGATTAAAGGTAGCAAAACAAAAGTTACAGTTCACCGAATCTGGGGTGAAATATCTAGGGCATTGGTTGGTAAAAGGGAAAAAGAAATTAGATCCTGCAAGAGTAGCTGGGATTATAGAATTGCCTCCCCCTAGAACCAAAAGACAAGTACGTCAGCTATTGGGGCTGTTAGGATACTGTAGACAATGGATAGAAGGGTATAGTGAAAAGGCTAAATTTTTGTATGAAAAATTAAATGCAGAAAAGATAAAATGGACTGAACAGGATGATAAAGAACTGGAACAATTAAAGGGTGCTTTGGTAACTGCCCCAGTATTAAGCCTCCCCGATATAAATAAGAAATTCCAATTATTTGTAAATGTAGGGAACCACACAGCACATGGGGTGTTGACACAAGAATGGGCTGGAGATAGAAAGCCTGTAGGTTACCTTTCCAAGCTATTGGACCCTGTAAGCAGGGGGTGGCCTACATGTTTACAGGCAATAGTAGCCGTAGCCTTATTGGTAGAAGAAGCCAAAAAGATTACTTTTGGGGCTCCCATCACAGTTTATACCCCACATAATGTAAGAACAGTTTTGCAAGAAAAAGCTGAGAAATGGCTCACGGATGCAAGGCTTTTGAAATATGAGGCCATCCTTCTTCATGCTCCAGAATTAGAATTAAAAACAACACAAGCAAGTAACCCTGCTGGGTTCCTGTTTGGGGAAGCATCATCTGAGCCTATACATAATTGTACGGACCTAATAAAATTACAGACAAAGATTAGAGAGGATCTGGAGGACGAGGAACTTGAAGAAGGGGAAAAATGGTTCGTAGATGGGTCAGCCAGAGTTATAGAAGGGAAAAGAAAATCAGGATATGCTATTATAGATAGGAAAACTGGGAAAGTAGTCAAATCAGGCCCCTTAGGCACTTCTTGGTCAGCCCAGGCATGTGAATTGTATGCTGTGTTACAAGCTCTCAAAGAACTTAAGGGAAAAATAGGGACTATTTTTACTGACTCAAAATATGCTTTTGGGGTAGTACATACCTTTAGAAAAATTTGGGAAGAGAGAGGACTAGTGAACACCAGAGGGAAAGGTTTAATACATGAGGATTTGATAAGACAAATCCTCAAGGCAGTAAGGGAACCCAAGGCTATTGCAGTAGTATATGTAAAAAGTCATCAAGCTGGATTACAATTCAGAATACGTGGCAATAATCTGGCTGATCAGGAGGCCAGAAAGGCAGCTCTCCTCACCCTAGACATCCCGGAAAGCAGAACAGAAAACCCCAGAGAATTTTCTCCCCATCCTACAGAAAAAGAAATTGAGGAATTCAAGAAAATAGGGAGTATTTTAGTAAATAGAAAGTGGGAATTGGCTGACGGTCGGGAATTGATTCCAAAGGCCTATGCCAGGACCATATTGAAGAGATTACATACACAAACCCATTGGGGAACTCAAGCTTTAGCAGAACAATTTCTAAAGTTCTTTGGATGCAAAGGTATTTTTGAGTTAGCAAAGCAGGAAGTTCAGAGTTGCTTAGTGTGCCAGAAAATTAATAAGTCAAAGGTTAGGCACAGTGCATTGGGGGGACGCCCCTTAGCATATCGTCCTTTTGGGAGAATACAAGTGGATTTCACAGAGTTACCCAAAATAGGGAGATATAGATACCTGTTAGTAATAGTAGATCAACTAACACATTGGGTAGAGGCATTCCCTAGCCCCAGGGCAACAGCTCAAACAGTAGCACGCAAGTTGCTAGAGGAAATAATACCAAGATATGGGATCCCTGACTCCATAGATTCAGATCAGGGAACCCATTTTACATCCAAGGTCATAAGAAACTTGGCAGAAGCTCTGGGAATCAGATGGGAATATCATACACCTTGGCACCCTCAAAGTTCAGGTCAGGTAGAAAGAATGAATCAAACTCTGAAAGCACAGTTGTCAAAACTTATGCTGGAGACTAAAATGACATGGATTAAATGCCTCCCTCTAGCCCTCCTAAATATTAGGACACAACCTCATTCAGGTTCGAGATTATCTCCATTCGAGATGCTATATGGAATGCCCTATGAGCATGGAATGCCAATTGGACACCCCCAGGTAGAGGATTGTCAGATCCAGTCTTATATTGTCTTGATTAACAAAAATTTACAGGAACTACGGAGACGTGGACTGATAGCACAAAGCACCCCCCTGGGATTTGCTATCCACAAAATCCAGCCGGGTGATCGGGTGCTAATCAGAGCGTGGAAAGAAGCACCGCTGTCATCGCATTGGGAGGGACCTTTCCTCGTCCTCCTCACTACAGATACTGCAGTGAGAACAGCAGAAAAAGGCTGGACCCATTGCTCCCGAGTGAAAAAGGTGGAACAACACAGCAGCTCTCCGCAGTGGAAAATCACCTCAGCGCCTGGAGATTTAAAGCTGAGAATCCATCGAGACACCCAATGACCAGCGCTTATCGGATAAGTTGCACCCAGGCAGGATGCCCCTGCTATCCTTTTGTTCATTTTAAGTGCGGGTATTGTAAGCAAGTTTAGGTAACTCATTGTATCCGGGGAGCTAGACCTTGGAATTTGTGTGTACCTTGTTACGAGGAGGAAGTCAGGCTTACCAATCTATTCCTATACGTTGCCACAGAATCAGGATTGTTCGAATTGGATTCTCCTGAGTGGTTCCACTATTTCACTAACGGGATAAGGGGAGGATTAAATAAAAGGGCGGATCCACTCGTAATTGAGTGCAGGAGAACGTTAAAAGTACCCTGTGGAGCAGATCAAATAAGAAGAACTAGGTGGGAACAGTACAAGAGGCGATACGCTCAGAGAAGCACCGGCAGGGACCCGGAAGAATATCCCTGCTGCCAGGAAGATGGTTTACCCCGCCGCTGGTGGCAACCCAACGGGCGAAGGGTTGAGCAGAGGGATAGGTCTATGGGTAACCCTGGTGATCCTGAGTTGAGCCATGTACCCCACGAATGGCCTCCACAAACCCCAAGAGAGAATGGGGGAGGGGACTAATCCCTCCAAGGTTCCTTCAAACCTTACCAGGAACGGAGTTTTAGAATCCAGGGTACGAGTAGACTGGTTTACACTAAAAAGGGGGGAGAATCACAAATGGAATGAAGGGGTTAAATTGAACAAATCCAATCACCGGATGGCAATATCTAGGAGGAGAAGGGAGGTAAGCAGTCTTCCTCTGATCCCCACCTGCAAGGAATGTAACAAGACTGTCTGGATTGGAGGAAAAAGAGAAAGTACTTTTGTAGGATATCTACAAGTTAACCCCTTGTGTTATGATAAGAAGAAACTGAAAATATGTGCCTTGAATAGGAAAACATATTGGGTGGGACAAAATGAGAAATTACAAACAGCTGCTTTAGCCAATGGACCTATATTACTCGATATGTTGGGGGAAAATGATGAAAGAGTTTGTTTAAGGATGGACAAAGTTTTCTGTTTTTCTAAAGATGAGAAAGGGTTAGACCCTGAGAACAAGATACAGAAGGTAGCCTTAGAATTTAAACGACAGGAATTAGCAGCTAAGAAAAAGAGAATGGAGCAGGAAAGAATGAGAACACTAAGCGAGCAATATGAACAATTAGAAAAACAATCTAATGATTGGAGCCTGGCTACCTCCAGCAAAAACCTTTTCCTGGATTTAGTACAAGAAATTGCTACCGAATTAGGGCTAACTAATTGTTAGACCTGTGGAGGATTAAAATCTGCAGAAAGATGGCCCTGGAAAGGTGAGAGTTTAACTTCTGAACAATTGCTAAAATAGGATAACAAAATCTTAAACACTTTAACCCGACCAGGAGGATAGACACTGGACGAATGAGTAATAGGGACAATCTGTATAAGCAGAGAAGGAAATGTTTACAATGATGTAGTGGGATACACTCCTTGTCTATCCACTCTAGCTGTAAATTCCAGCAATAGATCCAAGATATGGCAACCAGAACCCCCTAATGGGTACTGGGGAAAGGAAAAGCAAGAGAGATGTAGTTGGGTAGAGGAAATTGAACTCTGTTGGCATGAACTTGCTAACGCTAACCCTTATTACTCCCTAACTGAGTTAGCAGAATTTTGGGAAAAGCCTGAAAATATAAATATTAAATGGAAAGCACTCAGCAGAATTTATTGGATTTGTGGGAAAAGAGCATATAGTGAGCTACCCTGGAGATGGAAGGGGTCTTGTACCCTAGGCATGATTAGACCCTCTTTCTTTACACTCCCCAGAACTGGTAGCAATTTACTAGGGGCTCCTTTGTATATAAGACCCTCAGCAGGAGAAAGCAAGAGGTAAAGAAGGAACTTCCACAAGTGGGAGGGAATCAGAAATGGGGAGAGGAAGAATGGCCTGCAGAGCGCATCATAGAATACTATGGTCCAGCCACATGGGCACAGGATGGAAGCTGGAGATACAGAACCCCAGTATACTTGTTGAACCGACTCATTAGGTTACAAGCTGTAGTAGAAATAGTGTCTAACCATACCTCAGACGCCCTGGAGTTGTTGGCCAAACAGCACTCACAGATGAGAGCTTTCGTATACCAAAATAGAATAGCTTTAGACTATTTATTAGCAAAAGAAGGGGGCGTTTGTGGAAAATTTAATGACTCAGAGTGTTGTATCGAAATAAATGACTATGGAGAAACTATCAGAGATTTGGCTGCAGAAATGAAAAAAGTGGCACATGTCCCAGTGCAGAAATGGAATTCGATACTAAAAGCATCATAGTAGGATCAAATATTTGGAGCAGGAGATTGGTGGAAAAAGGTGGGATTCTTTATCCTGTGCTCTGTAGCCGGATTAGTATTCTTGCCCTGCCTAATACCCTGCCTAATAAGGCTAATTCACACAGTAGTCCAAAGAATGCAAATAGCAGCCCTTCCTATGGACCCTGAATTAGCCTCAGGGGGATTAGCCAAAAACAAAGCTACCTCGAAAATTATGAACCTAACTGAAGAAAAGAGTACTGCTGCCCAAGTGTTGGAAAGATTTAAAGCTCAGATACAGGAGGGAAACATAGAAAGAACATATTAGAGCAAAACAACAGGGGAAAGGTTAACAGAATAATGGTTAAGAGGCTTTTTTATCTTGACAGAGAAAAAAGACTATAACCAGAACACGAATTAAATTAGTGAATTTGGAAGAGGGGGGATTGTGATATATGTGCTAAAGTTAATTCGTGTTATCAAATTATAAAGGGTAAATGTTCACTGTATAAATATGAGTGTTAAAGATTTGTTCAAACTAATATAGGTAAAGGTAAAATGGAGAAACCAAAATAAAAGAATTTCCTCAACTCGGGAAGCACGAGAGGGACACGAGGAAAGTATGATTGGAATTACCAGAAAGGGGGCCTAGAAACTATCGCTGCCGGGAATCCCTGAAAGGATACAAAGGACAACGGAAAACGGAGATACAAGTCCGGAGAACAAAATAATCACTTCAGATGGATATCTCTACTCGTCTCCGCCGAAATTAACATATCCACGACACACCCGAGCCCAACCATCAGCTGCATTGTTCCACCCTACCGGTCCATTCACACTCCCGATACCGGGACTTGCATGATTAATGAAGACGCCTCGGAGGGAAGAACGTTAGAATCCCAGACTTCACTCCACGATCTAGTGTATAAAAAGGGGCGGCTGGAGACCGAAATTGTGAACTTGGGGGATAACAGACTGGCAGAGTCTGATATCCGTGTTCACCCAGCGGCGATCCCGGGCTCGACGCTGTCCTTTTAATTGTGGCTTTCTGAGACTGATATTTTGTCTCACAATAAAATTCTAAATTTCTGATAAATCGAATCTGGTCGATTTTATTTATAACACTGAAGAAAGAAATGCTGATCGCAAGAGGGAACAAACTGACCTTGCAGACAAAATACATTGAACAATGGACAATCATTTGGAGTGTGTGAACATGAGCTTTTAACCAATCAGCTCTTGTTTAACAGTGCTTGTTTTAGCCTTTAACCACATAAATACAGGCTATTAAGAATAATAAAGGGAGATCAATAAAGGGAGATCAAATCATATTGATGTCTGCTTGATACTCAGCTCCTTTCTTGCAACCGGAAGCCCCATCCAACTGGACCTTGGACACTTCCAGGGATTCAGGGGCAGCCGCAGCTTCTTGCGCCAACCTCTGCCATGGCCCAACTCCCCTCCCAGAATACAATTCCATGCCCGCATCCCATCTCACCCTGGCCCCGGGCAGTGCAAAGCCGTTCCCTGGGCCCTCTCTCTGCAGGCCCTTGGCAAGAGTCTCTCTTAGGCAGAAATTGCTGCTCTTCCCTGCCGTGGGCCAGAAGCTGCAAGTTGATTCTCTCCCCATGGCCCCAGCCTGGCCCTGAGCCAGGGGCAGGACCTTTCCCCACAGCTGTGCGGGCATTGACTCAGTTTGGCCGCAGCCCAGCAGAGGGGTCTCAGAGGTCCCTGGGGACTGCAGCTCCTTCTGAGGACCAGTGTTGGGCAGCTCTGACCTCTGCCCCGGGGGAGCAGGGAAAGCACCCGTGCAAACAGCTGGAGCTGGGTCAGGCCAGGTCCAGGCTGGAGATCAGCAAAAGCTTCTTCCCCTAAAGGGAGCTCAGCTACTGAGCAGGCTCCCCAGCGAATGGTCACAGCCCCAAGGCTGCCGCAGCTCCAGGAGCCTTTGGACACCACTCCCAGGGATGCTCAGGCTGCGATTGCCTGGACTCCCAGATCCCATTGGGTCTCTCTCAGCTCAACCCGATCTGCAATTCTCAGCCATTGTGAGTTGACTGAGCTGCTGGGTTTGGGGCAGGAGTGCAACAACCCCAGCTCTCCCCTCTCTGTGACACCACAGTGGTGGCAGCCTTAGCTTTGTTCCCTCTCTGACACCACTCCACCTGGTGAGTTTTTTCTTCTTTTTTTGTCTGTTCAGCATTAAGCAACTAGTTAACCATATACTAGCCACTACATTGTATCGAAAGTTATTTCTATCAGGTTATATAGGTATAAAAAGCTATGATTCAAGTTATATTGATATCAGGTTATATGGATAACTTACGACTCAAGCTACACAAGCATCTTGTAACTTTGATCTAAATTATAGAGGCATCATAATGCTGTTGAATGCTGCTTCTGAGCTTTCTCACCCAAACTGCAATGACTTTGTACCATTCACACTTGCACTCTGAACCAATAGAACACAGGCAAAAAGCAACCACGTGTCTTACATAGCATTTATATGTAATTTTCCAGAATAGCATTGGTAGATGCACTTGAAATTAGGAAATGGCTGAGCAGGTCCTTGTGCCAAGTGTGGGGATGGACCAGCCTTTAAAACCAAGTTTTGATTAATTAATTGAGTTCCATGTGCTGTTTAGGCAGACAGGGCTGCGTTACCCTGTGACTGCTTCGGCTGCTAAAAGGGAGGGCAGGGACAAACCTAGTGCTGCACGAGACAGGGCTGGAGCCCTTCCCCTTCCTTGTCTCCCCGCGCAGGAGCCGCAAGGGCCCCCCTGTCCGCCCCGCTGAGGGGATCGGCGGCGAGGCCCCCTTGCCTGTCCCGATAACGAGATCGGCGGTGAGGCCCTCCCACCCGTCCCAGAAACAAGATTGGCGGTGAGGCCCTCATTCCGCCCTGCTGGGAGGACCAGTGCCAGCTCGCGGGGCCTGGGGCTGCCCGCGCCCTCATCGCCGTGTGAGGCAGGCGCGGCCGTGGCAGCAGGTCAGTGCTGGCGGGAGCCGCACACCCTGGGTAGGAACCACGGCAGGGCGGCGGCCCTGCGTTTGTGGGCAGAGGCCCAGGGGCCAGCACCGACTCGGTGCACGTCTGCGCACGGACGCCCAGGGAGACCGGGGATGTAGACGGCTCTGAGAGGCGCATTTCTGAGATGGCAAAGGCATCTCCCGCCTGCCCCCGCCTCTCCACAGACATTTCTGTGGGTACCCCCACGCCCACATCCCCGGGGTGCCGGCGGGCAATGTGGGCACGGCTCCCCGGGAAACCAGCATGGTCTGGGAGCATAGCCTTGCGGGTCCAGGCTTCCCACAGCGATCCTCAGTGTCCATAAATTTCCCCAGCGCCGTGTCCCACGGCTTCGGTCACTCTCTGTGTGGTGACTCCACTGCGCGGGGCATGCCAAGTGCAGGCTGTGCTTACGTGCACCTCGCAGCCGTGCCGAGGTGCCTGGGGATACAAACCGCAGGGATCTTCACGTGATGGTCGCTGCTTGGGTTACTCCTGGGGCGTTCTGAGAAATCTCCCAGTGCTGGGTTACGGTAAGCGGCACGGTTGGGAGAGCGCCCTGGGCTGACACCCCCCTGGGGTATCAGAGGAACCGTCCCGGCCCTGAGCCCTGGCTCGCCAAGCGGGGCCCATTCCGGCTCTGATGTCTGGGCGGGCCCCTCATTTTCATACATACTATTTCATGTGCACTTTTGTGCATACTCATTTCAAGTCCCTGTTGCTTCATTTCTGGTGCCTAGCAGATATTTCCAAGAACCGTAACAATGGCAGAAAGCAGACTATTACCAGAAGTGTTTTAAGAAGCTGCTCCTAGTTTTCTCTATTTTCCTACACAATGAAGTTAGGATAGAAGTCTTTTCTCTTTGACCAATGATGTAGTTTGCTTAAATGGATGAGGTTATTTAACTGATTTTTAGCCACCATGTCCACATCAGAGATGAAATTGCTAGTTTAAAATTCTCTTTAAATGAAAAAAATAGTTCCTGTCACAGGATGTAATATATGTCCTAAAGTTAATTCGCGTTGAACGATGAATAATGTAATTGAAATATATCTTGTAACAAGATTTTAGTTAAAATAGAGTTTAAAAACAATAAACCAAAAAGTGTATACAGGGTTAACCGGGATGACAGCTGCACAGGGGAGACACGAGTGTAAATCGCTGCCGGGAACCTTGCAAAGGCAACACAAAAGGACAGAAACGGGAGATGAATGCTCTGATGATCCCCTGATTGTATCAGATCACTATCTTATCTGTTCCAGCCCGTTGTTACCATCTCCAAAAACTTCTCCAGACACGGCCATCAGGACATTGTTCTGCCTTTGAGAAACTATTCATCGGACGCCCGGACACGGACATGAATATCTAATGAAGCTACCTCAAGGCACAAGTCTCACAGTGTCAGCTGGTCCCCAGCGAGAGGACTGTATAAAAATCCGCAGCTTGGAGACCCAAATTGTGGAACTTAGGGGGGTGACATACTGACAGAGTGTGTTACCGTGTTCACCAGCATCAATCCCGGGCTTGACGCTGTCCTTTTAATTGTGGCTATCGGAGACTGTCGTTTTGTCTCTCAATAAAATTCCAAAAATTTTGATTTATTGAATTCGGTGAATCGTATTTATTACACAGGAAATGCACTCTTTAGTATGCATTTGTTTCGTGATATTTACTCTGCAACTCTAACCAATATATTTGCCTCCTGGAGATCCTTAGTAAAAATTTCAAATGCTAGTGGAAAATGCAGTATGTGCAACAGTTCTTCAGGTTTTTTGCCTCCTCTTTGGTTCAAGGGCTTTTGTCTGGCTGGTGTCTCTGCTACTTTCTTCCCATGTGTGTTTTTGTTCCTATGCAAACTGAGGGTAGCCATCAGTACGCAAAAATGTGCTCATCTTTGGAGTGGTGTTCTCTGTGCTGCTCTAGGAACTATTCTGATTTACCTATGACAAACTTTTGAAGTAAGGTCATAGGATATTTCTTATTCACTGGAGATTGCTTAAGTGTGGAATCATATTGGATAAATAGCTAACAACTCTATTTGATATCAGCAATTCTCTTGTGGCAACATAATTTCTCAAAAGTTAGTTTGATGATAGAAAATAAAATTATTGCAGTTTTAAATAATAAAACTTAGGAAAGGTAATTGGAAAATTTGTTCTTTGTGCAAATTGAAGATCAAACATAAATAATAGGGTTAACTCTATCAGTTAAACCCTTGAACTTTCTTTTATAGGAAGGCCAACCTTTTGGAAAAAAAGAGAATTTAAAGCCAAGTCATATTTCATTTATCTCTGATGCTATAATTTCAATGCACCCCACTTTTAGGAGGAGACGCCCTAAAATTTAGAGTGGTAGGGTTTACTAGAGACTTAACATTTTCTAGGAAAGCAAGAAACCTTTGTATTTATTTAACACAGGTGGAAAACAAAGAACAAAAGAGGAAACTGGTGAAAATTGTCTGCGCTACCTGTTTTGCTCTTTCACTTTGTTGTGTAGCAATTCTGAAAGGAAAAGCCCCTCCTCAATAGTCCTCCAGAGGGCACATGACCTTGGTTTTAGTAAAAGGTTACTAAGGTTTTGTTCAGTATACTCCTTCAAGAAAATCACAGAGGGAAAATAATATAAAATCTAGCAAATATTTGCTTTTGTCTATATTTTTCTAGTGAATGAATTCCTGGGAGATTTTATTAGACCTATGCAATCTGTCCAGAAGCAGTTAAAGTTTAGTTCTACATGAATAGTTCAGAAATGTTCTGTGCTGGCAGCCTTTAGGCAATCCGCTGGAAAAGTGAACTAGGAACATAAACTCATAGGATCATGGTGCCTGTGCAAATATGAGATGTGATTATTAATTGAAGAGAAGGGGATGCTATTTGAATTTATCAGTGAAAATGAGATGCATCTAAGTGACCCAATTTTTATTTGTAAGTTCTGACAGTTGTGTGTTACTAATTAATAGAAGCCTCTTTAGTAAGCTATTGTTGCCGTTGCTTAAAAAGCATTTGGTGTTTCCTGGGAAGATACTTGGGTCAATAGTATGTAACTATTAAAATTATATTTGTATGTGCCTCCAAAATATTTTAATATACTAAAGACCACAGATACCCAGTTTGGTAGAAAAATAATCCTTGAGTATAATACTTGACTTTCAATTCCTTTTTCCATAGTAAGTGTTCTGGCAATCATTTTTATTTTTACATTTCCTTTTGCTATTGTTTCCAAACTCGACTGTATGGTGTCGAGAGGAAGTAAAAGTGACAACTTTTTTGACTTACTCATGTGTGAGTCACTAGATGGTGCCATTTTACTTCTCTGAAATCAGAAACTGTCACATATTTTTAGTCAGAGTTGTTAGTTATGGGGGTTTTTTTTTAAAAAAATTGATCCTCTGAGTTCTTTTTTTGAAACTATTGCTCTTTTTTTTCCCCAAGACTATGCAGTATAGATGTTTTGATTGAATAAAACTAATGTATTAATGAACATGTGCAAAATTTTAAAGTTCTGTTCCTTTAAATTTTTATAAACGTTCAGTTTTATATTTGTTTACATGTTTTACTGATGTAACAATGAGACAAGACTTGATAAAAATACACATTTTAAATATAGACTTGTTTGAGAGTCTTTAAGTATCTGCAGCTTATGTGAATTTCAATTCACCTACTACTTCAGTTGAGGCAGTGGTTTTCATCCACTGACAGCTGCTCTGCATTTCACTGTGTACTGAGGACTTGAAAAGAACAGCTAACAGTGGCCCATTATATCTCTTTCTGTATTCCCAGGATATCACAGAAACCATTTAGTGCAGATTCATATAACATGCTAAGAGTTGTCTGAGGAACTGTTATTTCATAATTTCACAAAGAAAATGTATGTCATGCAATTCATATGCTGACTGCCCAAGGTTACAAGTGATGGATATTATTTCCAAGTTTAACCACTAGATTTCATGTTTAGCAGGTCAGAAATTAAGAGGCTTCCAAAACCATTTTTGCAAAATGGTTTGGACAGATTTTTTGTGAGAACGGCAAAGTAGAAATTTATATTCACAGAAATGGTCATTATTAGTAAAATTAGTTATTTGAGAGATCCTAATACTGGGTTTGACGTGCAGGCCATCAATTTTTTCTCAGTGAGAAATGATGTTATGAAACTGTAGCTGTCATCTTGTGGTTGAAAGTGTTTTACAATTGGACAAGGTGCAGTGAATGATGTTTGCTATGGAACTTTATCAGTTTGAGAAGCAACAGTGACTGCTTAAGTTGTGTAAAGCTGTGCAGTCAGTGGGTTACGGTTCTGAGTTGGAACATGTGCAGAGCCTCTGGAACTTTTACCATAACCAAGCAATCTAAAACCACCAAAACTTCTGACTGGTTGTGTTAGCTGTTTGGTTTCCCGAGGCTTCCAAGTCACGGTCTCTTGTTCCCTCCTATATGTTTTGAGAAGAGCCAAGCACAATCCTAAACATGCATGGTAAAGAATGGAGACTTCAGCATATCCTGGTGCTGGATCCTTTGGCTGAGTCAGCCTGCACGTTCTGACAGTTGGATACCTCCCCTTGCAAGGGTTGCACAGCCCTGTAGGAACATCCAGAAAATCACTCATGTTTTTTTCATCCACTATGAAGGATGGAGATGGTGGCAGATTTTGTGTGTGTGTGTTATAGTCTCCTTTTGCTTTGGTTGGGCTTAATTAAAGTATAGGGAATATGAAATCTGTCTGTAACACTTCCTGCTGAATATGTGGCCAAAACTGAAACAAATGTTACTTTTTTGTAATGTTTCTGATTCACAGAATCACAGAATGGGGTAGGTTGGAAGAGACCTCCAAGATCATCGAGACCAACCCATGCCCTAACACCTCAATTAGATCATGGCATCAAGTACCACATCCAGTCTTATTTTAAACGCGTCCAGGGATGGTGACTATACCACCTCCCTGGGCAGACTCTTCCAGTACCTTATCACTCTTTCTGTGAAAAAACTTTTTTCCTAATATCCAACCTATATTTCCCTTGACTCAGTCTGAGACTGTGTCCTCTCATTCTGTCAGTTGCCTGCCTGGAGAAAGAGACCAACCCCCAGCTGTCTACAACCACCCTTCCAGAAGTTGTAGAGTGATAAGGCCACCCCTGAGTCTCCTTTTCTCCAAGGCTAAACAACCCCAGCTCCCTCAGTCGTTCTTCATATGGCTTGTTTCGAAGTCCTTCATCAGCCTTGTTGCCCTCCTCTGTGTAGACTCCTTCTTGGCTTTTAGGGGTGAATAGGCTAGATCAGCACCCAGCGTTTCCACAGGAGTGGGGAATCGTGCTTCTGTGGCAAAGCCTTAGGGCGCATGGAACCTGTAGGAGCGGAAGGCACACTCCTTGAGCCTTTGGAGTCCACAAGGACCAGGACAAAGGATTTGAGGAGAGCTTCTTCTCTCAGGGTAAATCCATGTGTTTATTGTGAATGGGTCCACGAGGGAAGAAAAGGCCCGGAGGCACTTCTGTGCATGGGGTTTGATGCAGGGGGGTATAACAGGGGTTGATATAAACAATTAACCAATGGGAAATAACTGGGGAGGAAAGAGGGGAGGATAGTATAATTTGGGGAAAACAATAGGGTCTATTCTGTGTGAGGGATTTTGGGGTTAACAGAGTCCAGTGGGGTTTCAAAGGAAATATAACAGACATAGAACTTTCTGGATAAAAGGGATAGGTTTTACAGCAACTGACAGGGACTTTAGGGAGGGTTGGATGATGGACAAGAAAGGTGCTGGAACAAAGGGTGTGGAATAACTATATAGGGAGCAAATGGAGTATACAAATCTGGGGTAAACCATTACACATGAAATATAGGGAAGCAAGAGATAAACCATCCCAGCAGAATACGACACCTCTGGACATGCTCAAGTATATCAATGTCCTTCCTAAACTGAGGGACCCAGAACTGGACACAATACTCAAGGTGTGACCTGGCCAGTGCCGAGCACAGGGAAGAATGACCTCCCTGCTCCTGATGGCCACACCATTCCTTATCCAGGCCAGGATGCCATTGTCCCTCTTGGCCACCTGGGCACACTGCTGGCTTATATTCAGCTGGCTGTCGACCAGTACCCCCAGGTCCCTTTCCTCCTGGGCACTGTCCAGCCACACCATCCCCAGCCTATAACGCTGCAGGGTGTTTATTGTAGCCAAAGAGCAGGACTCAGCACTTGGACTTACTAAACTTCATCTTGTTAGACTCTGCCCGTCCACCCAACTCTTCCAGATCTCTCTGCAGAGCCATCCTATCTTCCAGCAGATCGACACACACTCCCAGCTTAGTGTCATCTGCAAATTTACTAATCAAAGATTCAATATCCTCATCCATGACATTAATAAAAATATTGAATGAAACTGGCCCCAGCACAGACCCCTGAGGGACACCACTGGTGACTGGCCACCAGCTGGATGCAGCACCGTTCACCACCACTTTCTGTGCCTGGCCATCCAGCCAGTTCCTAATGCAGTGAAGAGTGCTCCTGTCCAAGCCACGGGCTACCAGCTTATCCAGGAGTATGCTGTGGGAGACAGTGTCAAAAGCCTTGCTGAAGTCCAAATAGACAACATCCACAGCCCTTCCTGCATCTATCAGGTGGGTCACCTGGTCATAAAAGGAGACCAGGCTGGTCAAACATGACCTACCTCTCCTAAACCTGTGCTGGCTGGGCCTGAGACCCTGGCCATCCTGTAAGTCCTGTGTGATGACACTCAGTATAAACTGTTCCATTATTTTGCCAGGTACAGAGGTCAGGCTGACTGGTTTATAAATCCTAGGATCCTCCCTCCCACTGTTTTTGTGAATGGGTGTCACATTGGCCAGTTTCCAGTCATCTGGAACCTCACCAGCGAGCCAGGACTGTTGGTAAGTGATGGAGAGTGGCTTTGCAAGATCATCTGCCAGCTCTCTCATCACTCTGGGATGGATCCCATCTGTGCCCATAGATTTATGGGTATCCAAGCATCTCAGCAGTTCTCTGACTGCTTCCTCTTGGATAATGGGGGAACCATTCTGTTCACTAGCACCATCAACCAACCCAAGAGAACAGTTGTCTTGAAGACAAGTTGTCTTCCCACTGAAAACAGAGGCAAAGAAGGCATTAAACACTTCTACCTTCTCCTCATCTGTAGTTACTAAGTTCCCTCCCTCATCCAATAGAGAACAAAGGTTGGCCTTACCTTTCCTTTTACCATTAATGTATTTGTAGAAACATTTTTATTGTCCTTTGCAGAGGTTGCCATTTTAAGTTCAAACTGAGCTTTGGCCTCCCTAATTTTTTTCCTACATGCTCTAGCAGCCCTCTTAAATACTTCCTGAGAGACCTGACCCTCCTTCCAAAAATGATACATCCTCTTTTTATCCCTAAGTTCCTCCAAAACCTCCTTGCCTACCCAGGCTGGACATTTACCTCGTTGACTCCTCTTTCGGCACACAGGGACAGTTTGTTCCTGTGCCCTCAAAATATATATTTTGAAGTACACCCAGCTTTCCTGAACTCCTTAATTTTTAAGGGCTCCTTCCCAAGGAATTCCCTGAATAAGTCTCCTAAATAGGCCAAAGTCTGCCCTCGGGAAATCCACTGTAAGAGTCTTATTGGTGTTCCTCCTGATTTCACCAAATATCAAGAACTCTACAATTTCATGATCACTCTGTCCCAATCAGCCTCCAACCACCCACATCTCCCACTAGCCCATCTCTATTTGCAAACAACAGATCTAAGACAGTCCTTTCCCTGGTGGGCTCACCCACCAGCTGCAACAAAAGTTGTCCTCCATGCACTCTAAAAAATTCCTGGACTGCTCTTTTCTGCTGTATTACATTCCCAGCAGATGTCTGGCAGGTTGAAGTCACCTACAAGAACAAGGGCTGATGATCCTGAAACATTCTCCAGCTGCTTATAGAATAAGTGTCCACCTCTTCCTCCTGGATGGGTGGACAATAACAGACTCCCAGCAGGATGCCAGCCTTGTTGGCTTTTCCCTTAATTCTTACCCATAGGCATTCAACTCCATCTTCATTAGTTTCAATACCTATGGCATCAAAAACCTTCTTAATATAAAGGGCCACCCCTCCACCTCTTCTCCCCTTTCCTGTCTCTTCTGAAGAGCTTGTAGCCATTGAGTGCAGTGGTCCAGCTGTGTGATTCATCCACTACATTTCTGGGATGGCAACTACATCACAGCTTGCTGTTGCACCATGGCCCTCCAGCTCTTCTGTTTTGTTACCCATGCTGTGTGCATTGGTATACATTACCACTTCAGCTGGGCTACTGATTTCACCCCGACTCAGGCTTACTACCTATGGGCCTGCTTCCAGGCAGCCTAGCTGCATCCCCTTCCCCCTTCAAACCTAGTTTTAAAGCCCTCTCAACGAGGTCTGCCAGTTCATGAGCTAAGAACCTTCTACCCTTAACAGAGAGATGTATCCCAGCTGATTCCAACAGAGCAAGTTCCATAAAAGTTGCCCCATGATCAAAGAATCCAAAATTTTGTCGATGACACCAACCCTTAAGCCACTTGTTAATGATGTGAGTTCTCCTATTTCTTTCATAATTTTTCTCTGCCACCAAAGGGACTGAGCAGAACACTACCTGGGCCCCTGTTTTATCAACCACTTGACCCAGTGCCCTAAAGTCCCTTTTAATTACTTAGACACTCCTCAATCTCATCACTGCCAGCCTGGAGTATGAGAAGTGGGTAATAATCAGAGGGCTGAATCAGCCCAGGAAGTCTCTCAGTGATATTTCATACCCAGGCCCCAGGGAGGCAGCAGACTTCCCTGTGGTCGGGTTCCTCTCAGAAGGGACTCACCTACTATGATTACCCTTCTTTTCTTCTTGATGTTAGAGGTAGAGACCTGTCTTACAGATGAATCATAATTGGTAGGCTCACTGGGCAGATAATTTCCCTCTAAATCATCTGGCTGGCTCTCTAGATCCAGGGCCTCATATCTATTCTGAAGTGGCACCTGGCTAGGAGATGGGGGTTGGGAGAAAGTTTTTGTTATTACCTCTCTGAGCAGGGACCCAATTGCACTCCCTCTTCATCTACCAGGTGCTCTTCTATTGCCTGGGAGTGGGAGGCTGTTGGGGTCCAGGGCATTCCTTTGGTTGCCCTGGAAGGTCAGAGACCTGGACAGGGGGTCGGGACCCTGGCACCAGAGCCCAGGAAGACACTGGCTTTGATCCCCAGTCCATAGGAAAGGCTTCCTGCACTGCGGGATGGATTGCAAGCCACCGGAGTGTGAAAGATAGGTAGTTCAGCTTATCACAGGGTGAAAAACAGAGGGTTTGAGTTTTTAGTATGGAAGTGGATGGGAGCAAGATGGAGGATTTGGGGGTGTTGTCTCTTGCTTCTTCTTTCTTCTTCCCTCACTCCCATTTTCTGCAGTGACGATGGCACAAAGTAGTTTAAAAGAGATTGGGTCAAAATAGGGCTGACCTCTTTAGGATAGTGATAGGTATTGGCAAATAATGATAAATAAAGAACACGTAACAATTAGTATAAAAGATAGCAACAGCCCAGTGCGGGAGGAGTTGTCAGATGCCCCGAGCAGCTGCACAGATCTTAGTTGGGCACTGAGAATATTGTAAGATAAGAAACAATAAACAAAGCGAGCAACCTTGAAAATCAGAGCCTGAAGACTCCATCTCTTTCTTGTGTCCAGCTCTGGGCTTTGCAGAAGGCAAAAAGACTCTAAAACCACCTGAATCTCGGGACGAGAAACTGAGAGGAGGTATATGAGTCCTCTGAATCTTGATGGGCCTCCCATAAAGATGGAAGGGCTGAACTCTACCAGTCTATTTCCCTTTCACTTTCCCTGATACTTCTTAATCTTTCAACTTCCTCCCTAAATTTGGCCACCAGTGAAAGGAGATCATTCATCTGTTCACACCGCAGGCATACCTCGTCCACAACACCCCTGAAACAAGCGATAAGCTCAAACACTCTGGGCAGGAATGGGTCTGTACAGACGCATCCATTTTGGAGGGCTCCACTTGGTCGCATACACTTGTACAAACCACAGTTTTCAGCCGTGTTGAAACCATTATTAACAGAAACCCCAAGACCAACCAGCCAGCAGAAACACCTCAAACAACACACAGCACACCTAACTAGCAAGAGAACTTGCAACCCTGCCTGCATGAACTGCTGCACAAACTGCCATGGTCACGCCCCAGAGACGTGTCATGCCCCTGTTTGCCCGCTCCTGTTCGCCGCACTCCAGGTTGCCAAGCCCCCTAGAGGGCTCTTATAATCAGTCTCTCGGCAACTAAGGAAGCTCCCCCCCTCGTTCCTGAATGACTCACAAATGCCATTGATTATCTGACATTTTGTAAATGTAGAACCTATAAATATTGCCTGCTTTTAAAAGTCTGTGTGGAAGGTTAAGCTCCAATCTATGTTTTCTAGTGATGAAGAAAAATGTCTTTTAAATAGAAGGAAAAAAACAAGTAAAAATAAAGTGAAAGTCTCAATAAGATTTAAATATTCCTTGCAAGCTAATAATAAAAAATTCACAGTGTCTTGTTGAATTCTTATGTCCTATACTGTATTTGTGGCTGAAAAAAAAGCCCATATCACAATTAAGTTATAAACTGATTTCTCAAAAAATACTTAGAGCATAAGAATAACTATAGTTTTCTTTCAGAATTTCAGAAAATTTGATTACTTGCAAATAATATGAAAGCCTTGTCAGTGGTGCTGGTTGTTCAGAACCAGTTGACAGCATCTGCCTTGTGAATTTACCAGTTTCATTTCCTTAAGGTCCTGACAGAAGGCAAATGAAAAGCAGGACAGGTCACTGAGCCCCTATAAAAGGCACAGAGCTACAAGCTGGTGATCTCCTTGTAGTGTGAAAGTTTAAGGGAATATCCCACCCAGCAGCTGACCAGTTCTGGGTATCCAGCCACCCAGCCATGAGCTATAAGTATTTTCTCTCTGTTGTTTCCTGTGCTACTAGGTCTGCTGACCCTATGCACTGAAATACATTATTTAATCTTGGTCTTAGTACTCACTCTTTTTCTGTGAGAGAGAGACTAGGAGAAAAGCAAAGTAGGTTCAACCTTAAAAATAAACAAATAATTTTATTAACACATAATAAAAGAATGGAAAAAGAAAGTTGGGGAAAAAAAACTAAAACAAAACACAATGAAACTTTGAAAAACACTCTTCCTCTTGCAAACCATTAACTTCCTTACAAAACAACATAAAGAGACAAAACTTGTAATTTTCAGTCAGTTTCACTATTTGAAAATAGTCTTTCATTTATTCTTTAGGAGAAGAGTCTCTCTTAGAGTCATGGATCCCACTGACAACTTAGAACAGTTCCCTTGTTCACAGTTATGACAGTTAAAAAACTGTCATAAAAACAGCTGCTCAGAGAAACCCCTCCCATTAGCAGGTTCCCAAGCTCCTTATAGGTCATGGGTCTTAGACTTTTGCATACTGCATACTATTCACCTTTTAAAGATGAATAATTCTAAAGGTAAAGGATTCTTCATCTTAAGGCACAGAGATATCTTCTCACTTCTTCACTGGCACAGAGGGCTTCTCATCTCTATCTCTGTTTAAGCACCTTATAGGATTAATACTACTTAGTCCATTACAAACACCTTTGCTCAAATCTACATGCAAATCTAAACAACCATCTTCTCAAATGCATATCTTTCCCATGATTTAAAGGGATAATCTAAACATATAGAGTCCATTTCCGTGTCTCAAATAAGAATGGAGCAACAAACTTTTTAACCCTCTGTCTCAATAGTCTTTTTACTTTCACTCCACTAACTTCATGCTGTTTTTTCTTTTTGTTCACTCTGTCCATTTCTTTTCTCTCTCAGAGAAGGGCCAACCTCTGGAAGCTTCATGTTGCCAGGCAAGGGTTAAATCTGCCTAGAGTCTCTTCTCTCTCATGATAGCTCGTGGTATTACATGTTTAAGGCCCACGACACGCTGGTGAGGGAGGAAGAACTCACGCAGAAAAATTGGGGTGGCCTCAGCCTAAATGGTGCCCATAGCTCTTATCAGGGGTCCGGCAGAGATCTCTCCCTTGCCCAGGGAAGTTTGGAGAAAGTGGTGTTGTAAAGCAGCAACCTCTCCTTCCCCGACCCTCCAGGAGCCGATTAGAATCCGGCCAGGCCTCAGGCAGCTCCCTCCAAAAGGGAGGAGCAGCAGGCCCAACTCGATGTTACTCTCTCTCTCTCTGGCCAAAGGGAAGAAAGAGAAGGCCAACCTGCAGGAAATCAAGGGGTTGTATGTGGCACTTCTCAAGTCACAAACTGACATTTTTCAGTGGTCAAAACATATGCCAATAATCCAACTAGCCCTCTGATAAGTCCTTGTCTTTTCCAAAGCAATTCCCAAGTCCTAACCCAGAAAATTCTACACATTCCTCTAGCACTAAAAAACTAAACTGTACTCATCCATAACAGGGGCACACACCTGCAGCCAACACACTGATTATTAGAAGATATGGCATTTTTAAAAATCTCCGGCTTCTTTATGCCTTTTCATTTCAGCTCTCAGCTCTTTGACACCAGCCATCTCTTCTCATGTGAAGAGCTTTGGATGTTACATTCCTAGTACTTGGTAGAGCTATCTTTATTTTTTAAAATACCAGTTTTTTTTTTTTTTACTTTCCAACTTGGCTTTTATCAGGCAGCAGTTTGAAATTCACAGTTCAATGTTCTCATGGGTACCACACATCTGGGCATCTCAATAGTTCAGTTGTAGCTTTCTCCAATAATAAGGCAAATGATTCAAAAATACATTTTTGTGTTTGATTAAGGGTAACAGATATTGAAAATGAGGACTAGGTCTTAAACTCAGATTAGAATCACTGTATAAATCTTGCTACAGAATTTGTGAAAATAGTATTAACACATTAAGTTTTGCAATAGCAAAGCTACACTGTTTTCTTTCTACCATTTTAGCTGAAGTCCAGAAGGCTTTTTTTTCCCCCTAAAGCTTCTATATCTAATATGCTTTTCAAATTTACTTTTGTTGGGCATTAACTTTTAGTGTATATATTAAAAGTATTCCTTTGGGGTATGTTTTCATGCATTGGAGATATACTTGAGGATTTTTTTGTGACTCAGTATTTCCTTGGCAAATTTTGAAACACATTTAGTTATCCAAGCGTCTTGTACTCTTACACTCTTCGGTGGTGAAAATAAGTTATTGTCTTGGTTTCAAAAGACAGTTGTCTGCCAGGAAAAGTTAGAGCCTCCCTTGGAATCGAGGAATGTAAACCCTCTTCCCTCCAAATTATTATAATTTTGCAATTAGGAGCTTTCAGGCAAAGATATGGGAATAGGGAGTAACAGTTTCTTTACCAGATATATTAAAAAAAAAATAAAATAAAAAAATAAAATAAAAAATAAATAAAATAATTAAAAAAAAAAAAAATAGTACAAAAAACAAGCACAGGAAGCAAACAAAAAATCCTGGAAAAACCCTGAGAGAGTCAGGGATACGACCTGGCACTCTATTGGTCAGAGTGTTAGAAGCAGTCCAAATAAGTCCTCCTGAGGAACAGATGTGCTTCTGTGAGTAGAGATGATCCTCTAGAAAGTTCAGTGGTGACAAGATAGGTCCGGTCTTCCTCCAGGAATCCAGTGGAAAAGCCAGATCCCTTGTGTCCTCCATCCCAGTTTTTATCTAGCTGGGAACAGTTGGCTTCCCCCACATGGGGTGGAGCATCTCCCATGGGATGATGGAATGTGTCATGTCATTGGTGGGCCATAATGGCCCATTATCAGAAGATGTCCTCCTGGAGGATGGACAGGTGGTGAAAGAGATAAGAAACACTGCCCCCACCTGGTTTTAATGGTTGGGACATTATCACAAGGCATCCACCCTCACTTGCCCCTGGAAGGGTGAGAGAGAAGGATAAAACATCTCCCGAGAAACAGCTTTCAACAGATGACATAGAATATACATTTTTAGGTTACATAATCTAAGGACAGTTATATATCATGATCCCACTGCACACTTGTATCAGAATAGTCTTGTGACTGATCAGCTAGTTCTGACAAAGTCCTACCAAGTTGACTTCAAACTTATATAAACTACAATGGGATATCCTGGACTAAAGCTCTCCTTTCTGAGCTAAGAAAGAAAACCTGGTAGCTGCTGTTTTGATAATCTCTTCCTGAGAGGAGGAATTCTTGCCTGAATGAGGAAATGGAACAGTCATTAAAGAATGTCTGTGAGGATATTTGTATTTGCTGACAGGAAGTGAATATTCTGAGATTACACAGTCACGCTGTGAGGGTGTTGTCACACACAGGAAATAGAAGGAGAGCTTTATATCCCTTGTAGCATCTTATTCTTCTACTTCATTGGCCCAATTATTTAGCCTTCATTTCTGCTATTGGAACCTCAGAAATGGGTGATCCCATTTTAAAAATAAGTGAATTGAGATTTTTAAAACTTGGTTTAATTTATTATGGTAGCATGTTAGCTACATTCGTCTCTGATCATGCCTGATGTTTTTCCCTGGACATATTGTGTATGTAAGAGCCACAAAATAAATCTGCTGAAACTCTTAAAATGTTATCCTTCAAAAGGTTTATTAAATAACAGTGGCTGCAGAGAGTGGAAAACATATGGGCTTAGATTGTTTAAGCTTAGGGACCACTGGCAGTGCAAACTGATAATACAATATCAAAGAAAAACAATCATTCCCATATGCCTGCATTTTCAAAGGCAGCATAGATTTTATAGGAGGCCTATATGCAATTAGAGAGTGTTATAAGTGGGAGTAGCAGGAAAATGATTTGTGTGAATTCCTCTTCAGCTTGCTCTTTTGCTTAGAAAACAATTCTGAAGGAGACATTTTCTGCCCAATGTGTAATATGTTTAATATATTTGCTGGTACTCTGAGATTTTCTTAACAGTAAGCATGTAGTGCTTGGCTGAGGTTTTTATGCTTTCTTTAAACAGGTATCCTTGGTTTAGGGCAAATCTGGGGAAAAACCCCTGAATGGGGTCCCTCTGGGGAGCAAGGTCAATTGGCCCCTCCCCCCAACCTGTCCGGCTATAGAACTTCCTCCGAGAAAGTGGAAAAAACTATTTTACTTAATAAACAAAGGGCAATAAGTATAAAGAATTAATTAATGTTATGAACAAGTTCTATTCAAATGATTCTATGTTCTAGTTACTTAATTGTTAAAAATTCCATTAAGGTTGTTAAGTGCTTGTTTGTTTTAAAGAATTTGCCTATTCCTGTTTTTAATATTGATTAATTCATCTTACTTACTTCTGTTTGTTAATTAAGAGTTACTTTGTACCTGTATCTCCACTCCCATTCGTCAGATAGCGTCTGAATATGCAAATAAAAAGAACCTGGAATTCTGGGAACAACTCAAAAACAAAGGACTCTTAAAGCAGAGAAACAAAGTAGAATCCAGGACTGAAATCACACTCTAAGCTAGTGTGAAAAGTAAGACTATCTGCCGAGGCAGCTTTATTAGTCGCTGTGACCTGAGGGGAGTTCCCCATCGCTGGACGACTCCTGATCAACAAAGCGAAGACGACTCCCCAGCAAGGGGAAGCCGGCAAGGGGTGTGGGAGTCCCAGCTTCGCTGGAAGTGAAGCTGTGTGTACTTCCTCCTCCGCATTGCCAAGGAGAGTAGCCAGGAGCATGCGCAAGCTCCTCAAGCTCTCCCCAGAGCCAGGCTTTCTAATAAAGGCATAAAAAGGAGCAAGTCTCCTGGCCCTTGATTTTTTTTTTTTTCCATAACAAATAATATGAAACAATAAAACCTCTTGTTCTGGAGTGAGATGGTAAATTGAGAAAGTTCTTGCCATGGGTGTAGCTAAGCTCTCTCTCAGTCTCTCCTCAGTCCCAGTCACTCCGGCGCTGCTGAAATGCCGAGGTCCAGGCCCTGGTGGGCTGCAGGTGCAAAGCCCCAGTGCTCCCCTGGGCTTTTTTCAGTCCAGAGCAGGTTTAAACAGGCCCAAGGAAAAAAAAAAAAAAAGAAAAAAAAAAAAACAGTTCCAGGGAATTTCTCTGCCCTAGCTAGCTAAACTAACTAAAAGCAAAAAGATCTCTGTCCTGCAGTCTCTCTAAGCTTTGCCAAACACCCCAGTCTGGAGAAGAATGTGGAGGAGTCAGGCAGTTTTCTCAAAACAAACTCCGTGCTTCTCCTTGCTCTTAGAACCCGTCTTAAAGGCACAGAACTGAATATACAGCACAAGCAGAACAGATGACTGGGGATACAAGCATCATAAAGTCACCCTAGGACAACAGGTATAAGGATGCTACATGCAAAAGAGAGTGATTGATGGATGTTTCTACTAATCAGCTGAGCTAAGATTAAAATACACTGTAAAATGTTACTTTTTCTAGAAGAAACAAGAGAAACCAAAGAAATTACAAAAAAAGTATCCTGTCATTTTGTCTTTAAACACCCTTTATTGAAAGAGTAAATTATGTTTCCTGTAGCACACAAATGCTGCTTTTTAAGTAATTTCAAACATTTCAACAAGATTATATTTATTGTACTTGTCTATGTGGGATAAAACTGCTGGCTTATGCAGTGTACTCAGTTGTAAGATTGTGCTCCTACATTCAAGTTGCTCTCAAAAGCCTGCTTTTGACATCCCATAGTTTTCTTGGGAATGGAAGAGGAAGAATCTTAAAGCACTCTGTGCTGAAAGAGTCTGAATTCTGCAATCTTGAAAGGAGAAAGCACGTATGATAAGGGTTTATTTCTTAAATCACAGACCATGGTCATACTGCAATTGAATACAAAAAGGGATCTAATATAAAGTTCAGATTGAATTTTCCCCAGTAGTGTTGAGCAGCATTCAGACTTGAAATTATTGTAGTATAAATCCTGTGGTCTGTCACTTCCTGTGTGTATACTGAAGTACAAGTGTTTCAGATCTGCACTGTAGATGACAGATTTAAGAGGACTTGTGTATGCATCAGGGTAGGTTGGATACACCCTATTCTATTACATTCCACGTTGTCTGCAGTGGAATCAGGTTTATTCTTCTCACTTCCAAAAATGCATAATGAAACTCTATGTATCTAGCTTATGTGGTTTGAAAGGATAATTTAGATTTCTTTCTAGGAATTAGATTACTAAGATAATTAAATCAGGAAAAAAAAAAAGTCTACTGCATAATTGCAGCTGTAATATATGCTGTAAAATCTATCAGGATTTTGTGGTTAAATGACAAGTCTGCTTAAAAACAGCAGCAACTACATTATCTTCACATCATTCATACACACACTATAAATAAGAGCAGGATAAGACAATCTTCTCTGATTCCTGTGACAGTGAGGGGCTGACTTCCTTAACATATTTGTGAGGCTGTTTAATGGCTGGAAAGCGAGCTGTTTCTCTAGCAGTAGTGTTTTCTCAGCACTAAGTTCCTAGGCTTGAACCACATCAATAATCCATGTGGCTTTCATTGCATTTACACTTGTCTTTTCCCCTAACATTACAATTCTATTGGTGAATACACTGGCATCATATCCTGTGCTTTTCAAAACTGTATCTGCCTGAACAACCCAGTTCAAATACTGTTGTCAAATACAGTTTGTCCTTTATCTTGTTTATATTCATGCTGCAAAAACCAACACCTTGTTTTAGCAGGAAAGAATATTAGTAGCATGATGTGTGTCTTCAGATTTGAATACCTGTGGGAAAACCTGTGCTAAACAAACCACAAAACTGAAATTTAGGATTAATTGTAAAATCAATTAAAACACCCAGACTCAGTAAGAAGCAGACATTAAAAGAATGTGGCGAGGAATTCAGCTCAGGGGGATTCACTGATCATATCTCTCTGGAAAACAAGAGAACAAGGGCTACAGAAAACTTGGGCTGGTAATGTGTTTTTAGAACTCTCTCAAGGGTTATCATTAGCCAAGAACAAGAGATGTGTTTTACGGATCCAAACTAAATCAGTGTTATAAATGAAAAGGGGCGGTCGTGACAGAGTAGGGCATTAAATTTTGGTGATGTCTTCTTCCTCCTCGTACATGCCTGGTTTGTAGATGACTCCTCTGTTGTCTTCACCTCCCTTTTTGCAGCTAAAATAAAACAAATGTATTAAATAATTGTAATGTCAATGAAGGAAAAGCAGAGTTAGTTACTGTCATGAGTTAGTTCAGTTTAGTTTTTTAGTGCTAGAGAAATGTAAAATGATTTTCCAGGTCAGGACTTGGGAATTGCTTTAGAAAGGACAGAGACCTATCAGACGGTGAATTAGAATATTGGCATATGTTTTGACCACTGAAAAATGTCAGTTGTGACTTTGAGAAGTACCACATAAAACCCCTTGATTTCCTGCAAGTCAGCCTTTTTTTTTTTTTCCCCTTTGGCCAGAGAGAGACAGGTAACATCGAGTTGGGCCTGCTATTGCCCCCACCCTTTTTGGGGAGAGGACCTTGGCATGAGGCCTGGCCGGATTCTATCGGCTCCCGGGAGGGGTCGGGGGAAGGAGAGGTTGCTGCTTTACAACAACCACTTTCTCCAAACTTCCCTGGAGCAGGGAGAGATCTCTGCCGGACCCCTGATAAGAGCTATGGGCACCATTTAGGCTGAGGCCACCCCAATTTACACCGAGGAGTGGGCTGAGAAGGCATTTATGATCCTGCCTGTTGTTTTTGTGATTCCGGACTGCCCGGGTGCTCTGATCTCTGATGTTTCTGCGTGAGTTCTTCCTCCCCTCACCAGCGTGTCGTGGCCTTAAACATGTAATACCACGAGCTATCATGAGAGAGAAGAGACTCTAGGCAGATTTAACCCTTGCCTGGCAACATGAAGCTTCCAGAGGTTGGCCCTTCTCTGAGAGAGAAAAGAAATGGACAAAGTGAACAAAAAGAAAAAACAGCATGAAGTTAGTGGAGTGAAAGTAAAAAGACTATTGAGACAGAGGGTTAAAAAGTTTGTTGCTCCATTCTTATTTGAGACACGGAAATGGACTCTATATGTTTAGATTATCCCTTTAAATCATGGGAAAGATATGCATTTGAGAAGATGGTTGTTTAGATTTGCATGTAGATTTGAGCAAAGGTGTTTGTAACGGACTAAGTAGTATTAATCCTATAAGGTGCTTAAACTGAGAAGTCCTCTGCGCCAGTGAAGAAGTACAGAGATATTTCTGTGCCTTGAGATGAAAAATCCTTTGCCTTTAAGGTTATTCATCTTTAAAAGGTGACACCCCAGTATGCAAAAGTTTAAGACCCATAACCCATAAGCAGCTTGGGAACAGGCTAATTGGAGGGGTCACTGAAGCAGGTTTCCCTGGGAGGCTGTTTTTGTGACAAGTTAAAAACCCACAAGAGAACTGTCCTAGGTTATCAATAAGATCCATGACTCTAAGAGAGAGACTCTTCTCCTAAAGGATAAATGAAAGACTATTTTCAAATAGTGAAACTGACTGAAAATTACAAGTTTTGTCTCTTTATGTTGTTTTGTAAGGAAGTTAATGGTTTGTAAGGAGAAGGAAAAGTGGGTTTGGAGTTTCATTCTGTTTTGTATTAGTTTTTCCCTAACTTTCTTTTTCCATTCTTTTAGTGTGTATTAATAAACCTATTTGTTTATTTTTAAGGGTGAGCCTGCTTTGCTTTTTCTTCTAGTCTCTCTCCCACAGAAAAAGAGTGAATACTAAGACCAGAATTTAATGAATGTGAAACCACTACAGTTACTTACAGTTCTCCATTATGCATGTATGAGATTATTTTTCTCTGTACTGGTAAAAATGCCATAGTAACTTACTCTTTCAAATATTTCAGGAGAAGACATTTTGCATGCAAGGTCAATGCTGAAATGCAAAGGGAATCAGGTGGTAGGAAAATGTGTAATCTTAGATTTTTTCCTAGGATTTTTCATTGTTGGCAAACAGTGGCTTAATGATCTTTTGGCAGGACATATTTCTTCCTCTAAAATGTTGCGACCTTTGGGAGAAGTTTTCCTAAAATTCCATTCTCCTTGTTTCACTCACTGTTCCAGGAAAAAATGGAAGGATCCAAAAAGCAATTAGGAGCAGCAGTGCTAGCAAAAAGAACAAGAAAATAACAAATGGCATTTGAGAAATAGAAAAACTAGGAAGGTCTATTATGGACCCAGCCTGGTATCACACAGGGAAAATAATGTCTGCAGTTATAAAAACAAATTCGTTTTTCTAGGAAGAGGTCATGTATTATAAAAAATCAAACCTTACCACTATAAAAAATGTGCAGAGTTTTAGACATGCAAGCACTAATCTGTGCCAGAGGAAAAATATGATTTGAAATTTTTTGTGATGTGATAGCCAGACATTTTACCTTTTCTTCTTCAGTAGCCAGACAGCTACTGCAAGAGTGATGAGGACTCCAAGAATGCAGGCTATCACAATAGATACCACAAAACCTAGGAAAAGAGGGAAAACATGCACAACTGTTAATATCATTGCCTTGAGAGGAGAAGGTGAGTCTCTGGTCTGTCTTAATGTTTGCATTCTGCATCTGCAACCTTTCTACAGCCTGGTCACACCACTTTGTGACTCTGAATGGGTAACTTTGCATGGATGTTCCCTGGAATGTCCCAGTCCCACAGCTGGATCCACAGTTCACAGTGCTGTGACATGAGACACATGCTGAAGTCACAATGCCAGCGTAGAGGCACTGGCACAGCAGGTCATAGCAGGAAAATTATTTTTATGCTATAATAGACATCATAAGAAAACCCAGCGAATTAAACCCAGGCAATCAAGGATGTTAAATTCAATGCCTTTTGTTTTCTCAAAGAGAACATCCCTGAAAGTGAACAGCTGAAGAATGATATGCTTTGCTGTTGAGAACATTGCTTAAAGGCATTAAAGAAGACAAAAATTAATTCAGGATATTAGTATGAAGAACTGAATAATCTCTTGTTTGCATAAAGACTTAAGGATTGTCATAATGCTGTATTTGTTAGTGAGCTCAGTGTACATTTTTGGCATTTGAAGGGTTTTTAAAATTTATTTTGGCCTCCACAAAGATCCTCCAGGTGAGCTCCCTTTTCTTAACTGTATTTTCTTAATTTACACATTATTTTTTTATATTTTATCAAATGATTGTTTCTCTCTAAGCAACATCAGAGCTCTTTCAGAGTCAAACTGACAAGTTTAATGTATTCCATCTAAATCTTTTCTCCTATTAAATCTGCTGTTGATAAAACACATGTAAAACATGGAGTTCAACCACTTTTGACCCATTAATTTGAAGTCAGGTGTGATCGCAGCACGCAGAGCAACAACATAGAGACAAGAGTTCTGCGGTGCAGAGTTGCTCCTCCAGAGAGCAAGCAGCCTGTTTATTCTTTAATTTTTATACAATTGTGGGTCTGGTTGTGGATTGGTTTTTGGGGTTACTACCCTTCTAACTTACTGGCCAGACTAGCTGTCAATTACAGTATTTTTAGGCTAGAAGTATGTAAACAAAGGACAAGGAATGAAAACAAAATGTTTGTTTATGTTCCCATGCGCAAGAAAAGCGAAAACTGTTCCTAATATTATGTAGAAGCTAAAGAAACTGACTCCATCTTATGAACAAGTAGAAGGCTTTAAAAAAACTCGAAAAAAACAGGGTGACATTCTGGCTGAATGGAAGAAGCTCACAGTCCATGGAATTGAAGAAGAGCTCTTTTACAAAAGGTGAGTTTTGTTATAGTAAAGGTGTGTCAAATGGACATAAACATATAACACCAAACCAATAACTGTAGAAAAAGAGCTTGTGGTTTGAAGAAGAAGGGTAGAGAGCACTTCTGTCTGATGAGAGGATCTTCTTAGAAGATTTAGTTAGATAGTATTTTAGTGTGGTACCTTAATCAAAACTAGACACGAGTTCCTGTTTAATTTGTGGGCAGTGGGTGATCTGAACATCATAGCAAATTCCAGCTGCATGCATGTGAAGGTGATTTTACTGGAATAAATCACTGATAGACAAAATATATTATACACACGTATGAGTTTTGCTCTAATCCTTAGAGATGAGGGGCTTTTTGAAATGTGGTCCTTATAAATAGTGAGCATGATTTTAGATACTCATTACTGGCATCAAAAATGTGGATGACTGAACACCTCAGTCATTTTCAATTTTGATACAAAACACAGGTCAGTGGCCCCATCTTGTGCTGTGCTCAGGTGAAGGTGGCACCTCTCAGGCTTGTACTGATAAGGCAGAAAAGTTGCACTGAAAACCTGCTTAGTAGGGGCTTAGGTTATTCACAACAGGATTTCTTTTACAAATTTCAGTGGTTGCCAGGCCACTGGCATTACCCTTCTGTGCATTACCCTTCCTGTTCTTAATAGGTGTGCTCTGTTCCTATTTGAGGTGCAGTAAACTGCATCAGGCTGGGCACTTGCAGCACCCAAGTGTAATTCATTGGGCTTTGACAGGAGCTTTTTAAAATTCTTTTAATTTTTTTTTCTTTTCTTTTTTCCTTTCCTTTTTTTGCTCTTTAAGGTGAGGGGCTGCACCTGTGAGGGAGCTTTTCTGACTACAGTAAGTGGAATGTGAGATTACAGGGGCAATGAATACCTTTTTTGAAATGGGTTGAACACTTTTTCTATGGTTCACTGATAGAGTCAATGAGCTTTCACAATTAAATGTACTTAGACTGAATGGAGTTTCTATTAAAGTAGCACTGAGAGCAATGTCTTTCATAGCCACAGAGACTGGTTCTGGTGTGTGAACAGCAGGATGGGCAATAACCCCTACAGTTTAACTCTGCTAAATCATACCAGCTTTAAAGATTGTCTTGGATTATGTAACCTAAAAATGTGTATTCTATTTCATCTGTTGAAAGCTGTTTTTTAGGAGATGTTTTATCCTTCTCTCACCCTTCCAGGGGCGAGTGGGGGTGGATGCCTTGTGATAATGCCCCAGCCATTAAAACCAGGTGGGGCAGTGTTTCTTATCTCTTTCACCATCCCTCCACCCTCCAGGGGGACATCTTCTGATAATGGACCATCAGGGCCCACCAATGACATGACACATTCCATCATCCCACTGGGAGATGCTCCACCCAGTGGGGGGAGGAGCCAGCTGTTCCCAGCTAGATAAAAACTGGGACTGAAGGACACAAGGGATCTGGTTTTTCCATTGGATTCCTGGAGGAAGACTGGACCTATCTCATCACCACTGGACTTTCTACAGAACCATCTCTACACCACAGAACCACATCTGCTACTCCAGGAGGACTTATCTGGACTGCTTCCAACACCCTGACCAACAGGGTGCCAGATCGTATCCCTGATTCTGTCCGGGTTTTTCTCAGATTTTATTTGCTTCCTTGCTTTTGTTTGTTTGTTTTGTTTGTTTGTTGTTTTGGGGGATTTTGTTTTGGTTTGGTTTTGTTTTGTTTTACGTACTACTATATTTGTATTTCCTTTTTCTCAATATCCCTAGTAAAGAACTGTTACTCCTATTCCCATATCTTTGCCTGAAAGCCCGTAATTGCAAAATTATAATGATTTGGAAGGGAGGGGGTTTATATTCTCCATTCCAAGGGAGGCTCTAGCTTTCTTTGGCAGACAACTGTCTTTCAAAACCAAGATAAAGATATATTGAAAATGCTTTTATGGCTGGTGTCATCTCTGCATGGAAGCCAATAATGTGGCTTAGCAGAGGGAGAACCAAATATTATTATTTGGTTTGGCTCTAGTTCACAGCAATGATTTTGAGAAAATCATATCTGGGTCAAATTTTCCCCATAAATGGAAATATAATGCTTACACTATTTCTGTGAAATGTTTGGAGATTCCTGGATGAAAAGTATAGTGTCTGATTTTCAGTTACTGGGATCATGGGTTGCAACTCTCTACCATCTGCTATTGAGTGTGGTTTATAGTCAGGTGCTGAAAGGTCAGATTAAGAAACATTTCTCATTTCTGACTGACCACTTGGACTCAGCAGATCAGTGGCTTATAGTTGTGGTTATGAATTGACAACATATCCTTGCCAAGCCCATCAGGTAGTGAATTTTGATAAATAGAGGATGAGGGTAGAAAATGTAAAAGTTGAATTGCTAGAATTCCGTGGTGAACGTGTTGTAATCACAAGGGAGCTGCTTACTCTGGAACTTCTGGTACCTCAGGAAGCATTTCTGCAGTGGCATTGCTATAGGAGATTGTTTGTGCAGGGATTTCAGACCTGCAGAGAAAGCCTTAGTCTCAGAAGTGTGGAAGCTGTATTGCAAATTCTGCTGGCTGAAATCATTGCACATAATCTGCTTTGAGCAGAGATTTGAAGAGGATTATTAAAATAGCTGTTCTGGACCCAACAAGCTCTCTAGTCAGCAGCCAGTGTGTTTGAGACTGGAGGTTGGAGAAGAAAGTTTTAACCTCTTTGTGGTCGTATAAGAATGCCATGGGGGGCATTCTTCTGGTTGGCCAATCCATAAAAGCAGAAAAAAGGCTGGCATACTCTAGTTCTTTCTCTCTTTTAATACTCAGTCATCTTTTCATTTGTTCAATATATAGTTTGTGCAACTAGTATCAGTTTGTATATTAATCACAGAGTTGTTAAGATCCGTTGATAATTTGGTAAACTTCTTAGGTATTATGTTTAGAATCTAGCAACAAGAGATCTTCCAGTGTAATTCTCATTTCAAGAGATCAGGCAACGTTTGGTGACAAATCTAAATCATCTCTGATTTCAGGGAAATGTTTTGCCCAGGATTTTTTTCGGATGATCTGTAATTTTCACTTTTCTCCTTTATAGCTTTCTATTAGAAGAGATGTTATGAAAGGGTCTGTCTGCAGAGGGGAATGGCAAGAACAGCTACTGCAGTGTGCCTGCAGGGAACGGTTTCTGTTGTGTGAAAGTGTCCAAAACAGACAACTCCTGTGTTTTCTGTTCTTTCATCTAAACAATGAAGAAAATGGCAGGCAAAGTTGAAATGATGTGCTAACACATTTTATTAATTTGAAAGTTTACTGCTTGGCTAATCTTTTTGGCGAAGTCTGCTTTTTCTTTTAAAAATCTTTTATGCTCAATTTCAAATAGCATAGTGCCTTGCCTAGATTCATCTGACTTGATTGTACATACCAGCTTCACAGATCCTTAAGAGTATTTGTTTGCAAAACAAAAGTTGGAACAACACATTTTGCACAATGTACTCAAAGGCCTTTCTGTGGGGTACAGCTCAGCTTCTCACCACAGATGCAGACTTTTGTGCAAAGACCCCCACCAAATTTATGTGTTGTCATTGTGTAACACTCCAGAGTTAAGCTTTTGAATCAGTTCTTCCTCATAAAATTGTGGGGTTTTTTCCCTTTTCTTATTTTTTTTTTTATTTGTAACACTGAATCATACAATCCAGTGTTATTAATTATAATTATTTGCCAAGTTTGAATGCTTCAAGGGCTTCTTCTGATTCTGTGTAATTTCCCCAAAACAGTGTCCCTGAAAGGCAAAGTTGTGGCTCCCTTTAAATGTGTGGTCTGCATAAGATCAAGCCTGACCTTGCTGAGAACCAGCAAATTCACTGGTGAGACAAGACCATCTTAAGCACTTACACTGGCTGAAACATCTCAGCTGTGGAGCTGTTTAGTATTTAGAGTCACAGAAAATACTTCTGCCAAGCATGACAAGGTCAGTCATGTCTTCCTTCTTTTATCTCCTTGCCTTTGATCAGAAGGGTTGCAGGGCTTGCCTGATACCCCACTGTAGAAAAAAAATCTTACCTACCTTGGGAATACCTTATTCTTGTACAGTTGCCCATGCACCAATGCAACATGAAAAGAAAAGGCAACAAAGTGAACTGCAGGGAAAGGAGACAACTGTGGTTTTGTAGTGGTACAGTGCAGCAGGACTGCCATTACAGTTCTTCACATTTAAACAGATCACTCTGCACTGTTTCTTTGCACAGAAGCATTCATACAACTCACCTTCATGGAAGGAGATAAAAACCAGTCTTTCATGGAATTCCTGAACATTTCTGAAGTTATCAACCATTTCCAGGGGTTCTGGGTCATCACTCTCTGTGCAGTACATGGCTGTTTCCAGTGCCAGTAACTATAAAGGGAAGCGCCTGTTCAGCTCCCAGAATACAGAGAAAGCAGTGCCAGTGTGTGATCACTGGGAGCGTTTGGAGGGGAAAAAAAAAAAAAAAAAAAGGTGTAGGCAAAGGGGAGGGGATACATTAAACAATTATTAAGTCTCATGTGGCCTGTGAACCCAAATACAAAATAATGTGTAAACAGTCCATACTTGTATTTTGTTTACATCCTGATAAAACTACTGCAGGTTATCTGATAGGAATACTGGATGGGAGGAAACATGGTAGACTTTTCCAGCATGCTCTTCCTAGCACAGTCTGACTCCTAAATAGTATTAAAGGCTACTTTTTGAAAGAACTCTTTATTTTGGTAGAGACATGGTCTGACAGAAAGGACAAAGGCAAGAATATACTTTCAAAATGAAGAGCTTGCAGTAATTTGATCTGAGATTTTGATAATATTTTCCCTGATGTCTATAATTAGGTAAATCAGAAGATAGTGATTGTGAGTTTATAGTCTAGGTAAGTGGCCGCCTATGAGCAAAAGAAGTTAATTAGATGAGCACAAAAAATGTAAGTTGGGAGAAAAGTTAGGGAATTCATGACATATAAATAACACAAGCTTTTAGAAACTTTCCAACCCACCCATGTCCATCAGGATCAAAGTAGCACTAAAATACTTGGTGAATAATGTTCAGACCTGAAGCCCAAACAATAATCTGCAGCTAACTCATGGAAAGACTTAGAGCAGTCTTACATACTGAAGGTCAAAATTCATCTCACTTGACTGGGATTTTTTCAAGCTGATACTTTACCAATTGCTGTGCAGCTGTCTGTCCTTTGTTCTGGTCAGCTGAGAACGTGCTAACAACAAACAGAATGGGATGTCAGTTCTGTGCTGTTCTTCCCACTTAAAGGATTTTAGCAATGGGCACCTTTCAGTTTTACAGGAACAGAAGAGAAATCCAGGAAATGAGAATATGTATTTACTGTTCTTTAGCAGACACCAGTCAGGGAAATGTGTTCTGTTGGAACTTGCCTGCTCTTGAGAAATTTTAACAGGGTGTCGGAAAACTGTCCAGAGAACGCTCGGGTAGCAGGGAGGAGTTGTCAGGGATCCTTTGTAGCGATAATACTCATCCAATCTGCCAGGAAGCAGTTCTTGAATATTGAAACCGGGGACCAGGACCTTCTGATCTAAAAAAGGGGGTTCATGTTAAATATTGCATCATGACTACACAGGTAGTGTATCAGTGAAGTGAACTTGCTTTTTGGTAAGTAGGATATTTTCAGTGTCCTATCACTAGGATAAGAAAAATACCTTTTAGTAGAGATGATCCCAGTTTAATAAGGACTACAGCTTTTAAGTTTACAATGAACAAATCTTGTTTGAAAGACCAAATCAGGGTCCTCTAAGATAAACTGTGGTCATATTAACTAAAAAAACCACTATGTGGAAGAAATAAGTCCCAGTCAGAATCATATGGGGCATGCCAGCTATAGGCTCTTCCCAGGAAGGCACTGCATTTGGAAGCCTTTCACAGTCTGAGACAGATTTGCCTGGGATCTCTGGACTGTTTCTTCAGCCAGTTCATTCCCTCTCAGTGTGACATCTGATACTCTTAGCCATTCTCAATCTCATTTAGTCACTCACCCTTGTATTTCACATTCCAGAAGTGCCTGAAGATCTTTTCATAGGATGGGTTGAAGGGTCCAATCTGCAATGATCATATTATCAACAACTGTGCAAATCACCAGTCTGAATATGGGTCTGTGCTTCTTGCCTGTGCTAAGGCAAGTGCCTCCACCGTCCAGATATTCATGTACTAGAATGGTGTAGGTATTTTATAATTGAAAACATTCCCTCTGTCCTTAGAGACATGATAATATTCTTACTCTAGGACTATTAGTGTTGCTGTGTTGTATTGCTTCCTTTACAACTGCAGTGCAGACCTTTTGTATGCACTGACCCCATCGCCCTTGTCTGCTCAGAGTGCTGTGGAAATGAAGAGAAGCCCTTTCCTCTGAGAGCACTGCAGGCAGAAGTTCTCAGCTGCCAGGCTTCTCAGATCATCTCCTGGTTTCCAGTCAAAGCCACACTTCTCCACGCACAAACATTTTTAATATGACACTCTTCACAGTCCAGGTAGGTGGACTCAACACTGTTGAGTAACACAGGGCCACAACTCAACTATCTGGCAAAGGCTATAACTCATCTATCACACAAGACTACGTTTTTCAACTACTACCAGCAGCTTTTCAGTCTAATGATCAATGCCTTTTTAATGAATTCTTCAGAGCTGGTGCTTAGCAATTCCTCTGACAACCAGACATAGTAAACTGGTGTCCTTACATTAACTGTAACAGCCACCAGGTGTCTGAAAGTATTTCCAAGACCTAATCTCCATTGTTCACAAATTTGATTTTCAAACACCATTGTGTTACATTGGGGCTGCAGTTCTGGGGACAGGTACACAACAGAACACACTGAAGGTCATGTGACAACAGCCAAGATTCATTTGACAGGTGCCCCCTTTTATAGGGAGTTTGAAATTCCCGTGCTTTCACACCTGATTGGTCAGGGTCTCAGCACCGCCCAGTTCCCTGGCCAATGAAATGTCTGCATTCAGGCTTGAATGGGATTGGCTGGGGTCCCCTGTTTGGGTTGGAATCCAGTCTATCATTATCACACCCCGGGACTTGTTTACCTCTACTCTTTAACGAGCTGGGCTAGTCAAATTGGGTTTGGTTGCAGCCAAATTTTATCTGTGCAGCTTCAGATTTGCTGGAGCTGTCATTCCGTTGCTTAGAAATAACCAGAATCTCAGTATTATTCCCTAGCATTATATACAATACTCTGACACTTTTCACAGCTACAACTTCCAAATGTACTGAAATTTAACACAAAATTACTGTCAGAATCTTAGAGATGCTAGGAAGTGAACTTGGGTAATATTAATGAGAGCTTTGTTTGCTAATGGGAACATTTTACTTTTTGATAGAAACATGGAAACTTGTGGTTTCAGTTTGTTATGCTGTAGATAATCCTCACATTTAAAAATTATCATTGCAGTTATCTTATTGAGGAGTTTTAATCCTCAAGAAAAAGAATAATTATATATGTACAAGCTACTTTTTTTTTCTTTTTGTTTAAGATTAATATTATCTTCATATGTGGAACTTAAGAGAGTAAAATTGGAAAGCTGTCCTGACATCTTAAAATGTCACTGAATATACTCATTTTCTACAATCTATGGTTCAAAAAATCTGGGAATTTAGCAGGGAGAAGACTGTGGTTAAATCCTAATTATATATGGTGGTCAAAGGCAGGGTGGTGCCTGGCCACCCGTGTCTCTCTGTTCAAACTGTTTCATGCTACAGTAGGCAGCTTTGAGTAAGTGAGCTTGAAATTCACTGTTACCTCTTGTTTGATAAACACTACCATTCATTAGTTTGTAAATTAATGCAAAAATGGATTTAACACAGCAGAAGTTAATTTGTTAATTTACTAAAAGACATGAGGAAATAATCAGAATTCCTCTCTTTGTCTTTTCAGCATTTGCTCCTGGTTTGGTACATGCTGCTAGAATCTACCTTTTTTTTTTTTTTTTTTTTTTTTTTTTTTTTTTTTTTTTTTTTTTTTTGTGTGTGTGTGTGTGTGAAAGAGGAAAAGAAGAACCCTTATTCAGCCACTGTATTGTTAGATAATGTAGATAATTTTGTCCATTAACAGTCTATCATAACCAAATGATTGAAAGCATATTCTAAACAAACAGGAAAAAAAATATTCTGCATCCTACCTCAAGGAGAACAGCCAAAACAGCCAGTCCATCTGCTTTGTCCATTGCTGCTGTTATATCTGGGTATTTCTCAGAGTTGTAATGTACAATATGCAGCTACAAAGGAGGAGATACTCTGTTACAATAGCATCTGGGTCAGGCTCACACTTAGGCTTCACAGTTAAAAAGGACCATGCAGCCACCTCAGGATAAGACAACGTAGGAGGGTCCTTCAGTGATCTCTGGGTAGATAAGCAGTAAGATATCTTTCTAGCGAAAGGCAGAAGGTCCTGGGACTCACAGCCCACACACCTTCCCGTAAAGAGGGGAGAAAGGGGATTCATGACTTCAGCTTCAGGTCATCTTGAATGGAGTACTAGTAAATTTTTCTGAAAAAATAACACCTTAGTACTCCAATATTTGGAATGCAAATCTCAGTGTTAAATATAACTAGAGAAGAAATGGATTCCCAAAGTGCTGTTATACAAGCAAATTATTCTGACTAATTTTTCTTTAAATAATTTTGAGGTAAATACCTGATTGGTACTGCTTATCAAAATCTATTCCCAAATCCATAATTTAGAAATTAGAAAAGATAAACAGTTCATCACTGTATAGAAGAAGGTGAGTAAAGGTAAACAGAGCAGCAGTGTCATGCAGGTAAAAGTTACCTCATGTGTCCTGGTGCCAGTTCTGAGTTTAGAATCTAAATTCCATTTCCCTGACTTAGCAAATTCAAATCCATCTTTTCTTTTGGCACACAATCCATTTTTTTAGTATATCCCCAGATCATAAATACTTGGCTTATGTCAAGAGCCTCAGAACCTTACAGCCTTTTACAGTCATTTACCCAAGAGACAGATGCCACTTTGAAACAATGGGACCCACCAAACATTTTTTGCTTCTTTCCCTGATCTGATCTGGCCTGCCTTACCTCTGCTGCAAAATGCTTCCCACTGACAGTGTGCTCAGAGCCTTCAGACTTGTTTCGGTTTCCCCAGTGCAGGTGAAGTTGAGACGCAGTGTATTCAAATGGGAGGTTTCTGATGAACATAGCAGGTGACAGATACATTTTCACTGTAAGCAGACCAAAACCAGATAGGAACAAATGATACCACAGATCTCAAGAAAAGGGCAAATAAAAATAACATTTCTAAGAATATTATATATGGAGCAAGAAATAAGCAGATTCTTAAATCCATCTCTGTCTGTGTTAGGAGGTTAATACTTTTGTTCTCTTTAAACCTTTCTTGGTAGATCAGTATTTAGAACATACACATTTCTATTTTCCTAAATACATGAATTGAATATGACAATTGTTGTGATTGGAAATCTTTCTTCTCTCTGAAGAATGTGAATTTATCTCGAAGATATGTCAAAGCAAAATTTAGGCTCATGTACCTTCTTTCAATCCTCTTATAATGGCTTAATAAATTAATATTTCTTGTGGCAATTTATAACTCCTGTTATGTTGAACTCTGCTGCCTCTTAATCTTCTTTTAGGAGAACATGACAAAACCAAATAAACTCCCCCACCTTCCTTGCTGCTCCCAAAACCCAGAACACTGATGTCGAGCAGCAAGATAATCCCGGGCCTTAAGAATGAGCATTTCCTCTCTTGACATGCTTTGTATGCATGACCCTAACTTCTGCTCACTAAGGCTCTCTGGTGGGGAAGGCAGGCTGGCCTGTTGGGGGTTTTTTTTTGGTGTAGAAATTAGAGTAGTAATTCTCAACCCAGCAGAAACTTCTCAGTTGTTCACTTGGAGTATTTGGTATTTCATAAAGCAATGGCTTATGTCGAGATCAATTCCTTTGCAATTTATCTGTATTATTTTCCAAAACTAATACAGCTTGTTTCTGGACTTGTTTTTCAGAGAAAATGAGACTCTAAACCATAGTGAAGTAACAGCTGTGACCCTATGTATTTTTAGGCTCCTACTGAAGAGGGCTTTTTTGAGCTCTACTGTTTTCAGTCTAGCTGAAGTAGGTAATTGTGTCTGGATGAAATGGCTGGTGAAGAACATCAGTTATATATAGAAATGACTTGACAGCACAACACTAAGCATTCTACTGGTTTCCTATAGCTGAAAGAGAAGGTAGCAGCAGATGGTGTAATTATCGGTCCTACTGAGGCTAATTTAGGTAAATTAATTTGTATCTAAGTGAGGTTTCTAGAGTAGGATGCATCTCTACTGCTTTCTAGGAGGGCACTGACCTTAGAAATTAATTCTCATTTTCTTGAGATGGTTATTTTTTTGTCTTGGCTTTCTTTAGGAAATAATAAAACTTCATATTTTAGGGGTGAGATCTGACAGTGCTAGCACCTTAGCTTCTCCAAGGAACTGTGTGTGTGACTGTTTGGAGAGGAACAAGCTCTCAGTGCTGGTTTTTTGGTTCCTTCTGCACTCTGGCACCCTTAAAGTACACAATGACAATATTTTCTTCTCTACCTATTGCCTGTCACTTACATCAGCCCAGGGGATTTAGCTGTGACAGTCCAGTCTTTCATGCGGGACCAAGCAGGACTTTAGGAAAAGAAGGCTAACAAGGAAAGGATGTTCCAGCCATTCCTAGTCTAAAGAAACCTGGTTTTAAAGGAGAAATTGATCAAGAGGAAAACCAGGAATTTGTCCCAAGAGGTTGGCCCTTACTGAAGAATAGGCTTATGATGTTAAATTGAGCAGGTCAACTTCACTGAAAGAATCATAAAAAAAGAGATTTTTGCATGTTGGTCAACTCATAACCAAGCATGTAGAGCAGAGGCCATTTTATAATGCAGGTTATATTGATACTTATGCAATAAAGAAGGATACAAAGGAGGGTTTTATAGCTGTTCTTATTTCTATGTCTTCAAGGGTTTTAGGAAGGAAATGAAAAATGGTGGGGCTGATTCACTGGTATTGTGTATTGTCATTTTAGGAGACCTTAATGAGACAGCATCATCTCTGTCTTTACCTACTGTACTGACACTGATTTAGTGCTACTTTGGAAAGGGCCTGTTTGTATACTATTTCAAATTATTTTTCTGTCTTCTTACCTATCACTACCTATTACTGTCTATTTTACCTTACACTAAAGAGGTTTCTATCTCAAGTTAAAAGAACAGAATGGTGCTCCTACACTTTTTTCCTCTTCCCCATGCCCCCATGTAATTCAGTTGAGTTGCTTTGAAGAATGGAAGAGACCCATTGCTCATATGTTATGAGTTAAACTTTTTTAGCAGAATCACACAGTATGATTGTGTTTTGGCACACCACACCAAAGTAATAAGAAAACCTTGGGCATGAATTCTGACATGCCTAGAGTTTATTTTCAATTTATTTAAAATTTGACTTACTGAGGCTCCATTTGTACTAAGCACCTTCCCAGGTTTCTCTAGCCTGTTCTGTAGATATAGGTATGCTGATATGAAGGCTTTCTTATCTGATTAGCAGCTTTATTTCATCTTATAATCAAAGTAGTCCACCCATGAAGTAAAAAGCCACTGAGTTCCTGCAAGTTTATTTTTTACCATTCCTTGCTGTCCATGAGGTCCCTTACCTGAATGGCCATTATTGATCAGTGTAAACTGGTCAGTGGAGGGTACGTTGTAGCCTATGAATTCTAAAGGCAAGAGATTAGAATCATACTGGAGAATATCTTTGTGGAAATCAATTGGTGATTGGAATACTCCTCCACAAAATGGGTATTTCTTTGGCCAGGCTTTCTCTCCATCAGGACCTGTGTGAATTAACAGAGACACATTTGTCAAACCTTTACTATGTAGTTAACGTAGAAATTCTCCTGTCTCAGCCTTCACACAAAATTTGGAAAAGAAGCCTTTTCTGAATTTTTAAGACTTTTTAAAAAAATACCTCATTAAAGCAGAGATAATGAAGGATATATGATCATTTTTCTTAGAGTGTTGTGACCTAGAGACAGGTCTGATTATATCAGACCGTCAGACTTTTTCTTACTGTACAAACTGTCTGAAAGTACAAATTATCTAACAGGATTGCATAACCCACAGTGAAAAGTTAACTTGCAAAATTTGAAGGTGTTATAGTAATTTGACCTATAATAATTTGCTCAAACCCTGGTGAAACTTTTCTTCATCACAGCCTTTTGCTTGAGGTAAGATCTGCAAAGAATAGATAATATCAAGAGAATTTTAATTGTGCCTTTGATTTAATTGTACTTTAACAGCTGGCAGCTGTTTGTAAGATGAAATTATTTGGATTTAAATACCAGAAGAGATACTTGCAACTTGTGTTTTTCCTTGTCTCTGAACATTTGTGCCTGATCTGTGTAACACAGGACACTGGGCCTCTCTGGATCAATTTATGCTTCCATGAAGCCATTTCTTTCAGAAGGGAATAAACATCTACTCTTCCTTTAAGCATTGCAGATAAAAGGTACTTCATTCGTGCCCAATGGATAATTCCTCTCCTTGGCAGCTTGCTTTTCACTATGAGCCTGCTGTTCCCATACTTTTGTTTCTTATTGGAGTACTTGTAGTATAGAGGATATTGTTTCTCACTTCTCTTAAATTACGTAGATCAAGTCCCTTGAGTCTTTGATTAGAAGGCTTCTTTTCCAAAACTATAATATTCCCAGTGACTTCTTTGAAGATCAGGCCATCAGTGGCAAAGCAAGTTCAGATATCTTCTGAAGGAAATTAACAGGCAGTTAATAGCAGTTCACTTTATTTACATGAAAGACAATTGCCAAGTAAATGGTTAGTGGGGGTGAATCTGACTTAAACATAGTGAATGTGATAGAATCAACAAGATCAATTCTGGTTCTTAAAGACAGACTTACTTCCTTGGTAAACCCGTTTTAAGATTATTCACGACAGGTTGGCAGGTGACATTGTTTGTAGTGTGGATACTCAGACTTGATCAGGGCTTTTCAGTATAAATAGGCCTTACTGCTGCTGTGACTTAAATTTTTGACTCTAGATCACTATCACATCAATTTCTTTCTTCTTACGTCTTTGTGATACTACCTTAAAGTTGCTGAAGTTCTTTTAAAAAGTGAATAAATGTTATTCTGACGTTATGAAAGCCTCTCTTCTACCTATTTTTGGCAAATAACAAATACATCCAGAAGAGAATAAATTCCGTTCCATGGAATACATACTGAAGAGTATTTCCCAGGAAAATGTGCATTAACATATACCAAAAAAATGACAGTTTCTTAGGTTCAAACTGGTTGTGGAAGACAATGACACTGAAATTTAACACTTTGCAAGGAGCTAAGATTACAGCAATGTCAGAAAATTGGTGAGAAGCCTTTATTGTAAGAAGACTTCAATAATTTAAAAAGGTTTGAAAAGGTAGTGAGTTTTCAAGAATATTTTGATATACTACAAATAATAGCTTTGGAGATCTGATAATTAAATAGATGATTGATGTATAAAATAGAAGTCTAGTCCCAGCCAGGGAGTCATGAAGTACCAAGCATTTTTTCAGTACTGCATTTGGGTGACTTGAATGTCTGGAAGAGTTGGCAACAGAATATGAGAATTTCACACCTACGTTGCCAGTTCTGAAGGAGAACTTTTGTCTTGTCTATAAAACAATGCAGTTGTCACAGTCTTAATGTATCTTGACTGTTACTGGCAGTTATCCTTTTCTTGGTATAAGTCTGCAACTCCACTCACAGGCCTTTAAGGTACAGAATGTTTTGCTTGTTTCTCATTCCTGCTCTCTTAAAAAAAACGCAACAGAACCAACCAAGACTTCTTTTTTGGCACAAACCCAGTTTTTATGGAAATTCTGTCTTTTGTCACATAGCCTTTCTAACTTTCAGTGCCTTAAAACTCCTGTCTCAAAGAGCTGAGCTCACTGCAGCTTGGTTTTGCATGTGAAATTGAGATTTCCAAGGCAGATAAGCCACAGAGCTGGAAGGCATTTCTCAACAGCTACGTCTGCTGAAAATGAATGATTGATTGTGAACCAGATTTCCCTTTTCCCTGCCAGTGCACTCAGATAAATTCAGTGGAAATCTCATTGTGTTTACAAAGGTTTTGTCTGATCACTACTCAATGAAGAACAGCATGTGCATGTGAAATTGGCCTGAGCTATAAATCCCAAAAGATATTAACATAAGAAGTATTGCAAAATTATCTTCAAAGTTAATTTCCTTTTTGTGTAACACATTTGTGACCTGGGCATTTCAGAAGTGTTTGCTGCTATGAGAATCCCACCAGGCCTGTGTCAGCAGAGCACATCATGCCATGGGCCTGTTGAAGGAGCTTATTAAGATAGGGAGCTGCTGGTGTCAGTGGAAGCAGGACCATTCCTACTATCACTGCTCCCAGTGCTGCCAAGAACACTCCCTGCCCTAGGGAGTGCAAACTCGGGCTGCTCAAATCCAGTTCATGGACTGCTTTGCTTGACATAAGTTTACAGGAACATGCTCCCTTACCACACTGAAAATATCCCTGAGCTTGACTATGACCTCACTGCTTTTTAATGAAAGATGCCTTCAAATGAAGCAGGAATAATTCTCTGGAGTGTCTGACTGCCCACTGCCCAGTGAGCTGAGCAGAACATCCTCAGCATCAAGGCTGCATGTCTCCATTGTACCACCTCCTTTGACAGCTTTGTGCTTTCCAGCCAGCCCCACAGCACTGGCGCTGCTGGGCAATGCAGTACAGATGTTCCTTCATGAACAGTGGTGTCTGCTCCCAGGATGTATGCATTGGCCCATTTAAAATAAGGAGAAAACAGCCCTGTGAGACACCAGTGGTACCAACAGACTGTTGCTCTGATGACCAATTAATATTCATCTTGCTCCAGCTTCTCACAGTCTGTGCAAGTTCTCTTGATCTGAAGTAATGTAGTAAAATGCATTGGGTCAGTAACACAGGGAATGGCTGTGGTATTTTTGCAGCCATGCAGAGCACTTTGCCCTGTTTTCAACCAGATGGAAGCTGTAAGCTGCTGTTTTTCCATGGCTGAGGTGGTGGTAAAGGCTGAGTCTAGGCTCCCTGCCATGGTGACATGACTATGTGGTTTCCATTTTGCTCAGTGTTCAGTAATATATTCTGTGCACACAGAGACAATATGTGTGTATCTTCCACACATGTGTCCAGAGTGACATTTGTGTGTTAGAGGAATTGCCAAGGGCTGTAGCTGTTGCTGTTACTACATTCAAGTGCTGTATGAGAAATCTGGGGCATGTTCTAGTGTGTTCACTAAAGCTGGCATTTCTGAAGGGGAAGGGTCTTAGCACAGGTTCTCGGCGCCTCAACGAATTGGAGTATTCGGCAAGAGCAGAATAAAAGAGTTTTCAAGTACAATTAGCCAAATGTTTGTTACCAACAGTTTCATGTGTCTGCATTGCAGCATGAAGTTGTCTCTTTGCTTGCTAAAGTACATTAATAATTCTGTTTGCACCACTACTGCTAAGCATGTTAATATTTCTGTTAGCACTATTACCTAAAACTTGTCTGCAAAGCTAGTTTTCTCCACTGTATCTGCTTGTCCACTCTGGAGGGATCATTCTGGTTCTCTTGATTTCATTCCAGCCCACTTACACTACAGAAACAGAGCCAGAATCCAAAGAATTGAAGCCTAACATCCACTTACATCAGTTTTTTCCTGGGACAGAAGACCTCATCTGGCACCTCACAGCTAGACAGCAGCATGGCCGAAAGCTGCTTGCATGTGCTGTCCTGAGCTGTGGGGCATTGGAACCATTGGATCTACTTTGTGCATCTTACAGAAGGTGGAGCTGCCCTTCAGAGACAAAGCAAACCTGTGTCACGGAGAGTGGAGGGCTCAGGCCTCACTGCTCTGTGATGTTTCTTCCAGGCACTTTTTCTTGGGCTATGTACAAGGGTAGTGAAAACAGGAAGAACAAATAACATTGCTGCATTTTGGCTAATGAAGAAGCAAACAGAGGAGAGGTTTAGCCTTTATATTTGATGTATCTAACAGGGTAGTTCCAATTATAAGCAAGGCAAACTCACACTTCTTCCGAAAGCCTGTGCTGAATAGATAAAGCCTGATCACATGTGGTGCCTTCTTGCTTTGCCATTATGGCCTGAGGTACCAACACTGCATCAACGTTCAGTTTTACATATTGTAAAATATAAAAAACACTCAACAAATAGAAATCTCTGACAATGAGCACTCAGATTTCTCCTCCACCCTCAATCTTGTACCTTGACACTCATCTTGATATTAGTCTGCACTGTGGTTATAATGGCTTGATTTCCTTTCCATTTCCTATTGACTTAATTTCAGTGAGATGCACTGCAAGGTGTTTTAGGGGCAGAGGTGAACAGTGGAAGATTTAGGATCCCATAGGCAACCAGGATCAGTAGAAGGGCATGGAGGTGCTCTTTCCTGGCTTAGCACAGTCTCCCTAATAGTTGTTTTTCTCTGTGGGGATCAATGCTCTACCTTTGCTTTTCTGTACTATTCTGTACAAGTTCAGTTGCCATTTCAGTTTTTTGAAGTTGCTTTTATATATTTGCTTTTATATGTTTTTCTAGATGTTTTGAAATCAGTACTTGAAGGAAAAAGATAATCCGTTTTGTGAACCTTCTCTCCTCCATACATTTAGAATGTAGAAATCAGACTGCAGTATGGAAGAGCTTAACAGGAATTGATGAAGTTGGGCACTGAGAATAACACACTTTGAAATCAACACTAGTACCCAAATTCCTAGGAAGGGAGAAGTAACTAATTTAAACAAGGATTACCCTGGGAAGGAGGGCAAAACTTCTGCTTTCATGGTAGTAAAAGTCTTGTTTTCCTTACTACCCAGCGGGGTAGATTTATCTGATGGCTGCTGTCAAAGTGGGAAACCCAGGCTTTTATTAAAGCTGTGCCAAGCTTTTTCCCTACTGGGAATGTGAGGTCTATGTATGGACACTGGCAGACAGACATGCAGCTGACAGTTCTCCTTCTGCTTATATGAAGCAAGTCAGGTAAACTGGAGCATAGCCAAAGGGAGGAGTTCCTAGGAGCAAGTTCAGTCTCAGAGGTTCTTTGTGTTGTCTTGGAGCAGCACCAAAAGCTTAAGAACAAGCATTTTTTTCTGAGATTCTCCATACTGCCTACTTCTGTGTGGGTATATGGCATGTAAAATGCTACTCTGAATGAGGAAATACCTGGCTAAAGGATTTGATCAGCTAAAAGAAAAATGCTAGATTATTCTTTTCCTGAGCAGCCACCAGTCCACCAGGTCCTTCTGAGTCAGTAGATGACTAAAAGGATTAGTTACAAATTAACACTGCTTTCCTAAAAATGATTTTTTCTGCTTTGTCCCTGCTGGGATCTTTGGGGACCTGAGCCTCCAGTAACAGAATACAGGTGACTTGCTGAACTCTGATTATGCATGAAAAAGAAGACTCATGTGGGTAGGGAGAGAATGCTCTTTGCAGAACTAGGCTGGAATGTGTTCCTGGCCTGTGACTGCTGAGGAAACAGAGGGATTCGGGGACCCTCTGCTGTTGTAGGGGCACCTTTAGTCTGCTGCAATTTATGTCATTCCACAAGGAAATTTAGAACTCAGTAACTCATTCTTAGTCACCTAGATATGAATGGTCATTGATTATAGATATGGTCATTGATATAGATGGATGAGTAATAGATTTTAAGAAGATTGACCAGATTCAAACCTGAGTAAGGATTGTGATCCCAGTAAGTACTCACCCGAATACATCTGGTAGGTTGTTCTTAAGGTACAGAAGACAGCCATAACTTTGTATATATAAATTAGTACTTACCAATATAAGACCATTTGGACCCTGTTTAAAGACAAAGGAAATATTAGTGTATTTGAAATTGATCTTACTCTGTAAAGAAACAAAGTACTACTTAAACCCATGTAGTGAATGTTACAATACTTTTGTGTTTCTAGTCCCAGCTGTTGAGCAAAACATAGCAAAACATGGACACTTTCAAACTTTTTGACACTATGAACTTTTCTCACTCAAACTGTAACCACAATTATCCCTGCAATCCTGCCCATAGGGGTGAATTTCTTGTGGTCACTTAAATCTTGGGGCAAGACTGCTCTCAGGGTTTTTTGGTTTTTTTTTTTTAACTGTAATATCCACAGACTTTGTCTGTAGGCATACTCCTGGGATATTTCTCTAGTTAGGAAGTAAAGAAATATAAGTGGAATGTAACTACAATGAGCCCACCTATGCCTTGTTGAGGAGTTTGAGAAAACATCAGTGGATTGCCAGTTGCTACACTGAGAAGCGATAGACAGAAACTAACAGATGGACTTCGAAAAAAGGGAGTATGACATATGAACCCATATAACTCAGAGAATCCCAGGGAGGGTGAGTGAGTTCAAATTATCAATTCTCATCCATTGCTTAAGGAACTGAACTTGGGACAGTATCTCTGCATGGTTTTGGAAATGTGACTTGTTAAATGCTCTTTTTAATATTTTTTTCCTGGTCCTGAAGCCTACTTAAAATCCCTCAGCTTCCTGCATAATTAGAGGTGCTCATCTTAACAAATCTGAACAGTTTTGGTTATCAAGGTAATGCTGATGTTTTCTCTCTCCAAATTTATTTTTATTTCTTCTTAGAAAACAGTCCTGGATTACTCATCTTGCAAACACTCACTGTGCCTGTGTGTCTGTATGGATGAAGGCAAATATTTATCATTACATGCACTTCTCTGCTCAATACATGGTTCTTGGCAGCATTTTTTGTATTCTGATGTGTGGTCACAGATGCAGCTCGTCCCTAAGAATGTTGCGTTGAAATGTTTGGGCTTAATTTGTAGGGATGTGCAAACAAATTGCACTTAGCTCTTTTGTATTGATATGTGCTGGGAACATGAAACTCTCTCTTTTCAGTTTGTTAGGACCAGTGTGCCTTCTTCTTTTACATTGGAAGTTTCAAAACAAGGTCTGTGTAATCATCCTGGCTCAAGTCCTCAGGTTCTTCTCATAGAAGAATTCATGTTTTAGATTTCAGGATGAGAAACCTTATTCTCCTCTTGCCTTCTCTCTGCAGGGGATTATCTCTTACTGGGTTTTTGGGGGTGGTTTGTGTCCTTTGGTTATTCTGTAGACAAAACTTGCATAAAGGTAAAAACAACTGGCAGTAGGTTTTAGAAATATCTTAATTTGAGCAGGATTTAAAGAAATACTGGCTTCACTACAATAGCTACCCTGTTCATGATCTTATTGACCATTAAAATGTGTATGAGGTGTCAGAACTATGATTTTGATAATTTACAGCAACCTTAAAACAATCACTTTTAAGCCTTTACAATATTTTTGTCAGTTATGCCATTTGACACAAAAGTAAGTGAAAGCTTCAAGTCTTTGCCAAGTGAAATATTCCTTAACCTATGAACATTTTGATGATCTGCAGTTCACTACCATTATGACTTTATGGTGAGCTAAAACTGCTGTAGGTAGGGCTGAGATACATTTATGCCCATTTCATCTTGGATCAGGAGATGAATCAATGACCAGATGGTAGAATCTTCTTGATTTTGTCTGAATGAGCAGAGAGAGCCAACCTCAGACCCTGAGAAATGTTGCTTTTATTCTGCCTGGTGATGAAGTGAGAGTCAGGCAGGTTGTCACACAATGTCAAATTGGAAAATTAACATCTAGAAGTAATCATTCAACAGCTCTGTATCTGTGAACACTCTCCTGGCTCTTTGCTCCTGTTAGGATGAGTATTGATGAGTTATAAAGTTACATGCCCATGCATGGCTGAGGGGGCTCCTGGAGCCAGTGTACCTGCAGTTTGACTGATCAACAGACAGGGAAAATGTACATTTCCAGGGTCACTTGAGAGCTGGGAAAGTGTAAATGGTTGTAGGTGTGATAATCTACTTGGAAAGATGTCTGAGACAGGCAGACACTCTACCTCTTGCCATTTCTTGGTACTAGGTTCCTGAGACAGGCACTCTCTATAATTCCCTTCAGGATGTCTATCTTTTCAAGACATCCTTTCAATTCCAAATCTTCTGTATGGTCACAGAAAGCACCTGTAAATCATCAAGTTTTATTTGTTCTGTTGTTTTGGAAAGCATCAAGTTCTAGGAACCTCTGTCCTTCAGGGGGGAGATTCTGCTATAGAATATAGGCATTTTTCAGAGGACATATGCACAAAATGAGAAGATGACCTTAAAAGTTTGAATTCCATGCCTTTTGCTGCTCATGGAAAAAAAAACTGATAAAATGCTTGTCCTGACAGAGCTCTGCATAAACCAGCTCTGGATTATGTTTGAACCTCCTGGATTTTTGTCCCATAAATATATGTGCTGAGTAAGTGCTCTCACACAAAACTTTACAACAATTCCCCTCATATCCTATAATAACACTGTCTAGATTATAATTAGTTTGAAAAAAAAATGAAAATTGATTATAATCAGCTTGAATAGATGAACACTGACTCCTAAAAAGAGAGAAGTGCCAACCTCCTGAAACTAGTCTTGTTTCAATATAAGAAAATGACCTCTAGTGTATGGGGTGCTTTACAGAGGTCGGTTTTGGTTTGTTTGTTTGTTTTTTTTCTCACTGGTTTAAAAATAAACAGACAAAGGGAAAGGTGTGATGCTTCCACTGACTCTGAAAGGGCCAGTCTCTGCTTCATTTTCTGAAAAATAAAAAGAACACAAGGCAAAGTATACTGAGCATGCAAGAAGTCTGTAATGCCTACTAAATCAGAGGCCAAATTTCTCTTTGCTGTGTATGTCAGAACACCTATTCTGAGAAATTGAAATAAGGATACTAACTCCAAGCAATGGCAGACTGCCACAATATACAACTTTGAGCATGATAATGAATAGTAATAATGAAAGGATGCCATTTTTCTGCATAAATAGCTGCCCTAAGGTAAAAAAGACAATAAAATAGAAAGCTGAAAGACTTTACCATTCAACGGAGCTTGCATTGAGAGCTGTATCTTTAGGAAGAAAACAAGCACAGTGACTATACTGAAGCTCTTGGCTGACATCTCAAGGAAAGACTTATAATATTCCAGCAGTTCACAGGTTTCTTTGCACTGAAGAAATTCCCTTGTAGACATGTGGCAAATAGCAGAATGCACATATGCAGAGCTTCTGCTAAGGAGTTATTGCCCTCCCTCTCCCCTTTACTCTCTCCTTGCTGTTAGAACTGCTTTTTATAAAGCTCCTGAGACTCATCCCCAAACAAATGATGTAATCAGACCAGCCTCTATGTCACAACACCCTCAGAAAACTGATCATATCCTTCATTACCTCAGTTTTGGTAAGGTCCTCACAGGGCAGACTCCAGCACTTAGAGAAGGAATTTAAACATGGAACTTGAGAAATTATTTAGCAGAGGCAAAAATGCTTTTAAAAGCTGTACTCCTATGAACCATACCACAGTGGAGTTTTTCTAGCCTGTTTCAGAGAGTCTCCCTCAATACCCACTTTTGGATCAGTCGGATATAGTATAATGGCCCACTGTGACGACTGGAGGGAAGGGAGGAAAAGTGAGGCTCTGTGTGAGACTGGTAATAACTCAAAGGGACCATGGACACTTCCCATGAAAACCATCCAACTTCTCAGGAACACTTTTTTTTTTGAGCTGAAGGTTCTTGGAACCAGGAAGATATATGAAGTAGGGAGGACTGAAAATTCACAAAGCAACAGTCCCAGAATCTGATATTTTTCAGGACATTATGGAGAGGGGTAAAGAGGAGTACACAGTATAAGTTAATATCCTCTTCTCTCAGTGACTGAGGAATAAGCTCTTAAAGTGAGAATAGCTGAGGAGCTGAAGAAGGGATTGAAGAGACTGTTTTATTTGAGTAAATTATTATTTGTAATTGCTATTAACTGCTCACTACATATCAGTAACAGCTTTATCACATATTAATGTTGATTGGTCAAAATTTATTTTCAACATCTTTATTTATCAGCTACTGTGTAATTGCTCAATGTTATTAAACATGCTTATTTTTTCCTACCCTTTATGAATTGACTGGAGCATAGCTCATTTCTGCCTAGATCCCAGGCAGGGCTGTGCTGTAAAGCATGGTCTACTGCTGCTGTTCATGTATAGCCCAGTCCTCTCAGTCTAAGTAGAGGGAGACTGCAGGGAGCAGCAGCAACTAATGTCCTGTAGCCTTTTAGAAAGCAGCTGTGGTTGGGAACACTTCCCCTCATACTTCTCCTTAACATTTTGTAAACCTAGATTGTAATTCTGCTTGTTTTGGTTCAGATAGATGTAATCAAGAGGAAGAGGGTGTAAGCTATAGAGAAAATGTTTATAACATGACTTTGCAAGGGCCATTGTCCAAAGCAGAGAGACACTGTCTACTAAATTAGTACAAAAGGCATGCTGAGTGTGTTCAGCATGAGAGCTATCAGCACCTTCCTAACATGCATGCAGGACCTTCCTAACCTGATGGAAATTTGGACACACCATTTTGTAGGTTTCTGTAGAATCAGATAGCTGGTAGCCTGTCTGACAAGCTGCTAAGGTTGCTATCAAGAGATGAAAATTACCTGCTCTACAAAAAGACCCTGTTGTGTAGGAGGGTATGGACTGAGCTATCTGCCAAACTACGTTTTCTTATCTCCTTCCTTCATCTTTTCTGCCACTGTTTTAAATATTCACCATGGTGAAGTATGCTCTGATTCTTAGAATCTCCCTCAGACCATTTTTGCATTGTCACAGTCTGTACCTCTCCTCCCCCTGTTCCTGCTGTAGCAGAAGCCATTTTGGCTTCACATCTATGAGATGAGTTCCAGGCAGTGCTTGTGCTTTCAAGGCTGGCTGGAGAGAAAGCTCTTTGCTTCTAAAATATAAGCCATGGAAAAAGAGAAAAAAACTCTGACACGGTTACCTGCCTTTGTTTTGCACAAACCACATAGGGATTGCATTTTATTCTGGCTTTAAGAAATTTTAGGTTGCTAGCAGTCAGTTTTTATTTCTGCACCAGGCCAAGGCAGAGACAGAGTCATGAACTGGGTGGGCTCATAAAAAGTAGTAGATTTGCATCCCAAGTATGAAAGGTCAGGCTGAAATTCTGCAGTGTGGGTTTATCAGTCTTTAACTTGCACTGTCCCCTAACCTTAGTGGTGTTTTGCCAAGGCAGTAGTAATGCAAAGACTGATGTGATAGTGTAAAGTGTACAGGACAAGTTCAAGGCAAATGGGTGAGATGAGGCATTCTCATTCAAGAGTACATTTGGAGTTTTTACTTGCAAATTCTGTGAACATTTGACTGACCACACTCACTCTCTCTCCCTGGTGTGTTTAACTTCAGAGATGAAGCTGTAATAAAACAGAAAATAAAGTCCTCTTACCAGCCATTCAGGCACTGGGTGAGGCTTTCTGTGGCTCTCGGTGGGTGATTCAAAGAAGGCTCTAAGGTGCGCAATGCCCTTGGGGCATGGCACGTCTTTGAGGGTGTGGCACATGTGAGGGTGTGGCACATCTTTGAGGGTGTGGCACATGTGAGGGTGTGGCACATCTTTGAGGGCGTGGCACATGTGAGGGTGTGGCATGTCTTTGAGGGTGTGGCATGGCAGCTTGTGCAGCAGTTCACCCAGGCAGGGTTGCAGTCATCCTCCTGCTAGTGAGTTTTTTATTTTGTGTTGGGGTTTCATTGGTTGGTTATTTGGGTTTGGGTTTTTTTCAGCAATGGTCTCCACATGATCAAAAGCTATAGCTAGTAAAAGTGTACCAACACAGGCAGAACCCACAAAGAGGGACACGTCTGTCCAGACCCCTTCCTGTAAGGAGTGTTTGAGCCTGTCACTAGCACCAGGGAATGGTGCAAAAGACTCCTGCCTGTGGTGCAAGCAGGTGAATGATCTGCTCTGTCTGGTGGCCGAGCTTAAGGATGAGGTAGAAGGACTAAGAGGTATTAGGGAAAGTGAAAGGGAAATAGGCTGGTGGAGCTTCACCCTTCCATCCCTTAGAGAAGCCCACCAGGAGTCAGAAGATTTCCATGCCTCCCACAATCAGGCAGAAGGAGGAGACCTAGTAGATGAAGGAGAGTGGAAATAGGTCCCTCCTTGGAGAGGTAATGAAAATTCCTCCTGACCCCCATCGCCTACCCAGGTGCCACTACAGAATAGGTATGGGGCCCTGGATCCAGAGGGCCAGCCAGATGACACAGAAGAAAATAGTCTGTCTGGAGAGCCTCCCAATTACAGTTCATCTGTCAGACAAACCTCTACCATTAAAAACAAAAGAAGAGTAGTGGTAGTAGGTGACTGCCTTCTGAGGGGAACAGAGGGCCCCATATGTCAACTGGACTCACCCCACAGTGAGATCTGCAGCCTCCTTGGGGCCCGTGTATGGGATATAACTGAGAGACTCCATGGGCTGATTCAGCCCTATGATAATTACCCACTGCTGATACTCCAGGCTGGCAGTGACAAGATTGAAAAGAGGAACACCAGGGTAATTAAAAGGAACTTCAGGGCTCTGGGTCAGTTGGTCAATGGGTCAGGAGCACAGGTGGTGTTCTCACTACCTTCAGTAGCAGGGACAAATGATGAAAGGAACAGGAGAACCCACATTATCAACAAGTGGTTTAAGGTCTGGTGCCATCAGCAGACTTTTGAGTTCTTTGATAGTGAGGCAACTTTTACAGCATCTGGCCTGCTGGAGCCACATGGGCTCCAGCTTTCTGTTAAGAGCAAAAGGATTCTAGCCCATAAATTAGCCCAGCTCATTGAGACGGCTTTAAACTAGGTTTGAAGGGAGAAGGGGATGCAACCAGGCTCTCCAGGAATAAACCCAAGGATGGTAAGCCAGGGTCAGGGGTGAAATCAGCAGCCCAGCAGAAGTGCATGTACACTTATGCACTCAGCATGGGTAAAAAAGGCCGTACCTTGAGTGCCATGTCGAGTTCTGAGCCCTTCCGTTTAGCAAGGATGTTGAGACACTTGAGCCCATCCAGAAAAGGTCAACAAGGCTGGTGAGGGACTTGGAACACAACTCCTGTGAGGAACGACTGAGGGAGCTGGGGTTGTTTAGCTTGGAAAAAAGGAGGCTCAGGGGTGACCTTATCACTCTCTACAACTCCCTGAAAGGTGGTTGTAGTCAGGGGGGGTTTGGGCTCTTCTCCCAGGCAACCACCGACAGAATGAGAGGACAGAGTGTTAAGCTTTACCAAGGGACATTTAGGTTAGATGTCAGAAGAAAAGTCTGCACTGGAAGAATGATTGGGCAATGGAACTCTCTGGCCAGGGAGGCAGTGGAGTCACCATCCCTAGATGTGTTTTAAAAAAGATAGGACGTGGCATTCAGTGCCATGGTTTAGTTGATAAGGAGGTGTTAGGTCATAGGTTGGACATGATGATCTCAAAGGTCTTTTCCAGCCTAGTTCATTCTGTGATTCTGTTCTGATGTGAGCAGTGTCAAAGGTTGGAGGAGATGCTGATACTGCATTTCTTTAAAAAAAATTTAGCAAACAAACAGACTATGGAGCCCCTTGCATACTGTAAACAGAAAGCAAAGAGGGTCTGTTGGATCCAAAAGAAGCAATTACCTCAATATCTGCAAAAACTAAAATCAGTCTGAGTCATAGGGCCATCTCATGGGGTCTCACCAACTCCCCAGTTCGGGAGGCTGATGGGTGTTGGGAGTACTGCTGGCAATGGGGCTCAGTGAGAGTGCCTGGATGCAAGGCTCAAATAATACAAAGCCATGTAACTGCTGTCAGTAAGCAAAAAGTTTAACCCCAGAGCTGTCTGAGGACGGGCACAGCACTGACAGACAGATGTAACACAGTTGTCTCAGAAACCCTAACAGTGCTTGAGGAGTCTTGCGTGTCAGGCAGTTTGCATGAGGGACACCAGACAGCCTTGAAATTGAGCCCTGCCTTCACATTTGAACTGTGCTGGAATATAAGCCTTGGTGTCTATATTTGAAATGTTAGTGCATGCTGCCATTTAGTCCATTCTCTTGGATTCTTTAATTGTGTAGATAAAATATATTGTTCAGAGATACAGCATTTGTTGTCTTCTTTTTGACACTGATTTACTTAGAAAGGACACCCTATTGTTAAACTGGACATTTCCAAATTGTAGAATTTTATGATTTGTATCTCAAGCAAGTTCCTTGTTTCCTTGACATGGTCTTTCTTCAAGCCTTCCTTCAGTCTTTCAAAACAACATTTCTAAGTCACTGTGAAATTCAGGAAATTGTCCAGTACCTTTGCTTGTATCACATCTGAATGTGCATCCTGAGGTGCAGTGCATAATGGTAGATATTTTTCTGCTCTGTTTTCATTTTGGTTTTGCCTCATTTTCATTACATCTGCAAGTTTTCAAGGTAAGAACTGCTTTTTAAAAAACCGTTCATATTGCAGATGATGCACAAAACCAAGATACTGTTCCCTGGTCATTGCAAGCTATAGAGTTAGAGCAGGAATTCATAAATCCAATGATCTGCCCTCTAAATTATTCTACCTCTTGAAATTCCCTGTATGTTAGCAATTACTCATCTGCCCTCCCCAAAATATTATGCCCTTCTGGAAGGAGTTTCTGCTGTGGCAGAGTAGCCCAGTGAAGCCATATTCAAGAGTTCTTCCATGTCCTGAAGTAAATGGTAAATGGGCTGGGAACTGGCAGACTGAGCAGAGCAGCACTCCAGGATTTTCTGTAAGAGGAGGTTACTCACTGTTGTATGTGACCACTTGCACAAATTCAAATCAATTTGCCCAACTTTTTTTTTTTTTTCTGTTCAAACTATTATTCATATTTAGTGCGTGTCTTCTCTGAAGTGAGCAGAATCTGTTTCTCTCAAACAGATTTACAGGAGCACGTAAGATCACACCAGGTGCAGACCTAAAACTCCTTCTGAGTGCCTATATTGATTTTATTCAGTGTATGTCTGTTGCATTGTGCTCTGTGGTATTTATTTTCGTATTGTATTTTATGTTATTTATTTTCGTTGTAATGGTTTGTTCTCCACTCCCCTGTTCTCCTGAGGAAATGTTATGTTCCAAGGTTTGTCCCTGCCCCCCTTCCCTGTCAATCCTCCCACATTCCTCCCAGTCCCCTCCTACAGGCCCTGCCTGTCATTTGTTTGTTCCTCCCGGCTTCTAGAGATTTCGGGTAAGGGCATCGAGTGATAGGGCAGGAGCCAAGGAGGTTCCTCCCTTTATGTTCCCATTGGTTTCTCTAAATGTCCCTCCAACCCTGTTCCACTCCCACCTTGCCCCCCATCGGATGTTGGTTTGTCTCCTCCCTTGGTCCCTCCCCTGCATTTAGGCCTGGAGCTCATCACCCTGGGTTGCTCCCTTGAGGTTCAGATGTTCCGCGTGGGACTGAATAAAGACCTTGGAATTTGTCGTCTTTGGCATCTCCAGCGTGGTCTCTCCCGTGACAAGGGGAAAACCCCCTTAGCCGCTCCTCTGTTTCCCAGAATCCAGAGGAGAGTTCCCCATCTGGTCGCACTGTCGGGCTAGCTCAGGTGGACGGAGCCGCTGCTCCGTGAGGGACACCGTACATATGTCTTGCATTTCTGAACTGAAGTTAACCTATTACAGTAAAACATGACTGTAAAGCAACTTGACTTCAGGTCCCAGCTGTTGGGAAAACCCAACTTGACTTTAAACAGTAAACTAAACAATGATGCTTAGAACAGGTTAAACAGCACCCATAAAAGAAGCAGACTATATTTACAGTGTCTGTGGCTATAACCAGTTAGAAATATTGCTAATCTTGGCATGGAGGTGAGTCCAAAGTACAAATATATTGCCAGTTAATTTCAAGGCACTACATTCAGTTTCTGAGAAAAAGACCTGTTAAGTACCTGCTTAGTTGCATGTGGGGAATGAATGTATGTAGTGAATAACAAACTCATTATATACAAAGTTAATGAACCTTTTGGTGCTGATAGATAATATGGCTTAACAGAGGTTCTCGGTCACAGGGATGAGGTGGATATGCTGCTTTGGCCTGTAGGGCATGGTGGCTGTATGCTATGCAAGGGCATGGCTCATTCTGTGGATGAAGGCAGGAGGGTCACCTTAGATGTAAGTGTGTTCCTGGGGCCCACGCCGGGGAGTCAGCTATGTTGTTCATAGTGATGGCTATGAATGATGTGCAAGAAGATCCATTATCTAAAATAGGACCCAACAAATTTCCTTGTCACCTAACCAGGATGGTGACCCTGCCACCACATGACAAGCACAAATGGTATCCTGTGTTAGGAAAGGTTACCTAGGAAAGTTGCATGAAATAAGAATTTCAAAGGCAAAATGTTTTTTTGTGGTCACTGCTGTGACTAACAGAGCTTCTATGTAGTAATTTATAAACAAGCTGAGGATTTGCCTGTGTGGGGGAGATGAGAAAGGAACCTTGCAAGGTGGAAACAGCCCAGAACAAATTTCCAGCAGAAGTTTCCAGCTAACTTAAAATGTGAATTCATGGTGTGCTTAGGTGGGCTTTTTATAACAACTAAATAATAGGTACATGCTTGTAAGTCACTATATTTGTCCTCCCTATACCCACTAAAAAGCCCTAAAGTGTGTTAAAAAAAGGCACAAGCAAACAAGTCATGAAACAGAGTACAGCAAAGTGAGGCATTCTGCTAAAGATGGAACACTGCTTTGCCCCCCTGGATCCTGCCAAAAATACACCTCAGAATAACAGGATCATTTTTGTTGCTGGCCTCTGCTGTCTGCTTCATTCACCACATACAGTCATGGTGTTGGCTTGAGCTAGGAGTAGCCAGGCTAAAGCCTTGTTATAGAGAAGACAGAGGCATTACACTGGCCTTGTCTCGGTTCTAAGTTGGGAGGCTAGAAGAGAGTGAGCTAGGCAGGGTCCCAGGAGTCCCCATGATGGCTGTCACTTTTTGACTGTGGGAATTACTTCCTTCTGCTTAATTTCTGTTCCTACACATCTGTAAATATCTGTAGGTGCTGAATACTTTCCACATTGCAGCCAACCAGACCCATAAGGCAATATGAACTGGGGCAGTGTGAAAAAAATGGCCAGTTTCCTCCTTCCAGCTGTGCCCTTTGCTCTGAGCATTGAGTTCACTGCTGTTGTTGCTGCACCAGACACAGAGGCCCCCTGTCACTACTCCACCAGCTCCATCAACACAGGATGGCTGGCTAGAGTCCAACCAGAAGTCCTTCCATTTAACTTGGAGTATCTGTGTCATTGAGGGAGGTTATGTGCTCATTAACTCCTATGCAGCTCTAGATTTTCTATTACAAAAAAAACCCAAATAGCAAAGCCAAGTCTGCTTGTGACTGGGAGGGAGGGAAAAAAAAAAAAAAAAAAAAAAAAAAAAAAAAAAAAAAAAAGGGAAGAAAGTAAGAAAAACAAATTCAAAACCTCGCTTTACAGCTTTTTCCAAAATATCTTTAAATTGTCTGGAGTGATTCACTGACTGCTACACATCAAGAGATATAAAGGTATATTTTAAAATAAAACTAGAGAGATGAATATTAATTCTGCTTCAGCCTCAGCTCCAAATGTATTTATGGCTTAGTGTTCTGGGATGAGCCTGTTCTAAACCAGCAGGAGAACCTATGGTTAAGAAACGACAGGATGATTAAAATAGCCATCTTCTTCTGTGGAGCTTTGTGCAGAAGCTCAAGGTAGGCTGTACTCTAAGCACTATTTTATTATCTTTGGAGACATAAAAAGCTTGCTTGGTTTGTCTGGCTGGTAAACACTTTTGCCAGCCATATTTTGGCTTTAAAAGCCAATGTGAAAGAAGTCAGTGTTGTAGTTTTCCAGAAATGTAAATCCTTCATAGTGACTGCAAAAGCCAGGGAGTTCGGAGTGGGGAGAGAGAGAAATGGGGGCCTTGTTTTTTTTTTTTTGTTTTTTTTTTTTTTTTTTTTTGCATGAAGGCATGAAAAGGTTTTAAATTAAATGTATTCTGCTTACATTTTAATAATATGTCCCCAAAATCTTTCAAAATAGTAATTGTCATCCAGGAATGCAGAGTCCCCATTTGCTGGCCTGGGTTCCTGTCTTGCTTTGAAAGACAGATATCTGCTAGGAAGGGTCAGGGTCTCTCTGTCTCTCAGAATGGAGAATTCAAATCCCTCCAAATTATTATTGTAATAAATACGGTAGACCAAATTTTAGAAATCAAAATTTAGAATTTTATTGAGAGACAGAATGACAGTCTCAGACAGCCACAATTAAAAGGACAGCGTCAAGCCTGGAATCGGCGCTGGGTGAACCATGGTAACACACTCTGCCAGTATGTTACCCCCCCAAGTTCACATTTTTGGCTTGCAGCAGTCTCTTTTTATACACTGGATCACTGAGAGAAACTCGGGTCTTCGAGGGTCCTCCTTCCGAGGCATCCTCGTTAAACATTCATGTTGCAGTTCTAAGAGTCTGAACAGGGCAGCGGGAGAGGACAATGCCATTAATGGTCGGATCCAGGTGTGGTGTGGAGATATTAATTTCAGGAGGAGACGGATGAGATATTGATCTGATGTAATCATCTGGTTCTCCGGGCTCTCATCTCCTTTTTCCGTTGTCATTGTTCTCTCCTTAACGATTCCTGGCAGAGGCATCTTTGTGTCTCTTTTTCTGGTAATTCCAATCATGGTTGTCTCGTGTCCCTCCCATGTCTTTTCAGGCAAGAGAAATTCCTGTACCTTTCTCTGAGCCACTCTCCTCTGAGTTAACTCTTAGCGTACTGGATTAGAAACAAAACTTATACTTGTAGGGCTTGCATTACATTTTACATCTTTTAACACGAATTAACTTTAGGACATATATCACAATTATAATTTAGAAAAATTAAAGGGGCTTTCAGGCAGAGGTATGGGGGTAAGAATAGCAGTACTTTACTAGTATGTATAACAAAGCAAACAAACAACAACTAGAGCATAAATAATAAACAGAACCAAGAACCTCAAGGGCACTTTGTTTCACAAAGCCCAGGGCAGTCTGATCTCTGGAATGGTGGAAACTCCCGGGCTAGTGGCTGGAACGGCAGGATGTCCTCGGCAGGCAAGGGGGTGTCCCAGCAGAGCAGAGGGGTGCGGGGCTACAGCGTAGCAGAAAGAGAGCAGCGCTGAAGAAGCCACAATGGCAGGACAGGGCTGACCCAGCTCCAGCAGGGCAGGCAGAGGAGCTCAGAATTCCTGGGCACATGAGCAAATGATGGTAGATTTCCCAGGACCGGAATTTCTGGTGACAGTAAACTCCTCCTGCAGCAAGCAGCAGCCTGGCCGTCCTCTCTCTGAGAGCAAGAGAGCAAAACTGCCCCCAGCTCTGTCCTTTTCCTGCCCCAAAACTCGCTCGATCTTCCCCCTCCCGACTCCCAGCCACCTCTTCTGGTCAAGCACCCACAAGCACCCAGTACTTAGCCTCCTAGCAACACATGGGGGAAAATTCTACAAGTAAAAAAAGGAACAAACCTAACCCCCAAGAGTTCCCTTTGGGAAGGCAGTGGTGCAGCTGCTGGTTTGAAACCTCCCCACAAGGGGCTTTTTCGGGCAGCACTGGAACATGGAGCTGTTGAAATTGTCCCACCAGCTTGTTTGCTGCAGCAGTCTTGTGTGCAATGTGATATTTCAGAGCTGCAGTGTGATATTTCATGCACACTAATAACCACATTATCATAGTGGATAGGGTCAAAGGGATCAGCATAGCCCAGCACTGTAGAGTGAGAACACTTCTAAATAGCTTCTCCTACTACAGAACCAAGAAATGCTGCAGCCGTATGCTTACAGAGGTGAAGGGAATGACTTCTTCACTGACAGGCAATGCATGAAGAGTTTTTCCACATTATCTGCATTTCCACGTTTTCCACATATTTGTCTAGATGATGGCAAATCAGATGGATTTTTTAATTTCACTTTTCATTTCAGCCCTTAGTGATGCATCTTCACAACCCCTGACAACCTGTAGTCAGCTGAGTAAATATAATCTCCAACTACTGAAATGTTTGTAGGTGTCTCTGAGAACAGAATAATTTGTAAACACTGCAAGCAGCATGTGCCAAAAACAGATAGAAAAGGTACACAGTGCACATCCTTGCAGGAAGAAGTTTGCATGTAGTCCTAAATCTTACCTTCCTTGTACATAGATACCTTGTGGTTTAATATTGCTAATCCTTACACAGCACTGTGATATATGTTTTGAAATAAATTCGTGTTTCAAGTGTGTTATATGTTATAAAATAAAACTGTGTTACAAGCTAGGGTTTCCAAAAATTGTGGAGACATTTCTGGCTGCCAAAACTAATTTGCAACTAAGAATTCCAGACAATTGCAGGGCAAAGTCCAAATTTACAACAGAAAAGGACTGGCTGGACAGGAGATGCCTCATCCATCAAGGGTGGGTCCGCTACTTCTCCAGTAATCAACACATGATATGGATCTAGGAGAGGGAAACCTGGAGAGGTCACGTATCTAATGCCGAGTTCTCAGAACCCAATTCAAGTCCTCGACTTTGCCAGGAAAGGCATTCAAAACCAAGCAGCAAGAGAAAGAAAGTATATGAATATGCACAGTAGACAAAAGATAACAACAGAATTGCTTCAGGGAAGAAAAACTGTATAAAAACTGCTCCCTGAACCTAGGAGTTTGTGAACGGGGAAGGATTGATTCAATTGTGGCCATCCCTGCTTTCACCCAACCTTGATACCCGAGATTGTGGTTGTCTCTTTTATTGTGGCTGTCCCAGATTGCTCTTAAATGGCAAAATAAAATTACTTTATATTAAATTGGCTATGTATCCTCTATAACAAGCGCCAGTAACAGTATCTGCTCCTTTTCCCATGACAAGGTGATGGATAGTTCTCTCTGTAGGAACAACCAGGGTGACTCTGAGCATTAGCAAAAGAGGTGCCTGGAACAGCAGCCTGCTGGCAGCGCAAGTGCCAGTGCCCCAACCCCAGCCAGCCAGGCTGACTCTGGCTATGGGTGGTGTTCAGGCAGAAGGAGGGAGACATGCCAGGATGGGTATGGCAAAGTTTGCAGTCAACCTGATCCGCGACCCAGTAACTTGGAGTGTTTGGAGCTTTTCAAGACTGTTTTCAAAGGTTTAGTTGTACTCACAGGACATCCCGACAGCTTCTTATTTCAGAACAAGCTGAACATCTCCCTCTCCCTTGAGATTTTGCCATCTCAAGTTTCAAGCTCCAGCTAGAGCAGGAGGCCTTGTTCAGTCCTTGAATTCACAGATGTTAAGTGAAGGGAGCAAGGAAAGGAAATCTGGACCAATAGTCTCCTATTTCACAATTCAGATTGCTACTCAACATTGTGAATAACTGAGCCTGAAAAGTAACATAGTAACAAACAATGTAATCCTAGTGACATGGCAAGAAAATTCCTGTTGCCCTGGTAATGAGCGATCTCCAAACAGGATAAAATGTACCATTTTGCTGACACAAGTCTCATTCAACTTAGTTTATCAGTATGTGTACCGTCTTTGTGTATAATGGGAAGTTTTTCCAGGGATACTTTGCTTTGGAGTCAAAACAATTCAGAACCAAAATGCGCTGAAATGCTGGCACCTTTTGTGTTAGCATTTACAGTTCTTTGTGGACAGTAAAGTAGAACCAAGATCTAATATTTGTGCAGCACACTGCAAAATTCCTTGTACAAAACTGGAAGCAAGTATGTGCAGCAGAAAGACAAGTATGATGCCTTTGTAGCTTACAGCAAATGAGACAGAAATAGCTTGTACACTGTTTTGACTATCAACAATCTTGTTTACTATAGCAGAAAGATTATATCATTTGTGTAGAATTGCAGTTCACAGATACATATGATACTTTTACTGTAGTAATAGTCTACAGATATAATTAATATGTACAATTAGATATTGTAACAGAGGTTAGAGGTGAAAAAAATCATTTTAGATATGTTGTAGTGCATTAATTTGGATTATATTGTATTTCATTTTTATATTGGGTTTTGTAATGTTTCTTCTGTTCCCCTGGAAAATGTATCACGTGGTTTGTCCCTGCTCAGCCCCGTCTATCCTCCCACACTGCAATGTAACCCAACTCTGTTCCACTCCCACCTTATCCCTGATTGGGTAGTGGTTTGTCCCTGCCTCTAGCCCCTTCCCCCCTGGGTAAAAGCCCTGGGAGGAGGGGGGGAGCTCTCTTTGGCACGGGGAGGGGGACTGGACTGGGCTCCAGACTCAAAAGAGGCTGGACCCCTGAATAAAGCCATGATCCCTGCCCTGGACAAAGAGCAGACTCTTTCCTTTTGCCATCAACAGCCTCTCTCTCTAAACGAGAAAATTTGCCTCTGGGTAGCTTAAAGCCCTGGGAAGAAAGATTCCTTCTGAAGTGGTTTCTCTCTCAAGCTAGCCAAAATGGAGCACGAGCTCTGAGGGAGAGAGATAGCCGCTACATAGATCACCCAGTTAATCTTGGGACTTTCCATTTGTAAGTGTTTGAGATGGGAGTTCAGAAATTAATTTAAATATTTCTTTTACAAGGGTTTCTTTACATGTTCTTTTTTCACTGGCAAGTAGATTTTGCATTCTGATTCCTATATTTTATCTGAAATAGTATAATTCTATACTATTTAATTATCTTCCTGATCCTCACAGATTACTACCAGAGTAATATTTCTTACTTTTTTTTGTGCCTGGATTATTGTCTGTTGTCCTTAGATTTGTTAATTAACTAATCATAGCGGTGAAATCGAAAACCTGAATGTCATTTAAACATGCAGTATTTGTAGCTTAGAAATAGCTATGGGTTTGCCCCTTGTGACACAAGAAATAGTACCAGTGAGCTTTAGGTTCTGGGGTTACTTGAGCACTTTTGAACAGTTTTCCCTTCCTTGATTAAATGGTTGAGCTGGTCCCAACTATGATATTTTCCAGGCAAACAGGTACTACTAGATTTTCTTTCAACAGGATGCTTGGAAGTTTATTTCTGTGCTCTGATACAGTATGTAAGCTGAGCCACCTATTATTTTTTTAAATATATGTGTTCTTCCCTCATTTGCCAAAAATTAATGAGTAAGCCATGTTCAGTTGTGATGAAGAGAAATTAGTTATCTTGGCTACAAAATGTTCTATTCTGATGGGATGAAATAAAGTCTGCTGATCTTTAAAGAAGCTTAAGCAGATGTACAGAATCATTATTTTCAAGACTGCCTTTGGGAATAATGTAATACAAAGTTTACATAAAAAATACAATAAAAGCTCAATGCCAGTGACATAAATTAGTACTTCTGGATGTCATCCTGATGCACTTGCGTTATTGGGCAGGCTCTGGAGGAAGGTAAACAATTGATGAAGCTGGTGTTGAAAGCTGCCAGTCATATGAGAACTTTCAGGCATTTGTTTAAAACATGAATTAAAAATAACTCTTTGTCTGTATGAATAATACCTTATGTGAAAATCATTCAGTTTATTTGTATCATTTGTTCACCACATCTTCATTGATTTGTTCAAAAAACCCACCACAGAGATTACTCACATTCACCTTTATTTATCCCCATACATTGTGCCCAAGCTGGGATAGTGCAGAGCAGGCATAGTTCGGGCTAGATTTAAAGCACTGTCTTCTTTTATTCAATGAGATGCTTCTGGAATCCTTGGAAAACCAATGTAAAATTAGTATAGGTTCTTAGAAATTAAAGAAATTAGATCTCAGATACATATTTGAATTATACTTAAAAAAATAAACAGAGTCTTCTGTTCTGATGGAATCTGTATCAACCCAATGCCATTTGCTGAAAGTCAACCTTATTTCCCACAGAAAGCAACTCATTAAGAAATGAGGGATGCCTCCATATTATTTTAGAGAACCATAAATCCGATGGCAGTAAATGTCCCGGGAATTTTCTTGCAGTTCCTATGTGAGAAAGGAGAGTTCAGAACTCATCCTTTGGCCCTGGAACCTTTGCTCCATGTCTTGTGTCACACCGCCCTCAAGGGGTTTGCTCAGCAGTGCTCTGAATGTGCTGGGAACTAAGTCCTGTCCACTCACACGCTTCAATCCAAGGCTCCGAATTCTGTCACAGATGCTTGCTCTGGGCATTTGCCTACTTTTAAATTCTTTGTCCTTCAGCTTGGCGATCTTGCACTTTAGAGAAGAATCTTGAACCTTCTGAAGGGAGGTGTTTGTGTTCTTATGATCAAACACTGAAAAAGTGCGTGAGCTTTATTTTCAGAGGCCATACAGGAAATGGAAATAGATTTGTTAATGAGACAATGTGCCAGTAGAAATGTGCTTCTGGTATTTAATGTGTTCTAGCATAGTATCATACACAGCTGCCTGCAGCTAAGCTTCTACCACTGAAGATAGCATAGAACTCACAGAATTCCTTGGACAACTTCAGCAGAGGCTTTATTATGCTGAGACTTTGTGTTACAACTTACCTATATTCTGATGCTTTCCACTGATATTTTGCCTGCCAGCACTTGCCTCAGTGTTGCATCTGCACCAAGTAAAGGACTCGCTTCCTTATGCTGGTCTTCTGTGGTCTCCATCACTATTGCCATCATACCTGAATGTTTCAGTGCCATACCTTTGGGAAATAAGAAGTGAAGCCCAATCTATCAAGTTGCTGCTAGGTCTGGATTCGCATTTAGGGTGTTCAGAGTGGTCACTGAGAGAGGCTGTGTGGACCTTAGTTGTGACTTGAGGTTAAACCCAGTGCTCAGAGCAAAAGGCTTGTTTAATATTAATTTCAGCTGAGCTTTCAGGACATCGGCCAATCTCCCTCATTCTGAATGAAAAGAAACATGCCATGGGAGATGATATCCTTTCTATCTCTATGCATTTAAAACTAGAAGTGGAAGATGGATGTATATCCATAGAGACAGGAAAAGTCCAATGTGTATGCTCTGAACAGAGCTGGCCTCTTTTCACAGCTGTAGTTAAGAAGGTCGTTTTGTCTTCAAACAAGCAAACAGGTCTACTTTTTTAAAAAAATGGTTTAAATAATTTGCCAGGTGATATGCAAGAACTGTCTGGCAAGGACTGAACTATAGTTCTTCAGGTCAGCTTTCATTCCACTTCTACCGCATCATCCCTTCTTCATTCCATGCTCTCCAATTTCGACAGCAAATGTGGAAGTCAGCTAAGGCAACAATCTTCTTCACTTGATCCACTGAGTGATGTTCATCTAGTGGCTTTTAAGGAAGCCAAGAGCACAAGGAAAAATGCTGCTACTGCATTTACACAATGATAATAGGCAATGTTTTCAAATATTTAAAACACAATTTTATTTTTGAGGAATACACCAGAACAAAAGAACTCTCCATTCAAACTTCTCCACTCCAACTGTAAATTCTTATTATATATGCAAGATACCAATTCAGGACCCAATTCTAAGCTCAAATGCTCTGAGGTAGAGCCTATAGTATAGATGGATGACTACTTATATCCCAGAAGAGGATGTTGTGTGAAATATCTCTGTTGTAGGAGAGATGATGATGTGCTATATTAAATAGAAAATTCTATATATGGTGCTAAATCACAAGCTCCTGTTCTGCACAGACTGCACCCATTATAAGCATGCCTGTAGGATTTATATTAGCTACCACCTAAAGTACTCTGATCTGAAGAAGGATGGGAGCAAGAGGTGAGACTCTGGTTCCAAATCAAGTGATTTGTACTGAAGAAATCTTACTGTAAAAGATAACCAAAGAGGAAAGTTATACCCAGAGCTCCTATCCACTTTTCTTTTGTGTTCAACACGTATACCTCACTGCAAGCCACCTAAAACTACCCTTGTGTCATGGGTTGGCACAATTTTGTTTCTAGTTATGGAGAAATGTGTAATGTTTTTCCTTGCCAGGACCTTGGAGTTGCTTTGTGGAGGGAGGACAGGGACCTATCAGAAAGCTAGCCGAGATATTGGCAGCTAGTTTAGCCACTGAAGATGCTGAATGCAACTCTGGGAAGCACCCATTTAAAACCCTCATCCCCAGCAGGTCAAGGTCTTCCATCTAGGATAGCCATGAGGTAACCTCGTGGGCAGCAGAAGAGGGCCCGGCCCAGGCCCCGCTGCCCTCTGGGCAGCCAGGCCAGGCCTGCTCAGGCCTCCAGGAGCCGCTGCCTGCACAGGGAGCAGCCTGGGCCGCTGAGCCCCTTTCCCCCGGCTGCCGGCAGGAGAGAAAAGAGAACAGCTCAGCAATGCCACGTGCCCGAGGCCACGGCAGAGGGTCCAAGCTATGGCACAGCTTAAGAACAGCTGGCAACAGAAAAAGAAAGCTTGCAGCTTTGTGACAACTCCAAGCTGAGCCACCATCAATAAAGCCTGTTGTGGTATATGTCCTAAAGTTAATTCGTGTTAAAAGATATAAAATGTAATGCAATCTCTGTAAGGATAAGTTTCTGTTTTAATCCCGTATGTTAAGAGTTAACTCAGAGAAAAGTAGCTCGGAAAAGGCACAGGAATTTCTCTTGCCTGAAAGACATGGGAGGGACACGAAAGAAAAAATATTGGAATTACCAGAAAGGGAGACCAAAAAAATGCCTCTGCCGGGAAACATTAGAAGAAGAACAATGACGACGGAAAAAGGGGATGAGAGCCCAGAGACACAGATGATTACATCAGATCGATATCTAGACTGTCTCTTCCTGAAATTAACATCTCCACACCACACCTGGCCACAGCCATTAACGGCATTGTCCTCCCCCTCCGCCCTATTCAAACTCTTAGAACTAGAACATGAATGTTTAATGAAGATGCCTCTGAGGAAGAACCGTCGAAATCCCGAGTTTCTCTCAGTGATCCAGTGTATAAAAAGAGACTGCTGCAAGCCAGAAATGTGAACTTGGGGGATAACAGACTGACAGAGTGTGTTATCGTTGTTCACCTGGCACTGACCCCGGGCTCGACACTGTCCTTTTAATTGTGGCTGTCCGAGACTGTCATTTTGTCTCTCAATAAAATTCCAAATTTTGATTTATCGAATTTGGTCTATCGTATTTATAACACTGTCAATAAAACCGAGGGGTGGAAGGGAAAGCATCCACCAGCTTCTCCCATCAGCATAATTCTACAGCACAGTAGCCTCAGGCAAGAGAGCACATGGCTGCTGCAGACCTGGGCAGATTTAACCCTCTCCTGGCAACATGAAGCTTCCAAGGCCTAACCCTTCCCTGAGAGAAGAAAGAAACAGGGTACGTAAAAAAGACACTGCATGAAGTCAGTGAATTAGAAGTGAAAGAACTGATAATATTATTGGAATGGGTTTGAAGTAGCGGACATTTTTAACTGGACTTCTCTGGGGTAAACTATGGAGAAATGGACTGTTCTTTGTAGCATCTTAATGTTGTTGGGAGAATGCTGATTCTAATCAAAATCGGGGACTGATGTGCTTGAGATTTAATTGAGAATTTTAAAGCCCTCGCTCCTGGGTTAAAAGGGCTCAGCCTTTGAAACAAAGATGATTTTAGACTAGAAGAAGCATTCTTAAACAGTACCCCAAAAACACTGAGAGGCCCATAGGTAGCCAAGGGAAAGGCTGCTAATGGATGGAACAGCACAATCTGCAAAAACTCCAGGCGGTTGCAGACTTGTGACATTGAGAGCCACTAGACTATTTTGTCTTGTGGCGAGTGTCTCTAAGAGACTCTAGAAAGACTCTTTTCCCAAACTAGTGAAAGATTATGTTTAAATGGTGAAACTGACTGAAAATCACAAGTTGTGTCTTTCTATGTTGTTTTGTAAGGAAGTTTACAGTTTGTAGGGGAAGAGTGTTTTTGGAGTTTCATTCTGTTTTGTTTTAGGTTTTTTTCCCAACTTTCCTTTTTTCATTCTTTTAGTGTGTGTTAATAAAACTATTTGTTTATTTTTAAGCTTGAGCCTGTTTTGCTTTTCTCCTAATATCTCTCCCACAGAAAAGAAATAAACACTAAGACCACTACACTAAATCTGGCAACCAGAATTTCGTGAACATGAAACCACTACACCTTGTTGTAAGCAAAACTTTTGAGATCTGAGTGCTGAAATCTGCATTAGTGATCAATTATTTTTCAGCAGGCAAAGAGGCTGCATTACAAACATGCTTATACAGGTCCTTATGCATCCTCACATATGTGATAACTACTATGTATCATGACTCCCTAACAGATAAAATCATCCTTACTTAAGTACTTACCTTGGCAGCTAGAGATAAAAAAAATTAAGAGCTACCACATTTGCTGTGGGCATGGCAACTAAAACAAAGAAATGAGCACATTTCTGCACAGAATTACACTGTTCAAAGATTCGTTGAAAGGCTCTCAATCCAAAAATGAAAAAAATAAAGAAAATTCCATTATTATCTTGCAAAGGAACAAGGCTTGTAGTCAGTAATAGAGGAGCAAAAGTGAAAGTAGACAACTAAAAGCATATAAACATGTTTATTTTACCATACTTAATCTTGTTAATATATCGTTTCCTTCCTTTGAAAGACTAAATATACTGCTAACATAATCCACACAGAGGTAAGAATGGACTGTTTTTGTTAAACTGTTTTGGTTTAAAAAATTTTGGTTCAACTCTGGTTTATACTGCTTGGAGAAGGCCAAGTGATGCTGGTAAAAGGGGAAAGTGAGAAAAGCACATTTAATTGAGGTTTCTTACTCATTGTTTGTGTGAAAGGATGGGTGGGGCACAATATGAGGATTAAATGCATGCATTGGTTAGAAAAGACAGCAACTGCACTCAAACTGCTGCTTGAATTTAATGTGTGGTCTTCATTACACATTGTGGCAGAGAGTGCAAAGTAAACAAAAGGACCCTTTGGCTAATGTAAAGCATGCTAACATGATCAACTTTTTAAAAAGCTCATTTAATCTGTACAAGTAATTCTTAGATGTATATCAAGGTATGTATGTTGTATGAAGCAAATTTAAATACTGTTTTCCCAGTTAATTTTTTCTCTACCGGTATTCACTTTGTTAGGAAAATTAATCCACGAACACCAGAGGTTTGTCCAAAAAGGAGAGAAGAGTCCTTTTACTTTATTTGAATAAAGGGAGAGGCCATGGGGCATTTCCCCTGGGGTCTCTCCATTTTTTGGAGGACGCAGCCTGCTTTTTATCCTAATTTCCTGGCCGCATTTCCCTCTCTCTCTCCCCACTGGCTGAGGTACTTGAGAGGTACAGACTTCCCAAAATGCCTAAGACCTAAGATTCCACTTTTAATGTATAACCCCCTTAATTTTTAATTCTTATGGGATTTATGGGTTTCCCCCATTGTTACTTCCATCTTTCAATATTCAATTTAATTTACAAACAGGCCTACAGTTTGTTTGTAAAGGCAAATTTCTTCTTTTCCATTAATCAATCAGTAGAATCCTTCCCACTGTTTCTCTTATCTCTCAGTGCTAGTTTTATCTACCAGCAGACCCAGCCTTGCCATTCCTCTCAACTTATTTGAAAAGTATACAAATATGTGCTTTCTGTATAGCCTGTGAAGTATATGATGGGAATGTTACTTACCTAACAAATCAAATATTACAAGTTTGAAGGATGGGGGATATGTGAGGAAGATCTATGGTTTTGTGTCAAGGTAACATTTGCAGCCATTTAATTCATAGTTGGGTATCTATGACCTAATGCTGCTTCTAGCTACACAGCTAGAAATGCAGACTAATTCCATGGAATGTAGTCCAAGTAATTTGTGAAGCTGTGGAGAACTGGATCTTTCATGCTCTGAATTTTTCCCCCTTGTGTAAAAAGGGTGAAAAAGAACAAAGGGTAAAGAATGGCATTTTGCCAAGGAGATTAGTGACCACCAAGATATCTTTGATATAAATATTTAAAGTATCTCATCTGAAAATCCATACAGAACTGTCAATTTCTAAAATATTCTTCCATGAAATAGTGCAGTGCCACATAAAATACATTGAGATAGATACTTTCCATGTCTACATGAAGGTCACAGGCAAAACCAGTGGCAAAATTATGTTTCTCACATTAGTTTTGATAAGAGAAAGGGTCTAAAACTCGTAAGATGCAGCAGTTCTCACAATTCCTTAGATGAAAATCCCCACTTTTATGCTGGTGGACTTTATTTTCTGTATTTGAAAAGGAACTGCATATGGGTATTGCAGATTGCTGAGTGATAGAACTGTTATTCTGCATTGTCTGGTAAAGCTGTTACACAAGATATGTACTTTTATTACCACTTAAAGGTTACAGTCACAGAGCAAGAAATTCAGTAATAAGTTAAATTTGAGGCCAGGCAACTCTTCAAAACAAACAAACAAAAAAAGGCACATGCCTCAGGCCGTGCATCTTACAGAACAGAACATTGGATGACAGGATGGACATGAGCTGGCAATCAGTGCATGCAGCCCAGAAAGGCACACGTGTCCTGGGCTGCAGGGGAGGGGGGATTCTGCCCCACTCAGGTGAGACCTCACCCTCAGAGCTGCCTCTAGCTCTCGAGGCACAGCACAGGGAGGATGTAGAGCTGCTGGAGAGAGTCCCGGAGGAGACCCGGAGTTGATCAGAGGGGTGGAGCAGCTCTCCTGTGGGGAAAGGCTGGGAGAACTGGGGATCGTTCAGCCAGAAGACAAGCTTCGGGGTGACCTAACTGTGGCCTTCCAGTATCTGATGGGAACTTACAGGAAAGATGGGGCATGACTACATGGCAGAGCATGAAGTGAGAGAGGACTCACTTCATGTGGGAACGGGTTCAGATTGAAAGAGAGCACGTTAAGATGAGCTATTAGGATATTCTTTATTGTGAGGGTGGTGAAGCACTGTCACAGGTTGCCCAGAGAAGCTGTGGATGCCCCATCCCAGGAAGTGTTCAAGGCCAGGTTGGATGGAGCCTAGAGCAATCTGTTCTAGTAGCAGAGGTTGGAAGCGGATACTCTTCAGGGTCCTTCCACCCCACAGCACTCCCCGATCTCCGGAGGCCGCTGCCCCCCGGGCCGGGCCGGGCCGGGCCGGGCCGCTCGCCGCTGGCCTGGGGCGGCCGGCTGCCCGCAAAGCCCGGGTGGGGCGCGGCGCGCGGAGTGGACGGGAAGGAGGGCGGCGGTCCGCAAAGCCCGGCCCGGGCGCACGCGGCGCGGAGCGGGAGGCCGTCGTTAAGATGGCTGTTGTGCGCGGAGCGCCGCCGCTGTAGCGCCGCGAGGAGCCGCCCGCCCGCTCCGCTCCGCCGCGTCCGCCATGGAGTGTCCGCACCTCGGCTCCAGTGTCTGTATCGCGCCCGATTCGGCCAAGTTCCCGCAGGGTTCACCCTCTTCCTGGTGCTGCAGTGGTGAGTGCGGCCTGTGCTGCGTGGCTCTCTCGGCCCGAGATGGCCTGGCCGTTCCTTTGTCCTCCCTGCCCGGCGGTGGGAGGGCGCCCCGCGGACGGGGGAGGGCCCGGGGGCGCGGGGGAGGGCAGGGCCCCCACCCGCCAGGGCCGCCCCGCGGGACCCTCTGAGGGGGCCTGCACGTTGTAGCCGCCGCCGCGCCCGCGTGGGAGCCGCGTGTCGAGGCAGGAGCGGGGTCTGCTCTTCCACCCCGGCCCTGACCCGGGCTCCCAGCACAGCGCTGTCCGGCCTGGGGCGGGCAGCGGACTTTGTCTCAGCGGGGCCGGCGCCCCTCGCCCCGGCGCTCTTGCGGGGCTGCGCTCCGCGCTCCTTTTGTCTGCCGGAGGAGCTGCGTGCTCGGCTCTGCGCCGGGACCGCGGCTGAGGGGAGAGCAGCCGCTGGCAACTGCAGGCTCAGTGTGTTCTTCAAATCGGTCTGAGATTTTTTTTTTTTTTTTTTCCTTTTATATACATTTTTGGAAGGACTTTAGAAAGTATAGTTTTTATTAAGACTGTTGCGGCTGAAGGCGTCGCTTGGGACCCCCCTTCAGGCCAAGGAGCATCTCAGTGAATGTGGTGTATGGGGGTTTGAGAGTCACGCTCACCTACCTGTGAGTCGGTAGGAGTATAGAGGTCGTCTTTTTTTAGTACTTTGCTCTTTGGTTTAATAATGCAAATGTCCTGTCGTCACTACTGTCCCTCGCATGATCTTGTTTGTTCAGGGGCATTCCCTTTAAACGTGCCGTGCGCCCAGGTGTTTTAAATTTAGCTTTCTACACAGATAATCCCCGATGTTTGCTGTCGTTGTTTGTTTGCTGTGGTTGAGTTCAGTTGTGCTCCGTTCGAAAGCAGATAGAACCACGTCGGTTTAACGTGGGAGGTAGGCCCCGCTTAGAGTAGCAGCGGCGCTTGTGCGTGTGTGCAGTGGAGAGAGAAAGCCTCCTTTGGGAATGGCCGACCAGGGAGCACTGAAGGGCTGGATGTATTTTAAGGTGTTCCTTTTTTTTTCAAAGGAAAGATGGTGCTCTTTTGTCTCGTAGTGGCAGTGCTTTCGCGTGGGAAGGCTGCTGCTTACTTAACTTCTTGCCTGATTGCAGTTTCCGGGAGCCAAGGTGTGGTAGTGTTACTGCTTCCTTTTGCAAAACCAGTTATTTTTCTCTGTAATGCTTTTGATTTAGAGGGTGTAAACGTTGCAGTGGAGTTATGCAGAGAAATAATTAGAAGGAGAGGAGTACAGGAAAAAAATGTTGTCCCTAATGTTTTTTTTAAAAAAAAAAAAAAAAAAAAAAAAAAAAAAAAAAAAAAGTTTAACTCTGTAAATCCATCTGTTATCTTCAGAATATCGAGGGTAAGCAGAGTTGTCAACAAGGAGCATATGGTAGTAGGGAACCACCCTTCAGAGAACTTAAAAAAGTACCAAAACTAAAAATATATGCTGAGGTATTAATATAATTTCCTACCTTAAAATAATAGCCAGTTTATGGCTACCTTCTTATGCATTCTGCTTCTCAACAAAGAAGTTTAGCAGTTAGAACAAATTTTCCTTTGCTGTTCACAGGAGTTTCTCCCAAACCAGCACTTACAGGGAGAGCCAGCTGCTGGGCAGTCACCTGAGTTATTGTACAGGACTGAGGCAGGAGGAAGGTGTGAGAGGTTCTTTGGGAACTGAATAATGATGGCACCATATCTAGGGGAGTTTTTTGTTTGTAATGCTTTTTAAGAAAATAAAGAAAAGTCACACAGTACTCACATAGATAACTGAAGTATTAAATGGCTAGAGAAAAAAGCTAGGTACATTGAATTTAAAGCAGTCCAGTGAACAAACAGCAGGCTCCTGATAATTTAAAGCAAATGAAATTGAGTGTTTTTAAAAAATAAATACTGCATTTCTACTAGTATAGTAAAGCTGTAGTGCCTCAGTTCTCACTTCCAGCTAGTAGTAGGTGATTATTGTTACATTAACTCTCTAATAGTATGTAGAGTATTGTCTTCTTCTTGTTTGTACTCATTTTGGTGACATTAATTTTTTTTAAAGATAGGTAATACTGATCAGTGTCAAGTCACAGTAGATACTGTGTCTTATTTGCTGGGTTTGATGTAACTTTGTAATATAAAATTAAACAGAAAATGCTGCATGTAAATTAATACCTTTTCAAAATTTAATGCATTCCTATTACTTTTGATTCTAAGATTGTGTGGGTTTAGTTCTGTTTGGTGGTGGTGGTGTCCCAGTTGTAGAAAAATGGAAGGCAGTTTTCTGCAGTCTGTAATTACAGGGCATCTCTCATCAAGTACATTGTCTTAAACTAAATCAGAACTTGTCAGTCCTGTTTGTAGTTGCAGCTGACCTTTCCAGAAAAAGATAGTGATCTAGGAAACTTTTTGGCAGCTACCTGATGTGCCAGTGATAGCAAAATGTTGCAAAATAGGTTGGAGAGTGAGTTTTAGTTCAGACTGCCAGTGGCTATTTTTATCATTATCTCGTGTTCTAGAGATTTGTGGACCTGTAGTTGCCATGCTGACTGAGGCACACTGGTTAACTATCTTTTCCTTGTCTCTCCACAAAACTCTTTATTGCAACAATAACTTCACAAGGTAAAACGGAGGCACTTTTGAATATTGTTACTTGATCTCAAACATTGTGTCACTGTGTAGTGGAGTTGTGTTGCGTATGGTAGTAATACTTGGAAGCCGGGTGTGTGCATCATCCTGAGCTGCTCCGTTGGCCTAAATGAGTTTCCCATAAAAGCTTCCTGCCAGAGTTGCTTTGGGGGTCTTGTGATGAAGGAAGATTCTTTAGAAAGCACTGAGAGGAAGCACTGACAGCAAGGATGTGATCCAAATATCAATGGGTTTGCTCTCAGTTAATAAGTAATGCAGTATGTTAACTTTTAAGTGTCTCTATGTCTTCTGTTATGTTCCTGTTAGAGGTAGTTTGGAAGTCAGAGAGTTTAAGGCCCCCCATTCAAAAAGTGGTGTGCTTTCCCCTGGGTGTTTAATCCAATCAGGCCTGCCCTTTTTTTTTTTTTTTTTTTTTTTTTTTTTTTTTTTTTACCCCAGATCTATAGGCACTTAGTTGTTGTAATAGGGCATATAGGAGGAAATAAATACGTAAAGTAGAAATGGAATAGAAACTGAAAATGGCTTTTAGTTATTGCTGTCATGTGAAATAATGTGAGCAGATATCTGCTAATTCCAATTGGAGTGCAGCCTTTCCACGCACTTTAATTTCTGGAACTTGTGCTGATGTTGGACGCTGAGTAGCTGGAGGCATTGGCAGTACTGTGTTGGCGACTGAAGCTGTTGCCTTAGTATGATGTGCCACACCTTCAGCACTGTTGTGCAAATCATGTAATTATGAAAAGTACTCTGGAACAGCTCAGATGTGGTATTTCTCAACAGCTTTTCATAGACTCATCAAACCACTGGGAGCCCTGCCTCACCTAAGTGAGATTGCAATCTTCTAAGCACACCTGTGGAAGTCTGGAGAGGTTTTCCAACTTTTTTTCTGTGTAGTTGAGGATTCATTAATTGTTCTCACTAGGCTTATTGGTTGTTCAGTGTAGAATTTGAAGTTTTGTCTTTAGAATAATAGCTGTGGACTGATAGGGTTGCGTCTGCTGAAATAGAGATTCCGCGATTTTTGGTTTTTTTAAAGGGGATTTGCACTTGTGAAGAATGCTTAAAAGTTGTTTTTCAGATCAACTGTCAGTTGAATACTTTTTTCCCCCTAAAAAAATAACATAATTTTGTTAGGTATTGAAGAGCAGTTTGGCCATAGACTGGTGTTTCCTGCAAAAGCTGAATGTATGTGCCTGGCATCAGTGTTTTGCATTCTGATTTCTGTTGTATAAGCATTGTAATTGCACCAGTGGTCAGAAACATATATTGTGGGATTTGGAAATGACACTGGGAATTTCCAAGATGGGAGAGCCAGCATGAGCGAGCTGTTTGAGGCCTAGTGAACAGTGATTATGGTGAAAATCCACATGCTGAGTTAACGACTTTTTTTTGTGCGTGTTTAAGTTACTAAAATATTTAGTAAATTCAGTTTGTTCAGAATAATGTCAGATATCCCTGAGTGCTTATTTAGATTTGAGATCAAATGTTTTGGGCTGAGTAGAACTTCCAAGAGCATGACTGCACTGAGTCACACTGCTTTTGATGTTTTTTTTTGTCTGCTGCCTCCCTGCCCGTCTCCCATCAGGTTTTGTTTTCTCAGTTAGATTCGTTGCACTGTTCTGCTTTCACTGGGGTAGGTGACACCATTTGGCCACACTGTCATTTTTGGCTTTGGACCGTTGCAGTCAGTGCCAAAACAAGTATAATGTAAAAGCACAGGTACAGACTTTGCCCTCTTGGCTTTTCTTTTTATCCCGGCTTCTTTTTCGTGTTGTTTCTCCATTTCCATAAGTATTTGTGTCTCTGTCTGCTTTTCCAGTTTTATTACTTAGAGGTCCTGATTTCTTTTGTCTTTCCATGATTACTGTAATGTAGGAGGAGGGAAAACTTGCTGAAACTGGAGAGGGGTAGGTATGACCTTATTCCTGAGAAGACTTCAGTTCTCTGTGTGTAAACTCAGGGTAAGATCGCAGACAGTGTGTGAACCTAATAGTTTGTATTGTGTATGTGAGGATTATATGTCATCCTACATCTGGAAAATTCATTTGGCCTGGAGATTGTCGTTTAAATTTCAGAATAAATCTAGCAAAGCAAACATATTTTAAAAATTACACCTTTTTATTTGGTCACTTTAATTTCAGAGTTGGGTACTCTTTCACCTTTTCTTTTCTCTGGGTCACTGCTATGCAGGAATGCTTGTTTGAAACTCTACTTTATAGGTTGTTATATCTCCTTAGATTCATTCCCTGGCTGTTGTTTTAAGTTAGCTTGTTAGATTTGTGTTTTTTCAGACTCAGTCTTGTTTTCCTTAAAATTGGTTTTGTTTTGTTTAGATTTCTGTTTGTATTGGTTATTGATGTGTGAACTGACCATGGGGTCAACAGGTACCTTGGCCTGTGAGATAGGGCACACTGCTTTGGAACCAATTCTGTTAGAAGATGCACATTTACTCAGATAGGATAAAAGTCTTAATTTTGGTCTCTTAAGTTAGATGGAAATTTTCTTTTAATTGCAAAAAAAAAAAAAAACTTTCAGATACTTAGTATCTTTAAAAAGTCAGTAAACTTGAATTTGTGGTGATTAGTATTTTCTAGATTTTCTTTTCAAAATTTTGTTTATACTCTACTCAACAATCATAATCGATCACAAAATTTGAACATTACCTTGGGGAAGAGATGCTTCAGAGGAGAGAAGAAGACATTTAATATGTTGCCTTTGAGAAACTAGATCTACATGATGATTTTGAAGATCAACTTTGGAGGGCAAATTTTACTACTGACTGTTCTAAGTATCCAGTGCTTTGAAATTATTCCTTCAAAGTGTGACACGTAAGCAGACAGGATCGTCTGCTGCATTGCGGAAGCAGGATGAGACACTCGTGTGTGCATGGTAGACTCTTGATTTACCTCAGATTAGGGCAAATCTCATTACAGCTGGTTTTAATGTAAGTAGGATGATTTTTCCCCTGCCTTTCCCAAGCTCTTCAGGGTATGCAGGTGTTAAACAGTGTTAGAGTATTAGTGCATTATGCTTTGTTTGTCAGATAGTATCAAGGTGCTTAAGCTGGCACACTTAGACTCATTGATTTTTTTTTTTTTTTTTTTTTTTTTTTTTTTTTTTTTTTTTTTTTTTTTTTTTTTTTTTTGTGTGTGTGTGTGTCACATGTGTCTGAGGTTGACAGAGTGAAAGTTTCAGACCCAATGTTTGGAATGAAATTAAGCTTCGAGCCATTTCTCATTTGGTCGATAGCACTCACTTAATTTCGTAACCCTTTCGTGCTTTGCTTTCTGTCTTAACTCATATTCCTTACCTAGGTAAAAAGTGATTAAAGGCCATTAAGCAAAATACTCCTTGAAGATTGTTAAGTGCAATTTGATAAAAAAATTTGGATCTGAAAACTAGTTAAAGCTGTTCTGATGTATACTTCAGCATTGTTGGAGGAAACAGATTTTACTGTAGAGTGAATTGGAATTGCTCTATGGTGCCCTTGTTATAGGAGTAGTGTATGATTTTGTCCTTAACAATCCTTTTCCTCAATTATAAAAGCATGTATTAAATGGCACTTGACATGATGAGTACATTTGGCATTTAGCAGTCTTATCTGGTATGTCGAAGCAATCCTCTGGGGTTACCCCCTCTGGAATATCTTGCATAATTTTGGATCCTGTAAACGTAGTTTGAGATTCCTGTGGCAGATTTAGTTACCCAGGGGAATCTAATCCCAATATACCCAGGCAGCCTGGCAGAACAAAGTGGTGGTTTTGGAAGTTGGCATGCCCCTGGTGGTGCAAGCAGACAGCTTTTTGCCTGTGAAGCGAGGTGATACCCTTGGGCTTGGGAATGGGGGTTGAGGGTCCTTAGCATTAACAAAGAGGGAAATTCTGATTTTTCTAGGTAATTCTTAGGTGTGAATATGAGCATCTGCTTGTCTGTGTCAAAATATCTGTATTTTTTCAAAATAGCCTTGACCCTTTTAATTTTTTTTTTTTTGGGGGGGGGGTTTACCCTTCAGTTCATGTTTCGATTTGGTAATGTTTTCATCCACCCTGCATTTCTTTCTCTCTTCCCTTTTTTTTTTTTTTTTACCTCCTGGCACAGGGATTTAATGTGTCTGTGCTAGTATCAGGGAAGTAGGAATGTAATAATGGCAACTACAAACAAACAGATTATTACTAGATTATATAAAGAAAGCAAGAAGACTTCTTTCTGTCTTTCCCCTCCTATTCCCAGCTTGAATATTTTAACCTGCTATTAATTATTGTCATACTCAAAATTACATGATACTGTTGGCTTTGCTGTGTTTTTTTTTTTTTTTTTTCTGGCTGCTCTCTGAAAATGAGCATTTATGTTTCTTGCTCTAACATAAAGATTGACTAACTTTTCTTTGTGGATACTACTGCTACACTGAGGAACAATATCTGTGAAGGCTGAAAGCATTCAATTTTAAAATATGTGTATTTAAATTTGTATGCTAATTAGTTATCAAAGTAGCCAAACAAATAAAAAATGTTTTTAGAATGTAAAGGAGAAATAGAGGCAGTAATTTTTTAAAAAATGCTTTTGGCCATGCCTGTTCGTTAAGATCAGACTTCTAATGTTTTCTTTCTGTCTGCCTGTCTTCCCATACTTTTCACTTTGCTTTCAGGCGGGATGTGCTTTTTGTGGTATATGCAGGAAGATCAGCTGCTGACACGTCTACGTTGTCCTGAAGTTTGGCTGGACATGTAGAAAGATGAAATTCTCAGAAGAAATGGCGGGGATGTAGCCTGGGAGCCGAATGTCTGTGTGTGGCTGGCAGCGCTGATTCTTTCTGTCTCCCCCTCCCTTACCCAGAGCAGCGGCGCAGCGAGCTCAGGTTGTCTCTGGCGTGACTTTGGTTTGGCACCTCCTCCTTCTCCCAGCCACCTCCTGGGGACCTGTTTACACTGCTTAGAAGAAGTTTTCCTGACCTCTCTCTGCTTTTCCATCACTGTGCTGAGAATGCAGGCAAACAAAAACGCCTGCATTTTTGTAGCATCCCCGTTTCTCATTGTGGAATTCTGATTGCATAATCAGAATACCGAACTGAAGCCAGTTTGGTTGAGTGTAGGGGAGGGGAATTCCAGGCAGATGAAGCTGATCACGTTGTTCTCTGACATTCTTCAGCGTTAGGAATGTGTTGAGCACTTCAGTGACCGACTTATTCTGTGAAGGGTTGTGGACCTATCCCTGGTTTATATTCTCACTCAGGTATTGTTTAGTGTATCTAAATTATGTATGGTTTTCCACGATAAATGGGAATGGTTCACTGTAGCCATCTGTGAAATTTCTTCTGTGAGACTAAGCAATGCTTTTATTTAGCACGAGGAGGAGGAAACTACAGGTATGCATAACCACAATCACTAAATGACTTGTCTTCTTACTAGAAACCCAATCTTTCTGATTTTGCCTGAAAGATAAAGACAGAGGAAGTAACTTGGGGTTTTTTCCACAGCTGCAAGTGAGGGTTGTTTGTTTCTTTCTTGAAACGTTCTTTGGAGTTTTATTTGAATTCTCTTACATTTGAATATAATTTGAGTCAGGCTAGGACTTGATACTATTGATACTTTTCTTCTTTGTGAAAGGCGGCTTTAACATTTTTATGTGTTTAGTAGTGGCTACCAGGTGACAAAATTCCTTGTGAATTCTCTTGCTTTGATATAAATGTAATTGAAATTTCCTTAATCTTTTCTTAACTTTTACTTTAGTTATGTGTGTGTTAGCTCATTTTAAAACAAAGCATTTTAAATAGTATAATTGAAAAGCATTTGCCCTTCTGTCTGATTTCATTTTGGCTAGAATGCTCTTTTTCTAAAATATGCAGTAAAGATGTCTTACAAATGAAGGTTATATAACATATTGTTAAACAGATTGATTTCTTTTTCTTTTTTTTTTTTCTTTTTTTTTTGTGTAATGGTTAAGAATTTAGAGCAAATTCAGTGAATGTATGAACTTTTAATGGGGCAGAGGGAAGGAGAGAAAGAAAATCTTTTTGAAATTAGGTTTGAAAACAAATGAGAGTATTCTTTAAAACCTGGATGGCAAAACCAGCTGGCTTCTAAGTGTAGAATACGTCTCTAGTCTTCAAAGCCTGTAATGTTCCTTTTTCCTGCATTCTTTGTTTAAAATGGGGCTTTTGTCTGTTCAGAGGTTAAAAAAATACTCTTGCATGTTTACTTCCTTTTTCAGTCACCTGACTTTCATTACAGTTATTCACCTGGCATTGACTGACCTTCTTAAATGTGGAGCAGATGCTTTTCCCAAATGCATATATGCTTTAAACATTCCCTGCCCAAACAAAAACCCTACAGTAAACAACCATGCACATTTAACTGTGTCTTAACTTCTAAGAACCTATTCCTAGATTATAAGATAGTGTTAGCACTTCTGGGTATGTTAAGGCCTATCCTGTCTTCTCTGTGCTTTTCATTCCTCCTGAATGTAAACGTACAATAGGGTCAGATAATAATAAAGCTTGCATGTACTCTTGAAGGAGCTGCCGTTTTAAATACACAAATGAATGTCAGAGGCTGGGAACCTGATCAGTTGTGTTGGTGTATGTGGACTTAGTTAGTAAGGAACTTATATTGCCTGTTGGGGATTTTTACATGCTGCTGGTAAAATTACTGTTGTGGCTTGGAGAATACCTGTATTCTTTAAGGCTTCTTTGTTTCTGGCAATAAAGTGTTTTTTCATTGCCAGAGTGTCTGATTCTGCATGTATCCACATACCCTGCAGTCTAGATTGATATTTTGTCATGAGGAAGACTTGTAATTTTTGCCTTGAGGTACTGTTTATTGTATATGCTGTTTTATTAACTGAGTTTGTGGGCCAGGAGGAAAGAGTGCACATGGCTCTCAAATGTTCTGATTTGGTCCATTCATCTTGGTGAGAAATCCTTGGTTCCAGTCTCAATTTTAATAACTGAGTGTTTCGTGTGGTGGATTTTGAATTGGTGCATGGGTATTCCTTGCTATAGAGCCTGCAGCCTAGGTGAAAGCTGTAACTGCTAGGCTGGGTAAAAGTTTCTCTGTGTCTTGCTTTGTCTCACTGTTCCCCTGGAGAAGTACTTATTTGTGGGAAGGAATCGTCAGTCCTCCCTCAGCATTTAGAAGTTGTCTGTAAAGATATTTCAAGGGTAGGAGGAACATGCATTAAACTAGAGATGTTCACATCTTGAGTGAATGGGGATTTTGTGGAGAAAACTCCTCTGCTAATTTATTCAGTCTTTGAAGAGACTTGTGCCTGCATCCAGAGGGAGTTTTGGAGCTGTGAATTCTAGCAGTGGGCAGAACCTTTTTCCAGCTCTAGCTTGTAAGCCCAGAGGAGGGACCATATCCAATGCATTTGTCTACTTGATGTTTCTCATAGGTTAATAACTTGAGTGATTCTCTACTTAGAACACCAGCTTTCGTGGGTGACTCTCAGACACCTGATGCCTGTTGTATATTGCACGTGGGAAGTTTTATGTGTTCAATTCAGAGCTGTTTTGGCAAATCAGCTTACAAATTTTGCATAGAGTGATGGCTTTTGGCATATCTTCCCCTTGGCTTCAGTTAAAATTATTTAGATGACTAAGGTGTATGGGCTAGTAGTCTCAGTTCTGATCTATGCTGGTAAAATTCCTTTGGTAAATGGTAAATTTTGGTAAATCTCTTGTTCTCATCTGTAAGATAGAAATGGGCTTTCTGAGAAATGCTCTGAATCCTGTGACTGAAAATGTTTACATTTAAAATGCTATTACTGAAGGGGTTTTTATAAATTTGGTTAAGTACTTGTATAGAAATTCTATTGCCACCAGAATTTTTGCTTGCAAATTTCTCCCACCTTTACTTCCAGATTCTTGGAAAAAGTAGCTTTCAGTCGATTCCTTAGGCCTGATGTGTCACAGCAGAAGGGTCATGTTTTACAAAGAAGGCTTTTCTCATTTTGGTGTGTGGATTGTTGCTGGTTTTTTCTTCGCATGTTGCTAGTGGAGACTGCCCAGCTCTCTTTTGCTGCAATTGTCAGGTTCTTTAAGGAGCAAAATGGGAGTCCTGCTATTAAATCATAAATTAAAAGGACACAGAGAGATTATTAAAGCAAAGGTATGGGAAAGGAAAAGTAGTCCATTTCTTGTAACAGTATTGTGAGTTTTTTGGATAGGCACGTCTGTCACATGATACAGCATGCTGCACTTATGTAGCATAGGTATGTGTTTGTCACCAAGTGCTCGTGTTTGTGGGATGATTTCCTCAGCACAGTGTCAGTGTACCACTGGCACCACAAGTACGTATATGTTGTTCCTTCTTCCTGAGTGGAGCAACACTGGGGTTTTTTAATTCAGTTTAGCTTGTTTTGGTATAGCTGACCCATTGTGTGAACATAAAGTGAACTGACCAGAGGGCAGTTAGTCTGGAGATGTTTCTGTGCAAGTCACTGTGTTATTGAGGTGTATAAATGGGCCAGTTACATGGGAGTGCTACTATGCTCCTTTTGAGAGCTTAGCACCCAGGCTGTCTGGTCAAGGCTGTGGAGACTGTTTGGAATAGTTTAGTGTCCCTAATCTTGTTTCTATTCAATGTGCTTTTAACAGAAGGACCAAAGTATTGCTCTTAATGTGCTGATGTTTGGTGACCTTTTCTTTAGTGTAGCAATGAAGGGCTTTTTTAAACTTCGGATGTAAACACAATTCTGTAGCAGCTCTGGACTGGGGTCGCTTGCGCTGTGTCCATCGCATGGCTGTGCTGCCACCAGATCTCTGGCAGACACTGCATCTTGCAGGTTTCTGAACTTGGCTGCTTTACAAAACTACTTCCTGTTTGTCTCTTCCTCTTCCTGTTGCTTTTGTCTATTGCCAGTTTCTCAGCTGTGCAGTGTGCTGTTTAAACAAACCCATTTGTTCCACAGGTTGGTTGTATGCTTTTACATAGCATACATATCCTTCAGTGGTAGTCTGCATCTTTGCTGTGTGAGAAATGCAGTGTTTGCCAGGAGCAGTCATGCTTCACACAAGTGCATTTGGAGTCAATTTGCAATAAGAAAAGAAAGTCAAGCACGAGAAGTACATATCTGGTTGTGGGGGTAGGATGGGGACCCTGTGGTGAGAACACCAAAGTGTATCTTGCTCATTCTACTTGGCATGACTCAGTGGAAGTCATGCAAAAAGTGGAAGCTGCGTGTACGTCTCTGAGTGTTCCCGAAGTTTTATATGAGTCTTTGCTCTCCTGGGGATTGGTTGATATTCCTCCTCATTTAGAGAGGGCTTTGCGGACTGTGTAACACATCATTATTCAGGTTTTACATAGAAAAAATAATTCTGTAAAATAATTCTTCCTATTACATAATGAAAATTATGTTTCTAAGCTTCTGAATTAAGATGATTTTGATATAAAGTGGCAAATGGCCTCAGATAAGATTGTGGCATTGCAGCTTTGCTTTTGCTTTTCTTTTGATACATTAGTGTCATCTTTGCCTTTGTAGACAGTGACTGTGATTTTGCTATGCATTCCGTGGATAGACTCCTGATTAATGCCGGAAACTTCTAGTCTAATTTAATTTATAAAGTAGCAAGATTGTAACTGCTTCAGGATCTGAACTGAAGAATGCGTGGAGAGCCAGGTTTTAATGCAGCTATCTGCTTAGCCAACCTCAGAGTAATACAGAATGCAATCTCCAGCAATGTATTAAAAAATCAATTGTGTAATTCTCTGAGAGTAGAGCAATTGGAGGTCATAGATTTAACACTGGATTCTGTGTTTTATCTTAGTGGGAGTCACTTGCATATGCTGTGTGTTCTTTGTGGGTGGAGGTGCTTGTGGAGAAGATAAACTACACATTTCTGATGTGATGCAATTGGAGCAAAGTTCTTCCTAAAAGTTAAAGTAAACAAATGAGACAAATGAGCCATCTTTTCCTATTCCCTGATACAAAAGATGGAATATTTTAGTGTATGTGATATTTTTATTTTTTTTTAAATATTGTGCAGAGGTTGGACTTTTTTGCTGGCTTTGTGCAGAGCATTTAAACCTGCAGAATGAACACTCCTTCAGTATAATTTAACACTTGACAAACAAGCAGTACACGTATTTAAAGTACCTGAATGTGAAATTCTCTGGTAGGGGTGGAAAGGAGGAGTAATGGTTTCCATCATAATGCTCTGACCTACTGGTTGAGAGCCAGTTCCATGCATAGATGATAACACAGTGAAAGCAAGTATGTTATTTCACAGTAGGAAATTTCTGCTAGGATTTTAATGCTAGGAAGACCTTTTTAAGTTCCCTAGCATGGAAAGTGTAGGGTAGTGCTTTCTTCACACATTATTTAAACACAGATATAAGTGCATGAATAGTTTTGGCTTCTTTTTCTTTCCTTCTGGTTAATATTTTACATTGCAGTTTGTAAATTCAAGCAAATACTATTTTATCAGGGTAGTCCAGTGGTTCCTTTAGCCCATTTTTAATTGATAATGGCTGTTTAAGATATTCCCTTTTTCTTCTGTTTGCCAGTTGTAAATTTGGGATTTCTTGGTAACATTTTGGTCAAATTAGGCAAACTTCTTCCATGTTCCTGAGTTGAAATGTAAACTAAAACAGTTCTACCTGGGTGCCCTCTATCTATTGCAAGATGACCATCACAGCTGTGGGAATAAGCAGCTTTAGAAATAGAAAAATTGGGTTTTGCAGAGCCAATGCCAAATAACTGAGACATGTGAGAAAATCTGTTTCTCAAGTAAAGTAGCTGAATGAAGCAGTTCTGGAGTCTTGACTAAAGAGTTTGAAGAAGTTACTTCATAACTTCTTTTTTTCCCCCATGTAAGATGGTAACATTCTCATTTTAAACATGCTTTGGATTTAGCTTTTGAATTGAAATACAGCAGCTATTTGTTAATAATGAATTCAAATGCAAAAAACAATTGTTTAAAAAGCAGTGTATTCTTTTTTCCTCACCCAGTTTAAATCAAAAAGATAAAATCTCGTAGTGGAAAAATATATTAGCTCTTCTAAATAGCTAAGCTTGTCATCTCTCTGCTGAATCAAAATTGAGCCCTTCCTTTTTAATGAACATTTAATTTGATAACCAAGCTAAGAAAAGTAGTTTTTTTTCTCTGATAGTCTTGGATCTTAACAGTTTGCTATGTACCATGGTTCATAACTTGGTGAACTATATTTTGAGTTTTGCTACCAATCCTGAATTAGACTGCTCAGATGATCCTACCCCGGAGCAGCTTCTGTGCTGCTTCAGTTCTTGTTTTAAGGTGTCACTCCAGAAGGGGAGGGCTGTTCTCAAGCTTTCCCACAATAAATAACAATATAAGTAATTTACATATACAGCCAGGGTCAGTCCTCTTCTCTTTGTCTTTCTACTCCCTGGCCTCACAGAACCTTATGTTCTCAAAGCCTTTTCTTTCATCTGGGACTCTCTTCACTGGCTGCTCCAAGCAGCAGAAATTCATGGCGTATAAAATTTATGGGTCTGGTATTATATCCCCCTTTTGAATTTTCGGGATAATCAAAGTTGTATTTTATTTTTGTTTTCTGCCTCATAGCAGTGCACTTTGCATTTTATTTTAATTTTCCCATCATATTAGTTGGGTATCTGAAAGTGTAATATTATTTTTATAAATTCTCTGGTAATGGATAGTTGTTAACAGGTTTATTTCATTCAAATCTAAGTGTTGTATTTCATAGCATCCCTCTTTCAATGACCTGCTGGGTTGGAATTAGAGCTGGAATATCCCTTTTCTATGGCTCTACCCTGGGATGGTGTTTCATCTTTTTTAGTGTTTGCCTTTTTTTTTTGTTTGTTTTTTTTTGTTTAAGCCCTTTAGCTTAAAACATCTATGTTTTAAATTTTCTAGACTTAAAATCTGACAGCCAAAACCTCAGATAACATATTCTGATGTCTTGAGTAGATTGTGAAGCACAGCACTGGTGTTACATTTTAAGCTTTCAGCTGCTTGTTGGGGACTGAGGGTGAAGTCATTATGGATAAATTCTTTATCAGCACTGAAGCATAGGAATGCACATTGTATAAATGGTCTGTATTATTGGGCATCGCATAGTAACTTACTCTGTGTGCTTCTTACCACTTATGTGCCAGGCTTGCTTGAGATACCTTCTTTTAAATGGTTTCTTGTAGAACAAGTTTTATGAAACAGAAGTGCCAGTAGCTTTTTATCCTGTGTTCACTGGACTGTTATTAAAAACCAAAAGAAAAAATTGGAAGGTTTACCAGTGTTTTTGTCTTTATGATATTTTTGTATTGTATTTTAAAATCAAGTACACTTCGTTCATTTGACACTTTGTTTTTAAAATCTTTTATAGTGTGCCGGTCAAATAAAAGTCCCTGGGTCTGTCTGACATGTTCGAGTGTCCATTGTGGAAGGTGGGTACAGTGCTAGTGTGCAAATCTGGTAATCAGACCTTTATCTTTCTTCTTTGTTGCTTGACTCTGAGGCAGTTCATTCAAAATTTCCCTGAAATAAACCTTTCATTATCTCATTTAACATTGTATGTTTATGTTTAACGTGGTTCTTTGCTACTTTATGAGCATCCAGAGATTATAGTCATGACATGGGGGTTTTATTTCATTAAATTTTTAAAGTAAAGTGGATAGTAAATATGATTGCTCAGTTCAAAAAGTGTATGGAGAACTGATAACTTAGTAGGTTATTTTAAACTTCATTCTGTGGAAGATGTTTCTTTTGTGATAAGATAAACACAATAAGAATTCTTGCAAAACCACAAGTTGGCACAGCTTATTTTGAGAGAAACAGCAACTATTCAGCGGAGACTGAAAATAGCTTAAATGTACTGCAGTGTAGTTTTGGACCTAAAGCCATAGCATGTAAGAAATAGCTGGCATCAGAATTCCTTCAGGCTTCACTTTGATGTGTGTGTTAGTTGAAATACACCAAATAAGTTGTAGAGGAATTATACAGTCAATGCTGTTACTTGTATGTCAGGATAATTACAGAAAATGTGCTGCTACATAAATGTTTGAAATGCACATATTAGTGAAATGCAGTTAGTGTTGATATTTAGACAGTATCTGAGATGTGAACATGTTTTCATCTGTTGAGTAACATCTGTCTTGGTGTGCTTTTATTCTGGGAAAGCATCATTAAACTTAATGACTTTGTCTTTTAAAGTGGATCAGCGATCTCCAGGTTTTGTTTGTTTGATCTGGGTAGCACTAAGTGCCACAGTTTTAGTAATGTGTCTTATTAAGAGTTTTTAACACTGACCCTTTTTCCCTCTGTTTATTTAATAGTTATACTTAGTGAGCTTAGAGAGGGGGAGATAATTCATGGTATGCAATGGTTTGCATTGTTGCTAATCTTAAAAAAATTACTACTGTCTACAAATGGCCTTTCTTATGTGCAGTTGGTAGACATTGAGTCAGTTGTTTATGCATTGTTTTGTCTTTCCAAACTGCTCCCATCCTTAGAATGGAAAAAAATTGAATGAGAAGATAAAATACACCTTAGGGTTCTTGCATAATGACACTTTTTTTTTTAATTAAAGGTGCTTAATTTCCTGTATCTCAAACTTTGAGCATGAAAATGCTCATTGTGTCAGCAAAAGAGCTGCAGGATTTTAGATTTCTTATTCCCTTATGTAACCACAAGCTCCAGAACCCTTCAAGTTCATTAACTCAACTGTAACATTAAATCATGCTGCAGAATGGGAAAGCTGAAAATGGGGATCAGCATTCTGTTAAAGGGATCCCAAACACAAGTGCTGGGGGAAAAAGGTAGAGCTGTAAGAGGAGAAAGGCAGTACAGACAACTAACTGCACCACAGGAATGGAAGAAGGGGGTTTAGGATATTCTCAGTCGTGGAAGTGCATTAGTCTGTGAAGAGCACAGATCCTGGTCAAGGAGATGGAGGAGCTAATTTGGACCACAGGAGAGGGTAAAGGGGGAACACATTGGGAAAATTTAGCCAGTGTTTTCATACAAGTGAATTGTCCTTTTTAATGCTGGTGTAAATATTGGATGCTTTTTTATTCCTATTTTTTTTAATGAAACTTGATTAGCTGTTTAGAAATATAAACTTCTTTCTTTTACGTTTGTTTTAGATATGTGAATGGCCATGCAAAAAAGCATTACGAAGATGCACAGATTCCTATGACCAATCATAAGAAAACAGAAAAACAGGAAAAAGTTCAGCATACTGTGTGTATGGATTGCAGTAGTTACAGTACATACTGGTAAGGGTTTAAACACTGTAATTTGACAACTTTGTATACACTAGAAGGTGAAAACATCAGACTCTTGTGCAGCATTATATTATACACGTTTTTTAGCATTTCGTCTTTTGATTTCAGACCTGTCTTTGGAACACTGCTTTTCCATGTGTATTGTAGCATTGGCAGTAACTAAGCTCTCAAGTGTCAAATGTCTCAAACAGAAGAAACTTTTTGAAATAAGTGCTATGGGGTTTGGAGTTGCTTCTGTGTGCTGTGGGGTATGTGGAGACCCAAACCTCTTAATTGCAAAAGCTGTTTCGTTGTTGTTACTCCTTCCATCAAGGCAGGTGAGCCTTTCACATATCCTTTATTTGTCAGGATTCAGAAAGTAAACTATTATGCTGTAGTTCCTGCCGAAGAGATCTGAACTCGAGTTGTGTTTGTGTGTGTACCTCCTGTGAGTCTGGGAAAGTGACAAATCCCGTTGGGTAGGAGCCTCAAGTCTATGGCAAGAGTAAGAAAAAGAATCAGAAATGTTTCTTTAAACAGCACAGTGGCCTGCACTGATTCCCTCAGTGGGGTTCTTTCAGTGTGATAGGCACTGTTTAAGGACACTTAACATTGATGTTGCTACTGTTGGATTCCCCACTGTCCTTGTGCCCCAGAGGACAAAGACTGGGAGTCAATGGCAAGCACTGCTTTTTGCCTCAGCATCTTCCATCCTCTTCCCCCTTAAGCAAACCTGTTGACAGGTGTTTCCCTTTTTTGCAGCTGCTCCATGGTTTCTCATGTGTGTTGTTACTTGTGCAGTGTGGCAGTGTATATTTGAGAAGTGTAAATCTCAGACCCTGTTACAGTATTATAAAATTACTGGATATGTGGCTCCTCTAATGGGTGTTTTGTACAAATAGTTAGGGGCCTTTTGGGTAGGTCATTAGGGTCAAAATCTGTTTAATGAAGTTTGGGTATCCAGTTTTATGAGGAATGCTTCTGTTACAAATATTTTTATCCCCTGCAAGTAAAATCCCAGTTATGTGATTATTTCACCTGAAGAAATGTTGTTTGGAGCAACTCAAAAACTGCTCAGATGGTACAAGCAGCTATAGGCATTTAAGCATGGAAGAAAGGTTGTAGCAGCCTTGTGATGTAGGGGAATTTTGCTTTTATTTGCATTTTATTTTAATGATGAGCATTTTTATCTGCTCCTATGTGAATACGTGTGAAAACAGTCGAGTTTGCTAAGGGATACATATGCACAGGTTATCAGCATCCCAACAGCTGTGGGAAGCTAGTTTCACTTTCCCACTTAATGCTGGTAGCAGCTGAGTTCTATATTGTGGCTTTTTGTTTTGTTTGAATTATGCCCTGACTTCCAGTCATTCTGAAGGTAATAATCTGCAGAGGAATTTTAGCAGGGTATTTGAAGTCTTTGATTATATCTCTATTATGATAAATAGTGTTCCCAGCTTGCTGAGGCTTGATGAGTTACAGCAGCTAGTCTGAGTGCCCTGCTGACCTTATCCCAAACCCCGTGTGGTCATTGCAAAATACCAGCAGCCAGACTGGGGGCTGTGGGGTCTGTTACTGACCCTAGCTGTGCTGGGGAGAGCAGGTAGACCTGCACCTGGAGTCTTGTGGGCGTGTTTGTGGGAGCACAGAAGGGAAGAAGCTCAGCATGTGATGTCTTTTCTGCTGTAGTCTACGGCTGAGTCATCTGTGGTTGAACTGGAACGAATTGTAGCCAGATTTGCCTTGGGGAGTTCCTGCTGTGGGTAAATTCACCAGCAAATTATAACTCCTGTGCTAATGTGAAGCTGAACAAGTTTCAGAAGCAGTTTGTCTTTGCTTTCATTTAGGATATTTCAGGTTTTTCCCACATGATAATCAAGGAAAGATACTTGAGTTTGTTACTGCACCCAGTTGAAATGAGCACAGATGTTTAAAGATGAAGCAGAAGGCACCCAGATGAACTTTTCCCTCTTTATTTTGGACAATACTGTGAAGGCTGCTGTCAAATAGTGCTGCCAGTTAAAACAAATAGTTGGGTAAATTTGAGACATAATTAGCTATTGTGGTGAGTGAATTGGCTTTCAGTAGCTTTGAAAAGGCTATTTGTGAGCTGCAGTGCAGACATGAATCCAGTAGACAGTGCTAAGTTTATGCCATGGTGGTTCTTTAAAGTGGGCTTTTATGTAAAGATGAATATTTTATGCTACCGGTGTGGGCTTCCTCAGTAGTTTGAAAGTCAATAAAATACCATCCTAAGACTTAATTGAATTCTACTGTAAAAATAATGCAGATGTTTTGATGCAGTGCTGGCTTTTATATTTCTATTTGCAGTTCTGTTTACTGCACAAAGTTGAATAGGAAACTCTAATTTGATTTTTGTCCTATGGATTCCGATTTACTGTGTTCCTTGGCTTGCATAATAGTAGCAGTGAACAGGCCTGTATGGGCTTTCTAAGAAGGCAGTGTTTGATCATTTGCTTTTCTTTGGCTGTGCCGTAACTGTCATGCAGTCTTTCCAGAGGGTTATGTTGTTTGCTTACTCAGTCCTCCTATTCAGCCATTCAGTCTTACCAGTGGAAAAGTTGAGAGAAATTTTTAATATTTTATTTATTATGAGAGTACAGCTCTTCTTGATTCTTTGGTCGCTTTTGAGACAGTAGATGCAATACTAAACCTCAGACTAAATTATGTTTGAGACCTTAACTGTTGAGAAAAAGAGTCCTGAATCACACTTTTTGGAGGTAATCAGCCTTTAAGTTAGTTCTAAAGTACTACACACAAAGAGTTTGAAAGAAGTACAGATCATTCTTGTCTTCAAATTGTCATAGGGTGCTTTCTCATTCTGTGTTAGTTTTTTGTGCACAAGAAGTAAAATGATAAGTGTAAGAACCCTGCTTTCCTGAAAGAGGACTCTTGTAAGTTGGTTTTCTCTGTGCTAGTACACAGACAGTTGGCAGGGAAGAAGGCAGGCTCCCCTGTTTATATGTTTGCATAATATGTTTCCTGTGTTCATTTAATCCCAGACAGTTTGCAGGTCAGATTTCTCACCCATTATCTTCTTTGTCATCCCTTAGAGGGGCAAAGTTGTGTCAGGGGTGTGTGTGTGTTTTCCCGGCTGATGTAAAAATAACCAAGTGTCAAGGAAAAACTCCTTTTTAGTCTCTGTGAAGATGGTTCCCTTTAAAAAACAAACCAGACTTACTGTGCTGGTGCCACGAGCATTGGAAAATGAGATTGCTTAGTACTATTATTTTGCATTCTACAAACAGTGAAAATAAGAAGAGTAAAAAGCCTTTTATCCAGGCAGTACAACTCGAGCTCTTTGTTTACTCATATAAGGTGTTGGCATAACTAAGGAAACGTTGGTTTTCTTAATTTTTCGTATGCTTCTAATTCTTCAAATCTAGTCAGGGCTTTTAAACACAGCAGGAATTTCTGTCCCTCCTAAGCACTGTAACAGCATTAAGCACTCGCTCACATTCCCAGAGCAGTGCATACATTCACTGGGTCAATGCCATTTTAGAAGCAAATGAGGCCAGTCCTTGGAGGTAGCAGAGATACTAAAAATAGAGTGTACAGAGGAAAGTACAGTGCTCAGCCATATAAGGGACCCTCTGCAAGGTATAGAATTTGTTCTGTGTTGTTGCTGTTAAAGCATATTGTAGAGCTGCTGCATCCAAAAAAGGTGTTTGTTAGTTTGCGACAGTCCTGAGGATCACAAATTAAGCAGCTGTTTTGAATGGCAGCTTCACATATAGGATGTCATTTCTCAACAGTTTACCTTTAAGGTGTGTGGGCTTAGCAAATTTAATTTACTAAAACATAAACTTCTGAATCTGCTTACTTGGTTTTATTCAAAATAGATTGAAGGTAATGGTGTTATTTCTAATAGTAATGCTGAATCCTCAGTGTTGCAAGAGAGGTGGTTTAAAAAACCTACCCATTAAAAAGAGAAATAGAAGTTTGTCTTGATTCTAAGTGATCTAATTCTAACTTACAATTACTTTTCCAGTATTGGAATTTTTAATGATGTATTTGGTTTTATTCTTCCATCTGGGGGCAAATGCTAAACTGGTATGTAAAAATAAGGTTAATGTGATCTTCCGGGCATGAGAGCAATGAAATCATCTTTCAGCAATAAGTTCTCATGGAGGCTTTTGGTGAGCTTGTATCTACTTCCATCCCCTGCTTTCTCAACAGTAGCTACTCCAGCATTACTAGCAGTGTGACTTTGCTGGTGCAGCCAGGGGTGCCCCTGCTCAGGAGTCCCACGCTGTGCGTTCAGCTGGCTGGGCTCCTGAGCTCTGAGCATTCACCGGGGAGCTGGGTGTCCTGTGGGAGTGGCAAATGCAGGCACACCTCCTTAGGTCTTTGTAGGTGGCTGAAAAAGCTGACAAAGACTACCTAAGACATGGCTGAATAATAAGCACATTATTACAGAGTTCTTCCCCCTCCCAAACTAACTTGGTCTGTGGCCATCTTTAAAAATGTAAAAAAACCAAAACCAAACAAACTGGTAATCTTACTAATTTCTAGATCTTGTGTAAGTACCCCTAACTGCTGGATGCATTGTTTGAGTGTCTTGAGTCGCATTAATTTCTCTTCTTAGAGGAAAAAATCAGAGATCGTGAACACACTGATCTTAGGGACTCCGTTCAGTGGCAAGGACCTTTATTTTCTCAACTCTGTAGCCTTTTCAAGAATGTAGTGTTTGAAGTAACACTGGCAATACTGCAGATTTTTGCAACAAGGAGTGTTGTGAATTCCAGTTGTGCCTGAAGTCAGTAGCTTCATTAAATTAGGAAGCAAATGTGGATCCTCCAGCAGAGGAGTAGCCTGAGGTGATGATCATGCATTTTGCATTTGAGTCACTCCTGTGCCAAAGGGAAAGGAGAGACATAGCTACAGTTCTGATATTAAACATATCCAAACTTAAGTTTTCCTCACAGGACCTGTTCACTTGCCTGCCAAAATTTGAAGCTGTAATTTGACACTTCACAGTGTGTACAGAAACTGATGAGTGATGGAATGATATTTGTGGTTAAACACAAGATGCAAATTGCCATAGACTTCTGGCCTGACTTTGGAAAATTCAAGCAATCTCTTAGTCCATGGTGTTTTTTTCAGTAGCACAGTCTTTTATGTTTCGTATGTATCTGTTCAGCACTTCAGGTTTCAGTGATAACTCTACAGTGTTAAAATAGTTTAAAAATTAGTAAAAGCTTTGTGTCCTGTTTACCAAGGATCAGTTGGTCTTTCCTGATGAATCTGTGGATAGACCACTGAGTCTGGTTTTGGTTACACTGTTTCAGTTTTTGTTGAACTGGAATTCTGCCTTGGGCCAGGCAGTACATCATGCTTTTGATTGCTAATAAAGAACTAAAGCAGAAGAAAACCTGTGTAATAACATGCTTCCTGTACCTTCTACTGGAGGGGGATTCTCAGAGGGAACAAGGCTTAGTGCAAGGTGTTGTGCTCCCCAGTTCTCATAATCTGGATCCCTTTGGTGCTTCCCACGTGTAGGCTTGTGTGGTTTGATCTGCTTCACTGTGGTGTTCTGCATACTCTGAAAAATGCTTTTCTTGCAGTTATCGCTGTGATGATTTTGTAGTCAATGATACCAAGCTGGGCCTGGTACAGAAGGTGAGAGAGCACCTACAGAACTTGGAAAAGTAAGTAGTTTGTTTGCATCCAGACTGCCCTGGGCAAACTTATAATAGTGCATCATTTAAGTGGTATTTGTTTCATATGTGTATATGTATCTAAACATGTGTGTCTTAATCCTTCTATGTGTCTGACACTGTGTTAAAAACCTTTTCATCACTGAGAAGCAGAGGTGCAGAACAAATGGATTTGATTGTTCGTGATCATATGTCTTGTTTCTTATACAGTGAATCTTGCAGAAGCAGCATATGATGATGCAGGAATTTCTACCTAAATGATAATTCCTATCTTTTTCCATATAAATGAGAGAGATTTTTCAGAATGAAATAGTGTTGTCAGAGCTTTGTCAAAAAAAAAAAAACAGAATAAGCTTTTTTATCAGAGAAATTCAAGAAGTGCAGGTAGAAATAGTGTTCATATTAATTGTACAGTTTGAATGGTTAGCAAAAAATTAAGAAGGCTTATGAACTTGGAATTGCACAGAAGAGAGAGTTTTTCCTTTGCCTCTTTCTGGTGCTGTTCCACTGGAAAGCAGATAATCTGATCTGGGTGATGTATGTGCTGTGGCCAGTCCTAGAGAGCAGAGAGTGATTGCACAGTTGGCCTGAAAATCTTAACCTAATGCCAAGTGGAAATATGTGTGCATTTAGTGCTTCCAAATAAATCAGAATACCCCTGAGTTCACACAGAACTCCTGCTAAGAAATTGCTGTGATCTGGGGAAATGTCTGAATCCTCCGTGAGTTAAGTGTATTAATTACTCGGTAGGCTATATTAATATTTTCGTTGTTTTCCATACTCTTTTGATGGCCTTGTCAGGTACATAATGAGACGTAAAGATGTTTAAACATAATGAGAAGTGAATTGGAAACATCCAAGCCATCTAACTTCTTGGGAGGTAAAAGATACAGTGCAGGCATCCATTCTCTGTAATGGTGGCCTTTGAATGCTTGGAGGGCTTTTTAATTAAAAAAATAAAGAAAAAGAGAAAAACCTACCTACCAAAACAAGCTATGATTTCACAATCAAATTAGAGAGAAATCATCACCTGGTTTAATTTGAGAGGCCATTAATTTCCACTGATGTGCAAAAGACTAAGCTATTAGCTTTGTAACTTAGTATTACACAAATATATTTTTATATAAGTAAGAGAAATCAGCTATAATACGCAAGTGCTAATATTCAACATACTCATAATTTTTGGTAACTTAACTTTGTCCTGATTTTTTTGAAGTTGTGTTCTTAAAGGTTTAGATGATTCTCCTGACACAAGCATTTAATTTCTTTGACCAAGGAAAAAGATGAGTATTTTAGATGACAAGGAGCTGCTAATAAGGCCGTTGTTGAGGGGACACATCCCTGGGCAGAACATCCTGCATTTACTCCCTGGTGGGCTGTGGGGCTGCACTCCAAGGGAGGTACAGCCAGTTTTAGACTGAAGCAATAGGGAGACTGTTTGCTGTCAGTGACAGCTGGTGACAGATGGAATCACTCTGTTAAACATGAGTTGATTTTCTCTGGTCCGTTCCACACAATACGTTGTTTTTGTGGTAAATAACTGCTTTTAATTGCTTTCCAACAGTTCAGCCTTTACATCAGACAGACATAGGAAAAGAAAACTATTGGAAAACTCGTCTCTGAACAGCAAGTTATTGAAAGTAAATGTAAGTACAACAGATCTGGTACAGTGAGTTTAAAGGGTTTTTGTAAATCTGCAGGGGCTTATAGTTGTCCTAGACCCAAATTCTGCTTGGTGCACTTTAGCATCTCCTGCCATAGATGTAAAAAAGCATGGCTGATACTCTGCTGCATTTCTGTTGATGCAGACTGAGCTTTCCTGGGCTTTAGAAGCATTTAATATCAAGATGGAGCTTTGCTTTTCTGAGCAGACAAGGGGCTTTTGTTGGTTTTTGGGTTTTTATTCTCCCAGGTGCAGAAGGCAAAGGAGGAGGTGCACTCTTTTGAGGAAGGCTAAGAGTAATTGCTAGGAAAAAGTAAAAACTGTTACCAGTGTTTTAAAAGAGCTTAGTAAAACTTGCTTTCAAGAGGAACTGTGGACTTTTTTTAAGCTTTTTTTCTCCTCATTTCATCTTCTGCTATTTTAACTTCAGATCTGCAGGATAGCACCCATGAGAGGAGGATCCAGCTCTGGCTAGATGGCTAAAGGGCTGCATTGTTTCTTCCAAACAAAGAATGTCCCAAGTCAGATGTCTCTTTTGCACAGATGGGATTTAGGGAGTTTCTTATTTTCATAATTTCTCCCAGAATTTGAGGGTGGAGAGAGGAGATACTGACCCAGCTGCATTCAACTGCTTCATTTTCACCCTTGGGAAAATGGGGGAGAGATGGAGCAGAGCTCTTTGGCTGTCTGACAGTAGTGTCATCAAAGGGAGCGGGAGCAGTAGCTCCTTCAGCCATAGGAACAACTGCTTAAGAGGATGTGAATGGGAATAAGAGCCTGAGGTGGAGCAAAGTAGTTTGTTGCTGCTCAATAAAGTCTGAAGGGGTTTATTTACTTTAAAAAAACTCACTACTACAGTCAGTTTAGGATTGTCTGAATGTGCTGTCTGCGCTTCCTGTACTGTCCAAATCTTGCAGAGGTTGAGGAAGCCTGGGAGAAATAGTGGGGCTTTCTTGCTATAGCAGTACACAGCATCATTCTCTGGAAAACTCAAAGCCAGTAAAAACCAGAAGAGAAATTCCAGGCAACATTTAGATAAGGACAAGACAGAATTAGAATTAAAAGCTTATTTTATTCTTCCTTCTCTGCTGTTTTGCCTGTTTTATTCATACTTCAATATTGCCTCTAACAACAGATTATCTTTTTATTGTTGGCATGTTGAAATTTCTCTCGTACTGCAGGGGCAATGCTGTGTGCATTAGTGCTGTGGTGTGGCACTTGGGACAAGAGTGAGAAACAAATGTGCTCAGGATACTGTGATGTTTGCACTTTGAGATACTAAAAGATAGCCCAGCTTTTTAATTATGTTAAAACAATGAAGAATGCTCAGAAATTTGATGAACTTCCAGCGTGGTATTTTGTGGACAGTGGAATGTGTCCAAGTGTTGCAGATTCTAGAATCATAAAGGCGGTGTTGTCCACATTTTTCTTCCCTTTCCTCCCCAACTACCCTGGAGATAATTTGACAATAAGCAAGCTCATCTGTGGGTTCATTGTTCTAGGCTGTAAATGGTGTGTATTTTGCTTCTCTTTTTCCAATCCTTTGCCTTTTCTTTGCACAGTCTAATTTGAGCATTAATTTCCCAAATAAATGCTGTTGTCTATTTCAAAAACCCTTCTGGCCACCACAGAACACCATTGAGACTCAGACTAATGCTAGTGACTTAAAAACTGGAGGTGGCCACACTGTGGATATTAGACATGGGAAAAAATGGATGAGGATTGGTACTTTAACTTTTCATTTGGCAAAAGCACTGTAGGGAAATTGCTGTCCAGTTCTCACTGAACACTATTGGAGTGTGAATATTTAGCATATATACACACAAATCTTTGGCAATAGGAGCCTGTGATTAACTCTGCATTAATCGCTGTCCTATTCTAGATTTATTTGCACAGGAAAAGACGTAGTATAGTTTTCTCTTGACAAGAATGAGTGAGAAGCAGTTTCCATGTCAAGGTGGAACTTCAGGGCAATTTGAGCTGCTGAGGTGGTTGCTTTGGCTTTGCAGCTGCAGTCAGTGTAGCTGAGTATTGTTCAGATATGTGCTGATTCAACACTGAGACTCTGGAGGGGGGGAAGTGGTGGAGCAGTGATAAACCTTTCTTTAACCTAATTGTTCTCATTCTAGGGAAGCACCACTGCCCTTTGTGCCACAGGCCTTCGGAACTTGGGGAACACTTGTTTCATGAATGCAATCCTCCAGTCGCTCAGGTACCTTCGCAGCTCTCCCACTCCTCTCAGGAAGCTTGTGTGCTGTAGCATTGGGCAGGTGAATTTGGCAAGTTCCCATGGGACAGAAGCATACCTGAATTTGCAGGAGTGAGCGTGCGTGGGTCGATGAAGTTGTGTTTCATGGTGTGAGGCACATCCTGTGGTGCAGCATTCCAGAGGACACCTGCCATGTCCTGGGCAGAACAGGAGAGTGCCCCTTCACTGCCAAGGCCAGTGAAATACGTTAACTTCCTCAGCAAATGCAGGTCTGGGTTGTCAGGAAATGACAGCTCAGTCTAGCAGGATATCTTTTAGTCAAAGCAGAGCCAAAATATCATTATTTTAGGAAGCAGGGATGACAGTGATATTTGCAGATCTGCCTAGTTACCAACAGAACGTATTTGCTACAGTGTTTCTTGTCTCTTGAACTGTTTGTGATTGCCTGTTTATCACTGCATGAAGTGGGGTTTATGCATTTCAAAGAACAACCTCCAGAAAACATAGTATCATCCTTTTTCTCTCCCCTTTAAAATTTAATTCTTATTTTCTTTTTCCTAGTAACATTCAGCAGTTTTGCTGTTACTTCAAAGAGTTGCCTGCAGTGGAGCTGAGGAATGGGAAGACAGCAGGGCGGCGAACATACCACACCAGGAGCCAGGGGGATAACAATGTGTAAGCTGTGTGTGCCTTGTGAGATCTGAGCTGTGTGGGAAACAGCAAGTTTTGGGCTGCTGGGACCACTGGACTCTTTTGATATTGCACAGTTCGCAGGGGGCACAGAAGAATATAGTCGTCTACAAAGAAAGAAACTCATATCACTTGCAGCTTGCTGTTACAGGTTTGGTGCTGCAGGGAGAGGCAGTCAGATACATCAGGTAGTGTTGGAGCGTGACATATTATGTCATGTTAAGAAGTCCTCTTGATATGTGCTGCAGACATTATGCTACTGAATTCCAGATAAAATGGGGTCATGGGGATGTGACTGCAAGTCAACCTACTGTGACTGCTACTACAAAAAATTCAGGAGTAAGTGATTGACAATCTGTAGGTTGTTTGAGCAAGTGTTAAAGGGGTGATGTTAGCAGAGTCTGCACTAAAATGGCAAACATTGTTCACATGAGCGTTCACATGAGTCCTGAACATCTGAAATACAGTTTTCCGAAGCTGTGTGTCTTCAGCATTATGGGTAGGATTTTGGACATAAAGTCTTTGAAGTTACTGGAGAGGATATTTACCCAGTCATCCTAGTCTTAATTTCTGATACTTGTACCACTGAAGAAGTAAACTTCTAAGGGTTGTAACACAAACCCACATTAAACATCAGCGCTTATTTCTTTACAGTTCACTTGTGGAAGAATTCAGAAAGACACTCTGTGCTTTATGGCAAGGAAGCCAAACTGCGTTTAGTCCAGAGTCTTTATTTTACGTTGTTTGGAAAATAATGCCAAATTTTAGGTAAGTTTTTTTAAAAAATAACAGTATTCTTGATTGCAAGCACATATTGCTGGTGTCCTACTCTAAAATGGGCTGCATCCACAGGATGCACTCTGTGCAGCTTTCCATGTGCCTACAGATGTGCTTTGAAAAGGATCTTTGCTTTGATCAACAGTTTTCTGTTCATCAGTAGTGCTTGCTTTTTCCTTCTGCCCTTCTACCACATATAGCAGTGTCAGAGAGGACAGATCTCAAATGAGAAACAGTGGTAGTTGTATCTTTGAGCTAGTGCTCTGAAAGAATAAAGCTATTGATTGATAGGTAAGTGCCGAGTGCACGGTGTTGACAGAACCCAATTTTGGCTGCAATAAGAAAATTATGTAGTCAGATTAAAAAAGATACAGCATCTACAGGCCTAAATGCCAACATAGTGACTGAAACTTCCTTGATTCTCTCAAAATACAGTAGTCACCAGCTGGACATGATATAAGGGCTATAAGAGAAAAATCCTTTGCATAATAAGCATTTGGGGCCCACAATGGCAAAACAGATGGTAAAGAGAAAGGGAAAAAGAAGGTTACCCAAGTAAACCCAAGTATTGTTCCTCTCCAAGGTCTCCCTGTCCTGGCCCCTGAACCTCTTTGAAAGGAGCACTGAAACCTGTTAGGATATATTGTGATGAAGGTAAGTTGCTGTCATAGTTTAACATAGTTTGGTGTTTAGTTAAGGAAAAAATCCACCAACTATAGAAATAATTCCATATAAAAACCTTAACAGCTTCCTTCGGACCTGATAAAAACCAATCACCTAGCTGATTTTAAATATTGGCACCCTGTTAAAACACTTAAAAAAGCTAAATCCACCTCTGTGAAATTGCCATAAACAACATAATCCCATTCAGAAGTGCAGAAACCGCTGAAATCAACACCACCAGCCTCTGCAGCCACTGCCTGGCAGAAATCATGTGACCAACAACAAAAAGCCATTTCCTAATCCAAAGCCAAAATAAAGTTAACTCTTTCAGTGCTATAAAATTCCATTTAAAAACAAACCTGCCAGTGCCACTTCTCCCAAATTAAAAAAAAAGGTAAAAGTACATAAAAAGAACAACATAAAGACACCAACATTGATTAAAAAAACAGAGCCAAAGCCCAAATGAAAAAAAGTCTTAAGCTAAAATTTTCTTAGAAAGCTATGATGAAGATATAATTAATACATCAGACTCTTTTTCCCTTTAACTCACAAAATGCATTGGAGAGCTGTAACATTCTAACCACAGTCATGAGCAGAAGCACCAATATGCGATTTGATGAAAAGCTTAAACAGAGAAAGGAAAGAGATGAAAAACCTTGCCCCAGGGATAGAAGAAGACCTCTGTTTCCCAAAAATAGATGAAGAAAACTTTTGTCTCTATACTAGAACAGCTCATCCTTAAAATTGTACCCCAATAAACTGAAATGACCCATGGTAGTAGTTGTGAAAAAACTACCAAATGTAGGAGAGACTTCACAATTGTAAATTTCCAGGCTGCAGCTATTAGTGAAAATTAAAACAAAAAAAGAACGATTTCTTGTGAAAAAGTCTTCATGACATGGCAGGAAAGACTTCTCTCCCTAAGTAAACTGAAAAGATTATTTTAAAATTAATAAATTAACTGAAAATGTCAAATTTTGTCTCTTTATGTTGTCATAGAAAAAAGAAAGAAGAGTCGGAGGGAGAAGTGTTCTGAGGGTTTATTTTGATTGATTTCTTATTCTTTTTCTTTTAGTTCTGTTAATAAAGTTTTGTTTATACTTTTTAAACTTTTGAGCCTGCTTTGCTCCCCACATAATCCTTATCTCATAGCAAAAAATGAATAAATAATTCTACTGAGTGCACTGGTATTTGGCCAGCACTAAACCTGCTACATTAATTAGTGCATTAACTGAAAAACTCAGATTGGTGAACCAAAACCACACTTGCTCCATGTTCTCAGATAGTAAAGATGTTCTCTTACCTGTTATATCTCCAGCAATGCTGAAAAGATGCTGTGAACACATCTGCTCAGTGAATAACCCGAATGACACAAATCTGTTTATTCTGTTCTTCATACGGTCAGTTACGTTTTATTTGGCTTATGAGAATCAAGGAAGTTTAATACCAGTAGTTGCAAGCAAACATCATCCCTTATGTCTGTGGCCAGTTTCCCTATTACAGTCTTCTCTATAATTCTTGTTAGACCAGGTGAGCAACCTGTTCCCTAAAGTTCCTCAAGCAAATTTACAGCACTGTGGGTTCTACCACAGCTTTTAAAAGAAAAAGTGCTGTTTGTTCTTCCCTTTTTCCCAGTTTTCTGGGAGCATGTCCACTCATAAAATCAAATGGAGAATACAGTCAGCTGCTTTTAGCAGGTTCCCCACTCCCACATGATCCATGGAGAAAATCTGAATTTGTTCACTGCTTACTTGAATCTTGTAAAAGCTAACAGTGCTGAAATTCTAGTTGTTTCTTGTGTGCTCCCTTGGAGATGAGGAGAAGGCAGATGGATGGACATGTGGAAGAAAGATGGAGCCAGCTGCATGCTAGCAGCGCACCAGCAGCTCTGGGGTGTGCTTATGGAGCTTGAAGTTGGTGGGGAGGAGCAGCTGGAAATGGGTTCTGTTTTAGTCCAATGAGATTTTGGTTGTTAAAGTGAAGGACTGTGAGTGCTGCTCTCCCTGAGGAGGGTTATAGAAGCTGCTGCTGCTGCCCTCTGTACCTCTCTGCCTCACACTGCAGCAGGGAGTAGAGAATGCCATTTGTAGTTACTGCAGGCACAACTGCAGAGCCTTTGGGTGCTTCTGCTGCTGTGCAAGTCGTGCTCCCTAGCTGCTGTTGTGCTGCATGCCAGGGCAGTCCTGCAGCCTCATGCCAAGTTGTGAGATGTATGTTTTGCTGATTTACTGCTGTATAAATAGTGTGTTCTGTTTTTCTGGTAACTCTTTATATCCTGTCCTCTTGCCACTGGGAGAAAGAATGTTGGAGGTGGGCTTGAATTGAATTGCTTCTGGTGGATGGGCATTGGTTTTGTTACATAAGCAGAGTAACTCTGCTTTTTGATTAAGAGCTTTAACATAACTTATTTTAAACAGTGTATTGTCCATATCATGTCCTTTTAAAGATCTGTATCTATAATTATGCTTTTTAACAAATTCGAAGAATTTTCCATATATAGTTAGCATACTTACATGCAAGTAGAAATACATGCACTGGGAGCACAGCCAACAATGTGGAACAATTCCAGAGGTTTATCTGTTGCAGAACAAGCGTGCCAAGCTCTTTTATGAGAAATTTCATGTCGAAAAGGTGTCTGAAGCAAAGACTTTCCATACATTCAATCTTTGGCTGTTTAATGTGGTTGCTTTTGTGATTATTGAAGAAATAAGTATTCAGCAAACTCCAGTGGTACCTTAGCAACTTCAAAGCTGTGCACAATTAACATGCAGCTTTGAAGCAGAGTTTGGTTTCATTACTTTGTGTTAACGAATGTGTAATTACTTTGCAACTTCAGGACAATAAGTCCTACTTTTGGCTGTACAGGACTGTGGCCTGTTGAAGCACAGCAGTGTTTCTGTGTGCTGGGTTTTCTGTTCTAAAAGGTAGGGCAATGCTGCCCATGTGTCTATATACTTGATTTATTTTAATGCTCCTCGTTTGGAAGAAAGCATTACTGTAATCTGTACAAAGTGAAAATTTAATTTTTTATTCTATTATCTCTTAGCAGTACTCTCATAGGACACGTTTGTGTTCCTCACTAAACACATCAGCCTCACATTGCATATTTCTGTTGCAGTAAGTCCATTAGCATTTCTCTCTACCTCTAGGTACTCTGCTATGAGTCTTAACAGGATTTTCCCTTCCCTGAGCACTCACATTAAAAATCCATTTGTACTTCTCTCCCAGACATTCCTACCTGACAGTTATTGCTAACACTTAGGTGGGGTAGTGAGGTGGAAAAGGGGAGGCCTGATAAAACAACTTTTGAGAATGGAAGGAGGTTGAGGGGAAGCCAGATCTTGCTGTGTAGGGATTTCTGTAGCTTAGGCCTACAATGACCTGCATGTACTTAGGCACAAAGCTTTCAGCATTTTGCTATGTATCCTGTCCTGCTTTGTCTCAGTGTGCAGCTTAATGGCAAGTGAACAGCAGTTGTTTGTTGAATTTGATGCATGATTTAGCTTAAATAACTCAAAAGGCACGTTTTACCCTGATGGTTTCTCTGTTCTTTTTGGTAAAGTTTGTTCGTAGTGAAATAATGGTGATTGAGCAGCATTGCTGCTGATGGCATAGCATATGTGAGACTGAAGCCCTGTCCTGCTAAATCCAAATGCTCAGGAGATGCTCTGAATATCCCTCTCCCAGAAAATGAGTTATGCAGGGGAAGTTTGCAACTTTGAGCATGGCTGTAGATCTCCTCCTAGAAGAAATTATGCTCTCATCCTAATTATTTCACACTTCATATTGATGCTGAAAGATGCATGTGGAAAACAAACCTAGAGACTAAATTCCTGCCTTTGGTGAGGAGGGGACTAAACAGACAAACACTTCTACCTGTCAAAGTGCATGGGATCAGTGAATGAACGAGAACCACTCAGAAATACTGACTCTGAATTCCACGCGAACAATACATTCTGTAGCGTCTTTCTTTTGAATCTTACCAGGTTTGAGATTACAATATATTGACCCTAATCTGTGGCCAAAGTAGGGACAAATAGTGCCCTGTCTGAATGAGATTCAAAGCATTTCTGCTGAGGCACAAATCATAGTCAGTACCAAAGGAGACCGAGGAGAAGCTACTGCTCCCTTCCATCGTGTATTTCAGTTAACAGGGACACAGTCCTGGGGTGCTGCTGGCACAGGTGGGGCTGGTGAGGCCAGATAAGGACATGGCAGCTCCATTAGGTCCAGTGTGTGAGCACATGGCAGGTGTCTGCTACTCACTGCTGCTTTCTCTTCCTGTCTGAATTGTATATTCGTAAAGGTTTTCTAGTCTCAGAAGAGGCATGCAGAGAGCACGAGCTGCAAAGTCAAAATCCTGTCATTTGTCAGGACATTGCTGCTACTTTCCAGAGGCTATTTGGAAAACTTTGTTGGTACCAAGCATATATGGAAAGTCTGCTCAGTGTGATTAAACAAGCAAAGGTTTTTTCTTGTGACCCCAGTGCTTGCTGTGTGCTGCCTCTAAAGCAATTTTGTTGTTTCCTTTTCTCTTAAGGGGATACCAGCAACAGGATGCCCATGAGTTCATGCGTTACCTTTTGGATCATCTACACCTGGAACTCCAGGGTGGCTTCAACGGTGTTTCACGTTCAGTAATCTTGCAAGAAAGTTCTAACCTGTCTGCAAGCAACAAATGTTGCATGTAAGAAGCGGTTTTTAGTTTCTTCAAAGCCTTCATGCCTTTGCATGGGTCTGCATGTGGTGACTCTGAAATTTCAGATTCAGGGTTCCTTGTTATAAATTTTCTTCAGTGCTTCTAACTTTAGGCAGTGCAAAACTGCAGGCTATAATGATGAGTATTTTGTAGGATCTGTGTCCTTTCAAAAGGAAGTGTCTTACTTGTATCAGCCCTTTTCATAGGTGTGGGTGAGCATACAGGCTAAGTTGTAAAGACAGTTTAATTCACTGGTCATTCAGAAATAAAAAACTGTATTTTCTATACTCCATAGAATTCTTTCTTCTCCCCAGACAATATCATTGTCTTAGGGTGATAGATGGCCTGAATGCTGCAGCAACAAAAATTACAGCCAAGGATTTTGATGTTCAAATTGTCAGCAGACCCCTTGGATTAGTAACTGAGTAGTGCAGTTAGAGCTTGAAGTCAGTTTTCCTGCAGATGATCTCGTGTATCACTTGACAGTTACAGTTGGCGCTTTTTTCTGCATAATTTTGATTTTCATGCTACTGTGTACCTTGAAACACGTGTAATTTGGGTGTTTCACTCCTCTTTCTGTACTTCTCAAAATACTGTTTTTTCTGACCTGTGTCCTAGCTGTGTTTTATTTCAGACTGAAACTCTCACAAGAGACAAAACCTTTTATTTGCTTCAGGAAGGAAAGTTGTCGGATTAACTGGCACATTTGGTCCCTAAGTCCTTGATTCCCTACAGAAAACTTGAGTTCAAGTTTTTCCTTCTATACTGATTATGACAGAATAAGCAATGTTTTATAGATGCTTTGTTAGGGGAAGCATAGAGTTTAGACTGTACTCTTTACTGCATTTATATTGTGTTGCTGATGCTTAAAAATCCCGCAGAAGAATCTTAAAATGTTTGTAGAATTGACATGTATTTGAAATCTTAACAGATTTTGTTTTTTTCAGTATTTTGGATGTCAAAATCCAAGGAGAATTTAACCTTTGTTCACTATCTATTGTAAATTTGTCTTGAGAGAAGGGCTGTTCAAATGCACAGTGAGGTGGGGTGAGCTGCCCTTCTGGTAAGGGCACTTTAATGCTTCCAGTAAAGTAATAAATAGGCTGTGAATGCTCTCTTCTTGTGCACCAGTCCATTTGAGCAGCTATTTCCTCGTGCTCAGGAAGCGTTCAGATCAGCTGGAAAGCTGTAGGTGGAGTGCAGGCAAGGATCACAGGTTTCTGCAAGCCTTAATGTTGTATAATAACGTAACTTAAAACTTGTGTATTTTTTAAATTGGACTATGAAAAGCAGGCCCATTACATAATCTGCTAAAAAAAATCAGTAGGAGAGTAATGAAAGCTTAGAGAACAATGCTGAACTTGCACATTGTTTATCATGTCTTGATGCTACTTAAGCTGTTGTTGGCAGTGAAGTGCAGAAATATGCTCAAAGAAATTAAAAGCACATGTAAGGAAGGGTGTAGAGTTAAAACAAAAATATGCTTGACCTACCTAAAAAGAAAGAATTGTTTCAGATAGTCTTAATTATAGGGTTAAAAATCCTGGATCTGTGTAAGCGTCAGGTACAGCTCCACTATAGAAATGCACCCAGCTGCACCACAACACTGACAGTTTGAGCATCTGCTTAGAGCACCCCAGTTCACCCTTTCTTTAGGTCCAAGATAAAGTAGTGTAGGCACCACATGTGTGATGTGCCCCTGGGCAGCTGCAGTGCCCATTCTGCCTGGAGCACCATGTCCCTGTTCCATGGGTTTGGCTGGGCACTGGGAGGTGTGAGCACCAAACATGGGACAGGTGTTGGGAATTCAGTTCAGGCTTTCTGGCTGACTGTGTTTCTCTGATCTGGTTTGTCTAGAAATGGAGCGTCTACTGTTGTCACTGCCATTTTTGGAGGCATTCTTCAAAATGAAGTCAACTGCCTAATATGTGGGACTGAATCTAGAAAGTTTGACCCATTCCTAGGTAAGGTGCTGCCTCTCATGTTCCAAATACCGTGTGGCTTAGAGCAGAAAATCAAATCTGGAGCTTGATATATTTAAATGTCAGATGACAGACCAGAGTTTCAGCCTGAAAAGACCAGGCATTCAGCTCTAATGTTGTTTTTTAACTCATTGCTTTTCTAGACCTTTCGCTAGATATTCCAAGTCAGTTCAGAAATAAACGTACTAAAAATCAAGACAGTGGACCAATGTGCACGCTACGAGGTAAGAGTGCCTGGCTAATGAAATCATACCATGCCTAATCATACCTTTCTAGTTGGAGCATTTCTAATGTAGTTCACTCTTCCCAGCCACTGATCTGCAGTGTTGCCTATGGATGTTTGCTGGGGCTCTGTCCTTGGAAGTATGTGCCCATGCCCACGGTGAGGGTGGCTTCTGGGGGTTCTGCATTTAAACCACATCAATGCAGTCCAGCAGGTTGGGCAGCAGTGCTGTTACTGACCTTGGTTTTTACAGGATGTCAGTTTTTACAGAATTGCTGAAAATCATGAAATATTCAATAAAACTTTGTTGTCTCTTCACTTTGTATCTAGAGCCAAATGAGCTTTAAAAGTTGAATATTCTGTGTTAGAAAATCATTTATCTTTTTTTGAAAGCAGTTGTGCTGAATGTTGGATGGAATCTGGTTTGGAAGATGGGGATTTTGTGAATGCCTGTTTTTTTTTTTTTTCTTTCAAACTACTTCTAGCAGCTTTCAGGAACAGGGAAGATTGCATATTACAACATGTTATTATATTAAAACATTATTTACACAGCTTTTTTGCTGCTCAGATGGATATAACTAGAATGGTTGCAGCAGTTGAGCACACCTGTATTGCTGTATTTGTTGTATTTCTTGTTCCAAAATTCACTTAATGCATGTGCTTTTTCTAGATTGTCTTCGCAGTTTTACAGACCTGGAAGAACTTGATGAGACAGAGTTATACATGTGTCACAAATGCAAAAAGAAACAGAAGTCCACCAAAAAATTCTGGATTCAGAAACTACCAAAGGTTTGTATAAGCATGGGAAATGACAAAATGTCAAAGGAAATAATGGTTCAACCAAGATCTCTTCCTCTCCATAGCTATTGCAGTGTCCAGCATTGAGTTCAGCCCCCTCCTCTAACACACCTTTTGTAACTGTTCCCCTGTAGGTGCTATGCTTACACTTGAAACGCTTTCACTGGACAGCATATCTCAGAAACAAAGTTGATACATATGTTGAGTTTCCCTTGAGAGGCCTAGACATGAAATGCTACTTGTTAGAGGTAAGATCTACTGATGCCTCCTACAGGACTTTCTTCCATGACATGCATCTTTATTACAAATTACAGTGGGTACTACTGAGACTTGAAGATTTTTCTGTTTTTTTCCTACCACAGCCTGAAAACAGTGGCCCAGAGAGCTGCCTGTATGACCTCGTGGCTGTGGTTGTGCATCATGGCTCAGGGTGAGTATGTGGAGCCAGCCTGTCCTGGCACACACCTGCTCCCACTAAGGTACATGCAGAGTTAATGAAGGGGTTTCTGCCCCTAGGGCATGTATTTTAATTGGGGGAAATAAGCTGTAGTTTATAACTGGCAAGGAGCTAAACCGAATTAATTTCGATAGATCCAACAGAGTCAGGCCAGTGAATGTCCCCTGGTAGTCTTTGGGGTTAATGACTACATGTGTGAGATGAAATTAAATTAGTCTAGTGCATCTACAAATGAAAAGCCTTTAACCTAGAGGAGTCAGAGGACCTCCCAGAAATTAATGCCTGATTTTGAATTTCTTACTACAAAACAAGACTGTTTTTTCCTCTTATTTGTTGGAAGGTACATTTGCTTAAAGAAGTGTGTGAGCATGCTTGGAACAACTGCAGCCCAAAGATGTGTATGGTGAAAGAGATCCTCACTGTTACCTTTCCTGCTACAGCAGTGAAAGCTCACAGGCATGCCCCAGGGCTGGCGCTTGAGCATATTTTGAAGTGAAGTTACTGGGAGTCTTTTAACTTTTCCCAGCCCTGGACAGATTGTTGAGAGTAACAGTAGAAGGGACAAGACAATGTGTTCTTGTAAAATTTTAATTTGGAGAACTTTGAGCCTCAGAACTCAAAAAGAGAGGCATCTGCTCTGCAGGGCTGTGAGTACCTTCCTTCCTCAGGCTGCTGGCAGTCCCTTAACCCTAGGAGAAGGTGCCTTAGTGAGGTGTGTCCCTGACTGTTGTCCCTTCTGCTTGCCCCACAGCGTTGGCTCCGGCCACTACACGGCATACGCAGCGCACGAGGGCCGCTGGTTCCACTTCAATGACAGTACTGTAACCCTGACCGACGAGGAGACTGTGGGTAAGGCCAAGGCCTACATCCTCTTCTACGTGGAGCGCCAAGCCAAGCCTGGAGCAGAGAAACTTTAATACCTCCTTTGCATTCTTACTTATCAAGTTCACCGGACAAACATTTCCATTTTTCCATAAATACTTGATCCAAGACTTATTAATTTCATTGTGCACTTTGCAATTTCCTCTTGTGGGTTTTTGTTTTGTTGTGTCAATGGTAGCATTTGACTTACTGAACTTGGACACAAACTAACTTTTTTTTAGTTATACCAGAAAACCTCAGCAGATTTTGATTTGCTGCTTTAGTTGTGATAACTCAATTTTTATATATATAGTTTAATGAAATAGTTATTTGACTTTTTTATTAATGTTTTCAGTTCTCACTTTCTAAAGGCACATTTACATCAAAAAAACTGTCCTCCTTTCAAGCAAGATAAATGTGCTTTTGATCGTGAAGATCAAGCAATACAACTTTGTGCTGTTCTCAGTCCTGTTATGTAGACATGATTTAATCTCTTTAAATCAAGGAATTGTTTGCACGTACTATTTTCCCTCGTGCAAGAAGCTTAAACAGTGACCTCTGACCAATGTTGTTTGTCTGCAGAAGAGAGGCAATGTGGCACCATTAAATAGATCAGGTAATTGCTGCTATATTGGTGTGTATTCAGGCTGATGAATTTCAGGAATCATTGTAAATAAAGTTGGTCCAATTGTATCAATACTGCAATTTAATTCAAGTGTTGCTTAGATATGCTCTGCCCCCTACCCCTTGCAAATTTGAAACAATTATCTTAAAATTACCTGTCTAAATTACATATAGCTTTATGATTTTTTAACTGAACCTGAAATGCATTTAACATCTCTTGGTTTAGACTGTCATCTTGAAATTTGATCATGAACACTTACGTGCTTGAAAATTGGGGCGACTTCCTGGTAGTAGAATCCCAAGTAGAACTCCTTAGTTCCTGGTGGGAATTGCAAGCACAGCCCCAAGGGCTGGGGTTAGTGAGAACAATGCTCTGCTCCATGGCTACAGTTCACTTGGAAGCAGGAGGAGACAGATGGGGTTGCAGGTGCTTTACACAGAATTGTTCTATCAGTTCAAATGCAAACTCAAGGAAGGATTCTCAGTCTCTCACAGCAGAGCCCACGGAGGGGAGGTGCTGAGCCAAGTGTGCTGGTTCCTGGAGCAGGCTCAGGGAGCTCCTGTGGCATTTACACACTGGACCAGGGTGGCATTTTTGTTCAGTCTGTAGGTGAACACCAGAGGCATGGTGCAGCTTCTAAAACCTGGCTATGTAATGGAGTTGGTTTAGTTCTTCTGCTGAGTAGAAGTCAGCTACTATGATGGGAAAGGCAGACAGGAAAACCACTACTGCAAAAGCCAGAATCTGACAGAAAACATGACATTTGAGAAACGTTGCATTTCAGATCTGTTCCCTCCTTTCTAGCTTTGGCTAAACATTTGGCTTCCTTGTGCCAAACAAGGAGCTGGATGCTCCTGAACTCTCATTAAGAGGAGAATACTCACCACCAGAGAAACTGGTAACTAAGAGCAGCTCTTAGTTGTGTTAACAGAAAATGCAGTTATCTGAAAACACACAAGAACTCCAGCTGTGAGTCCTATTTTAGTTAATGCCCCTGAAGGACAGGGAGGGGTGGGCTGGAGCAGGGCCCGGAGCAGCCTGCGGCACAGGGCGTGCACAGCAGTGCCCTGCCCTGGAGTCCCGCTGGCTGTACGCAGGCCAGGGTAAGGACAAATCACAGGCATTTGGTACAGGGCCATTCTTGAGAGCTTTGTCACAGCATCTTAAACCAGGAAAGGGGAAAATTGGCTTAATCTAAAACTGCAGAAATCATTCAGCATAGCTAATAGTTTTTGAATATGTACACAGGTTAAGACTATAGAGTAATTTGACAGTGTGACGTATTTATAAGTATGTTTTCTACTTCAGTTGGACAGTAAATAGAACTTGTCATTGCTCTAAACTGTAGATAGTTTGTCACCTTCCCTTCCTTACAGACAGAGCCTTTATTCTAATAAACAAAAATAGGTTGCTGATACACAAGCAGAAAACGGGGAAGTTAAAGCACATTCCTGCCCTTCCTGCTGCTCATAGGGAGCTGCACAGATGTCACTTCTAGCTGTGTTTTCTCTGCATGCTGCTTTGGACCAGCTTTCTTTAGAATTTACCTTTGAGAATATCAAGCTTAAAATACACAACTATCTCTGGGCCAGCAGCAGTTGAACTTAAAATAGCCAGGTGTACGCAGTGTTCTTGCAAAACAGTGATGTAAATGTGCCTTTCTGTATTTTTAGAAATTTAAATCTGTAATCTTCAGCAACATTCACTTATTTTAATCAACTTCTACTTGTCAGCAATTGTTTGGTCAGAGTTACGTTCTCAGTTAAGCATTTTCTTTCAGTCCCATTTGCTGTGTCCCATGCAGCTCCTGGGTAGTGGTATTTCCAGCAGGGCCATGTGCAGCCAGCCTGGGAACACGATGCAATCACAGCAGGCTGTCCTTGCAGCAGGTGCTGCTCAGGACTCAGCCATATGCTTTGCTGGAACAAGTACATTGTAAACCCTTTTCTAATTTAACTTTTTCCCACTGCAAACCCTGATGGACAGTATGAACAGTTTGTTGTGGCAACACAAGTATTTCTCTTCCTGGTGGAGAACTTTGCTTATCCACTGTATTCTATTCAGTGTGGTGTCTGGAAAAAAAAAAAAAGTAACTGAGCACTGAACCAGTAACATATACTGCACCTGGCCTAGTATTACCTTTTTAACCTAGCTTGTATATCCTATATTTATGTACTAGCTTGGGGGAGGGGGGGGAATATCTCTTTCATTTAAGCCAAATGTTTCTTTTCTACTTATTGCTCATCATAGTACACACTAGCCGGCAAGAATTTTTTTCTTGTTTGACACTGCTCTGCAAGCAGCAACTGTTCTTGCAAGAAGCAAGTTCAAAGACTTGTATCTTTTTCACCAAAATGTGTCCAATCAAAGGTTGTCCTTTTGTTAGTGATTGTTTAGCCACGTATACAACTGGAGCCCAGATTTATGTCAGTCAAAACTGCAAAAGGTCCAGCTCCTAAATGTCAGCAAGAGAGTTTAAAAGTTTGAGACAGGCAGGGACAGTGGACTTGTATCCAAAGTAGGAGGCCATTTATGAAGATTTTACTAAATCAATGGGAAGTGTAATACGTGGTGTTCAGAAGTTCCCCCAGCAGTGTTTCATTACTGATATGTCTGTGTCTTACTGATGAGGTAATGGGCACCTTGACAGCTGATTCCAACATGCTTTAGGATATTCTGAAGTATTGTAGTGCCATAGTTGTAATTGTTTACCATTAAAATCTTGTGTGTAATTTTCAGTGAGGATCACTGACTGTGCTCATCTTGTGTGTTTCTGGAGCACTTCCAGGATGAATGGGAATTATATCTCATCACACAGTGTGTTTATGGAAAATGTGCCATTAAAGTGTCTCCTTTCCTTAGAAAATGAAACTTCTCTTGTCCTTCTACAGGTTTGCAGAACATTGGTGTATGTCCTCTGAACAAAAATGGCAGAGTACTGTACCTAGCTCTGGGAAAATATAGCAAAATAAAGCAATTGCAGTGTTCCTAACTCTGTAACACCTCTTAGCACCTAACCCCAAAGAGGACTTGAAGAGGACGTCATTCCATTTTAAATGCCTTGTCACCCAACTGCTCTTAGTTTTTATGTCAGATTGTGGTGTGTCCCCTCTGTCTGGCAAGAGTCCCTCCTTGTCATTCAGCTTTGCTGGACTGTTGATTTGTTGTTAATTTGGAGGAATTCTTTAATTAATATTTTTTTAAATAGTATTCCTGTATGTATAACTCTGAGAAGTCTCAACTGTTTAAACCTGCTTAAAAATGAAGGTAAGTTCTTGAGAGCTGAAAATGCTAATATGAGAATGAAGAACACCACCTGCAGGCACATCTTTTAAGCTGCTGTTTTCCAGTGAACTGCAGTACCTGGTATGTGAAATCTTCTTGTCCCTTTTGTGGCATTGACCAGAGCTGTTTCTGAGAGGGGAGTGGGAACAGCAATCTCCTTATAATTTCAAAGAAAAGATTCCATGACAAAGCATATAAAACCAAGAAGACCAGCAACTGTTAAACACAGCTTACTGTATATAGTAGAAAGTTAGTAACTAAAGAATGAAGTAGAAAGAATTGCCATTTCTTTATGTTTGCCAGCTGTGTTTCAGACACACACATTACTCAGGCACTTCCTCAAGCTATGATTGTTGCAGACTGCAAACAAATTTCAGATCTTGGTTTTCAGAGCTGAGTTTTAAACTGCATTCTCTGGGTAAGGAGGAGGTAAAATTGGGTCCCACTCAACCTTGTCCTGTATTAAAATACTCCTAATTAAAATGCCATTGGTACATAAAGTCTTCCAGCTACGTGTGCGGGCCACTTGAAAAACGCCCCCAGTGCTGTTTGCTGTAACTTTGTATGGGTTTGTTGAATGTATTTATTCTTGTATTAACACCAGGGGCAGAAGGTGACTAAAAAATAACCTTCATCACAAGCATTTTTTATTCCCAAGCAAGAAAGTTAAGGGGATGCTTCTTGCTTTTAATTCCAACCTGCCCTCGCTGTAGCTTTATTTTTCTTCTAGGAACAACTTTCTGCTACACTTTCTCCAATTACTGTACAACAGATACTTTTACCTGGAAAACCACTTTTCATATCTCCTTTTTCCACCAAAGGGTGGAAAAAAGGTTTCTGTGGTAATGGAACTAAACCTACAAAACCACAACAGCCAAACTTGTAAAACTCAAGCCAACAGAAGACATCTATTAAAAGCACAAGCCCACAAGGAACTAAACATAGCCTTGCTGCTCCCATGCGTGGCTGCCTCTGTGTTATTGCTCCTGTCCTGCAGACGGTGGGGACACAGCCAGCTTTGTTTATAGCACAGGTCAGCCTCAAATAACTGGGCAAGAAACAGCCCCTACCTCTGAGGCTTGTAAACTTGAATTACAGACTCTGTGTGTGCTTCAAGGCACCCATAAAATGTTTCAGCTCCTTCTAAAAAACTGTTTTATGAAAGTTCCATTATCCATATAACAGTCCTTGAACATGAACCAAACGTGCAACCTCAGAAAAATCAATGAACAAATAGGGAGTAGAAGTGTTACAGCAAAATCAAAGTGCTGCTCAGAAAGCCAAATCTCCCAAATGGGGAACACTAACAAAGATATGCTTGGCAGCTGTAGCTACAGCCCCACCCCACTCCAGTAACTCAGCACAAGCACTGCTAAACTTCAGGAGCATGTACAAGGGAGAAAAAAAAAAAATCCCTTTTAAGGAAGCATTGAATGACAGTCAAGTTGCACATACCCATTCCAGTGTCACGGACAAAGGAAGCACAAGCTGCATACATGGTTCTTTTCCGTTCCCTGTTCTGAGCTTCTGCACCACTTGTTAGCCAAAAATAAACCCCATTCCACAACCATATATGTGCAATAGGCTCCTGGTGAGTGCAAGCTCCCTCCAGCACTGCCGTTACTCCATGAGGCTCTGTCACTTCTGCCAGGCAATGCACATAACCCAGCTCAACCGGGAATGCCTTTTACATCTCTTCTCTTTTCTGGATAAAAACAGTAGGAAAAATCTAGCAAAAACATGTCACAAATTGCTAGAAGTGTTTCAGGATCCTTTGCTGTGGTCTTTATTGAACTTTCATTCTCCAGTGGAACTAAAGAAGGATAATTTTCTCCTGGGACCTACTTTAAAACACTTATCCATCTGCTGGAATTCAGAAAGAGTCAAGGTGTGTAACATTGAGGACTGGATGAAAAACAGTTTCCAGAAAGACTTCTGTAAGAGGCATGAGAACACTGTCAGTGATTTTTTACTAGCCGTTTGTAACAGGTATGTTCTGTTGGTGTGAATGTGCAGTTAACTGGCTTGAGATGAGTGGAGTGAGAGTTATTTCAAATCTTCCATAGCCCCTGCCTGAAATGGAGCATGAAGTACATGACTGCTTTGCCCTTACAACTTCAGTGTAATATAAGTTCATTTTACAGTGGCAATAGTGTATGCTTCATATAGATTTCCCTTAAGTCTACACTTTCCTTCTTTTTTTCCTAAGAATTAGTTAATATGGGAAAGTGCACTCCTGCACATTGCTGCTCAGCTGAACTGCACCATTCTGGCAGACTCTGGGGGGGGGGAGTGCCTGGAGCAGAGCCCTGATTTCAAACAGTGATCACACCTCATTACAACCAAGTTCAATTAAGATGTTACTAAGTGTCAGCTTTAGTTCAGTCCAAGAAATAAATACTGCTGTTATACTAAAGTTTAAACTTCTACCTGCTTCTGAACTGCAGTGAGGGAAGAGAAATGCCACCACGGAAAAGCAACTCTGGGTGCACAGCTTTTTCTTCACAGCTCTGCTGCTGCAAGGCAGCTCTGAGGAAGGAGCAGAGCAATGACAGGAGGGCTGATGGGGCAGAGCCAGTCCCACTGTGTGTGTGGGGTAACGCCAGGGCTGGCTTGGTCCCAACGCAGAGCCAAGGGGCCATGCCAGTGCGTCCCTGACACGGTGCACCTGTGCCACAGCCAGCCCTCAGCTTCAGAGCAACTGGAAAAAGCCAATAAATTATGGCATAATGACAGGACAGAGCGTGTTGGTGAGAGCCAGCAAGAGCGCAATCTCAAAACAAGAACTGAAATGCAGCTTCAAAAAAGGGACTAAATTACAAGTGCCAGGTTTCTGAAGTAAACGGTCTAGAACAACTGATAAAAATCTGCATTAATTAAGGAGGAATCAGGATACGTGTGCCTAGGAAGGATAATACAAGGTCCTGCCCCTTTTTGCTACAACCCATTGAAAGCATTCCCAGTCAAAATACCTAGCACTGTGTAGAACGGAAAATTCAAATTAAATATCTAGCTTTTCTTCCTGAGTTTGAAGTAGTTTTATTCTGTTAGAGCCTTTTTTAACTGCTGCCAGCTTTTTCCTCCAACTACTCCTAACAGAAAAGAGTTAAAAGAAAAAAAAATCTGTCTAGAGGTCTCATGAGAGCAACGTTAACACAGACCTGTGTGTGATGCTCTGTTTAGCTAAACAGGTGGATGCTGAACTGCTGCTGCCTGGAGAGGGGGCTGAGACAGGAGCCAGTCATGGCACAAGTTTGCAGGCTGCTGCACAGCGCCCTGCTCTGCACAGCAGCTGCACCAGGGCAGCTCCTGTACAGCGTCAACACCCCAATGGGGACAGGCCTTTCCTGTATTTCCCCAGGCTTACTCACGCAGCAAAAAAAAAGCTTTTTTCATATGCTGCACCACTGTTTATAACAATAAAGTTACCAGTTTCAGTGACTCAAAGGAAAGTTTAAGAGCTGTGTGGGGGTTTCAACATCAGCACTCTTTAGGAAGCAGCTGGCAACTACTCAGTAAATCCAAGGACATAAAATGTATCTGTAATTCCTGAAAATAAAGAGTGGGAGTGCCTTAGCCTTACTTGCTCATGCTCAGCATGTCTGCACAGCAGTCTCTTCTCTCAATTGTCCTCCATCCTGAAATCAATCTCCTCTCTACTGGGTCTCCAATTCTGTGCCTGGAGAAGCACAGCACCATCCAGCTCCTTAAGAAATGGTGCAGCTGCAGTTTAAATAGGCCTCCACGTGCCCCTGCCAGCTGAGCTAGAGATGTTGCTACCAACAGAAAACACAAAGGAGGTAAGCTTTGCCTTCAGTTAAGCTGAACATTAAGACCTACATGCACGCTCACCTACTTGTGCTTCTTTCCCCCTCCTGATGAAGAGGATGGCATTTTTCCAGCCTTCGTAATTTATTCTTGATGCTATTTGCTTCTGCAAGCTCTATGATTTCTCCCATCTCACCTGTCACCATCCTGCTTTCAGATGTCCAAATCTGCTGTCTCTGACCCTCTCTGGATGTGGCCACGTTACAGATGATTGCATTCTGCAGCTTCTCAAGAACTGCCCAAACCTGAAAAGCCTCAAACTGGAAAACTGTGTGCGGATCACCGACCACACCTTGCAGGCAGTGACCCTCCATGGGGCATCACTGCGAACGCTCCACGTGGATTTCTGCCGCAATGTAACACAAGCTGGGCTAGAGAGAGTCAGGGAAAAGTGTCCTTCAGTAATGCTGAGAGCAGACAGAAGTGCTAGCATGATCCCAGACAGTAAGCCAGAAAAAAAGCTGATGCTTGTAAAAGCATCAAGGAATTTGGTTCAGCTTTAAATGCAACAAAATATTCAGCATGGGTATTTTACTGCACTGAGGTAGCAAGGAACTGTGGCTACTTCCATGGATTCTGGTCAAGTCCAAACAAACGGTGGTTTTTTTAAAGGGTGTACTGGGAAAATGCATGCATCTCCTCCTGGATGGGCTTCAGGAAAAAACTCTTCTCTGTTGTTCACTGAAACTGGAAAACACTGCATTACTGTCACAAAATGCCAGACCTGCAGAAAACTGGAGTTCTGGTACCCTCCTGCTGCAGATGCACATCACTCAGAAGAGGGAAGCAGCATTGTGTTTATTAAAGCCAAATAATTTGATGGAGTTCAATAAATTTTATGGACTTCTAAGAAACAGTAGTTTGACGTGGTGCAGTAGGTTTGATGGCAAGGTTCACTGACTGCCTGGAAGAAATACAGTGAACTGAGGCAGAATGAGTCACACAGTGACCTGAGAACATAAGCATTAAGGAAGAGCCTCCCACTGGGTCACAAGGTTCAGACCAGACCCTGCACTTTCAAAACTCCTTATGTAATGGGCAAGGGCCTAAAGCCGCAGCAGAGAGAGCCTGAGTCACTGTTGGATTTTCACAAATTTCAGGACAAGGGTGATTAACAAACTTCTGTAAAACAGTATATCCAGACAGTTGCTCCATCCACTAAGGAGGATAACCACTCCCTGAAAGGTCTTTCTAGCAAAAGCAGAGTACTGACCACCAGCACTTTCTCAGTGAGTAACAGTGGCAGCTAATTTACCAGGCTTTTTTACTCAATGAGGGAAGCATGGATTCAAGGCACACAAAACCCAGTTTGACCCTTTGCATGATGTACTTTCATAAGATGCACCAAGTTATTTTTTAAAGCTGACATTAAAGGAACTGCAATATGAACAAGTGCTAGTTCATAGAACTAACCCACAAGAAAAAGACAGGGACTAACAGCCTGTAGCTTTAAATGCTAAATTAGGAACACACTACAAATCAGCTCTATATAAACACCCATTTCTAACTGCAAAGTACAAAACCCATAGCTATTTTCATCCCAAAGCACAAGGCGGTCCCTTTCCTGCACAGTGTTCTGCTACCTGGAAGTGATTTTTTTTTTAAACATGCTTTTGACATTATGCCACTGTCTACAAAATCTGACACCAAAGAGGACTTCACTCTCAACGTAACTGAATGTACTTACTTCTCCTTCCGATCTTCGTTAAGTGATCCACAGATATTCTTGGTACTCTCTAACTTGGCTGAGCTAAGAAATAAATCACAGCATTACAGCAACTTAGTCAAACAATGCTGTAGTTATGGAGAAATAATTAACCTGTATGAGTGGAGGCTGTTAAACCAGACAGTGTTAATACAAACACACTCCCCTGGAGAGAAGCCAGACATTAATATAAACAAGCCCCCTTAGAAAGGGAGCAGTTAGGCCAGAGAGAATATAAACACAACCCCCTAAAGGAGAAACCCTGGCAGGCAGTTCTCTATGTCATGGTGAAGAAATGCGTTAATCAGTTTTACCCCATTGGTTCTTTTTTACCCAAGCCGATTGGTCTGTTTTGGATCCTTCCCCTCACTGGTCCCTTTCCCAGTTCCTCTCCCCATTGGCTAAATTGTAAAATCCCACCCCTAACCACCCCATATAATCCCACTCAAGCCTGGCTCTACGGTTCTTTCCTGCTCCAGACCAGTGGATTACAGAAGCTTTCCTGGAGATCGGAAAGACCCTGTCTCGCTTTTACTCCTGTGTCACCCGGGATGGCAAATGCAGTTCTGCTGCTCAGGCAGCTCTTCAAAGAGCAAATTACTCTGCACTTGAGAGTGCACTAGAGAGCAAATCACTTAGCACTTAGTGCACCAAAGAGCAAAATCACTTTGCACCTAAGGGTGCACAAAGAGCTGAATCACTCTCTGCCTGAGTGCCTGTGCCTCCATCAATTTAGGTGTCTTTTTAAAGACGCTTCTAGCAAGGAAGGTCGCGGCACCTTCGCCACCAGACCACGACAATGTATGAGCATCTGTAAGAAACGCTCACCCAGAAAACCAATATGGAAAACAAATTATTGTAGCTTCATTACTTAGAGATATTTAACAGCATGGACACTGTAAAACTAGTATTTCATTAACTCCTTCCTAGAGTTTAAGTAAGGCCCTTACGCAGCACAAGGTAAGGAAGAAAACTGGAAGTAGGACAAGGACAAACAGCAATCTGACAGCTGCCAAAGGACATTGCTGAGCTGAACAAATTTACTGTGATGTGAAATTGCAAAGCTGACACAACTCCTACTCTGGATACACAACAGCAGTTCCACACACTGATGACAAGGCAAAACAAGGTATGGATTTATACAGTTATCATAGGCTGGCACAATTTTGTTTTCTGGTTACAGAGAAATGTAAAATGTTTTTCCCCACCCTAACAGTGGAGTGGGTTGGGGGGGGAGGACAGGGGCTTATCAAAAAGCTGGCTGGGATATTGGCAGCTAAGTTGACCAATAGGAAATGTCAATGCGACTTTGGAAGGAACATTTAAAACTAATCTGCTGCTGATCCGCCTCTCTCTCACTTTGGAATCAGCCGTGAGGTAACACCGGAGGCAGCCGGGCCAGCCACAGGCCGGGCCTTGCTGCCCTTTTGGGTGGCCGGCCCGGGCCGGGCCCTGCTGCCCCTCTGTGTGACTGGGCCGGGCCCGGCCGGTGTCTGAGGGCCGCTGCCCGCACAGGGAGAGCCTGGGCCGGCTGAGCCCTTTCCCCTGCTGCCGGCAGGGAAGAGGCAGCTGCAGCTCGGCAGTGCCGGCCACGTGCTCGGACCGCGGCAGAAGGAGCCAGCCATGGCCCAGCTTAATCACCGCTGCCAGCAGAGAAAGCAAGCCTGCAGCTCCAGAACAACTCTGAGCGGGACCGCCTTAGAGGAGACCTAGGGGTGGAAAAAAGGACATTTACCAGCTTCCTCCATCAGCACAGCTTTGCATTTCCTTCAGCCTCATGCAGCCCAGGGTGCACGTGGCCCTTGCAGGCCTAAGCGAAAATAATCCTTCTCTAACAACACAGAACTTTTAAAGCACAATTCTTCCTTGAGAGAAAGAAGAAAGAAAACCAGAAAGTACATAGAAATAGACACTTATATGAAGTCAGACCGATGAGAAGTAAAAGAACTAATAATATTAGAATAGGATTGAAGAAGTGGATATTTTTAACTGGACTTTTCTAAGGTAAATTATGGAAAAAATAACTGTTCTTTGCAGCATCTTAGTATCGTTAGGTAGAACGCTATTCCAATCAAAATTAAGAACTGATGTAATTGAGATTTATTTAGGAACTTTAAAGCCCCCGCTCCTGGGTTAAAAGGAGGTCTCAGTCTTTGAGACAAAGATGATTTTAGACTAGAGGAAGTATTTGTAAATAGTACCCCAGATACACTGAAAAGCTTTGCTGACAGAACATCATTAAGAGCACTGAACTATTTTTGTCTTGTAGCAAACATCTCCATAAAAGATCTTAGAAAGACTCTTCTCCTATAGTAATGAGTAATTATGTTTAAATAGTGAAACTGACTGAAAATCTTAAGTTGTGTCTATGTTGTTCAATAAGAAAGTTAATAGTTTGTAAAAGGAGAGAAGCGTGTTTTAAAGTGTCACTCTGTTTAGTTTGTTTTCTTTCTCAATTTTTTTTCTTTCATTCTTTTAGTGTATGCTAATAAAACTTTTTTTGTTCATTTTTAAGCTAAAGCCTGTTTTGGTTTTTTTTCTCCTAATCTCTCCCTCCCACAAAAAAGTGAACAAATACTAAAAGCCCTGCAACAATCACGGCAGCTAGCAAAGACCTCCTTGTGCCACCAGCTCTCCCAGCACTCTGTGGTGAAAGATATGTCTCTGTAGGCATAACAGGAACAGATTTTCTAGCAGCTACAAGATACGAAAGCACACTTGCATCTGTCTACACATTACTTAAGCCTTTTTGCCAGTTTTCCACCAAGACTTGGGGTGGGAGGAGGGGGAGGGTTGGCAGGGTATTTTGTGGGGCGTGTGGTTTGTTTTTAAATTTTCTTTTATTGAGCTAAAAAGGTTCTTCAAACACTCCACACTTGATTTCATTGCCTATTAGTATAAAAATGCTCTACTTATTACTTTGTTCTTCCCCTCCTTGAATGGGGATATTTGTTTATGACATATTGTCATGGGTTGGCGCAGTTTAGTTTTTAGTTATGGACAAATGTGGAATGTATTCCCTGGTCAGGACCTGGGAATTGCTTTAGAAAGGACAGGGACCTATGAGAAGGTTAGTTGGTACATTGGCATCTGTTTTGACCACTGAGAATGTCAAACGTGACTTTGGGACGTACCCATGTAAAACCCTGATCTCCTGCAGCTCAGCCCCTTTCCCTTTGGCCAGAGAGAGGGAAAGGTAACGTGTGCGGCAGCCGGGAATGGCCGGGCTGGGCTGAGCCGGGCCCAGAGGAGCGGCCCTGGCCGGGCTGTGCTTCCGAGCCCATCTGCTGCCAGCTACGGGCCTGGCTGGGCCGGGGCCCGCCCCGATTTAAACCGAGGGGTGGGCTGAGAAGGCATTTATGAGCCTGCCTGGTTTTTTTGATTCCGGACTGCCCGGGTTCATCTGATCTCTGGTGTTTCTGTGTGAGTTCTTCCCCACCCCTCACCAGCACGCCTTGAAAATCTTAACACCCTGAGCTGCAGCAACAGAGAAAAAGACTCTGGGCAGATTTAACCCTTTCCTGGCAACATGAAGCTTCCAAGGCCTAACCCTTCCCTGACAGAGGAAAGAAAAGGGACAGAGTGAACATAGAGAAGCAGCAGCATGAAGTCAGTGGAGCGAGAGTGAAAGGACTATTGGGACAGGGGGTTGAGGAGTTTGTCATTCCATTCTTATTGAGACGTGGAAATGAACTCTAGATTATCCCTTTAAATCATGGGAAAGATATGCATTTGGGGAGATGGTTGTTTAGGTTTGTGTGTGGATTTGAGCAAAGGTGTTTGTGATGGACTGATATTGATCCCATAAGATGCTTGAACAGAGATAGAGATGAGAAGCCCTCTGCGCCAGTGGAGACGTGAGAAGGTATCTCTGTGCCTTGAGATGAAGAATCCTTTGCCTCTGGAGTTAATCATCTTTAAAAGGTGACACCCCAATATGCAAAAGTCTAAGGCCCATGACCCATAAGCAGCTTGGGAACCTGCTAATGGGAGGGGTCACAGAGGCAGGTTTCTCTGAGGGGCTGTTTTTGTGACAGTTAAAAAACCCACAAGAGAACTGTTCTAAGTTGTCAGTGGGATCCATGACTCTAAGAGACACTCTTCTCCTAAAGAATTGATGAAAGACTATTTTCAAATGGTGAAATTGACTGAAAATTACAAGTTTTGTCTCTTAATGTTGTTTTCTAGGAAAGTTAACAGTTTGTAGGGGGAGGAAAGAGTGGTTTTGGAGTTTCATTCTGTTTTGGTTTAATTTTTTTCCCCAACTTTCTTTTTCCATTCTTTTAGTGTGTGTTAATAAAACTATTTGTTTATTTTTAAGCTTGAGCCTGCATTGCTTTTTTCTCCTAATCTTTCTCCCACTTCTCTCTCCCAAAAAGAGAATAAACACTAGGACCACTACACTAAATTTGGCACCCAGAATCTGGCAAACATGAAACCAACTACACGTGGTAAAATCTGAACACAATTGCATTGATACATTTTTTCAGCATTGATAATGAACTGTCTTACTTCACAATCCAATTTAAAAATTGAGTATAGAAAACGATGACATTTTACTTAGGGTATTGTGGAAGGACAGAAACGTGTCTAGCGTTTTCTTTAGTTCCAAGCCATTAAAGTTCCATCAAGCACAAACCTTTAATCAACATCCCCTCTGATTTTACTGTAAACTGCCTCCAAAAAGATCTTCATTATCCAGAAAGCCAACTGCACAGCCCATATAGAACTGTCATTTTTAGGCACAGTGCTATTACGTTCTGTGCTGACTGAAACAGGTTGACAAATCAGTGCCACTAAGTCAGACACATTCATGATGTGTAGAAGGCAATAATACAGGATACTTAATAATATAATAATACTTAATAGAATAGTTTCCTTATTTATTTAAATACTGTATTTTTTACCTATTAAAACTACACATTTAGGCCAAGATGTGACTACACATCCTCACAACACAGTGATGGGACATCAACAGCTCAGTCCAACTTGCAACCCAATATACAATGAGGCAGGACGCCATGTCTGCATGATTTCAGAGCCCTGAGACTCTCCTTCCCCAAACTCCTGATGCCCCTGAGATGTTTCACTGCAGTGTGGTCTTTGGTCATAGCTAGGCTTTTGCCTTTTTCAACAGCCAACAAATAGTCCTAACTGAGGGAAGTTCACCAGATAAAAACTGGATTTGCAAATTTACAGCTTACCAAGGCCACCCTCCTGGTACTGGCAGCAATACCGCAGCTCAGGAAATTTCCTGATCAATCCTTGCTAAAGTACAACAGACACATGAGAAAACAACAGGAATTTCTATTCTACACTCCAGATTTGAACCAGTCGTGTCCCAGGTGAGATGACACTAATAAACGTTTTCACCAGCCCTCAGTCCCCACAGCATCTTCCCAAGGAGGTGAGGGAGGAAGAGGCTGGGGGAAACGGGAGCAGAGCAGCTCTGACTCACCTGGGGCCAGCCTCTCCCCTTCTCCCCCCCCAGGTATATCCTGCTCTGAACACCAAGCAGTGTTTGCAGCTTGACATCCACGATGTCTTTCATAGGGACAATGGGCAATTATCTATTGTCCAGCACTTTCCTAAGGCACAGAGCAGAGATCTCCTTGAGCAGTACACTGCTGTCCTAACCAAAGAGAAACATCAATCACCATGTAAGCCAAACCATGATGATTACAATAGTTAGAGCTGCAACAAAATGAGACTGAAGGCAGGACTAAAAATGTGAATAAAATCCACAGCCTTGACTGTGACACTTGACTCTTCAATTTTAGTTTTTGTGTACTCTGAGCAGGAATCAACTACATCAGTGCATCCATTAAAAAATATTATTATTTTGTTCAAAATATTTGAAGTTTTCTGAACCAAGGTGGCAGCATTCCGTAACTGTCAACAACTACTATGGGGGAGCAAAATGTTTAAACAAAAAGCAAGAAGGAACCAAGCACAGCATAAACTTGTATTGCAGCACGAGGAATGAAGAGCAGTACACCCGACCAGCCATGGGCTCATGGCAGGAGAAGGCAGAGTATGGGGCTACACAGCATAGTCTGGCAGGGTAAACACTGTAAGATGCTTCACATGTCATACCCTGTCTTCCTGAGACAAAATATTAAATTATGAAGCCTAAGTAAACCAACCACAGGTCACAAATACATACAAGCAACTGAGTCTTGAATTTGCTTTATTTTTCTCTGTAGAAGGAACCCTGCACAGGCAATTCAAATTAAAACAAAATAAATATGTGAATAGCCATGTAAAACTGTCCTGGCTAATGAACAATTATACACAATGTACAACTCTTCATGTTCACTGGGAGGGCTTACAAATTGTACTATTCTCAACAAAAATGCACCAAAATGTCTCCATGCAAACTTATCAAAAGTGACCAAAAAAGGAGAAAAAACTTACCAATCATTCTTTTTTGTTTTGTTTTTCCTTTTTTCTTTTTTACAATCACAAAAAAATAAAAACATCTAATTTTTTGTTACATTTAGAGTAACTAAAATGTGGCCACCATCTATTAAGATCTGGTTTTATACTCCTAAAACATCTATGGTTACTGTAAAATTATGTCAACGATGAACTGGACTTAGGGCAATATTTGTAGTAAAAGGAAGATGATTTTGTTCACAGAATGTTAATAGTCTGTGTCTGAGCCCTCTGCATTGTCCACATTCCGGGAGAGCATGTAATTGTCCATGTCTATAGACCTGCAATTATTGATTGCATAGCGCAAACGCTCTGCCATGATTAGTTGACTGGAGTAAGGTGGGAGCCTCAGTTGAAAGAAACAAGTCTGTGAGGTAGGCAAGCTGTCGTAAGGCTGTGGAAACGGATAAAAGGTGAGACACTGTAAGTTGTGAATGAAGTTAAAAATGCAACATATCCACATTTCAAATTGCCTCTATCATTTTCACATTCTATCTCAAATTCCTTTTATGAAGCAGACTGACGTCCCTTGTGTACAGCATTGGTTCGATCCTTAAGTATGTCCAAAACCACTGTAGCAGCTACCCTGCAAGTAACTCAACCCACTACTGAATTCAGCCTTTTGAAAAGTTGACCACACTGCTGTTCAGCAGCCCACTACAAGATACCAAACAACGTTCAAATTACATACCATTAGTGTGCCTTAGTGCAAGGCAATCTGAGACACCTAACCAAAGATGACAGATAAGCCCCTGTTAGCTGAGATTTTGTCAAGATATTTTTTGGTTTGTGTTGTTCACAGAGATTGTGATTTCACGGCACAAAATCCCAAAGTAATTCCAAATTAATGCACTGAGTATGTAAAACAGGACACTGTAAACTCATTGCAGTGGTTTTAAAACTTTAGGAGTTCACTAGTAGTCATACGTTGCCACTTACACAAAATTAAAACTTTAAAACAGAAAGAAGATTACTAAATGAACAGAGATTGGGAGCAGTTACAGTAGACAAAGGTTTGTTTCGTGTCTTGATCTCCAATAACCAATTGCACCAATTAAATTAAGATGCAATTCATGCAGCATATGTCCTTCTCCACAACCAAAATGTCTTGAGTTCATTAACTCAGAGCATACCCCATCCCATACTTTTTCTGTAAATTTACAATTATGAAAATTGTCTCCTAGTGCCAAAGCACAGACTATACTAGAGAGGAAATAAATAAATAAATAAATAAATTAAAAGTAGTAGTAGTAGTAGTAATAATAATAATAATAATACCAGTGTCTTACCCTATCAACCTTCATTATTTGAAATCGCTGAGAGATATCAGCTGTGTTGGCTGGCAATCGAGATCTTCCTGACACAAACCTCATGAAAAGGACTCTCTCCTCATTTGAAAATTCTTCCAGGGTATGCCAGAACCACTGCACCAGCTGATGCTGCTCATCAACTTCTCTGTATCGCACAACCTTCTTCAGAACCTCAACTGATATTTCTGGCATTCCACAGACCATCTGCTCCAACTGCTTGGCAGTCAGAAGGGACAGCAAAGGAACGGGAACAATCCAAGACATTCCTTCCCTGACAGCAGCCACCTATTGGCCAAAAACGGGAGAGATGTTTGAAATGCAGCTGTTTGATCTCTGCCACTTCCTGGACCATCCAAACACAAAAGTAACTTCTCAGCTGAGAAATGGCACCGAGAGGCAAAATTACCAATGTCTGCCAAATACAGCCTCGCACACAGGCAGCCCCTGCAAGGGCTGCATTGTTTCTCAAAATCCTGGAGAATATTACAGATATTTTTAATTGTAATTGCACATTAAAGAACACGTTCTGATCCAAAACAGAACTATTTAAAAAATTACAAGTTGGCAGCACAAATAATGATGGCTACACCAAGCAACTATGTTAATATAAAAAAGACTTTGTTCCAGTTCAGATGTATAGTGAGAATGCTGTACTTGTTCTACAAGAATTGGGATTTGCTACCTCTGATGAGGAAGCTGTTTTCTAATGCAGATAATATCACACAGGCATCTTTACCTTATAATTAGAATACTGCTTTCACAAGGGTCTCTATACAAATGACAAAATACACAGAACAATGCAAATAGGTAATGAGCACTTCCCAAAACATACCATTAAATATTTGCAGGATTTGTGCTATAATGAAAGGGAAACAGTTCCAAGTTAAATAAATGTTTGCCAAAAAAATATTTACTTTAGCCAGACTCTGTGTTGTTCACATGTCCAGTTAGAGTATCCAGCATGCTAAGCTGCAGGTTTTTTCTCAAATGGGGCTATTCAAATGGAAGACTAACTCTGATTTCTAACTCTTTTGCCAACTGAGCAATTACTGAGAAAAAAACAAGACTAAATTTTAAAAAAGGGCCAAAACAGTTTGTGGGGGAAAAAAAAAAAACATAGAGACCCAGAAAGGTGCAGAAAGTCAAGCTTTTCTTATCACTGAATAAACTGTAATGGAAGTAGGCACAAATTCCCTGTTCCCACTAATAATGGGGCCAGGTCACAACCACAACAAGGTTCTTACCTGCCGGTCCATTTCATGGAGCCTGTACTCAATTGCCCTCTCCACATACTCTTTCCTGTTTGAAAAGGTAAGTGGGATACTGTTCCCTCCAGGGATTATGGGAACCATTTTACCATCAGCACTTTGGCCAACAAAAGAATCTAAAGGAATCATCTGTTACGCAAAACAGAAAAAGCATAAGTCACTCCAGTGATCCAAGTACAGCATTTTACTACAAGTCATCTAGAACTACATATGGTAAGATCACAGACTATTCTAAATACAACCAAAGTGCTTGTTATCCCAAAAATGGAGATTGAAATTATAGGAATACTGATGTGAAGGTTGCTCTGATAAAATAATTGCTTTCAGAATAAATCTAAAAGCGCCAGCTTTCCTATCTTACCTCATGGAAATTTTCTTCAGTAATCCCACTGTCTTCAATGTGAAGAATGCTGTTGAGGGTCTGCACATAGAGCAGATCTACCTCCTCCAAATCCTCCAAGATGAGTGGGATACAACAAAGTTGCTTCCAGACCATTGGAGCCAAATGAAGATCTAATGGCTTTTTTGTACGAATAGCTACGCCCATGAGAATGCCCAAGAACTTGAACTGCATCAGATGTTCATCTAAACATGCTGAAGGGTTAAAGAGAAACCTGAAAGGACAAAAAAACAGTGAAAAGAGTATTATTTCCATGCTACTTCATTAGAAGTAAAAGGGAAAACACTCCTAAGCACAGCACAGTAACTACCAGCACAATTAGCAGCACAGGCTGTCCAAATAACATTATTGTTATCTTTAGCTGTTGAAACACTGGAGGCTGAGGGAGGCAGAACTCCTGAGCACAAAGCCTGGCATCTTGAGGTTACTCTGAATTCTGCCATCAGAAATCCAGCAAGCCCATATTAAAGCCATGCTCTGGCTCCACAATGAAGTGACAACACGCCCTGAAGGAAAAAATACTAGAGACAATCATGAAGTCCCATCATTTGGTATAGAACAGTCAGTAGAAGATTCGGATTTTCACCCACTACCATCTGCAATAAAAGCAAGTCCTGGACAACTTACCTATCCCTATTGTAGCCTACTTCAGCTGTCGCATTTGGGGAAGGAATAAGCAGGTCTACTATTCCAGTTTCCAGTTCCTTAAAAACCAACAACAAAAAAGCCTTTTTAGAAAGAGGGAAAGAAAACTTGTGACAGAAATATTAAGACATTACAGCATTACAAGACAGAATATTTCACTTCAGTGATGATTACTCCTTACAAATTAATATGAAACACTGAGAGAAAATAAATGTGGTAGGATGATTTTAAGTAGTAAAGACATGTTTATTTCAAGACCTGTCTTTATGTCAGGCTACAGTATTTTTTTTTCCTGCGACTACACTGTGATACATTCCTGTTACATGTTTCCAAAATATTCCCAGAAGTACCTGACACATTTCTGTAATGGTGTCATCAAACACTCCACCTGCATCATCAGCTCCTTCACCAACCAATTTCACTTTCCAGGCACGGGAGGGTAAGCGAAGGTCTGATGCATTCAGCTTTACCACTTGCCTTGCTATCTGGACAAAAATGGGCTTGCACTTCCGACCCCTTTGGGGGAAAGAGAGAGCCACAAATGTAACTCACAATCATGTAAAGGCTCTGAGTCACTCAATCAACAAAGCTGTCCAGACAGAGCTCAGAATGCCAAAACAGAAGGCAATTTATGAATCTCAGTATGCACATGAGTGCAACCCAGGGCCTGTGAGAGCAGCACTGACCTGGTGGAGATCCTTTTCACAGTGATCTGGGGCCCATAGTTCTTGCCCTGCACCATGGTTTTGCCTATGGAGCGCACCATGGGCAGGGTGTACACCCGCGGTGCCAGCAAGGGCCTCAGCTGCCCCTGCACTATCCCCCACGTTCCAGCATTATAATGAGATGTACTGTTCTGCAATAAAGCAAAAATGAGAATAAATGTATCAACAAAGGATATAATTCCATTCTTTACAGAATAAAACCCTGATTGGCACTTCAGTGTTTCAGAAAACAAGTCAGCATATTTTGGTTTTAGTTTTGAGGCTAGTAAGCTTTTGGAAACCAGAACGTTGACTTGGCAGTGATAGCATAAGCGAAAATGTAAAGCAATACCTTCACGAAGTTTGCATTGTTCCAGAATTATTTAATTTTTTTTTACCTGAAAATTACAGAGCCTATTACTAAGGTCCCTCTAGATCTGGTCAGAAAACTCTCTAGCAGAGTAACACAGCCAAGACAGTTTTTTAAAACGGAATTTTACCTGGTTATTGGGACTGAGGTTAAGTAATCGCCATGAAGAATACATGAGGTCAGAAAAATGGTACAGCAGTCTCAGCCTTGCTCTCACTGTATGAATGCTCACTTCTTTCAGTGCCCCATACTGGGGTGGAATGGCATCAGGTAAACCAAGCTGCAAAGGCACTGAAACACCTGCCATGAGAAGAGAAACCAAGCACTGTTTGAGAAAGGGGAGCCATATTGCTTTGGCTGGGATGAAGCTGATTTTCCTCGCAGTAGCTTTCCACGGTGCTCAGCTGTCTCCTGGGGTTAAATCACGACAGAAGCCAGAGAGTAACATAATTTAGATACCAAACAAGACAAGGTACGGCTATAAAACAAAACTAAATTTGTCTTAAATATTCAGAAATTCTTGTCACACTCACACCCCAGGAGACATCAAGACTAAAGAAAAGACCTGACAAAAGCTCAGCTGCTCACCTGGAGCTCGAGGGGGGACGGCTGGAGCTGTCCAGGCCGCGCTGTGGCAGCGGCCGGCCGAGATCTGCCGCACGTTCTTCCCCTGCAGCACTGTCACCAGCGTGGGCTCCCGCACGTGGTTGGTGTGGCCCAGCCCCAGCTGCCAAAAGGCAACAATCAACAACTGATTTACATTTCTGCAACTCTCCAAGCAAGAATTCAGAGCAGATGGTAAAAATATTGTATTTGTTTACAGCGTATATTGTGATTAAATATATCTGCCATATATATATATATATATTTTTTTTTTTATTTTTTTTCCACCTTTTATTTTTGACAAAATACTGTACCTCCACCCAACAAGAGTAACAGATCCAGGTGTCAAAGAGACCTGAAAACAGCTGGAGACTTCTTGAAAAGTCTTTCCCAGACTGAAGAACTCATCCATGCCGCTAAGTCCTGTATTGCAGTCTCTCATACATAGACAACAAAGCTTCTACATCTCTCCTCAGCTATTTAAACAGCATTTTTGTTCTAGAATGTAAATCCCGCTTTATGAAAACACAGTTTGTGTAAAGAGAAGATTTACTGAAGCTGTTGTGCCTTTTCACTGAGTTTCGTATCATATCCTAATTTCATATTCTGCGAGTTAAAAATTTTGTATCACAAAAGTGTATTTTTCCCCACTTCATATAAAACCGGTATTTTGAGCCACAAGGAAAATCATATGAACAGCTTTCAGAATGAATTTCTCTACATTTTTACACTATTTTTTCTCTTCCAAAACTACAAAGTACCATATTAAAAAAAAACCAAAAAACAAATAAAAGTAATTTAAAAAAAACCACCTCCAAGTTCCTGAAAAATTATTCCAAAAACCTTGCTCAACCAGTCTTCTCAAAAACTCTGTCCTAGAACACCACAGGATGAAATTTGCCCAAACTTCCTGAAATACCAGTAGCTAATACATCAAGAGGCTCTTTCTCACATATATAGCCTGCAGTTGAAAAATTTGAGATTTTAAATATGTGGTGAAGAACTTTTCATTTACTCTTTTTTTTTGTCTGACTTAAAATCATTCCTTTTTAAAGGTTCATTTATATTTTCATTATGAAAAGTATCTAAAGAGTTCAAAAATCTGATTGACACCAACCATAAATTTTATTATATTGAAAAGACTGATGGCAGCTTATGAATTCGGAGAAAATCTGCAATTTTTTAAAAAAGTATGGATTAGAGTAATTTGCATAGTATGTTTTGAGTGCTTTCCCAACCTTGTACCATGGAACAGCACAGAGAATAAACAAGAAAATAATGGAAACTGTCTAAAATACGATCATGCCGAGCGGTGAAGGAGGGATCAAAGCTTTCTTTTCCACCAAAGGGAAGCTGTGCCCAGCACAGCTGCAAAGGGCAGCGAGAGGCTCCTGGAGGATCAGGGGCAGAGAACAGGGCGTACCTGGCCTTCAGAGTTGCTGCCCCAGGCGTAGACATCCCCCGTGGAGGACAGGGCCAGCGTGTGCTCAGCGCCCACGGCGATGTCCTCGATGAAGACCCCGGCCAGCAGCGGCACCTGCTGCGGCCGGTTGTGGTTGCGCGCGCGGCCCTCGGGCAGCCCAATCAGGCGATCTGCAAGGGCAAGCAGCACTCGGGGGCTTCATTACAGGCACAAGCAGGGGAGGGACAAACAGCAGTTCTGTACACATGCAAAGGGAACCCTTGAGGGACAAAGGGCACAGGCATTCCCTGCAAACCATTGCTGCCTACGGTGCTCGTTTACACTGCTAAAGCTCTCGTGTCCACAGTCAGTCTGAAACAAGACCGAATTCTACTAAACCAAGGCCTGTAGATCTAAATGCATGGATTGATAACAAACATGAATTAACTGACTTCAGAAGTTTCTGCACGTTTCATTCACGGCACACGGAAATGCTCCTGCCCAGACGTGTGTAAGTATGAGCGCTTAGACAACGCAAACTCTGAGGTAATCCAATGTTTCTGGACGTGCGAAATTCAATGAAGTCTTAGGAAAATGCTCTTCAAAAAGTAAGTTAGTAAAATGAAAGGTTGTTCTGAGATCAAACTAGATAGAGCTACAAATCTGGATTTCAGGTGTATGCATTGTTCAAGTTTCAAAATTTAGATCAGGGCAGCATGTTTCTAAAAAGTAGCATTAGGTCAGTCTTAGAAATATGTCTTAATATTCTTCCTTTTCACCTGCAATATACGCAAGCCTATTCATGGAAATGTTCAAAGAGCAGTTTGTCTTACCTTGGCCAAAAGTATACACATGACCATCTTTTGTCAGTGCAACAGAGAACTGAGTTCCACAGGCAACTTTTTTTATTCCAATTCCACAAAGAATGTCCACTTTCTATGGGGTAAAGTGAAAGGAAAACCAACTATAGTATTACAAGGATATAAAGAGAATGCAAATGCAAATTTAATCTGTAACTCCTGCTTCCAAAAAAGATTTTTTTTTATTCCCACTGCGCAGCACACGTATTGTAGGCTTATTTTAATTAACACTTGGAAATTAATACAGGAAACACTTTTTTTTTTTCAATGGGATGAACACCTTATTCTATGTACGATGATTCAAAATACCTTTTTTTTTCCTGGTAGTGAGGGGGAGGGGCATGGGAAGAAGTAGATGGCTGTGTAAACAACCTTCTCCCCAGTTTTCAGAAGAGGAAGTCTCTCTTAAGATAAGCCTCAGATTTTCACTATTTGTACTGCTACTGGGACACAGCCACTCTGATGTACACAAAATTCTTGAGAGTACCAGACTCAGCATAAGGTGTTATCAGAATTATTTGTGCCAGGTTGTGTAACAACAGCATGGAATTTATATTGACTGGAAATCACACTCTCAGCGTTGTGCAACACCTTTAAGAGCACTGAACGTTTATGCAAAGAATCATTTCCCGGGAATCTAACCTGTGGTGAGGACTTTGCAGTGGAATTTCCCAAACCAAGTTTACCGTAATCTCCATCTCCAAATGCCCAAACCATTGAGCCATCTGTTGACACAGCCACAGTGTGATTGAGGCCACAGGCCACCTGGGTGAGAGAAACAATGTTATTACCACTGCTTTTGCTGACTTACTAACTCAAACATACTCAAACAACTACCTTTAAGAAGAAAAATTGTGCTTTAAAAGAGAACTACCCCTGTAAAAACACTAAAACTTCCATTGCTTATTAGAGTGTCTTCAAGACATTAAGACTGAAAAAATACAGCAGTATTTTTTCAACAGTTGCTTTCTCTCAGCTCCCAGAACCAAAGGATAGTATTATGGCACGCATGTTCCCTCCTTAAAAATACAGAAAATCTCATGAACTCATCCTTAAAAATGCCTAAATCCTGAAATGCTATAATGTTAAAAACATGGGCAGTTTGGCACAAAGAGGATCAAAAGAGTCAGGAAAGTAATTATTTTTAAAAATCATGCATAGTCAAATTCTGTGGTCATAATCAAAATAAAAGCCAGGGTTAAAAAGCACAAGCGAACACTTAGGTATGTTAAAAACACGAGCTTTAAACTAAGATACATTGCTAATTTTAGATAAACCATGCCTGGCCAATCTGGTAACCTTCCAGCGCCGTCACTCTTTCTGGAAGTTTCTTATTGGAAGTATTTCCAAGCCCCAATCGACCATAATCACCATTTCCAAATGTAAAAAGTTTGCCATCTGCTGTTACCACAGCTGAGTGTTTGAAGCCACATGACATCTGGAAGTAAAAGAAGCATGATTTTTACACACATCCTAGATTTGGGTGGAAGTTTATATTGACTATTGCATGTAAATATGTAATACCTTTCTTGACCCTAAACTATATTCCTTTTTAAAGAGCTAAATTACAGACATTTTAGTCTCATCTCTTAACTCTTTTCAATGGCAATGTTACAAAGGGGGACTGGAGGATATTTGCATGAAGAATTTGCTGTGTGACTATCTAATCTTTATAAAAAGAAACCTCCAGTCAAAAGAAAACACGGTTTTGTGCATTGCTAATACTCAGGAGAAGGTCTTGGTGACCTGTTTTGTAGGACAAAGTCACCTGACAAGGAGGAAGGGAAGCTTATAAATCATGTCAGCATTTTGATCATGTTTAAATCACCCCTTTCTTCCATGCTCTATTTTTAGTCCTCTCCAGTACCAACTACCAATTAAATATCTATGTGGTATTGATGTCCTTTAACTGGAAACGACCACCTTGGTTCACAAAGCCCAGAAGTTGCCTGTTTTCATGCAGCTCGAAGGATATAGAAATATTGAAACCTGCACGACTTCTTCTCCCTGCAGAGCCTCAATCTGCCGGGGCCTGCGCTGCCTGTCACTGTTCCCGTGGCCCAGCTTGCCATAGTCCCCATCTCCCCAGCTGAAGACTTCCCCACTTTCTGTTAAAGCCATGGAATGTCCATCGGACCCACAGGAGGTCACCAGCTGTGTCACAACAAAGCCTGGAAAAGACGAGTGAGAAAACAAAGCTTAGCACCACTTACAGCAGACTCTCACCTACATTTATCCATGGGTGCCTCGTGGCAGCCAGTTAGGTATAGAGGAAGGAACAAACCACCATAAGGCTTTTTTTTAATAGCAATTAATATATTTTTATTTTGAAAAAATCCTTTGTTTTCTTATGGAGAACCTGGGCTTCTGTCCTGCCATTAGTTTTGAAATGAAATATTCCTAATTTGAGCAGACAGTTTTCCCTGAAGCTTTCTTAAAATAAAGGTATTTTAACATAACGCCATTTAAATCTTAAGGAAATATGAAGATCTTGTTCATTTGTTCAAATTTTTAACTAAAACCGACAATATTTTAATGAGTAAATCTGCAGAAGAGCATCAGCAGAAACAGTTATACTAACTACCAAAATGCTTATTTGTGCTTCACTGGATTCCTCTCAAACCCAACAGTTTTACCTTGTAGTGCTGAAATGACAGTTAAAACGTGAAGATCATCAGAATTTCCTTGTCCCAGTCGCCCATAGCTCCCTTCACCACAAGCTAAAACTGTGCCATTAGCTTGGATGACAAAAGTACAATTCTGACCACAAACCACCTAGGTTAGAAAGACATGAAGGAATGTTAATAAATTATATACTAAATGCAGCAATGCTGCAATACTTGCATTACAGTGCACCATTTCCTTTTAATATGTTTTCTTTGCAATTACATCAAGACAATATTCTATCCGTCAATACTATGTCAGAAGTCAAAACTGCCACATGTATTATGTGAAGGTTGTGCAGGTATTTTCAAATCATGATCATATAAAATAATTCTGTGTTGTCAGATTTCAGTGCCCTCTTGGTTTGAATTTGTCAAATAATTCAAGATTTCCTTTCTAGTGAAACCCATGTTTTGAGATAGAGTTAATTCAAACAACAAGTTGAAAAGACATTTGGAGAGGGATTTTGACAACGTATACAAACAATAGATGGCAAATGATGAAATCATGACTGGCTCTAAGTGTTCACCTGCTGGGCCTGGGAGAACGAAGGTGCTGTCACTGGGATCATGACATTTCTGCCAGCCTCTGCCAGCTGCCCGTGCCGTCCTGCTCCCCACAGGTACACGTCACATTTGCCTCCCAAGTGCCAATCCTAGGGACGAGCATGAAAGGATGCTTTAGAACAAGAGCACTTTCAACAGCTTGCCACATTTCAAAAGAAGAAAAACCCCTCCAAAACACCTCAAACCCTCCAATTTTACTGACCTCTGGCCTTGATGTTGCCCAGGACATGATCTGTTCATCCATGCCATTGATCCACTTACTGTTATCCTGCACAGCAAAAGCCACATTTACCACATTTAGTTCAAGAGACACACATTGTTTTTCTGTTAAACAATACATATTTTCCTAAGAACACTATTTTAACACTATCTTAACAGTACATTCTAACCAGTTCATCAAAAAATAAACTTACACTTATTGCTGGTGCTTACGTTACTAAATATAAACGTTTACAGTTCAGAGATGTTCACAGCATCATACCACATGCTCATTAACAGCACACTTGGCTGTTGAGACAATACATCAACTTTTACCATCAGGAGAGTAAGCTCATCCTCTGGAACAGGCTCCAGATCTGGGACAGTGAAGGACTCTGGAAACTGAGCTCCCTTGGCCAGGGCTTCAGCAGCTTTTATGGTAGTGGAGAAGCACTCGAGCCAGGCCCATTCCGTGGGGTTCCAGGCAGAGGGGTCAGGGAGGCAGCTCTGGTGGTGAGGGGGCACGGGGGGGTTGCAGAGCAGCTGGTCCAGGTGCAGCCCCACGGCCAGCGATGCCAAGCACTGCATGTAGGGACTGTGAACCAGCTGGTCCCCACACACCACGTGGGGCTGCAGGGCAGCAGGGAGAGAAAGGGAACCCCCAGTTAGAAACACACATTAATCACTTCAAAATACAAGTCCTTAAAAGCTAGTCCTGTAGAACAGTACCTTCCTCCATGCTTAATCAACGTTTTTCTAATATTTTAAATACTTTCAAATTAAAAGACTACTAGCTTTGAGAATAGCGAAAGATATTTCAAGTAGAATATAGGAAAGTCTTCTGGGTTCTCTGGTGAAAGACTGAAAGCAGCTGATATCTAAACAGTGAACTCCCGTCAGCCCCAAATGCTAAACGTTTGCATTATTCCTACCTTTTCATAGGCATACTGCTCCTGCAGCATCACAGGCAGGCGCTCCAGGAACGCGCGCATGCACGGAGCCATGTTCAAGCCCAGAACTCCCTGCTGCTTCAGTGCAGTCCTGCACGTCGCCAGCACGTGATTGGAAGAGATCCACTCTGAGGTGCAGTTCACCACCAACACGTCCTGTTCAACAGCAGTCACATGACAAATTAAAAATTTACAAAGCAGGATCATTCAGCTCCACTGATTTATCACCAACCATCTTGGTTTCTACAGGGGCCAGAAAACACACAGGTTCAAAAATTTCTGTCTCACCTTTGATCTGTTAGAGCAGGCAGCTACTCCAACCTCAGGGATCCACACTGCAGTCTGGATAGCTCCAGACCCTATCACAACACTCTGCAATACTGAACCATCCTAGGGTGAGAAGGGGTTGGAGTCAGGTGAAGACAAAGCTACAGTTCTGTTCAAGTGCATACATATTCCTAAGGGATGATATTCTCATAATCTTTCAATAACTATTTAAAAAGTGAACTGTGTAACCTAAAGGCAGAAACCCCTCATTTTCATCATATTAAGGAGATAATATAACTAAGGATTTAGAAGTGTTCAATAATCCACATTATCCGGCTCTTTAAGAGCTCTCAACATAAGAGAATATTGCTCTTAACTACAAAGAAAGTGGCTAGTTCTGCCAAGCCTAACTAACATGACCAAACCTACAGAATCAGTCAATACTGAACTATAAAGTACTTCAATGTTAAGTACAATGTCAATTTGTATTTTATTATTTATGATGCTGTAACATTGTTTTACACCACACTTTAGCTAAAGTATCTAACACACGGTGGGGTGGAAGCAGATCTGACACCCTGACAGTTTCGGATACTCTTACTAAGAATGAGAATCAAGCCACACCAAAGATGATCTTACCCGTAAAGACCAGATATTCATGAGGCCACCAAGGCCCCCAGACACCAATGCCAGCCCATCAGGACTGAAAGCAACAGTGCGGACAGGAGTGATGTGTCCTCTCAGCTGGAATACACACTTCACTTCCAGCGCCTTCCTGTATCCATCCTGCAAGCAATTGCACACTTATGGAACACTGCACTGCTTCTAGGAAACAGAGCAGCATGACAGAGTCTGTGTTCTGCAATAAAAACTCATCATCCACACAGATGGCAAAGTTTCATTAAATAATTCAAAAAACCCCAAGACCATGACAATATTTTATAGATCTCTTTCCTTTCCTCCCCTTACAAAATGCCATCAACATCAAAGACTACATATAATTTATGCAGGTGAAAATAATCTTCGCTCTTTATCTACAAAAAACTTTGAACCCTCACTAAATTTTAGGATAAACTGATCAACTTTTAAAGGAAAGAAAACAGATCAAAATATAATCTTTAGCCTTAATCTTAAATAAAATTTTCAATTTCCTGTTCTGAAAATGCCTACATGTACAGACAAGCAATGTAAACTTCTTTTAGCAAGTATCTTCTCTCAGAAAACGTTGAGATTCAAGTAACCCACTCACATTCTCCTCCTCAACTTCACAATAAGCAAAGAGAATTTCTTACACCCCATGTTTTCTTCTTTTACCTTGGCACTTGTTTCGTGCTCCCACCATCCTTCTGAGCAAGCTGAGCTGGACTGCAATGTGATAACTATATCCTGGGGAACAGTCCAGACACACACCAAACCACTGTGGCATCCCCTAAAGTATATCAGGTGACATTAGAAAAACAAAATAAAGATATTAACAAAGTATCAGTGGTCTAGTATTAGCAGTAGTCTTCCTATAAAACCAGTACCTTCCTATAAAACTACATTGCATCAATTGATCTAAAGTAGAAAGGCCTGTTCCCAATGGTAAACGCATTTTTTCCTATTCCTCACACCCTGCAGCTTTTCCATTTCTACTAACAACTTATTGTCAGGAAAAAATATTTGGATGAAGCAAAAGAATTTCCAAGCAGGACCAGCATCCAAAAGGTCACGGAGAAAACAGCTGGTAACACAACCAGGGTCACTCTTTATTTGAATTCTGGAACTTCATGAATCTCATGGCAACTGACTCACTGAAGGAATATTATTTAAAAAACAACAACAACAACAACAACAACAACAACAAAACCACCCTTTTCTTTGCTATAAACCCTACAGACTGGTCGAAAGGTCCTGCAAAAGAACTACCGAAACAACGAAACAACGACTTACGTAGCTAACAGAAGCTGGGCCTTGGGTGCTTTCCCTGGCAGAGCACACCAGGCAATTCCATTCACCAGGGCTGGGTGGGACAGGGAGTGCAGGCGCCTCCAGCAGCCCCCCAGACACCCCCAGAGCTTCACTGTTTCCTCTTTGGCACAGGTCAGGAGAATCTTACCAGTTGGATCCCATTTCATACTAACAACCATATCCTATTGGATTTACAAAAAAAAATGAAAAGTTGGTATGAAGTAACGCAGTATTGAGGAGGGAACTCAACTCTCAGAGCTAATGCAACTTTTAATTACTAATAACAAAAAAAATTTATTCTCATATAAATCACAGATAGCAAGCTGAAATTATAAAATCATAGTGACACATTTCAGAACTATCAAATTAGAAAGACTTTGAAAAGTTTGCTGAAAGAAACTAAATGGGAAACATAGAAAAAGATATTTTCTATTCATTGTAAACCCTTCTTGATTATTTTTGCTCAGATGCAGCTTGAAGTCTGAGGCAGGAAAGGAAGACAGCCCACAGTAAGAAGGCAAGTACAGATTTACTGCCACAATGAGCTCCCTTCTGCAACTGCCTGGCTTCACACACCCAGAGCAGCTCTTGGAAGCACTCAAGATGCTCTTACTACACCTACATTTCATTTGGGGAATTCTACTCTTGGCCTAACAAATAATTCATGGACTATTAATGACTCATTAGTGCATGCTGGCCAAGCAAAAGGCCTTTGTGAGTGCGCATTTAGAAAAATACCTATTGCTTGGTACAGGAAGCTAAACAAAAACATGTGACATGATCAAAATTGAAATTTATGATGAGTGCTTTTAACTAAGTCAACCAATTAGTCTTTGAAATCCAGTCAATGCACAGCTGTGGGCTTAATTCACTTCTGCCACTGTATGTACATACACTTCACAGTCTCTGGTAGCAAAGAGGGTATCAAGTTTACCACTCCTTTTTTCTTTACATTTATTTGGTTGACTGTTCCTTTACAGTACATTATGTTAATCTGTGTATCAGAAATAGGAGTGAGTTTTTAAAACAATTTGCACTTTTCTTTATAAATAGCTTTCTAATAGAGACAACAATTTCAACAGATTTTACCTACAAAAATTCTACATTAGTTTAAGAAAGGCCAGCTCTACCTTATGTGCATCAATGAGAATGGCTCCTCCTTTCTCAGTTGGTTCTTTTGTTCCTAGGAGCAGTTTTCCATCCGAATAGCCAACAGCAAATGGTCTGTCTTCACTGAACCAGGCCAGGCATGTGACAGACACTGCGTGAACAGACAACACAAGCATTCATTAAACTCAACTGAACTTCACTCCTACCACAAAGAGGTTTTTGCAGTGCAGTTGTCTAGACCGTCAATAGCAATGCCCACCACCATCAAGGCCACTTAACATGTTCTGGTCTGAAAATTTTCTTGAATTCATATGGTAAAGATAAAACTGAGTGTCACCGTAATGACAACTGTTGAGATTATTTTGTACTAGTTTTCTCATTCTTCTTCATATGAAAATAATTGAATTTATATTCCTGGCATAGTCAAAAGAACTATACCAGGTTAAAGAAAAAGGGCAGACTGAATATTATTCATATATCCGAGACACGCTTCTTAAAAATGCTCTGAAAACAACTTGCTTTCCTTATCAAGAAGATACTGCTTTACTTGATTGTGCCAAAAAAAATAAAATCTGTAGGCTTCCTGAAGAAGCAGTATGCAAAACCACACAATACCATCGAAGATGTACTACTTGATGTCCTCTGGGACTGGAACCATAAAGGAAAAATGGCAATCATTGAGGAATTCAAATGACACTGTGCATGCTCTCTGCAGACACAGTAGACACTGCAGGGGATCTCTACTGATTGTCCCCAATGGCAAGGAATGGCAGGATTTTACCAAGTTACTACAAACTGCTTGACTCTGCTGTGGGGGAATCAGGGTACAGACAGATACCGCACAGACTTTTCTGCTCCCACGAACCAGAAATCATATCCCATGAACAATAACTAAAAATGATTATATACTTTCTTAATAAAAAGTGGAAGCATGTTCACAATTTTAATTTCAAATACTGATGCAGTCTCTTACCATCCTTTCTGTAGCAGTGTTCCAGTTCCAGCCGATGCATGGCTGAAATATCCACAACTTCAATAAGAGCCAGAGATCCATCCATGCGCCCAATTAGCAACAATTCTGGAGCATCTCCTGTCCATGCTGCAGCTGGCCCTTCTTCTGGCCAGGCTAGAGCAGATACCCAGTGAGGCTGAAGATCTAATAAGCCTTTTCCTCCTAGGAGAGCAAAATGCCTATTAAAACTACTTCATCTTCATAAAGAAAAGAAAACATTAATACCTTCCATGGTGGGGCGGGGATCAAGAAATCTCATTGAGAGCTAGGACATACTACAAATTCACCTAAGCCACACGAATACAAAGCAATGGCAGACACAAAATCTAGATGTCAATTATCACCCAAATTAGGTAGTTTTGTTAAGGAAGGAAGCTGAATTCTTCAGTACCCAGGAAATTTATACTTTTCCTGGGGACTTTTACCATAGGCACAGTAACCGGTGGCTTTCTTAAGTGCAAAGCAACAGAATGAACCTTCCAATATTACAAATTACAGGGATTAAAAGTCTTCCTCTTGAAGATGTATATCACACATCCACTTGGGGTTAGTGCCTTTCTCAAACTAAACAGGTTCACAAGACACTGTGGGAGATGGTAAGCATTTAAACTGCAGTGACTTGGCAGCTCCCCTAGAAATACGCTGGGCCAGGAAGTACCCACAGATGACTCAGAACGTACCATTGACTTGCCAGATGTTCACCACCTTTTCTGTAGCTCCAGCCAGGTACTTGCCACTGATGCTCCAACAGACAAGAGATAAACTAAGGTCACTGGGTGATCCCAGACCTTCTTCAGAGTCACCTTCTCTGTAATAGAATAAAAGAACGAAATTAAGAGGGCATTTCCTTTAAGCTGACAGGAAAACCTAGAACTCATAAAATATCTGAGCTAGAACCCAGAGTCCTACCATCACAGCAGATTTATATAATAAATTTTTCTGCTCACAGTACTACACTCCCTTTAAAACCACTTCAAACTATAGAATGAGATACTACTTATTTCCAAGAAATTTCAAGTTCGGTTTCACCTCTTTACCTACTTACTTCTCTAATTTAACATCTTCAGCAACAGCAAAATTTTCTGGGAAGTCATGAAATGAAACAATAGCTTGGACAACAAATAAAAGAGGCATGTCTTGCTATCAATTCACACTGTTCTCAAACTCCATTTTAAAGTCTGCTTTGCCTAACTGTAAGAGGGCCACAGATATCTTTAATGTGTAAGGTCATACACAACAGCCACATTTTTTACTGCTTGAAGTACCGGAACAACAAAGGCTATAATATTGTTATATCATTCCGGTTGATCTTTTTAAGGCCACATCTAACAGCAGCAAGCAAACAAGAACTACGCTGACCACTAAAAAATTGTCACAAAACAACCTAGCAGTTCACTACTGCTTCTTCATTCTTCCAAGTTCAACTTACCTATGCTTCACTAAAGAATTAGATTTTAATCTTTCCTTTTGCTTTCTTCTTTTCTGGACACACCCAAATGACCAAAAAAAAAAAAAATTACTTCCAAGACACTCATGTAGAAATACATTTAGTTCCTGTATCTCAGAAGTCAAAATTCTTTTTCACACTTGAATCAAATGACCAGATTTGCAATCATCATGTTATATGCTGGAGCTGTCCACTGGAACCCACTGAAGGGATATTCACGTTTCTGCTATATGACAGTCCCATACCATTTCTCTTTTCCCCATGTCTCCTAATATCAAATAATTAAGGATGTTTTTAAACAGCACTGACATGATCTCTTTATGGAGACTCATACCAGGTTGACATTTAAGTTCTGTTTTCAGTTTATAAGCTATTTAGTTTATTTTGCATGCCGTAAATACAGTAACAGAAAACAAATGAGAGATTTTAAGTGCAGGAAATAATGAGAACAGCCAACCCTGCAGTATCTTGCACACTTAAATGAAATATCTGGCTGTTTTAAAGAATCTACTTACAGTTTATTGAGCACACAGGTCTGTTGCAATGAATACTGCTTCTTTGTCACATTCCACACTCTGATAGTGCCATCATTCCCACTTGTTGCCAAAAGTCCCTTTTTATTGCACCAAACACACGTCATGACCTACAAATACCAAAATAATCATGGCAAAATGGAATTTAAAACTTGGGTTATGTTTGTTCACTAATATTAAGCAAACAGTAACCAATGAGACAGTGATTGAAATACCCTGTAACAACCAAATGAGATCCATTTTTCTACTTTTACAGCCTTATTTACTACAATTACGCAGGCTTGATAGAGATGCCACACTTCATACAGCCCCATGCTCCGCAGGCTGCTACTGCACAAATACGTTAACTACCATGACACAAAAATTCACACAAATTAAGATCTAAGGAAATAGTCTTTATTTATTACTCTTTAAGAGAGATTCTGCTGACTTAATATACTATGAGAACATTTTCATGACCCCTTTAACTGAAGCCTCCAAGAAGCTGAACACTCCCGTGCATCAGAGGTGCAGTAATTTTTCAAGCAATAACTTTTTCTCCAAAAAACGACTTCCTACAGGAAATCATTTCAGACGGTGTAATTGTAAAACGATCCCGTTTTCCTTCTTCCTTGCCAAAGAGAGCAGGGCAGCGGGTGCAGCAGGGGAGCTGCGCTTACCCTGTTCTGGTGAGCCTCGAGCTTGATGAAGGAGCACTTGCGCAGGTCTCCGCCCATGTCGGCGAGGGTCTGCGGCACGCTCTGGTTGTCGCGGTCATGCGCGGCCAGCGTGCGCACCAGCTGCTGCGCCGCCCACTGCCGGTGCTGCGACGACAGGCGTGACGACAGGCAGCACGCGGCCAGGGCGTTCGCCAGCTCCAGAGGGCCTACAGCAGAGGGATCATAGCAAGGATGGGCATACAAATGGGCAATTAAACCTGCTTAGACAAAACAGTGAGATGATGCCTACATGAGTACACATGTGAACACAGCGACAGCCAGCATTTCCACAAAGAGATTAATGAGCATCTTCGCAGAACATTGCAATCATGCGAACTATAGTAAAAACACCCTTCTGATACTAAGAGCAAAATAACCCCAGCTCGATTTTCACAAAAAGAACTTAAGAATAGCAATCCAAATAGCCTTATTCCCACCATATGAAAACAGCTGGTCAAAGAGTGAATGCTTTCTAAACAGGAAAAGCCTCCTCTGACAGAGATCTGTCACTGCCCTGTCCCCTCTCTATCCCAGCAGCAGCCTGGGGGGAGGCACAGCTGTTGCTTTGTGGCTCCCTGACCTCTCAGAGCAGAGGTAGCACAAATTTCTGCCTTAGACATAGGAGAGCACTTGGGTAGTGGCAATCAGCTGTTACCCTCCTTAATTTCATCAAGAGGCACAACCAGGCTCAATGTCCCAGCTCTATGGCTTTGAATACACACATTTTCAGACTATATTTTGAAGTAGTGAAAGATGCAATTATCGAATAAGACCATATTTCTAAGTAAAATGTGTGTCATAAACTGTAACATTCCTTTGATCAAAGCAAGTTTTGTACATTTTTAAAAGCGTATCTATTCATACGCATCATTATTCCAGCAAGTCTCTCCCTTACATACAAAGAAGGAACTAAAGATCTAATGATATTTAAAAACAAAGCTGTATCATACCTTTCTTTTCAATTTCAGCTTTATCATAGTTTGGCCTCAGTTTAGCCCCTTTGTCGGCCAACAATGCTACAAGTGCTTGAGTAACCACAAAATTTGGAGATGTGACAAGTTTGTTTTCTTCTGCAATTCCTCTTAAAAAACTTGGCAAAAATTTTCTCTGAATTGGATCATCAACTGTTGTCAAGTTCACACCAGTTGCTGCAGAAATCAAATTCTGAAAAGAAATAATTGGTGAAAAGAATCAGAACAAACAGAACTATCAGATTTAGAAACATTTTCAGTTGCACAAATTGTGCACAGTTTTACAGGTTTTCTTTTTTTTTTTTTTTTTCTGTTCTCTACACAGAATTGACTCAATTAAAATACCAAAACCTTAACGGAAAAATCCTATGGACAGAAAAAGCACATCCATTTTCCCCACTTGAAAAGAGTACTCAGCAAAGACACGTACAGTTGATTTTTGCCAACAATCAAACACAGCCCTGTGCAAAGTCACAAAAAGGGACTCTAATGAGATCCTCCTAGCTGAGAAGGTAAAAGCACAAATAATCAAAGTAGTCTCAAGTAAATACTGAAGTCCTACCTGTGTACACAACTGCACCAGCAGCTTTGCAGCACTAGGAGTGTTTGATGCCAAGCAGCCAACTGCAGTGCTCAGGTAGGCAAGGCAAGAGATGGGCTTGTTGGTTTTGCTGTGGATGCCCCTGGATCTCTCCGTGGAGCTGGCCACCATGGATGGGCTCGTGGACAGGCCTGCTCTCCCCGCGGCCGCCAGGCACATCAAACGAACCAAAGTGCGGATGTCTGTCAACCCCAGGGATTCAAGGCCAGCTGCCAGGCTACAGCTGGAACCGCTGTGGAAATGGATATAAAAGCGTTTGGTTCAATAGGACAAAATGAACACAATTTTTTCTCTTAGCCCTATTACGTAAGTACAGACATGAGAATTGCCTCCCCAGTTAGTTTTAAATTGAACCTTTATCAAACAGAACTGGGTAACTGGTTGCAAAATGAGAGGTAGGAGTGTTGTCAAAGATGCCACAAACCTGACAGACAGAAGTGAGAGTGCTCTCATAACCATTGTTCTTGCCAGGAGCACTTGGGCAGCAGCTGTCACTCTTCTGAGAGCCATGACACGGTCATGTGGATTTACCAGGGCAGCTGCTTGTTCTCCTAAGGTTATCCTGCCAGAAGAACTTTTTTCTATTGAGCCGTGACAGCCTTGGAAATAATGATGATTTGCATTAGTGTTTAGAGAAAAACAAAACATTATCATATAATAATAAGCACAGAAGCAAAGTCAGCCTAAATTACTGATTCATTTTTCAGTATTTTGTTCATACAGAACTAAAATAATAATGACTGAGAAGAAAATAACACTCCTGAAATACACTCCATTATTTAATTATTCCTTATTTTCAATGAGACATGAACACAATCTGACATACTCTGATTCCCTTTTCCATCAGAAGGGACTATTTTTAAGTCCCAACTTAAATTCATTCACTGGATTCTACAAAATATGTTACTGGCATCTACTGTTTGACTACAGTCGTAAGTTTTATAGGCAAAATTCAATCCTTCTGTCAATTCATAATGCCTCACACCCCTCTCTCTAATTCTCCTATAATAAAAGGACAATCTGGGGCTGGTCTCCACTTCCTCATGGTGGCAGGCAGGAAATACTGTCAGGATGTCCCTGTCTTGCCTCTAGAAAAACCTTACTAAGAGGAGGAGGAGGCGGTGACAGTTGTTCTCATTATTGCTGTTGCTGCTGCTGTTACTATTATCATTCTTTCTTTAAATGAAATGGATTTCAAATGTACCTATTTGCATCAGTGTTTCTTCCATACTATTGGTGGCTGTCACCATTGCAACTGAAGCACCCAGAGGGTCACTGTCAGGGAACTGAACAGGTTCGGGTACAATGCGTCGATCATTTAACCCAAGAGGTCCAGCTAGTAGTTCAAACTCCTCTTCTCCTGTCAGCTTTTCATCTTCATCCACATCTAACATGTCCCAGTCTTCTAAAATTGGAGAAATACAATTAGACTTGGTTAAAAAAGCTCAAATATGAAATAATTTCAATTAATTAAAAAAACCCAAAAACAGTAGAAGGTACGAAATGTGTACTGTAACGTACAGCACAGCAGCATTCATCTTCTGATGTTGGCATAGACACAACAAAGTAAATCAGAAAAACAAAGTCCTGCTCTTGCCCCTCTCTATTCAAGTTGATCTTTATACTGCACAAAAGTTTTATGGAAGATTCTCTGAAGTATATCAAACTAGCTGCTCTTTACCAACATAGACAATGGGGGTCATCACATACAGCACAAGACAGCTCCAAGTACCTGGAGTACTGTGAAAAGTGCAGGCATAAAATCATGCTTTAAATCATGGAAACAAGTGCGTATTCCAAAGGCCTGAACGGTAAAGACACATGTTAGAAATTCCTGGCCTTCATATTTATCAAGAAAGTATGCATTAGTTCTGAACACCCAGGCTTTTGCTTTTCATTCCCAGGGAATTAAAAAAATCCCCAAACAACAAAGAAAAACCACTTTAACTGCAATTCAGTGAGGCACTTCCTTCACGTGCCAACCAGTTACACACAAGTCAGCTTATATTTACTGACCTCTCTGCTCTGTCTCACCCGACGCACAGTAGAATAACTCTGATCTACAGCAGACAGACTTCCCCTAAGTACTGGAGCACTCATGTATTCTCATATAGACAAATGTGTTAAATTACACAACTGTGATCACAGGAGCCACAGAAAGGACCAGAATTATAGAACTACCCGGGCAAAGCTTTTCTGCCACATCAGAAATAATCTGTTTGAAGTGAAAGCCACCTTCAGCATGCTCTCAGCTTGGACAAAGGGAGAAAAATTAAGAACAAGACTTCGGGGACACTAACTTACACTAATCAATTTCTTCCACAAAGGCAGCTTAAGAAATATATTTGAACATAAGATTTTGTATGTGCGGGTCTCGATGTAACATCTCACAAGACCTTATCAACCCCAAGTTAGGTGTTTGCCCTTTCAGCTGCTTACATGAAAGACAGGGGAAAGGTGTCACAGATTTTTCTTTTCTCTGATTTGAACTAAATAAATCCCCAAAGCTAAAATACTGTATCTAACCGGAAGAGATTTTAAAATACACCTTCAGGTTTATTTGCACGGAAGTACCTCTTAGAAAAAACAAACACCCCTTCAACTTAAAAACATACCTTCATAGACACTGTCTTGTTTACCTATTAGATCAGGAGCCTGGCCTTTGTACCTGTATGAAAAAATAACCGAGATAATTACTGACGTGCTCTAATATTTTATAACTACACATAACAATTTTAAATTCGGTTCCCTATTAAATCTAACTTTACTGTCAGGTCTACATGTATTTATGACCGATTCCAGAAAAGACTGGTAACAGAGAAACAGATAAAATGGCTTCTGAAAGTGTGTGTGGAGGGGGGGAAGCACTTTGCAGTACTAACGTGTCCATAGTAAAAATACTGGAGTTGTCAGACAAAATTGAGAAAGAGATTTCAAAAGTCACTAAGAAATGATTCCTTGTTCTTAATTTAAAAACCAGAAATATCAAATCAACATTTTTTTTCTATGCCTTTGTCAAATACAGAGAATGATTTTAAGTATCAGGAAATCCTGCTAGGAATTATTATCTCCTAAATGAATTCCTTAAAATGCTGATGGGCTCATAACCACGTTTCGTTTCCTTTCTTTATCTATTGTCTTCTATCTCTGTACCTTTCTGAGGCTGATGTTTTAGATTTGCTCTTGAGGGCCAGGTATTTCTCTCTGCAGATGCCACACAGGAGGTAGTAGGGGTTCCCACTGCCGCACTCCCCCCCGAACCAGCCGTCCACATAGGAGCCGTTGCTGCGGTAGCCCTGGCGGTTGGCGCTGCGCCCGCAGCCGGGGTGGTTCCTCTTCATGTGCTGGTTGAAGCTCACCACGCTGGATTCACACAGCTCACAAACCACCACTTCTTCTCTGTCTTCAGGTTCACAGACGTGCTGCACAGCAAGATTTTCACGTGTTATTTGCACAGAGTAAGCGTCTGCACCTTAGATGTGAAACATGCCAATATCCTTAGGCGGGTGTCCCTGCACATTTCTGTCACTGAGTGATATTTATACGGTTGACTTGTACAAAAGCAAAGCAGAAACATACCATTTATGACTTAATGAAGAGCATCTCAGAACAGGAAAAACATTTGGAAGTAAAGTTTAAGAGGAGACAACTTCCTATCTCATGTTAGATTGACTCAAAAATTCTTGACAGTGTAACCTTTCATTTGTAACCGTGTCACATTCAACACTGTCTCTATCTGGTTCTCCTCAGAACTCGACTGAAACTAGATCTAATGAAGGAGAAGAATCCTTTTCTGCTTTCAGACAATCAGATTTTTGATTTGAGTAACAAAAATGACCACTTGTGTCGAAAACATCAAGGATTTATCTCAATATGAAGTCCATTTTTCATAATTACATTAGTGTCCTAAGTCAGTAATTTCACTGAGATATTTCAGTGAAGCAAGTGCTCTGAAAAATTCAATACACAACTTGCTCCCATATCAAAGCATCATAATTAAGAGATGAAAAGCTGAATCTCGTGGCTTGATAGTCTAATTTGACATGGATAATCCAAAGATTAACAAAGAGCTGCTAATAACAGCAGCATGTATTTAGTTTTCCACCTCAATAGTTTTTCTTAGTGCTCTATACAACTGTCACCACATCCTTCCCAGAGAATGGGATACATGACACAAATTTTAAAAAAAAATATTTAAGTGCAAATTATGTTGCTACAGATTGGATACTACTAGCAGTAGCTGGAGAAGAAAGATTTTAAACTGTGTTGTAAACACAGCAAAGCCATCCGGAACACCTACTTGACTTTTAATTGGTATCATCAGAACAACTACATGAGTTCTGTTCTCAGCTTTCAGGGGAGGGAGAAGACAACTACATGTGGAAGTGCAGGACAAGAAACACAAGAAATCACTATTCTTAATCTAGAAGTGATGCTACAGAATTCAAGATGATTTTAAGCACTGCCAGCACTTAGTAAGATATTTTCAAACAGGCTCTAAGCATACACATGTTACTTTAAATTTAAAAATACAAGCATGCAAAAAGCAGTAAGTCAAAGCAGCCCCTGCTGCAGTCACACACACCCAGGTAGGCCAATCCAGTACCTCTGGGATCCACATTCCCAGAATATCATTATCACTAGCCAAGTCTTGCCCAAACATAGCTTCCATTGCTTCATCATCAAGGTCAATCTCCAACTCCTCATCCAAGTTGAAGTCATACAGTGCCCCTGGATCTTGTTGCAAGGAGATCCCTTCCCTGCGGCTCTGGTTCCTGTGGGCCTGCACTGAGCGGTACAATCCCGCTCAAGGTGGGAAAAGAGAGAAACAGGAAAGCAGGACTTTTATTTTCCATGTCAGAGAGGTGGCTGCACTTCCTATTTCCTTTTTGTTTTAACTCTTCTGCTAAACAATCTACTTATCACCATATAAACCCCTTATACACTGGCACACATATGGGAAGGAGTTTTCTAAAGATCATTTTATCTACAGTGAAGTGCCACTCCCCCCTCCTATGCATCTCCTGGATAAACAAGGCCCTTGGAGTTCTTTTGGTTCCTTACCAGCACGCGCCAGCAACGTTCGGGCAGCTAAATCAAACTTGTGCCTCCGTGTGACAGACGACCGACTTCGAGAGGGAGGGCCACTCGCTGCAGCTGCATTATCCACATGATCCAGATTATCAGGGCTACAGGAATTTGGAATTTACAGGGCAATCAAACCAAGTTTTACAAAACCACATACAGTAACTAAGTAATATTTATTAGCATTTTTTCCTTTCTTTAATGGAAGGAAAAAAAAAAAAAAAAAAAGGGAATTTGGAATTCAAGAATGTTTCATTTCCAGGAGCACATATATACTGTTTTGACTGCGAGAGTTACGTCAAACAAATTAGATGCAACAAAGTCAACACCTACTTGATATTCCAGAGCGCCTAAGTACGGCAGAAATTTTGAGAGAGCACTCATTTTATACTAGGTTAATTAGTAGCTTGAATAGTTTATTGATCAGCTTAAATTAATTTTTTCTCCTCTTTCAAAGAAATAAAATCATCTCTGTTGCTGCTGGCTGAGTCAATTTGCTTTTGGCCTTACACAGGAATTTGGAAAAATGTGAATTTAATGGAATTTTGCTTATTACTTGGTCTTTTAGTTAAAATGCAACAAATAAGAGCTCATTTTTTTCATTCTTTTCTTTTTTTGTTGCAAAGAAAACATGCTCAGTTACATTCTTCCTCAGTTCTGCACACAAACAGTGCTGGAAAATAAATGCACCACGTACACCTAATTTAACTGCATCTTTGCTTCTGCTCATGCTGTAACAAAATTTAAAAGCCGCATTATCAAGTATCTCTGTCAGCAATGAATTTGTGAGATTTCCAGTTTCAGGAACAGATTACAAGCAATTACAAGATAATTATTTTACCTCTCACTAAAGCCTTCCTCCATTTCAGTGGCATCAGCAGAAGGGATATCACCTGGAGACTGCAAATAACAATGATCCCCAGATTTCCCACCACTGCCAGAGACAACTGTCCCGTGCCGTGACTCTGCAGTTCCCTCTGACTGGGGCTCTTCATCATCTTCATTTCCAGGGTGCTCGATCATCCACATGGCCAGCACTGTGATGTTCTGTGCATCTGCTTCTCCTCTGGCACCTGAAAGCAGGAAAACCACACTTTGGAACTGTATTCTAGCACTGATGGTCATAAAAAAAGCAATCTGTTTTTCCACAGAAACAGTTATAGAACTTAAATTTTAAGTATTCTATTGGAAAACGAGTGTTTCACGTGTATCCAGTTTTCCAGTTAAACTGATATTATAACTATAGATTACCTGTAGCTTCCATAGCTTTTGCAATTTGCCTGAGGGAGAACCCCATTTCTAGCAAGGGCACAGCAATGGCAGGAGGAGGAGGGGATGTTGAAAGTCGGCTGCTTGGATCAGACAAAGCTTAAAAGACAGAAAATGATAAAGGTAAAGCACATAAATCTTCCTCTAGTGTTACTTTATGACACCTTACTTTGATATATCAGCTTCAACTAAGGAAATTATTACTCTCAACCTTTCACTCAATAACTTTCCACAAAGTAAGAAACTTTCTGTAACATAGATTATGTTGACTGACTGATCAAGTAGGATACTGATGATATGCAAAGAACTGTTCAAGCAATTTCTACTGTTTTCATTTTGAACTGTATCAAAATATCTATTTGATCAATATTTAGGTAGCCTAAAAAAAGTTATCCTTGTCCAAATCATTGAGATTCCCAAATGGTGAGATCATTATACATTCCTCTTCAGGTACAGAAAGAGAGCAGCTGAACTGGGAATGTATCTGAAAAACCTCTTTGCGGATGATGGCTGTATTTCTGTGCAGAGAATCATTCAAGGGACCCTAGAGAGGTCAGTTACTACCCCCAATCCGGAGTTCCTTTCTGACTGGCCATAAAAGTGATGTCTAACCAGTGAAGACAAAAACGCACTAACAAACAAGCACTGTTGTAAAGACACTATCATGACTAGAAGCAAGTCATCTCATAACTGAATCAAAAGTAAAACAAAAGGAGATGTGAAACTGAGCACACCTGTTGCTATGCAACACATGAACCACTAAATTTCACAACTAATAGCACAGATATAAGGGCAAGAATAAAAGGTACTGGTGTGTCGTAGACAGGTAGAAGAATTAGAAAAGAAAGGCCTCATAAAATCAGGCCTGCTCTGCTAAATTGCAGAAGTTAGCCTGTCACTTCTTCAAAGTAATTTGCAAGTTCCCATGTGAAAACAGTTTTGGTATGAGAACTCGTTAGCACAACAGCCTATTCTTGGGTTGAAAAACAAATGCACCTGTAATAACAAGGGATTCGTCCCATGAGAACCAGTAAAGAAAATATGTAAACAGTCCAAGAATACAGAGATTTGATGGACAAGTAGAATACCTTTTCCTAACCAATAGAGTAATTAACAAGAAAGCTATCAACCAATTAAAGCTGCACACGAGGTCTGTAAAAACTGTGTAAAATGAGTTGTGTGACTGAAGAATTGGCTTTTCCTGCATGAAGACAACGGAGTCTCGGCTGACTTATCACAACACTGCCGCATGTACCGTAAAATACAGCTATTCCTGTATTCTGTATGGTATGAGATCTAACAAAAGCTAGAAAATTACCCACAGCACACAACCAAAGAAACAAGCCCAAATCAGATGAATGTTTTGAAGCAGTTTCCAATTATACCTCATTGTTGTTTTTGCATCCAATCCACAGCTTTTAAATACTCATTTCATTTGCTTGATAATGCCTACAGCTATATAATCTGTATCTTTTCTTTCCCTAAGACAGTGACTAAAAGGTTTTCAACAATGCTTTGCATGTTAGTTTGCTTTAAGATGAAACTCTGTTGGATGTCCACCTCTTAAAACATGGTCCCTGAGCTCCTGTGACCTTCCTAACTTGTCCCCATCCCTATTCCACTGACAAGTTTACCTGTGCGATTGGCAGGCCTTGCAGACTGGGAATCTGGAGAGGTCAAACTTTGTCTCCTTCCAACTTCATCTGAAGGAGATGTTGGTAAAGAAGATATCGGAGGAGTCTGAGCACGTCGTGCTGGAAGCACAGTTGTAGTAGGATAACTGGAGAACATTTGCCTTGAAAAAAGAAAAATATACATTTACGTTGAACGGAACCATGATGAAAAAGGTCTAACACAAGAAGAACATCCAACTGGAATGCACTTGGCAAATCCTACTTGATGCAATTGGAAAGGGTAAGACACGACACAAACTTTGAGGCAACAGCTCATTCCTACCAACTTTATCTGTACAGTTAAGTTCTAAGCATGACATTAAAAAAAAACCCTCAGAGACCAGAAGCTGTCCAAGGAGATAAAAGATAAATAAACCCTTTTCCCATTTCCATGGTTTGTTCAGAACTCAGGCTGACTAATAAATCAAGTAAGTATTTGATTTTTACTGTCCTAGTATGAAGACATTGTTCTGGCTTTTATTGAAAGATGTCTGCAAAACTTCTATGAATTAATAAAATTAGAAAAGTATTCTACGTAAGGTAAAGCAGTTTTCCTTCGACAGCACAAATTACCTCTGCAAATTCAGGAGTTTATCTTCCATTTCAGCATGTCGGGGTAAGCTGAAACAACATCTTAGCTTTACAGAATGTTACCTACCACGATCTATTTCATTAAAAATATGAATTTCAGAGATTTGTAATTTGAACTATAGCAAATAAACATGAGAACTGAAGGACAACTTAAGGAGAACTTTTTATCCTTCTTAAAGAATTCAGATTTATATGAAGTGTATTAGCAATACAGCTATTAACAGCTTTCTAATAAAAACCACAAACCCTGAAAGGCAAAGTAACATTTAAACTGTGTCCCCCTGCAGAGGCAGTTCTTTGCAGCATTTTCAAAGGCTTAGGCAGCTAAAGACATATATTCTATATAAACCACACAACTGGTTCCCTACACCCACAGACTCACACATGCTGATAGGGTATTTTACCTCAGGAGACTGAGAGGCATAACACCAGGTGATTCTGAAGCTGGAACTGTTTCTGTATCAGTTACTGGAGTAGTAGCAGTAGTGGTATCCTCCAGAGAGCTGCTCATGAAAGACGTTGTGCTAGAAGCAGAAGGGCTGGTTGTAACTGGTGTTTGGGCTTGCTGAGACTGATCACCTTCTTCTACTTGTTGTTCCACTTCTGCAACAGAAAAATAAGGATGTTACAGCAACGTTAATATAATTGTGTAGATCGGAACAGTAGCTATGGCTAAACTTTCAACTTTCAAAAAAACTATTATTATCTAAAATTCACCCCAGATAAAGAAAGGGGAGTGCAGCTTCCGCCACTAACTCATGGACTTGAGTAAAGAAATCAGTCCAGGAGCTCTTGCTGTTCTCACAGCGATACCAGGTAAATAGCAAACAAACTTACCTACTTACTCAACTTGCACCAAAGTTTGTGATAATCAGATTTATGGTTGCAACAGCTTGGATTATTCTCAAAACAGACAAAAGGGGAAGAGGTCTTAGATATAAAAATACAGCTGACTAACTATAAAGCTATTTTTAATTCACCTGTGCAAGTAGCATTTTAAAGGGTTTTTTATTGTTGAAGAAGTGCAAATCTTTCTGACAAGTATATGCAGTATCGCACATTTTTAAAATTATCAAAGACATTAAAAACTCTTATTTCTGATTGATACGCATTCACTTTTTATTAAGAGAAGGAATTAGGAAAAAGGCAAAAATCAATCAGTGTTACATCTACAAAACAGTAAACAGAGCTTTGCAAAATTTCTTTGTCTGATTAAGAATCCCTCAAAGTATAACCACTACAAATAGACAAGACTATGTTAACTGTATCATCATTGTTACTATTCATTTTAATCTCATTTTGGAAACACACCTTGTTTAAGTCTGCCACCAAACTGGTCCTCCAGCAGCCCATGAACCACTAATTTGTAGATCATGGCCTGTGCCCGCTCCAGGTCTGCCAGCCCCAGCGCTCTCTTGATGGGCGAGCGCATGACCGCACGTTTCACCATGTGCCGCATCAGGAACTGCAGCGCCGCGCGCAGCTCCACGTCCTCGTGCACCACCGGGGACCCCGCACAGTCAGAGTTGTGGCCGTTCTCTGCCAGCACTTTGGGGATTAACAGCAGCTCAGCATACTTACTACAACTGAGAAGAACGCTAAGTGACTTCATAGCACCAAGGTAAAGGTAAGACAGCTGTACAGCTCGGATTTCTGACTGCACTATATCATGACTTCGTGGGGTGTGCTCGTGATTCTTTTTTCTCGCTTCAGCAGGTTGGTGCTGGGATTCCATACCTAGCGTTGATGGCTCTAAAGAAAAGGAAACAATTTCATTTTCCGACTTAGAGGTTGTAGCACCGTGTCCTTTGTTATCATCAGCGCTTTGGCCTAATCGTGTATCCGATCCAACGTCACCCTCCATCTTCTGGTCCATTTCCCCTTTGTCTTCAGACTCATGTCTGTGCTTCTTCTCATGTCTCTTGGTGCTTTGCTTTCCTGTATCTTCATGAATGCCAGTCAGATAGGTAAGGTCCAGCAACACAGTAGCTGTCAGCCCACGAAATCTTGCAACATCAAAAGGCAGTGGTTCACAGGGCTCCAGATTATACAATGGAGTATCACTAGGCGACCAAAAAGTTGGGAAGCTTTAATAAAGATCAGAATGACACAGGAAAAAGCAAGTGAGGGAGAGACAGGAGGAACGTACAGGAAATAATGTAGGCAAATAAGATGTAAAATATATTTAATAAAACAAACTAATTCTATAAATGAAATGCAAACAGGGGAAAATGAGGTTATGACCAGAAAACAGGGAGATATGATTTCAAAGCAAAAAAGCACACACAGGTTCTCAACAACAAGCACTGAAACCCAGAAGCCCCACAGAAGCTATCAATTCTGTGCTGACACAGGCTCTGGATATATTGCTTATCAGCAATATGTAACAGACTTTTATTAAGAAAAAATATCTGAAGGTAAATATTCATACCTGAATCCTAACAGGTATAAAAGCTTATAAAGAAAACTTTTAAACATTAAGGAAAAGTTTTGATTGACCTCAGCTCTTCATCACCACAAGCACACTACTCAGGACAATTCTGTCTCTGGTGTGTCAGGACAGTGACCTTTGAAAACACAGCTCCAAAAACCTAACACACACATTTATCTATCTGTCCATCTGTATTCAGTGATATTTTCTGGTACTATTTAGGACTGTTACACTTGACTAATTTTCACTTGAAACAGGACAAAAATTCACCAGCCTGTACTTCCATACATCTTTTATTTTCCATACATCCAGCAGATAAATGACTTTTAAATCTTCTTTTTTATTATCCCAAGAAGTTTTCCTGTCTTACATTGTAAACTTCTACCTAAAAACGAAAGCAAGCTTTAGCCTGGTTTTTACTTAAAAGGTATAAAATGAACCTAATTAAATGCTTTACCATGAGCTTGCTTATGTTCAAGTGCAGTTCCACATCACTCAAAAAAAGCTTTGAATTATTTTAAGGGCACTCTTACTTTAAGGCTATACTGTTACATGGGCATACTTGAAAGAATTTATATCTGGAACTAAATCAATTGCACTTCAGTATATTTAGTCAAAGTGACAATAGCCTTTGCAAAGACAAACCAGACGTAATGCTGCAGCAGCTGGAAAAGTAAAGTGACCTTGGCTATTTCAGAATGTAACTGTAACTGGCAGGGGGAAAAAAAAATTCACTGCTCAGTTTCTTCTTCAAATGACTTCTTCAGCTATAGGCAGGAGTTCAAGAAACTAAGTTAAACAAATCTTTTCCACACAAAAACACAAGCAATTCCTGTGCGAGCACCAAGAAGCTCAGAGAAGCTTCATTTCAGCTTCCTTCCAGGTGCTTTCCCTTTAAAGGCTTGTCTGCAAGACAGATGGGAAAAGGAGCATCCTTCTTCCAGCCTTGAGCATTCAAAGGCAGCTGGGAGAACAAACGACCACTACTTCAAGGCAGCATTCATTTCAATACTGCTGAAGTCTACACATAAAGCAATTGGTCAGCATGACTCTAATATAAAGGATAGGTTAATTCTGAGGATTTTCAACCACAAACCACCACCGCTAGAGAGCGAAAAGTGTAGGAAATGGGCATACCTGATAGTAATCTCTGCTTCATCCCACTGAACCTTGGCAGAGGTACTGCCCTCCTTCACCACTCCCAGCAGGGTGGCATGACGGCCCGTTTGCTTGTGGACACATCGACCTCCAACTCTGAGCCCAGCATCCACTCCACCAATCACTGCTAGGACAGGCCACACCTCTACACAGAGCATCTTCAGCTGCAGCTCCGAGAGCTCCGCTAGGCCATGCCGGCTGTGCTTGCTCTTCTCCTCCTCTTTGTTTTCTTTCTCCTCTCTCACCTCATTCTCTTCTCGGCTTTGAACAGAGCGACTTTTCTTCAGTTTTTGACCTGCTTCTTTGAGACATGTTTTGATTTTATTCAGTCTCTCCATCATTTTTTTATTGATGCAGTGTGTCCAGCGGTCTGTGCGATGCAGGATTCGAATGAGCTGGATCGTGGCTTCTGCCAGCACTGCAGCAACAGGACTGCAGATGGGGTCACCAGGCAGCAAATCTCTCGGTGTCCCACGCATCTGCATATCACAGATCTTCACCTGTTTGAAGAGAACGGTTTGCAAGTTATCTTCCCGACATACCTCAATAAGCTCTTCTTATAAATACTGGAGTCGCCTGCTGAATAGAAATAATTATTAGCACTGTCTTTTTTCCCCCTGGGATCCCTAGGAAATCCACCTTAACACCGAGCAAAACCTCCATCCTTCAGACCCAAGGATGCTGAAACTACGTATTTCGTGGTTTCTCACACAAGACTATCTAGAAATCCTATGCTCTTAATACTCTGCTCTCCTTGGTTTCTGGGGAATAGATTTTTTTGTGTAGAACATGAAGCTTGTAAATCTATTCTAAATAGTAAAATACATTTTAAATTTACACTAGATTATAATAGTTAAAACGCCGTGTATTATCAACACTGTAATGGTTGGTAATTCAAAGCAGCGCCATGCAAGCTGCTCTGATGAATACTGACTTTATACAAGCTTAAACCAGTACACCTCCACAGATGAACATTTAAGTTACCTTCTCTCCTGGGTTACTGCTATAGAACATAACACAAGGGTATAATTCAGCTGCATCCACATCTTCAAAAGCTAGTTTTGGCTCCTAGGGAAGAAACAAAACAAAAACCCCTCAATCTTAGAACACCTCAACAAGAAAAAATATTTAACATGAAAAAGTTATGCATTATAAATCTTCTAAGTACTGAAACTGCCACATGTTTTAACTCTCATGCTTATCCATGACACATTACCATTGCAAAAAAAACCCACCAAAAAACTAATTGATGTTAAATACCTCTCCATTTTTTCCAAAGGAAATAGTTCTTGCTTCCATATCTAACACACATGTGATGAAATCTCCTTGGGTAAAGCTTGACAGAGTCAAAGTCTGCTCTCCGTTGTGATAGAGGTTGCCACTGTAGGCTCTGTAGAGCCACATATCTGAGGTAGTGCGATGGTTGAAGTCGTGCACGGGCCAGCGAGACACTCCCACACAAGTGCCTTCATTGCCTCGGTTCTCCTTCACAATGTAGAACTAGCAGGCAAAACAAACACACAGGGAAAAATGTCAGGAATAGACACCTTAGCACAACAAAGCAATGAAAATCTTCCTTACACGTATGCATGTCTGCTTTTAACTGTTTATCATGGAAGCTTTTAATGAGAAAAACAGTTAGTTCATATGGTAAAACCATTAAAAAAAATCCCCCCAAATGATGTATTAAACACTGTTCTTGTCAGTCAGGCTGATGTCTCTTTTTGCAGGAAAACAACATGCTTTGTGAAGTCTTTTTATGCAAAAAAAATCCTAAATTTACATCATTCAGTAGGTATGTTTTACAGAACTGTGCATGCATGCTGACTACGGACCTTAGGGACAAGTACCGTTACCTCTAATAACACATCATACACATTTCACAGTCTCCAACCTGCATGCTGAAATACTCAAATCCCACCACTCAAAAGCAGCCACAAACTCTTCCCTTGGGACTGAAAGTCATGGAATGATTTAGGCTGGAGGAGATCCTTACAACCATTGAGTCCAACCATAAATGTTAACACTACCATTTACTCAAGAATCATGTCATAAGTGAAATGCACAGGCAGCTGCTGTCAATAAATCACAGCACATTTACAAAACAATGAGAGAGAAGGTAAGAAATACACATTTATGCAACCTACCTTCCACTGGTAACACCCTGAAGTAACTCCAGTGGACGCTAAGCCATATCCTTTGCCTCCACTTCCGTGAGTTAGAATCTGCCCATTCTCCACTATGCAGCACTGAGCTTTCTCAGGATCAAAGGACACTTCCTGGATGGGAAGATTTTCATCTTCATCCTCAGACTCTCCTTGCTTCTACCAGAAATAAGACAAAACAATTGTGGTAAATGTAATTCAGCTGCATTCAGTCACGAGACAAAGTACAAGCACTGTTACCTGGAGCTTCATTTCCTGTTCTTTCTCCTTTATTTGAATTGCATGTTTGGCCTGGGCTATTGGAGTCTCCCACATGCAGTCAGACAGAAGCAAGAACAATCGTTCAACAACCTGGGGCATTGGGACAGAATTCAGATAACATTAACTCCAACATGAGGACAACAGCAATACTACTAGTTTTACTTTGCTTCGTAGGTATAAACATCAAAATATTTCGTGTTCTTAGATTAACAAATAACTACACTGAGCCTTGCTTGATTTAGATTTTGAAACCCATGAAACATTTAGAAGTTCAAGAGACTTTTTGAGGAAATGTGAAAGTTTATAACAAAATATAAAGACCTGAGCCATTTGATCATCTTCAACACCAGATTCACAAGCAGGTAACACAGCTTCTAGTACATGAAGTGCAAGCAGTCTAGTCCTCAGATTGCCAACCAAGGGAACTCCTGAAGATGGAACAACGTGTCAATAATCTTAATATTACTTCTGTTTCAGGCCCACCCCCAGTTCCCCAGAGTGTAAACCCTGTACACCTGTACAGCAGTTGGCTTGAACTGTTAACTAGGAACACTCACTATGTAATGCACGCTCTAAAAGGTCTTAGTTTTCAGAACTGCACTACAGAAATGCAAAGTAACCGTGGAGCTCATTTTGACACGATCATACCTGAGCAACACTTCTGGGAAGCAATGTTAAGAAGGACTTCTGTCCACTTTGGAGATGCCATCTTGGACTGAATTGCTTTTGAAGACACAACTCTACGCAGGAAAACCAGAAAATCTCCCAGGTGCAATTCTGCTGCATGTTGCTTTCGGAGGGCAGCTAGGAAGTTAAAGGAAAGTTTTCATTTACAGTCTTAGTATTTCAACTTGAATGGCAGTCCCGGTTACTAGGTACAACCTGCTCTGCAGGTAAAAGTACAATGATCAGTTATTACATGGTGGCTGGCTGGCAGGTGCCCACCAAGCAGTGCTCTCACTCCTGCTCCTCAGCAAGACACGGAGAGAAAATAACATTAAACTTTTGTGGGTCAAGGTAAGGGAGGGAGACCTTTAGGGGCCAGACCGCATATGCTAATTCCTGATTAATTACCTTACTAATTCATCAGACATTGCATTATTTGTAAGTAAAGACAGTTAAAAGCATGAACAAAAACATATGTACACTTAAAACCAAGCTACAATTAAAAACTTTTCAAGCACAAAACGCTCATTAAGGGACTGTAAGCTCCACGAAGACACCAGTTTTTCAGAAAATCTTTTGTTGTAGATTATTCCATATGACACAGTAGAGTGACCTTCTTGCCATCCGCTCAGACTGCAAAACTGCGTAATACAAAGCAAATACAATAATTTCCTGAATAAAGCTGCATTTATTTATAGTTTGAAATTTAGATAATTAAACCACGTTTATGAAAAACGCACAACCACCTATGCATTTTTCAAGGAAAACTGTACTCTCTTCCCGATTCCAAACCCAATGAAGTAAGCCTTATTCTCAGCTTGCTCCCATCCTTGCAGTTTTGTGGATCAATTCTATATAAATCTGAACTGAGGACAAATCATTTGAACACTTTAATCTAATTTACAGAATTAAAAATGACCCAACAAAAACCAATACATAATAGAGTGGATGAGGACCTCAGCATTCAGTGGTTTCTTCTATTGTTTCCTGGTATTTTACAATTGTAACAGAAATTATGTAAGATAATTACCTCTGAAGTCTCTCTTCTCATTGTCCCCATTCAAATCCACCTTTTTTGATTCCACTTCACCTTCCTCACCTTCCCCTTCTCCAAAGGAAGCCATCAGCATAACACCAGCTTGTGATAGCAAGTTCTTCAGCTGGCTGCATAATAAATCCAGCAAGGACTGTACCACTTTTGGGCTCAGTTTATCTGCATAGGTTCTGTACACACACAGAAAAAGTAAGAGCACTTGAGAGCTGACCCAAGCAACAATAATTGCAGCAGTTACTTTTCCCCATCCCCCCACTACAGGCTTAGATTATTTTTATTATTTTAACCCTATTTTTAAAACAAATTAAAATAGTTTAATCTATGGAGTCAAAGTCTTCAGTCCTTTGAAGGGAAAAAAGGAACAATTCCGTTAATTAATCATGATTCCACTGCAATTTCTAAAGATGGGGTGCTGTTTCCATGGGTTTGGGGGATTTTTTTGGTGTAGGATTATTGGGCTTTTTTACATAACAGATTTGGCAGGTAAATGCAATGTATTGTACAAAAACTGAAAGAAAGATGCATGTACTGAACATCAAACAATAGTCTCGCTTCAAGCAGAAAATACTTTCCCCGCTGGTGTTTTCTTTGCTGAGTAAGACTAAATATTTAAGTATTGCTAGGACTTTGCATACTATCCCATGGTCTAGCAGAGACCACTATTTGTCAGAAAATTATTTAATATTCTGGAAAGAAGGACAATGTCCTGCTCTGAGGAACTCCGACATTATCAGAATTGCTTTTACACAAATGATTTTTCCACAGCAACAGAAAGTCTTATCACATCAACTGAACACACCTCCACACAAAGCTGAAGTAGCAAAGTGGGCATTACTAAAATACAGTGTTTACAGATCACAAAGTTGTGACTGAACTTGAACTTTTCAGGTTTAAACACTCACAACCGAAAAATCTTTGTTAGCCTTACATGCATCTTTCCTATGAATAATGTGGCTGCTCTTCCCCCCGCCCCCTTCACTTACGTATTTCTGAGCAACATTTATAGTCCCCACACATTTTTCAAGAGTGCTGCTAAGTTCAGTGATGAAGTTTCCCAAAAGCAAGGGACACTCACCCTGTGGTGATAGCCAAGATCTGCAACAGTCTCGTGCTGGCTACTTTCAAAGCTGTGCTAAGCTGAGAAATCCCAGTTTTGGGCAGCAGCTGCAGGGGCTGTCCTAACATGGTGTCTGTGCCACACAGCTGGGACAGCACATTCAGCAGCCCCGTGGAAATGGCCAAGGAGACATCAACAGGCTGATAGTGCACGCTGAGAGAAAATACTGTCACCAACAGAAGACGCTGTTGTGCTTCTAAGATTAAAACAAAGTTGTTTTTAATTAATAAGATGTTCAGAGTAAGAGTACTATGACAGAAGATCAGCAGATTATTTTTAAATATAATTTCGTTGATTAAATTATCAAAGAAAAAGTGAGTCTTATCAGATACTTTGAGGTAGTCTTTCTGATGAATCACTGCATTCTTCTTTCACTCAATGTAACTCTGTGTCAAAATTGTCTAAGAAAGAGCAGCATGCAGATCTCGTTTGTGATACATATGTTCTGAGGCTAAATCTAAAACCAGAATCTTCTCTCTAAAATAAGGATAACTGGGCGAAATACTTCATTTTGTATTTGTTCCACATTGTTTCTGAAAGTGAAACACCTAAACGACCCAGGTAAGAATAGCCACTGGGTTTCACCAACAAATGCAGATTTCTCTCCTTTAGGAGAAGAAGTCAGACAGGCAATTCAGTGAATTCTGGTCACTAATATCAAAGTCTGCCTTGGAAAACATACCAGCTGTTCTACTGTACATTAGAGAACATCTGGTTTGAAAATCTGCTTTTCACTTACCTATGTGATGCTTATTAGCTTGCAGAGCTCTTTCTAACGTAGCAGATAATTGCTGGTAAATTTTGTGCACAGCCACCTGGATTTCAATTTGAATACTCCTCTTGGCTGCTCTGATACCATCCTGGGCCAAACAAACAAAAAAATATTATAAAAACAGACATTTCTATCACTGGGTTACTGAAACAGCAGAAACTGTGCAAGTACACACCTGGTAGTGATGGAGTTTTACACTCTCCCCTTTGGCCCCTGCATGTCCTACAGTGCCCAGACCAAAGCAGCCAGCAAGAAACTGGAGTCTAACAGAAGTAAGAAGTGAAGAAGACTGAAATCCTGGTACTTGGCGGCTTCCCATCAATGGCACACAGCCTTTTTCCTCCATTCCTGATAGAAGCACCAAAATCTGATGAAGAGCTTCCAGACGAAGCTAAAAATAAAGGCGGGCAAAAGACAATATTAAGTAAGCAGCCAGTACCCCTAGAAATGGAAATTGCAACTGTAAGCAAGGATGAATGAGGTCACTGTTTCCTCCTTCATGTGATTCTTTTAAAAAGGGAACACTTTCAGTTTTGTTTTTGTTTGTTTACATAACAGTCCCAATTCTAGTTGAAATATTTAACAGAAAAGAAGGAAAAATTACTTTAACAGATAAAATTTGGGCACTGTTTCAAAAACAATTCCTAGAATGCGCATAGTGTATGAAGAACAAGAAAAGCTGTTAAACTGAAATTTACCTCAGCCCTCAACTGCTGCTGCTCCATTGCAATTATTGATGCTTGTGGACTGGTGGACATACTTTCCTCTGGTTCCTTAAATCCTGGGGAGTTTCCCACATCTCCACTTACAAAACTGACAGCGTTTTCAATCAAAGTATGAACTCCAAGGGATCTTGAGAGATCAAAGTCAGACTCAACAAATGAGTAGGAGGATGTGTATAACCAATCTCTGCCATGTTTCAGCCGAACCCACGAGTCACTCAGAGATTCCATTTGACTCTGTACTGCCCCTAAAGATACACAAAAGAGAGTCTCATGAACTCCAATTCAGGCAACACATTTCGGGAGGAGGTAAAGACTGAGCTGCTGCTACTGACACAGGTGGAAAATGAATATTCATGTTAATTATACCATGCATTAAGCAACTTAGAGCAAAACACTTGATTTAAATTTACAGCAATTTCCTTAAAGAAAAGGCTGTATTTCTTTTAAATGTTAAGCACTATTGCAATAAGCTGCCACATGAAAAAAACAAAAAGAAGCCACTCAAACTGCTCAGCTAAAAGCTAGAACACCAAATAAAAACGCTTTGCAGCTAAATGACAAAACAGTGAAAAGACTTTTCTACCAGCACAACTTAGGTACTTGGATATTTACTCTGACGTTTAAACATCAAGAGTGGTTTTGGGTTTAATCACTGCATTTCATGGTTTTGAAAATGCACAATGTTTTTTTGAATGAAATATTTACAGAATTCATGACTGCAGAAGAGAACAGAAATTTTTTTTAGACTAAAAGAGAACACTCACTTCAACTCAGGACAGATAAATGTATAATAAACACTATCTAGAGTAAGTGTTTGACCGCTTTCATCTGGCAGTTTCACAAGTCTATTTTCAAGTATTTCCTATCATCCACGTGACATTACCCGAAACTTTACTGCCATTAATAAATGGATTTCTTCAAATAAGCATCAGTCATCGGTCTGCAGCACTGGAATTTATCACCATAGGTTTGATCTCATTTCCAAGAGTTTTGCTAGAACTCTCTCCCTGGCACAAATGAGTGCCATGCCACTCAAGTCATAACTTCATTAGCAGGTAATTGCTAGGCATCGGTATTTTCCTCCTTTTCTAAGTGCTGTTTGCCCACTTAGAACCATGCAAAGCACTACAAGAAGGCACACCCTGCTCAGAAGAACTTCCCATCTGTACAGAGAGACAGTGTCTGGAGACCTCAGTAGGAACCTAAACTGTATTTAAACCTGCTTTGAAATGTTGGTTTGGAATATTTACTTAATGTACAAAAAATGTTTAAATATTTACCTTGTGTACAGTAAGTTATAATTTGGAGAATCGCAACCTGCTCGCACTACTCATACAAATCTGTATTACTCCAGTTTTAAACATCTTTCTGCAGGGTATCAGCTTCAAGCATTATTAAATATAGCTATTTTCAGGGAAAAGTCAGACACATTCAAAGGAGTTCATCTGTCCAAAGCTTGTTTTCATCAGTAAGACTGAGTTCCAATGGTAAAAATTTCAGGGCCTCCTTTAAATGCTGCCTACCTACAGCAGCTGCTCATGGGAACAAGCAAAGACAGACACAGAGGTTTTGAACTTGGGCTAACTTTCCTAACAACCTACCCAACTCTTTTCCTGAAGTAAAAGCAAAATGCTGCTATTCTGCCAATGAGTCGGCACCTGCAGGAAACAATTTGCACCTTCACGCAATTCACAAATTCAAAATACTGTGAAATTTTGCTTCTCTTTTGTCAACCAGGTAACCTTCACTTAGTTGCCAAAAATTTAATTATCAGGGCTATAAATTATAAAACAGGCTAAAAACCTGTTCACATCCCATTTTGTTTTCAGTAAATAGTGTTAAAGGTGCATTTCCATAGTATTCCTTACACTTGCTACTAGGCAGACTGCTCTGGCTTCAGAAAGAACCATCATAGTACTGAAGTCATACAGACTCAAGTTTACCTTGGATAATGCAAAGATCATATTCACACACTTACTTTGGAAGTGCAATCTGACTTGCTAATCTCTGCTGCTTTACATAACACAGTAAGACTACACGGTTTACAGAAAACAACCCATTTTGTCATGTTGACTATCAAAAAATTTAAAGAAATTCTGTCACTCAATTTTATAGTTTATACCTGGCAATATTTAAAACAAAAGACAGAATAGTTGCTTTAATGCTTTCCTTTAAAATCTAAGTTACATGGGGAAGTGGCCGTTGAGAAACATAAGATAAATAAGACAGAACAGAACAAACAGGCGCTAAAAATACTCCAATTCATGTAGGAAGTGGTTTCCTGGCAAATGCATGGTGAACAGAGCCCAGGGGAAAGGATAAATGAAGCCTCAGATTACCCCCAGGAAGCACAGCTAAACCATTTCAAAGTCCACAAACGTTGCCTACACAGCATCTGCTCTTTCCAAAAGCCCCACAAGCCCTCCAGCCTTTGTGCAGCATGAGAGCTCCAAGCAGCCCACAGTGACTACAGCCTTCTTCCCTCCACCTGCCCCACAGTGGATGATGCCACATTACAGAATCAAAGCATTTGTAAAGAAACAAAAAACAATTCCAGTGACTTAAATCATAAGCTAAAGGATACCTTTAACAGGAGAAAATTTAGTTTTGACAGGCAACAAACCTTGTAAGAAATCCGGCCACGTATTAAAAGCCTCTCTATTGTTTCATACTTGAAGAAAGGATAAGGTCTCAGCTAATTGTTTTAGTACAAAATGCAGGAATGTTTAAATGTAAGACCAATGTAAAATTGTTTCTAATTTGGAGAAAAGTGCAATGATTCTGAGTTACAGGTTAAAGGTAAAACAATAGAAGTTATAACCGAAAGGAGAGCGTTTAAACACATATACACGTCAGAAATCAAAGGAGCATACTTCAGAACTAAAAATGTTCAAGCATTAGGGTACAGAGATCTAAAAGTAGTTTTTTTCCCTACTGAAGATATTACATATCAGCAGAAGAATCAAATGTGTAACTACATTGGCGCTCAGCTTGATTCTGTGTAACATCAATCACACAGAATTGATTGCAGTACAGCGCTTCCAGAAGCCTCTACAATCACGTGAACAGAGCTGCATGGGTGAATAAACCTGAAGCTTACAGTAAAAAAAGAAGTTTACTTGTCCTTATAAGCCAGCTTGTAATAATGAGTTTTCTAAATGAATGTGGCACAGCTGCAATGCACACTTTATAAAACAAAAAATATGTAGGGAAGCTATAGAGACAAAAAATAAACATGCCATCAGTTACTTGCTTGAAGCTCTTCTTTTTTCTGGGGCTCAACTGGCCAAAAAGGAGTAAATACACTACACCACACAAGAATCAGAAGACAAAAGCAGACATTTGAAACAGATAAACAATGTCTCATCTCAATCAATACAATATACCAAGCAGCAAGGTATGTGGAAAAAATACCTACTCTTGTTTGGCATGAATACAGCCTAGATAACAGTCTTTCTAAATTCTCCACCTTAAGGAAAAAAGAAATAATCCCCTGTAGCACAGCTGTATGCATTCATGTATGTACTCTTTTATGTTCAAGTCCCTTCCTTAAGCAGGATTTGTCACTTTTCAAAGGCAGAATTCATTATTGCACATACACTAAAATATTACAATTCCATTTGGGTTTCAGTTAAGTTGCTGTTTCTTTTTTAGTAGCCCAGTTGTGTCAGCAAGGCACAGCAGTACACACAAGTACCCTGAAATTCACTGAGTAAAGCTGTAGGTGATGAAAAGCTGAGAGTGGAGGATGCTCACTGATCTGTAGCTGTTTGTGACTGCCCTTACTGCTGTGTACCTAACGTGGTGTACAGCACCCCACAGGCACTGTCCACAAGATGTACAACATCTGCAGGCACCCTCTCTGGATCTGCAAAACTGAAAAAATTAATCTAAGCAACAGAAAAAACAACAGGCTTAGATAAAAGGGGAAAACAACAATGTGCTGCTCGTCATCCCTTACTGCAACATTACTCAAAAAGACTTTCTGTAGGAATGGAAGGAAAAGTTTATTAATACAGAAATAACTGAGTAATAGCAAGGAACAAGATACTCCAAGGATCCTCAGGCTAAAGTAGGAATAGCCCAGTTCTCTTTCTGAATAGACAGAATAAATTAAGAAGGCAATTAAAATAAAGATTGGACCAAGTGGCTAAGATGTTAGTTAAGTTACAAGAGAATGTTTTCCCTTCCATACTAATTTGCAAGACCACAGGAACTCATAGTATTATCTCCTTTATTAGTCACAGCACACCACAAGAATAAAGATAAAACTGAAGGGGATTCACCAAAAATCCATAGCTGACACTGCACTGTGCTGGCCATGCGACAAGGGATGGACAACCCAAAAAAGCTGCAAGTTCCACCCTTATCAAATACTGGGACATGCTTCAGTTCTACAAGATGACTAGGATTCACAAAACAGACAGGTCACAAGAGACAAAAGACCATAAAAAGCACTGAGCTGAATAGCCCGTGCATTAATCACACAAATATTCGTAGCTCTTTTCCTGACCTTGCCAGATGTATGAAGAATGTTTCCTTGCACTCTCTGACTTTGGCATTGGTGATCAACCAAAACTGGCATATATATCATCCAGCACAAGCAGACAAGCTTGCACTACTGTGTGCTAACACCCAAGGAAGTCTTCCAATACCAAAACAGAGGCATCTGCACATGTTGCGACAGTGTTCAGTTTGCAAATGAGCTATCTGAGCTTCTTTTTAGGTTCTGGACAGATTCACTGTCTCTCCTGCTTCTCTGCAGTGTTCAGACCTGGCAGATAATCTTCTTGTGGTATTAAAAGTTTTGATGAAGTCTACTCTGGCACTATTCCTCACTTCCTGAGGCTCATGACCAAAGCAACATTGGCCTAAGCAACAGCCCAGGAACCATAATCCGTGAGACAAACTGTACCAGAGACCTAATCCAAGAACATTTCCCAGGTTACTTTTAGGACACAGAGGATATCGAGTATAGAATTCTGAGTCAGAGTAACGGCAAAGCTAAAAATGCTGACTTCAAAGAATGTTCTGCAAATCAAGGGTTGACAGAGGCCTTCTGATAGATCTTCTAACCCTGAGAATGCCATGATACATCTGCTGACACAGTAAAAGCAGTTCTAGAGCATTTCTTTATTTGTTCAACTGTTTCAACTGATGATGCATGGACAAGGCATCTCTTTCCACATTACTTAAATATTGAAAGCTAATGGGTGCTGCCACTGACAGCACCCTTTGCAATTCCAAAAGACTATAATAAAAGGTATGAAACCTCTGAGTATGATGAAGCCTTTTAAACCAGAACTCTTACTTTACCTAACAGTACCAAGGCTTCTGTTACTGAGGCATATCATAACTCAACCTAATTCCTGTTTGCACAGTCCCATGTTTTTTAACGATACAGCAGACCTGAGTCGTGATTCTCAGACAGATTCTGCATCATCCAGATGGAAGTGGGGCTTTTTAGTCCCTCCATCACCTTCTATCAAGGGGCCCACTGAAATACCCCAGTATGAAGCAGTAACAAAGAGCAATAGAAAACATGGTTGCATAGTTCTGTAGGTATGCTGGTGTTCAAAGGATGCAAGGTAAAGCAGCGTCTTCTGAACACAAGTTCTCCAGGTTCAAGCACATTTTATGGTAAATGTTCGTTGTTAGCACAAGAATAGAACGTTCCACATAAAGTTCTCTCACAATTCTTTATTCCTGAAGTCACATGAGTGAAAACAGAACGCATGTTTCTAATTCACTTAACAGAAAACCTCACTTGTTTCAAAGGAGTATTACAATTCTAGGAACCAGAACGAAGAATTATAACCAAGGCACTACTATAACCAAGCCACAAAGCAACAGAACTTCACACAACACGGAGTAGGTAACAATTATTTTAAATGCTATTTTTAAATGCTCAATTTTAACACCTGTTATGTAACTGTAAACTGTATGCAACTGCAAACATAGTTTAACTTAAGAAATTCTAACATTTATCAAGTTAGTATTCACTGGGTGAACAACAGAACTTACCCCTCTTCCTGTGTGATGCTGCCAAATCCAAATCAACATTTCGTCTTCCACTCTAGATTAAAAGATTAATAAAAGCCTCATTTCCTCAGGTGATCATATGTGGTACAAAATATTACAGTATTTACCTCACCCATAAAAGTGAGACAGTTAACAAAGTTATAATTATTTCAGATTTTTTTTTTTTTTACCGTTAGTGCTTTCTCTTAACAATGATGAATTAATGTACCAAACACAGTGCTAAACAAATGTTTCAGATGTACCTCCCATCTAAGCATTCTAACAATCCCTAAATACATCGTGCTGGTTTTACTTACCAGTGAATAACCTTCCTCATCTGACTCTGGCTGAGACAAATCAGATTCACTTCTTGACTTCATCAGTCTGTAGCTTGAGTTTGCATGGATTGAGCGACTTTCTGCTGTAAGACTTTCACTCCTGCCTCAGGTGCACACACACAGAGAGAAAAAAATGCTAATATTACATAAAGGTAAGAGTTGTTAGACAAATTTAGCAGGTGCCACAGTTTTACTTGGAAGGACGTTATCACAGAACATCACAAGACCACATTAAAGAGGAAAAGAGTGGTATGATGGCTTAATTATGTTTATATTAAACTTTGTTAAATCTTAACAGTGTTACTGGTCAACTGAACAAATGTCAACCTCAAATGAGTGATTGCTCTAGAACCCTGGTAAGCATTACAGAGAGTAAACAGAAACTGTTTACTGTGTAAATAGAGTACACAGAAACTGAGCTGAGAGGACAAGAAACAGAGTAAGTGGGTGAAAAAGCACTGAACTTATTAAAAACCCACCAATAAAATGCATCCTAAAGTTGATACGGGGAAGATGAAAGCTACTTTGGCAATGACAGAGGCAACACCCAAGCTTTAGGGACTAGATTTCCAAGAGGCAAAAAGAATACAAGGGTACTGAATACATAAATTTTTCCTCTCCAATATCTTAATATCTTTCCCATCAATATCTTAATTTAAAATATCAAAACAGGACACCTAACAACAAGACTTACCCATGCCTATGACAGGAGTATTTATAAAAATCAATAATGAACAACACTTCTGTCATGATAGGCTTTGAATCTTTTGTTTTAAATACATACAATGTTTTTAAACCTCTAATACAGGACATTGGTACAGTTCAAAAACCACAAATACAGTAAAAAAAAAATCCAACACAAACAAATTACAGGAAAAATAAACTATTTTTCAAAGCGCCTCATGCTATTTGTACACCTGATGATCTGAACTATTTACCACTAAGCCCAACTTTGAAACTTAAATAGGTTCCACACAGAATAAAACTCTTCAGGTTTAGTTAGCATAGCCAGGGAAAATTGAGAAAAATCATTATTTTCAACAGAAGCATTAACACTGCCCTCAGCAGAAATTTTATTCTAAAAAAACTGCAATAATCCTCAAAGGAAAACTGGGGTTGTTTAAATCAGTTCTAAAGGGAGCAGAGAAAAGTTAACCATGGTGTAGAATCAGCAAAGCCCACCTGGTCATGAGCCCGATGCCCTCCGGAGCAGCAGAGGGAGGCTGCTGGAGCTGCCCATCCTCCCTTTGCTTCTGCAGCTCCTCGATGACAGGGCTCACGCCCAAGATCAGCAAGGCACATCTGTGGATCACCGAGTTGCAGGCAGCAGTGTACACATCCTGCCCTTCTGTCAGATCAGTGCTGATCCTTCGTTCCTGCTGGGACTGAGCAGGTGGATCATCAAGTCTAGTCCCTGTCCCCGTGCTCATCCTATCTCGATCCCGACTGCGAGCTACTTCACGGGCTGATAGGAAACATTGAAATATTTCTGTAACATGCAACACAAAAAGAAAGTCTTAACTTCTAGACAAAGCTACAGAGAAATAAAATATTCATCTACATCTTGGGTCAGAAATTGCCCCACCGTAAAGAACAACTAATATTTTTCTAACGGTAAAAGAATACAGTAATGATACAGCGCCATAAAAGAAGTCATGCAAACGAGTTAAATGAAACATTTACACAACATTAATTTGAAAATGAAGGACAATGCACTTTGACAGAACACCAAAACTTTCTGTGTCTTACTGCAACCCAATTCCTGTTGGAAATAGCATCAAAGAGATTATTTCATGTTTGCCTTTTAGCAGATGTATATAAAATAATGCTTCTGCAAATCTGTATTGCAGACACCAGAATATCTCCAATTTGATACTGGAATAGTTTCAGGCTTTTATTAGCTTTGGGCAGTACAATGAAGATCCTGACAAAATTATTAGCCTGCACTTCACTTAATTTGGCTGCAGTCTAAAGGGTCAGATTCTTCTAGAGAGCATGTGTGAGAGACCTCCTCATCTATGTCCAAAGAACTAAAGTTCTCTTCATATAATAATTTTAATTTTAAAGGTTCAGGTCCTCTTTGGAAAAGCAAAGGTAAAACTAAATACTTCCTTCACTGATATGACTAGAACTTCACCAGTCAGGTTCAGCATCCCTTAGGAACACAAGTGACAGAGTCATCTTCCTACTTCTCTGTGCACGTAACACTATTGTCTGTCTGGATGTTTCTGGATCCATTTCCTTTATTGCACCAAGAAGCCCTGTCCAGGTGGAATCTGAGAGCCCTGAGCATCTGCCTAAAATAATTACAAATAAAGCAGCCAAACATACTGCATGCACATGTAAATCTTCTAGAACACAAATCAGCTCATGAATGTGCACTTCAGCTCCACTGCACTGTCCATGGAATGACACATCCTATAAAACTAAAGGGGTAACATACATTTTGGTCAATTAAGGTCCCAAAGAGAAATGTGGGAGTCCTAATAGGAAACTGTCAGCCAAACAAGAGATGACAGCAGAGACTGGAAAAAGATGAACATTCTACCAGTATCCAGAGGAAAAATATTTGGAAAAGAAAAAGAAAATTGTGCAGCTACGGAAAATATTTCAAGTCAGCCAATTTCATTTTTTAAGGTACATGCATTCCACAGAAATATTCCACGGCTAACACAAATGCTCTCTTGGAGAACACTCAGCTCACAACAGAGAAATAACAACCTTGTGTGACTGACTGTTGCTTTACTGAAACTGCAAAAATTAAGGATTAACTACCCCATCAAGCAGTAGTACAAGCCCCAGTCAGCATTAACAATAGTTTGTGAAATTTGCCTTTTTCAAGCTATCTTCTGAAGAATTAAACAAGATGTTTAGAAAGCCCAGGAAAAAAAATACGGCAAATAGTGCTAAAAATACCAAACTCTGGCTAAAACCTCCATGTTTTTAACAGCAGAGATATTCAAAGACAGAAGCGAATTCCAACAGTACACTACTACCAACAGTTTTGTTTCCAAACTCCAGAATAACGTTACCCTTCATAACTCACTACATACAATAACACATGCAAACACAGCCAAAATTCTGTACCTAAATACTGACGAAAACTCAGAGATCTAATGACAAGAACCTCAGAGAAAACAAGATGAAACCAAGTAGTCATGTAGAGAGTGCACAGAGAAGAGCTGGTGTATGTCAGATGCCCTGAATTGCAGTGAACTATCTTAGTATTCACATTCCTTTGTATCTAAAAACTTTCCTGAACCATAAAAAACCCCTAAATCATCGTATAAAAATAATCCTCCCAAAATGTTTATGCAGACAGATCTTTCATGATCATTTAAATAATTTTTCAATTTTACCTCAGAGAGAAAAAGACACTGTCCTTCCAAAGGACATTATTGACACACATAACCAGTACTTACTCCCAGCTGTCATAACTTCATGTTCTCTTTCCTCCTCTTCATCTTCTTGTTCTGGGTGTCCTTCCTCCCTGTCACGTTCTGCCTGCTCCTCCATTTCTGCTTCTTCATCAATTGTACGAGTAAAAGAATGTTCTTGAGTATCAACATCAGCAGATTCTTGGTTATCTAGCATCTTCATTACAAAAAATACACACAGGAAGTGAAATTAATGCTCACCAAAATGAAAGATATATGTACCAGGACAAAGGTATTGAATAAGAGGCTTCTTCCTATCAAAAAATACTTTTAGTACTGTGTGAAATAAACAACAAAGACAGTTATTTACATTCAAGGTTTTAAATACTTAAGTTGGAAAATTTAATTTTCCTTTTATAACCACAACTCAGATTATCTGCAGAAAAAAAGCTCCTTGTAATGCTAACTTAGACACCACAGTCAAACTTCGACACCTCAGCACCAAAGCCTTCATAAAGCATAAGCCTGGGTATACTGTGCAAAAGCAAACCTGGTACTTTTTCCAAATGGCATTAAGTCTGAACCAACAAATCTACTGCAGAGATCAGATTTGCTGTATTGCATCTGCAAGTTTGAGGATCTTTGAGAATAACAGGATTTATAGCACACCCAATGGTTTCAGAAGTGTTGAGTCTCTTGCAGCTACGTTAGACCCTTACTCTGAGAAAGGAATTGGGAAAGACACACATATAAATCAAAAGCAGAGACACACCCACACTATTTTAAAGAGCATCACTAGCGCTTTACAATACATCTAAAATGCCTCTTAATCTTGATGTTACATGAGAATTTTGTTAATTAAAAATATCTTGCTTGTAGATTGTAAACCACAATTAAAAATCCTATCAAAGAAATTTGCTTAAAAGACTACTTTGTATTGCCAAACAGTCCCCAACCCTGTAATTCACTGAACGCTTCCATCATTAATGCTGATCTGCCTTAACAAAGTTTTTCAGAAGCTGCCAGTTTCAGGCCCAGCACTTTCATCTCAGACATTCACATAGGGCTGACAGATTGTCCTAAAGTAATGGTAGGAGACTAATAAGATCATGTGGCCATGCAGGAAGGAAGAAAGGGTAGGCAAGGAAGGGGAAGAGAGGTTCAGAGATCAGAGGCCCAGATAACGCAGCTGGATTCGGGAATGGCGGCCAACAAAGCTGTGACCTGCTCTACACAGCTGAGCAATCTCCAGCTAAGCTGCAGGCTTTCTATGGCCCAGCAGTCTAGAGATGGGAAGAGGGGAAAACCAGGCATGAGGCTGGGCTTGGGTCAAATGATGCCAACCAACCATCTGCTTTTATTGTTTTAATATCCCATAGTCCAGACTAAAGAGCTCCCAGTTATACCCTGCCCATTTTCATTTGGAAACTCATGAAGATTTTTCAACAGGATAGAAAAAAATACTGGCAATTATGTAGTATTTTCTTAATAGCCAGCAAAGCCAGAAGAACTGCAAAGAGACACACAGCCTTACCCATCTGTCTCTGGAGGATGACCTGGTCTGAATAAGCTCCATGTTCTTGCAGGCAAGCAAGCGACTCCGAACTTTATACACACAGCGGTAAACTTCTGCCAAGGCCTTGCCAGGCTGATACCTACAGAAAATTGCACATAAGCCAGAAAAAAAAAAAAAAAAAAATCACATAACTTCCTTTCAAAAAGTCAAACTGAACTTTTAAAGGCAGCTTTAAGCTACTTGCCTGCTCTCACCACAAGCTTGACTAAGTAAACTCGTATGTTTCAGAAGAGCTGCAAGGACAAATCTGGACACAGTGTCTAGGAGCGATTCATTACTTAAAGTTGCAGTATCCCAATCTGAAAATAGAAATGATTCATCAAAATTCACTACTGTTCCCAAAACATGAAAATATTTCTCTTTTCAATATCTTAAGCCATTTAAGTCCCTTTTTTTTTTTTTAAGGAACTTTTTAATTCCAATAAAACTTTTCCCCACTTTAAAAAGAACCATTATGAAAACAATATTGCTCCACTACGAAATAACTGAACTGCCAAGCAAGCCTTCACAAAGCACCATAAATTTTCACGGGGAAATAAAAATTTTCTGTCCCTGTTCTTTACAAATATGTTTACAAGATATTTTTCTGTTAAATGTTATCTATAAATCCTTATGAACTGCTGTAGAAATGACAAAACATACCTAGCCACAGGTAAGTCCAGTCTAACCCACCTGCTCCTCAGCAAGTTCCATGACTTTGCCTGTGATGCTATGCTAATGAGACCATACAACTTTGAGCCAGCTGAACAGAGTAGATCCACATGAACTTCTAAAGAACCCAGTTCCACAGTTCCACAGAACCTATTAACCCCAGCTGTGCAAACAGATAACCAGCACTGTTTTAACTGGAATTCCCACTTCTGAGGAATCCTGTAATAGAATTCCCTGTGTTGCTCTCAACAGGCACACAATACCATTTGTTCTTTCCTTCATCCAGCTCTGGCCAGAACGACAGAAAATTATCTCTGGATACAGCAGTTACAGTACAACTACAATGCTTAGTGGATCTCATTAAAAGGAATCTGGAAATCTGCAGCAGGAAACCCAGATTTTAGGCAAAAAGCATGAAAAACTATTACTATTACTATTAAGACCAGCCTCCCAGAGACTTGAAAAACAAAAGATGACTTACCCCTTCATTCCATTCCTAACATATTTTGCAAGTTACTTTGCCTTCCCTCATCTCCTCCCCTTTAACTTTTCTTTTTAATTGCAAGTTTCACCCTGCTCTACTCAGAAAATAGAAAGACCAACTGAGTAAGTTTCTTCTTACCAGTTCAGAGGGAAAAACAACATTGAGCTACCATGTTTGCCAAGTACTGAAATCAGCGTCAAAAGTAAGTAACGGAAAAAGCAAAAGAAAGATCATGGAACATAATAATAAATTAAGTTTACCGTGTTGCAGAAGTAAAGATCATTGCCAAAGAAAATACAGAATTATGCTAGGAGCACAGCTGGGGTATTTTCAACACCTTACCTTTACTGACAGCATAGTCCTGCATACTGATCCACAGGCTCCTTGCTGGCTCTTTTGTACAACCCAAGGCCAAATCAACAAAGACTGTGATCTCTGGTCTCAGCTTATAATCAAAGGGCTTCTGCTCCTCATTTCCAGACAGGGCCACTTCTAACAAGGAGCTCATGCACTTGTCTAACAGAAGGAAAATACCAAAGAAATTGAACTCTGCAAATTCTGAGGATTACACATATCTACCTAAAAGCATTTAAACCACTTTTCACCTTCCCCTTAGTTCAAAAAAAAAAACCCAAGACATGTCATCGTCCTTCCACCTTACATCGGGAAGTGACTTAAAATACAATCTACATAAACCTATGGAGATTTAGAAGTATTATCCAACTCTTCTTCAAGAGCATAAACCTGTATCATTAATTCCACCTGAACTGCACAGCTATACACCTGCAACTACTGCCCGGACCCATTTCAAAACAGTCTTGTAAGTCCTGAAGTAGCCTACTCAGAACAGAGGGAGAAGGAGATGTAAACAAAGAGGAACAGGGCACAAAGAAGCAAGTGTCCCATTCAGATAGGAAGGGATGACTGGAACACCACTGCTGAGTTGTTGATAATTCTGTAGATCATAAAGAATGAAGTTTGCTATTAATAGTATTATTTTTGATTAATTAAAAAAAATCATTTTGCAAGTAGATTAAAATAGAAGAGATTTTTCAATAATTAATATGAAAAACTGAGTTCCTGGAGTGTCTGTTAAATACTGAGCATCTAAAAGTAAAACATTTCCAAATTTAACTGTGTGAAGTCTGTAGTTTTACTGAGAAATTGTGATTTTTTTTGTTTTTCTCCTGTATGCATTTCCAAGACCCTCTATAGACTACATCGTAACGTTAAAAAACCACTTTGGAACTTTTTGTATTACTACACAAATAGACAAGAACACCGAAAGACAAACCTTAAGTACAGAGACTTATTCAAACATCATCAGAAATTTCCCACCTGAACACACGTTAACACGGACCATTAGGCACTGGCACTGGACAGCTCACCTAAATGAGGAATATCCATCTCCACTCCATCGCTGAACAGCGGGGTTTTGAGCCAGTAGGCCGTGTCCTGCTCCTCGGGGGACACTGGAGGGCCCTGCAGCATCCCCCCCAGGCAGCGCCCAATGAGCAGGGCCACCGTCCTCTCCAGGTCCACCAGCCACACCCAGGACTGCGCAGGCTGCGGCAGGGGCACACCTGTGGGGTCGATCAGCTCAGGGCCACCTGCAAGTATTCACTGCCACGTTAGTCACCCTGCTCAGGTGTCACAAACAATTGCAAAACTCCAAAGCTAATGGTAGATCTTGTTAACGCTTCCCAGTCAATGGCAGATTTGCGCCCTCAATCAGCAACCTTTCAGCTGAAGAAACAGCAGCTAGGACAAACAGATCGCTGAACATTGGAACTACAGCACAGCACAGGCCACCACCATTCACGGCAGCAGCTCATGAAGTAAAGGCTCTTAAACTCTGCCCAAGAACTTGCTTTATCTAATACACACTTCCCTGTGTTCTGATAAACACGTATAGATTAAGGACACAACTGGAAACACTGCTCAAAGCAGAAAAAAAATATTTCACAGCAAGGAAAACATTAAGGAAACTAAAAAGGAGACGTAGCAAGACACATAGTTTTAAAAAAATAGCCGTCTTAAAAGGCAGAGCTAAATTCTGCTACAAAATGTGCCATTTCTTATTTTTCAGATTAAAAGCATGTTTGTTATTACACTTACCATGAAGAGGCCACTGTAATTCCTGATCTTCCAAAAGGGCTGCAGCAGGCAAGAGTCTGTTGAGACGATCTAAAGGTGGCAGCAGATCCAGCAGGTAACTCAGCAAAGGCCGGGCTACTGACACTGGCAGCAGCAACAGTGAGTTGACAATTTGAGACAGCATACTGCCAGCAGCTGACACATAAATCACATCTGCAGAGAAAAAGCAAACCTGAATTAGTTACAGTTATGGAATTAAGTAAGCACAATTTAACAAGACAAAGAATTGCACCTCAACTATTTCAGAATGTCTTAATAAAGGCTGAATTGATGGGTTTGTTTAATAATTATTAATCTCTTATTTTAGTTACACATTTTTTAGTAATCACAATAATTGTATTTCAAAAAGAGAAATCTAGAACCAATGAAACTGAAACAATAATGCACATTCTGTATGCTGTTCACATTCACATTCTGGCGTGAAGGTGAACAGAATGGAGAATTCACGCTCTCCAACCTGTGCTTTTCCTGCACACAAAATGTCCCATCAAAAACATGAACCAGATGCCATTCCTGGGTAGACACCTCATCTCCTCCTTTGGGGGGAGACTTGGGATGTCTAATTTAAGCAGATATAGGAAAAATAAGGGATTTTTTAAATCCAAACCCGAGCAAAACAAAAGTGTCCTAAGGTTACAGAGACATCATTACTGACTTTTCCAAGGACAGTTACCTCTCAGTTTTTCCCCAACGCTACCATTCCAAGAGCTTTCCTTAAGCAGTGTTGCAGAACGGGAATAGATATCTGTAGCATGAGGCAATAAAAGCTGAAGGTGTTTGTGAAGCAGTGCCACACTGCTGGAATTCTAGAAGGAAACAAACGTAAGAGAAGTTCTGTAAATACATATAAAGGGTTTGCTATTTAAATCACTTCATCTTTCAAATACTCAGAAGGTTTTCAAAAGGATCCTTACAACATTCTGGTGCTTATGAATACTGAATTTTTTTTTCGCTCCTAAATGGTAAAAATAAGGACACACACCTCAGTAACACTGTTGATGTGGCAATAAGCCAACAATTGTTTCTGTAGGGAACATAAAAGCTCATGCAAATGAGCAGGTTGGCTGTTTTCTGATGATGATGTACCAAGTAAAAATTTATCACTGTTTTTTTCCAGTTCTCCGAAGGCTTGGTCCTATTAATAGAAAAGGGGTAAAAGATAACAATTAACTCTGCTTCAAGCACTGTAATAGTTTACTATGACCTAAAAAGAAGCATTTTTATCTTTACTATGTGCACTGGAGAAATTGGATAATATCAAGTGGATCATGGGATAATCAAACTTGAAATTCGATTTCAAGGAATTCCAGTTCCACAGGAGTGACTGTGGTAGCATCAGGCAAACATTTCTTACACTATTTCTTTCACAGGCAGCAATGCTTTTATTCCTCACTAGGCTAACTAGATTAAAAAACTCACTTCCTAACCTAGCCCCCAAAGCACAATGTGCTAAGGAATAATTCCTTAGCATCTGTTGTGGGCTGAAGCGTAAGATATCTCACATTAGAATCCCTGTTCGCACTATCTAGGATGGTAATAGAAGGAGAACATAGATGGCTGCTTGACTTCCTTTGGAATCCATTGGAAAAAGTGAATTAGTTTCAAGCGGCCAATTCAAAGCAGACAGTTCCACCTTGCTGACTGAAGGAGGTCTAGAAAGAAGAACAAAACACTGCCCCCCTGCGCTGAGGAGCTCCACACCATGCCAGGGAAGTCCAAACCTCTGATTTCTTCTCGCTGTTGAATTCAACTGGCTGGTTGAATAAAAAGCTGAGTCAGTGATTTGCTCTCATGCTCCCCTACACTTTCTAAGAAAAACAATCTGGCTGACACACCGTGTTTAATAAGACTTGCTGCTCTATTACAAGGTAGTTACCACCCTAGTGAAGTTAATTAAACAAACCCATGCTCCTGGTGTCTGCTCATTGTTCCCTGGTGGCTGAGATTATACTGTAGAACACTGCACACAATCAATTTACTTTTTGTGTTATATTTTCTCTTCCCAAAAAATCTGAAGCCAAAGCAAGAGCAATAAAATAGTCTAATATGAAACCAGCTGCATTTACATAAGCCTTAAACAATAAATATCACTATATCAATATTAGAACCCTATTGATAGAGGTGATTTAACTGACTTTAGTCCACTTAAGCACAAATACATGTGGCACTGCTACTTTGGATAAACAAAATGAGCACCATCTCCTTAACATGGGGGGGAAAAATAGTAACTCTTCAAAGTATCAAAAATTCATTATAATTTTAGAAAATAAATTAATATGAAACCTGTACATACTGTGTAAAATCCCAAGTTTCTTAGAAGAGTCTTCATTAAGATTTCAGCTAGATGAGTATCTGGATGACTGCTCTGGACAGCATATGCTTGATCAGAAGGGTTTCCATAGCTGATACACAGTGAGGAAGTTTCTGTGGTATCAGATGGGGAGCTGTAACCAAGCAGGGAAGCTACATGGGTGTGATCCTGCAAGCTTGTCAGAATGATGTCCAACTGCATTCTCTAAAGAAGAATGTTTAGACACAAAAATCACCCTTTGTTAATAAAGATAAAATACTGAGCTAAGAAGAATAAAAAACATTAAGCATAGTTACCCAAAGAAAATATTCTAATGGGACACAGAAATAAGATGGAGGGCTTTACCAAAATATTCCAGGTTTTCCTGAAGATTTGTAACTATTACAGAATGGATAAATATACTGAATTAGATTTACCACAGCTAGTAAAAATCTGAGATTAAGAGAGACAGAAACCAGATTGTCCACATGGTGGGCAATGAGGGTAAGACACTGAACCAAACACTTTCTCCAGTATGTCCTGGCTATCTGATTATTTGGGAAGACAGATGGGAGACACACAATTTCTCTACACTGTACATAGGAAAAAGGGTACAAAAAAGAACCTTGCACTCATCTTTGCAAAGTAGGGTGAAATTCATGTAGGAAAAGCATTATACAAGTATTCATCCCAGAAATCATTTATTTTTCTCTTACCAAGGCTTGTTCAATAATCTAGTATTCAAAATTATCTTATCTCTAAACTTGTCTGGATACACTGCCACAGCAATTCCTAAGCTCTCTGTAATTAACCTTCACTCGAGAAACAAGCAGCGCTCCCTGCCTCCCTCCCCTTCCCTGCCAGGCCGCCCTACAGATTTTGTTACGCTGGGGTTTGCACTGCATCTCCCCAGAAATGTGCTTGCACTCTGCAAATGAGGCTTACCTCATAGCTCAATGTTCTCACACAAAACTCCAAAGCAAACCACAACTGCTCTCAGGCATATTTTCCCTTGACCTTACCTGTCCTTTTGATAAGCTTTCCCATCTATCAGGACCTTGGGGCAGAAGAGAATGTAGCAATTCCATTCTCTCTCGCAAGGGAGGAAGTAGCATAGTTGCTCCAACTGACAGTGTCTCAATTACAACCTAAAATTAGAGCAGCCGAAAATACCTCTTCAGTGGAGAAGGGAAATAATCAACGCACCTGTATCCTTAAAAAAATACCACATATCACACATGATACAAGCCAAGTATCTGCCTAATTTCATTTAATCTCAGAGTGCCACCACACAATAGCACACTAATCTTTTATGCTGTGATGCAAACATGTGCAGTACACTGAAGAAGTGAAACAAAACCAACAAAAGTTGCTATTTCCTGTAAGAGTGCGTCTTAGAAGACTTACTCAACCAAGTCAGTTACTCAGTCCACAACAGTAACATTTTAGGCTCATTATTACACAGAAGAATAATTTAGAAGTTACAAAATAAAGCAGCTTTTTGAAATTCTTCTGCAAACATTCTCCTCTGCTTTCAGATCATAAAACAATGATGGTGACCACATTTTTTAACTTCAGTGAGTAAAACTGACGAGTCAGAATTGTTCAGGAAGTCTGATAAGTACCTAACGACACAGAAAAGAAAAACAGAAGAAAGTGGTACAATTTTCACATGTAAACAACAAGGCATTACTTACTTCTTGAATTTCATCAGGGACAGACGAGTCCATCAGTCTGAACAAGAGATTTCGAAGAGGACCAGCCTGCCGGCCAAGAATGCTGGTGGCTACACCTCCAGCCAGTGCAAGTGCAAGGTGATTAGAAAGCAGCTTCAAACACAATTTCAGAAAGTTGTGATGCTCCCTGTAACAAGAATATATACCTGTTAACCTCTTCTACTATTAGCATTACTTCCTTTCCACTTATTTGTGCACTAAGCTTTTAACTCTCGTTCGATTTTTCATACCAAAAAGGCAAGTAAATTCCAACTGGGAGTTTAAGGAAATTCCTCTGAGAAACTTACTACCAACCTGCTTAAAAGAACAATAAATTAAACCAGAATAGAGAAATGTCTTTGTGGACAATGGTTGTAAGAGGCATTTACTTTAGATTAGTAGCCTCATGAATTATGAGGCAAAACTGTCCCAAAAAACAGAAATAAACAATAACATGATACACAGAAGAAAATAAAAAACTTTGAAGAAGTAATAAATGCAATCTTCTCTTAGAAGATTTAGAAGTACAACAATCAGCTTAAAAACAAAAAGTCAGGGTATTCATTTTTATTCCCCTTTAAAAAAAATTTGAAACACTGGTTACAGGAGTAAGAACTGACAACACAGAAACAGTAAATGCATTTCAACTACATAGAAAAATGTGTTTCAAAGGAAACCTCAGAAGTAAAACACTTAATTCATTGCATAATGAGAATGAATTTCAGACTAAAGATTCTGCTACATTTGAGACACTGTAAAGCTCCTTTGTTATACATATGCATCAGAATAATTCTACACAAATGACACCTGAATGAGCAAGTAAACCAGACTTATGCTTGTTAAAGAATAGACTAACCGAGGACTAAGCCATGCTCCACTGCTGTAAAGAAAAAACAAATAAAAGAATCTGTAACAGGTATATGCTGTACGTACCTTGATGAAGGAAAAGGAAGAGGGGGAATTTCACTGTTAATTTTGTCACAGTAGTGCTCGAGAAAAGAACGAAGATGTGAAAAGGTACTTTCTTCAAGGTCAACACAATAGGGTCTGTGCCATGCCACAACTTGCCTGGAATCAAATATCAAAGAAAATTACCCTCTGGAAATCTTTAACTGCTTTAATAAATTAATCGTTTAAACAGGTTCAATACTGAATACACGTAACTAAATCAGTTTCTTTCTTAGAGCAAACTAATATAACTATGGCAGACCAACTTCCTGACCCATTAAGGTATTTTTTGCTCTCTTTTCTGTGAAACGCTTTACAGTAAAACACTCCATATTTATGGACAAAAACACCTCCGTACCATAAATCTGAAGCCATATGCATTTAATCTGATTCACGCAAAGGCTGACCAGTACTCAAAAAGCTGGTTTTAGTACAAATGTCAGGTTAGAGACTTTGATAAAGGGAGAACTCAAAAGGGGAAGTAGCACTTAGTCCTATTTGAGTCTCACTACTTCCTTAGTTGATAGCTCCCTTGAAAACAGGGCATTTGAAGTTCTTCTTGAATTATCTTCCATATATTAAGTTTTTCTCTTTCTTTGTGTTAGTCCATACATAAAAGTTTACCAGTTCACTTTAATCACTTGCAAACATCTTTGGTTACTTGAGTTATTGTGTATTAGTAACCAAACAGAATTTTTTTCAGATCTTTAAATGCACCTCAGCAATTTATCTGAACTTCCCCTTTCCCAAAATCTCCTGATTAGTGTTCTACTTATTACACTAAAAGAAACTTCCCAAGCCATAAAAAATACCCTCATAAACAACAAATAAAAAATACTGAGTTCTTTCACCTCCCATTGACTACCTTGTCAATATTTAGTAAACAAAGGTAGGTTTTGTCTAACTACATGTAAAAAACATTCACATATAAAGAAGAAATATCCAAATATATGGCGCTGATGCATTTACACTTGTAACATGCAACAGTTAAAGGAGGGCGGAATGAGGAGAGGAAGAAATCTTTCCAGACCAAAACATTACAACCAGAATGCTCGACACACTTGATGCGGGAACACCTTCAGGAAATAGTTAAATGTATCCCAAAGTGGACTTGCATTAAAGACTAAAATTATACCTGTCCCAAATGTCATTGTTACCTGTCCCTTGGAAGAGCAGTCCAGGCAAGGCTATGCGATGTTCCTGCTGAAATCTGTTGAATTGCAACTCCATCTAAACCGCTTACTTTCTTCGGTTTAGTAATGGGGCCAGTAGAGTTTCCCTGACCACACTGTCCCATGGAATTGTTACCCCAAGCATAAACTTCATTATCTACAAACATAAATAAAATCGAAAACAAAAGCTGAGATACAACTGCTTTTGATCAAGAGGAGGATTAAGCGTTTTTACAGCTTATTCTCTTTACCGTGAGAAAGTGCCAAACAGTGACTGTCACCAATGGAAATGTCAACTATTCTAGTAGCAGCCAGCTCCTCAATGAGCTTGGGTCTGAGAGCAGTCGCCTCCGAAGAGCCACAGCCAAGGCAGGCGCCGCAGCCCCACGCGTAAACCTGGAGCAAAGCAACCACAGAACAGCTGCAGGTCACACTTGTGCTGCTGCTGAGCACAGCAAACAACATCCCTGCAAACCATCCGCACAATGATCGCAATTACACCGCCAGCACAACTGAGAAGTGCACAGCACTTTCCTGACTGAACACACATCTCAAACAGTGGGCAATCCTTCCCCCAGCCACTGAGGGGCCACAGAGCACCGCACCACAGAGGCTGCTGCAGGAAAGCAAACCACTAGAGTGAATGTCAACATTCCTAAGCCCCACTTCGAAAACCCATAGAGCTGAGGGTGGGAAGGCAAACTGGATTACACAGGTGGAAATGCTTATTGGGTGACATGTATCCATTGTGCCAGGAAGGGCGCTCATTTACCATCTCACCATTTATCTCCAAGCTCTCCTGAGATTTTTCAGATTAGAAATAAAACTTGCAGTTAACACCTATATTCTAATATACACATATGTTTTAAAAAACTATTAAATCACTTAATCACCCGAGTTGGTTACTATATTAAAAATTACAAGCATTTCACTGCTGCTTGTTCCTTGAATCCAATTTGATTTTACACTGGTTACATTTATTAACCTAAAATAATGACTAAGAAAGGTTCTTGAAAAGTGTGTTTTAGATGACTCTTAGCACACTTTGAAATACTCTTGTGCATTAGGTACTTAAATTTCTAATCAAGAACTTCAACTCTACTTAAGTACTAGTTGAACGCTTTCTCAACAGTCAAAATAATAAATGCTGATAATGTGAACCCAGACCTTTTTCACCAACTCCTGTAATTTGAGTGAAAGTTTGGTTTTGCCTACCTGCCCTGTTGATGTTAAGGCAAGCGAAGACTGACTTCCAGCACAAACTTTTCGAATAAACATTCCTTGCAAGGCTTCTATAACTTTAGGTTTATATACTCTATTTGTATCACCGTGACCAAGCTTGCCTGCAAAAGGAGGAAACATAACTGGAAGGTATTTTCAGTGGATAGACAACAATTATATGTACCCCAAAAGAGGAACTTTTTTGCTTTTTTTTTGGATTTCCTAAATGTTAGATTGGATTTTTAAAATTAAAACATATTACAATTTTTATAAAATCTATTCTCTTTCAATTACAGTAACTACAGACTTGAAGAAACATATATTTATTATAGTCTATTTTAAAACTGAAATACTAATCCCAGGCAGTTTATAGGTACTCTTTTGTAGGACCTAAATAACAACTGTCGGATCATGAGTGAGCTTATTTGAAAGTCATCAGCACAGCATTTTTTTCAGAATTGCTCACCCATTCACTAACTTTGATGCACTGTGAAACCCCAACCCCCCCCACTGAAAATCTTTTTTTCAACCCTATAATCTTGCAGGTGAACTTCAGATATTGTATTTAGATTTTTTAAGAATCCCTTCCTTGAACAGCTACCAAATGAATAAAGACCAGAACCAAACTGCAAGGAGTACTGAAACTCTGAGGCAGGTGGAATCAGACAAAAATTACTACCAAAACATTCATTTTACCCACCATTGTCTCCTCCTCCAAATGACCACACTGTTCTCCCATCTTTGGACAGAGCTATCGTGTGTGAACTGCCACAGGAAACCTCTCCTACATTGCTAATATCTTTTACTAAAGTTGGAATGTTGCGGCTGTTGCTGTCACCATGACCTAAGGAGAAAAGAAAAAAGTATTTTCTTTATGTGAAGATTAAAGTCCCATTTCTGTTTTGCAATCATAAGATTTTGCAAATTCCACATGTACTGCAGTCATCACAAATGATGGCTTCTGCCAACCTTTTGGAAAGATTAATAGTAAGGTTTGGAAGACATCTGTTATAAAGTTAAACAATTATTCTTTACGACATACTCCAGAACACCTGTTCATATCTCACTACCTCTGAAACTTAAGATAATTTTCTACCTAGCCGAAAAGAAATAAAAAGAATTTTAAAGGCACAAGTGCCTTCAGTACCAGTCAATTAGGTAGCTAGGCTTCCCAATACTGGGCAGCAGGTACCCTGTAGAGCATGAGGAAGCTGCAGTAAGGGCCCTCTGTCACTCCTGTCCATACTGCACAGACTGACCAGATCAGCCCCTCAGCTGGCTTCAGACAGCCACAGTTCTATACAGCTTTCTGCAGAAACCAAGTACATTAAAGCCATCACCCTACTTTACAAAAAGTCTTATTTCTACGAAACTCCAGAAATTCTGTGGAAGAAAAATAGAGAAGAGAGGAAAATTACTATCACTGGTATCCGTAAGTGATTGAATATGAACAACTTCCTATAACCCAGTGAAATGTTATGTTCTAGCTATGTTCTGGAACTCACCATTGTACACTCCAAGACCCGCAAAAGACACCAAAACTCCACGATAATCTAAAACTCAAGGAGAACGTTTCCACAATTCCCACCAAAATTCCCGTTAAACCACTAACACAGTGTTCTTTTCTTAACAACAGCGATACACTCAGAACTTCTACTGCTTCCCTTGAAAGGTGTGACTGTCAAACAGTGTCCTCATCTTCCACCCCTGCCACTTGCTTGCTCTGCCCCTCTACACTTGACAATTATGACATTCAAAGAAAAAGAAAACAGAAGGGAACTAAAGCCCAACTTTAAACAATTTCCTAGGCAAAACTTATTCTGAACCCGCTTGAGGAGGGTAGTTTTACACCAGGCATAGCAGCTGTACAGCAAAGATGATGAAACAGATAAGTGAACTGAAGTAAATAGTAATACAGGGTCTCTTGTTTCAGTTAAATTTAACTTTTTAGATGCATTAAGGTAAAAGGACCTGGAGCCATTCTGGCAAACGTAACATCAAGTATCCTTATTAGAATGAGAACCTTCATATTATTAGCCAGTTTTTCCTGACACTTCAAAGAATCATTCTACCATCACACCAGATGAGGTTTATCTAGAATTCCAGTTTATTTAAAATGTCTACTGTTTACATTCCAGTGACATTAGCAACTATATAGTCTTATGAATGAATAAAAGCAACTTGCCTTGAAATGAAAAATCTTTCAAAAAGTCTTTGTAAAATTAACTGTATTAAAAACTTTTAAGAGCTTCTGCACTTGTCAGCTGTATGCACACACCTGAGTACATGTGTATATGTACATAGAGGTGACAATTAGAGAACATGGCAAACATGTATAAAATCATTACTAGCTACAGGAATCTTTCCAAAAGCATCTAATGAAATTTTCAAATTACCTAATCTTCCAAAGTCTCCTTCTCCCCACGTGTACAGCTCTCCATCTTCCGTAACAGCAGCACTGTGCCTGTAGCCCGCCGATACACACACAACCACCTACATTACATGCAAAGAGAAAGATGAAGATTTTACACAAATCAAGTGGGAAGTTTGAAAGCTTGGGAGAGTCAAATTTCAGAAGGAGCCTACATAAACTAACTTGTTCATTCACTTGGATTAAGTACAAACATAATATTTGCAATCTTTTTCTATTTATTTGATAAGGGGAAAATAGTATATAAAAAGCTTATACGTAAAACAACTAACTAGTGATTTATCAAGCAGCTTTAGCATCAGGATATCCTAGTCTTACAGGAGAGAGAAGCAGCACCAGTGCATGTTTAAGACACTAAACAAGCTGTACGTGAAAGCCTTGATGTTGCAGCTAGCAAAACTGAAACTGCAATTCAGTGAAAGCCCATGAACAAGTTTGACTCAAGACCATGAGAAACTTTCCTGACAATGCCCAAGTCACAGGCCTGCAGGAAACCAGACATTCTGGTGTTTTACTGAAAGCCTCAAAGAGAAGTCTAGAAAAAACACAGAACTTTTTCTTCGGATTTTATCTATTTCAAACTTTACGCAACACCCCAGCTGAACAGAAGGAAAACAGGTGTTGTTCTATACAAAACATACCTTCCCTTGAAGGGGACCCTGAATAAGTTTGGGATATTTCTGAGTTGAACTATTTCCGTGTCCCAGTTTTCCGTAGTCACCATCACCCCAGCTGAAGACTTCCCCTTCTGTTGTAAATGCTAAAGTGTGACCATCAGATCCTTTTGAAGATGACACCTTTTTAATAGACCTGTGAGGCTCAAAAGTCAATTTTTTCAATGTGGACTGATTGTTGGAGTCTCCTAGTCCCAGTCTCCCATAGCTGCCCTTCCCACAGGCTCTAACAGAACCATCCGTAGAAATGACAAATGTACAATATTGTCCAGCTTCAATCTACAAAGAGAAAAAAGGATGTAACAGAGAAATGCAGAGATTAGATAAATACAGAATTTACATATAGGTCTGGAAGTCTGTTATTTTTTTTTAACAGAATTTCAGGTTTCTTCAAGTAATATGATGTAAAAATTAGAAATATGTTGGATTGCAGTAAGCAGTAAAACTAAAATTCTTGGGAAATATGATTAAATCTATTTTCATACTAGACCAAAGTATGTAAACAGTGATTATTTTATTTATTTGCACTTCTTCTGCATACTACAGAACTTGTGCTGCATTCAGGTCTCCAAAACTCATGGATGGAAATCTTAATTTTTTAAAAGCAAAAAAGGCAAAGTAACAGCTTGATAAAAGACCGTAGGTTTTGCTTAATTCTAACCAGTACCATGCGGTAACATTGCAGAAATACACCAAATGCTAAAAATCCACTCACTTGTTACTATAAACTTTAATTACGTGAGCATCAAAGAAATAAGATAAAAAACTTTTAAAAAAATAAGAACTTGCCCCTACTGGGAAGTCAGCACTCAGCTGAGGAATGACCCAACAGCAGACTAACACAGAAATCATTCCCTACAGGAATCTTAACACAGCAGAAGCGCAGAGCAGGTTCCATCTGAGGCATAAAGGTACATCAGAAAACAGCCCCAAACAGGTGGCCACAGCACCTTTTAATGGGAATTCATGTCTTCATGCAGACAAATCCTACAACAATAATCAATGAAGGCTAAGAGGAAAAATCACATAAATTTATTGTATAGTTGTATACAGTACTATTAAAAGAGTAATCCATTCGGTCAGATTGTGCATTCCATTCTTGTGTATTAGTCTTTGGAATGTTTTTAAAGTTTTCTGAATGCATAAACTTGCTTTATGGTGTCCAGTCCTGCAGTCCATTGGAATATAAAATACATCAGTGATGTCCACAGAAACAATGCCAGGAAACACACCTTAACTGTCTAGTGACCAAAAAGTGCTTTTACTTAAGTCAACACTGTAAAGCCAATATAGTACCATAAGAGCAGACTACTATATTCTGGGTCATGCATCAATAGAAGCGCTCAGTTGCAACTACAGAAGCTGTGACTAGGAGCAGAAAGAGCATGTACACTGATGCTCAGAAAGCTAATTAAGGTTGCCGTGTCAGCAGCTAGCCCAGTTTGGAGCTTTAAACTTGGCAATCGTGGGTGTGAAAACCACCAATGGAAAAGAACATGGAGTCATTAAGACACCTTTCAACCAACAATAAAAATAAACCAAACAAACCCACCAAAAAAACTACAGTCAACTACACTTGTTTCCACAGAGCAAGTCAGGTAATTCAGTCATTCTTGTTACATGGATATTTATATGTGTGCGTCACTAAAAACAAACCAGAATGTTTTTCCCAGGTATCAATAAGCAGCAAGACATTCTCAGGAAAATAACCTGCGTGACCAGTTCTGGGCATCATCCCTTCATTACAACTTGACACTCAGGAATAAAGTACTATTTTCAATTTCATACTGTGACTGTGAAGCTACTGAATGTTTCGTAACATACCAGTGACAAACGTCACTTACCGTCTGTGCATCAGAAAAGCTCGGAGCAAGCTTGGGTTGAAGTATTTTCTCTTGAGTTCCTTCTACCAGCTGGTGACTGCTGTTACTGCCCCACACATACACCTCACAGGTCTCTGACACGATGGGAGCATCGCCCGTTTGAATGCTGTCAGGGCTGGCACATGTCCTTGAATAGTCTGAAGCCATTCGACAAACCTGTTCAAACCAGAGATTTATTACAAAGTAGAATTTTATATTTCTTCCTATACAGTCACAGTGTTTAATGCAGCTTTAACTGACCTTCAACACGGTAACTGCCTAAAATACAAATCATCACAACCCTATCGTTAGCTTGCCCAAATGACTTTGTCTCACTACATCTTAGTCTTCTAATGTTTTTTGCACCTCTTCTAACCCTGAAGACTTCAGCCAAGACTGGATTACACCCACATCTGCACACCAGTCATGTGCAAGGAGGAAGGAAATGACAGTAACTTAGAAATTTTTTTCAAGACATACCTCCTCAAATAAACACAGAGCTGCCTCATACAGAGAACATAAGCCATCAGATGTTCTGGTTGGCTCCCTCCATTGACTTCGATCAGCAGATGATCCCTACAATGTTTAAATGTTGTTATTAAGAGAAACACACTTCCAATACAGCAACAGTCCACCGGAACAAAATTCATTAGGGATTTGCTCTTATAGCTAAGCAAAAACTAATGGCTCTTTCTGTAAGCGTAAGTACATCATCTCTCTCCTGAGCTGTGATACCTGCATACACTTCACAAAAACAAAACTGTGACAAGTGCTAGTCCAACATTCTTACTGATTCAGCTTTGTGAAAGTATTGTGTGAAATTAACTTTGAACCCAGATACTATTTTGTAATGATACGCATGTTATTTGTGTTTAAAGTGATAATTATTTTAAAATTACTAATCATAAGTAATATTCTGTTTACGTATCTTTCATATAATGGTCTCTAACTGCATATATAGCCCAAAACCAACAACAAAGAAAGTTGCTCATCACAACATTTAATCCAATTCAGACACTGCTACTGCCATGCCCTTCTCATGGACCCCATTCTTCAAAATACCTTTTTAGATCTTTTTTAGATATTAAAGTCTATGTTCATTAACAAGCAATATAAGCCTGAAAGAAAAGAATGACCACTTCAGGGAAAAAGTCATTCCCTGTTTCAGTCTGAGCACCATGAGGCAGAAGCTTGTCACAGCTTTCAACTGCGTACTGTGCAATAATTTCTTACCTTTAAAAGCAATATTCACCTAGGATCCGCAGTAAGTGCTCAATATACAAAGCAGAGTACCACAATTCCAATTTAGCTCATTTTTTATCACATTAATTTCTGAGTATCGGCAAAACTGCTGAACATCCTGAAGATGTATAAGCAGCGGCTAGGTGAATGGGGGAACAGGCATGTGCAGTAAAAGTAACAGGAAACAAGGCATATTGCAGAAATTTGAATTTTCTAACTTTTTCTGCTATGAACTTAAATGTACAAGTCCAAGTGGATCAAGTATGTCCCCAATTCTTTCCCTGAAGTTAGAGCATAAAATGCACTAAAAATGACAACACAGAGATTGTTTTGCTGTTTCAACTTTACCTATGAAGTAACAGGTGGGCAGGAAGAGAGAGAGAGATGGTGGGTAACAAAGGAAATACAGGGGGAAAAATTCACCAAAAAAAAAAAAAAAGCCCTCTTACTAACATATTCAGCAAATTGGCATTTGATGTGGAGAAAATATTCACTTAAGAATGCAACTACATTGCAATGCAGAAAAACCAAAGCTGGTTATACCTACCAGAGATCGTCGCATCTGGGTCAATATACTCATAAAGCAATCAAAGCTGATCATCCCTTCTGGACTTTGCAGCAACTTGGTTTTCTCCATGGTGTTTACTACAGCTGAAGCACCTAAAGCCATTTCTATCCATTCAAGAAGGTATCTCAAGGCACCTCGTTGGGCAGCCAAACCAAGAAGCAACTCAGAAGCTAATCTACGACCTAGAGTATCTGCCCCAGAGTTTGGAATCGTTACTCCTTTAAGAAAAGTTGTTACTTGCGATAAACAGTCCAAACCCATTGGTGGAATCTTGCTTTCATTTGCTAGAGATAAAGGTGGTAAAGAGCTCACAACCTCTATTGCAGTATGGATAACATCATTGCAGAGACTGAGGCCAGATCCTGCCGCAGGCATCATCCAGCTTTGTCTCAGCAGTGCAAATAACAGGCTCAATCCAGTCCGAACTCCCATTTCTATGAGCGCATCTGTGCTTGACCTCGGGCGCTCACTGACAGAGTGCACATCTGTGGATCCAGAACTGTTTTCTGGTGAATGCTGTTGCTGTTTCACCTTACCCTTATCATGATATTTATTAGAAAGTGCATAGAAGACACGCTGCAGCACAAGGAGACGCTTTCGAAGAGCTCCAGCAAACGGAGAGTCTGAGCACACCATCTTTGCCAGTGCCAGCTGGCTGCTAAGAAGGGCATCCAAATAGTGGTCCTGTTCATCACTAGATAAAGATTCCCTCTCAAAATCTGGTAACTGAGGTCCTTTGAGGCACAAAACCTGCTGGGGCAATGGCACTACTTCTTTATTGCTAACTAACTTAGCATACAAGACAGAAACCCCCTCCCTTGTTGCAATAGATTCACTGTCTTCTGTGATCCAGGAGCTGTTTAGGTGCTCAAGCCATTTCAGCTTCACAGGTGGGACCATAGCTGCCATGCTGGTTTACTTCTTTGCCATTAGTCCTGAAGATGAAAAAAAAATGTCAATAGGTATGCAATACTATCTACAGATCTTATTACTTATATAGCATGACAAACCCAAATAACCCTTTCAGAAGGCAAGCAGCAAAAGATTACCCACCAAGAATTACCAGTTTCACCATTTGACCTACAGGTATGTGCAACTTACTTAACATGATGTAAGAATTCTAGTGTAAAGTCAGTCTGAATTTTCTAAATCCCTATGCACAAAAATTCACACAAAGCAAATTTAATTCTGCTAAGTGACATGAACAGCATTTAAAAGATAAGGCAATTTAAGGTTTGGATGTCAACAACCACAAAGGAGCAGGGCTGATAAGCATACCTCAGCACTATGATGATTTATATCTGCAAGATCATCCATGTAATGGTATGATATTTTGCCATTTTATATGAATAAACAATCACAATTCCAAAAACATACACTGAGTTTGAAAAATTTCTCACATACAAGAATACAGACTTATCACAAATAGTTGAGTCCAGGGTTCTCCTAACTCGATGTCAGAGAAAATTTTTAAAAATTAATAAATTAAAAGAACATTCTGATCCCAAAGAGACACTACAGTTACTAATTTTAATGCCGATGGCATTTAGAACTTCAGTTTCTTCAAGACAAGTCTTGATGTCAACTCTAGGTTTTGCCAAGGTAGTTCATAGCTTAATATGCAGAGGCTTCCTCAAAGTGAGAGTTTTCAAACTGCTCATTTTAAAAGAATTTTCTTTAAAGTAATGCTTTACCTCCTATTGTACAAAACAGCTTTGTTTAACTCCTGCTTTATAATCATTAACCACGGGTTACATAGGTTCTGAACGATCACTTTCTGTTCTTTGACCCTTTAAGTCCTAATGTATCACAATTTCACAAAAAAGTACTATAATTTCCGAGAGGAGAGTTCTGCGTCCTTTGGTAGTGTGAGCCTTATTTGATCTAATTTCAGACTAAACTCCTGGGTGTGGAGGGAGTCTCTGCCATGCAGTGAAAGTCGGTGCTGCTGCCACGCCATGCTTGTAGGGCAACGGGTAACAGGCAGTGCAACTTGGTCCCCATTTTGTCTTGACATCTCACATTTAGAAAACATAAATTAAAAGTATAAACTAGTACAGTTATTTTGGCAAAATATCTGCCAAAAAAGCATTCTGTGTGCTATTAAGCACCCGCTTTTATTTCAGCCAAATTTTCCATTAATAGATTAATACCTTCATAAAAAGCTTTATGCGAGCCCCCATGATCCATACCCAAGTAACTCCTGTGGCACTACAGCAGCCCCTTACCCAGGTCTGTCCCACAGAAACTGGAGCCATAGCTGTCAAGTACCACACAGAGCAGGGAGCATTCCTTGCATTTCATAGAAGGCACACCTTCTATCTACTCACACCACAAAACTCCTCAGCAGCTCAGCCTCCAAGTGACACAGAGAGATACTATTACACCCAGGACCCTGTTTACTAAAAAAGAGCAACACTGTCTCATTTATCAGAAAGGATTTGACAACTACCATTTGCTCCTAATAGAAACTGAAAGGCAATTAATGAAAACATCCCAGCTCGGGTCTTATGTGAAGTTTGTGCCTTCTCAAGAGGTAAAACATGGGGATATAGCTCCATTAAGAAGTTCCCTGAACAGACTCATTCATGGGCTTTATGCTTTTACCAGCTACTCTTCTTTCAGAAATTTTAGAATGTGCTCATGCACCTCAAAGGTGCAAATACTGCTGCTTTTCCTGAAAAATTAAAGAGGTTTTTTCCCTCCTGCTCTTGTATGTATCTCTAAAAACAGAGACTGAAGCTTGAAGCTGAGATCTTAGCAGTGCCCTACTCTCCTGCAACTTTCAGAAGAAATCTGTTGTTCCACCTTGAAAATAACATTCAGTTTCGTGTGACAGGCAGAAGGCTTTAACCAGACACTGCTGATATGCCTGGAAATGCTCTCTGAATACAAATGTAAAAGATCGCTGTCTCTGCATGTAACTATTACAGATCACTGAAGTTAAGCAGAAACGAGGTGGTTGCACAGTGCAAAGGTAGGGTTTATTTCTTCCAGCTCACTGCCACAAATCCAAGCTTTATAATTGCTCCAGAGCCTGGACATCTCAGTTCTTTTTAGGGCAGGCAAAGAGAAAATACATTTGGCTTTGAAAACTCAAGTGAACACTCACTGCTGTTTCACTATATCTGACCACCGCATGGTCAGGTGAACATGTGGAGGTACTAAGTGTGCAGGGGGGCCAGCCCCAAAGTGTGCAGTCCAACACACTTTCTGAACATGCTGATCACACGTCCAAGCACAAAAGGAGAAGCCACAAACATGTGACAAGTGGAGAGAAGTACTTTTCTTTCATCACTATAAACGTATAATAGTCGAAATATATAGCAACAGTAGAACTATTTCAACACTGGAACACTTAAAGCACTTCAAACTAAAGTGTCCACAACTTTCTGGGATTTGTATTAAAAAAAATAATAATAAAAAAAGCCCAGCTCACTTGCCCTTATTCTTCCCTATCTCCTCCTGCTCCCAGGGAAAAAAAAAAAAAGTAAACTGCAAGAACATGCAACACAACTCATTTGTCATATCTTTTAGAACCATAGTTCCTGTTGAGGAAATCACCATTTTGGGGAAGTAAATGTTCGCATATATATATATATGCCTACTGGTAAGTCAATTAAAATGGGACTTAAAACTCATAGCTGAACAAGGATTCCAACAGTATTACCAAATTTAACACCTGCTGTTTGTTTCTCTTACATCAGATGAAATGCAATGTGAAGAAAATAATTTTAAAATGAAAGTGAAAACACAAGGAACATAATCAGGGAAGGCTTTTGCCTGAGCTAAAAGAACTGCAGAACAATTTAATTATGGAAGAAAAAAATTTTAAGAGAGCTCTCTTTTAATGTCATAAGAAACATGGACATTTCCTGCAGCAGAGACAAAGGTTCTTTTTCCTTTTATCAGTTCATTGCTTTAAATGCACCAAAGGTGAACCTACAAATTCCAAAGCTAAAACCCACTGCAGACTGAATGTGCATCCCCTAGGTTTCAGATTCCATCTCTTCAAGCTCAAAAGTCAAAGCCAGGTACTACTTCTGGTCTGTTCATGGTTTTCCCATTATGTAAACAAACACACAACATAGCTAAACCACCACTCGAATTATAAGCTCAGAATCGACTCTCCACATCTTGCAATAACCAGTAAGCATAGACAGGATATAAGACGATGCATTTCAAATTTAAAGAAAGCAACTTATAAGCAGCACTAATGATTGTGAAACCATAATAATTAAATGATTGGCATGTATTTCCACACAGCCAAGAACTCAGAAAGAAAGCTGATGACAAATTTCAGTACCCCTCTCCCCACTTATTTCTCTTCAGCTATTTAGTTAGATGATGATTCTTAAGAAGTTTTGGCTTAGATGTGTTTGCTGCACTTAAGGAAAAAATAAACACAAAATCAAGAGCCTGCAAATGTTTGTCAGAAAGACAGAGTAAACACTAATAATAACTGATACACTTAAGATCTTCCCTTTTGAGTAAAAATAGGGAAAAAAGAGAGAAGTTGACATATTTCAGGGAAAGCATGCAGTCTTAAGTGGCCTAGCAAATATTTTTAAAGAATTTAAAATTTGCTGTGTTATTAAAGAGTTTGGTTTTTCCTTAATTAGGAATCAATTCAGCCTGAAACCACCCGCTAATTTTTATAGGTCACTTAAAACATTAATTTTGTGGTGGAAGCTTGCCTACAATAACTAATACATGACTTCTATTAAAAGTGTGAATGGCCTGTTGCAAGTCATTATTAAATACAACAGACTATTGGGCATATTAAAAATAAGTTCATATCACTAATGAAATAGGCCAAACAGACAATTCTTTCACTGAGAAAAACTGCATCTTTTTTAAGGAAAAAAGAACTATTCCTCTATCTCAAACAAGAATGAAGTAAGAGACTGGAGATGCATCTAACTATATTTACAAGTTATTTCCATGAAACAAAAATAAATTATAAGGAGATAAACTATGAATGCTGTTCCTTCCTTATCTCTGCCACCACAGCAATTTAATCAGAGAAACAGGAATTTGATCTTGTTATTAATCCCAGCTTGCTTATTTCATATATACAATACCAAGTCACTGATTGCACGGATGACTTAACACCTTAATGTACAACTGACCAGGAGATACAACAAAATAGGTATTCCGTTACAAATGTTTCAATATTTATATATATACACACACACATATATATATATATATTGGTATTTATATTAGATACTAAAAATATCTGTTTCACATATGTGAAATGTGTCTGAAGCACAAGTAATGTTTCTGTAATTATTTATTTTCAAAAGGGAATAATTCTTGCAAAGTATTTCAGTTAGCATCAAAGTGATATTATCAAGAAAATCAGAAAAGTAGAACTTCTTGTGTGTTTATATAAAAATTGGCATGCATAAGGTAAAATGGGACTGAGAAGTAACAGTAAATTTTACAGGCACTTAACACCATGTCCTAAATTAGCTATGGAAAGAGATTTTTCTAGAAAGGGAACAAACACCAAAGATTTCTCATAAAACCACCTGGTTGGCTCAGACATGAGCACTGTCAAACCTCTAAGAACAAGTATTTTTTTCAGATTTTTACTACAGCTTCAGGAAACCAGAAAGTTTTTAGGTCTTCTCACTTTGAGATTAAGTGGGACAGCTTTGATCACCTTCAAATGGAAGAACAGGAACTCACAAAGGGGAAAAAATCATTACTAAAGAAGTTAGTAAGAGAAGTTCTCAACTTCAACAAAGTCAAACGAGTGAGGACTTTGGAAACCGCCCCAAATACTCCTATATTCCAAGGGCACAGGGGGAAATGTGAACAGAGAAATTAGAATAATTTACAAAGTACTTTGGCATGGGGTTGAAGGTTAAAGTCTGTGAAGTTATGAAGATTCTGTTTCTGAGTCCAGAATGAAAGACAGGTCTTGGACAGAATACACACACTTTCCAAAGGAATTTCCATAGTCTTCCCTTTCCACGTCAGTTTGGAGATTATGGGAGATACCTGAATTCATCACCCCAGAACCACCTCTATCCAGCCAACAAATTTATCCTAATATAAGTAAACAGGAAGTTCCCTTCTAAGGTTTAGACTTAAAAAATGCGTAGAATTTAAAAAAGCTCCTTAGAAGTTGCTGTGTGTACATCTAAGAGAATGATTGCTGGGACAATTTAAAGAAAGGTAGAGATTAGGCAGAAGCCGTACAGTGCGGCTGCATCACACCCTCTAGCTCCTTTAGAGGAGATCAGGAAGATCACGAACAGCTCTAGGCAGTTCCAGAGAGGTAACATAGAATTCCTGCAGGAAGGGATATGGTATGAAAGTCACAACAAGAAAAAATTGAGGGTTTTATGTTTTGTTCTGAAGAAAGTTGTAGAAAAGATCCTTAAAAAGTAGAAGACAGGATTATTATCTTGCTCTTTTAAATAGAGAGTGTAACAGCACAATTTCCCCACAAAACCAGATGTATTTTTTCAGTCCTTAGCACACACACTCAACTTATCAACAGACAGAAACCATCAAAACACGTGGAAGGGAGGAGCTGATTTTACAGCCCTTTTTTTCTCTCTTCCCCAAATCATCATCTCCAACACAGTGGCTCTACCTCACTGCCAAATGCAGGTAATCACTGCTATTCCAGCAAGAGAAATAGAAGTTCATAGATAAAGAGGAAGAAGGTGCAACTGCTGTTCAATCTGAACAATCAGCTCAGAAATGTAGATAAATCTGGAAACACACTGATTTCCCACTGCTTGTACAAACCTGAATCTTCCTGCTTGTTATTTTACAGCTTTGTGCTTTCGTCCTTGTACAAGGCCCAAAGAAGTAAACATTGTAATACAGGAATAAAAAGCAAAATTGATCTTACATAAAGTGTTGTCAAATGAACGTAGCGAACAAGGGGAATGTATTTTAACCTAGTCTTTAATCTAGGCGTAACTTCTCACTGTCCATGGAGATTTTCAAACATATAAAATTATATACAGTATCTTAAATCAGCATGAAGAAAATCTTTTTCTTCAATCAGTGACACTAGCACACACACTGAAGATATAACAAGGATGGAATTTATCAAAGCTACATACTACTAACAAAGCTACAACCATGTTTTTATTTAACTTAGCTTCACTACAGCAGAAATCAAGCACACACAAAAATAATTATTCTGACAGAAGCCAAGTGCTCAGGCTCTTAGAACTCCTACAAAAGTAGCTGAAAGCTTTGTTTTCTGCAAAGCTCTTGAAAAACTGTACTTACAAAGCCATAAATATTTTATCTCCTAAAAATCAAGTTTTCTCAGAGGAAAAATAAACCTCACAAGCACTTACTCTCTCCCTCTCTGCAATCAGCAATTTCAGCAACCTTTGTAAGACGCTGACGACATTTATTTTATGGGAACCTAATTACAAAAGCTTGTGACACAAGAAGTCCATCTGTACAGTCAAATCACAGGCAGGAAACAGCAAAATGAAATATGAAGATCTGGTTGTGAAACTGAATTCTATTCACTGCCTGCCTGCAATGTTGTGCCAAACACATATATAGAGCTCTTCACTGTGTGTTCATTGACAATGAACTCCCTGGAGTCTGCAGCAGTTCCATTTATTATTTTCAACATGAGGGACTCCTAGGTTACCTCCTGTGCTCAAGGTCCTTTCAGCATGATGTCACCTGGATGGTTTCTAAAAAGGATTAGAAAATTTAATATTTAAACAGATGGCAGCCAAATCACACTACAGCTCTTGATGCTGCTACAAGTAGTTAAAGCTTTGTTTGCAACGGTGAGAAATTAACTTCTGTGATGGGCAGAAAAATCAAGCATTTTGTGCCTCACGCAAAACTCAGGAAGGATTTCATAATCAGAATAATCAGATAATTTTACGAGCTCATTAAGAATATAATTCAATTAATTCACTGACTACTGAACAATTTTATTCTGGGCTGTTATTTTAGATAATTTTTGATATAATATACATTCTGAGTTCATTGCCAATCACAGCTCTGGAAAAGGTAATTTACTAAAACTATGACAGAAAACAAAATGCAACCTGTTTCTATTTACTGCCTCACTGACGACAGTATTACAGCTGCATTATACAAGTGGAATCTCTTCAAAGTTGCAACATTTTACTTTCTTAGCATATGCACTTAGAACTCTTCTAAATTATTTAATTCAAATACATGTAACGTTCTTACCAGTAAACCAAAGTGTGTATCCAAGCCCACTAAATTATTATCTCAATATACTGTCAATTTCCTAACCTGTAGGACACCAGAGCTGAATGTGGAATTCAAGATACGGCTGTACCTCTATTTTGTGCAACAGAAGGCCTGTTCTCTGGTTTTGCCAAGTTCCACTCCTAACAGTTCCTGACGTTCCATAAAATGACAGATTATCTTAAGGTTTTATCATTCCAGTCCTTCTTACTTTTTACAAAAAAGCCACAAAGTCCCAGTAACAATCTTGCTTCACATGCTGCCAGCTGATAAAGTGCAGCAATTTTTGCAATACCTACTAGAATTTTATAATCTGAAAGTACAACTAAACCAAACTGATTTGTTTCCCTTTTTTCATAAATAAGGGATTGTATATACAGAATTTAGCAGCAGGTATCAAGAGCTCCAAACAGTGTTTACAGCCTTTTACTTGAAAGGTGATTTAGAAACCAAGAATATCTAAAAGTAATTAAAATCCTGCCTTGCCACATGCCAAAAATGTGAAATGTACAGAAATGTAAAACCCACAAGACATTTCATATTGCTCATGGCCAGAGGACACTATGACAGTTGAAACCAGCAGGACATGATGTTGCCTAGAAAAGTTATCTGTTCACCATTTCACTAGTGCCAAAAAGCACTGTAGGTCACTATGCAAGAAAAGAATCTTCAAATGTTCTTTTTGGCCCGTCATGCAGTCAAGACACACTGCCATGACAGATGCAAGGTGAATGTCATCCATTCAAAACAGGGAAAGTAAAAGAGAAAACAATAAATTAGAAAACACTGACACTGCAGAGAAATTACTACAAAGTCAAAAAGAATTGAAAGCAAAGAGACAAAAAGTGTCACTAGAAGCAGCAAAAAAAAAAAAAAAAGATAAAAAGGCAGCAGTGCTAGTAACAGGAGATGGGCTGTAAAACAGTGCAGAAAAAATGAGTTGTGGTCTCCTACAAATCTGGAATGGGAAGCAAGGAACAAAAGGAGCTAACTCAGAAAAAGCAAGCAAGAACAGCAGCTACAACAGATTGTTCTTCAATCCTGAAACATTACAGTGAAATACACACCAGCATTAATTCATGTGAACATCTGTCTCCATTGAGCACAATGGCTACTATCTTTCCTCATTGTATTAACCTCCTGCTCAGCATATGGAAACCAAATGAATGACATCATCATTCAGAATAAGATTAATTATGCAAACAACCATCAACTTTTCTTTCCAAATACTGAATTCCACCTAACCTTGTATTTGTTAAGTAAGCCATGGTAAGGTTCTACTTGATATTTTTCCAGTTTTAGTCTTCCTACACGATTTTAAGTTCCTGAGGGATTATTTATTTATTTGTTATCGGGTATAGTACTGGAACCAATATAACCCTATACTTTCAGCTGGTCACAACTGGTCTTTCCAAAAACCTTTTTGCAGACAGACTAAAGGAAGACAAAGTTATTTTTAAGTTAATATGAAATTAAAGCTATTTGCCCTTTTGCCATTAGGGTTTAAAAATAAAGTGATACAAAAACCTAATCACAGTTTGTCAATGTAAACCCCTGGGGGCTGTACAAAATCTACCCAAGCAGATAAGAAATAAAAATCATCATTATTGTTCGGAAGATAAAATTAGAAAAGTCAATTGAATCCATTACTTCTTCAGATGCTTTAAGGTTACTGGAACAAAATCTGAGAAAGCAAGATGCTCCATATACACAATCACCAAAAGTGGTTTGTGAAGAGGAGCTGAGAAGCAGAAATCCCCATGCATCAAAAACATCCCAACAGTTCGATCAAAGAAAGTTGCCTGATCTTGCACAGGAAAAGGGATGAAAACTCTGATGTGGTTTCAGCACTACCACTCTCCCCAAAAGGTACGATCGCTTGTACTTCTACTGTGTAGTTAGAGTATTTTCAACCACCGCAACACGTAGAAAGAGACTTTTTTTTTTTTTTTGCAAAAACTACAAAAATCTTGAAGATGTATTTACTAGAAATCATGACTTGAAATTGAGAAACTTAGCAACAGACAGGAGAGTGCAACATGTACAGACAGTGAAAATTCAAACACATTCAACTTTCAAGTTAGCTGTATGTAAGCAGAAAGGTGGACTGCAGCCTACAGACAAACAGACAAGATACAGACAGATATTTATAAAGGGGGATGTATAAGAGCAAGGGAGAGATTGCTGTTATCAGGGACTGTGGTGACAGGACAACTGGAAATGGTTTTAAACTGAATATGGGTAGGTTTAGATTGGATATAAAGAAAAAATGTCTCAATGAGGGTGGTGAGACACTGAAGCAGGTTACCCAGCTAAGTTGTGGATGCCCCTTTGTGTTAACACTTTCTGTTAATATTTGCTTTTCTTGACTCTGAGAGCTCAATTTATAACTAATTGAAAAAGAAACTTCTGTTGTGTACATTCATGCATTTGTAAGGAAATGTTTTGAGGATGATATTTCAGTATTATCTAGTCCTGACAGCAAAAAACCCAAATTATTACTAGTAAGGAGGAATCAAACTGCAGGCTCTTCTTTAAGCAGCAAATTAATTCCAGCTCCCAGCAGAGAAGATGATTGCTTGAGCCACCTGAACATCCTCCCAACTAGCTTGGTGACATCAGGTCAATCATAACAGACAGTCCATGCCAGGGAATCTGCCTGGCCATTTCCAAGGTCACAGTTATACTTGCTGTTGATGGGCAAATCCTGTAGCCACTGGGCTCCATGTGGGCTTTGTTTTCTTTTTTAAAAATTAAGAATTTACAAGGATTATTCTGAATTACTTTAATGCACAACAAGCAGCTGAAGCACACTGGCAGTTATTTCAAGCAGCCCTGTGAAAGCAGAGCTTCGATTTCTGAGGGCTACTTCAGATGTTTTTAAAGATAACACCTACTAGATTTGAATGTTCCACTTGACTGTCAGTCACTACAAGGGAGACAGACAAAAAGAAAACCTGGCAGCAATTTCAGTTTTTGAGTACTTCTGAGAGCCAATCATGGAAAACACAACCAGCACAGTACTCACCATTCACTATCACGACTTTGCCAGGAGGAAGTCAAAGCAACCATAGAGAATTGCATCCTAATTTTAACTAGAACACATCAGTGCAAGATAAAAATCTCTCGAGTTACAGGAACAGAGGAAGATTAAGTATCTGTACAGGATCTAAGACTGTTGTATTGAAAGGCTAATGACTTCCTAACAACATATGACCAGAAATCAAAAGCCTGCTCCACCAAGCCTACCTGAAACACATGTAATTTCTGTCTCCATTACTTATTTTTAAAATGGGAATAAGTGCATCTCTACCCCATGAGTATTACAAGAATAGTTACACTAAAAACAGAAAGGACAGGAATACTATGTGTGTCTTAACACCTTAAACAAAAGTACTTAAAGATACATAATTTTACTACTCAAACACAAATAGTATTACTAATTTCACATGTAACTTTCCCCATATTTCAAATGGTCCTACTCCAGTCATTACTCATAATTTAAAATATGCAGAACAGCCTTGTACTGTTTTCTTTGAAAAATAAAGATTATGGCTACCTCAGATTGACAAAAGGCAAAACCAACACAGATCTTTAGTCAAGTCACTTACACTGTTTCCTAATCAACAACTCTCTGCTTAATTCAGTTCTGAAACAGCAGAACAAGTTTTCACTGGTAAATTATTTTTCAATTCACAGATTAGATTAATAAAAAAATGCTGTGTTATAGTCTTACTATGCCAAGCAGTCTCCCAGCAAAAGTAAGTCAAAGACTTTACATTCCTACACTTAATTAACAATTAGATAAACATCTCCTTTACACAGTTTCCAAAAAAATTTCAACTCTCCCACTTCCCCTCCAACCACAAAAACACATTTAGTCTTAATGTTCAAAGAACAAAACATACATGACATATTTAATTATGAACACAGGAGTGGAGAGGGAAACCTCAGTAGAGGTTTGCACTCAGAGACAAAAAGCTTTAAGATGTTTCATTTTAAAACACAACCACTGTGATAAAGACACGTAACAACTTCCTCATAGGTGCAAGGATACAGAAGACTGGCAATGCCCTTCTGTTCTGTAGAACAACATTTCACAGCTTCTAATCTGTCATGCAAAAAACAGATTCCTCTCAGAATGGGGAAGCAGTAGCAGACTGACCAGATATACAGTCTACCTGTCCAGATTAAATACCTCTTATATTCTTCCCCAAAACTACGTGAGACTTTACTCTGAGATCCAGTCCCACATCCTAATGGAGCAGATGTGGTATATATGGGGTCTCTAACAAGGAGCATTAAATTCAGTGCACGTAAACTTAGAGCTCTGAGGCTTTATTATGAAATACCAGCATAGAACACCCGGCTAAACTACAAATCTGATCGACCTCATGACACAATATACATGTGTACATATACAGATATGATATGCATACATGTATGTAGAACATGTGGTTCCAACTACAGGAAATTACACCATTCATGAGGAAACAATCAGCTTAGATATGTGACAACATAAATGTTTCAATTACACTAAACCTTTCCTATATACACTGTGAAAGAGAGAGGGCATAACAAATAAATTCTGCCCTTTAAAAAAAATATGAAAAGCAGTTTGTGTACAGCAACATCTGCATTAAATTAGCCATATGCAGTTTAAAACAAACAAACAAAAAAACAGCAACAAAACACCTGCTAGGACTTCACTCTGAAATACAAAGTCAATCATTTCTAAGAAAAAGTATACATATAGTGTTTCCATGTTGCATGCAAGAGCCAGCAAATATGCCATGGGAAGATGGTGCAATTCAGATGACAGGTCTGGAGACAGAAGGAAGACCTACCTACAGTCATGCACGCAGTTGACGCAGGCAAACATGACAAATTTCAGACTAAATTCTGTGACACCTGCGGGTCTACCTGGGATGCACGTAGCCAGAGATGCATTGAACATTTAGAGGAAAATGCCCGGCCACAATACAACCGCATTCATGGGGCTCACGGCGAAAAAGAACGGGCTCCGACGACCTCAGCCGAAGCACAATGCAGAATTCATACAGCTTATACCGCTTTGAAGAGGCACAAAAAGCCCTCACGAAGGGAGAAGAGCTGTCGGAGGACTCCCGTCCCTCTCCACCCTCAGCAACAGGGCAGCGACACATGACCGGCCCCACCTGCCTCTCCTTTACCTCACGGCCGCCTGCACCTTCTCCCGCTCCCGGACGCCCGCGGCTGCAGCTGCTGCCCCGCGGTGCTGTCGGGTGGGAAGGGCGCGGGGAGAGGGTGGGGAGAGCGCGGGGAGAGCGCGGGGAGAGCCCCCCGGCCCTGGGCTCGCCCAGGCCTCCCACCCCTGCCCGCGCTCCGCAGACCCCACGCGGCCGCGCGCTCACCAGGCAGCGGCGGGGGGAGGCGGCGGTGCTCGGCCCAGGAGCCCCGCGGGGCCGGCGGGGCGCGGGGAGCGGAGCGCGGAGATCCCGCCGGGAGCCGCGTCCTCCCGGCCCGGATTGTCACAAGGAAAACATGACGCGGGAGGGGAGCCGCCGATCTCGCGGGGCTACCGCGCGGCTCTCGCGAGAGCGCCGGCTGCTCCCCGCCTCCCGCGCGCGGGCACGCGCGGCTCGCCGCCGAGACCTGCGGCGGGCGCGGCCCGTGCCGGCAAAATGGAAGCGCTGGGAATGGAGACGGTGCCCACACGGCCGCGTTCATTGGTCTGCTGCAAGCGCGAGGAACAGCAGACGAATGCTTTTGCAGAAAAACGGCGGGAAAAACAGGTCAGGGAAACGAAGCACCTGATTTAGGTGGGGATCCTGATGGAATCGATGTATTGGACAGTCAGTGAAAAGAAGAGAAATGGATGCTGTTTGCAGGGACAAAAAGTGCAGAAAAGGCAGAACGAATCACATCAGTAGACAAGCAGGAGTATATTAAAGCGTTTGCTTAAGCAAAATGAACAACATAACAACGAATAGTAAAATTGTCACTGAGGAATGAAATTCCAAGTCTAAAGAATAAAGGCTTAGATGTCATGGGCTTAGATGGTCGCAGCAACAATGGCTCATCAAGATCAGCGAGGCCACACTGGCAAGAAACAACACAGAAACAACCCACACAAATTGGGAAAGTCTACACAATATTAGGGGCGTCATGACTGAATCAGTAGACGTTCATAGACTAAGTAAGTGGGAAAACTGACAAGAAGCAAGAGGGAAAACTGTGCAAGCAGGGACTGCGTTTGTTTCAGTACATCAGCCTAAGGTAAGGATACAATGGAAGCTTACAAAGATTGATGATGTGAAATAGGTGAACAGGAAATGATTGTTTACATTCTTCCAGTGGAAGAGCTAGAATGTAACAAGAGGAACTAGTAGATGAAAAATTCAGAACAAGGAAAAGAATTAATATTTCTTTATTCACATATAATTAAGCTGTAGAACACCTTGATGTAGGACAAAATATAGTAGAAGTTTACCTGGACTCAAAAAGAGACTGGAAAAATACAAGAAAGAAGGAAGAAAAAAAAAAAAAATCAGTTTACCAAAGACATCTCCTGTGGTTGAAAAACGCCCCAGCCCACAGAAGGCCCTACAATATTTGGGGACATTTATTCTGTGCTTTCTCCTGCCTTTCCTTCCCCAGGCATGGGCTGATGGCTGGCTCAGGCACAGTACCAGTGGACCAGAGATCCCATCCTCATGTCTTTGTCCTATGGCCCCTGCCTCCTGGATCTCTCCTCAGAAGCTGAGTATTAGGGGAGGACCCTAAGGGTAGAGCTCAGCTCCCTGAAGAGACTGTTGTGTTTCATGACATGAGTTCAACCAAATTTGGACTAAATGTCACTTTGGAGACACATCCCAGGTATTGTTGGCTTCTCATTCTGCCTCCTAAAAGGCAACTCGGGGATGCACAGTGTTTTGCATCAGAATAAAACCCAAATGCCTTGCTTCAAAAAGTCTGAGCCAACCGTTAAGCTAAAAGTCACAGACTAAGAAAAAGGTCTCTGTTGGCAATTTATTAATGTAATATCAACCCATAGGATGATGGTCAAGATAACCCATTTTTGTTCAATAAGTTGTAAGATTTTAGTTTTGTACCTCTAACTACACCAGCTAATCTTTTGCCTAAAGTCATAGTGAAACTCTGCTGTGAATGAGCAGCTTCTTTGTTGATGAGACCACCTGTGCTAACAAATACCACCAAAAATGGGGTAAATTATAAAAACATTTTAAAGCGTTCCTGAAGTATTTCAAATGTCAGGTAAAGGATGCTGTGTAAAAAATAAACTTTAAGAAATCAACAGATACATGAAAACACATTCAGTGCAGACATGTCCAGCAGATCTGCCATTCCATAGAAGAGAAAGAATAAATAGACACGCTCAGCAGTGTGTGCTCTTCTCCATGCTCACATGACCCATGCCCACACATATTAGTCACATGAAGACAAAACCTTATCATTAACTGCAGCTTTTATGGTTTGCAGGCTCCACCTGCAGCCAAGCATTCTACAAGTCTGAAGGAATTTCTTAGGTTTGCAAATGTCTGATGTTGTTAAGTTCTGCACACTTACATATTAAGTTCACAAAACTGCAAGGTTTTCTGTTTTGTTTGTCATTTCTTGACCCAGCCCATCGATCACTCTGCAGTACTGAGATTCAGGGGCTCTCCCCTTGCCATTTGCCTGGATGCAGGTGCAGGGCTGGAGGCAGTGCAGGGGCTGTTTCCAGAGGCTCACTGATGTCAGAATGTAAGTTAGCGTGAAGGACCATTGCTATTCATCGTTGAGAATTCTCATATGAAGCTTGTTTATTAGATAGCAACTGTTAATATTTGATATTAACTATAATCCTTGATAAGTTAAGTGACTTCCACAGTTTCTCCTTCAGAGCTGGACCCCCAATGCCTGAACTACTGTCTGCATCTACAGCCAGCTGGACTCAGGAGCTTCTGAACTGGAATAAAACCCAGTGTGGCAAGTGATGCAGGATGAGAAGGTCTATTCCATCACCCTGTACTAAGCAAGCAAGCATCATCAGAATTACTGAGAACCCAGACAATGCAAACAGCATTCTAGCCTACTAGTACCTCTAGTAGGTCTGAAAATAAGGATATAAATAAGGGGAACAAGTCTATATTTGCTCTGACACTACCAATGGCTGTCACCACAATTCAGCCACCTCATCTGAGAGTCAGCTATCATCAAATGAAAACATAGGACTTGCGTAGTTTGGAAATTGCAGAGGCTCCTGAAATTCATTTGGGTATCCTGAGGACAAACCAGAGGAAAGATGAGCCCTCCAGCCACCTGCATCTACATATTAACAGAGCGAAAATAACCAAAAAAGAGTTGAGAAGAGTTTTATGGGACAACCGTAGACATAGGCCAGGAATACCTGAATCTCAGCCTTTCAGTGGGCAACATCATTCAGCCTCTCACCCTCCTCCACAGCAAGCATAAGCAGAAGTATTCAAAACTACAAATCTCAAGAGTTCAGCCCATAATGTCCCTGACTGCAGGACATTCATCCTCCATTTCTATTTACAAAATAGCTTCCATCTTAGCTTCAAAGCATGAGGGAGGCCAAGAGAAAGCCCATATGATCACGGAGCTTTCAAGGGAAAGGAGGCTGTAGATAGTACTTCTGTTATCTCTGTGCTCTCACCTCTCCTTTAAAACAGAAATAATCCTTCATGATGACTGCAGACCTCTCAAGTCCCTTTCCTCCTTCCCAGCTTCACCTGGACTAAGGCAGGTTTCTTCTAGCATTTTGCTCTACAAGACCTGTTTTACATCAATGTTTCCCTATTACTTTGCATGAGTTACTGCATTATTTATTAGTTTAAAATGTACTGTTATATAATCCCATCAAATGTACTTTTAATCTTAAGCAATGAAGAGAAAGGCATGATAATGACAGAACAATGCACAATTTAACATCAAATGTTTTTCTGAAACTCTTAGTAATAATCCTTTTCTTTTTTAGTAACCACATTTAACTCTTCATCCTCTTCTGATCCAAACATTTCACCAGGGCTATGACCAATTTCGCTCTCATTATTTTTCTAAGATCTATTTTTATAATGCAGTGCCTACAACAAGACCCAACATCCAACATGAGGCTAGGCTATTTATCTAGGGCTTATTCTTAACTACTTTTCCACAATTCAGGATAATTTTGGATCATTTCAGAAAATGGGAATTTATATATGAAATACCTCAATTAACTGTGTTTTGATTTTACTGAGTTCTCTTTTTCCAGCAGACTTTGCTAACATTGGCATGCCTTGCTGTTGTCATGGCAATGAAAGGAGTCTGTATGGTTTGGGATGTGACTCAGAAAAAATTTTATACAGAAATGGGCCAACAATTAGAACAAAGGACATTGAATGTTTCTGTGCCACCAGTTAATAAATGGTCAATGGAAAAAAAAGATCTCAAATCAGAACAAATGATAGTGAATAAAACTTGACTGGATAGAAGACATTAAATGGCTTCTATCTAGAAGTCATTTAATCTATCAAGAAGTAATTTAATCTTCTATCTTCTAGACCCTCTCTTGCATTTAGGTCTCTGTGTGGGTACAGCTTTATCACCCCCAAGAGTAATTAAAATCACAGTGATCTGCCTGGGCAATTACTTAACCAGACTAGAAGTCAGATTTGCCCAAAGAAGCTATGTTCCTTGTGTTTAGAAATATGACGAGTCTTGTATTGTGGAATTATCCCAATAAAAACAGTCTCAAGGCCATCATCTCTGTGAGGGCTCCTTCAAAGGCAAGACTCTTCTCACAACGGCTCACAACTTATATTAGGCAAAAGAGAGGCGAGTTTGCCAATTAAAAGATGAGGAAAGGAGCTTGTGGCAGTCACTGAAGAGGTGTGGACAGAGCAGTTGTAAGCATTAAAGCTAACCCACATCAATCTATGAAGTGCATGGAAAAAATATTTATAGCTAGGCTTAAAATACCAATCACCTAAGTCTTCTGTATGTTACTCATGACAACACTGGCTCTTTTCCTGTGGATCCAAGGTACATGAGGGAAGCTGTTATTAGATCATTTGCCTGTGCAGGGATGCCAAATGTGAAGGCACTAAAATATATGCATCTGTGTCAGTCCTTAATTTCATCTTTTGACTCATGTTCTGGAGTGATAGTTCCTCTGCCTGGCACTTCCTGTTCATACCAAGCTGATCCATACTAAGTTTTATTAGAAAGCAATCTAAAGCCACATCCACGTGTACCCCAGTACAAATCATCAGTGCCACAAAATCAGCAGTTTCAGAGCTCAGGATTGCAGGTAGTCATGTCACTTCTTCTACTGTTAGACTCAGCTGTGAAATGCAGAGTAGGAACCAGTCCGAAGTAACCTCAAATTTAAGATCTAGTTCAATCCATGGCCTTCTCTCCCTTTCTTTAGCTAGCTGGTAACTTTTTCAAACTGTTTTGCTCAGCCTAGCTTTGTATCAAGGTTCCACACCTCAAAAATGCCCTTGGCCAAGCCAAGACAAAAAACATTACAGAGAACAACGGGGAAAAACACATGAGAAATGAGGGGTTTGCACTGGAAGACAATGAATGACAATATGCTGGCAAAATTAAAAGGAATATATGTGAACAACTAAGTAACAACTGAATTCATACACAAAACTAATTCCAAACTAATCCATGAAACATTTTGAGAATAAGTGGCAAGCACGTTACTAGGACTTCAGGAGGATTAGTAATTCTCATTACCTCAATATGGTAACACCCAGTACACAGCCACAGTGCAGCTTAAATATTGTGTCACAATAATACCTATATGCATAGAGATACTGGAGAGAACTAAACAACAAAAGAGAATGACCAGTGGTCAAAGTACCATTCATAGGATTGCCATTCCCAGCTGCATTCTTATGGGTTGTTCACCATTCCTTCAGGGTTTCATGAGTAAATGTTGGTGCTATGCTGTCCTTTAAAAACCCCTCTTGTGCTACCTTGTAGTGTGTCCCCACTTCCCATGCTTTTAGCAGTACTGTCAGGAAAAGTGCCTGTCACAATTGCTTTCCCCTGCCATGCCCTGCCGTCTTTCCTACTCGGTGAGTAAGACTTCCTTTGAGTGGAAACATGGAAAAAAGGCAGCACAGAGCTCTAACAATCCCTTTGTGCTTACTACTGGAGACTTCCTGTCCCTTTGCATTTTGCGTGGAGAGGTTATCCAGCTTCCATGGCCTTGGAGCAACAGGAGCAAATAGAGCAGTTGGTCTTGGCAGGACACAGGGGGATGGACCCAAACTCTGCCAAATATAGCACTCAAGAGCTGTGTGCCCATCCCCAGCACGCTCAGAGCCCTCCCAAAAGGGAGCAGCCAGCAGGGTCACACCAGTTAATATTCACAGAGAGTTGCATAATATCAAACTGGGCTCAGCAGCAAAGGAACGCTCGAGCTGTTTCAAGCAAGCACTTTTCTGGTTTCTTCAATGGAATCCAGGACAGGTGAAAAATTTAGGAAAGGAAGACTAAAGTTTATGTCATTCATAAGCACAGCACTGATCCAGTTCCCATCTTCATCACAAGAAAAAAAAGCCTTTATTTAGAGGGCTTCAGTTAAGCAAAAAGCTTCTGGTTTTTTTATTGAGACCATCTGACCTTGAGTAAGTCCCTTTCCTTGTTATTTCTCCCTGAAATGAGTTATACATCTAACTACTGGCAGAGTTATACATCTAACTACTGCTTTCAAATTACTCTAATCTTTTTGCACAAATGCAAAATATTATCATCCTTTACCACAACTGTTTCATGCAAGATCCTATGCATCTTTTCTTTCATCAAGAATTTTATTTTGTAAGTCAGAATATACAATAATTTTATAAAAGGCATTAACAAATATTAAACCTAGGAAAAGAATTTTCTAATTTTTTTTTTTAATAATTGTGATTTAGTTTTCTTTGCGGAATACAAATGCATAAAAAAGATAAGAGCTCTCCTCAAAATTAGCAACATTCCAAGACCATGATTACACAGAGTACTCAGGTAATTGAAGCCTGAAGGCCTGAGAAATACTGTAAAACCTTTTGTCTGTACAGCATATTCAAATGCATTTTTAGAAAGAATTTCTTTTTCCACGTTATCTAGATCATTCCTCAGAATAAACCAGACAAAATTTAAAAAAACAGATTTTGAGAAAAATCTTTTTGGAAAAAACCCAAACGTGCAACTCTATTTTTGTCCCAGAATTCCTCTTTCTGAACTTGAGGTACAAAAGCAATTTTGATTTTTCTCTGAGTCTATCTTCCTTTTCAATTCTGACAGCTATGTTTCTTCCTTGCTCATGCACCTTTTCACTACTTTTCCCTCTCTTTTCCTAACAGCTATTTGTCTAGTCCTCTAACCTCTTTTTTTTATACCGGCTTTTCTTTGGCTTCTGCCAGTTCATTAACATTTTTCTAGTCTTTAACTCAAAGTGAATATTCTAGCTGTTGTCTGAAAGCTGCACAATGAGGAATTATCCTTGTGTTTTCAATGAATCAATGACTACTCTGTAAGGCTAAAAGCAGTTTTTCTCTTCCCACTGTTTTCACGTTTCCTTTCATTCCGTTTGTTCTTGCATTCAATTTTTTTTTCCAGCAAACACCACAAGACAAATAATGTCCTCCCACACCTTTCATTTTGAGATCTCACAATACGTTTTAAAAGTGTTTTAAAAAGAATCCTCCTTCCCTTAAATGGGGGACAGGGAAAGGTACAAATAGGATACAGTTATCTCATCCCAATATGTCTAGCACAGGCTGTATTTCTGTTCAGCATGTTACCTAATATTCTCCTTTTTCAAGAAAACCCCTGTTCATAGTGTTCTGTGTAGAAGGGACTGGTAAAGTTCCAAACTGTTCGTCTGTCCCACACAGCTCCTTGGGCTGCTTCCACCACAATACCTGGCTGCTGCTGGACAAGGAATGCACCCATTCACAGGGGAGACTCAGAAGTGTAAAGGTCACTTTCCAAATGAATACTGGAAAGAAATCTTTCACTTGGAGTGTTATCATCATCTTCATTTCAGAGAGGTAAAAACTAAGCCTAAACAGATGGAGCAACTTTTCCAATACCAGGGGTTAACCCAAAAGCCCAGAGTTCCTTCCACGCGTGTCTGGATCTGTATGTGCCGTGAAGTCCTGGACTCGACAGACAGAATCACAGAGCAACTAACAGACATTTCCTCTTTGACATAGCTAATTCAGCCCTAAATCACCCAGAAAAGGAACAAGTTAAACCATTTATGTCATGAAACACTAATAAACATTTCACCCAATTCTACAATGAGAATTATGAAAACAAGCAGGAGCTGATAAAACTGATTAAAAGAAAAGGGGGAAAAAAAAAAAAAAAGGCAAGGCAAATACACAACAGACAATTCATTTAAAACCCCATCCTACACCTACTTTTGAATTTTCTCCAAATGGACTATATCAAGCTCCACATAGATAGTGTTAAATCAATTTACTTACAGAATCACATGGAAAAATAACATGAAAAACCTTTCATTCCTCTTCCCAAGAGTGAAATCAAGCTACCACCCAATACACCATAGGTTGTTTGTTTGTTTGTTTGTTTGTTTGTTTAAAAAAAACCTGGAATTCTCCTAACAGAAAAAAAAGAATATAAAATAACCCTGAGTTTTGCTTTGAAATGGAAAGCAGTTCCATTATATAGAAATGTTTGGCTAGATGAATAGAAAGCTCTGCCTTTTGCATGAAAAGGGCTGCAAAGAGCATCCTGTTTAACCAAGCTGGTGTCCTAAAGAACAGCTTATCAATACATCCTCTGAGTAATTTGCACATTTAGGATGGGATGTAAGTTACCCCTATTTGAACTTTATGGATCATTTTTTGAATTAGCTTAGAAATTCAGTATGTCAGTTTTCTGCTTTCAGCTGAAGCACTCACTAAGTTCCTACTCTCTGCTATCACACATAGAGTTTACCATATAAACGTTCAATTAGATACCTGCTATGCCAGCCTTTGAGCAAGGAGAGGCTTTGGGATCCTTTTCGGTCCTGCTCTCACCTTTGTATTTCAGTGAGGTTATCCAGTGCTGAATATTGGTGCTAAGAACAAAGTCCAAGCTATGGAATTAAACATACTGATAAGACGGGTGCCAGAATGGCTCATTTCAGCATGGTGACGTGGGAATGACAATAGGCATCTCTCTTCTGTTGCTGTGGGGTGTCACAGAAATAAAAACTCCTATTACATTGGCAGGTACCAGGACACGGTACATGGACAATGCCTAAGGACAGTCGATGGCCCTACACCCACTGCCATCTCCTACACCTCCCCTTAATGTTTGCTGCCTGCACTCTCCAATACAGTGACCCTTTCCCACCTCTCCCAGCTTCTCCTCCGTGTCATTCCCCTGCTGCCCTCATCCACTAACCTTTCTCCCCTTTTTAAGGTCATTTTCCAGTTTATCTCTCTCCTGAACATGTGAACATGTGACCCAGCCCCCTGCACTGCAAGGGCAGCCAGCCTGCAAATACACTTTATTCTAGCTGGCCTCTGCTCAGTGCACACAACATGACTGGCGCAGCAGCCACTCCCTCACGCTGCCAGGGGCCTGTGTCCTTTAGCCTGGTGCAGAGGAGCTTCAGTGGAACACTAACCTGGTGCTTGGAAAGGCAACATGTCCCACTTCAGTGCTTGTTCACATGAGCATCAGGCAGAGGAGAGGCTCCAACATTGGCTAGGTACAATAGAAGTTGGGGGAAGCAGAGGAAGCACAGGAGTGAGACAGTTTAATATTTTATTTTGTCTGCAATATTTTCAATGCCTGGATTCTGACTGGCCCACCATCATTCACAAGCTTTCTGTAGGATGTATGGCCACACACAACAGAAAACAAACTCTTTTAATTCTTGGAGATGCCACTCTAAGAAATGTCTTTAGCTCTTCTTCCATGTAACAGGTGTCCTAAGAAAAATACGCCAAAGGAATTAAAGCCAAAAGTGATGTCATCCTTTCATGTAGCAGCTGAATAAAACAATACAAATTAATATTATTGTTCATGTGCTGCTGGAAGAACGATTTTTAAAGTTCATGACTGAAGACAAAACAAAAAAACCCAGTCCTTTACTTTGGCCACAGTTTAGAAGCGCTGCAACCGTCATGGCCCTGCTAAACCAAAAGCAGCAAAGCAGTTAAAGCAACATGGATAACACTTTCTATTATAGTCACACGCTTCATGTAAGGGTGTCCTGGAATCAAAAGCTGAAATGTGAAAACAAGCTACTGTGAAAACAAGGAATCAACACTACAGGAAGGTAATGCAGATGTATTGTTTGCAACAGTAGCAGTTTTGCAGAAAAATAATTTGGGACATATGGATTGAGAATGTTGAGAGGAAAGCCCTGCTCAGGGTTTGAAAGAGAAGGTAGCGTGAAGAAACCTTGCTGGGTCTTGCCTCCAGATTTCAAAGAATAAGGTATAAAGCTGAAAATTTTTATAAATACACTGGTACGATTAGTGAAAGAGAGAGGGGTCGCTTACACCAGGCCTTTCCAAAAGCAGAACTGTAGTTCTAGTGGCCTGGGCAAAAAGGAAGCTCCCTGACACAATACCCATCACACCAGAGTACTCTGCCTGCTGGTTATCCATGGCTGGTAACTCTTGGGCAGAAACCCTATGAAGACCTGTAGTGATGCTCTCCAGCACCCCTCTGCCATGATCCCTCCACACAGCCAGCCCTTAGGGTTTATCTTATGATCCCATGCCCTGCCAGGGATTAATGGGGATGAAACTGCCAGAGCTGGGCACTGGAGAAGAGATTAGGCTGTCAAGTATATGGAGCAGGGAAGACAATTAGACAAAACAATAGTGAAATAACAGGGAGGGCAGGTATCTGCCTGTCAGTCTTTCCAGGCACTGATGTGGGACATTTGAATTTTCAAACCAAAGTTCATTCCATTCCTGGCTGCTCTAACATGCCCCAGGATCCACAGCGATGCCTAAGCTGAGGCAGGACAAACAGAAAATCTACAGCAATTAAGAGAGCACAGACACGGCCTCTTCCTTTGAAGCAGGCCACTGAGAAGGATTTTCAGGTTTTGCAAAGACAGGAATGCTTAGATCTAAAGAGAGAGACAGCACAGCATAAGTCAAAGCCCCTTCAGAAGAACATCTGGTAGAGATGCACAACCCTGTCCTTCATAGAGCTCAGGGTCAGACTTTTAATTCAATTCTAGATGTTCTCCTCTATCTGAAAATAATGGTTTTTACAGCATGAGAAATCAGGCTGTGCTGCACAATAGTTTGATATACGAATGTGACATGGGAGAAGGACTGCAGGACAATATAGGACAGGAAACAAAGGATAGCTATTGGATCCCAGTGGAGCAGCAGGGCACAGCCCAGGCATGCTGAAAGCAATTAATGCCATGGGAAACGGGCCAGCCTGCCCCGGCCAGCAGCCGTCCCTGCACAACAGCTACAGGGCATCTGCACTGCAGCTTGACATGGTGCCAACCATGGGGCACCTCCAAACACACAATGTCACTTCATATTTTGGGATACTAGTTCAGACAACAAAAAAATACCACCTAGCAAATGCCCAGCAACTTCTCACAGTATTGAGTCGTAATTTCTTGCTTATGAAGTGATCAGATGCTTAACACCCCTTAAGTCACAGTTCAGTGAGAAGTTAAGAAAGTTTTAAGCCTATATTTAAAAATAAGCATGAACCTAGTCTTTTCATGAACATGCTCGATTTTTGTGCGCAAAAACCCACCGTACAAAATAAGTCAAGTTGATCAATGTCTTTCTAAGCCTTAGAGGATATTTCACACCGTTCTGAAAGCTGCCTACGACTAGATGGTGCTCAGACACCAGGTACAAACATGATAAGGGATTTTAAATAGAATACTGTAACAAATTTGCTAGTTTCTATTATGTGTTAATTAGCTAAGCCATTTGAAGACCAGATACAATTTTATTATGCTATGTCTCAATTCTGCTGATCTTTACCATTTGGATCAGAAGAGATCTTGACTAACATTTTATACCTCTACACATAACTTTCTCTGAGGTCACTGCCCTCAAAATCACCATCCTATTTACATTTTTACTGAATAAAATTCAAAAGTAAACAGTGTGTCACTTCCAAAGTACTTAAGACTTAACATGTGCTTGGGTGCGAACCACATGTCTGGCATGAACTGTACTGCCTGAGAACAATTTCAGTAATATGCTATTTCAACAGAGCATAAGAAAGCTGCAGTAGTCATTAGAAAGAAAAATTGGTAAGGAGAGAAAATCTTTACTTCATGCAATTAGAGTGATACTAGGACATTAACATGGCCTTTCTTTTGGATGGCAATTGCTGTACATAGCTATTAATTACAGGAAAAGTTTACTGTACATGAACATTATGAAAGCTTGATTAAAAGCAACTGCATAAAAAATTTATTTGAACAGTACATAGCATTTTATATTTTTCAATTTTTTTTATTTGGTGGTCTTAGATATTTTTCTCTTTTTTACAAAACTTCTGTGTAATCTTTTGTTCTCTACTTCTCTGGGGAATTGTTAAACAAAGCTGCTACAAGTACAAAAAAAGCATAACAGGCTGGATGGGGTAAGAGGAAACCTGTGTGAAGGAGCATTTAAACATGCTTAGCTTTCCTTTGTTACCAAATAAAATATCTTAACTTGCTAACGAATCAACACTAGTGTTGATACAATACAGAAGACTGGCTTTTCAACTGATTCTTAGATTCCTGTGACAATGTTGGAAGTTCATTTTGCTCAATTTCCATACAGAGTTTCCATTTCTTCTGAGAAGAGGAAATATATTCTGAAGAACTACAGCTAGCTGTAGCTTTTTTGCCTTATGTTATGTTAAGGTCGCAGTTTTGGGGACAGGTACACAACAGAACACACTGAAGGTCATGTGACAACAGCCAAGATTCATTGACAGGTGCCCCCTTTTATAGGGAGTTCGAAATTCCCGTGCTTTCACACCTGATTGGTCAGGGTCTCAGCCCCGCCCAGTTCCCTGGCCAATGAAATGTCTGCATTCAGGCTTGAATGGGATTGGCTGGGGTCCCCTGTTTGGGTTGGAATCCAGTCTATCATTATCACACCCCGGGACTTGTTTACCTCTACTCTTTAACGAGCTGGGCTAGTCAAATCGGGTTTGGTTGCAGCCAAATTTTATCTGTGCAGCTTCAGACTTGCTGGAGTTGTCACAGCCTTAAACTAAGCAAGTCACACATTTTGGCTTTCAAGCAGATTTTCCTTGATTTTATTAGTTAATTTATTAACTAATTCTTATTTTTCCTAATTACTGCATGTTACCTTGCAGATTTAAGCTTAATTAGTTTCAAAGCAGACTGAGATAGACACTGGTACTAACCAAAGCCAAGAGAAATAACATTTCTGCAACCTCTTAATAATACTTAGTATACAATGGTTTATTTGAGCTCCCTAACAAATTTGGTTTTCTTTTTTATTTTGTCAACTGCTTTCTCAGCCTTAAATTCAGGTGCAGAGATTTAATAGGGAAAACACCTTTCAGGACCCATGCTTAAGTCCCAGCACAGGTGTAACACATAGCACAGTAAGCACTGCCAGGTGAGGTGTGTTTACTTGAATCAGAACCATCTGTGTTGCTCACAAGCAGTGGCGAGAAATGGAATCAGACTGATTTAGTTATTTAGGAGAATGTGTTCTATCAGTTTGCCAGGAAAGCCCCACTGAGGCTCATTTGATGCTCAAGTAGGAGACATGAACAGATACTAGAATACCTGTGTTGAAAGGTGCCTTTTGAAAGGTCCCCCAAAACATGACTTTCGGGGGAAAAATTTGTTTGCTGCAGTCTCAGAAGGGGGATTTTCACTGATTCTCCACTAGGGATTGGAAAATAATCTAATTCTTTTCGCAGATGTACTCTGGGTGCAGAGTCAGGAACTTAGGCCAAACCATGTGGGGACTGCTCAACAAGTCTCCTTCAGGCCTTTAGTCACCCTTCTGGAGCCCAAAGGATTCCCTCCGTCAGCCCTGTTACCTGGTGGCACTGGGAATCCTGCATTCCTGTCAGTGCTGTATGGAGTGATAAGAGTTTTATCACTCAGGGTGTTGCTTCCAGGCTATGGTCTGCAGAACTGCCGACAGAAGGAGAAGGAAATATTACATCCATCACAGTCTCAGAAGAGTATTTATCTGCCACTTGCAGATAAATAGCATCTTGCAGATAAGTAGTACCCTGTCAGCAGCCTCCCCTTAAGCATACTCTACACTGGATATCTGTTAAGGGGGCAAAGAAGATGTCTCCCCAATAATCACCACTCAAAAAACCCCACCAGGCTGCTTCAGCTATGTGCAATGGATCACTTAAGATTACACAGAGCAGCTTCTGAACAGCTAGCAGCAACCCCCAAAATTCAGCCCTGTAATTTTTCACAGCATGTTTTTGAAGAAGCTCCAATGTTCACAAAAACATAGACAAGGACAGGTCAGTTCCTTTTCCTTGCTAAAATTCACCTGCTGGACTGCTGATCTGTTTCTCCCAAATTAACATTGCTTTGCCAGAATCTTTCAAATTTCCTGCAGATCATGAAGCTTATTAGAGATCAGGCATCCTCTTTTATATGAACACTAACAACAGCAACAAAGGCAGAGACAGACACTTCAGATCACAGCAGGTCGTAAATATTTTCATTAATTTCAATTACAAAAATTGCTTGAAGCTGAGGCATGCAGACTACTAGTGCAGGTTTTGTCATGAAGAGCCTGTCCCAAAAGGCACTGAAAGTCATGTCCCAAACTTCCAGGCAGTATTGCCATTTTTGTCACGTTCAAGTAATGCTGTGCTTTTATTTTGGTTTAAATTGACAGAAGAGGTTTTTATTGCCCTCTTCTGTTAATAAGAATTTTCTAGCAGCAGGTAGGTTCAGTGGTGTGAGATCCTGCTTGGTCTACCTTTAACACTAGACATAAATTACTTGCACAGATAGTTCTAAAGACACACGGGCTTGGCAAGACATTCCAGCCTCTATATCCCCACAGGACTTTTTGGCCCATGTAACCGTTACCTGAACTTACCAAAAATGAAACCCATCCATTAAGTTTTACTTTATTCAGTGGAGTGAAAGCCATTAAATGGAATAAATGTTCATCATTATCAATGGGGAAAAAAAAAAAATTCTCAGTCCAACAGTCTGTAGCCTGTTGATTTTCAGAATAAACAGAACGAACATCTGGAATTCTTACAGTGACTTTTAAAGAAATAAACAGTCAGTGCTCCTTGAAATGAAAAATCTGAGTGGAAGTACAGTTTGAGGTGAAGAGAACAAAGCAAGAAATCTGCATCAGAAGACAGTAAGAAAGGAACCCACAGACTCTTGCAAACATACCCCCCTAGTTTGACAGTCTGGAGAGGTGTACTAGCACATTTATCTTCATTCTGCTTCCTAGAGATTTTGTTCAGAGGTCTTTCCCTTCCAGGTATTCTTACAGAAGATCACTGCTGTTTCTGAAGTGATTGAAACCCCACCTCCCCATCCTATCTGCCCCAAACCATACTTTCCTAGGTAGAATATATGCATTGAACTTACATTTTCTGCCTCCTTGGCACTTAGAAAGCGAAAAGCAAACTTTTCATTTTCCTGAAAACTGCATCATTTTTTTTTCCCACATATTTGATGAAAAGCGAAAGCTGGCACTTTCCTTATGAACATATGGATCTCGCTGATAAGGCTATCTCAAGCACTTGGTCTGTGCTCTGGTACACAGTCTGTGCCACCTCAAGTGCATCCTACCCATGTTTGACAGGCTCTAAGAACTTTTCCACTAAAAACAGCAACTTTGATATGTGCTAATGTTCAAAACTCTTGGTGCGACTCTACAATTAGTAATTAGCATATCCAACAAACTGACTGCCCTCTGAAGTGCATTCAATCCCTACAAAAAAGACACTGAAGAGCAGGGCCCTACTACACCAGGTTAAACTAAACAGCTGCAGGTGCTTTTTCCCCATTAAAAAAGAATTTTAAAAGCTTGTCAAGTGCTTTTCAGCAGCTCATCATAGCCCTCAAATCATTCTACACATGATAGAAAATCATTTCCATAATTACTAATGGGCCCTAGATAACTCACAGAATAAAAAATGCATACCTGAAGCCTAATTCCTCTTCAAGGTTTCTTCCCTTCTGTGCCGTACTGGACCATGGGAGAGCATCTACCTCTGGAGGCAGCCCTGAACTGTCACCTGGAACCGGGCACCAAGCTCCTCCTGTGGAGATAGCCAAGCCCTTCATTAAACACAGCTACTAGAGGTGCTGCAGCTTCTCTCTCGCTCGCTCTCAGCACTTGGAGGTTGCTCAGAGCACAAGGAATGAGCATTTGTCACTACCCTGGTATTGAGGGCTCTCAGCTGAGAGAGCCCACTATGGTGAGACCTCTAGTAGCCACAAGGACCATTTCTGTAATTTAGCTCAAATGCCTTAAGCACACACGATTGCAGACTAAACGGCCTCAACTTTCAAAGCAAAACAAGATGACACCCATTGACATGGAGACACTGAGACCCAGGAAATCACTTCCAGAATGGAGCTGCTACAGCTAACTACATAAAGAAACTACAGGAAGAAAACAAGCAGCTTTTGCACCAGAGTGGAGGCTTCTGAAGGACAGAACTGGTTCAACCTCACTGTGTGCAACTCTGAGGCATATCTGTGTGCAAAAAACACAGCTGTCCTTCCTGTAAGCAGCACTACTCAGGTTCCTCTAACTGCAGTCTGAAAAAATCTGTATTTACCAACGACAGCAAAAGCTGAGGTCTTTGCAGCTTCACATACATGACTATTTTTACCTCTCCATCAGAAACACCAGGATACACTCCTCAAGAAAATCATAAATTGCCTTACATGCTCTAGAAAGCCCAGAACTAGAGATCTAATTAATTTTATAGAGTTTGCTCTGCTAACCGATCAGTCATTTAATTTACTGTGGTTCCATTTACAAAGACATTATAGTGACTCTGCATTAATAACTTTGGGAGATTGTATATTCTTCTGTACATTATATTTTTTCCAACATTGTACATGTCAAATGGAATAGCTCTATGAATTCAGTCTTTAGGATTAAAATAAATAAAATATATATATATATATATAGTATTTGCATAACAACACAACCTTGGGCCACAGGTCACAAGTCTCTTAACCAGCAGGCTCAACTCCTGACTCCTGGCAATGACACACTACGTTTGCCAACAGATCTGCCCCCACCAACTGGCTTTGGATCTACTTCAGTTACACAGCTGCCTGCTTTATGTCGCTCCAGATGTCTACACGCTCGTGTAGAATTTCCTCCTGGCAGAATAAACAAACTCCAGGAAAGGATTTGGAATCTCTAATTTGTTGTGAGTCATTGAAAAGCAATATAATCACGGACAAAGACCCTCTAACTAATTAAAGTTAGACAGTGGTATGTTTATTCACTGGTGGGCATCACGGGAGTCATCTCTGAAAGGCATGGCCGCCCCGAACAAGGCTCTTTGCTCTCTTTATTTTCCAAGATCTTACATACAATACATATGCATAACCCCAGCACCTCCCATCCCCACTCTGTATAAAAATGAGGCTATTAGTCCTTCACGCGTGCGCAGTTCTTCTCTTGAATTGGGTCGGTGGTCTCGAATTGGGTCAGTGGTCTCAAAGGATGAAGTCAGGAGAGTCTTCATCAGGTCTCTGCGACCCTCTGGCACAATCCAAGGTCCCCTGCTTCGTGATTGATTGATACCAAGTCCAGGTGCTGGCCATTGTTCTTACTGGTTTCAATCTGTTCTTATGACAGTTCATTTACTCCACTTTTTCTATAAACAAGCTCATAATATAACAGTTAGCTCTGCCTTAGGCTTCTAATAATCATTAACCTACCATTTACTAATCTAACTTACATCTTGATCAATATAAATTGCTTCTAACCCTTAGCTAAAATCTTAACTCTTTAAAATCATGATTCATTCCCCACTCCTTCTTCAAAGTTAGGAAATTCTTTTACTAATATGTAAATTCTTCTTCATCCAGCGAAATGGTGTGGTAGGGGTCCTTTAAAGCTGTACTATATGCTCTTAATATTAAAGTGAAATCTGCTGGTTGCTTTAGCATTCTCCAGTTCCAAAAAAGTATTATAACAGACCAAATCAAACTTATACCAATTAAAATAAAAAAAAAACAATAATCAAATAAACCAAGGTATTGAGCAAACAAGTTGCAGCTGGTGACTACCCAGAAAGCACATCCCACCAATGATGGGATGGGCCTTCTACTAACTCTTAAATACTCTGTGTAGTCTCTGTGTCATGAGGCATTGTAATCAAAGTTCTCTCTCTTTCTAATTTTTTTTCTTCTTTTCTTTAATCCATGGGGTTTCAATAATTGTGCAACCAGAGTTAAGTTCATCTCCATAGGCACAGGCAATATTTCTTGAACAGTAGTCAAGATTGCCTTTATATGTTGGTGGGATACAACATGTGCCTGATAGGAAAAATCACATTCTTCAATTTTGACAAAGTTACAAATGCACAAGTTAAGTTTCCCCAGCCTTCTTACACAGTTGCATTTGTAACCTTTAACATCTGGATCAGGGACTTACGGGAGACAAAATCATAAGCTTTCCCTTGGCACTTATATTTACCAGTCACATTATAATGCAGTGGTGCTGCATTAGCTGTGGCTATAGCGATGGTCATAAATGCCACAACTTTCCAGGCTATACCTACTTGATTATCCATTACAATTACAAGCTTTCCTATTTTTCAGAAAGTTGTTATACTATACTTATTATTTATTTTCCTGAGAAAGTTTTAATTTTAGTTCGTTATCACCCAGTATAACTTTCCAGAGTTTCTCAGGAGCTTTCTTCACTTGTGAGTGATGGATCCAGGTGTTTTGTTCCTTGATCTTGATTGCATTAAAGGTAATGAGGAGCACTTGGAATGGTCCCTCCCACCGTTCCAATGTTTTTCTGCAAAAGACTTAATGTATACATAACCCCCAGGCTGTACATCAAGTACTGGTTCATCTAGTTCTCTGGCTTGAGCCCCAGCCACACGTTACTTTATTTCTCTAAGTTGTTTATTTAGGGCCTTCATATATCTGTATAAAATTTCTTCCTCTACTTGAGTGGGTGTTGTCCCTTCCTAAATTCCATATGGCCTTCTACACAATATTTCAAAGGGGCTTAGTTTTTCTTTTACACTTAGTTTAGTCCAAATTCATAATAATGCTAATGGAAAACCCAGAGGTCAAGGTAACTCTGCTTCTTGTCCCAATCTTATCATTTGCTGCTTAATTTGCTGCACAATTTTTGAAATAAAATATGGACCCCTATCTAAAAACATTGTGTCTGGGACTCCAAAGCATGGTATTATTTCTTGTAACAATGCTTTTTTTACCTTTTGCACTTTGGCAGTTCTGGTAGGGAAAGCTTCTGGCCACCCTGAAAAGGTGTCTGTTAACACCAATAGGTATTGGTACCCTCCTTTCTTGGGTAATTCTGAAAAATCAATTTGTCATTGCTGCCTAGGTCCGTATCCTTTCCCAGTTTGCCCAAGCTTTGGTTTAGAAATATTTTTGGGATTAGTTTGGAGACAAAGGCTACATTCGTGAGTCACCTGAATTACTATACTTTACAAATTTCTAGCTATGATTCTATCTTTCAAATAATTACACAGGTCATCTATTCCCCAGTGTGTTTTCTCATGTTCCTCTTTCACTAATGACCATAGCATGTAAAAAGGGATCATAAGCCTTCCTTTCTTTTTATCTGTAATAGCCCACCCCTCTTGTACTTTTTACGGTGCTTTACCTTCAGTGGAAATTTGCTCATCTGGAATTAAGGCTGCCTCAACAGTTTCAACAGTTACCTCACCTTTAGCTGCTTCTTTTGCCTTTCTGTCCACCAGCTCGTTTCCTTCCTCCAGTTTAGAGCTCACTTTTTGGTGTGCCTTCACATGCATGATGGCTACATTTTCAGGTAGCTGGACTGCCTCCAACAGTTTTATTATCTCTTGTGCATGTTTAATACTTTTTCCTTGTCAATTCAACAGTCCTCCTTCTTTCCAGACGGCTCCATATGCATGAACTACCCTAAATGCATACCTTAAGTCCGAGTAGATATTAACTTTCTTTCCTTTTGCCAGCTCTAAAGCCCAAGTTAAGGCAGTTATTTCAACCTTCTGTGCCGAGGTGTTGGTTGGTAATGGTCCAGACTCTATGACCTCTCTGCTCGTGGTAACCACATACCCAGCATGCCTTCCACTGATGACACAGCTGCTTCCATCGGTGGACCAGGTCTCAGTATTCTCAAGCAGGGTGTCCTTCAGATCTGGGCAACTGGAGTAGGAGGCTTTGATGGCCCCCAGGCAGTCATGGCACTAGTTCTCCCATACTTCCACTGAGGAAGAAAGCTGGATTCACAATGTTAGTTACCACAATCTCAACATCATCTTGTTCTACCATTACAGCTTGGTACTTCAGGAATCTCTGTGGGGAGAGCCAATGTCTCCCTTTCACTTCTAGGACTGTAGACACTGTGTGGAATACTAGCACAGTCATCTTCTGGCCTAGGGTGAACTTGGGTGCTTCTTGGGCGTTCAATGCCACTGCTGCAATGGCTCTGAGGCACCCTGGCCGTTCCTTAGCTGTTGCATGCAGCTGCTTAGGCGACTGCCCTGTGACACGGGCCCAGGTTTTGTGCTGGTATTCCCAAGGCAATCCCCTGCTTCTCATGTGAAAACAAAAAGAATGGTTTACACACGTCTGGAAGTCCCAGGGCTGGAGCTGACATGAGGGCCTTCTTTAGCTGGTCAAAGGCTCGAGTTGCTTCTTTTGGAGATCCCTGCTCCCTCCCGTGATCAGGGCATACAGAGGTTTAACAAGCAACCCATAGTTAGAAATCCACAGTCTGCACCAGCCTGTCATGCCTAGAAAAGTTCTCAGTTCTTTTACTGTCTGGAGTTTTGGGGTCTGGCATATTGCTTCCTTGCGATCCTGTCCTAGGTTTCTTTGTCCAGTACTAACCTTGTAGCCTAAATAAATAACTGCTTCACCATCTGGGCTTTCTTCTGGGATACTCAATACCCCTGTAGGCCCAAAAAGTTTAGGAGGCTTACCATCCACTACAGACATGCCTCTTGAGTTTTGGTAGCTATCAGGAGGTCATCCACATACTGTAACAGCTGTGCTTCTCCTGATGGAGCTTCCCAGGATTCCAGATCTTTTGCTAGTTGTTCTCCAAACAAGGTGGGAAATTTTTTTTTTAACTCCTGCAGAAGCACTGTCCATGTGAGCTGAGATTTTTATTCAAATGCAAAAATTTTCTGGCTGGCTTCATGGAGAGGAAGGCAAAAGAAAGCAACCTTTAAATCTAAAACAATAAACCATGTTAGTTCAGGTGTTAAACAAGTTAACAAAGTGCAAGGATTGGCAACCACTGCGTATAAATCCTCAGTTATCCTATTAACAGCTCTTAAATCTTATACTATTTGATACAATCCATCAGGCTTTTTAACAGGTAAAACATTTTCAATCACTGGGCTAATCCCTTAACTTTTCTTTTTTCAGGGGGTATTGCTTAACTCTAACTAATTGTTTTCTTTCTTTAAACTTAACTTGCACTGGGGTGCATTCTTTGCTCTCCTGGTGTGGTGGTTTCAGGCAGATTTTGGGAGAAACCCTCCCACGGGGCTCCCCCTCCCCTGCTCCAACCGGTTCGAGAAAAGACTTCCTCAGAGAGAAGTGGAAAAAACCTGTTTATTAAACAGGCAAAGCACTCCCAGCACAATACCCAATGACAAGAGCTTTGTGCCGCTTACGGAGGGATAACAAACTTAAAGAAAGTCTCCTCTTGAGGGTCGTCACTGTGCTCCACAGCTCCGTCTCCGCTGGCGCTGGGAGAAAAGGAGATGTGTAGGGCTGGTCTTGGTGGGGTGGGTCCCCTGTGGAGGCCCCCGGTGCTTCCCCAGGTCCTTAGTCCGGAGAGGATGGAACAGTTCCGAGGAGAGGGCAAAAAAGAAAAAAGGAAGGAAAAAAAAAAGATAAAGAAAAAAAAGGAAAAAAAAGAAAAAAAAAGGCAAAAAGCTTCAGCTATTCTACAGCGTCTAACTACGCTAGCACTAAACTAACTAACTTCCGGGGAAAAAAAAAAAAACAACAGAGCTTCTTTCGTCTTGCCGTGTTCCAACTCCCCCACTTCAAGGTCACTCCGATGAGCAGAGTTTTCCTGGGGAAAACAAACAGCGCTTCCCTCCTCCCTGCACCCAACAGACGATTGGGGGATACACAGTCACCCCAGGACATCTGGTATGTTAGAAGTCCAAACCCCAGGAAATACCTGATCCATTATTTTCCCGTAAATCTCACCTTGATCTTCAACATTAGCTTCACTAGTTATCTACATCAAGCTTAATAATTCCACGTATTGTGGGTCCTTAACCTCCAAAGTAATCTCTCCATTTTTAAATTTTTTTTTTTTTTGCCTCTAATAGTTCCAGTAGATCCCTACCCAAAAGTGCTGATGGAGCATTGGGCATATATAAAAACCTGTGAATTCCCTATTGTTTCCCATGTTTATATTTCAATGGCCTACAAAAATAGGCTTTTTCAGATTGGCCAGTGTCCTAGGGTGACTTTATAATGCTTGTATACCCAATCGTCTGTTCTGTTTGTGCTTTATATTGAGTTCTGTGCCTTGAAGAATGGTTCTAAGAGCAAGGAGAAGCGCGGAGTTTGTTTTGAGAAAAATGTCTGACTCCTCCACATTCTTCTCTGGACGGGGTGTTCGGCGGAGGCTTGGAGAGACTGCAGGACAGAGATCTTTTTTTTGCTTTTAGTTAGTTTCAGCTAGCTAGGGCAGAGAAGTTCCCTGGACTGTTTTTTCCCTTTTTCTTGGAGCTGTTTAAACCTGCTCTGGACTGAAAAAACCCACGGGAGCACTGGGGGCTGCACCTGCGGCCCACCGGGGCCTGGACCTCGGCATTTTCCAGCAGCGCCAGAGGGACTGGGACTGATGAGAGACTGAGAGAGAGAGCTGAGCTCCACCCATGGCAAGAACTTCCTCAATTTGCCATCTCACTCCAGAACGAGAGGTTTTATTGTTTCATATCATTCATTCTTTATACTTGTATGCACTTTGTTTGTTAAGTAAAATAGTGTTTTTCCACTTTTCTCCAAAGAAGTTTTTTACCGGACCGGTTGGAGGGAGGGGCCACTTGGGTTTGCTTCCCAGAGGGATCCCATTCAGGGGTTTTCTCCCAAATTTGTCCCTAAACCAGGACCTACTTTTTATTGGCACCCACTGCAGGGCCCGAGAGAGTGGAAAAAACTTCTGTTGATTATTAACTGCATTTTTGGTTGTCCTTTGTGTGGGGATTAAACAGTCAGTGGCCATGTTGCTTCTTGAAGTCCTAATGTCTCTTAGAATGGAGTCTTTTCTGCATTTCTGTTCCCTAGGCTTTTTTGAAGTTCTAATACCTTTCTGGTCCCTAGGTTTGTTTTCTTACCCCGAAATAGCTCCAATATTGTCCCTAACATACAGCTTTTACACTAGGGATGCACAAATTAGAATAGCTATTTTGCTGGGCTTGGTGATTATGGTTTACAGGAAGCTTATAAAGATACTGGAGTTTGTTCCAGGTATGTTCGGTTTATGGTTTTTTGTCCTACCCTGCGTCCTAGTTCCAGCAGCATGTTTTGGGGATTTATCAATAATTGCACCCAGTCTGTTAGAGGAGGAGTAGGGGATGAGGCTCTTCAACCTCTCCTTTTCTTCTTCTCTTTTGAGTCAGTTACATCACTTTTGGAGAACATTCAGAGTCTCCTGAATGATAAAGACCCCACCTCCCTGGTATTTCACCTGGTGACCTTCCTCTATATAGTTTGCAGCTTTTCTAGAATGAGTCACACACTGCTGAACACTGTAGGACAGCAGATAGAGGCAAGGGAGCAGGGAGATAAATCAGTCACTCAGGCTGCAGCCAACCCCACAGCTATTCAGGCTGCAGCTAAACCAGACAGTGAGGCTAAGACACCAGCAGCTGCTGCAGTAAAGAAGGGAAAGAAGCACACGGACAAAACCGATCGACCAGTAGACGATGACTCAGGTGAAGGATCCTCAATGCCTCCTGACACCCAGTCAGGAGTCAAACCACCTGACACACAATCAGAAGCTGAAGCAACTGATGATACAAAGTCAGAAGCCGAACCAACTGATACAAAATCAGAAGCCAAATCAACTGGCACAAGATCGGGAGTCCAACCAACTAGCACACGATCAGAAGCCCAACCAACTGCTACAAGATCAGGAGCCCAACCAACTGCTACAAGATCAGGAGAAACTATTGAGTCCTTTTCCCTGAAGGACCTTCGGGGCCTAAGAAAGGATTATACTCGACGACCTGATGAATCTATAATTAGTTGGTTAGTCTGTCTTTGGGATGCTGCAGGCGAGGCTACAATCTTGGATGGCACTGAAGCGAGACATCTGGGATCCCTGTCACATGATCCAGTCATCGACCAAGAAATTATGAGGGAGGCTCACTCTTGCAGTCTCTGGGAACGGGTCCTGGGAAGTGTGGCACAAAGATATCTCTGTGCCGACGATCTCTATATGCCGCAAACCCAGTGGAAAACCATTGAACAAGGGATTCAGCACTTGAGAGAAATGGCAGTGGCGGAGATTGTCTCCTCAGATGACCTAAACACTAGGAACCCCGACTTGGTACCATGTACACCTGTGATGAGGTGAAAACTTGTACAACTTGGGCCACAAGAATACTCTTCTGCTTTAGCAATAGTGAAGCGGGATGACAGAGAGGAGACTGTGCTTGATAGGGCAAAGAAGCTCCGAGCATATGCAGATGTCGTGCATGGTCCAACACATGCGAGAATTGCAGTTCTGGAAACGCATATGAGGAAATTAGCAGACAAGATAGAGGAGAATCACAAAAAACTCAGGGAGGACATTCTCCAAATCTCTGCAGTACAGGTTAGAGGCTCTGGCACCACACGCAAACGTTCCCCAGATAGAGAGGGAAAAGGCATCCCACGGGCTAAGCTGTGGGTCCTCCTGCGTGAATGTGGAGAAAACATGAAAAGATGGGATGGAGAATCTACTGATGCTATGACGCAACGGCTGCATGAATTGTTGGACGGCAAGACTGTGAGAGGAAATTCTAGCAAGAAGGAAGCAGCTCCGGTTACCCAGGGAAATAAGGATAATCAGGCTTAGAGGGGCCCTGCCTCTAGCCAGGTAGAGGCTAGGGAAAACCGTGTTTTTTGGACTGTGTGGATTCGTTGGCCTGGCACATCAGAACCACAAAAATATGAGGCCTTAGTTGACACTGGTGCACAGTGCACATTAATGCCATCAAGACATGTGGGGGAAGAATCTGTTTCCATTGCTGGGGTTACAGGGGGTTCACAAGATTTTACTTTGGTGGAGGCTGATGTGAGCCTGACTGGAAATGAGTGGAAGAGACACCCTATTGTGACTGGCCCAGAAGCTCCATGCATTTTGGGCATAGACTTCGTCCGAAATGGGTATTTCAAAGACCCAAAGGGATTTAGGTGGGCATTCGGGATAGCAGCTGTAGAGACAGGGGGTGTTAAGCAGTTGAATACTTTGCCTGGACTATCAGAGAACCCATCTGCTGTAGGTCTTCTGAAGGTGGAAGAGCAACAAGTGCCAATTGCCACTTCAATAGTGCATCGCCGACAGTACAGAACAACTCGAGATGCTCTGATTCCCATCCACAAGATTATCTGTGAGCAGGAGACCCAAGGGGTGGTCAGCAAAGCCCACTCACCCTTCAACAGCCCCATCTGGCCTGTGCGCAAGCCTGACGGAGAATGGAGATTGACTGTGGACTACCGTGCCTTGAACGAAGTGACTCCACCATTGAGCGCTGCTGTGCCGGACATGCTGGAACTCCAGTACGAGCTGGAGTCCAAGGCAGCAAAGTGGTACGCCACAATTGACATCGCTAACGCATTTTTCTCCATTCCTCTGTCAGCAGAATGCAGGCCTCAGTTCGCCTTCACATGGAGAGGAGTGCAGTACACCTGGAACCGACTGCCCCAGGGGTGGAAACACAGCCCCACCATCTGCCATGGACTGATCCAGGCTGCACTGGAAAAGGGTGAGGCTCTGGAACATCTACAGTACATCGATGACATCATTATGTGGGGGAACACGGCAATGGAAGTGTTTGAGAAAGGAGAGAAGATCATCCAGATTCTCATGAAGGCTGGCTTCACTATCAAGAAGAGCAAAGTTAAGAGACCTGCTCGAGAGATCCAGTTTCTGGGAGTAAAGTGGCAAGATGGAAGGTGTCAGATTCCCACTGAAGTCATCAACAAGATTACAGCAATGTGCCCACCAACTAACAAAAAGGAAACACAAGCTTTCCTAGGCACCATAGGTTTCTGGAGGATGCACATTCCTGAGTACAGCCAGATTGTGAGCCCTCTCTACCTGGTCACCCGCAAGAAGAATGATTTTCATTGGGGCCCTGAACAGCAACAAGCCTTTGCCCAGATCAAGCAGGAGATCGCTCATGCAGTAGCCCTTGGCCCAGTCAGGACAGGACAAGAGGTGAAGAACGTGCTCTACTCAGCAGCCGGGAACAATGGCCTGTCCTGGAGCCTTTGGCAGAAAGTGCCTGGGGAGACTCGGGGCCGACCACTGGGATTCTGGAGCTGAAGTTACAGAGGGTCTGAAGCCAACTACACTCCAACAGAGAAGGAAATCTTGGCCGCCTATGAAGGACTTCAAGCTGCCTCAGAAGTAGTAGGCACTGAACATACAATTCCTGCTGGCACCTCGACTACCAGTGCTGGGATGGATGTTCAAAGCAGAAGTTCCCTCCACCCACCACGCCACCAATGCCACATGGAGCAAATGGATTGCCCTCATTACACAGCGTGCCCACATTGGAAACCCAAATCGCCTCAGGATTTTGGAAATAATTACAAACTGGCCTGAAGGTGAAAACTTTGGTCTCACAGATGAAGAGGAGCAGGAACAAGTGACACGTGCTGAAGAAGCTCCACCATACAACCAATTGCCAGCAGAAGAAACACGCTATGCGCTTTTCACTGATGGTTCCTGCCGCATCATTGGGATGAAACGAAAGTGGAAAGCAGCTGTATGGAGCCCCACAGGACAGGTTGCACAAGCCACTGAAGGAGAAGGTGGGTCAAGCCAACTCGCTGAGCTCAAAGCTGTCCAACTGGCCCTGGACATTGCTGAAAGAGAGAAGTGGCCAAAGCTCTACCTCTACACTGATTCATGGATGGTAGCCAATGCTCTGTGGGGATGGCTGGAGAAGTGGAAAAAGGCCAGCTGGCAGCATAGGGGAAAGCCAATCTGGGCTGCAGATGAGTGGAAGGACATTGCCACTCGGGTAGAGAAGCTACCTGTCAAAGTCCGTCATGTAGATGCCCATGTCCCCAAGAGTTGGGCTAACGAGGAGCACTGAAACAACGAGCAGGTAGATCAGGCTGCAAAGATAGAGGTGTCAAAGATAGACTTAGATTGGCAAAACAAGGGAGAGTTGTTCCTAGCTCGATAGGCCCATGATGCCTCAGGCCATCCGGGCAGAGATGCCACCTATAAGTGGGCACGAGACCGAGGGGTGGATCTAAGAGCAAGGAGATGCACAGAGTTTGTTTTGAGAGAACTGCCCGACTCCTCCACATTCTTCTGCGGACGGGGTGTTCGGTGGAGGCTTGGAGAGACTGCAGGACAGAGATTTCTTTTGCTTTTAGTTAGTTTCGGCTAGTTAGGGCAGAGAAGTTCCCTGGACTGTTTTTTTTCCTTTTTCTTGAAACTCTTTAAACCTGCTCTGGACTGAAAAAACCCAGGGGAGCACTGGGGGCTGCACCTGTGGCCCACCGGGGCCTGGACCTCGGCATTTTCCAGCAGCGCCAGAGGGACTGGGACTGAAGAGAGGCACTGAGAGAGAGCCGAGCTACATCCACGGCAAGGACTTTCTCAATTTGCCATCTCACTCCAGAACGAGCGGTTTTATTATTTCATATCATTCATTCTTTATACTTGTATGCACTTTGTTTGTTAAGTAAAATAGTGTTTTTCCACTTTTCTCCAAAGAAGTTTTTTACCGGACCGGTTGGAGGGAGGGGCCACTTGGGTTTGCTTCCCAGAGGGATCCCATTCAGGGGTTTTCTCCCAAATTTGTCCCTAAACCAGGACAGCTAGTTACCCCTTTTACCATAACATAATCATCTGTTATTGGTATTAAAGCTTTATTTAACACCGAATATGTTGCCCCTGTGTTTATCAAAAACTTAATTTCTTTTTCTTTGTTCCCTAGTTTCACTATAACCAGAGGGTCTCCTAGGGTAAGATCCTCTGGTCTATCTCAGTTTTTCTTAACATGAGCAACCACTGCCTCCCCTTTTTGATGTCCTCTTCTGTGGTTTGTTTCTGAGTCCAGGATGCTGCAGGAACCTTTGGAGAGGGCTCCTCTTCCCCACTATCACTGCTGGGCAGTGGGAGAGATTTAGGAGTAAGTGGAGTAGTCAGAGTAGGGGATAAAATAGAAGGTGAAGCTGAACTTCAGCTGTGCTTAGAGCTGGAGATGGAGTTGAAATAGAAATTGCTTTGGTTAAAGCTGGAGTTGGAGTTAAAGGTGGAGCTGAAGTTGAAATAGAAATTGCTTTACTAAATGTGTTAAAATCCTTGGCTCTAAATCAGCTCGATCAAGGAGCTGTTGTTTACACTGGGCAGATTCTCTGTACCGGTTAGCAGAAGAACGGTAGTAACGTCCTGCACAAATTTTACACTGCAAAAGCACCCAGGCACAGTGACAACCTCTAGGTGCACCAAAAGCTGCAGGAAAATTCCCCAAAATACAAGCTAATCCATTCACTCCTTCTTGACTTTCTAAAATCTCTACAGCCCATTGCTCCCAATCCAGAGCCACTAGTCTCCCAACAGATATCTGATATAAACCTTCTAAATACATTCTCTTATTTTCTCTGTCTATCCACCAGCTGGCTGAATTCACAAACTCCCACGAGTCAAGCCCAAACCACTAGGGTAAAGGAATCCTTTTATTCATCTGGTCAGATCGAGTTCTCAGACTGAAGTTACCCTTATTTTAATTCCAACAATCTACAAGCACAACCTCCGTACCTAAAATCACAACTAAACTCTTGTCAAGGGCTTCTATTCCTCCTTGCCAAACTGGTCCCGTCCTTTGCTGTCCTCAATCTACTTTAAAATCATTCATGCTTCAGATCTCAGAGGCTAATCAACTCTTTCACTCAGCATATGCTGCACTTAAAACTTTTAACACAAGGTGGATGTTGCCTCAAAAATACAGTTACAGTGAATAACCAAAACACACACACCACAGTCACAGTGGGGAGGGGGCTTTAAGGGTTTTCATACACCCCACTCACTTCATTTTTCCCCAGCTGTTTCAGTCGCCTGAAAACGGAACCACGGGTCCAAACTCCTCAGTCACTTCATGCTGGTAGCACGTCTCAACAAACTCTCTCTCAATCGTTCTCACAGTCAGGACACATTCACACAGTGTAACAACTGCAAACCCTTAATATTGTTAGCCCCTGATTGCTAGCAAACTGAGCCCTCTGCAGCACAAAAAATGGCAAAATCCCCATTAACAAACACAAACCAGGATTTCCCTTACAATTGCTAGCCCTGGATTGCTAGCAGCTGAGCCCTCTGTGGCAAAATAAATGGCAAAATCCCCTTCTGCTAGCAACCACAGCCCCAGCCCTCCATGGCCCAGTCCAACAGCTTAACAGCTTTCTCTGCTGGCAACCAAGTACAACTAACTAGATACCAATCAAGCTTGCAAGCACACTACAGAGGCACAAGTTGTGCATGGGACATCTCCCACAACTTACCAACAGCCTTTCCTGGCCATGTCTACACCTTACAGGTCACTGTTCCAACTGCTCCAATTTTTTCTAAACATACCCTTTTGTCCGGAGTTTTAATAGTCAGAAGTTCTTGTCTGCTGCTGGATGAACAGGTCAGGCAGTGGAGACCACTCCTCCAGGAATATCTCGGGGCACCCTGAAGGGGTCCTTCCCCTGAGCTGGTCTCACAGCCCAGCAGAACCTTCTTCTGCCTGGCTCGATAACTGAGTCATTGAAAACCGATATAGTCACGGACAAAGACCCTCTAACTAATTAAAGTTAGAGAGTGGTATGTTTATTCACGGGAGTCATCTCTGAAAGGCGTGGCCGCCCCAAACAAGGCTCTTTGCTCTCTATTTATTTTCCAAGATCTTACATACAATACATATGCATAACCCCAGCACCTCCCATCCCTGTACTAAAATGAGGCTATTAGTCCTTCACACGTGCACAGTTCTTCTCTCAAATTGGGCTGGTGGTCTCAAAGCATGAAGTCAGGCAAGTCTTCATCAGGTCTCTGTGACCCTCTGGCACAATCCAAGGTCCCCTGCTTCGTGATTGATTGATACAAAGTCCAGGTGCTGGTTTCAATCTGTTCTTATGACAGTTCACTTACTCCACTTTTTCTATAAACAAGCTCATAATATAATAGTTAGCTCTAGCTTAGGCATCTAATAATCATTAACCTACCATTTACTAATCTAACTTACATCTTGATCAATATAAATTGCTTGTCACTCTTAGCTAAAATCTTAACTCTTTAAAATCATGAGCCAGTTGATTTGCTCATAGGAGTACAAACCCAGGCACCAACACACACTGTGCAGGGCACACTGCAATTTTAAGTACTGACTTCCACTACCACTGGCTTGCAAAGTGTTTCTGTGCCAGACTCAGAAAAGCCTTTCTTCCTGCTTTGATCCAGGTGCAGATCCAGGGAAATGGAGCACTCCAGACGACAGAGTAGCATTACATATTCCCAAACTTTTCATGATGGGCTTTGAGTAATCCACATTTCAAAATCAGACTTCACTCATTGCAGACTTCTGAGCAGTTAACTTTATATGCTGCAGCTTTTAAATGCCCAGCATGAACTAAACAAGATTAAAGATGCAGCACCAAGATCAAAACTCCATCCTTATGTTGTTTTCTCTTGAATTGCATTACTAGGACTAAACCAAATTTAGCATTTCCCACCCTTTGCTAACTGAATGAGAGGCTTTAAGCTAAAAATTAGAAAGGCTTTTCCACACTTCAAAACAGCAAGTCTAATTAAATTCAAATTTCATACAAATACATTACAGCATATTTTATGTATATAGAGTAAAAAGATTTAAAAGATAACTGAATTACCTAAGAAATTTGTTGGGTTTTCTTTTTACCAAATTATTGTTATATTAAGGCAATTCACATGCACACAAGACACTTCAAACAATTATTTTTAACAAAGCATTTTATTCAGCTCACAAGGTTCATCCTTGGGAGAAATATGTTTTAGGAAATACTGATGTGACACTATTTTTCTTAGGTTTGCTGTTACGCAGATACATCCCACCCTAAAAAGGCCGTGACTGAGCACAGTTCCGAGTAGTAGAACAGGAAAATGTTACACCTCTGAGATGGATAGACAAAAGTTGTAGCAAACTGCTATAAAAAGTTCAGTGACAGTCTCTGCACTTACCCCTCAAAAATAACAGCAAACTACACCAGCAATGACACTGTGAGGAGACACTTGAGCAGGCTCTGGCACAAGGAGTTCCAGGTTGAGCCCTATGTCCATGCTTAGGCTCCTGGATCACCCATGATTCTGATCTGGGGTACAGTGTGCACAGGGCATGGTCATGCACCCCTGTACACACATCAGCCCCAGACCCACAGCCAGGTCAGCCATTCCTTCCCATCTTCTCACACAACCAAAGCCCATTCTCCACTCCATCAGGGCTCCCCAAGACTTCTCCTCAATCTCTCCTTCCCTCAGCAAAGTTACTCACCATGACAAGCACCATCACTTCATGTCCGTTTGAAACCTTCACATTCTCCATCCATCAGGAGCTCAGTCTCAGGGCCAGACTTCTGCCCCCGAGCCTCAGCAACACTCCTGGTCACTCCAACTGGGGTACAGGCCTGGCCATCCCCCACAGGCCTCCTACCCTTTGTCCCCCAGCTGGATGAGGTTTGCTGTAGTATCACTTCATCAGGTTCATGAACACTTTTGGGTGTTAGGAATATTAATCCACAAACGAGGGAGGTTTATGTTCATTTATGACAAGATTTGTCTTTACAAACAAGCCCTGGGTCTGCTGGTAGATAAAACTAGCACTGAGAGATAAGAGAAACAATGGGAAGAATTATATTGATTGATGAATGGAAAAAAAGATAATTGCCTTTACAAACAAATCATAGATTTGTTTGTAAATGAAACTGAATATTGAAAGATGAAAGTAACAATGGGGAAAACCCATAAATCCCATAAGAATTAAAAATTAGGGGGATTATACATTAAAAGTGGAATCTTAGGTCTTACGCATTTCGGGAAGTCTGTACCTCTCAAGTACCTCAGCCAATGGGGAAAGAGAGAGGGAAATGTGGCCTGGAAATTAGGATAAAAAGGAGGCTGAGTCCTCCGAAAATCTGAGGGACCCCAGGGGAAATGCCCCATGGCCTCTCCCTTTATTCAAATAAAGTAAAAGGACTCCTCTGTCTCCTTTTTGGACATAAACCTCCGGTGTTCATGGATTAATTTTCCTAACAGTCCTGAGGAGGAAGCACGGTCCATCGGGCCCATCAAGCCCTCTCGGACCACGGCGGCGGCTCCTGCGCAGCCCCGGAGCGGCCCTCCTGCGCCCCGCTGAGCCCCAGAGGCCGGCACTGCGGGGCAGGGCCAGCACAAACCCGGCTCGACGCCGCCGGCCCCGCCGCTTCCTCCCGCCGCCCTGAGGCGCTGCCGCTTCCCATCCTGGGGCCTGCACAGCTGCGGCTGAGGGGCCTCGCTTCAGGCCCCGCTCCCGGCCTGGGGAAACACAGACACGCACCCGTCCCGCTTTCCAGTATTTTATTAGCAAATCGCAATAACAAATAGCTCTGATAGTTTTGACAGTCTGTACTATTTCTAGGCACAAAAAAACCCAACCAAAAAAGCCCAGTGTTTCTCTTTAAAAAATACATATACGTAGATTAAAAAGCATCACCACTAAAATAAGAATAAAAATAGCTGAATGGCCATATTTTAGTAAAAACAGAATAATGCATAGAAAAAAATTTTTTTTTTCCTCCTAGCAAAGCAGATTCTGTAATACAAATTCTTTTGATGTTTCATTTTTTTCCATGCTTTCCATTTTTTTTTTCCTTACTGTGATCTGTGACCTAAAGTTAATTCATGTTAGGTAATGTGATATGTAATTAATTCGAGTTGAAATGTGGTGGTATGTAATATAAAGTTGATCTGCGTTCGGTCAGATTTAAGATCTGTAGAACCTAAAGTGTGTTTAGGGTTAACAAAGGCTAAAAACTGCAAGAGGGGGACACGGGGGTTGGGGGAAGGAAAGAATCTCTGCCGGGAAAAGCCTCAGGACAACCAACATAACTAAAAGAATGGGAAAATAGGGAGATTGGCCCTGCCTTCCCCAGAGATGGGTGTGCTAACGATTTAGAGAAGATTGATATCTTATCTGTTCTGGCCCGATTTAACATTTCCAAACCTTCTCTGGACACGGCAATCACGGCATTGTTCTACTCCGAGAACCTATTCAACCGACCCGGGACCTGAACATGAATACCTAATGAAGCTACCACGAAGCAAGAGCACTACAGTCGCTGTCCACTCTCAGTGAAAGGCTGCATAAAAACCAGCGGCTCTGGGCACACGGGGTGAACAGAGGGGGTTACGGAGCGATAGAGTCCATTTCTGCGTTCACCCAGCGCCCCGACCGCGGGATTCGACGCTGTTCCTTTTAATTGTGGCTGTTAGAGACTGAATTTAAGTCTCGAAATAAAATGCTAAATTTTAATTTATGGACTTTGGCTTGTTCATTGTGATATATGTCCTAAAGTTAATTCGTGTTGATAGATAAAATTTAATATCATCTAAATAAATGTAAGGTTTTATTTTAATCCAACAAACTCTGAGTTAACTCAGAGTTAAGCAACTCAGAAGAGAGTGCAGGAATTCCTCTCGCTTGAAAGGACAAGGGAGGGGGAAGCACGAGACATAACATGATTAAGAATTACCAGGAGGGAGACACAAACATGCATTAACTACCAGGAGAGAGACACAAACATGCTTTGGCTACAGGTCGTCAAAAAGGAATGTAACATCTGCTCTGAAGTTACTTCATGTTAATAGAATATAAATTGTAATACTGAATGTATGATTATAAGTCCTGTATAAAGTAGCATGTTAGAAGTTAGGTTTTGTTTTAGCATTTTGTGGGTTAATTTGGGAAGACGGGGGATTCAACAAAATACAAAATATCCCTAGCCTGAAAAGGTGTGGGAGGGACACAGAAAGAGCTTGTTTGAATTACCAGAGAGGGGGCCTAGAAACTATCGCTGCCGGGAATCCCTGAAAGGATACAAAAGACAACGGAAAAAGAAGATACAAGTCCGGAGACCAAGATAATCACTTCAGATGGATATCTCTACTCGTCTCCGCCGAAATTAACATATCCACGACACACCCGGGCTCGGCCATCAGCTGCATTGCTCCACCCTACCGGTCTATTCAGACTCCCGATACCGGGACTTGAATAATTAATGAAGACGCCTCGGAGAGGATAACGTCAGAATTTCGGACTTCACTCCACGATCTTGTGTATAAAAAAGGGTGGCTGGAGACCAAAAATTGTGAACTGGGGGGGGATACCAGGCTGGCAGAGCTTGATATCCGTGTTCACCCAGCACCGATCCCGGGCTCAGTGCTGTCCTTTTAAATTGTGGCTTTCCGAGACTGATATTTTGTCTCACAATAAAATTCTAAATTTTGATACTTTAAATTTGGTCGATTTTATTTATAACATTCATTTATTACACTTACTAAAAGGAACCTGTAGGTGTTCATTCAAAAGCCACCGGTGATGAATATCAGACCAAGCCCTGCACGGAGCAGCTGTCCTGCTGGTGCTGGAGGCAGCATAATTGCGCTGTGCCTCCCTGAGAGGGCTGAGCTTCACCTCGTGGAACAGACAGGGGCTGATGAACACAGAGAACACCACAGCTGGGAAGACACTGTAAAGCTTCCTTATGCTACACCAACATTAGTCCTGAGAACGAGAGATCCTACACTCACAGCATGCTCCTACCTGGAAAAGTCAGGGAATAGTTTGGCTGGACACGAGTGCTGCGTGTTGTGGTTTCTGTGCAATGAAGTTTCTTGGGAGCCACGTTGGAGTAACTGAGTGCCAGAGAGAAAGGCATGGCCTTAGCTCGCCTGGGCACAAAGATGACTGAAGACTGAACAGTGAGCTGTCTGTAATGTCTTTGTTAAAACACCACCTTATATCTTTATAAAGAAAGAATTAATAAGCCAGAGCTTCACACAGCCTTACACTCCTCTGTCTGCCTTTCTGTTGTGTCCCATCTTTCTCAATAGTTGCTAGGATTTTACATGAGAGTGACCCCATCTCCATGAGAGCACAAACCTGATCCAACAACCTAACACCTATTTTAACCAAGGCTTAATTTTCAGAAGTGTAATTTACACACACATCCCACAATCTCAAATTTGAAAACCAAACATGTTTTTAAAGTCCAGAAATTCAGAAAAATACCACTGGCTTGGAGTCTGGTTTTCCACATCCTTGGGAAAGCAGGAAGCAAAATTTGGTAGGTAAGCTGGGCAGCTTTTTACCCAAATATACATTTTTATTGTTCTGTTGATGAAAGATTCCCCCCAGACACTGCCAACTGCTGGGTTTTACTCTGGTTGGCAACTAGGCCCCACACAGCCCCTCGCTCACCTTCCCCTGGCCCTGGTGGGGAGGAGAGTTGCAGAGTAAACCTCAAGGGTTACTTTGAGATAAGAATAGTTTTGTAATTGAACTAAAGCAAAACATCATCATCATCATTATCATCATCATAATAGTTATTTATTAATTAATAATAATGGAAAGCAAAACAGAGGAATAAAACCCAGGAAAGAGAAGTGATGCACAATACAGTTGCTCACCACCTACAGACTAATGCCCAGTCCATCCATGAACAGTGACCTGTGGCTCCCAAACAACTCACTCCAGTTTACATACTGAGCATGACATTCCACGAGCTGGAATATCCCTGTGACCATTTGGGGTCAGCTGTCCCTGGCTATGGTCTCTCCCAGCTTTTTGTGCACCTCCTCACCAACAGAACATGGGAAACTGAAAAGTCCTGACTTATGGTAACCACTACTTAACAACAAGTAAAACATCAGCATATTATGAACAGCATTATTCTCATACTGAATCTAAAACACAGGACTGTACCAGCTACTAAGGAGAAAATTAACTCTATTCCAGCTGAAATTAGGATACACTGAAACCTCGGGTTTCCCTGTCACTGCTCCCTCTTAATACATACATTACTGCAACACTTTTTGAGGATTCTGTCTCAGAAATTACACAGGAAGTTCAGAAATACACCTTTTAATTGAATATGAAGAGAAGCCCATGCCCTGCACCTTGTCCCTTGACCAGCACACATCACAGGCTACGGCAGCACAACATACGAAATAAAAAGAAATTAAATAAGTAGTATAAAAATGCAGTGCCATATTTGCAGAAACATTAACTCTGCAGCTTCCACAATTCATACATTCACATTCCTTTCTTCCAACTTTCCCACTCCAGGATCACCTCCACGTCCCTCTCATACTCACTCCTCTCAAGTGCTTTTTTCCTCCCACCCCCTCCTTCATTTTATGTTTCTTCCATCAATCCTATGTTCTGCCTCTCTCCTCCAAGCTTCTCATCCATTTCTTTCCTTTCACACAAGTAATTTATCAACTGCATTTTAGTTTCTAACTAAGCAAGGATACAACATTACAAATAAAAGTAGAGTATTTCTATTTCTTTCTTAGAAACTGGAAGCCATTAACATTAAGCTGATACTAGTTTTCAACACCTACTCTAAAACCTCAGCCTAGAGGTAACAAGTGTAAAGCCAAACAAAATCAGTTTCCTCATCTGTCTATAGTTGTTTCTAATAAACTTGCTTTCTGATTTTTAATTCATTAAATGGCAAAATAAACAGGAACTTCTAACAGCAAATACATTCAATGAAAAAATACCCTAGTCTATGCACATTTTTGGTACCAATTGAACAATACTGGCTTAGAAACTAATATAGTTAAAATGATGTAACTTCCCTCTGCAAAGATGTTACATCAATATCAAAGTGCTTATTTCCTCAATTTTGGAGACAACTCCCTGAATAAAAAACAGATGTCTGCAGTCTGCGTTACATGTAAACAGCACCTATACAAATAGGTGTTAACAAGTCTCCAATTTGCTGGCAATAAATAATATTGACAACAATAACAAAGTCTAATAAAGACTATTTCTTCACATCCTTAGGTTTCTAAATGCCCCTTTTTTGGTGAGGCATCCTGTCATCATTCCATGAAAATGTTGTATTTGGGTTCATGAAAATCACTACAGATTTTTTTTCTCTTTGTCATCCAAAAATTGCCTTGCTTCATTGCCACAGGCAGTTGCACTCACACTGACAATGGGAGTTGTGCTAATCCTCACCCAGAGACAATGGCCAGAGCACAGTTCTTGTTGCAGTTCAGAATTACTTACTGCCAGGTTCACAAAATCAAGGTTATGCTATGTAATGGCATTGTGATTTTCTTCTCAGTGACAGCAATAACAGAGTACTACACACAGCTAACAAAACCTGTCAGATACCTGCCATCAAATATTTATCCTATTAACAAATATAAAAATTGCATTTAAAAAAAAAAAAATCCTAAAGACTCACTAGCAATTTCCCTGACTGAAATAATAATGCACAGTCTTAACCACTGTGCGGAAAGTGAATTTTTCTATAGTAAAAGATTATCAGTAGAAACCCTACACCCTGAGTGCAGTCAACATCAGAAATAGACTGAAGTATCACTGAAACACTCAACATATAAAAGCACTCCAACTGGTGCTTGTGCTGTAGCATTTCCCTGGGAATCTTGGTTCCCAATTTTCTAAAATGCTCAGTAGGTATTTAAGACCATCATCCAGTTATTGGTGTAGTTTGAGAAGCAAGAAGCATCGTATCAAGGACTCCAACAAGTCAAAGTCTGCTGCCAGGGCTGCTTGCTTCAGCAAGGATGGAAGGTTCATGTCTCCTGCCCATGGAATTCTCATCCCATTACGATATGCTGCTTCTCCTCTGAAGAGGGGCTTTTCTTTGTGAAAGATCCTCACTGTCACTTTCACAGTTTCTCTGAAATAGAAAGGCCACAAAGGCTCTGTCGTGTAAATGAGATACCATGCTCTTAAACATGTTGTTCCAATATTATCAGTGTCATTTACTGAGAAGAGCAGAGCTAATAGAGCCCTCACAGTTTCACTCCAGAAGGTCACAGGCAGTGCCAGGGTCCCCCACCCTCCATCACAGAGCTCAGCACAAGAGCATTGAGCTCCCCTGCAACTGCTCAGATCTCAGTCACACCTCATGGACACTGCCTGTGATCCAGACATCATCTGCAGGCTCTTTGCTGCTCCTTTACACAATAAATGTGCTTAGCCCCTAGGAAGTCTATCAAGCCACTGGCTCTCCCTGCACAAGATTCCTGTCACAGTAACAGAACATACAGCAGTATTAAAAACACAATTGATGTCATGGTCCCATCTGGTTTCCCACCCCAAGCCACTGCTGTCCTGTTGGGCTGTGCATCCATATAAGGACAGCAAAAATGACTGCACAGTAAGACTGGTTCTTCTCCTCTTCCCGTGTGAGGAATGTACCTACCGAACTCTCATCTTGTGTCCGGACCTTCTTCACCAGTGAGCGTGATAAGTGGTTGCACAGTGAAACAATGCGGTATGAAAGCTGTGCAGAGAGGGAGGAAAACCAATTGGACCACACATACCCAGTGCAGACATATCCAAATACATTTCATTCACTTACTGCCTATCACAATTTTACATTCAAGCTCTATCTTGCCCTCTGCTCCCATCAGGCTTGGAAAGCCGCATGTGAGGAGGATTAAAGGCTCATTGTCATACCTTCCATCGCCTTCTAGCGTATTGCCTTTTGAAATTTTCCATGTTAACAACAGATGATTTCCGAACCAAAGCCTGTTGCTTGTCCATGGGCTGGAAGATAAAAGAGCAATTTATTGTTTAGGTCCCTTTGGTGCATAAAATATGTAAGATACCTCATGTTGAGCTGGCTGAAAGGAAGCTGGGGAAGCTGCAGATTCATACAAGTAAAAGCAGAAGAAAAAGAATCAAATCTACCCCACTCTGGGCCTAGACAGGACCCTTTTGATTGCAAATTAAATCCTAAAATTAGCAGGTGCTAAGGCTATGCTTTCACTTGGTAAAGTTGCTAAGGTGCTTTTTGTGCACACCTGCCCCTTCTCCCTTTTCTCTGGATGACATCACTGTAATAAAATGGGACAAATGTAGCTGTCATGTAGTATTAGTGACAAGGATACATGCTATCTGAAAAAACTCCAGCTTCGTCCTTTAACCATAGCCAGAGTACGAGAGCACAAGGCATTGACATCCTGGCAATAAAATAACTGCAATATCTAACTATGGAAAAATATGAAAAAAGAATATAGATCAGAATTTAGACATGTGCCTAGCATTTTGGACGTCTACGTGGTGTCAAGGAAGAGATGTTCCACAAATCCTGACACAGTCCTTCTGAAAATGAAGCACATTTCAATTCCAAAAGCACATCAAAATTTGCATAAACCATAAAACCAAATCTGACAGATTGAGAGAAAAAAAATTGTTCAAAAGCAGATCAGGCAAGAGTGAAAAGAGAAAAGCCAGGAATCAGCCCTTCAAAGGGTATGGAGTGACAATCATTCCAGCTGTTCTGATCTGCATATGTAGGAGGTGGATAACACAGAAATATTTGTACTGAACTGGAATGCAACCAAGCCATGCACCTGAATGGTGCATCTGCAGCTTCCCCAGCAAAAGTACCAAAGGAGCATGGAAAACACACCAGTGAGGATTTAAACATCGTTTTTCAGCAAAATAATTTAAGATGTTTGAGACAACAAATTCATTTTTCTCATCAAATGCTGTAGGTTTAGCATTTTTGCAGGTACCTCAGCAGCACTTCAAGGAGCCAAGCTATCAGGTGGACCCTCTTAGCATTTAGATGTACACACCATTTGCATTCAGCAGAACTGGGACAGTTAAGCATTAAATATCATTTCCTCATGCTGCAAACAGCCAGTATGGTGCAGCAGGTGAGCAGAAATCAGTTTGAAGTCGAAAAAATGTACTGGCTAAATGTCAGCTGTAAAACCATTATGAAAAATTTCCCAGTGCCCTTTCAGCAGCAGAACCATCACTGACCCTAAATAACTCATTTTACTGCAGACTGCTAATAACTACCTCTCCATTTTAAGTACCCTGTAACCCAGTGACCTTGTCATTCTCTCAATCATCAGGATCTGTTCCCAAAAGCAGTGTGTGATTAGCCTCAAGGACCAAGTCACAATGACATTACCCTCACCCAAACATGCTCAAGAACAAGGTGGCCTCATTTTATGCTCCTTCTCATCATGCCAGTGTGTTTGTTTGTTCATAAAGAAAATCTATATGAACAAAGAATATGAGATCATGGCTGAGGGGAGGCAGACTATCTTTCTTGAGAGTGTTTTCTGCAAATTCTAACTCTCACTAGGCTTTAAGTTACATTTTAGGAATTAAAGCTCTCTCCCCCTGACAATAAAATCCTGTGTTCCAGTTCCCCTGGACAGTTTTTAATGGGTCTTCCAGCTCAAAGGAACCTACAGAAGCATTCTGAAACACTAAAAAATGGTCATGTGCAAAATTCTCAATACTATTTGTCACAGTAGAGCCCAATTCTCCCCAGCCATCAATGCCAGCTTGACAGGGTCACATCCTGGCTATCTACACTACTTTGAAGTTTTTGAAAATATCACATATTGTGCCAAGAACAATGCCACAGAGAGCACATCCAGCTTCCATCCTCCTTCAAGTACAATGATGGGAGCAGCAATATCCCAAGTGAACAACTCTTTTCACAACTCTGAATTTACATCGGCCTCTGCACATCTTTGTGAGGACGTGGCAGTCATGGGTCCACTGTACTCTGCACAAATTGGATGAGAGCACGCTTTTATCTTTTCATCTCAAAGTAGAAAACATTATTCTTAATTGTCTTAGGAACAACAACAATTCAGTTTATTTAGGTCATTAACTTCTTTGCAAAAGGAGGAGGGAGGAGGGGCAGTGAGAGATATATGCTAATACATATATGTAAAGATTCACTCTAGCTGGACTTGAGCTATTATCTCACTGATTCTTGAAGATGCACAACAGTCACCTTGAAGCAAATGCCCACAGAAATTTGGCATCTTTTTCAGTCGCTAACCATCAGGGAACAACAGCGTCCTGGATAAATAATTATTGTGTTTGAAAATGAGATTGGTACATCTGTGCATATTAATACAGTATAACCAAATGACTTATTTGAAATACAAGACAACAGGACATGATTCGAGGTTGGGTCAACTTTTCTTTTACTTTTTAAAACCTAAGAAAAAAATCTTTATAGCAAGAACACTAGTCTCAAATGCCACACCATAGATTAAGTTAGTTGTAGCTTTGTAATCTTCCCTGTAGAAAACAAACCAGAGGACTATGTTATCACTTAGTCACAAACTGACATTTGCACTGCAAAATTACAGTCACTTAATCATTACAAGTTCCTGATGGTGTCCTTTGAATAGGATTTATTTGGTATAGGACAGGAAACTCAGCTGTTGATTAATCCTTTATTTTAAAACTTACCTTTGACGGTAAAAGAGTTCACCCTGCACAACTGGCCTAAACATTAATCCTAACATTGCTATGGGCAGTCATTTCACAGAGAATTTCCACAGTACTAGCTAAATGTTAAATTACTGCACCATTTGCTTTATTTTACACATTTACACAGATTTAACCTTTGTAAATATTTGTCTCATTATGTGTATAGAACTGCCTGTAGCAGGGCTACCCAGCTCTCTCCTGCAGTCAACCAAAGATGCTATAAGGGGATTTTTATTTGTTTCCAGGCATCCAGTTTCTACTAAGTACAGACCAAGTTATTCTTTGTTCCACATTAATTACCTAGTAATCTTTAGGAACTGTAATACATGATGCAGAGTAAAATAGAGGCAGTACCAAAGGCTTTGGCATTAGATGTGTCCATACCACTGTGATAATCTTGTTCCTGCAAGTTCAGACACTGAACATAGGAAAAAAAAAACAACAAAAAAAACCAAACAACTTCAACACTACAAACCACTGTGAGATTATGGCTTTGGTCAGCAGCTCGTGCAACACGTCAGAACTTCTACTTTAATTCTAGGTCATGTTTTTGTGTAGAATCTATGCATTGGAACTTTTTAAACCGATGTATAATGAAACAAGCAACAAACCCTGCACTGAGCCTGATCTCAGTGTTACTGATGGGATTCTGTCACATCAAGATTCAACCCTGCAAGTAATTCTTCACAGCAGGATCTATTTAACAGCTCCATTAATGATTCATTAATATCTTTGTTGAAAACAGAGTCAAAGTTTCCATTCACACAAGCTACATTTCCCAGTTGAAAACTGCTCATTAAATCCTGTATCCACTTGAGTTCCTCAGAAAGTTCCACTCTGAGGGATTCATACTGGCTCTGCAGCTCAGCGTATTTCCCACACACGCCTGCGAGACTGGCGTCAACAGCCTCAATATCATTGTGCAAATGCCTTTTCAGGGACTCCATTTTACGGTATTCATACTTCAGCTGGGACAGCTTGTGCCTCACGCTTTCACCCTCTTCTTTATACCAAGCTTCTTTCTCATTATAAATGGAAAGCAGAGCATCCATGTCTTCCTGCAAGGAATCGTGGGATGCAGCCAAGGTGCTGAAACCTTGCTCCACACGGGAAATGTCCTCTACAACACGGGCAAAGCGCTCAAAATTGATGTAGGTGTTGTTGGGGGGCATGCTCGAATGGCACTTTATAGTGTACTCCCTCAGGCGTTTTGTCTTCAGCTGCATGTTCTCCACCTTCTTGTTTTCCTGGACTTTGGTTTCATCTTTCAGCTGGTGAGTCGTCAGACAGAGGAACCAATATTACTGAATGTTTACAAGACTGCAGCAATTCAAAAGCTCTACACAAATCATGCAGCTTGGGCTTCCACAGTGCTGGGAGGTTCTTTGCTCACAAAGATTTTCCTTCATGCATTTGATTAAAAGAAACAAACACCAAACACCCAAGCCCAGAACTGAATGGGACAAGTGATGTGCATTCATTCTAATGTGATAAGTGCACAACATGGCTGCATACTTATTTTCATGCTAATTTTTAACAATTAACAGTGTTAAAGCTATCAATATTTGTACAAGGAAAACCAACAACCCTAAAACCACTCCAATTAATTTTTGTGCAATGCAAAGGAAAAACTGAATTTCAAAAATCCTCATTAGTCATGCTGAGACTAGTTAAATATACCTTCAATAAGAGACTTATCCACATGAGCAAGCAATGTTTATGATGAAAAAATACATACAGACACACAAATATAAGCAAACCAGAACATGGGGTACAGCAGTTCTCTCTTCAGAGAGAATTTTCTAAATTGCTTGCAGTCAACTCTCAATTCAAGAAAGCACTAAAGCCAACACACAGTATATGCCCATGCAAACAGAGAAGAATGGAAAAATGCAAAGCCCAAGTCCCACTGTAATGTGCAATAAACGTCAGAGCTTTGTTACTCTCTTTTTGAAAGTTATGATAATAAAGGAAGTCATCTGCAGAAAACCAAGGATTTGGTGAGATCCAACCAATTTCCTTCCAGTACATCTCTTTGAGTCACCCAGCATCACAAAGTACTTAGGGGGCAATTTTCCACTTAACACACCAATAAGAGCGAGAATATGATCTCTGCCTTACTCATGGAAAAAAACAAGATCTTTTTCTTTATTCAGTCTTACCGTTATCCATGGATGAGACAGAGCTTCCTGAATCGTAAGCCGCTTCCTAAAAAACAACACAAAAAACCCCCAAAGACTTGAATGAGAAATACTTGGTACACAAGTCCATTGACCCACACGCTTCCTGGGCATCCTATGAAGCATTTATCAGGATAATTCCAGGACAAACCCTCAAATTTCAGGATTATGTTTCTCCCTGAGGCACACTGCTTGTGTGCAGTTTAGTTACTGTTCTGAACTTCAGTAGGTAACTGTCCTCACTCCACACAACTTTAATTCTTATTTCATCAAAATCTACCTGTACTTTTGTGCACCCTTCTATAAAAGGTAATACAAGATTCCTTTGTTTGTTCATCCGACATGCTTAGAAAATACATTCTTGCTATACATCTTTGATACGACTGTGTCTGAATCAACAGTAATTATACCAGAGGTAATCAACAATAATGATACCAAAGCCGTCCTTTGGAACACAGTATTATAGCACTGCAGGAGCTGTTGTTTCCTGAAAGCAACATTTCTGAGAGGAATACTGCAATCAAAGTGGATCAAACCTAACTTCTTTCTGCATTGTAGCAGTTTGGTGAACAGCACATTAAGAGCACTGAGAATCAAAGAGAAACACAGCATTGCACAGGTACCATGTCTGTATATGGGACAAATACCAACAGCTGACTTCTTGGAACTGCTAGACCTGTGCAAAACTCTCATCAAACACCTACTCTACCTCACACTGAGGCCTGATGATTTGCAGAAATCTTCATTGAATGGCTCCTTCTCTCTTGTAGCTATTTTCTCCCCTAATGAAGCCATTAGAAAGAACCACAATGGTCTGACTTTCCTCCAGGACAAAGAAGGTTACAGGGAAGGAGATGCTACTTCTGTGAGCACTTTATTAAAGGCAAGAAAAACTGAAAAAAAACCAAAACCAACCAACCAACCAACCAAACAAAAAAACCAAAAAAAACCACAAAAAAAACAAAAAACACCCCAACAACAACAAAAAAAGATTGTGGTTCCTGTAACCTGGGAACAAAGATCTGCATAGCTGTCACACAAACCCTAGGTGACTGCCGCAGATACAGACTTAGAACAACTCCATATCAGCACATGTAGTGATTTTTCTGGCATTGCACCACTGGGGGCATATTCTGGGATGGTATCACCTCCTTGGAAGTAGTTCATAAGAGACTGAAAGAGTGGAGTGGTTGTTACCCTGAACTCAAGATTGTGCACACCATTTTCAGCCCTTCAGCTACGCCATACTGTACCAGCTTGACTCAGGTGAGAATTCATTCCTGAATATGGCATTTAGCTGAGGAGATCTGGTTCCTCTCCTCAGGGTGTCTTGGTGCAGTGATTAACTAGGGGCACAGCAGCCTCATCCTGTCTTGCTCTTGACTGGCAATTCACACTGCAAGAAAAGCTCTTTCACTTGTAACACCACATTTCACCAGGTTTATTTTAGAGACAAATGGGTCTTTCTGAATATTTGCTTACCGTGTATCTTTCACCAGTAGTTTCCGAATAAAGTCTTTCGCCAGGTCACTAGTATTGCTGAAAAATTCTTCATCAAAATCATAATTCACAGCTGTGATGTTGGCAAGTGTTTCTTGTTTAGTTTCTCCGAGGAAAGGTGATGCACCACTGAGCCTAGATAAGCCAGAAAGAGGGGAAAAAAGTTGGAAAAAAAGGCAGCAGAAGTCCCCTAATGAAATTACAGTGACTGTGGAATATGCTTTTAGGACATTTGTGGCTCTTGTGCTGGAGTAGGTCTGCCATGTAGGAAAAAATGGCCAGCTTTGGCTCACTACAGCTGTGGTTATAAGCCAGACTTGCACTGAAAGTCTCTAGTGCAGCACTAATGCATGCACACAGAGAGAAATGCAGATTCTCCTCTCCTCTTAATGTCTCATTAAGTCATTGCTAATCAAACTAGAAAAAGTTTCAGCTGAGGAGAGTCCCTATCCCTGTGAGCCCACAAAGACCACCAGGCTGAAGCTTCTATAACCTTCAAGCAGATAATGTAGTGTTTCTATAGTTCTTCTTCAGGAAGGAAAACTCCGTCCCTACTTCTTTTCTCTCTGCAAAGTTCCTGATGAGTTCCCTGCACAGTGGGTTCAACCAAGAGACCTTTGTCAGCTGGAAGCAAAATGCAAGGTATGATCAGAAGGCAGGCATGTGGCCTTGCCTAGGAGTCAGCTCCACTGGAGAGGCAGGGCCATGCTGCTCAGTAAAAGGAGTCCACAAGCAAAAGGGCTTTGGCTGCAATAAAATCCAACTGTTTCCAAACAACACCAAATTTACATTATATTGGCACCCTGCTCCAAACTGCAAGGATATAATGGAGACAGCATCATAATAAAATGCCATTTAGCAATCTTAACTTAAGAAAAAGCTTCCCTCCTGCTTTGCCTATCTCTCAGCTGTGACTGTTGACCTTCATCTTTGATGACTCTGTATGTCTGCTCCATAAAACTTGTGTCAGAACAGGGTCATCCCAGACCCCTCCTGCCCTGCCTTTCCTCCAGGCTCCTCCTCCCCCAGCACAAAGGGATGCTGACTTGCAAAAGTCTGATTTACAGAAAATGTTATTTATATTAAGGAGATTGATCTCAGCCCTTTTTTATAATCTTCCGGGATATTATTGTGCTTATCTATTACGTCCAGCTTTAATAACATAGTTTCAGGATGCAGCAGGCTCAAAACAGGACTGCAACAAACTCCAGAGAACTAAACTGAGTTTTTGAATACTAAACCATTTGCTTACATGACCCCACTCTCAACAGACTTTTTACCTTGTCTGTATTGCCAGCACCAGGTTGACTGGGAATGTTGGGGGATAAGCAGAAAGTTAGATGGGACCACCTGAGCCTTTCAGCCCAATCCCCAGCTGCCACATGTGGTTTTATACACAGAATAAACACTCAAGTATATAAACTGCTTCCTCCCCCCTCTACAATCATACAACACCACCAAAGCATCTGACACAGCAAGAGAGCATGAGTGAAGTCCTCCAGCTGTCTTTGATGCAGTAAATTTAAGCCCATAAACCACAGTCAGTCTCAATTCTTAAGGGGTTTTACATACTTCCTCTTAAGCCTTGGCTCTACTTCTGCTGGCTACAAGCAGGCATCTCTCCCCAGACCATGGGCTTTGATCCAAAACTGAAGCTTGGAAACCTGCCCTAGGGCCACGGTTTCTTTTCCCTTTCCCCAAATTATGCCATGAAGCAGCTGTAATTCTACCTACTGGCCCTTTGTTGGAAGCCAAAATCAACAGTGCTCTATGCTCTGATTTCTTCTTTTTTCTCTTTGGGACTCAGTTTTGAAATCTGTGAAATGGAAGGATTCTCAAATCCTAATATCCAATGGAAATGGTTTTTGTCACATCCCGACTCCGTGCCTATAGACATGTACCAGCAGACCTCAGTAATAAAGGCTTTGCCCTTACAACTCACTGAATCTCTTCAGAGTTACTGAATGGAGGACTTGGATGCATTTTGATCTCTGCACCTGATGATGGCATCCATTTGATTGCTGCCACATTTGCTGAAGTAAGTGGTATCATAGACACACCCCACTTAGAACACTTCTGAGCAAAATGCTTTAAAATTAGGAGGCAATACGAGTTGAAGGCATGCACATTTATAGTCCATAGACTATCATGCAAGCTGATCCCTCCCACCATAAAAAAGCATGCTCTTTTTTCCTGATCATTTGTATGGAGGCATTTTTCTACCTTAATGACCATGGCAATCATTAGTAGGCAAGCAGGTAAAACAGATCTCCTGTGCTGGATGCAGTACAGGAACTGCTCCCTTACTCTGCCCCAGCACAAGTATAACAGGAAGACCTGAGGAGCAGCTGGCTCTGTGCATCACTAATCACATGCTATGTATTCCCACCTGCTTTAACCTCAACTCCTAAGTTTTCCTCTCATCAAACAGGAACACCCATTTTACAAATTCACAGAGTTTAATGTCATGGCAAGGACAGGTGTGTCAGTGCAGACCAGAGCGCAGATGAAAAAAAAGGGCCTGGACAATATTTTAAATCCCTTTACCTGAGCTTGGGCTCAACCAATACCCCAACCTTTTCTTTGCACTGCAGAAAAGAAGGGAATTTGTTGCACTGAATGTGATTCCTCAGACCCTACCTCCTTTTTACAGATTTTGGGGTCTAACCCTTGTGCATAGGCCAAAATTTATTTTCCACGCTGAAAAGGTAATCCTTCCCCTTCAAGCCTCTGTACTTGTCCTGGCCCCTGAGCTGTGTAGTGCAAATCCATCTAATACAAGAGTCCACCTTCTTCAAGTCTAGCATCAAGTTATTCCTCTGAGTATCACAAGGAACAGCCAAAGCCAAGGGTGTGACATTCCCAGGAAGGAGTCTCCACTCCCTGCTCCCCAGCAGTCAAGGGATTTCAATGGAAGCAGTTAGGACCAAGGATCACTATCCAACTCCTGCAATTCTCATGTCAAGTGAGAGGAAAAGCAAGGAGTGCTGCTCCTCTGTTGCACAAGCAGTTTCCCAAATTGTCAAGCTCCATCCTAAAACTCTCAGCTGCTTGTTCCCAGTTGCCTACAGAAACTCATTTCTTTGAGAGCCTAAGCGTGTCACAATTTCCTCCTTTTATTTATTCATCACCAGTTGACACACTTTTCTCTGAAAGAGAATCTGTATCTAAAAAGTATTCTGTGATCTATTTTCCCTTTATGCTTCCTGACTATAATGATACCCCCAATCAGTCTTTGCCTTACTAGCTTTAACAAACCCATTTTTTTTCTCCTGTAAGTTGAATTCTCAGTTCCCAGGGTCAACTTCCCTGCTCCCCTTTCAGATTAAATTCCCCTTTTTGAAATGGGTGACCTTAGTTATGCATAATAATCTAGACTGCTGCCTTTACAAGCAAATAAAAACTTCCCTGTTTCCACCTGAAATAACCCAACTTGTAAATGGGACCGTTACACTTTCTGTTTCTATGCTCTCACGCTAGTAGCTCACAGTCATTCCAGGAGCAATTAATCCTCTTGGCCTTTCCAGCCTCTACCATTTGGAACTGATGAGATCCCATAAAATGCAGAAATGCCCATTGATGCCAGGGGCATTTGTTTTTCTTCTGCTCAGAATGTCCATCTTTTACTCCTTATTTTAAACTGAAAAGGCTGCACGATAACCCCTGTCCTTTAGACAAACCCCTGCCCATCCCAGGTGTACAGGTCCCTAAACGACTGGAGGGAAGAACTGTTCTGTACTAGTGCAACAGAGCTTTAGGAACATTTCTACAGGAGTGAATCTGTTGTACTCACAGTATGTAGGTGATGACTCCTATGCTCCTAAAAAACAAAAGATATTAATTGCAGGGGTTCTACATCACCAGTATTCTTAATGTGCAGAATACACAAAAGTCAATAGTAGCTGCAGCAGAGGCAGGAGAGCCATTGTGGCTTTAGAAAACTGCTAACATCTCTTATAGAATGGAGTTTTGGGGAAAAAATAATTTTACATATAACATCAAGTAATGTGGACGTTTGAAGTCTCTGTGTATTTCTACTCAGTGAGTACACATGAAACACAGAGGAGCAGCATGTTTGATTTTTTTTGCCTGTCTTCCCAGCAGGCAACATTAGTACGCAGGTCTCCTCTGCATGGAAGGCTCTTATAAATAAAGCTGTCACAAGCTCTGCAGGAACATGTTTCCTTCTCAGAGCACTCCTCTGCATGGACAGCAGCAAACAGTTAACTCTGGAACTGCCATCACTCCAGTTTTTCAATGTAATTTTGCAAAAATTAAGTATTTATCTTTTCATTTAAAAGTATGTATAAAAATGGAATGACAGAACAAAGACTCATTAACTGTATTTAAGGGGTGGGTTTTTTGGGGGTGGGGTTTTTTTTGTTGTTTTTGTTTGGTTGGTTGGTTTGGTTTGGGTTTTTTGTTTTTTTTAATTTGTTGCAGTGCAACAGATTCTATTAAGAGCAAAATAGGAAAAAGTAACTGTAGAGTAACTGGGGGGAAAAAGGTACATACACATTATAAAACTTACCACATGTCTGCAGCTAGTCCAAGTGGTTCATAGTTTACAATTTCTGGAGCTGTAAGAAATATTTAATCAAACAGCAGCAACTGAGGTAACAAATTTTTACCAGGCTGCATTGTTTATAATTTTACAGCCCAAATAGGAGTTCAAGTTCACAGCTGTTCAGAAGAGATTATTGCAGAGTAACTTGGAGCATAATACAGCTCAAGAATAAGGGTAAAACAGACATTATATAGTAATTCTACTGCAAATTACAACAAATAACAATTTCAGCTCCCAAAAATGCTGCTGCCCCTAAGCATGAGCTTTTGTTTTGTACTTTAACTGGTGCCATTATAGCAAGTTTGTAAAGGCTAGTCAGAAAGAGCCCTTGAGGAAGAGATTGAAATTACTTGCCAGACTATATTGCTTAGCCATGTCAAACTATTATCTTTATAAGAAACGTTTCCTCATTGGAAAACAACCCCATATAAGACTGCATGCAAGAGAAAAGAGCAAGGATGAAATAAGTCGAAAAAAATGATCTGTGACAGCTATGTTTAACTGGAATATTAATTACAATTCTCTACTCAGCCCCGAAACAAACTCCAAAGTAGAAACTAATAGAAAGGAGTAGGATTAACCTAAAATCCAAGTGAGACGGATCAGAATTATGACCAGTGAAGAACAAAAAGAGAGCCACATGGAAAAATGTAAGGGGAGATGAGGGTACTCAGTAGGTGTACAGTGTGAGGTAGTTTTATTTACAAAGCAATGACAGAGATGCCCATATAATTACGTACTCATGTACCACACTGTAGAGATCTACTTACCCCAAGCAACAAGAAAAAGATTATAATTTCTATATGCAGAGTTTCACAATCTCAATCCTGAATTTACATCACTAAATATTTATTTAGCAGCAGCCAACTCTCACAGGAGTAGCACATATGGTTTACAGAAAGCACCTTTGCCTATTTCAGAAAAATAATGTAAACGTCTAGATTTAAGTGGCCTTGACAGAAGTAAGATTAAAACTACTTCTATCCCTCAATTTTTAACTTTGACGAGATGTCTTGACTTCCTCTGGAATTTGCAATATAAGACAAAGGAATGTGTAACTCACCTACAAATTCCGGAGTTCCAAATATGTTTTTAAAATCAACTCCATCTTCTATTTTGTGAGCCAGGCCAAAGTCAATGAGTTTGATGTGCGGAATAGGGATATTCTTGTCTAGAAGCATAATGTTTTCAGGCTAAAAATAACAAAAGATAGATCTATGTTATTAAAATATTAATATCTTGGAAAGTAACAGAGTTTTCAAGTGGTTTTTTTTCCTTTGCATATACATCACCATAAAACAAGAAGCACATACCTGTGGTTAACCATTTACAGTTCTTTTGACAGAGGGGGCAGGCAGCAGAAGCAGTTCTGGTGTTTGCAGACAGAATGCTACTGCCTGGCCCTGAGTGACAGCTGCACAGCACAACAGTTTTGCTGACAGCAATTTTACTGATTTGTTCTTGGAATTTACACTTCACAATATTTGCCCAGTTGACTCTACACGGTATTGTAAGCCAATGGAAGATGTTTTGTTAAATGCTGAACCTATTCAGGGAAGAAAAAACTAACTTCTCTATGAGACTAAATTCACAGCTACAACAAGGCCAGGAAAGATTCAGGATTTACCAGCTGAGCAGTCCAGAAAATGCGAAGAGTTGGAATCAGAGGTCCTAGATCATACAGGATAGCAAGCTATTGAAAGAACATGTGGCATTCCTCACAGAATTGTAAGAAAAAGCTGAAGCTTGGACTGTGAAATCAAAACTAACATGTTTAACCACAGACTTAACTTTTTTACCAGATACAACATATTCCATAAAGTTCTTTCTTCAACTAAATTTCTTAGCCTTAGCTACTCTCTACCATGGCCCGAATTCACAGGTTTCAGTGTAAACTACGAGTTCAATTTATCTCCCATGATGAGCTTTAATGCATTAATCTGTCATAACTTAATCACAAGTTCAAGTGCAGCAGTGAGAGAGTCTGATCCCCTGCTGGCAGCTGCCTGGCCTTTCCACAGCAGAATCTAACGTGGAAGTTGCTCCTGCCAGAGCTCTCAGTCAGAGCTGCACTGGGAAGCAGAGCATATGAATAATTTAGTCTCATAGTCATTGGAACAAGCATATTTTAGCCTCAGGGTAACAAGTCTGGTTTTCTTCCATGGATCTAGGGCATATATGTTCACCATAGACACATAATATAAGCTTCTTTGGAACAGATAGAACAGACTGAAGTGGAAAAAGTCACTATCACTATCTCTTGGAGGACTGTTTTATTCCTTAAGTGGTATAAACCATTGTAGCTCCACTGCAGCCAATGGAGCCCTGTCAAGTGCTGAGATAATGATGAACCATACTCCATCTAATCAGATCACTGCTTAAAGATACATGTCTAATTTAACACTTGTTAAACTTCACACCCAGTCCTTTAAAACCCAGGAGAGTTATTAAGTGAATATATATTAGGTCATTTGATAGTCACTATCAGTTAAATGATTCTTTACTTATGCTTTCTGATTTCTGCCTTGCAATTCTTGCAACATCTTCATTGACCACCTGACATTACCGGTATTAAATATCAAAATTAGCAGCTACAGATCAGCCAACGGCTAAATCAACATCTCTACCTTTAGATCAAAGTGAGCAATTTTCTTAGAGTGAAGGTAATTCACACCATCCAAAATCTGCTTAATGAACCTGGTTGCTTCCTCTTCACTCAAAGATTCCTTCTGTGCCAGGAAGTCAAAAAGTTCTCCTCCAGAAACCCTGCAAAATACACCAAAAACCATCCAGTTATCTCCTGCACTGTAATCCATAAAGTAAGTGTAAGCAAAGAAAATTAAAGCAGCAAAGAATTTCAATACAGTTAGAAAAAGTCTACTCCTGTAGACAATTACGAGTTTTGTGTTCTAGTCCCAGGTGTGCCCAAACTTCCTGTTGGCTTCAGCTCTCTTCCCTGTAAATTAAAGACTGGCTTTTCCATTGATGCTGCAAGGATTACAAAGGACCAGACCCAGAGTTAAATTGTTTGCTGAATCCCCAGACATGCACCTCTTTCAAAAGGTCAACTTGAACACTTCAACTGCTATTTTTCAACATTTTCATTTTGTATGAACAAGTTGTAAGAGTCAACAACTGCTGAAGAATTACTTTTCTTAGTGGTTGCCATCAGAACCTGAGGTAGTATAATGTGCCAACAGTACCTCTTTTCTTTCCAGAACAGCCATTACCCTATTCTACTACAGATTCTTGCCTAACATAACTAATAGGAAAGGATATCTTTGGTGCTGAATTTTTTAAGAAGAAAGCTGATTGTAGCAGGCTGGAAGGTACCAAAACCAGTTTTCTCAAATCAAGGAAGTGCTCTAAGTAACTATGAGTTTTCACATCAAAACTGAAATCCATTCTACCTTTAGTAATATCTAAGACTTTATTTTCATTTCTGTGCCTTCTACTGAGAGTCCCAGTGCTATTTTTCTGTTTATCTGAAACAAGATGACCTAAATATTGAATTAGGCATTGTTTGCAGCTATTATTCATGATTATGTTTACATTAATTGTTGCCAGTTCACAATCGTTGGGGGCACCCACAAAACAGTTGTTACTCTTGGGCGCTGGTGCACCACCACCTCGCTCAGAGTGCAAGCAAAGGACCTGAGAGATGCTACAGTCATTTTGGAAAACAAGCCCTTGCTCCTGTTGCCCAATGAACTGCCTGTCAAAGCACTGGCAGGTCAAAATGCTTTGAGTTCCTCAGGTGCTGTGAGTCACAAACAAGTCAGATCACACTGAGTTCTTCTGAGGTCTTTGGGGAATCACTCCTCTGACCCCAGGCTCCTACACCACACTGGCAGTGACAACATGGTGATTCCCTACTCTGCCTCTTTCAAAGGAAGCTACTGTCAACAGCTACAAAACCTACAAGGACAAGTCCACCTCAAGCAAGAACAGCATGTCAAAAGCCACAAAGACATTGGGTTTGTGTCTTAGCTTCCCCTGCTGTTCCCGTGGGTGACAACACGCCTTGATGTTCCAGAGACTTACACTGGGCATAGTGACTTGCCCATTGATTATTGGGGTTTTTTTTTCACACCTCTCACATAGTCAGGAACTTTTCTAAGCAATGTGAGGATTCCTCACCTGGGCAGAAGTTACCTCCCTTCACCTAGGCAGAAGTCACTTGATGCTTTAATTGTTACTACTAAATGGCTGGCAAACAAAAATTGGCTTATATGACCCAGAAATATGTTGCAGCTTCTGTCTTTGACTGCTACATTGTCCTCCCTATTAATCTCAGTTATTCAACCTGTGAGACTATTACTTGATCTCTTGGTTTTCTTTTCTAGGTGACACCTACCAAGGGTCTCAGCACTACCAACAACCTTTCTGGACAGGTTTTGTTGTACCCTGTATGACAGAGAACACAGTCTCCTTTCCATATTGTAGTAGGTTTAGAGGCCTTTGCTCAGTAGTGCAACAATTGCTACAGACTACTGTGACAAACCAGTACAGAAATCTGTAGGAGAAGCCTGGTAGTTTCTTGGTGAAATCTGTGTATAGTGAGCAAGCAAGTCCCATTTATTTAACAATTTCTGTTTCGAGTGCACTTAAGCAATCACCCCCAGCAGACACTCCATCCCATCCGCTCATCAGGAAGCCAGCTGGACCGGGATACGTGCTTGTACTTCTCTACAATGTAACCATGTAGGCAAACTGTTCTCTCTTCCTCTTTTACCCTGCAGAATCTCCTTGGTGATTGTTTCTTAAACTGGACACTTTAATCTCCCTTAGGCCAGATGACAGCCCAGCTCCAGTCCTGCAAAAGCAGGTTCCATTTCAGGAGAGCTCCCAGGCTGAGCCCCTTTGGCAGAGCCCTTCAGCTCAGGGTGTTCAGGATACCTTCCTGCTTGGAGGAGACTGGCAGCTCCCTTCAGAGCAACCTCCTTTGCTACACAAGCAATGTCAGAAAATAGTTCAGCTGCCCAGACTGAAGCTACTGAATTCTCACTTTCTCTTGGTGCCACAACAGTGGCCAATTAAACCAGCTGGGTCAGGTGCTCAGGGTACACCAGGGAGTTTGCCCCAATGGCAACCTCACCAACATCCTGGGCACCCAGCTATGCCCAAGGCATGACTGAAGAAACTGCAGTCTGCAAGAACGAGGATCACAGGATATTTACTTGAGAGCTCCTTGACGTATTTTTCCACTTCTCTTTAGTTCACACTAACCTTGAATGAGGCTAGGGAGGGGGCTTTCCAAGCTACAGAATACAGCATAAAATACAGCATAAAAGTAAAGGAAACAAGCAAACAAAAAAGATTCTCGAAGCCTCTTTGTTACTTTATCAACAAAAGACTCCCTTCGACAATAACCACATAAGCATTTCATTTTCTGAAGATCAGAGATAGGCATACATAGGCATACTAATCTCCAGTCTCCTGAGATATAGCCTAAAACATTGGCCTAAGCTGTAGAGATCTTAAAAGAGTAATCTAAAGGAAAATTCTAAAGTAGAAGAGATGTGATGATTTTTCATTAACAAAGACTCAGGCTTTAAAACCAGGCTTCAGTAAACTCTACCAAGAGAGTGGTAAACAGTTTACTGCAAGATCATTCTTATCCAAGTTATACACCTGAATTCAGAGAAACCCTCAAGCAGAAGAGGTTTAGCAATCCCAAAAGCCAGCCATTATGGAATCCCACAAAAAACCCACACTTCAAGCACTTATCCGTTTGCAGTAAAACACTCATAACTGCATCAAGTTACATTTGAACATCCAGGGAGGTTTGCACCTGCAAATGCTCATTTCTCAACTGTTACAGAATTCCTTCCTCTGGTTCCATCTCTTTCCCTTTTACCCTGTCACCATGGAAGTAAGCAAATGATACCTTTACTTTTCCTTTGAAGTCCAATAAAAGACAAACAACAACACTGCCTTACTTCTTGGACAGAACTGTTTTGTGTACGCAACCCTGAGGCTTACCCGTGGAGGAGACACTGGTGTATCAATTCAACCTCCTCTGGGCTGCTTCTGCTAGGGGAAAGTAGGCTCCAGGCAGGGCCCAGGACACAGGAAACAACCCCACAGAAAGCTGTGGGGAGCAAGTCCCTGGACAATGTGCAGAAGGAAAGAGAAGCTGTGTACCTGCCAAACTGCACTTCACAGCAATGCACCTGGCACTGCTCTCGAACAGGAGAACCAGCACCTGCAGAGCTGACCCCTCTGAAAAGAGGAGATGATTTTGCCAGCACTGTGAGTATGAGAGAAAGTCAACATTTCAGATGAATCCTCTTTTAAACACCAGGGCAGCCTCTTCAATTACCCAGCAATACTGGGGCCATTCTTTTGAAGCTGAAGTTCACTGTAGATTGCCATAAGATTGGTTGGCCAGGTGCTGTAACACTTACTTTGATAAACAGCAGGGAATATGAGACTCTCATGAGACCAGGGTATCAGAGAGAAAGAGATCATCTATTTACAGAGAGAATTTAATTATCTTTATTAGCAATTATCATCATCTTCAATTTGTATACAGCAGCTGAATGCAGATGCCTTAATTAGTCGAAATTCTGTTGCATGCAGACTTTTACAAACTGCAACATGTTACAGCCTGATAAAAGGACACACAAAATGTTTCAGGCCACGTGAGGACAGGAAAAAGCAGGAGATAATAAAACAGGAGGTTGCTTTAGCTCAAAGTAGTCACCAGTGAGAAAGAGCAAGCTCCTTCCCTGTCTTCCAAAGCTTGGCTACAAATACCAACATTTGGCCGTAGACATATATTTCAAAGTTAACAGATGCTCGTCATCACTCATATGTGATCTTCCAGCAGTCACACTAATCTCCAGGAATGTTCCCTGGCCTAAATGCTGGCTCCCCTAGAGAGTTCCCTCAGGGATAAAAGCCTCATTGCCTGGATTCCATACACAAAGTCCAGGCTGGTGTCCTAGGGAAATATATGGCCGACCTAACTTCAACCATAATGGCTGTATTTCTTGCCCTGTGAACACTGAAAAATTGCATCATTTTGCATGTAGGAATGCATAGGTCCACTTGTCAGTGGAACCTAAATGGCAGTGGTTTGTCCCCTCATATGGTGGCACAAAAGTAAACAGCTTTTCTTCATTCCTATCCTGCTGCTATTCATCCTCAACAGTCAATGCCCAGGGATCAAAAAACTCTTTTCCCTCACCCTCCTCTCCTTTTTTCTCTAGCTGATCTAAATAAGGAAAATAGGGGAGTAGTGAGAACGGCTACGAATTTTGGAAAATGCGTGATGGACTCACATGTATTAAAAGAGATGAAAGCAGGAAGAAAAATGAAATGCTTTTCTTGAACAATGAGCATTAAGCGGCCACTTGTACTTCCTCCAAGGTTCATGTCAGGGCAGCCCTAGGCAGACATAAGGTAATCACTCCCATAGTAAACTGTTTTCAAGTTGGCAAGATTCCCTGGCTCCGTATCAAATTACCTCAGCTGGTGTTCAGGTGAACCTGTATCCCCAGGGCACATGGATAAACTGGGGGCCTGTTTGCCACCAACATTACTCAGTGCTCATGCCGGGATCCGTGAAGCCTGAGAATGCAACACCTGCATTTCTCAGTGCCCCTGTCCTCCAGCAGCCTCTGCAGTGCTCTCTGCTTTCTATTCACCTCAGCCATCCCAGCAGGGAAGAGCCCTTACTCACAGCTCCAGGATGAGGACCACGTCTGTCTTGTTCTCGTAGATGTCGTGCAGCTCAACGATGTTGGCATGCAGGATCTGCTGCAGAATGGTGACCTCACGCTCAATCTCCTCCCGGCTCACCCCGCGCCGGCTGGCCCGGCTCTGGCGCTTCTTGATGAACTTGGCAGCATATTCCATCCCTGTGCTTTTCTCTCGACACTTCTTCACTATAGCAAACTGGCCACTGAGAAGACAAGGAGACAACAAAAACTCTCTTAAGGCTTTTACATGACAGCTTCCCAAATAAGCCAGTCCTACACAAAGCTTGATCCTGCAAGCCCTGAGCAGCACTGCTGAGCACTACTAAGCTTGTTCTTGGTACAAGAGTGAGGACTGTCAAGACTCTGCAGTCAAAGGCAGTGGAGCAATAACAAGGTAACCTCCTACTGTGTCTGAAATTTAGCAAAACCAAACAATGACTGACAAAAGGAGTTAAAACCTCTAAAAAACAGTTCATGTTTAAAGGAGTAAGATCTGCCTCAAAAGGTTCAAGTTACCACTACTTCATTCAGTAATGCTTAAGACATTTAAGTCTGCAATACACCACTGGGCATTCTGACAGAACACACACATGCTAAAATATTTGTCTTAAGAATAGTTCCTAGAAAAGAACTCAAAGTAATTTGAATTCTTTGGATATGCAAAACTGGCTTCCAGTAACCAATTTTCAAATTTAAAAAAAATGTTTATTCATATTTATGCATTTACTTGATAATTTGGCTGTAAATATAACTAGAGTAAGTGCAGGTTTCTCACTGCACCTCAAGGACAAAGAACTTCCCACTGAACCAAATAGGACAGTGGCTGCATTAAGGTTAAAAAGTATGTACTTGCAATTTGTTAAAAAAATTTTCCTCACCATGGCTCCTAATGTAGTCCAACTGCAAAATTCCCACCTTATCTCCTACGAATTGGCAGATCTCCAGTCCCAGAATACACATTTAGTATCAGATACTTCCTTATTCAGGACATTATATTCAGACTTGGAAGGAAAAGACTCATCTTGCAGGTAACCATAAGCTTTAGCTACTGTGATTTTATCAGACAGGATCTCTTTATAAGAATCACAAACAAAGTCATTAAGTGCAGCCCCCCATGACTACACTGTATAAGCACTGAGTTGGTCAACAGCAATTATATCATTCACGGGCTCAGTAAATGAGAAATGCAAGTACTGTTGATATTTAAATTATGCAGCATACACAGCAATAATACTCAGCACCTCATTAGAGCTGTACTTGGTGCTTCATTAACACAGTCATCTGATTGGAGCCTGTTTTAAACATACAAAGGTGAAGAAATTAAAAATTAAGGCTGTCACTTGGTACTCAATTGCTCTCAAAGGCTCCCACCCTTTGGCAGAAGCAGCCTCTCATTTCAGTGTTCAAACAAATACCAGGCAGCCTGACATATTTTTTAGGCTTTCATTTTCATACAGATCTTAAACCCTTATCAGGAAGAGAGGCAGGAACAGATGGGACAAGTGTAATTATCACTTTAGGAATAATCATTCACAAATGGAATTGAGACTGTGGCCATTTGTCACTTGCTTTAAATGATTCATATTTCTCCTGCTTCTATTATTACCTGCAAACTCTAGAGAAATTCCCACTACAAAATCCCCAAACTTGCCTTTAACATTCTACTGAAAGAGTTTGTTTTGTAGTGCTGAGAGTTGCTTGTGCAAACATCATAGGTTTCATGTTTTTCTTGTTTGTTTGATCATATTTGCAAGACGTGCCTCTTGCTTGGTTCAGACTTTCTGATGAAACATGGTAGTAATGTTCCTGTGCTTGTTTCCTTGAATCCTCTCTAGGGACAAATTTTGTTAAAGTTCAGGAGAAAATATGTGCTTATGAGTGCTGATTATGGGAACGAACACAGTCATTTTTGCATTTAGAAATTCCAGTGATACTGTGGATTTTGTACATTTCTGTTTATGCGAATGCTTACAAAAGTAAAAATGTCACAGCATAGGAATTCCTGTCTTCGCTTTTGACATAAATAATTGTCCCAGATTATAACTATTAGCGTACCAATTCCCTTGTAATCTACTATTGCTCCCCTGTGTGGCCACCAACACACACTGTTGCTGCTCCTGTCCTAGTCTTCATGCCATTTCCCATCTCCTTTAAAAACAGGCTTTTGGAGACACGTCTTTAGCGGGACAGTTTGGGACTGAGGAGAAGAGGTTGCAAGCCACAGGGAAAGACACAGATGCTCAATTTCCTAGCCTTCAACATTTAAGACGGTTACAATGCAATTACCAATTAATAGCTCCTGGAGGCCCATTCAGCTGTGAAACAAGAGGATGCCTCACAGGCATTTTATAATCCTAGTCAAAACACTTTGGATTTCTTGTCAGCTACAGAGATTCTAAGGTAAGGAGCAAGATAACAATGGTTTTGTGCCTTCTCATGTATCTGCATTCAGATCATAAGAATCAAACTCTGTCAGCTTCCAAAACTTTTGACCTAGGCTAGGAAAAAAACAGAAGAAAAGCATGTCCCCTGACACCTAAATTGTCGGCACTGAGAAATTAAGCCATTGAGATAATTTCCCATGGGGCATTTGTACCTGATCGTAGACTTGAAACTAAATTTCACAGTTCAGATATCCAAATTTCATCCAAAAGACCTTGCCAGAATTCTTGGGGTTTGGTACAGCACTGAAATGAAGATGACTTGGATCATGAACAGAAGTATTTACAACACACAGGATAAGCTCAGAGGCTGACACTTCTGGATGGAGCCTACCTGGACCTCAGTAAAGCCTTTGGCACTGTCCCCCACAGCATTCTCCCAGAGAAATTGGCTGCACATGGTTTTGACATTGGTCTTTGAAGTATTTTCCAAATTTAAGGACACTACAATTCCTAATTTCTAAAATGGTTTTTTTCCAAGAAGTTACATTTGTTCCTTCCAGTAATATTTTGGACAGCTGTGCAACAGCCTTGTCACACACTGAGCATCCTCAATTGTGGATACAGCTCACGAGTATGAACAATAGCAGCTGCATCCTGTCAGTAGTAATGTAATTAGGTACAACATCAAATCTGTCCATCAGTAATGATGGAATTTATCCCAGCAATGAAGACAACCTATCATTTGCATTGCTGCTATCATGTTGGAGGTTTGTCACTGAATAAGAGCACAGAGACAATATAGACAGAGGCTGGTTTTGGAGTCTATTCTCAGAAGCATGCTTTAGAAGAGCACAAGTTCAGCTCATTCAATCACCATGCACTTCAGGAGATGTAGGAGTGCATTTTTACACAAGTACAATAGAGTAAATTACTCTATTTAAGGAAAAAAAAATTCCGTTTACCTTTGAACATATAAGGAAGCCAAACTAGAAAGTTCTGTGCCCTTTTCATCAGCATAGTGCCAACATAGAAGCACCTTTTGGGCTTTGGAAATGATTCCCAAAATCTAGAGCTGTTTCTGTTGGCAGTCTGACAATAGAACCCTCCTTGATCCTTCTGTATTTAAGGAGCACAAAGGTGCTCTGGGATTTTTAAGGTGTCTTAGCAAGGTGTCAGGGGCTTCTCTGACATCTGTGCTCGGTTTTTTCTTTTGTTTTTGTATTGTTTGTTACTTTCAGCTTTGATTAAAACCTTTGCTTTACAAAACACACTTGAAGAGCCATCTCGCAAAATTACTTTAAGCCATTTCTCTGCGAGGTCTGGCCCCTCAGAGGTGACGGACCTTCGTGGGGTTTATCACATCGGACCCCACGCAAGATTCCATCAAGGAGAGGATGTGGAAAGGATATGGGAAGAGAGAAGCTGGACAATCCAGAATAACAGGGCAACTTCTTGCTCTTTGTCAAAGTTTCCTGTTCATGCTGGTTCTGGAGGGTAATGCTCTGGGGCAGAATGTCACCTGAGAGCAAGAGCAGTGCAGCTGCCAGTCCAAAATGCCCCAGTGCCCAGCAGTGCTGCTACTCCACAGCTTTAACATAAACAGAGCCCTTAAGCAACTGCTTGCACAGGCATAGGTTTATTCCAATCTTCCTCTGATGTTCCTGAAACACTGCACAGCTCAGGAGCTCTTCTCAAAACACTGAAAATAGGTAAGCAAAGTACTGAGATGACAGTACAGGTCACCTGCCTCCAATCAGGCTTTATGAGGCCTGAGTGGGGAGAAGTCAGGAATCTGATTCTGTCTGTCATTTGAGAAGAGCAAACCATTTCTTCTCCAAGTACCAAACATATGCTCCCTTTCTGCATGTTCAGTCTATTTCTTTATGTCCTGTTCATATTCAACTTCATTTCATTAATTAAAGCATTCTAAAAAATATGATGATGATTTAGTCATTAAAACCTGAAATTCCCATAAAAGACATGATATATGTGAACACGTTGACAGATACACTTCAGACTGAAATATGTTTTCAACAAGTTCTTTGAAAAGTAAGTGAACCTGGCAAAGGACAGTGCTCTGGCATTCTGCCAGACAAGAGGTGACACAACGCCCTATATGAGGCAGGACAATTTACTCAGGAATAGATTTGCAAGGGATTTTAGGCAGCCTCCCACTGACTTTAACACTAATAAAGTTGCTACACACTTGATGAAAAGTAACACCTTGGTCCTTCTGTACCTAATTTCCCCAAATGTGTAAAATACAGGTAATGCTGCTGGAAAATGAAATAACATTATATGGGGTAAGGATACAAATTAATTTCATGCCTCTAAATATCACTAGAAGTGCAATTATAATAATTAATATTTTATTCACTAAGTGTTCCTGCACAAAAATACATGACCTGAAAGGAGGCCAAAATAAAACCAAACAGGACCTAAACCAGTCTTTAACTGCTTAAATTCACAGGCAGTACTATGAATGCATGCTAGTTTAAAAATATATTATGCAATCACTGTGTGTACACACGAGTTAATAGACATAAACACAAGCACAATAATAGTGTTTAGCCAATCTGAGCACAGGGATTCTCTGCATTCAAGGCTGGCATGTTTAGTTCAGCAGAGATGGTAATTCATTCTCAGTTACATCAATTGCTACTATGTCACAGGTTTTGTTCATCATGCCTTTTTGCCACTATTAAATGAGGATTGGGTTTAACTGGTCTTCTCAAGCTTAGAAAGTCTGCATCTTATTATTTTTCCATCTTTTTCACCCCTATTTCATTTTTCTTCAGAAAAAAAAAATATACAAATAAATTTTATCCATTTATGGTTGCATTTTTTGCTAACTTTCAAAGCAAAGCCCTAGAGAATTCTTGTTGAATTCGAGGAAAAATATTTTTTGGCCTTTTTTTTTTTTCAAGTGATTATAGCAATTGCTCAACTATAGTTTTATTAAGCTAAATACTCTCTTCCCTCTTTGCTTACACTTCAGAGATGACTTCTGCTATTTGTAACTCCACTGAGTGCTCTTCCCAGCAGCGAGGACAGGATTCTGCTTGGAACAGCACTGAGAATCCATTTTTATGCTTTTAATTCCTTTATGAAACACAGATCAACAAAAGCCCACGCAAAGTTCACAAAATATATGCATAAAAACACCTTGCTGGAGGGTTTTTGCAGGAATTCTGTAGTCACACAAAAGTCTTCTGTAAATTACAATTATTTACAGTTCTTTTTTTTTTTTTTTTAATAGACTTTTTGTTTTAGATTAAACCAGGATTTTGGTACTGCAGAAATTTAACCTAAGCAGTAAATAAAATGGAAGTCAAATAGCACAGTATTTATAAAGAAATTAGAGTAGGACAGCTGAAACAGCAAATCAGCAATACTATGACAAGGTCACCAAAGGGAAAGAATCTCACTGCTTCTGTAAGGCTTTATGGAATAGAACAAAAAAAAGCCACCAAAATTTCTTCTGTTAAATACTCTGATGGCACCTCTTGTAACTTCACAAAGGGTTCTAAAAATAAAACTGTCACAAATGCCACTGTACTTCTGCTTAAGAAGCTTGCTTGGTTTATTTGTTTGCTTTTCTCTTCCCCCAAAACAAAATGCAAAGGAAGTGGTTACCTCTCCTAAAGCAACTACACAAACCTAAACTACCAGATGCCAGATTATAACAGAATGATCCAAAACTTTTTTAAAAAAGGCATTTAACAGGAATATTGCTGGACTACTAAAAAGTAGTAGAAAGAAAAAAAAAAAAAATCAGCCTCAACTTTTAAACACGCTGGTATTTTCACTCACAGCTCATGTTTTACTGATTGTGTAGTGCTCTAGAGCACAGTGACTTTGGGGGATAAGTTTTGATATTCCTGAAGGGAAGTGCTGAGGACCTTTGGACATATCATGTCTCTCATAAAGTCACTGTCTGGCACCTTTCATCCACATCTCTCTAAACTCACACAAAGGTAACCGACATACCCTGACCCAAAGGTGATCTCTGTGTCCAGTACCAGAAAACAGTCAGAAGAATAGAAGAATATGGACTCTAAAAAAAAGGATCTGATTTACTGGAATAAGTAAAGAGCAGTTCATTTGAAATTCGGAGTTTGATAAATCTAATGCTTCTGAACAGTGCTATGAATTATTACAAGCTATCAGTAACACAGTTAATACCTTAAACACCTTGTGGGATCCTTAGCCAAGAGTCACAAGGAATTGTGCCATCTACTGAATCATCAACAGCATCTCCTGAAACTGTTCAATGTTTTTGAAAACCTCCCAGTCCCGCAGTGGCCATCAGTGTGGCTCTTATCAGCTCCTCCTGAGACTGGAGGTACAGTCAGCAGGGAGAGAGCACGAGCCCAGCAGTTCTGGCAAGTTCCCGATAACCTGGCAAGTTTTTGTGTAATCTGAAGCTCAAGAATAAAATGCACATGATGAAAAATCTTCCCTGCTTATCAAAACTAGCTTTTGGATTGAGTATCAGTGCTCGGAGTGGCAGTGAGCAGAGTGCAGAGAGCCAGGGAAGGTCACAGCTGACTCATGCTTGCAGGAATAGCTGATCTGATAAGCTGCTCCTCTTGCCATGTGGAGCAACAACAAGGCAGACATGACGTGCATGAGGAAGGTTAGCACACTGCACCTGAGTGTGTAAAGGTCCAAATCCACCTAGATACTGACTGAGAGTAATAGACCTGGAGTGGAGCACTATTATGGTCAAATAGTTAATTGATTGTTCTCCTTCCCCACGTATCAAACAGATAGAAACTATGCTGGCATTTCATTCAAGATTTAAGGAAATTATCTGTAAGGCCAAAACTGCAAAGGGTTGCTGAAACTCCCATTTCACTGCTCAGCTATTACAACAGATCTTCACTCTGGTTCAAACTGCTGGTGTAGTGTTAGCAAGGATTAACAAATGTCACCTGAGATAAATTAAGCTTGACCATCAGACAGGTACCTGCGAGCTCTGTTCTGCATCAGATGTTAACAATTTGTCCAGTGCTTTATCACTTTGAGCTGCACTCTGTTTATTTCACATGCATTTTTACTCATAATTAGTATTTTTTTCATTTTAAAAGTATGAAATTAATACTATACAGAGTATATTTTCCCAGCTGTTGAAGTTTCCATCTGCTTTCTACTGCAATGCAAAATGGAAAAAATAGTTTTATTTTTACAGAAATGGCAAAACAAAGATTGGGATGAATATTCAATGTCTTTTTCCTGGGATTAATATTCTGCTTAAGATTCAGTGGTTAAATATATTAGAGAATTTAAGATTTGTGGGCACTACCACAGAGGTCATTCATCTCTAATTATACTCTCAAAGCCAGACATGGACTGAGGAGAAACACTGAGATAATTTCCATCATGAAGAAGGATGTTGATGATAAGGTATGTGTGAATTTGTTACAAAGTAAGGCCAAGGCTAGCTCTTCTCTGTTACTGTAGTTAGAGCAACTTTGTTATTAGGAAAAAAAAACAAACAACAAAACCTCCCATCTTCTCTGCACTTCGTGCAACAAATATTTCATTTTGGAAACAGTTGAGGTAGCATTGAAAACTGATAGGGAAACCTGCTAGAAGGACTAAAAAGAAAAAAATCAAGAACAGTGATCGTATCAGACAGCTGATAACAATCACAGTGATTGTGACCAAGTACCAGATGTCAAAGCTGTTTCAGCAAAAGATTCATATACATGAAACCTGACATAGAAGATTTGTAACAAGAAACATTATCAGAAGTGCTGGGTAGTCCTCAAGAATTAAATTAACATTTTGCATCAAACACAAAGACCTGCTTTGTGTGTGTTGAAAAATAAAGTAATCCAAAGATATTCTTCAAAATCTAAAGAAATAATTCAAAGTGCAAACTATCAAAGAACAGAGCTAAAGTTCATGTCTGAGAAAGCACAGTACTGAGCAATTTCTACAGTTAGAATAAAAACATTCTTGGTATGAAGATACTGTGTAGTGTGAGTTAAGGGTACCCTTCCCAGCTTCTAGCACAGCACCTCTGTTTAGCATGGAGGGTTCAACTAGCTCAGGGCCGTGACTTTTTTATCCTAGATGTCCATGTTCCTGCTGTACAAAGAACACCTGGGTTATCTCTGCTTTTTTGTTTTCACTACATAAATAAATACCTAGTTACACTGTCAGAACAGCAACTGGTGCCAGGCTCCAAGGTCCCATTATCACTGGTAAAATGCTGCATTTGTCCTTTAAAGCTTCACCCAGAAAATGTGGTTTCTCTTTTCTCAGAGCTGATCCTCCACACACAAGCACAGAGGAAGCAGGAACTTGTAGCTGGAGATGGGGAACTACAGGGAAGCATAACAAGCCATAGAGGAAAGATGGAGCTTGGCTTTAACCATGAAACCACAGCCCAGGTTAGCAGGGGCTGAGAAATTGAAGGCTCAATTATGCCCAAACTAATCACCAGAAATCACAGCGATTATTTTCAGCATGAAGGCATTGACTGGCCCAGGAGATGAGGGATGAGCACAGCTCCCAGTTACTGAGGCAGACAAGAAACTGGAGTGGCAGGTGGTAAGGCTGGCCCACTCTGTGGAGGAAGGCAGAGCCCCTTCCCTACAGTGAAAAGACAACAGTGAAGGAAAGGAGGAGACTTCCATGACCAGAAATATCACTCCAAGGTTTGTCTGTTTTTCTCTGATAAATGTGAATCCTTGCATGCTGCAGAGCTGAGCTGCAGGAGCAGGACACTGGCCCAGGACAGCAGTGCCAGGCTGCAGGAACACACTTTCTCAATGGCCACTGTCACAAAACACTGGGAAAAGCTCCATGATATTTTCTACCCTCAGCAACAACCTGACACGCAAAAGTGACACTGCCCAGAAGTCACAAATGTCAACAGCTTTCACAGCCTGGCTGGCACCACATTTAGGTAATAGATTAATGACTCTATGGTACATCCTTTTATAAATCACACTGCACATCTCAAATTCCGGTACCTACCATCACCATCAGTGTTTACTAGTAGAGCTGGAAAGGGCTCCTGCACCTTTGTATAACACTTTTTGTTCAGTGAGCTACAGCTACCCATCCAAAACACAACAACTGAAACATTATATTAAAGGTTTTCCAGTGAGCTTTATTGCTGCAGTGAGCTTTATTGCTGCAGTGAGCTTTATTTCCTGGAAACTATATCCCTAGCTCAGCAGGGCAGTTCTTCTTTCTCTGCCCTTGATTTAAGACTTTTCCATTCTTGGTTGTCTCCAGCTGTCACCACCCTTATCACAAGAACCAGCAGTTATTTCACCTGCTGCATATTTCCAAGAAAAGTTAGTCTTCACTTCATATTTTTCAAGGAGTATTTCCAGTGATTTGGCATGTCATTAACATCCCTGCAAATGGCTTAGGCCAGGACTCTCCTCAAAACAGCCCAAATTGTTAAAGCTGTATTATCTCTTTATAATGTTGAAATTTGCTTCAGAGAGTCCTCTTTTTAAGCTTCCTTTCAGCTATGGCTCAGTCCCCACAGACTTGAAAGTGACTGATACTATCTTGAGGGAAGCAACACAATTATATATGCATATTTGAAGTATTGCACACATTCAGCATAGGCCATGCTAAGCTTCCCAAACAGAACTGCTGTAATGAATGAGGCCATCAGCAAGTTGTCTCTAATGCCACATGCCTGACAGATTGCCCCGTGTGTGTACCCTTTGGAGAAGTTGAGCAACAGAAGTTGGTACAAGATTAATATTTGAAAGACTGAGGGAATGCTGGAGCTAAACAGCTGGTCAGAGCACACAGCTACAACCATGGAAAAGCTGCTCTATTCTCTGCAAAATGCCTTCTCTCACACTCCTGCCCTGGCATACGAGAACCGCATTGACAGCCCCCTCCAAGCTACTGCCAGCTCTGCAGGGACTCTGAGGATGATCTGACCGGGCAGTGCCCACCCACACTCTCCGTGTGCAGCGTTTTACACGGCTGAAGCTGGGGAGCTTTGCTGGGTCACCCTCAATGCTACACGATGACAGGAAGTGCCTCCTTTCATCACCAGACCAGAGAGTTCAGCCTTTGCAGTCTGTGGTGGGAGCATCCTTCCCTGAGTGCTGTGCAAAGACTTTCAGATAAACAGGTGCTGGCTCTGTCAGTGAGATCCTCTATTTTATCTCATGGCTGAATCCCAGCTAGAACAGCACTAGGCCTGTGTTAACAACTAGTTTTGTTCTTAAGAAGTAACAAACTCAGAGTGGAGAACAAGAACAGGACAAACTCTTCACAGATGTTGTTTGAAAATATTTGGTGACTTCTGCTGGCAGAATTATAATAAATGAATCCTTTAACCTACCTCTACCTGTCAGTAACTAACAGCTTGTTGCAAACTGAACTAATAAAAAGTATCTACAGGTTCTGTAGATGCATCAGTCAGCATTGGAAAAGATCAGTCACTGCAATCTGTCCAGCACGTTAACTTCCTTCTAACTAAGCAAGATACCATTTGTCACTGGATCTTATCAGTAGTTACTGGTCAGAGATAAAGAGCCATGACAACCCAGTTGACACTGCACATATAACACACAAAACCTGTAAGTGAAAATACACTGACTAAGACAGTGTGACATTATACATACAGCCTGAAGAGAAGGAGGGCTGCTGTGACCATACAAACTTTGACTAACCTCTCAGGCTGATTCAAGCAGCAATGGCCGGCCTTTGCCAGATTGTTTCAGCTACACTTCTCCATTCGAAATCCCCAATATCCATCATCTTGGAGAATGAGTTCATCATCTCAAAAGATTCCCAAAACCAATTCAGAAACCAAAGTAAAAATAAACTACTCAGTCTCTAGTTTCTCACTTTAGTAGTTTGACTGTTTAACCTAGGGTCTCCTAGGTTAAAAAACACACCTCTTACACCCTACGTACACACACACAGAATTTCATTACTGCTCACAGTTGTCAGGTTTTCACTGTCAAACTGATACTCTCAGTACTCGGCAATACTTAAAAGTAAGCAGTCATAGGAAATTCAAGTTATGGCCTTCCTGAGAAGGAAGGGAATGGAAAACAAATAAACAAACAAACCTACCTCTACCCCTCTCCCCTTAAAAGAAGTCTTTTCAATAACTCTGAAGATGAAATAGCTGAGAGTGAAAAAAAAAAAAAAAAAATTTGGCAGGGACACAGCATCAACTGAAGCGTTTTCATGGAACTCATTACTGGCCCTTAAAAAAGGGTGATGGCACATATACAGTCGTTTATCAAAACCAACTGCCAGACATAGGGAAAGAAGCCAACCTGTGTATAGCCCTAATTTTAGCTACTTGCATATTAAACCAAAAAACATTAGAGGGTTGGACACCGAAGGGAAACCAGCCATCCTCACTAACCCAGAGCACTGTGTGTTGCTCAGTGACTAGGGGAGTCTTGTGGTATCCAGTCCACAAACCCAGCAGTGTTTAAGGAGGTGCTCAGGCTAAGCATGGTAAAAGTTGGTAATCCCACCTATAATTAATAACTGCGGATAAGCCTTTATACATTAAAAACAACACACAAGCATTAACCAGTCCAGATGAAGATTTGAGAGGTAAAGTTTTTCAGGAATACATGCACCTTTTTTTGCAGGCACATATAAACATGTGATGTCAGTGCTTGGAGCCAGCTGAAAACAACAGTGCTGTGGAGTGCTGTTCAAAACACCAGGATAAGTGAAAGTGCCATCCCTGTTGTGACAGCACCACAGGCTCCGGGTTCCCAGGTGGCTCCAAGAACAGGCACGTGAACTCAAGCCTAAAGCACAGACACAGGTGACACCTATCTACAAAAGGCAATACAAACATACCTTTTATTATCCTAGTTGCAAGAAAAGAAATGGGAAAAACAGTTAGCACATTTAATCTAAAACAACAACAACAAACAAACAGACAAAAAACTACAAAAAAGTCCCATCCAAAGTCCAGTCTTTGTTAAGGTGTGTGTTGCTACTGTAGTATATTGTAACTGATCTAGGCTGTCACATAGATGGAAGTAGCAAATATCCCCATGTGTCAGCTTTTAGAATCATGCGCTGTCACCTATAGGACCTTACCTTCCCAGCTCTTCGCCAATTTCATAAACATCCTCCACCTTCTGTTGCTTGAAGAAAGCCATACTTGGTCTTTCATTGATGCTCAAGGATGATGCAACTAGAATATTAATGAAGAATGACATTCATTACATCTTGCAAGAGGCTAAGTCTCACTAATACACATTTGTGGTATAGGCACTTTGGATCCATTGCAGCTCAGTCATGGCCAAAGTTGCCACTGACAATCAAAATAACTAATTCAGCAGTCTCAGCCAAATAGTGAGGGTTCAAATCTGGAAAGTGACGAGCACCTTTAAGTGAAGGTGATTCTTGGCCACCACTGATGTACCCAAGAACACACCTGACTAGAAGTACAGAACACACCAAGAAACACAATCGTGATGAAAGTGTAATACATGAGATAAAAATTTGTGCTAAAACCAAAGTAATGTAGTCTAATAAAAAACCTGGCATGAAGAGTTGTCTAGGAGACGCATATCCCAAAGGATCTCTGTCCACAAGATTCCGTTGAAACCAGCCTGAATATTCATCTGGGAGATGTGTATTCCAGGGGATTTTTACTGGAAACAGCAAAAATATCCATCTGGGAGATGTGTATTCCAGGGAATCTTTACCGGAACCAACATGAATATTTGTCTGGAAAGATTGCATCCCAAAGAAACTTTACAATAAAGCGAGAGACATGTCTCAACACGTAAGACAAGACCACCGAAAAGAAGGGACCCCCTCGAAAAGGATTGAGAGAGTATAAAAGGAACACTCTGATAAATTGTATTTCGTGAAACATGGTGAAGCCTGTCTCACCCAGTACTGTTCGCCTGGCACAGTACCGAACTGATTTTTGCTTGTGGCTTTTTACAGCTGTATTTTTATTATGGAATAAATTCTTTATATTAATCAAATTGGCGATCCATGTATTACAAAAGGAAAATGAATTAATAATTCGACACAGTTCTGGACAATAAAGCCTCCACACTACACTAAAGAGAACCAGCACGAGAATTAGCATTACAGACTCCCTCCGACAGATCCTGAACCAGAGAGACCAGGAGGCAGAGCTTCCTTTTACTCAGGTGAGGCAGCACAAAGTACAGGAGCTTCTCAGCTCCTGAAGTACAAAGACAGGACAGCACACAGACATTTGAATTGCTGCTGGAAAAAAATGCTGTGATTCCATCTCGAGAGCTTTCACCACATCTTCCATGACACACAGTAGGTGTTTCCAATGGGAAGAACACCAGCAGCAACTGCTGCAGGTGTTACTTCGTGTAACTGTGCAGTTTGTTTCCTGAACACAATCTTTTAAGCTGATAATCTCTGTGAGCTTTGAAAATACGAGCTTCACACCGGTGCACTGTAGCATCTGTGCTGCTTCTGGATGAGGAGAAGATGAGCACTCACATAATTCCCTGGGATACACCTCCACAGCAAAGATGTTATGGTAACAGAATAGATTTGAACAGAATAATTGGCCAGTAAGGTCACGACCCATTTGTTGTTCCCTGTGGAGATGAACACCGGCACTATGCCCAGTGGCCCAAATATCCACTGTTTAGAACAGAACATGTAAAATAACTGTAAGGTTTCTAGCACCACAATAAAATCTAACTACATTCAGACATATAGTTATTCTCATACATCTCTACACTCAACAGCATATCTTGTCAATGTAATGTGCTTTAGTTTATGAATCCCAGATGTTGCTTCCTTCAGATGCACTGAGGACTTCCAAGTTTCGTATCTCTACACAGCCCCTGTATATTTTTAAATTGCAGTCATTGGCATCTGACTGGTGTGTATTGTGAAACATCTTTCACAAGCAAAAAAAGCTCAATTTTGATCCTTCAGAAATAAGTTCAATTCAGTGCTGAAAAAGATTCAGCAGACCTTTAAAACAGGACTAAGTATCAAAGAGCAATTGCAGTATGCCTGTCAAACTGAAAGGCACACAAATTGAAGATTTTTCTACAGCAAAAGCAGGTATCATAAACAGAAAATACACTGTAAAAATCTAACAATTCCTCAATACACACCCAAGCTGTCATCATTCACTCACCTCAGAAAAAAGATTGGTTGCTTTTTTTGCACCAGCCCTTTTTACAAACTACTGGCTTCTACTACAGGAGTGGCAAGAGCAGCATTGCTGGAGTTCTGCGCTGCACATGAAATGGCTCAAGGCCTCTGAGGCTGCTGCATTTCTATTAGCAAACCTGCTCAAACCCCAGTTTCAGAGCTCTGTAATGGAGAAAAACATGCCTCCCTTGCTCTCCTGTGTCACAGTGCTTTAGCAGTGATCTCTCTTGTCAGGCTATCCAAGGCAAATGAGAGAAACCACACAGGTTATGACACTGAAGCCCAGGGTAACCATCACACTATTAAAATACATTGTAGAAACCAACACTTGCCTTGGTGAGCATGATGCACTGCAATGTGTATTATTTTTTTTCCACTTTCTATCATGGCTTTGTCAATATTTTCATAGTTTTTCAAGGTGAAGCCAGGTGAACTGTTCTGTTGCTCAGTAATTTCCTTCCCAAAACCATGGTCATGCCTGTGACGAAAATGTCTATTTTACTTCTCAATGAAAATAAGCAACTCAAATTTCACTTTGTAAGCAAATTACAAAGTGATTTATACAAAGTGAAGAATACTTGAAGTATTCTTCAAGTAACCTTTCTTAATCTCACCAAAAGATCACTGACCACTATTGCTCAGAGCTTGAAACTACAGTTAATAAATGCTTGAGTCATATTTACAAGAATGAGGACATCTCTGAGCTATTTGCTCCTTACTAAGTTTATATAATATTGCTTGCTATTGTTCAAAACAGAATTTTCTGAAGTGTTGGCTGCATTCAGCCTTCCCAGACTTCAAAAAAGCAAGCTGTCATGGGTTGGCACAGTTTAGTTTTTAGTTAGGGAGGAATGAGGAGTGTTTTTCCCTGTCAGGACCTTGGAATTGTTTTAGAAAGGACAGGGACCTGTCAGAAGGCTAGTTTGAGATACTGGCATCTGCTTTGACCACTGAGAATGTTAAATGCCACTTTGGGAAGTACTCCTATAAATCCTAGTTCATTCAGGTCAGCCCCTTTTCCTCCTGGTCAGCTGAACAGGTACCATCGAGTGGGGCCTGCTGCTCTCCCACCCCCTCTGGCAGGGAGCTGGCCCGGAGGCTCCCTTTATTATCTAATAATAAAGATTATTAGAAGGAGGGATTGAGAATGTGGACATTTTTAACCAGACTTCTCTGGGATATACTACAGAGAAATGGGCTGTTTCTTGTAACATCTTAATGTTGTTTGGGGGAATGCTGGTTCTAATCAAATTAGGGATTGATATGATTGAGATTTAAGTGAGAATCTCAAAGCCCCTCACTCCTGGGGTAAAAAGAGATCTCAGCCTTTGAGACAAAGATGATTTTTAGAGAGAAAGCGATTTGAAGTCTCTATTTCTTTTGAGATAGAGACAATTTTAGAGATAGAAAAAGAAAATCCTTGTTTTGTACTAGAAGAAACATTCTTAAACAATACCCCAGATACACTGAGAGGCCCATGAGTAGCCAGAAGAAAGGGTGCTAAGGGGTGGGACTGCACAATCTGCAATAATTCCAGGCGGTTGCAGATTTGTGGCATTGGGAGGCACTAGACTGTTGTAGTCTTGTGGTGAGTGTCCCCATGGTACTCTAGAGAGACTCCTCTCCCAAAGTGACGAAAGATTATGTTTAAATGGTGAAACTGACTGAAAATCACAGGCTGTGTCTCTCTATGTTGTTTTGTAAGAAAGTTAACAGTTTGTAGGGGGAGGGAAGAGTGTTTTGAAGTTTCATTCTGTTTTGTTTTAGGTGTTTTTCAACTTTTCTTTTCCATTCTTTTAGTGTGTGTTAATAAAACTATTTCTTTATTTTTACGCTTAAGCCTGCTTTGCTTTCTCCTGATTTTCTCCCACAAAAATCACTAAGTTAAGCCACTAGATAATTTTGTGTTTCTGCCTGGTTTTTTTGAACTAAAACCATTACACAAGCAAAGGACAAAGCCAAGCCTTACTGAAAACCCCAAACCTTTCAGTCACCCTGAATTGCAAAATTATGCTCTGAGTACATGCAAAAGTCAAGTACAGGTAAATGCCCAAGTAATAAGAGATGCTGCTGAGACTTGCCCAAAGATTGTAAATCCCTCAAGCTGACTATTCGCTTCACCAAAATCCAAGGTTGTAAACATGTTTATAAACAACATTAATGCAAACACACCTAAAAAGCCATTGTTTTAAAAAAGAGTTCATTGCTATTTAGAGGAGCAAGTTAAAAAGATTGCTTTGAGAGTGGGGAACCCACCCAAATGCATCTGCAAACTGTCACTTAATGTTTGATTGACAAGTTCACTTATTTCCCAGCATCCTGCAAAGAATACAGCTGATTCTGCAGGTGCACAGAATCTATGCAAAAATAACCAGGAAATTCTCATCCCTTCTGCTGATCTCTCAACTTACACCCATTTCTGCAGAGGTCAAAGCAGTAAGTTAAATCATCCACAAAGGATCCATTCAAGCCCAGAGCCTTGCTTTCGAAGGTTGAAGAAAAAACTGTTGCACAGTATTCAGACCCCCAGTGGTACCTCTGGTATGTTGGTGTTTCCCATGTCTACCACTTCATGTTATCCTATCCTGCCTTCCACAGATCTCTCTCCCTGGCTTTCACCCAACAGTCACACTTAGCAAATGCCCAAAATAGATCATACACTTGATGACTCAAAGCAACTGTCATTGGCACAGCACAAGGGGGTAAGTCCTCAAAAGATAGTCTTCACATGCTTAAAATTCATCTGCAACAGAAGTGCCATTTCACAAGCATGAATGTTGCCCTTCTCAGACAATATACCTTCACCTTAGGAAATTAAGGTGATATCATTTTCAAAGATTTCTTATACTACAAGGGTTTTGTTGGACACCATTTACAAGTACAGAGCACAAGTAGAACAAAGCAGGAATGAGAGCTTTTTTTTTTTTTTTTCTTTTCCCTAGTCAGGTGGTGATTTTTCTGTTGGTGGCCAGTGAAGGCAGGCAGAATTAGAGATGGACAGACATTCATCTTGGACTCAGACAAAAAAGTAGTTCAAGATCCAAGGAAAGAGCAACTTTGTTTTCCTGATACACACCTTATTCTAACATGTCAGGGGCATCTCCCCCCCCCTCCTCTTCACAGTGAGCATTTTCATATGAAGACCAGCTTCTACTCAGCATTTATATTGCTGTGTTTCCATAATGACACTCCATAGCACAGTATGGTACATATAGTTTAGTATAAGAACATAATTCTTCACCTTTTATTGTTGTATCCAACTCCCCTTAACACAGGGCAAATACCACAAGGCAGCAAAGTATTGCTTATCTCGTGTGAATGATTTTACTACAAACATGGAACAAAGCTGTAAAAAACCCAGAAATAGGATACAAGCTCTGAGATGGCAGTTTCAGGCACTAGAAACACATCCTGCCTCATCTCTTCACATTCTTCCTAAACTCTGCCCTACCATGAAATAGGATCATACTTAACCTAAGAAATCACAGTTCCCCAGTGTGATCTAAGGCATATATTCAAACACACATACTTTACATCAGTACAGTCCCTGGATAAAGACATTCTTAATGCAGTACAGAAGGGCCTTTTTCATGCAGCTTATGCTGTGTGCAAAGGACATTGATCTACAGAAACCCACTCTTCTGTAGAGAGTGACAGAATCCCTCTCAAGAGGAGCAGAAGAAAGTTCTGTATGTCTCCTCTAATGAAGTTTTCCTTGCACAGGTAAGTTATTAGCCTGTCATTGCCAAATTATGTGACAATCAGTGACTGGTCAAATCAGTGACACGTAAAACCCAAGATAAATGTCCTCCCACGAGTGAACAAGAGCAGAATACAGAAATCAGAGGTGAGAACAAAAACTGTTGAACCACTTCCCTTGCCAACAGCCTTGCATTTTTTTTCCTTAGGGTTTCTTCTGTCCTAAGGAAACCAGTTTCAAGTGACTGAGGTAACAGCTGAATAACCTGATTTTCTCAAGTACATCTGACATGAGCTGAATCATTAAACCCTTTGCCAAATTCAGAAGTATTCCCTGTGGCACACTTTTATATTACAAAACATTAGATACACTAGACCAAAATCCCAAACCCATTAGAACAGATCAAAGTAAAAGCTCCCCATATGAACTGTTTTATAATACTGAAAGATGACCAAAACCAATTTAGAATCAAAACCAGACTGCTTTAAATTAATGATCTGGGGGAAAAAAAACCCAAACCCCAAACCCATTAAACAAATTAAAGTTATATTGTCTTCTAGTTTTGGTGTTTTATGCCAAAACTGAACAGATTTTTATAAGCATTAAAGTATTAAGTATTTTCTTCTTTCACCTCCATTCCTTCTTTCATCTTTCTTTCTTTCTCTTTTCTTTTATCCCACAAAAGACTAAGCAATTTCAACAGAAAAAAAAAAAAAAAAAAAAAAAAAAAAAAAAAAAAAAGGCAAACTAACCAAACCAAACAACCCAAGCGGGGTTTTTTCTCTGCTTTCAAGCGTAGCACCGTTAAAAGTTCTATTAATTTCAGCAAATCCTCATTTTCACTGAAACATTTTTCTGTCAGAAAACAAAAGTAGCCTAAAAATTTTTCTGCCAGGAAATAGAGGCAACTATTAGTACCTGTGTGTCTATAAAAACCACAAAACATACCCAGCATCTGAGCAATTCGGCCCCATTACAGAATCACTGCTCCTGCCACTAACTCTCAAGGACTCCCTTTATGATCTCTCAAATTTACCCTGCAGTAATTACATATGTCGCTAATGACCCAAGACTGTATTTCCAAGCCTCTGCTTCAAGCACATGTACCAACCACATTGGCTCTGCAGCTAATTCAAGCTCCCCAGCTCCCAGCCAAGGCCAGGGATCCCAAAGCCCAGCGTGCCTGAGTGATGAGCTGGGTGGGAACACAGCCTGGACACTCAGGACACAGGGGAAGCCTTCAACGCCAGGCACGCTGGCATGGCATGGGCAGAGCCCTGCTTCCCGTCTCCGAGGCACCTTTAAGGATTACTGCTGCACATAACTCACATCACTGCCCCAAAGTGAAGGGAGACCTCACCTCTGTCATCTGTGTTTCTTGCACAAGCAACTGAAAGGCACGGGAAACCAGAATTAAACTTTTCCCTCACACGTTAAGCGGGTGAGCATCGTGATTTTGGTCCTTTTGCAGCTGGTGACTGATCCCCCAAAGCAGGAGCAATCCCCACACATTTTTACCCTCTAACTCACATCTTCCTTCCTGACTGTCCTCCACAAGGATGCAGGCCAGGCCTGCAAACCAGCCCTCTCCGCCGTGCCGTGTTGCTCCAGGACCCCCGGCTCACTGGCCAGAAGAACAGGTGCAAAGAAAGCCACTTGAAGCTATTTGAGGGAAAAGGCAGGAAGAAACTCGCAGATACTCTATGGAAGTTGCACAGCATTCGCTGAACGCTATCAGCAAGCCGAGCCTGAACCCCGGACCAACCGTGCCCCATGGCCTCGGACAGGAACAGCGCCAGACCGAGCGGCGCTTGTGGAACCGCTGCATTGCCCGGCCCCTGCAGGATCTGCTCGGGGATAAAGGACAGCTGCTCGAGGCGGGGGTGCTGCGGGGAGCTGCCTTTCCCCCCGGCTGGCGGCTGCGGGCACACACAGAGGCAGCACAGGCACCGTGAAGAGGCCGAGGGTCTGCACCCCGCCAGCCCCGTGGGAAGGACCCGCGGCCGGCCCCGGAGCTGCCCGGCCAGGGGGGCTGCACAGCCGCGACACCTCAGCCCCTGAGGCACAGGCGGGACCCGGAGAGGGAGCGCCGTGAGGGAGGCTCAGCGTAAGGGACTGACCCAGAGGAACACGGAGAGGGGAACCTGCGGAGGCGCCGCCGGCTGAGGGGGCAGCGCCCACTTACCGCGTCCCCCGGGCTCCCTGAACACGCAGGGTCCGTCTGGCCGGGCCGGGCGGAGGCTGAGGGGGCGGCGGGGCCGGGCCGGGCCGGGCGGAGGAGCCGCGGAGCCCGGCCCGCCCCGGGCCCGGAGGGAGGGCTGAGGGAGGGGCCTGGCTCCGCGCTCCGCCCAGGGCAGCCCCGCGAAGAGAGGGCGAGGGATGCGGAGCTGGCCGCAGGGACATCGGGACGATCGCCTCGGCCGCAGCAATGCTGTCTGCATGGGAGTGTGGGGCCGATGCAGCCTCTGGGACACCCAGCAGCACCCCGACTGTGCCAGCCCTGCGCTGCCCCTGATGGGATGCAGATACCTCAAGCTGAGCCAGTCCAAAGCCTTCCAGACCAACACAGGAGGCTTGACCGGGAAACATCTCAGATGTAGAATCCCATTTCATCGCTTTAGTAAACACAGGGTGTGTGAAAGCAATACCAAGAAAATAAGACAAGAGGCAAATCCAAAGGAGAGGCACTTAAGTTGTTTCTGTATTCTATACAAGCCAAAACACAAGCTTAGATTGGTTACTGCGTGGTCTGAAACTCACCCTTTACCCTGTGAAATTGCCTGTTGTTTCAAGAAACCACTGTGACAAAGAACAGCACGGGTCCCCAGACCCCACTGTGCAGCTCAAGCTGCATTCACACGCACTACTGTAACAAACCTCTGCCATCCTGCTTCCCAAGCTATCGTAGCCCAAGTGTTGGCTTCCAACATCTGTTCACTCTACTATCATAAAGACATCCCCCAGACCTGTAAAACTAGATTTTCTCTATCTTTATTGGGCACAAAGTAATTGCAGTGAAGTTAAATTTCTTCCGGGCAAGTTAATATCCATCATTTGCTAATGAGAAATGATGCGGTATTGTTCACACCTTCAAAATAAATTACAAGTGCCAGGTTGCAGTCACTTCCAATCCTCTATGTGATTACAGTAACACAATGTTAATGGCAAATTATCACACATAAATAAGCAGGATCTTTTCCTTTGCAGTAAGGTGTGAAGATAGGTAAGAGTGACTTTATTTTAGGCAAGTACCTTAAAGGCAGTGTTTTTTATTATCACAGCTAAAAAGAAACTTAGCTTATCCCAAGTCAAGAGGACTGAACTATGCCCCTGATTGCCCGCCCTGGGAGTGGTGTTCACAGCCCATAAGTTCCACCCGCCTCTTCCAGCTCCAAAAGGAAAGTGGCTGCATCTGATACTACACAGGGTGGAGGACAGGAAATGGGAGCAATAACAAATGTTTCAAAGGGCACTGGAAGCATTCAGAATTCTCTCAAACAGAAATAGATATTTAATTTCTCACCTTTAGTTCTACAATGGGATATCATGTGGAAGTCACAGCAATCATACTACAAAATTATCAGAGCAAAGGGCACAGGAGGAAGGCCACAGCTTTTGTTTGTTCCTAGCTGCAAGGAAGGGAACTGTCACTAGAGGACACAAAGAGAAAATGATAGTCACACACTCTCTGACTCCAAGAAGAAGGCTGAAAATCTTTTATTATTTACAAAAACCTCACTTATATAGCTTATGAACAATGACCAGGGATTGGAGAACAAGATGGAGAACCTCTCCATCCCACTGGCCAGGCTAGAAGTCAATCAGTTGACTTTCATCCAAAAGGAATGTGGAAAACATGATGTTTACAGTACAGACTGTGAGAATTCAGCTACAGAGCTGTAAACATATCACAAAAGCTCACAAAATATGGCAACATCTCACTCTTTTTCTGTTACAAGAAAGAAAAAGAAAAAAGAAAAATGAACAATGTTCAGTTTCTGTGTGGGGAGGGACGATTGGAGTGATCACTCACGTCATCTGCATCTGAGTCATCACTTGATGGTTCATCCACTTGATGACTTTCATTTTGGTCACGGTCTCCAGCTTGCCTATTGGCCGGATTTTCCCTTTGCGGTCGCAGGTCAGGATGAACACACTTCGCAGGTACTCAGCATACCCCAGTATCTGTGGATGCACATGCATACCCGTGCCCCGAAGCGGTAAGGTCACAGGGGCCTTCCCACTATTTGGTGACTAAATTCCGTAGCTGAACCTTCGCTCGAGGTTGATGCGTCTCGTCCGAAGCCTGTAACAAAAGATGATGGTTCAAAATGACAGGATTATTTGAATTCTGCGGCACCGTAAGGTGATTAATGGTATACAAAGCTTTTGCCAACTGACTGTGTGGGGTCTCACCCTGCATTCCCTGTTTTTGTGTTTGAAGAACCTGCTTTAGATTACCATGAGCGTGCTCTACAATAGCTTGACCAGTCGGAGAATGAGGGATACCAAACTTGTGTGACACGCCCCACAACTGCAGGAACTGCCGCACCTTCTGCGTGGCGTAAGCAGGACCATTGTCAATCTTCACAGCAGGAGGTATGCCTAAAATGGCAAAGGCCTGCCTCCAGTGGGCAATGACATCGCAGGTCTTTTCTCCAGTGTGAGCAGAAGCCCACATCACAGAGGAGGAAGTGTCAACAGTGACATGCACATGCTTGAGCCGGCCAAACTCGGCAATTTGAGTGACATCAGTCCACCAAATCTCCAAGGCCCTAAGGCCTCTGGGGTTTAACCCTGCCGGCAAAGTCGTCACACAACTCGACAGCGTCACGGGCCTCAGTTGGCATCAACTGAAACTGCTTTCTGCAAGGTATGTGTGTTCTGATGGAAAAAACTCATGCGATGCCTTGGCCTGCGTGAGGTATCAGGCTGAGGTGCTACCCACGCTGGGTTAGCCAACTTGTCAGCCCTCACGTTACCTTCTGCTACAAATCCTGGCAAACTGGTATGACTCCTTACATGCAGAATGCAGTATGGATGAACTCGGGCCTGAATGGCACACAACAGGGTCCTCAGCAAATGAAACAAAGCAGCATTGCTGACTTCCTTCAAAACTGAATGACCCAACTGCTGTGCCATGTCAGCCACATAGGCAGAATCTGTGACCAAATCAAAAGGTCGCGGGGAAAATCTTTGAAATGCCATGACAGCAGCCCTCAGTTCAACCAATTGGGCTGATCTATCCTCATGACCTTCCAGAATCTGCCACTCAGATCCATCCCTCCAAGTGACAATGGCATTGCCTGTCCTTCCCGAACCGTCAGTAAAGACAGTGGGTTCTTGGACAGGCTCCTGACTAATTTTGGGCCGCAAAGAGATTTCTGTGAATTTTACCATGTGCAATAGCTTGTGGCTGGGCAGATGATAAGCAATCTGTCCAGAAAGTTTTCCAGAGCACTTTGCAGAGAAATACTGTTTGCAAAGGTCCAGTCAAAGTCTTCCCGCTGTACTGGGAGTACGATCTTTGTGGGAACCGCAGCCATTAATTGCAAACACCTCTGTTGGCCTTTGATTATCAAATGAGCGATCGGCTCAAACAATGCAGTTGCCGTCTTCTGCGGCTGATGGGGCAAAAAACCCCATTCTAAAACATGCAAGAAACTGGACCATTTTTCCTTCCATTGGCCAATAATGCCTGTGGGATGCAAATCTGGAGTGGTAATAAAAACACTGACATCAACGGAGGGGTCAATGCAATAAATGTGGCAAGCAGAAACAGCTCGCTGAACCTCCTCCAGCACCTGATGTGCCTCAGGGGTCAATGTGCTAGGTGATTTCAAATCAGAGTCTCCCTTTAACAAATCAAACAAAGGAGACAATCGTATCATGGTCAATCCCAGATATGGATGTAACCAATTGATGACACCCACCAATTTCTGGGCATCATTCAGTGTCTTCACTGAATGTACAAATTGCACCTCTTGGTGTTAGACCGTTTGTTCCAAAATTTTGACTCCCAGATATTTCCAAGGAGGTTGTTGTTGAACCTTTTCTGGAGCCACCTGCAGCCCATGAGAATGCAAAGCATTGATCAGTTGAGGCTGTATCCTCGGCAATTCATCTTGGGTGGACGCAGCCACTAATGCGTCATCCATATAGTGATTAAATTGAGCATCAGGAAACTGCTTGCAAACTCCAGACAAGGCTCGGGCCACATACCATTGGCATATGGCCGATGAGTTGTGACAACCCTGGGGTAAAACTCTCCATTGATATCGCTGTGCGGGCTCAGCATAGTTGATAGCTGGCACTGAGAAGGCAAATTTCGGTCTGTCATTGGGATGCAAAGGAATTGTAAAGAAGCAATCCTTCAGATCCACAATGAGGACTGGCCAATCTGCGGGAAGCATGCTGGGTGACGGCATACCAGCCTGCAACATCCCCATGCTTTCCATCATGGCATTAACTTTCCGGAGGTCTTGTAACAACCTCCATTTCCCAGATTTCTTTTTAATGCAGAAGACAGGAGTAGGGACTGGTAGAAGACTCCAGATGACCCTGGTCCAACTGTTCCTGAACTAAAACACAAAGGGCTACTAGTTTATCTTGAGGAAGGGGCCACTGATTCTCCCAAACAGGTTTGTCCACCAGCCACCATACAGGAGGCGTGGGACACTCTGCACCTTTCATTGCAGTGACCCTCATCAAAAATCCGTCCTGATGCGCACTCTCCACGTGGCCAGAAAATCCCTCCCCCAGAGATTGACACGAGTTTCGGCTGTGACATGAGGCCAAACCATGGCTGTCTGTCCCTCTGGGTTCATGATCACCACAGGCCTCTGGCTCATGTAGCATTGCGCCGTTCCTGCCAACCCCATGACAGACGTCTGCACCGAATCCAATGGCCACTCCAGGGGCCAAGCAGCAAGGGAGAGAATCATGATGTCCGCACCAGTGCCGAGGAGCCCGCAAAGGCGGATTTCTGACGGTGTCGCACCAGGGATGGACAGGGTACACACTTTCTCAGGGCGGTCCTTGGTCAGGACAGTGATCCAGTGAACCTGAGGTGGTCCAGTGGATCCAAAGCCGCTGTTTCTCCGCAACCAGTTCTCTGCTCTGTGAACAGAAGACTTAAAAGGCACAAGTTGAGCAATTCCGGTCTTTTTGGGGATAGTGACTGGGGGGTGGGTGTGGAAACCATGGCATAAATTTGTCCTGTAAAGTCTGCATCAATGAGTCCTAGATGCACCATGATACCCTGGGCCGTGGCAGTAGACCTCCCCATGAGGAAAGCACTCATGCCTCCACCCACAGGACCAAAAGCGTCCAAGGGAACTTTGAGCACTCCGCAAGAGTCTAAAACGACTGTTGCTGCTGTGCAGACATCGAGACCTGCTGAGCCGCAGGCGCTGGCTGTAAGTCGGCCAAGCAGACCTCCATCGGCTCCAGGCCCTGGAAAGAGTTTTGTGTCTGAGCGCGTCTTCCCTTTGCACTTCGCTTCCCATTTCCCGAGCTCAACAAAGGCTGACCATTAGCATGAGCTGTCACCCTACGGACATCTGCAGTGTGATTCAGTCCTCCACACCAACTGCAGAAACAGACGACATTTGTCCCCTCTGTATTTTCTTCCCTGTTTCTTGCTGGCCTGAGCATTCCCCTGCTTTCGCTGTCTGCCCTGCGGCCTGGTTCAGGCCGGCCATGGAGCAGTAGCCACGGCAGCCATCTTATAACCTGTGGCGCCTACCATTGCACTGGCCTGTACCATTTGCTGTAGAGAAGGATCATCAGTAAGGGCCCCAATGATCCTCCTTCACTCGGCATTGCAGTTAGTTCTCACAAGGTTTTTGAGCACAAGCATCCATGCATTCAGATCCTCCACCTGCCTCTCAACAGAGGCAGTCAACCTCTCTGCAAATTGCAGAAAGGGTTTGTGTGTTCCCTGGACAACAGCCACAAAGGACTCCTTTGGAGCAGCCATTTCTGTGGTTTGAACCAATGCTGCCATGCCCGTTCTGTGGCACTGGTCGAGCACCAGAGGGTCAAGGGCAACCTGCCTTTGAAGATCAGCAAAATTACCCATTCCAAGCAGCACATCAGTTCCAATGACACACCTGGCGTCCTGCTGACTCAATGCAGTATTCTGCGCTACAACTGTGCCTGCCAACTGTGTCCGTTGGCATTCAAAGATGTCGTATTTGACAGGCTGAAGAAGAACATGAGCCAAACACCAAATAACATAGGGTGGCAATGCATCAGCATCAAGAGATCAAAGCACCTGCATGACTTCAGCAGACCCCAGCCCATAATTTCCAACCTTATCCCGGAGCTTGCTCATGGCTTTCCACGATAAAGGTTGATGTGTATTATGATTTGCTCCCTGAAGTACTGCGAAAGCCTTATGGCGTCCTGGGGAGGCTGCTGCATCTGCTAAATCTCATCCTGTGGACTCCACAGGAACAGGGCCAGATGTCTGTCTGGGGGGTACTTCACCATCACCCGATATCACAGTGGTCTCTACAGCAACAAGGCTAGAGAGTTCATCTCTGCCCTGCAAGGGGCGATGTGCTGAGTCACAACTGACCATCTCCTCAACCTTGTTTTTTACATACCCCAAAATCGCGTGTGGTCTCTCGGACGCACAGTCACCTGACATGGAGGTAAAGTCCACAAGCCAGCTGAGGAAGACCCACCAGCCCGGGACCCCCTGCTCCGGGAAGACACCGGCCTCATAACGGCTGTGTCTCTGCCTGTGCCAAAGGTGAACACCGCAGGGCTTGCACTCACCGGGGCCGCTCTCCTCGCCGGGAGGGTGTGCGACTCCAACGTGGGGCAGAGCGGACCCAGCGCGGGGCCTCCCTCCCCCAGGATGAGGAGGGAGGGGGATGCAGGCAGGGACGTGGCTCTGTCTTTCGCTGCCGCCGAAGGCTCAGGTGACAGAGCGGGGGATGAGGGAGTGGAGGGAGCCTCGGGGGTGGCGGGATGCAGCTCAGAGAGGGGCATGGCCAGCGGAGCCACAGCACTGCCCCACACTGCCGTCAAAGGCTCCGCCGCTGGCGAGACCGGCCACTTGGGACGTTCGGGGAGGGGAGAAGCCACGGGAGGGGCAAGGCTTAGTGCCAGGCCGGCACCTACATCGCGGGTAATGCCACCCGCCACGCCTGGTGGGGCTGGGACAGGAGGGGAGCAGACAGAACCGCCCCCAATAGAGTCCCGCCTGTGGCATGGAATCCCATAGCGGGCACTGCCCCCTCTGGATGCAGTGAGACGGTCGCCCCACCCACTGGGACCAGGTCCGACAATAGACAAGTCTATTAAAATGCCGGTTTTCTCCTCCGGAGCTGCAAGGCAATATTTCGTGGCAATGCCGCAGTTTGGACATTGTGCCATCACCGAATCCGTGTCCAGTAGAGCTGTGGCCGGTGCCCGCGATCCCCCGCCTCCCCCCAGCGCCGGCAAGGCGCAGGGAGAGAGAGGCTGTCCCCGCTCTCCCACCTCCCGGGCTCGGGGAGGGCGGAGTCGGCGCAGCCGTCCCCACGGGACTGTCGGGGACCCGCAGGTCCCCGCTCATCTGCTGGTCGGCCGAACCCAGCTTGCCAGGGGCCACATCCACCCCCAGGGAATCGATCCCATGATTGGGGGGGAACCTTGCCCCTCACCGCGGCCTGGAGGGGAAGGGAGAGCTCCGTCTCAGCTTCTGGGAGAGACAGCTCCTCCCCCTCAGCCTCACTGTCCAAGCCAGGCAGATTCCCTGCTGAGCTAGAAGAGGATCCACAACGTGCTATTAGAGAATAGTAATGTTTCCAACAGCATCCATTCGGCCACATCTGCATTGAATCCTGCAGACAGAGTCAGGATCATATATTCACCCAACTCACCCCAAATCTCTGTAGAGAATGCTTTCTCAGGGCTACCAATAAAACTGTGAGCTTTTCCACAGAGATATAATCTCTGAAATTCATTCCCCGTAACGAAAATTCGCTTTCTTTCCAGCAAATTTATTCAAAATTCAAAGACCACCGTATCTCCTGCGGAAGACGCAGGGGCTAGCATCTTTGCAGCTGTATGGGGAGGAGGTTACACTCACGGGGAGGAAACTTACCGCACCTGCACGAAACGCAGACTGCAGTTCCACACACGGGGTCACCAGATGTTGCTAGAGAGATAATGATACTCACACACTCTGACTCCAAGAAGAAGGCTGAAAAACTTTTATTATTTACAAAAACCTCACGTATATAGGTTCTGAACAATGACCAGGGATTGAAGAACAAGGTTACCACCTCTCCATCCCACTGGCCAGGCTAGAAGTCAATCAGTTGACTCTCATCAGAAAGGAATGTGGAAACATGATGTTTACAGTACAGACTGGTGAGATTCAGCTACAGAGCTGTAAACATCTCACAAAAGCTCACATAATATAGCAATAAGGAACAAAACATCCTGAGAGGCTACAACTGCTTTTGAAACTGGGACAAGCTCTCCTTAGACCTAGAATAACCTCATTTTGAATAAAGGTTGCCAAGAGCAGCAAAGGTAGATTGAATCCCATGGGGCTTGTAAGCCCAAACACAGGTTCTGCAGTTATTCACCCTTAAAATACTGACTCAAGTCTTCTTTGTAACATCTTTGGATGAAGGTAAAAGCCTTTATGCGCATGCAGGGCAAGAACAGAAAAGAAAAACTTGAGCAGAGTTTCAAGTAGGCAGCACCAGCAAACACTGCAGCAACGCATTTGCCAGCCTCCTTTAGAAGTGACAAAGTAGGAAACTACCTTTATGTTCCAAAGGGAGAGTTTCAGGATTAAAAACCAAAAAAATACCTCCTGCATTTCTTAAAACAGGCAAATAGCTTATTCCAAAGTTTAATCACCAATCACAGCGCCTGAAGACATCACTGATTCCATTCACCATCTCAAACCTAACATCTTAGGGGCAACTCACTGCACAACCTAGCTAGTTTGTACACACCAAAGGTACATTGCATTTGAGAGACAAAGGCAGGATGCAGCAGCTCAGGACTGGGAGAATCTTAGTTGGCCAAAGTCCTCCTAATTTGTTACCATATTCTGTCAGCCTTCTGAGTTGTTTACATCTCTGTAGCGGAGCTTCTCACCCTTGTAACATAAACAAAGTAGTTGTTTTCACATTTGTCTTGGATTATGTAACCTAAAAATGTGTATTGTATTTCATCTGTTGAAAGCTGTTTTTTTGGGAGATGTGTTATCCTCCTTACTCCAGGGGGAGGGGGGCAGATGCCTTCTGATAATGGCCCAGCCATTAAACCCAGGTGGGGCAGTGTTCCTTATCTCTGTCACCACCCCTCCACCCTCCAGGGGGATATCTTCTGGCCATTAAGGCCCACCAATGACATGACACATTCCATCATCCCATTGTGAGATACTCCATCCACTGGAGGAGGAGCCAGCAGTTCCTAGCTAGATAAAAACTGGGACTGAAGGACACAAGGAATCCGGTTTTTCCACTGGACCCCTGGAGGAAGACTGGACCCATCTCGTTACCACTGAATTTTCCACAGGACCATCTCCACTCCACAGAACCACATCTGTTACTCCAGAAGGACTTATGCAGACTGTTTTCAACACCCTGACCAACAAGATGCCAGGTTGTATCTCTGATTCTGTCAGGTTTGGGGTTTTTTTCCCCCCAGGATCTTTGTTTGCTTCCTTCCTTGTTTTTTTTGTACTACTGCATTTGTGTTTTCCTTTTTTTTTCATATTCCTAGTAAAGAACTGTTACTCCTGTTCCCATATCTTTGCCTGAAAGCCCCTAACTGCAAAATCATAATAATTTGGAGGGAGGGGGGTTTACATTCTCCATTCCAAGGGAGGCTCTAGCTTTCCCTGGCAGAAAACTGTCTTTCAAAACCAAGACAGCATTCCTCTGTGATGAGGGACAATTGATGGACTTCTAGCCTGGCCAGTGGAGTGGAGAGTGAGCAACCTTATTCTCCAAGCCCTGGTCATTGTCCAGAATCTATGTAAATGAGAGCATGTAAATAAACTATCTTCTTTTTGCCATGACAGCTTACTGTGTGGGTATTCATTCTTTTCATGTCCTCTAGCGACACTAATTGACCAGGCATATATTTTAGTATTGAATGTTTTAATTACTGGAGATACATATTTTTAATAATTGTGGTTTTAAAAAAATCACATTCAGTATACAGTCCTGAGTTTTGCTTTCTAGTCTCATGCTCTGAGAAGTTGGCACTATAGGTGGGCATCCTTGAACTGTAGACAAATGTGGCTCTTACAGCAGATCACCACGGTGAAAATACCACTCGGCTAACTTCCAATTGAACCTTCTACCTTATTTTCCAAGGGGGAAGTTTCCAAGGCAGAGCACACCCTTCCTTTGCATTATCTGAGGGAACATACTTCATCTGTGGGAATTCCTAAAGCTTTACCACTACATGGATTCTGCTTTCTGTTGAGGTCAAGGAGCTGCAGATAAGGAAGCTGTGTTTAGCACTTCTGAAAATCCCAGAGAAGGAACGCCTGATACCCTGTAATACCAGCAGATTCAATGTGTTCTGCATCTCTGAGGTACTTAGAGAGCACAATGAGACTCTGCAGGTATTTGGTCTCAGTTCAGAGTAGGCCAGCTGTGTTTATCCTAAGTTATGCATTTCTTAGGAACCAGGTTTTTAATGTACATCAGCCACACTCACATCCTTATTGAAATACCACTGAGAGCAGATGCTTCAAGCTTAGTCCAAAGGAGCAAATGGAAGCCTCAGCTGCTCTTTACAGGCCCCAGCAGCTGCTATGGGCAACACAACCTCCTTAAGCTAAACATGCCAAGTATTCAAGTGATATCCAAGTTCATTGCTCCTCATGCACTCTTCCCAGGATTTTCTGTTTCTCTGACTTAAAATTTTCAATATATAGGACACAAGGCCCTTAGGCCACAGTCATGTTCTGCGTCAACTACTGATCTCTATGCTGTTCTGTAACCCCTTTGAACAGATTTCCAGCTGTGCCAATATCTACTCCTGTAACAGCTTGCCATTCTGTAGCAGAGCCAGAGGACAAGAACTGTGCGCTATTCACCTCTGCAATGGAAGATATGCTTGGATATGCAATTACAATCATGTCCTAACTCTTATTTTTTCCTCCCTTACATTTAGCTATTAAGTGACATATCTGAAGTAGCTGAGGTATTTAAGCCTCTTTTAGGGAATGAAACCATTCCAAAATGCAAAATTCATATTTGAAAGACAGATATTGAGACTTGATTTCTCAATTAAGTGAGTACTTGTTCGATTTCCAAAACAGCTGAAACTATTTGACTACAAAAGACTGTGTCAGAACATCAGCAGCAAGCCTCCTAAAGAAGGTTTGGGGTCAGGAGGTATTGTACAAATAATATCCCAGAAAGCGTGTGTACTCAGAAAATTCCTGTGAATGCTCAGGCAAATTTTGGTTCCCTCCTCCCCCCTTCTCCCAAGAAATGAAGGACACCAATGACAAGTTTACCCAGTCAGCATCACCTACACACAACATGTCTATGGTTCACTTCTTCAAGCTTCAAAGCCAAATTTACATGTATGTTCCTTTATAGAGATTCTCTCAGACCTCATTTTCAGACAAAAATACAAGCTCTACCATGGTTCGTTCTGATGACACCTGCAGATATTTCCATCTGTTATGGGAAAAAAAAAGAACCAGAGCAATCTATAAAGTAAATAAACAATTTATTTTTTCTTTACATCAATCTTTATGAAGATAACATCACTTATGTTTGTGATTCAAATTTCTTGTACCGCATATTGCTGATTTTTAACATGGCACTTAAGGGAACAGTCACTTAAACAGCTACACAATTTCATTAATTTAATCAATTTGCCATTTCTCAGTAATATGTCCGAACATACAGCTCTGTCAAATTTAAGGTCGTTCATTAATTTCTGATGTTTTATAAGGAAGAAAAAAAAAAATCTTTCCACTTCTGCTGAAATATCTTACCATGTTTACAAACACTGTGGGGAAGGGGAGAATCTCTTACAGAAGACACCAAAAGGGCAACAGAAAAATCCTTTTTATTGATTACATAGCTGATAAAAAGAACAACACCAAACGTGATAACACTGATAACACTACCTGTACACATGTACAGGTCAAGCTGAAATACTGTGCAGTTCTAACAAGTAGAGGTGTAGTGCACCCATTTTTTGCCTGTTTAACAGAAGATATTAGACCCTTTTAAACAGCTAATTAAAAGTTTCATGCATACATGAAGAGAGATGGAGGAATATTCTGCACAAAGCAACTTATTGGTCTGGGTTACATCACATATTCTGGGATCCATGTGTGAGGAACTCTTTGCACATTATGTGCATGGCCTGGAAGTTAAAATATTGTCTTGGCAGTTGTCAATTGCCCACTATTTGGCTGCCATGAATGGTGAACTTCACGCACCACTTCAGAAGTTCACACACAAAGACAAAGTCTTGGACTCCATGCACTTCAGATTTGGCAGGCCACTGAGGCACGCTGTATTTTGCCCTGGTTTCATCAGGTTTAAACACTGTCTGTGTATCCTGCATGCCCCTAATGAGTTACTACTCTGCAAGGTAACCAGATTTAAGCACCACTAGAAAACTAATGTGCAAATGTCATACAACAACATTTGCAACAGCAAACAAGGCAAGCTCCCCTGTTGTTTACTTCCTGCTATACGCATCTTATTTTTATTCCACAGAGACTTCTAGTGGCCACAGGTGAGAAACCACTGCAATTTTTTTACCTTTTAGCTCATCACTAAACCAGTAACAAGGCTTAACAAAATGAAGCCAACAACTTGCTGGGAAATTGAGCACAACAGCATCGATTCATTTCATATCTGCAAGCTGACAAAACACCCAGACACAACACAACTTGCACAGGGTTCCTAACATTCATGGGTAACAGCCACACTGTGGCAGAAGAAACAGTTACTTCGTTTTACTGTATAATTGGAAACAACTTAATAGAATGAAACATAGCAACACATGCACGCACAAACCGAACCATCAGCACAACTCTAACAAAAATGGTCTTGTAATATTGCAGGTTGTGTTTTGTCAGCTAAAGAACTTCCTGAACCGTTGCCTTGAAGTTAGTTTTATCTTCACAACCCAAACACTTCAACGCAATCAGTCTGAAAACATCTCCTGAAGTCATTGGAGTAGTTCACAGGGAAGACTCAAAGCCAAAGCAAAATGGATTGTAGGCATAGGGTAAGCACAAGTATCCAAATTCCTCATCTTACTATTTCACTTGTGGTCACTGAAAGGAAGATCACCTTAAAAAAAGTTCATTTAACTCTTGAAAACAACAGTAAAACAAACATACAAACAGAAAGCCTACATTACATATTGATTTAGAGACCAGCTCTTTCAAAACTAAGACAGCATAACTAGAAAATTAGAAAACCTGGTCCCATTTTTGTATTCAAATACTGATTGTAAGTAGGAAAAGAATACAGTACATGCAATAATAACAAAATTCTGCCCTCCAGTACATGACCAAAAATAACTAGGGAATTAGAAAAAATCCCCAGCTACTGCCTACCACAGACAATTCAGGGGACATTTCAGAAGACTAGCAACATATAAATCAAGATGATCACACCACCAGTCCCTCATTGGCAAGGATTTGCTGGCTATGTAAAAAATATGTGTCATACAGGAAGCATAAATTTTATATCAAAAGTAGTCCCCTAAGTTACAACTTCACCTCTGATTAAATAGTTCCCTTCCATATAAACTAACTTTTAATATGCTTACTTGGAGAAGGCTACAACTACATTATCTAAAATAAAATGTTTTAAAAAGTGCTGTGAAACAGAAGCAGGATCTCTCTCTGCACACACTTGACTTGAACGATTACATGATTATACCAAATAAAGTACTACTACTTCTAGAAAACCAAAACAAAACACATAAAATACAAGCTTGATGTGCTTGACTCTTCCCAATGGTTAGTTTTGTTTTTTGCCAATTAACCACTTCGCCAGAGCCCAGTGATTTGCTCCCTAGTGTTTGAATCCTAGTTTTATCATGACACACTGTAGTCAATCCATCACTCTGAAGATCCAAGAAAAAAAACGTCGCAAAAGTCCAGAGAATAGCCATCAAGAAAAAAAAACCTCTCCTTCTCCCCAGAACCATTTACAAGCACTGCAAGTCACTAAATGAGAAAGAATGGTCCCCAGTCACACTTCCACAGCAGAAACACTACAGCTCAACAGCCCAGATGTTGCTCCTTACAGCTGTCTTGCAGGAAGTGCACCCAACACTCACAGTAAAGCTGAGTACATTAGGAGAATATTGCATTTTTCTGTTGGAAAAGGATCTTCAGTTCCTGCATGTACGTTCTGACCTTTAGGTTCGTTTGATTGATTGGTAAATATTTGTTTTATGAACCCAGTCCCTACCACTATTGTACAATAGTTCTACAATCATGCTGAAAGAATGCTGCGTCCCTTCTTTAAAGAGCAAGATTTCACCCTAGGTCCTAAAGAGGGAGAAGCATTAAAAGAAAAGAAAACAAAAAACAACAAAAAACCCTCACAGAAATAAAAAACCATAACAAAACAAACCTTCAACAGATACACAAAAAATGAGCTTCTAAAGCATGGTACTCCTGTGACAAACTCCATTCTTCCATAATATCTGGAGTTTGGTTGTGGCCTTTTTGAACCATTGCAATCAAAACAGTGAATACAAATAAAATTGATTAAACAGAGTTTGATGTAAAAACCCCTTTGCAGTAATGAGAATCTTTATCAACACAGCTGCCCTGAAAAGTAGAAACGATGTTTGCTATCACTGTTTCAGTACACACACTATAGTCAGTGACAAAAATAGGTACTTATTTTATCTTTACTTTAGAGCACAAATATTCAAGTGTTCTGTTTGGTGATCCATGGCATGACACTTCAGGAAAAGACAAAGGAATCTTCATCCCATGCTTGTCTGGTTAGTGACCTCAAGAATGGCTACACTGAGCCAACCTGAATCCAAGAAATATGATGGCCTCTCACATTGAGCCTGCACTACAAAAAGCATGATTACATCAAATGCCCCTAAACTCAGAATGACAATGAATGTAACAGAGCATGGACTTATTGATTCACATCCAGGCATTAATGGTGCACTGTGGGAAAACAACTGTCAATTCAGCTAAATGACCAAACTGAGACAGATATTAAGTGCTCTACAAATGATTCCGCGAACATAAATGTAAACAGAAGTGTTTGGCCTCCATACAAAGTGGTATTTCTGAAAGTGCTGGGATTTGGAAATCTGTCCTGCATATTTCCAAAAGCAACAAGTTTACATTCTGTTTGACAGGATTAATAAAGTGTTTTGGAGGTTAACTCACTTTGGTCATGATCCCAAAGAACAGTTTCTATTAAGCCGTTTCAGCTATCCTCCTCATCATCACTAATAAGGTCTCTTTTTTCTACGCAGGTCTCTCGCTCGCGCAGGAAGTCCTCGCGAATGGCTTCCAGCTCCGTCAGCTCCAGGCGTACTTTCTCCAGGTGATAGGCCCTGCGGTTCCTGATCTGGCGTAAGGGAAAAGGGTTCAGGTCTCCAAAAGCAATAGCAGTCAGTTTCCTGCAAGATCACACAATGGTAGAAGACAATCATTTGTATTTGGTGGGTTTTTAAATCAGTTTTAAACTTCATCTATATCACCTTTTATCATACATCACATATCTCTGGTCTCTTTCACACATGATAAATCGCAGGTGTTATCAATATTTCAAGAAATTTCTATAAAGTATACAGGTTTAAGGTTATTTCAAGAGATAAAGTGTAATCAAGCACCCAAGAGTTCCCCAAGCCACCTGTAAACACTGCTATAGAGATCACAGCCTTGAAACACTGAGCAGAACTAAGCTTGGGTCATCAGAGCTTCCTTGGCTACACTGAATAGTCAGTACATCCAGTTACCCATTACAGATTTGATAACTTCCTTCCTAGAACCCACTGAAGCTCATTCAGTCCCAGACCACTCAGCTCTCCAGGTAACCAAGATAATCTGACAATTAAGAGACCAGATAAAGCCAAGGACAACACAAACACATAAGGATAATACGGGATACAGACAAGGCAGTTTCCAACACAGTGAGAATGCTCTGGAGTTCTGCTGGCTGGAGCAGAGCGATCTCTGGGCCAGCGTCAAGCCAAAGCTGTCAGGACACAATGCGAAGCACCACAGAGGATCCAGCCCCCTTCCAGAGTTACACTGCACCCACCCTGCAGTCCCAGCAAACCTAGCAACTGGTCAGCCTGATCAGTCCAAAAAGACTGCATTCAACTACACCATTATTGCTGATCTACACTCAAAACCATCTCATTGTTTACTAAGGAAAAAAGGGGAACTGGAATATTTAATTTATTCTATTTTAATTGTCAGAAATAAATATTATGAAAACTTCTTTGGACAGTTTCTTTAATGGTAGGTTTGTATTTTTGAGTGATCAAGGAATGATTTCCTATTTCTACACAGAACATATTCCAGCAGCTTCTCTACCTGTGCACATGCCATAGCTCTAGAAAAATCCAACTCTGACATTCTGTAACTAGACACATTGTGTGTGTGTCCATAGAGAACTTCCTCTTACTACAGAGTTTGAACTTAGAAACTCTGCACAGAATGATTTTAACCCATTCAGAACACCCATGAATTCTATACAAATAAATATTTCTGAGTTTTTCCTCTACAACAGTTTTTTTTTGTCTATTATCAAGAAAGAGCCCATTCTAGGTGTTTTTGTACTGCTCAAATGTTGATGATGTAAAACTTGTACCAACGTGGCAGAATAAGAAACCAGGCAGTTTGAATCCTGTCTTGTCAGTCCTAGAAGGCAAATCCGTATTTCCTACTCAGTGGCACTGCACTGCTTCCACTCTTAAAACCCCAAAAGGCTGAGACTTACAGATCAGCACAGAGGTTGCAAATATCTTTGATGTACTGAATTCTGTCCTCACTTGAACTCCCCATCTCCCAATAAACCCTAGTTAGTTCATTTTGTTCGAAGTCAAATTCAGCAATTTTAGAAATCTTGAAAATAGGTTATTTCAGCATCAAAAATTTAGACAGAAGAATCAAGACATCATTTCCGTAAGTGGAAAAGGAATGGAAAGCCCTCTGTTTAAATATCAAAATTTTGTTTGAATTAGATGAGAATAATAATAATAAATTTTTCTCTCTGCAGCAATCCCAGTAATCCCTTTGAAGTACAAGATTATTCAGCTTTAATTTCTCTCCAGTCAAAACTGAAACACAAGAAGTAAAAATAATAAATCTCTTGCAGCAGGAATCAAAGAATAAGCCTAAATTTATGTGAAATTTATTACATTAAAAAGAAACATTTCAGATTTCAATATACAATCTTGCTCGAAATTGAAAATTAGTGAGCTTCAAAAGATGTGCAGAACATTTTCAGACATTAAGTCAATCCCAACATGACTTTTCTTATTAAGATTAACCTGCTGCTCTACAGTCTTGAAACCAGGAATCTAAAACCACTAGACCCTAATTTACAAACTGTAAGTCCTATGCAAGGACTGAAGACCAGAAAAGTATCTAATTTGTATTTATTCTCTGCTTCGAAGTATATCTTAAAACCAGCTGGAACTATGTGGCAGGAGAGCCTGTGCATTAACCACGCATAAGAGATGTAAGCCATGGGACGTGGCTCACATCTTTAATGCTTGAGCCAGGATGCATTTTCAATTATCAGAAAACATTTTATTAACAAGTTATATCTGCAATGCAGCGGGAAACTTCACCTATGGTTGAAATTCTAACATGTTGCTACCATGATACAACACCTGAACAAGGTAAACTCCTTCACATGCATAAATTACTATTTAAGCCTACATCACTTCTGATTTGTCTCTGCTAGATAAAAGTGCTCATGACAAATCCTAGCAGTTGGCTACATCTCTAGCTGCTTTATATCTGAATTAGGATCTAGATGAAAACAGCATCAAAGCCACAAGAAAGACATTTCCCATGGCCCACTACAAGTCTTTCAGTGCCACCCCGCTGTGAGTTACCCACCTGGCATCAAGGATGGTGCGTGTGAAATAGCGAAGGTACTTGAAAATAGACATCGAATCTTGCAGCTTTAAGATTTCCTCCTCTTTGTATTTAAAGAGTGCCAGAGCAAATCGGAATATTACCTGATAAAAATACATACAATGTTTGTAAATACGGAATACACTGAATCTCATTATAACCTTTAAAAACTCCCAAAAAGAGTTCCTCATGCATAGGCTGCACTTGAGCCCTCCAATCACATCTCCCTCTAACTCCCTTCCCTGCCCCAGCCCCTATTTCGAAAAGCTGGAAAATGTTTTGAATGGTTATTTATGCACAGTTCCTCCATTGTTTTCTTCCTACCAGTCATTTGAACTGCAGTTTTGCAAAACAACCTTCCTGCACTCAGTAACACTACAGTACTTTGTTATCAGGTAACAAATGAACAAACTCAGCCCATTCAGTTCACCTTTGGTCCCTCATAGAGGAAGGAGTCCCAGATTTTGAAAAGGATGTCACTAACCACGCTGTCCACAAAAACCACAAGAAACCAGTTGAAAGTGATGAGAGTATAATCAACTTTATATTGTTCAAAATGAGCATGCAGTCGTGGAAGCTTCTCACTCAATAAATCCTTAAACACTCGCTGATCAACCTAAAGAGATGACAAATAGGGTGTTATTGTTCCAATTTTCCAGCACGTCATGCAGAGCAAGGCTGCTACCAATCTGTAAGTACAAGTTTTTTCAGAGGTAACCAGGAAACCCAGCATTGCCTAGTTCACGTTTCCAAGCCAGATCCACCCAAAGCTCGCACAGCTACTCCACTGCACATTGCCCTTCTCTGCTTCTAAAGCCAGCCCCAGTCCCACAGGGCTCCTCACACACGGGTGGAGTGTTTCTAGTACTGGTCACCAGTGCTGCACTGGTACAGGAGCAGAGACCATGCTGGGCAAACACTTGGCTGGAGGAGGCAGCCTGGACCAGAGCATCACTGGGAAGCAGGAATGCTACAGGGGCTACTGACCACAGCCCTACAAAGGCATTCTCATCTCACCCTGCCCTCCCCCAGAGCCCAGCACCACCCCAAACGTGAGGAAAGGATACCACAGCTCAGGGCCGTGAAGCTATCAATGAGAAGGACTGCTCCAAGCAGGACACTGAACAGCTATCTCACTGTTAGAGTCCTTGTCCAAACGAAGGTCTTAGTGCCTGGAACCCACCCCTGTGAATTCCACTCCCACCCCCTTCCAAAGAGGCCTATCAGGCAGTTGCAGAGGAAAGCTTTAGACTGGCTGCAGCGTACAGGACCAGACTTTACCCCAGCAGAGCACATACCTGGGATCCCAGCAGCGTCTTAGTATAATAATCACGAGGCATGAAAACTTCCACTATTGTTACAAGACACCAAAAAGCATCTTCCTGTTCCAAGTACAGAAGTGCAATTGCTACCAACCTGAAAACAGAGTTTATTTTGAGGAGAAGATTATTATAGTATCATAAACTATATTAAGAACCATTACAGTGAAGTATTTGCTTCTGTTCAACAGAGATAAATGTATTAACAGCAGAGCAGTGAACAGCAAAACTTAACGAAGTTTAAGATGGGGCAAAGCCATGCCTTCTCAGACACTCCAAGTATTTGTGTTCAGCTAAATAAGAAAACGACAAAAATTTGCTCTAAGAATTTCTTGACGTGTTGGTGTTGCCAATTTTAAGAGCTCTCTAAACACAGTCTAGTTTAGAAAGGAGATGTTTATTATAAGGGTGTTAGGTGGAGGTTTCCATACTACTACTACTGCTACCACCACCGCCTCACCACCTCTACATTACTCACTGCTTCTATTCTACTACTTCTTCAGTGCTATTTCAAATGACAGAGCTGCTCTAAGTTCAAAAGCCTATTCTAGTACATAAAATAGTGCACAAGTGGACATCTATAGTAGCACATCACAGGGATGCGTTAAACCAATACACCTGCACCTTGACTACAGATCTCCAAGTAGCAAAGCTATTCTGGCAAAGGCCAACTGCAAGGAATCAGAAAGTTTCTTAGCATTAACACAAGAATCCCCTTTAAATTCTGCAATTCTGATTGAAGACATCAGTGGAAGATGCTGAAATTTGTTGTCTTAACAATTAAAAAAAAAAAAGCTTTCAAGCATTTTTTTCTGCTTGTTTTAAATGGAGAAAAAACCTAACAAATTCTTGCACAAAAAAGCAACAAGATCCCCTACAACTGACATGAAGTCAATGTAAAACTACATTTAAGTAGCTTGCTTCTTGTGAGTTAATTCCAGCTCTAGTTTTGATGCTAAGTTGATTTTACAAAATTTATTATCCAGGTCAGTTGCTTTTTTCACTGGTTTAAAATATGTGATATTTATTTGTTTATTATAAATTACAAGCATACAACCCATAAGGCAAACTGCTGCTTGAAGCCATGTTGCTATACATGTGATTTGAAAGGCTCATTAAGCGTTTCACTACATAGCTATTACCCAAGATTAGACAAACCTTACCTGTTGAGCCCTTGGCAATATCCTATATCAGGATTTCTCCAGGAAAATGCCAGCAGCACGTTTCGCAGCTTCTGGATCCCTTCAGATGTTGGGGAGGAGTAATGTTTGTTGTTTGGCAAAGTCCTCAAGAGATCCAACTCAATCTGTTTAGATGCGGGATTTGGTTTTTCCAGAGCTTTTTGAAGCAAGGTTTGGAAGTAGCCAGGAACAGCGCTGTCCTTGAACTTTTTAACATGGAGACTGACGCACCATTTCCACATCTTGGAACGGTGTTCATGCGGAATTCCACACCGAATAAGGTTCTTCAGTTCCACACAGCGCATCATCTCTCTATTCATTGTGCTTGCAAGATAGTTTTCCCATTTCACTCCTGTGGAGATATCTCGATTTTCACTGAGTGAAAGTGATCTTAAGTCCAAAGCTCGTGATTTTGCTACTAGTTTCTCCTCGTCATCATCCTCTGGGACGGTCTGAAAACCATATATATCATATTCACTGAAATGGAGAGGAATAAAAGAGATTTTAAAAATATGTTCAACAGCCCTGAAGCTCTCAAGTTTCCACCATAAAGTTACTTCAAAGCCACTTTCCCACAGCTCTCAAGTTCTTATTAAACATTTTTCTGAAGTATATTCTTTATTTAACAATTACTTGTACAATTCCAGATACAAAAGACTTGGTGCCCATGTTCCTGTATATATTACTACACAAATTAAGCAATTTATTTAACAACAGGGTCGAGTTGGAATGTACCCATCTCCTCAGCAGCTCACCTTCAGCAACTGTAGGGAAATACCCAAGTTTGATAGTGTATATTGTATTGATATTGTCTAAGTTCGATATTGTATCTCAATTAATGAATAAATGGCAGTGAAACTTCCCAGTGTGACAATTCCAGAGCCTCCCTGGAGCCACACTCCCAACAGAGACGGTCACTGCTGGGGCCAAAGCCCCCCGACAGCCCTTGCTCGACTCCTGCACACCCCACACTCACAGCCAGGGCAGGTTTCCTCACAGCTTCCACCCCAGGCTTCCCTTGGCAGAGTCTCGGTCTCCATAAAGCATTTTATTCAAAGCGCAGAAACACAGAAAAAGCTGGTACCAGAAGCACCCTCAACAAAAGAATCCCGGGGCTTTCACCCCGCACAGTCCAAGCCTTCCAAAGTCTAGCTCCTCTTGCTCCTCCTCCTGAGCCCTTGCTGTGTCTCCCAGTGTCCCTCAGCTGGCTGGTGCCACCAGGCCTCGTGCCCTTTGTTAGGTAAAGAATTAGCAGTTCATGGCCACTCATCTTCCAGATGAGACCACCCAGAGCTCAATCTGCACCTCAAACTGCACCAGATGTATTCCCCAACACAATGTACTTATACAGCTAAAAGGATTTCATGGCCGCTCCCTCATTAATGAAGGAAAATACAATAAATAACCCAAACCTGCAAATACAGTCTCACTGTCTGTTTTCCAGTGTTGCAACAGAGCCAAAACACACATACATTTAATTTAATAAGACCAAAGTACCTGACCAGGTGGGGTTTGAAAAATGCTTGTTCTGGTTGTTCACTAGGTTCTGCTTTCAAGGCATCTTCCAGTAACTGTGTGATGACCTCACGAGCAGGACTTTGATCCTCAGAACAAACAGGAGTTTTCATTTCTTGAAGCAAGATCAAGTATTTACTTTCAATCTGGCAGAGTTTGGCTTCTAAGCTGGTATACTGCAGAAAACAATATATTATATAAATCTTCAGACACTTACTTTGTACTACTTCTTTCAAAACCTGGCTCAATGCTATTCTATTGGTTTGTATATTCTATTGTTTTATGTTAATAGCCAGCTTAACTCTCCCATCTTTGTAACACCGGGAAACAGAAGACCCCATGTTTTCCACCACATGTATTTTTGCATAGGGAAAATCTGAGCAAACCTTAATTATCACTGCATTGCATGAGATACCTTAAAAGAACAAAATGGTTGCATTGTAGCAGCTTTAGTCTGTGCATGTTTGAACAAGAACAACTTAAGTGGCATATGAGTTAGGTAACAGCATGTAAGAATTGTAAACACACCTCTGTGCCAAAAATACACTATTGAAGCCTGGCCACTGAGTGCATGGCTTCCAAAAAACCAAAAGCAAAGCCTACCAAACCAAAGCTGCAGGTATCTAACCTCAGTTACAGATGAGTGCATTTTCCCAAACCCCAAGCACTGGAAATCTTTATTGTTTACCTGCAACATCTCTACACTCAAATTCACCTAGAGAGAAATGGCATTCACCATCCATAGCCATCCTTCGTGCTCAGGAGAAAGCTCCACCCAATGACCTATCAAATCCTTACACATCCTGTCACAGACCTTTAAAAAACATCATTACAGCCTTAATTCTGAGGTAAGAATGCTTTCAGACATGTACATGCCTTTGTTCTTAGGTTATCAAAATGGTCCACCAGGTCACACAATTTTAAAAGCAATTACTTCTTTCAAGAATCAATTCAGAAAGATTGGTCTGTAAGGACAGAGAGCATTTTTTCTTTTTAAGTTATCATATTGAAGAGATTTAAATTGTTCCATTTCCTGGGTAGATTTACAGCTGAAGTATGGAAAACTGCTTTAGACATTGCCAAGTGAAAACATGCTGACCTTTGCCTGCCATTCTCTCTCTCTTGCTTCTGCATTTCTTCGTAGAGCAGAAAGTTCCAAAATCTCCTTATTTAAAAATTTATTTTGGGTCTTATAACCCTGAAGATTGTCCTGTTGATTAAAAAAACAAACAAACAAAACCAAAAATGCCAAAAAACAAAATTCATTATGCCTGTCAGACAAAGATACAAAGATCATCTTAGAGCATAGAAACAGCAGCTACTAATAGGACTTATAATTAATAATATCAGGCTCAAATCAAATATTATTTTTGGACTTCATGTAAATGAAACACACATGCCAAATATGAGCACAGGGTGGTGCTGTACCTCACCCGCATCCCTCCCAGTGCTCCACTGCCTGCAGAAGGCAGCCTGCTGCTGTCAGGGGACAGGCAGAGAGAACAGGCTGAGCCCATCCCAGAGGCTACAGCCACACAAAAAAGGGGGGATAAATGTTCCTTGGGTTTTCACTACCCTCACCAGCCCTCATTAAAAGCACAAGTTCCATATCTGCCTCCACACAGAAAGATAAATCCTTAGCAATGAGCTTCCCTGCCTAATCCCCTCTGATCCTGGCTACAAACACTGCCTCTGAAAGCTGAGCCTGGGGGATGAAGCTGGTGCCCTCCCAGCAGCCGCAGGACCCTCACACTCCCCAGGCAAGTTCTGTCTGCATTCTGCCAACACCACTGACTTCTAGTTTCAACTTTATTTTTTAAACTTACTAGGCTCACATATAAGAAAGAAAATTATGTATGTTTATGCATATTTTAAGTTACTTACATTCCAAATTCTTTGGGATGTCAATCAATTTGAAATACAACATTTACCCAAAGGCAAGAAAGCCTATTTACAGCAAAGTGGAGAACTTCAGTAACTCCACTAATAACTTGTGACACATTCAGAGAGGTATGTTAAAGAATAAAAATAAAGCATTAGTAGGAGCTGTAGCAGCTTTAGTAGAATAGGTTCTTATACTCCTCTTTTTTGTCTCCTCAGAGCTTCCCTTTGCTTTTCCACATGCTCTTTGTTGCCTCACTTTTGATATTTAAAATGAAAAAAAAACAAGGCAAGCTTTCTGTTTGTTTTCCTCCATGCTTGTATTTTCCTCTTACCCTTAATCCTTCCTGCTCCTTTGATTATTTCTCACATCCCATCTGCTCCACACCAATGATTAATTTACTGAAAGTATAGGACCCTGCACTAGAGATGGCCCAAAGGAAGTTAGTTCTGGTTAGACTGTCACATAACAGCTCTAAGTGGAGGTTTCAAGCTGAGAAAGCCTTCATTGGTGAGTGTCACTGCTGTAGTGATCTCGTACAGTGCAACAGACTAAAAAGTACTTTTACAGGGAGAAGAGATTCCCCTATGCATCAAGACAGAGTCAGTGCTCTTACTTTCAGTCTGTCCAGTTCCTGTAGTTCTTTATTAGTACAGGTGGCCGTGGGGGAATTCATTGCTCCACTTTGAGAGGATGTGCTGTCCTCACATTCGCTGAGCTGACGAGAGAGTTTCATGATGACTTCATCTTTAGCTTGAATAGTTTCCATCAACATTCCCAGCTGTTCATTGAGTTCTCCAACTTTACACTTCAGATTTTTGACTTCCTGCTGGAGACTATCTTTTTCCAGATTTAACTTTTCAAGCTGATTGTTGAGGCCCAAAATCTGGTCATCTTTTTGGTGCAACAGCTCTAACATATCTTTGGGAACCCCCTCACAAAGGTGGCTTGTGAAGTATTTATCATATTGGGAAGATCGGACTGTTTGCTGCAGAAGTCGAACAAGTTCCTGAGAATTAAAAAAACAGCAGCAAAAAAACCCACAAATGAAATTTTAAGTTTCTAAATTTTATAACTTAGAAATCTAACATCAAGCAAAAGAAAGTTTTTGGAATGGGTTGAGACCTCATGCTAGTGTTTTAAAGAAAAAAGGGAACATTTACAACATGATTTCAAGCAGGCTAACACACCTTACAGTGACTGGCCTACATAGATGGCTTCAGTGTCCCTCACTGAGCTAAGGATCCTGCCTGAAAATGGCTATAACAGGTTAAGGAAAAGGAGTGGACAGCTGAGGCCCAGCAGTTACTTGGAAGCTGAAAAAAGCCTTGCTTACAAGCAGCTCTGTTGTAGGATGGATAGGAAGAGGCTTAAGCTCAAAAAGTTAACAGGAAAATGTTACAGAATGGAAAAAGCAAAGGTAACCTAGAGCTCTCTTCTCTAACGGATGCAGAGAAAATAAAAGGAGGTAGAAAACAAATGCTGCTTTGCCAAAAGGAAGTATTTGAAAGGCTGTTTAGAAAGTCTTGCCACAGAAATGACTACCTAAGACACTGTTTTTCTTTTGCTTCACATTAAAACAGAAGGAGCTGGGGATGCAGTGTTGCACTAGACCAATGAGATTTCTAACAGAAACAGGCTCAGAAGCTCAAACGTATTCTTAGGAGAGATAATGCGTAAAATGAGTATAAATATAGGGCTCAGACTCCTTCTTTGGTTTCTCTTTGATCACCTCACAAAAAGGAAAATACAAATAGCAGAAGCAGCAGCTCCACATAAGATCTAAAACATTCTTCTTCTTAAAATGAATCCAAGTTCTTTTAGATAAAACCAAGGTATTGAATAAATTGGAGTTATGAGGGCACACGAGCATGACCACCATGTGACTGCAGTCTATGTACACATATTCTTGGTTAGGCCTATCTTAGAAAACCCCTCCTGAGGAGAGAAAGATGCCAGGTCTATTTCCCACCCACTGCACAAGTACTGAAAGAATCAAAAAGACAAACAAAGAGAATCTGAAAGGAGAAGTTCCTCAGATATTTTATGTACATATAGAAAAAGAAGCTATGACTATCAGCCAGGATCCTGGCAGACACCAAAAAAGTTAACTTTGGAGAATAAGGAAGATAGATAAACCAATTCAATTAACAGCGTGCAAATGGAAGTTTTATTCAGAGATCTTATCTTCAAGAGATGTAAAAGACGGTCCTTCTTGTTTCAAGACTTTTTGTACACAAAAGTTGGTTTAGAACCACCCTTTTATAACAACCAACCAGTTCTTAACACAAGATAGCCAGAAAGGTTAAACTCACAATCACCTGCCAGACCCATTTGTTTTTGTGCACTTTGCCTGAAGGTTTAATTACCTTTTGGCTCAAAAGATCTTTCTTTAGCTTCTCCAACTCTTCCTGCTGGCTTTGATACTTCAGTTGCAGTTCAGAGACCAGTCTGTTCCCATTGCCAGAACACCACTCCGCTGGGGAAGAGTCGCTGCTGTTGCGGTTCTTGCTTGTTCCAATCACATCTTTCAATGGGCGCTTTCCTTTGTGTGGAATGCGGCCAAAATCAAATGGAAAAGCTGAACTAGTCAGTCCTGCATAAAACAATTTCTTCTAGTTCAGTTCACTTAGTCAACAGGCATTTCAAAGCATTCAGATTTCCTTAAAATATATACTCATTAACATTAGACTTTGAGCAGCTTTCAAACCACTCAATACAATAGTGTTAAACACGCCTCATTTTCCAAGTTGCTTCCTTTAGTGGGAATAAAAAAACACTCAAAACCTTCTCCCCTCCCAGATAAAAGACTTGGCTCATAAATTAACACTTTTCCTACAAGACAAGAAGAGAATTTAACAATTCATTACTGAAAATTACAAGCATCCCTAACTACGGCAAAGTAAACTTTGCTTCAAATAATCAGAACAAAACCATCTCTGAGATCACAGCCTACTGCTCCTATAGGAGGAGTCAATGTAATGTTTCACCTCCACACATAGGATGTTTTCTAACAGAAAACATTTTTAAATTACTCGGATGTCACCTGAAGTGCTCTTAAAGAAATGTAAAAATTCCAGACACTGGTCAAATCTGAGAACCAGTTAAAATACACAGCTGAGCTACTGCTTCATGTCCATCCCTGCTTCTGCCCCATTTCAGATGCAAGACGATGCAACAGGTACATACACAGAGTCTAAAGGTAATTCTGCTTCAGTGAGCGACACTACAAGTGCGTAATTACAAACATCAGCATTTCCTTTCGCCTTGTTACTTGCAACTCCTGTGACAAAGTGAACCAATAGCAAGCACAGGAAACCCAAAACAGCGGACAACAAGGCTTTGTCTTTATTCCCTTGTATTTGAACAGCAGGGGACCCCCAACACATCATAAGGAATTGATCTCTTAAAAAATAATTTACAGAGCTGTGGATGTGGTTTGTGTAAAGATAAGCTTCCACTGATTTCCTAGAGACAGACATAATGCAGTACTCTATGCTAAACAAATTAAGGTCTATGATCCCCTTCCTTCCTCCACTTCTACCTTTACTTCCTTCTGCCAGGTGTTTCCTCTTTTCTTCTAGAGCCATTGAGTCCTCCAAGTCTTTTGGGGTTGGATCCAGCAGTTCCCACTCCTCAGTGGTATAAAATACACTCTTGCGATTTTCATTACTTCCTTTTCTTAAGGAGGACATGGAATTTCTGTGAAAAAGACAGCAGGAAAAAGTGACAAACATTTCTCCATTCTGCACTCTTTGCATAAGGGGCTTTTCACAGTTCAAACAGTGCAAACTAAAAACAAGCTAAAAACACAGACAAAACCAATACCAAATAAAAGCTCAAAGAAAATAAGGCATACGCCACCAAATGGCACTTGCAATCAACAGTGCTACATTCCAAGAACAGAAGAATTATTTTGCTTTAATGACATGGTCTTTTGCATCCCCCTGTTTTAGACTTATTTTTGCAGCGGGCAAGTAAAAAATAAAGTTAGGATTTACAAGCAGCATCTCTTTATTGATCAGTTGTAGTTTAGAATTTTAGGGTAACTGCCAAGCATTAAACTGAACAGCATGCAGTCAAAACACATGTGTGTTATAGCTCCATACTGGGGATTAACGGGAAACTCAGGATCATCCAAGAGACCTGCTGCAGCTGAAATGCTGATGACAAGACTCCTTTGCAGTTTTTCTCTTCTACGGTGGAACATGGCCAACTATCTGTGAGAACACTTCAGGGGCATCCTCTGAATTCCAGCCAGATAATTCTACAGGAGAACAATACATTTCCCAGCGGGATAAGATTACCTGGCCCAGCTCCCCCGCAACCATCACGGAACGTCCGCTCCTACGTCCATGAGTATTAACATAGCTCACTACTGCAAAGCCTTTGTTCAACTACACAAGGACATTCCAAATCAAGCCACATCAACCAGTTTAATATTTTAGGTGTAAAACTAGAAATACAGGTAGTATCTCAGCATTTTCCACAGTCTGTGCAAGCTCACAAAGATGCTTTCACTCAATCATCGACATTCTCTCTTCGAAACTTAAGCACATATAACCCATATTACACTTTCAAGATAGTTTGATGATCCAAGCCAGTCTTTTAGCTTCGCAAGTTTTAACAGCAACATGAACTCTAAAAACCAATCATTAAGCATTACACAACTTTTATAATCTGATGAACTCATAAATATTTACAATTTAAAAATAATCCTAACGGAAAACTATTTCAGCATTCAATTTACAAGCTTGGCTACAGTTTTAATTTTCTTCCAGAAAGAATCACAATTCCTGTTGGGGGCAAGAAGCCTAATTTCTTTGATCAGATGTTCCACACAAATTAAGTAGGTCCAAGTGGGTGATAATGGATATATTTCCTGATGATGGATTGGGCACACAATATCAGTCTTAGGAAGTGTCCCCTTGCATCTCTACATCTCTTCTCCAGGTGGTGGCTGGTCTCTTACCAGGCAACTCCAAACTGCCTGTTCTGCATTCACTCAACCTCAACATTTAAAAGCCTGAACACCTTCTAAAGTTTGGAAAAACCACAAAGAGCAAGTCAAGTGACTTCCAGAAGAGCTCCTTTAAAAAACTGCTGGTGGGCCCATGAAAAATCATAGCTGATGTTGAGTTTGTAAAGCTTTTGCACAGGTTTGTTCAAGGTACTCAAGCAGCACTCCTTCATTGCTTTCTATTAGATTAAAATAAGATGAAAGATTAAACAGATAATTTTGAAAACAGTATTTATTTTCCTAAGTACAATCGGACAACCTACTCAAGAGCCGATCATATGATCTAATTAGTCTTTATTTTTAAATGTTTGGGGTTTAAGTCTTATTTTATGGTTCTATAACTGGGGTTTACTATAATTCAGTATGTTTCCATATCTATATTCTGCATAAATAAGAAGCTGAGAGCACGAAAACAAAGAAAACAACAACAAAAACAAATAACAAACAAACAACAAAAAAGCCCCAACCCTAATTGTCTGTATATATCAAATATTACTTAAAAGTGTATTTTTAAAAGTAGAGAAGCATATTTCAACTTTAATTACTGTAAGTATATATAGTGCTTAACTCCAAGACGTATTATTCTTACCCTCCCCCATTATTATATCACAGCTGCCGCCTAGGACGCAAATACAGCTATTACAGCAGAATGTTCTCTGTCAGACGCACTGCAAATGTGTTCAGGAGGAAGGACAAGGCTTTGACAGAGACATCTACACATCTTAATACGAATTAATAAATATAAAACAAAAATGCGCTCGCAGCAAGAGAGGAAACTCCGTGCAGTTTTAGACACACTTTGATCCATCCTGTACCACTGGGGCTGTAACTAATCACACTCCAGTAGGACACTGCACAGGGCACACGTATTCCAAGGGCTGTCAGACCATCGGCCTGTTGTCGCTTTGATGTCAGAGCAGGATCGTGACGCAGCACACCAAGGCTCACACCCAACAGCCCCCAACATGGCGCCCTCTCCTCCTTATATAGATCACAAGGGCCACACGGCCAATTCCTATTGGCTGAACCGCCGGCCAACCAGCCAATGGCTGCTCACGGCCCCCAGGCCCGCCCTCCAACCGTCAGCCCGGGTCAGGGTATACAGCCAGGGGACTCCAGAACTGCTTATGTCTCAGTGATAAAATTGGGATTCATTATAACTGTGAGGCCTTCAGGCCAGCTCTTGGCCACCACAATACCCTGCCCCAAATGGCACGGAACTGCTGGAGAAGGAACGAAATCAACCACCACATTAGGAAAAAATAAACCACAGCCAGAAAAAGAGTCAAAACCAACACCATCTGGTATCTCTCAGATCTCTGTGCTAAACCAGAAAGCTTTAAAAAGGATCTGTTTAACTTGGCACTGCTGATGAAAATGAACATTTTCCTCCCAGCTCAAGAAGGATGTGGTCTGGTTAACCAAAGCTACGGCTCTACTTTGTGAACTGCTCTGTACTAGCACTGTAACATGCTTTAAGCAGAAGTGGAAAATCCATCTGCGTGGGCAAAGCAAAGCACAAGATGCTTTAGAAAGAAACCCAACTGAAAACCAATGGGATTGCTTTCCTTAAAGCAATTAATACTAAAGAGTAAATTCATTATGAGTGAGGGGTCTGATGTTGTTCAGAAGGGGTCAGCCACATTTTTGCTCAGGAATTCAAACCACATCCACTTCAAATCTGTGCCCTGTGCTTTCATTTCTTTAAGAAGAAAACAGAAAGTAAGGATTTATATTGGTTTGATTTTCATCACTAAGAATAGTTCCTATGCATTGAGTACTATGACTACTACAATGCTGGGAATTGGCAGCTCCAAGAAAAAGCAGCAGTGGCTGAGAATACAACTCAGCCCCAATAACTCAACAACTGCTGGGGTTCAGAGAGCAAAACCATCACTGGAAGTGTTGTACAGGACTTAAGTCTCCCTTTCAGATATCAGTGATGCTGCACAATAATGTTCCCTTAGACCTTCAAACAGTAAATAAACAGTTTACTTGAAGAGATAAAATACAACAAACAAATCCACCCCATCACCTCCCATCATTCTAAAAGCTCCCCCAATCATATACCGATGTAGGAAATAGTCTTGGCCAGGAACTACCAATCTCATGGTAACTCTTTCTCCCAGGTTCCCAACTTACTTGATCTCAGTACTCCATTGTTTAAGTGAGAAATTGATGGCACTTGCTTGGACTGGTGCAGGCTGGGAAGCTGCTTGTTCCCCCACCAGGTCTGTAGGAGAAGTCTCCACAGCTAGAATATTTCTAGCTCTCTCTGCTGAAGCATTTTGACTTAGGATACTCAAATCTATATTAAAAGGGGGGGGGGGGGGGGAAGGGAGAAAAAAAGAGAGAAAAAAATAAGCATAACCTTCAATAAGCAAAAGAACAGTGGTTACGTAAAGTCATATATTGCTAAGTCTACTAGGGACATTGTTCAGGTTTTACTTTAAATCGTAATATAACTTTATAAAGCGTTCAGTTCAAATGAACCTTAAAAATTGAAAATTCTTAGGGAGATCTCATTGCAGCCACATTCTTTTGATAAGACAGGACCTGTGTGATGCTCACAAAGCATTAATTCATGAGTGATTAACAAATTAGCCAATCAGAACTAAGTCCAGAACAGCATCACAAAAACACTGACCCAGCTTTCAGGGTGTGCTTCATCCTCTAAGTTATTCATCCTAAAAGCATAACACTACTGCTGCAAGTCAGCGAGCTTTACAGACCTGAAGCAGCCCTGTGCCAGCCCGGGTTGGGCACTGCCAGAGCCAGGAACGCTGGCACAGCTCTGCAGGACATCTGTCACGTCCTGCACCAGTGAGGATTCCCGAATGCAAGCTCCTCCCCAACCCATCCCAGCCAACTCTGCTGGGCACTGGAGGAAGTGGGGGCCCGTGGCCAGGCCATGGAGAGCTGCAGCACAGTCCTGCACAGCCCACAGGCTCCCAATGGCTCTGCAGGAACCAGCCCAGTCCTGAGCCACAGCTCACAACAGCCAGAGGAGCCAGGCTGACCAACCAGCCAGCCAGGGCACCAACAGGCTACCCTGGCAAACACAGACTGCTCAAGCTGCAGTGGCTGTGCTACCCCGGTGTTTCCATTGGTCTGGAGAGCTGCTTTCTCCCTTCAGCAGGCAGAGGGACTAAAAAATCCAGAATACAGAACATACTATGAATAGCAAAACCATTACAGAGAAGCATGAAGTGGCTTACAGCCTTTCACAAAGCCTCTGAAAAGGCAGGTTAAACAAACCCAAGTGCAATTTTCAGATTCTTCTATATATAATTCACAAAGTACTAAAGCGGATTAAAGATTTTTCGACACCATTCTCAGACTTGATTCAACATTTATATTAGAAAGCAACATATTGGATGGGCTCTGACTTAAATAAATCCCTAGAAAATTATGATGTCTTCTTATCACTGGTGAGTCTTTCAGCCTTTGCTCTGACAATTGCATGGCACCAACAGCAAGACCATCTTTAGGCAAATTGTACCCTCCAATTACTCAGCAGAGGGTTGCTTTTATCAAGTATCAAGTATTAGAAGTAGAAAGAACATTCTGTGATGAAGAATATGAAGTATTAAAGATCACTGACACTAGGAATCTCTCAAACCCTTGAAAAATGATATCTGACACAGAAATGTATCGTGTCATGTTTCAAATAGAGGTACAAGTTACACTGCCTTGATTTTTATGAACAGATGCTTCAGGGTCTTATCAGCCAAAGGGATTTCCAAGTTCTTTTGTACTGTGGCTGTTTGAATTGAGCACAGTTCTGCTAAAATAGCTTAGATAAAACTAAACATGGGATCATATTTACTGTCTAAGGAAGAGGAAAGATAATAAGTAGCTTTTAACTACAAAATAATAATTAAAAACAAAACCTGACCCCACCCCAGAAAATCCAAACATCCCAAAAGGAAAAAAAAAAAAACCAAACCCAACCCACAACACACAGACCAAACACTTATGGATACTCAAAGCCAGGGTGGAATACTAACATTCTGCTTTTACACTTACAGCTTGTTTCATCTTCTATCTCTCTGATTCTGCCAAGTGCCTTTAGAGAATGTGTAAAGGAATTGCTCAAAAGCTGAATTCCCAAGAAATGCATTTCCCCTCCCAGACATGCCAATTGTCTGAATGTGGGATCCTGAGGTTCCTCACTGGACATTATCCCCTGTCCACACCAGCCAGGAGCCTGGTTAGAGGCATGGACTGCACAGTACAACAAATGAGTGTGGTTGCTCATGCAACCTCCAGGTAAAAAATAAAAATCTGGTTCTGGTACTTATTTCAAAACACAACAATCTTTTAAATGCATGGCACTGCGTGTTTTATTAATGCAAATTAAGAACTGAAGTTATAGAAACTACATTAACATTCAATCAATTTCAAGAAAAAGAAATAATCCCACATCCTATCAAGAATAAATCATTTACTTGACTTCCACAAGTTGTAAGGCACCTCCATGACAAATCCTACATTGTAATTTTTGTTAACATTAACTTTCCCACATCCCGCTCTGAAAAATACTTCCAAGTATTTTTCACTACATTGACTGTTCTTAAAAACCTTTCAAGGCCGATCCACAATGCAGTATCTAGCTCCATGTATGCCCACTACACCCAGTTAGTCCAGACTTCTGAAGTGGGAGGGGAGAGGACAGGGGAGGACAGACAACAAGACTGCAGTAAGAAGTTCAGGGCTTGGGCTGTAGACAGACTACCTTCCCGTTTAAAACATTACTGATAGCATCTGTACTCAAGCACTAGCCAAATAAACCAATTTTTGTGCATTGGTATAAAGCATGTCATTACATGCACATTCACTTCTTTAAAAAATAAAAAAATAAACAGATAAAAAGCTACAAGACACGTATCATATCATCAACATGAAACCAGAGCCTTACAGAATCCCATAGCTCTAGAATAAACTCTTGGAGTACTTGATTAAAAAGAAGGAACAAGCATCAATCATTCTGGCTGTTTGCATTTTCCCCATCAGGAATCCCTACTTAAATACTTCTGCTGATGCTAAGAGTCATCACTGTAATTTGTCCTAGAAAATGAGATACTCTAGATGCAGCTCCAAATTCTACATAATGCAATTTAACTGCAAGGCTGCCCCTGAATGGGATGAGCCTACTCAGCCCATGCATGTTATGTTGACATGACTTGTCCTGGATATAACAACAACAGTAATTTAAAAAAAAAAAAAAAAAAAAAAAAAATCACATTAAGAGATTCAGCTGGCTCATCCAGAAAGCCCCCAATGATTTAAAGAAAAATACCAGATCAGTGATGAAATGACTGGATGTGATGCAAAACGTAAGGGAACAGCACCTGCACATGCTGCAGCGACAGAGGTTTGTTTCACATTGTACCCAAGCTCTGAGGGAAGTAGCACAAACAAGAACAGATTCCGTGGCCAGGTTCCATATTAGAGTTGATGTGATCCAACACTCTGCTTCCGAGACAGAAGGTCTGTCTGCTGCTTTACTCTGCCTTCCTGTATTTAGTCACTGTGCCTTGTCCCCTCCTGTCCACCAGCTGTGCAATCACCTGACTGCATACTGAACATATTTCACTCATCAATCTAGGAGAAATGAAAAAAAAAAAAAGTCCTCCTTTCTGACTAATACTTGAACTCAGCCTACTCAGCACAGGGTCAGTTAAACACAACAAAAAAAAAGGGAGCCTGTGCAGCAGAGAGCAAGAGGCTGAAGGCCAAAGCCTGTTCCCTTTTGCAACACTTAGATTTTTGCCACCAACACATGTGCCCTGGAGCACATGGCTTGACAAGCTGCTACCCAGACTGGCTGCTGCCAAAAAAGGGGTCTCAAACCATCCCACACTTGGCATTCCCACTAATTCTCCTGGGCTAATCCTGCCACTCACATGTCCCTACAGTAAATCACTTCTGGAAACCACACTGGCAGAAAAACTGATCTGGAGAAGAGGCTGACTGCTGCTGCCTGCAGACCCTGCACGAGGCATTTGGCAGGACCAGCCCTGAGGGCCAGCTCAAGGGAGGAGCAGGGATCTGCTTTCAGCAGGGGCTGGAAGGCCCAGCTGAGCCCCCAGGAAACTCGTGCGGCCAGCTGGGTCGAGCAAGCAGCCACAAGCAGCACATCCTCTCCGAGGAGAGCAGCAAACTGGGTTAAAGGACAACACTGCAATGGGACCTGAACCTCAGAAGGGGACAAGGTGTGACAACAACAGCTTGACACCACTGTGTCTACAGCAGGTGCAAAGGGACATCAACCAAATGTGACATCTGTTGATGACCTGTCTGACCTCAAGACTCTGCTTAAACCCAGGAGAGCCTTACTAATGTCTAACCCAGCACAGAACTGGATTTTACTCAGTCTTATTTATGGATAACTGAAATCCACGAAAACTCCATTTCTGGAGGGACTGAGGAATAAAACAATTCACAAGTGCCTGTGCAATGTAGTAAAAAATGCAGAATAACTGTATAATGCATAGACATTTTTATAACTCTGACACTAGTGTAGAATTACATTTTCCTTGCCTAAAGGTATTTCAGAGACTGAATTCCACTTATGTAATAGCAGTGCAGACTGTCTTCCAATTTTGAAAGGCATTCTTATCAGTCAGATGGATCCACCACACCATATCTTTTCAGGAACAAAATATGATCATTCTGAATGCAAAATATACCTGTTCCCATTAAAAACTGGAATTTACATCTCAGGATATTTACCATACTAACTTTTTAAGATATTGCAATTGCTAAAAGACAATTTCTAAAAATCAGTTTTTCAAGAAACCAACATATTTGGCAAAGGATACGAAATCACATACAAAACTACATTTATGTTCAATAATTGTAGGATATACAAAGTTTACATAGAGTTACTTGATAAACAGATGTGAAAAAGCTCTCTTAAGACTGCTCTCTACCCCAGTGCAACACCTTATATTGATGAACTGACACTGAAGAGAGCCATGCCTTCTGTTCTCACTCAATTTCCAACGTACCAGGGTTGTCTTTGGCAACGAGACCTTTGGAAAAGTCACTGGGCGTGGGGGAAGTCCGGCTGTCGCGTTTCGCCGCGTCGAGGTTGTTGCAGTATTCCCACCTCTTCTGCTGCAGCTCCTGGAGCCAGTAGGTCATGTCCTGCCGAGTGGCAGCCTGCGGGACACGGAAGCAGAGCGCTGCTGAGACCTCTGCATGCTCCTGGTACATGAACACAGTAATTCCAAGTGCAATAATAAACCCAACACAGCTAAGCAGCAGATCACCAAGGTACCACCGCTCAAAATCAGTATGATTGAAAAGAAATAACCACAGTGCAGCAGGTGCACCTTGTGCTCACATGCACATTTCGTGATTCTCATGCCAGAGTTTTTCATTAGAAGTAATCTCATGCATTCCTTTTCTTCAGTTTTACACCTGAACTTTAGAAAACGCAGCAGTCTCCTATATTTTACACACAAAGCACTGTTTGGACATCTAACTACAAATCTGTATTATGGGAAAAAAATCCCATACACATTCAGGAAGATTCCCACTTTCTTTTAACTTGCTTTCCTACCAGCAGAAACCAACAAATGAATAATGCATTGCAATGCCTCATACTTTAATGACTAAATCTACATACTGTATTTCCTGATGATCCCATGAGCTAACTAGCTTCTGTAGAAAAATCGTACTGAAACAAAAAAACCCCAAATCCAACATTAACGCCTAACCTACAAGACTATAGTCAAAAATGTGAATGGCAATAAGATAGGAAAAATTCAAACACACCTTGAATCAGAGCTCTAAGTCATTTCAAAGCATGTCAAATGACAATATACAAATACCAAAAAGAGACAAGTGAAGGTATCTGACACTGCAGGCGCTCTAATGAAAAAGTTATTGTTATTTCAACATACATTGTCAGGACAAGCACTTGACCTGGTAACACAGACTGTTTAGTAACAAGAAGTTAACACTGATGAGAGGACACTCCCCTAACCCCTTTGGGTTGTTAGCAGGTGGAGTGCTGATCTTTTAGCCAGCCTTTTTCCTACCTTCTCCCAAAGTGCACAATGGCATTATCAGTGGAAAAGATGACTATGTTTATTCTCTAAAGACAGCCTAATTTCAAACAGTTTTCTGCTCTGTTCCTCACAACTTAAGGGGGCACCTGCCAAGGCACAGCTGCAAAAGAATGGAAAGCAACAACACACATTTCCTTACAAAAGCATACAGTAAGTGCTGCATAAAGCAAAGCAACGGCACAGAATTGTCTTCATTTTTCACATGGGAACACTTCTGGTCTAGTAAAATTGAAGATTCACTGGCCATTATATTTTGGCCCCAACAGCAGCTGATGACAAGACAAAGCACAAACGGCACAGCAAACAAAAACTGATGCTTCCCCAAGGTGCCCTCTCTGGCTCAGCAATTTGCAATCTCAGTTTAGCAATGCGAGAAATGGATTTTTATTTTACCTTTTGGCTCTTTGTACCCCTGCGAGCTTTAACATTCATGAAACCCTACAGCAAATGGCTCCAAAGCACCATTCAAGGAGATTAAGCAGAAAACCTCAGTTGTTCCTGGAGCTGCTGCTCCAGCTCCTTTCAGTACATTATGCACATGGCAGGATACAATATATATAAATCAAATACACATTCATAAAGCAAGCAGTGAAACAAAGAAGTGATACATGAGGACACTGCAGAGTCAGTTGGTAAGAAGATATGTAATCAAGATACTTCTAATCTGAAGTGGCAATCAGCTTCACATATTCCTTCTTGCTTACTGACATGAAACCAGAGAAAAACATTGCCCTCATTAAAAAATACATAGGGTAAAGAATAGTTTAGAAGGTCAAAGAACTGGAGTCTGAGAAACGCCAATCCCCACAGTCACCTCTGGCACTTTGGGAATGACTACCACAGGAGCAGGTTTTTAAGTCTACAGGCTACAGTCACTTCTTGCCAGAAGCAAACATCTCCCCCTCTACTCCCGGCACTAAAGAATTTCCTTTGGAGCTTTAGCCAGTGATAAGTCTTCACTTCTGGTAAATTTGGGAGCTTATACTTCCTTTAGAGACACATGCACACAGGCCACTGTGCTCCAGCAGAAAACTACCAAGGCTTCAAAGAGCTTCCACTAACAGAGGATGCAGTATTTCTGTGGTTCTCTCTGCTACCACAACACAGCTAATGAGGCAATCTACCTGCAGTTAATCTGAGTTACACCTACAATTAACTTCTGTCCATGACTTCTTGAACAACGAACCTCTCTCACAATTTGTCCCGTTAGCATCTCGCCAGTCACCTTCAGTGAATCGATTTTATTCGAGTTGCTCCTTGCTACTTTCGATTTCCCGGCTGCACTTGTTCTCTACTGAGCAGCACAGACACACCCTCAGCTCCCAGGCAATGCTGCTGTTACATCCAGGGCCAGGCAGCAGTGCCCATCCTTCAGCAAAAAGTGGCAAGGCAAAGCAGTACAAGGTTCTCAAGCCATTGCTTTGTGTAATTTCCCCAAGAATTACTCAATGCCCCCCTGCTGCTCCCTGCCTGTTACCTTGCTTTCCTTTCCTCCCATACATAGTCCTCTTCTGGAGTCCTCCTCTCCCTTTGAATGGTTTTAGCTGAGTTTATCACATCTATCTCAGTAATTTACAACTAAAAGAGTACCCTAAAAATCTCTGTTAAAATTAGTTTTGTTTAAACAAAATTAACAGTTGAACAATTGCTGTTGTTTGAAATAGACTGTTTATAAAAACCAAAACAAAATAAAACCACGAACCACACATAGAATATTTAAGTCTTCCTCTTCTCCTAATCATAAAGAGCACAATTCTGGAAACATATTTTTAAATTCACTTTATCTGTCAAAGAAAGGAACACTTGCCCCATTCCTCATGGCTTTTCCAAGTATTTGGCTACTGTCCACCATGAGAACCAAAACATTTAATTAGGGAGAGCAGCAATCAATCTCACAGAAAATCCTTATAGCTACTAAAGTATTGCTATGGTGCTGTCTTATTGCAGAGCCATGCAGTCACATTTTAATGGATGCATTTCTGTGAGAAGAAAAAACTACCACGAATGTCACCCAAACTGGTGTGAAATAAGAAATTTCACTGAAAGTACACAGTAAGTGTACTGCTGCAAACTTACAGCCAGAGTAGAAGTAAAAGACTCTCTTAAGTCAAGAGCCATACAGTATCACGTAGTTTTCAACTTAAACAATGGAAAACTGCTATAATTTAATTAAAAATATTCCCCTGTATTCACCCACGAAGAACGACGTAGAACTGTCGCATTCTGATGCGGACATGACACAAACTTGGGGAAAACATCCATGCACTGCCATCCTCTATCTGGACCCACCGGTGGAACATATATGCCAACATTAAACACTTTAAAGGAGTCCAAAGAAACGGAACAAGCAGACCTCACATTTTGAGAAACCTCAGGAAAACTCTTGCTACATTTCTGAACACAGACAAACTCTCCCTCAAGCTACTCTGTAAAAAGGGAACATCACCAGAAAGTTTGCATTTCTTAAGATTTACTATTCCTGCTATGCTCAAACAGCAAATCTGGAGCCAGATGGCTTCTTCTGGAGGGCAGCCCAACTTTTAATTAAAGCACTGCAACCACTAACCAGCAAAGTTTAGAGCAAAAAGCATCAGCTCAGACAACAAACCACCCTCAGTGCTGAGCTCCCTCCTATGCTGTGTCAGGCCCTGTGGCAAAACTGTTCAAGCTCAACATCACCCATCACTGCCACATCCTTTGAGATCACTGACAAATTACAGCACCTGCTCCTAAGCCACTCTCAGTTCAGCAAGTTTGCTGTCCAATATTTCCAAGCACCAGGGCCCTGAAATCTGCAGCGTCCAGAATGTTTACACTTGGCCGATAGCCCAGAATTTTTTTTTTTTTCTTTCCCAACTCTGTGCAATTCCTGTTCCCCTCCCAATTCACCACTGTTCACAGAGAAGTTACCCACACATAAGTGACCAGTTATACAGTCCAGCATCACTGGCCAGGGTTCCTTTGTTTTGGAAGCAAGCAAAATATACCACTACAAGACACTGCTTTAAAAATAAATGAGAAATGCCACCTTTGTTCATTTACATATATTCATAATGTTAATTATTTCCCCCCTTAATGTGAGGCCTTGCTGTGCAAACACGGCCAAATGTTCATTTGATTGTATAAGCAGCAATCTGTGTTACAGCATGTATTTGCAGGATAAGTATTTGCTTGCCTTTCCATGAAAATATTCTCAAACATAATTTATCCATAATTCATAAAGTACACAATTTTCTGTGCTCCTTTACCTAAAGGGGTGTTATCTTTTCTAAATATTTAAATAGAAAAGATTTTTACACACACTTGGCTTCTTCTGCTCTATTGTAGCTGTTGGAAATGTCCAGAAAACATACAATCACACAAGTGGCAGGCTGGTTATCTACAGCTCTAAAATACGAATATTTTGCTTTATTGGCTGCAAAGGCTGCAGTATATTTTTTCCAAAATTCTTATCTGGGAAACAAAGCTAGATTACATCACAGAATTCTCAGCTCCCATTACCTGACAAAAGGCTGAGAAATCCAGATGATGGAATAATTACACTAAAAAGAAACTGAGGCATTATAAAAAATAGTGCATTCCTCAACAGCATCATTATTTCAGTCTGAAATTCCAGTAGGTTATTTCTTTATTGCTTTTCTCAGTCTATAACACTGAATGGGAAAGGCCAGATCACAAGATGTGGAAATTTTGAACAAGCAGCAAATTGAGGAAAACAAAGCATGTGAGCTAGAGGCTGAAGAATACATTTGACTTGACTTAATTCCTCGTGCTCTGTGTGTAATGTTTTCTTGACAGACTAAGTGACATTTGTTTTTAACAGGGGCTGGATAGGAAGGGGAGGGAGAGGGATTGGGGTTTTGGGGGGTTTTTTGTTTTTTTTTTTCATTTACCATCTTGAATTAATTTTCAATTCTACATATACCTAAGTTACCTGAAAGATGCTTTTAAAAGCCTTAAAGAACTATCACGTTGGACCGAAGAAAATTAATTTCAGCTGCAAAAGCCTTATTCCTTGGTGAATGACATGGCCACAAAATGCCAGTTGGTCCTGCAATATCCCTTAAGATTTTCATTAACTCCTTCCTTACTATATAAACACCTACAACATAACAGCATCTTATGCACAATCACTTGGCTGCTTTAGGGCATCACAACACAAAATGATCTTTTTCTGCTAATTGCAGAAATTAATTTGACTTTCTTAACTGGCACCATTTCTCTGTCCCCATAAGTGAAACATGAAAAAAGTTCCAATCTATGCAGGTTCTTTCCTAGAGGGCACAAGAAAAAAATTAGCACGTAAAATACAGGCAGAGTAGTAACATCACAGACCAAAAGATACCAATAAAAATATGATAAAGAATCCTCTCATGTCTTACATTCGTGTATCAGTGTTGAACATGATTTGTGTCTTCACAACTGCAGAAAACACCCAAGGCTGCTACCAAAGTACTGACAGACTATTTATTATTACACAGATGGCAGATAGCATTTCACACTACAATCCAAATCACACTTTCTGTGTTTCTCAATGAAAGGCCTCCTATTCAAAATGCACCCCCAACACAAAATTTTCTGAAGTTGTCCATGTAAAATCACAAATCACTAGATGATAATTAAAACAAACAAACACCCACAAACTCTTGAAAGGAAAGCTTAAACCAAGTCTGCAGTTTTAATGTCCATAACACTTGGGCTATAAAGGCAGATTCATTGGAAGCAGTAAAATCTTTTACAGCTACACAAAGGTAGTCTTTACATGTGGTTGCATGCAACTGATTACACTACTTCTACCTAAGCAAATATCGTTAAAATTATTATTGTATTAGTTTTCTAGGTAAATAAATTTCTTATTCTGTAGTAAAGCATGTTAGCTAGCCTGTATTTTGAGATTTATACTCATCAAACCAGAATGCTGAAGAGCTTGATACAATCATGCTCCACAGTCCCAGCAGATATTATGACTGCTCAAATCTCCACTGTTAAGTAAGTGTGTAAGAGGTATTTTCCAGTATTCAAAAGGAAGTTCTGCTGTTTAACACTTAATGGGTTATGTTCGAATACTAAGAATGCTGCTCAGAAAGTACAGAGTTCACGTGAAAAGTTACTTTCTGTGCAGAAGAACGCTTCTTGAAGGACACAAATCTGCTTTTACAGAATTCAAAAATCATGGATCCTCGGAATAATTTATTTCTTCTTTACTGAGTCAAAATGGTTTCCCCGTTTGGGTTTTTTTCCCTAGGCATGACAACAGACGAACGATATGTTAAATAATCCAAACATTCACCTCTCATCCTACGAAAATCTGAGTCCTTGAACAGACAATGCGATAAGCAGCCTCCGCTACTATGAGGAAACAATTCTCCCTCCTCTTCCTTCCTCCCAAAGCAGCCTAGACGCAGACTCCTGCCACGCATTATCTTTTTAAAATAAACATCCCAAAACCGAAACTCAACAACTCCCTCCAAACTTCCAAAACCCCAATCCACCAGATTTCTTCGGAAATCTTTTTTTCTGCCCAGACGATTCCAGAGAACTCGCTCAGCCCGTGCTCAAAAGAAGCATTTCCTTCCCCTCAGAGGAGCACTGTAAACATGAAATGGTAAAGGAGAAAGACGCAACTAACAGACAGCCGGGGCCGGACCGGCACTGCCGATCTCCGCGGCGTTTGCGAAACAGCCCCTTCCTTCCCAGGCGAGCCCGCCCGGAGGCCGGTACCGGCCACGGGGACGGCTCCCGCCCGCCCCGGGCCTACCTTGAGAACGGTGACGGCGCCGCCGGGGCTGTGCACTTCGAAGGCGGCGGGCTCGTCCCCGGCGGCGGCCGCGCCGGCCTCAGGCTGGTGATAGCTGAAGCAGGCGGAGGCGATGTCCAAGTGCCCGAGGGGCAGCGGCTCCTGAGGCCCCTTGAAGTAATAGAGGTAGCAGCGGCGGGGGTCGAACACGAACCAGCGGCTGCGAAAGCCGCGCAGGGGTCCCTTGCCCGACAACTTCTGCAAGTACCCGCAGAGCTTGGGGTTGCCGGGACCGGGCTGCTCCCCGGCCGGACCCTCCTCCCCCTCCGAGCCCGCCACCGGCATCGCCTCGCCCGCCGCGGACGCAGCCCCGCGAAGGGAGCGGGGCCGGCTCGGCCCACGCCCGCCGCCTCTCGGGACTTGTAGTGCGGGCCCGCCCCGCCGGCCCGGGCAGCGCCGGCACCGCGCCCGCCCCGCCCCGCCCCTCCCGAGAGCGGCCTCGCCCCGCCCGAGCGCGGCCCCGCCCCGCCCCGCCCCGCCCCGCCCGAGAGCGGCCCCGCCCCTCCCGGGAGCGGCCTCGCCCCGACCGAGCGCGGCCCCGCCCCGCCCCGCCCCGCCCGAACGCGGCCCCGCCCCGCCCCGCCCCGCCCGAGCGCGGCCCCGCCTCCCGCCCCGCCCGAACGCGGGCCCCGCCCCGCCCCGCCCCCGCACCCGAACGCGGCCCCGCCCCTCCCGAGAGCGGCTCGCCCCTGCCCGAGCGCGACCCGCCCCCCCCGCCCGGAGCGGCGGGCCCCGCCCCCGCCCCGCCCCCGCCCGAGCCCGGCCCCGCCCTCCCCGCCCGAGCGCGGCCCCGCCCCGCCCGAACGCGGCCCGCCCCTCCCCGCCCCGCCCCTCCCGAGAGCGGCCCCCGCCCCCGCCCGAGCGCGGCCCCGGTCCCTCCCCGCCCGAGCGCGGCCCGCCCCTCCCCGCCCGAGCGCGGCCCCGCCCCGCCCCCACGGAGCGCGGCCCCGCCCGCCCCGCCCGGCGCGGCCCCGCCCCGCCCCCCCGAGCGCGGCCCCGCCCCGCCCCGCCCGAGCGCGGCCCCGCCCGCCCCGCCCCGCCCCGCCCGAGCGCGGCCCCGCCGCCGTTCCGGGCACGGAGCCCAGGCGCGGCCCTGCCCCAGGAAATGGGGCGCTGCTGGCGTGGGGAGGCGCCGCCTCGCTCCGCACGGACCGGCCCGTGCTCTCGTGCTGCCGGGCTGCAGCACTTCTCTGACCGAATCAAATACAGTTTTCCAAAGCATACCTTGGTCTATGATCAGAATAAAACCCTTCTCTTGTAGTCTCATGTAGTCTCTCCCATTCCCAACGCTACCCCTGCCCGGCATCGCAGCAGCACCTGAAGGAGTGGGAAAAATGTATGGAATATGCAGGCGCATCGGTGGGTAAAAAGCTGTATTTACAGGGATTAGGCTTGAGAATGACTAGACCAAACTCAGTTTTTATTTCACTGAAATGTCTAGCACGTTTTGGGCTCTAGGAACTTCTGGTGTTAATAATAAGAAACTTCTAAAATAGGAAACTTGGCTGAAGACACCAGGCTACTATACATAAGGAGGTACACATATCTTCACTTCTCCATGTGTTTGGAAAACAGTATATGTGTATTTCCTTTAAACATGCCTGATACTCTGGTACTAATACAGAAAACAGTCTGATGTGGCATATTCATCCAAAAATGGGAGGAGACTGTTCCATGTTTAATGACATACAGCCTTTTATTCGCACCCTTAAATACAGTAAGAAAGTTTGCTGTCAAAATAGTTGTTGAAGCTGATATATGCTACAGTGTTTTTGTTAGTATAATACTGTTTATGAAATAGCATCTGACTGAATTTTGACAGTTTGGAAGTTCCAGTTACCCACAAATCCTAAATTCTCCACAGCTTCTCACCCTGTCCTCATTTGTAAATGTCTTGATGAATTTCTCATTAAAAAGTACCTGTCTCATCAGCCAAAAAATATTTTCACTCCATGGTAAAGCATATAAAGGATGTAAAGCACTTCAATATTCGGTATGGTTTTCCATGGGCTCTGCTTGGATATTGGCACAAGGAACTGCAGCAGTCCTCAAGTCCTCCCCTGTGGCTGTAAGTGAGGAGATAGCCAGTGTTCTGCTAGCAGGAGAACATGAATGATTTGTTTTAGAACATGACGCGTGGCAGTTACCTACCCAGTCAACTCTCGTGACATAACGTGGGATCCACTGAAAGATTACACGTTGCAAATTAAGGCTAAATATTATTGTTTCGGGATTCTTTTAGTGAATGCGGACGGTAAGAAGGGTTGATCCAGCTTTAAAAACAGGTCAATAATGATTCTTCCGTATATTCTGCTCAGTCTCCTCTCCCCCAAATACAAAGTATTCATCATGCTCTTTGTCGGCAACCGTCATTTGCCGGAGCATGAGTTACACAAGGGAAACACTGATTCACTTTAGAAGCTGTCGCTTTCTTATCTCAGTCATTTAGACAAGTTAAAGTGCCCCAGCACTTATCCCTGATCTGTTACATTATCTCATCAGTGTAGTGAAGTGTGGCCTTGTTCTCTGTGCGCTGAGCACTCATGACTCCTGCTGGCTTGTCAGTGATTACATCCTTCAGCAAATCAAAGAGCACAGGATCCCAAATCCTCAAAACTTCTGCTGTCAGTGCTGCTCTTTTTAAATTTTCTGTTTAGCTTCCTTACAACACTCGTAGCAGGAGAATCCCCTAATTTCACAGCTGATTCATGTAAGCATACAGTTCCCCTTCTTGGGAAGTAAGTTCCTTATTTCATGTATGCTTTTTTTTTTCACAAACAGATCCAGATGTGGACTGGCAAATGCTAGCAACTTACCTCTAAGTTGTTGTGGTGAATATAAAGGAAAACAATATATTTACCTGCTTTTTCCTTTCATGTTTTCATGTCCAGGATGCATAGATGACATTCTGTTGCTAACAAATGTCTAGAAAACAAATAGAAATAGCATATCACAAGACAGATTGCCCTCCTGAACAGAGGCCAGGGTTAATGAAGCTTTGGTGTGCACATTACTCCTAAGCATAATGCAACAGGCAAGCCAATGTTACACACAATGAGACAGTCGCTATACTCCCTAAAGGACCACAAAGCTTGTCAAACATGAAAATAATTGGAATTCCCTTTTACTCTGGTGTGGTTTTCTCTCCTAAAAGTTAACTAGAATTTTAGTTACAGCACTTTTGTCTGACAAGGCAAATAACTCCACATAAAAAATAAAACTGTATTTACTCTCAAAACACTGAGACTAGTCTAACTTGTTATAATTGTAGTGACTTTATTTTATAATGAATATGAGCATTCATGGTTCCTGAATAACTCCACATTTATTCTGGAAAAAAAAAAGGTAAATATGCAAGAAAAAGAAAGTCTGTCATCAGTGTGGAGGCAGAGGGAACACAGCCTGTGTCTGTGCCAGGCTCATGGTGTCATGTTTACAGAAGAGCAGGAAACATTGGGGGGAAAAAAAAATCACATCTGTACTGTGCTTTTCATTAAAGTGATTAAATAGCTCCAAAATTAGAGTGGCTGAGAGCATAAACTGCTTCTTCTCACAAAACAGATGATGCCTATATAACTTAGGTCAAAGTCACAGGGAGCTTATATAGCTTGAGTTATAAGGTATCAATATAACCTGATATCAAGACAATCTAAATCATGACTTTTTATATATCTATATAACCTGATATCAATATAACCTGAACCATAGCTTTTTATAACTACATAACCTGATAGAAATAACTTTCTATACAATATAGTGGCTAGTATATGGTTAGCTAGTTGCTTAATCATGAATAGAAAAAAAAACAAACCAACAAAAAAACCAAACCAAAACAAACAAACAAAAAAAAACCACACAAAAAAGAAAAAAAAAAAGAAAACCAAAACAAACAAACAAAAAAAAACCCCCCACCAAACAAACAAACACTCACCAGGTGGATAGCTTTAGTGATAGAGAAGTATAGTACTATACTTATAGTATAAACATTGCAAATGTAAAGCCAATTAGCTACGAAACAAAGAATTTAGGCCAGTTAAGTCCAGACAGACCAAGGAACACTGTAACTGCACATGCTCCGAAGACAAAGTTGAAAAGTTCAGATGTGAAGAAGACCTTTGAAGCCTTCATTGAAGACCCCCAATGACTCCCAGATCGGGGAGACGAAAGTGCAGTGCAAAAGAACTATCTAATAACCACGAGCTCATACCATGTAAATCAGTTCCAGTGGGTATGTGATGATGCTGTAGTGACACTGTAACACTAAGCAATACTTAATGTATAAATATACCTGGGCCCCATCCACACAGGCCCAGGGGTGTCCAGATATGTGAGGGCTGAATTAATACCGTCAGAGAAACTAAAATACATAAATCCACACAGACATGAGGTAGAAATGCAAGCTTAGTTTTAAATAAGTAGAGTATTTTTTAAGTGCTTAAGCAAATAATAGACTGAATTAATAAGAAAAGGACCTAAAACCTAGTTTAAAGTTCAGTGGCATTGCCTTTTGCGAAGATAGTTAAGCTCTAGACATAACAAAAGCAATGTAGCCTTGCTAAACATTCCTAGATGAAACAGATAGAGCTATATGCCTAGAATTTGTGCAAGAAATTACGAATACTGTTGCACATCAATCCTAGCTTACGATAAGTCTAGCAAGACTGTAGAAAATTGTGTTTAAGCCTGATTGGCTTAAAATAGAATAAAAATACTCTGCTTTGAGGATGCTAGCACGCTTACAGGACAGGTTAGGGGTGCTGTCGCTGCTGCAGTTGCAGCTACTGCTGCTAAAATGCTGTTGCTTCTGCTTGGGACTTAGGGACTCTGTGTTAGGAGGCTTCCTGCACGCTGGCATGGACTGTAATAACTTTGCCTTCATGAGACTGATTTTAAGGATGCAATAAAGGACTTTGCTTTTACAATTACCCAGCTTTTGCTCTTCATCGAAGACGTGAAAACCTCTCAGCATCAACATACCACAGCGCTTGACAAGGGTGGGTGAGTCAGGTGGAGATACCCCACTCAGCACCAGCGCTGCAAGAAACAAATACCTGCCCCAGAGACATCGGTCTGTGGGGATTTATTTCCAGCCTTTTGGACATCACAGAAAGTAAAAGTGACTTTGTCTCTTGTCTGATATCTTCTGACAAATAGGGATTCCATTAGAGATGAACCCCAGAGTTTTTCAAAGCTCACACAGAACATCCATTGGTCTTTTCTTTCCAGAGCAATGGAACTACAGAAAATTGTCCGTCTCCATTCCTCTCCCACACAGTATCAGCCCAAGCCTGCATGCTTAGATGTGAGCTAAACTGTCACTTTTCCTCCATTTTAACAAACGTTTTGCAGGTTCCTGCAAAATGTTATCCGTGACTGTCACTGCCAAGGTAAGTACTGCCACCCTGCTATAGCCTAAGTACAGAACTTGCATGTTGTATCACACATTATTTCAAAGGCTGAATGGGTTTGGCTTACTATTAGTTAAATTATTTGGAGGTGGAGAATGAGAAAAACTTTCCTAAGCTTTTTCTTTAACCAACAAACAGGCAAAGTGTTTTTCCAAATGACTGTTTCTGATGCAGTCTGACATGTCATTCTGTATCCCCCTGCCTCTCGGTCACCACAATGTCCATGAAGAACATCACAGTATTACGTTTTCAGAATATCCTCTTTCCTTCAATGCAAACAAGTCAGCCAAAGAATTATCTGGGCTGTTTTAACTGCTAGCAATGTCTCATTCCCCAGCATGACTCTGTAAACACTAGATGGTGCTACATTCCTCTTGCACATTCACCATTCCTATTCCCCTCTCAAAATGGAAAATCGATACAAGCCGTGGATAACCAGGGAAGCTTAGCTGCAGTTTCTGATTCAGTAGGAAAGATCTTATTTATCTTCCATTAACTGTCTCATCTAACACCGAAGTATATGGCAACATTAATACATGGGTTTACTTTGGTTTTTTTGCTTTTATTGCACTACATTTTAGCAAGAACTCTTCACTATGAAAAGCAACAATTATAAATTCAGTGAATGACAGCATTGATTTCTAGCTGGACATCTGTAATCTGACATGTGAAGATATCCAGGGAAGTTGGTAGTGGTGTAGAAGAGAAGGAGTCAAACCAGACACCTTATGAATAGAAAAGCAGGAATTACTTAACTGTGGCAAGGAGCTGAGCAATCCATATGCACACAATCCTTGGCCTGTCAGCATCCATGTGGATCCCCACTGGCTGAAGAACTGCTATTGGGCTTGGCAGGTATGCTGAAGAGGAAAAGCAGGATTTCAAGTACTTTTGTAGAGATTAAATGATTAATGGGTAAGAGATATAACCAAAGACAACAACACATTTAGTAAAATACAATTATTTCAGCTGCATACAGTGTAACTTACTTCAATTTATATGGATTTTTATTTATATTATTACATAAATGGATATACTTCCATGTCATACTTCATTCATTTGGAGAATAGAAGTGTCCAGTAAAAAGAAAGATTCTGTTATCATCTAAATTTACATCTGATTACAACTGCTAAATAGCAGTCATACAGCCCATTAGCGTCTTAAGTTGGGTTTATTTTCAGCACATTTCAGAGGCCCAGCCAGTTTTTTTCACCTGTCAATCTCACTGTGGCCTTTTTCCTGACTTTCTAACTCATTTCTTGGCACACTGTAGCCTGGCTTACATCTTTCCATTGTTTTAACAGCAACCATGAAACTGCTTTTCTTCAGTAGCTCCCAAACTTCCTTCTTTCCATGTACAGTAGTTGTGGACCACTTCCCTCCCTCCATTTACACTGTAATAGAAACCTCTTCAAAGACAGAACAGCTCATAGCTGAGGCTTAATGCTAATGCCAGATAATTGCAGTCATGGGAATATTGAGAAACTTTCACTGTCCCAATCCAGTTGTTTTTGCCAGGAATTGCAGGTAGGAACAAGCCCCGACAATGTGTGTGCCTCAGTGACTGTTTCTGTACTTATAGCTATAGTTTACAGATAACCCCCAGTGCCACCAGCACCCACTGTTGTAATTCCTACCCAGACATGCTCTTCTTATTTCTTACCATTTTATCGTCATTTTGAATGTCCATCTCACTGAAAGCTGATTCCTCTCCCCAGTCTTTAGATATTTAACTGAGGCTTAAAGCTGCAGTGGCAAGTTCAGTATAATCTGCAGATGGAAGGTATGTTGTGAGTGAGAAATCCATTCCCTCCAGTTTCCATCTCGTGTCAATGGGAAAGCAGCAGATAATGATGTAGAGCAAATCATTGCAGTGTTTGAACTTCAGCAGGGTGTATTCCAGCCTAAATGCTTTGGACAGGAACTTTTCTTTTGGTGTAGACAATGAACTGCTTAACATACTTACAGGTATTAGCTAAAAGTTACATCAAACAGTCAGACCAACTCTTTGCAAATAAGTTTTCTTCAAATCCTTTTAATTTTTGACTTCTTAACTGTGTAACAAGTCTACTCATCGCTTTTCAAGAAATTAATCAAATATTCTAGTAAAGGGTAATTGTATTTGTTAAAGAGGAATGGGATCAAAAAAACTCTGCAGATGGTTAACTGAAAGACATTTATGTATTTTTTAAAAAAGAAAAAGCTATAACAGATAGAATCCAAACTAAAAATAGAGATATTTAGCCAGAGTATTTGGTCTAGAATCCAGGCTACATTTGTCACATGGAAATTGTTTTGCAGGAAATCTCTATTGCTATTTGTTTCTGCTCAAGGCAATATCAGAGCAGCTTTTCCTGTGGTTTTCTGTTTTGGAACTCCTGGTTTTGACTTCGTAGAAAGCCAGGAAGCACATGGAAAACTGAAGAAATACAGATTCAAGAGCAAGTCACAACATTTAAATCTGAAGCCAAACTAATCCCAAGTCCTGTCCCACTGAGGCAGTGTCCAGGGTGACTTTGTGATGCTTGTATCCCCAATTGTCTGTTCTGTTTATGCTCTGTACCTTTAAGTCTGGTTCCGAGAGTGAAGGGGGAGAAAGAAGAAGTGCGGGGTTTGTTTTCAGAAACTGCTCTCACTCCTTTGCATTCCTCTCCTGGATTGTGTTGTCTGTAGCATGGACAGACAGCGGGACAGAGATCTCCTTTGCTTCTAGTTAGTTTTTAGCTAGATGAGGCAGAGAAGGTCTCTGGATCTGGACTATTTTGTTTTGTTTTTTCCTTTTTTCTTGGGACTGTTTAAACCTGTCCAGGACTGAAAACCCAGAAGAGCACCAGGAGCTCCCACCTGTGGCCCACAGTGGCCTGGACCTCAGCGTTTCCCAGTGCCAGAGGGACTGATAAGAGACTGAGTGAGCCAAGCTACACCCACAGCAAGGACTTTCTGAGTTTGCCATCTCTCTTCAGACTGGCCAGAGGTTTTATTGTTTCATATTATTCATTTTTATGCTTGTGGGCACTTTGTTTGTTAAATAAATAGTTTTTTCCACTTTTCTCTACGGAAATTCTTTCCTGGACCAGTTGGGGGGAGGGGCTGTTGGGTTTGCTTCCCAGAGAGACCCAGTTCAGGGGTTTTCTCCCAAATTTGCCTAAACCAGGACAGGCAGATACTGAATAGTAGTGTTATCTAAGAAACGGTGGGGAGAAAATGATCCCCTCATATCTAGACAATTCTCTCCTGTATTCAATGTTACCAGAATTATATATGCCGAATTTGCAATTGTACCTGTCAGAAAATACTGTCCATGTGTGCTCAGTCTGAGAAGTGTCAGTTTACACCACCAACACTGCATTCTATTGCCTTTTGGGGTACTGAAGAAGTCTTCACAAAGGTGAGGGAATAGATACCCCATTCAAAGCAATTAATAGCTCTAGCAATCAGGTTTGTTTGGAATCTTCTGAGGGCTTCATTGAGTTAACTTCAAGCATTTACCAGAATAGCTCCCCAGTCACAAGACTGCTGTGGACTGACATAATCCAGTAATTTCCTGCATGTACACACATCTACACACAGTAGCAGGGCCTTTGGTGAGGGGTATCTCAAGTATTGTATTCTGCAAAGGAAGCAGAAAGAAGAGAGGGCTGACAGAGGGGTGTTGGGAGAAGGCTGATGGAAGAACTAAAAGTAAGCAGTAAGGAGGACAACTAAGATGGTTATTTATTGTCAGTGCAGTGAGTGTCAATTCAGACTCTTCGGTCCCAAATGAGACACAATTCCTGAAGGAGTGATACATTTACCTGAGGAAAAAGGGTAGGATATGGGCAGTTCTTGTGGAGAGCTCTAGCACCAAGTGGATCAAGAGACAAGAAACATCTGTTAAGAAGAAAACCAAGGGATCCACTGAATACAGCCTGACATGAAAGCGGAACCAGCTCTGGCCAGGTAGTTCTGGTATAATATTTTGGCAGGGTAGTTGTGTACCTAAATACAGGGTTGTGCTGACGTGGCTGTACTGCTGGGACAGAGGACACCCTCAGCACGAAGGCTTTCTGGTAGTATTTCACACCAAGGTATGGTTTGATAGATGTTATTTCTCTGTTCAAACATCCTCAAGGTACTGTTAGACATTTGCTGCTACAGCTGAATAAACAAGCTTAAGTAAAAGAACAGAAATAACCACCCCAAAAGACCACTTTTGAGGACAAACTTAATTACACTTAATTACACCTTACTACACTAATCTTAAAGCAGACAAAATGATCATACTTAAAGTGGAATAACTTTTTAATCAAGAAAAGACTTTTTCATAGTGTCTAGTCACTCTCCTGTGCTTTTTGGCACTCTGGATACAAACTATACAGCTTGTTCCCAGTTCAGTGATGGACAAAATACAACTCTTCCAAATAAAAACCTCTGCAACCACACACCCATGAAAAAAAAATAGTTGGTGACACAGTAGTTTGGGCTCATCTTCCATAATCTATCTAAAATTTTGACCAAAATAGCTTGTATCTTCTTGTGAACTTTGGAAAAGCTCTATATAAAAAAATCTACTAGTACTCTGCATTTTTGCATTTGAACTGGATTGAAGGCAGAAATATAATGAAGAGGAATTTCTGTCCTCCAGATCCCAAAGTAGTGGGAGTATTCCAGATGCACATGGAGCTATTTTCATTCTCTTACTTTGCTTTCATGGACCATGTGTATTCGAAGAAACATCAGGCCAAAATTCCATTCTCAGTGGTACTAGGATTTGAATACAGTTTTTTGTTTGTTTTTTTTTAACAAATTCTTTTTAACAGCTCATTATGTTCATAAATAAAATTTGCAAACTGGACAAATCATAACTCCCTGCTGTGCATCACAGACAATTATACATTACAGCTGACAACAACCCCCCAAATTTCTATTGTGAACTAACAAAAACCATTAAAGAAAGGATATAAATTGTTCCATGAGTTTAAAAAAAAAAAAAAAAAAAAAAAGAGGTAATACAGGTAGCCAGCAACACTACTCCATTGTTACCGTTAGTAAAAACATAAAAGGACCGTCTTAAATAGAAAGGAAATCCCATTCACAAAAATGAAATCACCTATGAATCCTAATTTTAAATTATTGCCAGGATTGTCTTTTCCTCCTGCCTCTATAATGGCCTTCTAAGATAAAAAAGTTTGCCTCAGCAGTTGTGAAGGTGATTGAAGATCCTGCCTGGGGGCAGAATAAATCATTATATGTCCAGGGAAATGCCCTTGACTCTCTTTCCTTTGGCACAGCCTTAATTTTCCCCCTTTATGATGAAAATATAAAAAGAATTAAAGGCCACAAAGAATCACATTTGTAGATTATTGGATCAGACATCAATTAAATAATTCCACCTGCTTTATATCTTAGATAAATAGGATAAGGAAAGTTAGAAGGTTTTGTAGGGTTCCAAATCCAGGTCACTGAATCAAGCTTCCTGTGTTTTATCAGCATTCATAACCCCCTCAGCTTCATTTTACTGAGTCAAGGTTTTTGCTAGGCTCTTCTCAGATAACAGGCTCAATTTTCCCTGCATTGTTACTCACCAGAGTACAACAGAGAAGCTGCAGAAATACTGGATGTTCTACCCCATCTCTACTGAAGATAAAAATAAGATTGAACCTTCAAAGGACACACTGATATTTTCAAAAGGATATAACAAATCTCAGGTTTCTTCCCAGAAGGAATTTGGTTGAAATATGAAGCTCCTGTTTAAACTATTTCCCCTGGATTTACCAGAAATTTTACTGTCAAATGCTTACTCATAATACCAAGGGCAGTGGTATTAGTGGGAAGTCTGCAGCCTCTTTATGTACACGTGTCCTAGGTTACTATGTAAGATGTGCCCAAAGTATGTATTCTATCACCATCTACATGAGTTGTTGAAACTAGGTTGGGCAATGTTCCCCTTGCCCCCTGCCTCCAGACTGTCTTCTGTTAATGGCCCATCAATGCCCTGCTGCGTGACTCATAGATAACTCCCTCCAGGAGCTATCTCTGTTTAATGGGCAATCAAGGACCCATTGCAAGTCTGATAAAATGGTATCAGCCCATTGTGAGATGCTCCGCCCAGGGGGAGGAGCCAAGCATTCCCACCTGGATATAATCTGGGATTTGGGACAGCACAGGCAGCCTTACCCACTGGATTCCCAGAGGACAAGAGCTACCAGACCTTTCTGAGGGAACACTGCTTCAACAAGACCACTTCATCTGGACTGCTACCACCAGGGTGTCAGGTTGTATTCTGACTCTGTCAGTGATCTTTTGTCTATTTTATTATTTTACCTTTTTCCCCCCTCCTATTAAATTGTTTTTCTGACTTGGAGTCTCTTGATGGTTTTGCTTTCAAGCCAGCACAACACAATGTCCTCGTTTCAAGGAAGCAGAGGAGAGGGAATGTTAGCTGAGTTTTGTACTGTTTTACAGGAAATAGAGTGAGTGTCACTAGAGGACACAAAGAGAAAATGATACTCACACACTCTCTGACTCCAAGAAGAAGGCTGAAGAACTTTTTTTTTAATTTGCAAAGACCTTGCTTATATAGATTTTGAAAAATGACCAGAGACTGGAGAACAAGGTTACCACCTCTCCATCTCACTGGCCAGGCTAGAAGTCAATCAGTTGACTCTCATCAGAAAGGAATGTGGAAAACACCAATTATTTATAGTACAGACCATGAAAATTCAGCTACAGAGCTGTAAACATCTCACAAAAGCTCACATAATATGGCAACAAGTGAAAGCTCTGATGCCTGTGTTCTTTATGAGAACACAAATGTTCTTTGTTTAGTCTAGTAAAGTCTAGACTTTCAAACAAAATGTGTCAGATACACATGATATAGCTAAGGAAGGGTGGTTTTTTGCACTTTTCAGTACTCTCAGATTCGTTATTCATGTTTTAATAACCTCTTCAAAACCAGAGGGACATACTAGAGATCATTACAATTCCTCTTCACTTATCTGTCATACAAAGTTTTAATGTTTTCTTCCATTTTACGTACTGTCTCATAAAGAATGAGATAGTAAAAAAACTTGCTGTAAATCTGTTTTCCATCTATGCCTGGGTATTAGTATTTCTTCGGAAACAGAATAATTTATTATCCGCAGGTTTTGATTTTTTGTTTATGCATCCCATGCTTGAATCAAGTGAAATATTATTTAAGGACCTGAACTGAAGCCTACTGAAGAGAGTTGGAGGCCTGTGGAGATCTGGACCCTAAGTATCTCTGCCTACTACAGAATTACCATAATGGGAAAAAAAAACTCCTCTAAGCCAGTCAGGCCGAGCATGTGGCATTAATAACCCACTGTTTAACTTGGTGAATTTCTTGGAGTGAAAATACCTCAAAACATATTAATGTCTCTGGACATCAATTCCCTCTGCTTTTTCAGTTAGAGGAGATAACTGGAAATGGGAAAAATACTGAGAATTAGTCACGTGGGACTAAGTCATTCTACTAGGAATATTTTCAAGCAAATTCTGCAGAAAGTCGAATTTTAAAGATGTGTAGTAAGAGGGATTAGTGAATGTAAATTCTAATACTACTGTCATTATGAGGATATGTGAAATTACAATAGGAAATTTTTCTATACTTCCTTATCATATTTGATTCTAACATTAAAAGAACAATAATCATTAAAATGGCCATAAAAGAGATGAAACATTTTAAACATATGAAAGACCTCACTGAATTCCCTGGAATTGAATTTATTTCTGTGGATATACATATCAATTCACCTATTTGTTTTGGCAGAACAGGAACAGTCTTTCAGTTTCAAACTTCTTCTGGAGGGAATTCTCTCTGAATCCACTGCATTTTGTATGCAGAACATTTTAACTGTATAAGGAAAAAAAGAGCATCATCATTTCCAGAAAACCCCAAATACCATTTTGGTTAAAATACCAATATTCTTTTTCCTCTCAGGGTCTACTAGTCCGCAGTAACAGTGGTCACAGCACCAAACCAGACAAAGTTGAAGAAGAGTTTGGACCACACTCTCAGGCACCTGGAGTGACTCTTGGGGTATCCTGTGCAGGACCAGGAGCTGGACTTAGTGATGCTGAGGGGTCAACTCAGCATCTTCTGTGACCTCTGATTCTATAAGCAGATGTCTAAGTAGGAGATAATTTCCTTTCAGCTGGGATGGGGGGAAATCTGGTGAACATCAATTTATTTCTAAGTGCCATTGAAGTAACCCTGAACATTGCTAATAGAAGGTTACTAGCGATCAGCATGATTTCACTCTCTGTGAAGTGCTGCCTCCACGGTGATGTGAGGAACAGGCCATAACCAAAACACCCATAACCAAGAGGATGAGAGGCCAACGAAAAAGCTGGATCTGGCAGCTGGACAGACGAACACTTTCCCAGATTAACTGTAAACCATTTCCATCAAGTAAACAGGGCCACCTTGTACTTGCTTGCTCAGAGTTCTACATGAGGGACCAGACCAAAGTCTTTGATTACCACCCCTTCAACCAGCAGCTACCAATTCCCGGAGCATGTCAGCGTGCAGAGTACAGGGCAAGCTTGATCCCTATTGAATTGCCCAAGCTGTGATTAAGCCCCCTGCAATGAGTTGCCTTGCTCCTGGCAGGCTGCCACCTCCACTGTTTTCAGTAGAGAAAAGTTGTAATTAAGAAAAGGAGGAGGCTGGCCTGGTGCCCACAACCCTCTTCAGCAGAGTTAAACTACTCTGTCCTGCATTTGCAGGCACATCCAGCCCCAGTCTGCCTGCGCAGGAACTGGAGAGCAGGGTACAGATGGTGCCCTGTGCTGCAGGGCTCGTGAGCACGCATCCAGCAGCCACGGAGCCTGTACCTGCAGAATGGCTACAACGGCAGGGAAACATCCGGCTCTGAGCAGCTCCTGACTGGGAAAGAGCAGAGGGAAGGACTCATCGACATTGCAAATGCAGAGCACCCAGGGCTGGCACATGTGGGCTCCTCTCTGCTCTTGCCAACGTGAGGCAGTCAAAGGGAAAGGGCAGTGGCGAATTTCACTTGGAGTTTAGATTGTAAAATGTCTTACAGACAAGAATAGTAGATCTTATAGTTAAACAATGGCAGATCTTACAGTTAAACAAAGGCACTGTTTTCTGAAATGCTGATGCTCTTTGAATTCTACCAAGAACGGTCTCCTCTTTTTCCCCACCAAAGAGAATGTGATAGTCACTCAGTGTCACTAACATCTCTACAAGACACCCCAAACTGCAAAATGATACAGACAGAAGAGGAGAACATCTGTTCATATGTTCTGTACTTCTGTCTCAGACACTTCCTAAGGATATGAACAATTATAATTTTATTATCTTTAATGTCTTCCTCATCAAATTTCACTCCATTGTCTGTCCCAGACGAGGCGTATTGGGCAATAGCATTATAAACTCTTCTTTATCTTGCTGTTATTTCAGCCCAAATTGATTTACTGGGGATTCTGAACTGACAAGCATAATATTTCCCATCCACAACAAAAACTCTACTTTATATTCTCTTATTTTAGAATATAATCTTAACCTATTCAAGTGTCTAGAATATGAGTTTTTACAGTTTCAGCAAGAAAATCCCCTTTTAACATACATTTCAATTTTCAGGGACTTTATTAAAACATATTTTTATCGATATGCTGTTGAGAAACACTTTCTCTGTAATTATATACAGTTTTAAAACCAGTAATTAGCCACAGTTTCATATTTCTGTCCGTGGCATCATAATTCTGTAGAGTATCTGGTAGTTCAGGCACATTTAAACTGCTAAATGAAGTTATAAAGTTATGACTTTCTGTGGTGGTGTGGTTCCACCTTGTGAGGTTTCATTGTAAGTGCACAAGGAGATAAAAATTAGCCCTGGGGAGAAAAGGGAAGGAGACAGTTCCTCTGTGACGGCAAGAAATTGCAAGAGATTCCAACAGTGTGCCTGTTGACAAGAGGAGTGTGCGGTTATTGGTAAAGAAAAGAGCATTCAGCATTTTAAGATTACATTAAAAGGGCATGAGAGGGCACAAAGAACTGCAGCAAAACCTCAAGTACTTTCCACAACAGAGATCCAATTACAGACATGAGTTAATTCCACTGAAGTCAGCAGTTACTGGAGATTAATGTGGAAGTAATGCAAATCAAATTTCGGCCCGCAGGCTATTGCAAATCTTGGCTTACCGTATTTCCTTAAAATAACAATCAATTAAAAACCCCAAGTTATTTCTTACTTTTCGACACTGTTTTATTTATTTTCACAACTCTGTTTTTCTCCCCAAAATGCTTTAACTGTATATAATTGAGACATCACACACACGGTTGTTTTGATAGAGGCTTTAAGTAATGGTTTTCATTTGTCTTTGTCCATTTCTGAAGGAATATAGTAAAGTCTGTTTATATTTAACGCTTTTCTGCAATTCAAAATGCATGTTCTCTTGCTTTTGGGCCAAATCCAAAACTGTTTTAAATCTAAACCTCTTTTACTGTTTCAGTTTCTTTTCACATGGCCTAATAGTTCCTTTAGAGTAAGGCTGGTTGAAGAAATACTTGCTAGAGAATCTGTTATATTGTGCCAGTAATGCAATTGCCGAAGGCCAGCGGGTTTGGTACATCACGACAGGACGAAATTTGCATCACACTGAACTACTCACTCAACAGTCTTGCTGTAAGAAAATTAGCAGTTGCAAGACATCCAGCTACAGACAACTGTGGAAGTGCAAGTACAAAGCTCTTCAGAAATCTATCCCTCACCTCTACCATCAGGTGCTGGAAATACTCACCCACCACTAGGCAGTGCTGAAGGATTGAGTGCATGGATCTCAAACGCCAGGGACACACCAGGGTTGCTCTGGTTTTTGTTACAGGACATGAATGTAAATGAAAAAAAATAAAGGCAGTTAGGACAGCTGCACACATTTGTATCTGCAGTATTTTGCAAGAACTTGTCTTTATGGACAGGAATATTTCTCCACAATGTGCTCTTAATTTCTTTAACTCTTTGTTTCTCAGCTTAGGTGGATGACTCCAAGGCCAAACATCCGGCTGCAAGCTCAAGCGTCTCCTAAGGGCTTTGTGACACGGAGGTCAGGGAGCACCCAGGGAAACAACACCCTGAACACTTCCAAGGCCACCTGTCCTTTAAGAGTGGAGATTGATATAACACAAGAATGGCACACAGTGTTAGGAAAACAGGAATTTTAGTTCAACTAAGATTTAACAATCTTAACACAGAGAAGAATGTCAATGACAAAAGGAACCGACCTATGTCTTCAGCACCAGATCCTTTTTGTCTGGATAATCTGATCCCGAATCTTGCAACCTGGTATTTTACAATACATCCTAATCATATCCTCCTACACACACCACAAGGCTTCCAAGATTAAATGTCTCTCTCGAAATAAATTTTTAAAAATCAGGCTGATATTTCAATTAATAGGAAGTAATTTTAACATAATCTCTCTTAATGCCAATGTCTTGCAAATAGTTTGAATCAGCCAATACATCTAACTTAATCTGCTCAAAATGAAAAACAAGCTCAAATCTCTTTTTACTCAATCAGAACTGAATATAAGGATTTTTTTCCGTTAATTTTAACTTGGGCAAGAATATTTCTGTTAATTTTAACTTGGATAATGGAATTTCTGTTTATCTAAACAGAAATCTGTAGGAGGAAGCACTAAAATTCTATAAACATCACTGAACATGATAGCTCTACAATATGTATTAAAATGTTATTACTAACATACAAGTGTCATTTTCACTGTGCAATCTTAGACACGTCTGTTCTGTACACCTTGAATATCCAACATTTCCATTGAAACTTTAATGTACACACATACTGCTAGAGAAATATTTATTCTTTATTCATAGTGTGTAAATCTGAACAGCAAGCTACCCTGCAAGCTCACCACACAGAAGAGTTTTGGAGGTAGATAAGCATTACCATCCCTGCAGAAATGATAAACAGGTTAGGTTCTCTACTTTAAGAGTTTCCTATATAACACATTTCATCTATTGAAAGATTTAACTTTATAGTAATTGGAATAATGACCAGTAAGGAAATTAGTATGTGGTTAGCATAAAAATTCTCAGAGCACAACAGAATGCTTCAAAAGTTTTAATTGTGATGACTTTGATACAGAAGCCATGTAAGTGACAGAGCCCTTCTATTGACTGTTAGAACAGTAGTTAATACACATACGATTGTCTTCAGGCCCCAGTACCTAAATAGTACTGGAAGTAAAAAAAAAAAACCAAAAAGATCTAGCTGATTTCCACCTGGAGGAGGAAGAGAAACATAGAACTGCATTCATGCATTTTATGGGAGAGATTGCATAGCTTGTTTAGAAAGAAAATATCTTTTCATGTCCTTAATAGTAAATAGTAGTTCTGTGCTTCTTCAACTTCTTCATGAGTTACAGATGACCATGGTCCTCCATACGACATTGTCAGCCCATAGAATGAGTAAAATGCAGGAGCCCCTTTCAGAATAAGGACACGGTTCTAACATTTATATTGGGAAGAAATGAGTCATGTATGCAGTTATCATATACAAAAGGCAAACATTTCAAGTTTTATAAGGACACAACAATCCATAAAATATTGGTTGAAGGTAAGCACCAAACCCAGCAGCTGCCATTTCAGTGGCTGAAAGGCAAACCTGGGCTATGGTTGTCTTCAACACTGGAAGCTTGATCTTGACTGCAGTTCTTTCACCTCAGGTATTTTCCATGCAAGATCCCAGCTGTACAACACAGTGATGGAGGCATCTCATTATTTAAGGCCCATGCTCTCTTCCAAATACTCTTGGAAAACACACCAAAGCTAATCTTTCTCAAATTTTTTTTTTTTTTTTTTTTTTTTTTTTTTTTTTTTTTTTTTTTTTTTTTTTTTTACTTTTAAGAGCAGTATTAAATATTCATAAATATAAAACCTCTGTGGAAATAACTTTAATAATATTCTGATTCTGACTGTTTAAAAAAAAGGGGGGGAGAAAAAGAAAAACCACAATCCAACAACCAATCATCTTTGTCAGAGTGCTTGGCCAGCAGTGAAGATAAAACAGATGTGTCTGTTCCAAATATCCTGTAGATCACATGATGCTTCTCTTCGTGGACCAGAATTATTTCAGTACTTTCTGCTGTGTTGTAAGAAGCCCTCATTAGAGAACAAAAGCCCCTGGAGTGCCTGAGATTCAGAAAGGCTGGACTGGCAGAAACATCTTCAGACTCTTATGTGGAAAGTACTACAAAAGAAAGAAAAAGATTAAGACATATGAACACATTTGTCACTCTGCAAAAAAGTTTTCCTTAAAGTACAAAAAGGAAGGTGATGTGTAAAAAAAAAAATCATTTTTTCTTTCACACTTTTAGAAGATTTTAATCTCATGGGAGAAAATTCCATCTTCTGAAAATGTTAGCTCAGGGGCCAGCTCAATACTGGATTAAATCAAGTATAAATTGCCCAATTTATTGGATGTAGAGCAGAGCTAAGTGTTTCCCAATGGTACTTTTGTTATGGACAGCATTTGGGTCCTAACCAAGACAAATCAGGCAGGTAAAGTTGTTTCTCTTGTTGGGCCAAAGAGATCCTGGTTGTTATCCTCTATTTGCTCTTTAATACAGGCAAGCAGCATGGCTTACAGCTGCCACCAGAAGAGCTCCCAAGCATCTCAGCAGGACAGAGAGAGACAATTTAAGGAGGGTATGCTGAAACCCCACTGTTCAAGATCATGACAGTATCAAGTGTTTTTTTCTTGACTGATTGAAATGAGAAGACATTATTATGTTTTTGCTGGGGTTTTTTGTATGTAAAATCTGTGATTTTTTTCTCTAGACTGAAAGAAAACCTTTTTGGAATATTTGATAGGCTGCAGACTTTCTGGATGCATACTCTTTGGATTTTTTTTAATCAAAATACTCTAACTTAATTACAGGTATTAGATTTGAATCAGAAATTCACTAAAGGAAGCTTGTGGTATGTATTTAGACGAGATAAAATTTCATATTCCCCACGGTCCCTAGGAACTTTGTCTCTAGGAGTTTATTCAATCTGGGTGACAGTAAAAGATATGCTGAATAGCAGCCTGGCACACCAGCCTAAGCACTGTGAGAGAAAGCAGATAGTGATGCAAATAGTTTACTGACACTAATATTTTTTAAATAGAAGAATTATAAATATCTTGTCCACAATTCAATAATTGTCTAGAGACTATATAAATCCAAGCTCTTAAAAGTTTAACTCCCATGCAGATAATATCTAGAAGCTAAAAATCCATCACATTGTATGTAAAAACATTTGTGGCACGATTCCCCCCAAAAATCAACCCAAATCCACCTAACTGGAAATCTATTCATTAGAAAAAATGTTCTATTTTTAAAAATGTCATTTTGGCCTTTGAAGATTCAGCTTTTTACTAAGAAGCAGCTAAAATACTCTGAAAAAACACTGACAAAAATAATTCCCTTCCACTCTTTCTTTGCTAAGCATCTCTTGCCAGTTAGTCACTAGCTCTAATATTAGTTCTTAAGAACTAATTAATCTGCATGTTGGGACAGTCTTATGAGATGCACGTTCCCTATAAGAGAGCTTCCTTCAGCCTTTGGTAGGATTGGGGTCACAACATCAACTGGTGGCTGGGCAAAGGGCCACAAGTGTTTCAGAAATACTGCACTTCCAATGTTTAACGTGTTGTTTCCTTCTTGTTTACCTGGCAGCTCCCAGGTATTATTAATAACATAGTCCTCTCAAACCCCATTACATACTGTTACAGCATGCTTCACCCTCAGGCATTCAAACAAGCTGAAACTTCCAGGATGATTTATAAAACAATTTCCTGTAGAAAACGTAACCAGTCTTGTAGAACAGAACACTTAGCTAGTGCCAGCTCAATCTGCCAATGCTTCCATTAAACTACAAGCAGCCTCTTAATGATAACAATTTTGAGTGAAATAAAACTACTGGGATCAAATTGTCTGAACTAGTAACTGTCATTATTATTTACAGCTTAGTTCAGCTTCTGGGATAACAGCCAACTGCATAGATCTTCCCTGGTTAATGATTAAGAGTGTTTTCTTCTAGTCCGGAAAAAATTTCCTCAATGACAGCAGTGCAAATCAAGCAACAGACTTTACTGCATCTTCATTTGCCTGACAGCAGCACAAAGCTGGCAAAGGCTGTCTGTAGGAGATTAAACCTACACAGGGTCATTAAGTAAAGGTTTGAGAAAGAAGTGATAAGGAAAATCAGTCAACGCAGAGTGGATGAACTTCAGCTCATAGCAGGTCAAAGCCTGGATCATGGTGCCAAAGTTAATGCCTGGTGCATGTTAAGCAGGCATAATAATGTGACAGCTTAAAAAAACCCCAACCTGTATAAAAAACGTGCTTCAAAACCTGAGTGCATATTGCTATAAGAATCTGGCTTTCAAAGATTTTCCACAGAGTAAAGAGGATATTCCTCCTCAGTAGCTTCAAATCTCATGTTGATGATGATGATGATGATGATAATTTACAGCTGGATGAAAGTTCTCAATTTTTGTCACAAGTCGTCTGAGTACTGGTCCCATGTAAGAGAGCAGAGAGAAAAAAGTGTTCTATGGCTGTGTACAGATCACCTGCCCAAGCAATGGCAGAGCCAGGGATAAAACTTAACTGCCTGGAATCCTACATTTCCTCCTTTTATGATATGAAGAAGTGACTTTGGTGGGGAGAAAACGAAAAGAACAGAGTAAGAAATCCTTTACTGTGGAGGCAGATAAGCCTGCCGGACCTCTGCCCTGGAGTGATGTCCCTTGAATGGAATGTGATCAGCTCATCTCAACCCTCCCCGGGAGAGAGAACCCTTAGAAGAGCCTGTCCTCCCTGGCCATGGCGAGTCCCCACAATGCTCTGATATACCCATGTAGATCCTTTCTAATCCGTTGGGTTTTCCCCTTTGGTACCAAAGCCTTCCCCCATAGATACCCCGGCTTCTGCCCAGTTCAGGAGGGAGCTGTCTTCTGCCAGAGGACTGTCCGAGATCCCCGGAAGGCTGAAGGCTGTCTCCAGCAAGAACTCTCTCTGGGAAGACTGCAGCATGCTGGGTCAGACCACAGAGCCCCCACAGCCGTTCACACTTTACTACAGATAAAAATCACCTGGGGCCTTGCAAGTTATTCAGCATTTTCAGAAGGCTCTCATACCAGGTGCCGGGATGGTATTCTGGGATCAGAATACCATGGCTTCACAGCAAAATCCCTGCAAACTACAGTTACCCAGCATCTTCAACTGCCCACTGGCAATCATTTTCAATGTGGCTGTTGCTTTGGTTCCTAGGTGTTCCATTTTCACAGTTGCTGAGCATCTGGAAGTGTAAATCATTACACCCTTGGGGTTTCTTGAATTTAAATTCTGGAATGGATTCAACCCAAAAGTTGGCACAAAAAGTGGAGATATACAAAAACAAATGAAATTGCAACATTAATGGGTTGGTACTTCTTCCACATGTCTGCTTAAGACTCCAAATGGATAATTAATTTTAGGTGAAAGCATGTTTTTATATATTTTTGCAATAGTAAGAAGCTAGTTCAGTTTACCACTGGCGTATAGGGTTGGCTATCTGCCGTTAAGACGCTTCCTGCGTTTTGCATGCTCTGTGTTAGATTAGCCAGTGAAGCTGCACAGCCCTGCCTGCCCTTTGGCTGCACACAGCTCAAGGCTACCAGTTAAGGCAACCATTAGGCCAAAGACTCAAAAGAGAGGAAAACGAGAGGCCAAGAATAGAGCTGGAGAGTAATTCATAAAGATGTAAGAACACATTGTCTCAGTAAATGAATAGGTAATGTGTCCAAGACTGCTACGGCACAATTGAGCTTAATGAACAGGAACTGGGATTTTTGTGGTGAGAGATCAGCAACAGGAATTGCATTCTTGTCCCATGTCACAAAGTCTGTCACATGCTGGCAGGCACTGGCTCCTGCCAGAGAGTGCTTGTTTAGTTTCAGTCTCAGTCAGACTTGGTGAACCTACTGTGGCATTAAACTTCAATGAATCCCATTCCAAAAGCCAAATCTCTCTTTAGAATGCAATATTTACATGGTATTTTAAAAATTAAAGTAAGTTCCTCAGAACAGGAAGTTCAGTATTAACAAATATGTCCGTTTGTGATGCAGTGCCTACAGGAAAAATAGAACTAACAATATCCTAAAAAAATTAAATAACTTTACAGACAAAATGAAAAGTAAACCACAGGAAGGTTCAAATCTTCCATGCAAATCGGTTTGGATAAAAGTAGCCTCATGACCCTGCCACTTTCTTTTCCTGCAGCTGTTAACTCAGATTAAAACAGAAACCAAACCAATCTCCACATTCTCAGCTCTGAGACTTTTTTTCATTACACCCTCATTTTCCAATATAGCTTCAGACATATGTTGGTGAACCATGAGAAACATCAGATTCTTCAGAGGACTCTAATATTTTTTTAACATATATTTCCAGCTAAGAAATGGTTTTCTATGTACTTTTATCCCCACAGAAGTTGCTATTATATAGAAACTGCCTGGTCAGAGGCTCTAAACCAGTGTCTTGGTTAGGAGGTGGAAGGAGACCCTTCTTTATACCATCAAGAGCTCTTAGGCCTGAGGACTACAGAGATGAATCCCATGACCCATCTAAACTCCTGAATCTGAAAGGGGGAGGAAGTTACGGCTCCTCTTGAAGCCAGGGATGCCAAACATCTACCTTAAATACGCATGTTGCCATGTTAAACATGAAGGAGATATCTCGTCACAGACATGGAACCAAGTACGTGTTTAAACTGAGCAACTGGATGCTCAGTTTTCCAACACTTGGTAGCCTCGTCCTTTGATTTTATTGGGACTCTCCACTTTCTCTTACCTAATCTATAATATAAATCTCACTTCATCCCACTTTTTACTCATCATCTTGCTCTGCTGAATACCCAGCACTCAGTGATTTTCACTCATTTCCTCATCTTCCCACAGTATCACCAAACTGGAAAAGAAAAATAATGGTGACAGTCATTTCAATGGCTACACTGGCAAACATTCCTCTCTGCAATTTTCTCAGGAAATGACTGGACTGCACAGCATCCTCAGCTTGGAATTCTCAGTCAGCAGTTTGCAAGCCTCTACAACACAGCGATAAAGTCAGTCATGGCACAGGAAACTTCTGAAACTGCAGCTTCTGCTGAATCTTCAGATCTGCCTTTAATTCTTCACATTTGATCGCTGTTCTCTACCAGATTCATAGGAGCAGCACAGCCTTTGGATTGATTAAAGGAAACTCTACCTGATCCCAGCAGATTCTACATGGATAGCAGAACAAAGAAAATGTTTTCTTAGCCAGAAATAACTGTAACAAAATATTAGAATACCTATTGAGCTCAGCTTCACCATAATGATGATATATATCTTGTTCTAAAGGGGTTTCCATTGATACATTTGATTAGTCAAGGAATACCTGAAGTGTGTAAAACATTCACTTTGAGCGTCTCCTCTCCAGAAGCTGATGTTTCTCAAGGTTCACAGGAATCATGTGCTCCTGCTTTATTGTTGAATCGCTTTAATGTCTTTCCCCAGAAGTTCCATTTGTGAAAAAAATACTATTCTGTGTTCTGCAGGACACTTTATAGTTCTTAAAAAAATACTTTCATTTTCTCAGCAAAGAGATCAATGTGTTTCTGTGTATATTTGTAACATATACACAATATTTACACACGTTCCTATGCAGACAGCTGGGATCCTTGCTATAGGCTTAAGAAAAATATGAATTTGAGCTGATACTGGATCAAAGTATTTTCCTGAACCACACCAAGAGGGGTGGAGGGGCAGGAAACGTGCTAATTAAAAGTCATTGAGCTCTTAGTCTTAAATTAGGAGAGAACTGGAATATGCCCTAGAAAAGTAAACTGAGTTAGGTAAGAAGTCATCTCCTGGTCAGTTGTCTAGTAAAATACGTCTGACACTTCCTGTATTGACTGCACAGTGATATCCTAGAAAAATACCTGCAAGTATGCACAAGGCTCTCTTTTTCTTAAAATAATACCTGAGAAAGTCCGGTGCCTTGGAAATCATGTTTTCAAAATCTGCAAATCCTAATTTCCCATCACCATCCATGTCAGCTTCTTCTATCACCTTCTCACAAACCAGAGTGATCTCCTCTGCTGTCAGCTCTTCCCGGGTCAGCTTATTGAGGGTTTTTTCCAAGTCTGCTTTACAAATGAAGTTATCTGTGTTAAAATCTAAACAACAGAAGAACCAAAGATCACCAAGAGTCCTACTCATTTACTCCAAACACAAAAAGCACACCAGAGCCCCTCCACAAAGTACCATAGATCTTAAAGGCATAGATTGCTTTAAGCTCCCGGGGAGCCATTTCACTGAGCACGGAGAACATATCCACAAAGTCATTGAAGCTCAGGCTCCCCTCTCCATCTTCTGAGAAAGACTCCACAATCCTTTCTTTGAAGGGATTCTCCTGTGAAAGACATACATAGATTGGTATTTGGAAGATGAAAAAACCCTGCAGGGTCCCTGATAATGAATATTTAATTGCATGGCTAGCTCTTTAAAGACAATTTTTTCTTTTTTTTCCCCCCAAAAATGCATCTAAAAACATTGGTATGCTTTAGCAGGAAGTTTCAGCAGTACTTGCTGCTGCATAGTACCACTTCTGGCCTTTTATTTTCACTGATACATCAATGTCCAAACTGTGCTTGGACTGACTAAAAATTCCAGAGATTTAAACGAAATTTAATCTCCACAGGAGATTAAATCATTTGAAATAATTTCTAGCACCTTAGAATAAGACAATATTCTAAAACCATAAACACACAAGCAAGCATAAGAAGACCTGCTTTATTCCTCTGAAATCCGAAACAAATGTCTTTACAATAAAAACCCATCATCTGTCTCAGAGCTATACAAAACCCCGACATTAATCTGTAGCTGTATCGATAAAATTTGGAAAATAAATTCAATTCAGTTGAATATGAACAGAACACAAACATCACCTGGGCTGTGAGCATCTCATTAAAGCTGTGCTACAGATCTTATCTGAAGCCAAGACACTAATTAACATACTGATCCATAAACATACAGATGTGGTGGTGGCATATCAGGTTCACTATTTTTACTATGCATGCAGCATTTTGTTTGGCTTTTAAAGAAGCAGTACTGTGAAAGCTCAGAAGTTCAATCATATATCCATTAAATGTTTTGGGTTTTTTTTCCCTGTAAATTTAATTACCTAACAGGTATTCATAAATCATCCAATTATTTTAAATGGAATTTCAAAAACCAGCTATATTTCAGAGACAAATGACCAGAAAATGTTATTTTTCAGTGTATTTGAATTCTTTCTTGATAATTCACACATAGAACAAAAGCATCTATAGAATACTTTTTTGGTACAATGGTGGAGACTAAAAAAGCAATGGCCAGGAACAAGTCTGTTTTTATGGACAGGTGAAGCAGGGACCACAGAGCCTTAGGCTCAAATGACACCCCATTAAAGCAGTCAATACTAAATACAAATTCTCCTGCAAGGTTTGATGACTGAAGGAATCCACAACAGGGAACAGGCCTACAGATTTCAAAGGATACGAGATTAACAAGTTCACTGTTCAGATGAAGTCAAAACCAGGCCAGATAAAAACCAAATTAATAGGATAGAAAAGAGGGATTCCTGAAAATAAAAAGCAGCCTCAAAAAGCAGCAGGGTCACATCTCTCCAGAGCCTGAGAATGAAAAATAACACCTTAGACCCAGGCAGATGGCTGAGAGAACCTCACTGTAAAAGGATATGTAGTGATCACTCATGTCTCATGAATGATATGCAGGTACAGCAGGTGTGCATCTGTGGGTACTGCTTAGGCTAAAGTATTTCACTTAAATGCCTGGAAATGTGCCCGGAATTGTTTGTGAAATACACATTCACTTGGCTGTGGGATTTACCTGTGGTTATACACACATACCTGTTTGTGGGACATGCACACACAGACATGCAGGGAAGAACAATTGGTTCTATTGTTTCAAACTGACAGTTTATAAATTAGCCAAAGTAAGATTCATTTGGGCTGAAATATATGAAAAGGCCCACTTTCTTCCTAACAGCACAAAAAAAAATGCTGTGTTATACGTTTAATATTTGAGAATGACAAACATCAGAATGCACATCAAAACACGTTAGAAATTTATTTTTCATTTCTAAAATGCTGTATAGCTTTACTATGTTGTTTGGAACAAACCTGATCAGAAGTGTCATGGTAACACTAGTAAACTGACATCTTAGAGGCAGCATTGGGTAACAAACCAGGAGCACACAGATGCAAATATCCCTATCAGCAGTGAATATCAAGCCCAAGACTTCATGCTTTAGAAATGTTGGGGCAGGATCTCACTGACTCAATAAGCATATTGCAGTTGTATAAAATGAGTTATTTATTTGGCATGTCAGAGATCTTGAAAATACAGATGAATTAAGAATTAATTAAATGAACCTAAGCATACTTCTTAAATAACTCTTTGCCAAACAGATCTCTAAAACCAAAATGAAAAATAAAATCTTTCCTCATATTGATTTCTTTCCTTTAACTTTCTCATATTATGTGTCTTCAGGCAGTATATCTGTGGCTTACACAATGGAAAGTATTAGCTTACCTTCACAGATACTTTTCACATCCTTTCTGTAATTTCATTACCTCTACTCTAAAGAGCACAGATTAGGGTTCCATCATATTTAAAGAAAGAGCCATGGGGGAAGGGAGTAAAGGGGAAAATTATAATGTTCTTTCCTAGATTGCTTTCCCATAAGCACTAACTGTTGAAAAAAGATTCCTTGTAAAACTAGAAACTTACACTTAAAAAGCTTTTTCTGTACTCTCATGATAAAAATGAGAGGGGAGACAGAAACAATAAAGAATTGCTACAACCGAGAAACGACTGCTGTTTTGCAGATTGATGTTGTTACTGCGGTGGCTTGAGAGAATCCTAAATGTGCAATACGTCTTTGTACAGAACACTTCTTTTACTCAGATGTTTCTATGCATTTTTAAATCTCACTCAGCATCTATTCCAACATACATATCTATAACAGCTTACAATAAAACACAACCATTAGTTTTCTAACAAACTGTTAGAGGGTTTATTCCTGGCATTGCAGCTGAATCACGTTATATTTCCCTAGCCTCTAGTTTCCACCCCAGACTCAAGGAAAGCACTCTGGTGGCCTTTTGCCTTATCTGTTTTGTAGCTTGAGGAATTAATTTCAAGCATCCAATGCTATTCCCACAAGCTGACTGCATTTTGGAAATAAGAGGTTGCAAGTGAAGTTCAAAGATAGGTCAGGATAATTAAGTTGGAGATACTGGAGAGTCATTACAAAATGCTACTTAATTTTCATGTCCACAGAAACACAATTATGATTTTCCCTTTTGTATTTGAACAGAAACACAATGATGACTTTCCCTTTTGTATTTGTACATAAGTCCCCACTGACTTTAGAGAAAATATTTAAAAACACAAAGCAGTCTGTTTTGCAGACTATTGCAAGTCAGAATCTTTTTGGATGCTTTATTCAGGACTTTTTCAGCAACAGCAAAAACTAACCTTTCTCAAATTTCAGGAGTTATTCCAAAAGAGGGAAAAAAGAAATAAACTATAATAGACAAACATTAATATAAAAGTGGCTAAATTGTTCATTACCAAAGCTCCATAGGAAGGACTGGTGCTTCAGAAGGGAAGCATAATAAGTGCAACAGCAAATTGTCCCTGGAGCAGAAAAAACCAAGTTTCTTTGCAGGGTTTTTTCCTTAATTTTCTTCTTCCTCAAAATCAATAACTTGGGGTTTATGTGTCTCTGATTATATTAATGTCATCAAACTTCTCTGTGGTGCCTGCAGGGTACTGTTTAAGAAATTCCTGCAGAAACCAAGGCTAAGACAGAGCTAAAATGAAAAGTTTCTGTCTTAATAGAAAAGACCATTTTGTTCTTTTAGAAAGCAGAAGTGTAAGTTCAGCAATGACACTTTACTGAAGTCACAACAGCTAAAAACCCAAAGAATTCAGGCTGTATACAGAATTGTTTAAACATTACAGAACCTACCAGTACCTCATGGGAAGATAAGGCATTGTGACAAGAACTGATTCCTGACTGTGCTAGGGAAGTGCACAGACAACGCTGCAGCCCTGGTTTATGACACCTGGGGCACACACAGCTGAGACACTCAGATAAAGAGACTTCAGAGAAGCAAGGAGAGTGGTCTGAAGGGAGTAAAACATCCCGTCATGACTAGAAACAAGTAACAGAATGCAGCAAGGATGTTGAGATGAGCTGGAGGCAAAGACTGGCCAGAGCAGGGCTTGGGAATACACCCTGCTCTCTCAGGTGTCATTGCCTATTACATGGAAAGCTTTGAACTGGAAGACTCACTGAAATCACTTCTAAAGCCTCATCCTATTAACACTGTGGAAAGTATTTTTGTTTTTAAGCAAATTGCTTGCATTCATGTTTAAACTTAGTACAAACAGGCTGCTACCATTGGTTCTGAAATGTGAGATGGAGTCACTGTTCCCTGTGTGTCCTTCCTTGCCTCCTGGCCGATTCCCATTCCTGCTGTCCATCTTGTTTCAGCAGTGGATTTATGAACTACCTCCCTCCCCAGTGCAGCTTATGACAAGGCCTGCAAGGATCAATGAAGTTCCTGTGTGAGCCAAAACACAGGAAGCACCAGACTGTAAAGTGAGGGAAACAGAAATGGTTCCCCTCCAGCAGCCCTCTGCTGCCCAGCTCCGGAGAGAAGGGCTGCTCTGTGCAGAGAGCCCCCAGCCTGGGAAAGAGGCAATCTGGGATGTGGGTATGGACACCCACCACTGCTACCAACCACAGGGGTCTCTGGCACCAGGTTCCATTCCCACCTGCAACTCTGTGGCAATGACAGCGATAATATCACTGAAATCTGTTTTAATTAAAAAAAAAAAAAATCACTTTGGCTTTCTCTCTGGTCCCACACTGAGCAGTTCATATCATGGCTGCAATTTTGCAATATTAATTACTGCAATCTCACTGGTGTCCAGATGCCCCAAAGTTAATTTATTAGACTGGTGCCTTTGTAACTGAGATTGTGAAAATTAGAGAACGGAGACTGCAATGAAGCTGATGGAGTAAAGTAGCTCTGTTAACTTCAGTGTCATGGTAGACCTAATCAACTTTAAGTACCTTCCCCTTCTTTATTTATTTATTTCTTGTCCCAACTTTCAACTTTTAAGAATCAGAAACTAGTGAATAATTCATTACCAATTAAAGTGAATGACTATCAGCTTTTTTTTTTTTTTCCCCTTGAAACACAAAAACCTGGCTCAAAACATTAATGCATGAGGTTAAGATCTTTCTTTATATTAGTAGAATCTAATTTAGAAAAGTGCATTATTGATTCTATCCATTTGTCAGAACATGCAGCAGTATTGAGCTCAACATTGCCAGTAACTAGGAATGTAATGTGTATATGAAAAAAGCCAGGTGCATTGAAATTAGTACTAATTTTATTAGAATTCAATAGACATTTAGATCATTTATTTCTATTTTAAGATGTAAATGTTGTCTTTGTCTTCACCTTGATGAAAAGTTACCAAGGAAAGAAAACACCATAATGACTTGTTAGGCAGTCCGGTCAAGTTGCAAAGGTTAAAGATTTTTTTTCTTAGTGTATGAGCTGAAGTGAGTTCCCAAGGTTACTTCAGAAATAAACTCCTGGGGAAAGACTCTCTCCCCCTCACCCCCGTCTGCACAGGTGCCCACAAGACACTTCATGACCAAGATGGACCCCAGTTTATAACAAAGATCCTAGGCATTTTAACATCTTTTAGTGTCAATGCTTTGAAAGACTTAGGGAATAAGACCTAGTCTCCTCTCACTAGGATTTTAGTGGAAACAAGCTCAGTAGCTATTGAAAGCACTGTTCTCTGTGAGCTCCTAGAATTCCTGAAATAAAATGAGTGGTTTGACATCAGTATTTGTAAGATTTTTCCACAGACTTAAGAGACCTGAGAGAGAATTTGTATAAAATTCAATACCGAGTTTGTCCTGTTACATTCATAAAGTCAAGTTCCATTACCTGGAGACATCTTCTAAAGCAGGGTCAGAAAGCCTCACAGACTTGTGGTGCCAGCAGATAATGATCCACTTCATACATGGAAGCCTCTTAGGAAGTCTGTTGTTACCACCTAAGTTTGCTAAGCTAGCAAGATACGTTCCTGTATCTCAGTCTAAATATGATCCTGTATGAAATTTCTGGTTTGTACATCAACTTCGGTACCAGGCCTTCCACCTCAAAAGTTCTCATAGAATGGAGCTACTCTTTAAGTGTTCAATCCTCTGTCACTGAAGCCAAAAAGACTGAGTGATCATAATTTCTCACTTTGTTTTCTAAGCTTAGCCTTGATTTTTCACAAAGCAACTCTCAGCTGCCTGGCAGTTAAACTCTGAGGAGTCAAAGAACCGTGCCAAAGGATTTCATGTTGTGCTATCAGTATCTCAGAGATGGTAACATAAACCCTAAGGAATACTGATGCTATTAGAAAAAGCATAAACATATTTGCTGAAGAAGCCCATGCTTACTGTGAAAAAGAATTATAAATTATTTCTCAGCTTCTTCAGAAACTCATGTTGTCTATAGGCATCTGCTAAATCAGAGTCTGAAGTATGGCTGAAGGATAAAAATTTCCTCAAGGTTTCCTATTGAATTAAATGCTTGTATGTGTTTCGGATTTCCATTTAAATGAAATGCTGGTTGAACATTTTTCAACACACATACATTAACAAAACGTGCTTCTTTTTCAATAATTTATATTATTCCAGAATCAAAAATACAGTAAGCGTGGTATTAAAGGAACAAAGAGTTCTGTGAACTTCAACTAATCTAATTAAAATGTTTTTCACTTCAGGTTGACTTAGCGTCCTCCACAACTAAATTTCTAAAGCATGGCTTCTGCTTGTAAAATATCAGATATTTGAAAAAAAATACAACACTAAGGAAGAATTTCTAGGTCATTGAAATTAAGTGGAAAGCCATCAGTTACAAGGTTCTTATAGCATTGCTCTTAAAAAGCTTAATAATGCTTCATGCAACTATCAGATTGAACATGTAATTGTTTCCACATTATAGTAATTTATAAACATCAATTGACTAGCATACATAAAAAATAGACTATGTGACAACACAACACAACATAATTCAATGAATTGTTTAAAAAAATAAATGGCTAGAAGTCCACATTTGTCCTGTTAAAACCATAAATCATTAAATTGTTGAACTGAGAATAAAAACAAATAGTGTCTCATTTTTTGCACTGATTGTCTTACACCTGCTGCTTCTCTTAATTGCAGTTACATGGACTGTCTCTCCACCTCCCATCATGTAATGTCCCCGTGAAAATGAAAAATTAGGAAAAACAATACTTATTGTGCTCAGGCAGCTGAGAAAAAAGGGGAAAACCCTTACTTTTTATTAGAAATATTCTACACACTGCTAGCAAATTTCCATCAACAGACTAAGATAAGAACTTCAGATTTCTAACCAGCTCTTCACACAGATCCCTGTGGGGACGTGGCTTCTGTGGGGGATATACACAAAAGGCAAGGATTGCTAAATTTAATTTCATTTCCTATTCATTTCCTTTAACATCTACCCCAACTATCTCTGCAAGAAAGACATTCACCTAAACATTTTCCTGTTTCTGGGGCTGGTTTTGCCCTTGAACAACAACAGGAAGGGGAAGACCTCAGCATGCCACAGCGCTTCTGGATATCAGTTTCGGGAAAAAGTCTGGCAGACGAGCTACAGAAGTTAAGATACAGTTTGCAAGCAGTCAGACGCGATACCTTCAGCTCAGGCATGTTTATTATAAGCTGCATAGGTAGTTTAACATCTGGGTCCTTTGTATAGTCCATGGGCACAACGTTTGGTGCCATTTCATGGTATCGGCCGTGCAACCTGTAAACAAGCAGAAACAAACAGCCAATAACCAATTTTAAATAACTAATTCCATTCAGACAGTAAGCAGATACAACTTTGTCTTGCAGCTCTAATCTTAGTGCACAAGTCTGAGCCCACCAAATTCCCGTCTTTCTGAAAAAAGAGGGCTTTGATGCAGTATCCAGCATAACTGCTACCAACAGCCATGCGTTTCTCGAGGTCTGTAACTGGGCAGGGTTTCACCCTCTGTGTAGGTAACATTTAGGCACTACCAGGTATGTGCACACAAGGGCTGAACTAAGGCACGTACTATGAAATGCAATTCTTATCATATGTGGAAGTTTAGTCTTACACCTAATTAATAAACTGCTTAGTGATCCCTTTGTCATCTCCTATGTATTAACACAGTGTATTCTGATCTCTCACTAGGGCACAGGTACTGCTTGTATACATTATAAAGCTGTATTTTCCTTTTAACGAAAAATCCTGCCTAGTCATTAGGCATACTAACAGCTACATATAGAGATTACCATGTTTTAACAGAACACAAAGAAAGGAGTTATACAGGAAGCAATGCCTCACCAACCCCTTTATTTCCCCAGCTTTAGCTGTAGCAGCCCTGCAGCCAGCCCCACACCCAACTGAACTACTTTAGATTCCTGTGTGTAAATAAACTTAAAACCTAGGAGAAAATCATCTACAGGCATCTCTTTTCTTATGATTATGATATGCCACAAAGAACACGTGAAATGAAACACAGAAACACATTTTTTCTGCATATTAGGAAACTGATGTCTTCATCCTCTACAGCATATTTTGTGCCATACCAGAAACTGGATATCCACCGCTGCTCACCACAGCTTACCCTGACATTTCATAAATACTGTGTAATTCAAGATGCAATAGCCATCTCCCTCTCTAGCAACTGATTTGTCTATCATAAATAGCAGCTAAAAAGATGCCTCTAAATACAACAGAAAAAGCAGCTTAAAAGCACTTAAGAAAAACTTAAAAGAAAGCAAAACTTTCAAGTCCAATATCCATCTATGGTTACCTACTTTTTTAAAAACTAGAATATCGAAACGGTGTTCTAGTCCTCAAGAAAATTAAGCACTCGTTATTGGCAAAACTTGACCACTGTGGACAACTTGGAAATTCAGGAGCCAACAATCCCTGCTTATTTTAACTGCCAAGATTTCCTTCTGTACTTTATTTAATATTAGACTTGTCTCTTTATAACATGCAGTATCAATGCAAAGTAAACCTGTCACTTCTTGCTGACAGAATTCACTATCTTGTCCACAGAAATTGCAATCTATTTATACTGAATTTCAGCCATACCCTTTGGCAGCTAAAGAAGGATACAGCTCCCAACTCCAGACTTGACTGCCAGAATTGTCTGGAAGGGAAGTGCTGGACACAGAAACATGCAGATAACTAACTGCAGATTTGAGGGCAGCTCTAGTATCCTGTTTTTCTCCCAACTAACTCTGCCATTCATTTATCAAATTGGTCAAAGATCTGTGGTTGTAAGAGCTTTCTGCCTGAGTGGATTTCACATTAGAGCATCCAAATGGGTCTGTAGAAAGTGGCTCTGACCTAACTTCTTCAAACTAAATTAAAGCAATAAAATACATCTTCCACATGCTTTTATCTGCAAGGATCCAGCAACCCTATTTGTAATAGCCTTATCACATGGCATGATTAGCATTTATGATGGTGAAAATGCCATAAGATTTCCCTATATCCAATATATAGTATGTTGCACTTACTCCATTATCCTTCAAAATAAAAAACAAAAACCCCCAACCAACCAGACAACCACAAAAGACAGCAACACCTGTTCTTTCTGTTCTACATCTTGATGCAGGGAGGTTCTCCAGGGACACAATGTACTGTTTTATAATAAACTGGATTGCCAGTATCAAATGCTAGATTTTGTAGAAAAAATAACAGACCTGCTTCAGCCTCTCAACAGGATGCCAAGAAAACTACCTGTCACAAGGAACACAGTCTTTGTGCAGGAGTTCCACCAAAACTCCCGTTTAGTTGAATAACTTATGTTAGTGGCTGAGTACTTACTTTTTGGCAAGAAATTAATGCATGTCTGATCAGTTACTCTGTAACACGACGTAAAGCTCAGTAGACATCGAGGTTATTTACACCCACAATCCTCTGCCTGTGTGCAATACCTCACCACACCTTGTAGTGTTATGCACTATGATAAATCCTGGGAGTCAGACTCAGTAATCACTTCCCAAACGCTGCTCTCTGCTTACTGACTGTTCTCTTACATCTCTCAATAGCATTAATTCCTAACTGCAAATTGAGAAGAAACAAAACCCTGGTGAATGCTCAGATATTTCTCTTGTTTTGGTAAAACAGAAGGCTCTTCAGGTGACCTCTGAACACATCAGAGCAGTTGGGACCTAGAGGAAAGGCTTTTTGTCCTTTTACTCAGCATGCCCTTCACAAAAAGCATGTCTGAAAGCAACCTAACACCTCTTTATCTGTCCTACACACAGAAACATTTATGTCTTGTCAGGGAGGCAATTTACGTCTTGTAAGGTTTTGCAGCACTGTCTGAACACACAGATTTGGGAAAGCTGTCATTATCATACAAAGACCACCATGTATATTCAGAAGTCCGAGACCAGCCCCACTGTCTTTGCAGCAGTAACTACTACAGATCCTGCAGTTGTATTTCCTTTTAAGATTCTTCTGGATGCATGCAGAAGCATTTTCCTATTCCTGGATGTGCTCTCTTTGTCAGCAGGATTTCTTATTTACTTTGCATGGAAGTTGGAAATGAAAACCTGTCAGTGTCTTCCCTGCCACAAATGAGAGCAGGAGAGAACGTGGTGATAAATCTAATGGCAAATTTCATTACCTAATGATGCTCTGTTCCCACAGGTACTGGTATATGCTTATCTTCATGTAGAACATTCAAGGATTAAGGCTGCGATTCTGTATCATTTTAATCCAGTCTAAACCCAGACTGCTGATGTGCCCTTGCAGAAATTTGAAGCCCACCAGTTACTCATGTCCCTTGTATAAGCGCTAACACGTAAGAATGTGCAGTGAAGTTCAGGAAACTGACGTGTTTGAAAATATAGCAGTTTCCACAATCAGCTCCTTGAGGTTACCAAAGCAGTCGTGACAGCAGTAGAAGAAAATGTGGGTTTAATTTTTCTATTAAATTAATCAACAGAGTAAAGGTAGAACAAGACTTACCTCTGTCGACAGCAGTAGTTTTATGTAATAAATACGATTCACCAAATCTGATAAATCAAAATTTGGAATTTTATTGAGAGAGAGAAAATGACAGTCTCAGACAGCCACAATTAAAAGGACAGTGTCGAGCCCGGGGTCAGTGCCGGGTGAACAACGATAACACACTCTGTCAGTCTGTTATCCCCCAAGTTCACATTTTTGGTTTGCAGCAGTCTCTTTTTATACACTGGATCGCGGAGAGAAGCTCGGGAATTCGAAGGTCCTCCCTCCGAGGCGTCTTCATTAATCATGCAGGTTTCAGTTCTAAGAGTCTGAATGGGTCAGCGGAGGAGGACAATGCCGTTAATGGTCGGATTCAGGTGTGGTGTGGAGATATTAATTTCTGACGGAGACGATCTAGATACTGATCTGATGTAATCATCTGGTTCTTTGGGCTTTCATCTCCTTTTTCCGTCGTCTTTGTTCTCTTTCACCGATTCCCGGCAGAGGCATTTTTTTGTGTCCCCCTTTCTGGTAATTCCAATCATGTTTTCCTCGTGTCCCTCCCATGCCTTTTCAGGACAGAGAAATTCCTGTACTTTACTGAGCCACCTTCCCCTGAGTTAACTCGCAACATGCTAGGTTAAACAAAACTTATACGGTTTGTATTATATTTTATATCTTTTAACACGAATTAACTTTAGGACATATATCACATTTTAAAATCAACTCCGCTGCCCATCAACCAGTGAAAACCAAAAATGCTGCGTTCAGAAGAAAACGCACAACAGAGTTTTATCTCCACAGCCTACTTTAGATTTATTATAACTTTCATTCTACCACTTCAGGTCTTTTACATGGCAAAAAAGGTAGGTCACAGTCTGTTCCTACTTCTCAAGGGTGAAACATCCTAGAGTCAGCAAGGGTGACACTGTGGGTATTTGCTGGACACAGTTTGGGATGTCTCAAAACTTAAAACAGAGCCTCCAGGTCTACCTGAATAGATTTGAAAAAAAGAGCTTACACCCTGCAGCAACCATTTAAATTCACTTTTGTGCTTTGGGAGGGAGTCAGACTGTACCCAAGGTCACCAGTGGGTGTTAAAACACAGAGCTGCTCTTCTTGGCCTGGTGTATATTCACCTCCACCGTTAAATGTAGTGACAACACATTACAGCTGGCTGAGCTACCTTTTTAACAGGAACTCTACACTGAAGGAGTGCTGAAAACAAAAGATAAAAGCTTGCAATGGCTCATTGATTAGAAATAAGTAGAGGCTTTAAAATGGCCTTTAGAAATGAATAAACATTTCCCCAGTTCGGGTCCCACAGCAAGAGTCACTTGATTTATGCTGTAAGGGGAAAACATTACTCAGCAATATATATCCTATTTATTCCTAAGTAAAAGGGATCCATTCAAAGACTGGTACACTCAAGACCATCTCAAAGAGTAAATTCTAGATTGTTCTGCACATTCAAAAAAAGAATAGCAAATGGCTTAAGCAGAGCAATGAAATCAGTCAGTGAGTGCTGATGGACAGTCCCACCAGGGGTTCACAGGAGCTGTGGCACGACCTGACCACACACTGGTTGTACAGGACAGAACAACTGGTGCCAGCAGTAGGACCAGAAGTGCACAGCTGCTGTTTAGTTGCGCTTTTGTTTATTCTCCATAAACCAGAGCTATAGGCTCCTGTCCAGATGCCAGAGATGAATGGAACAGCTGGAGAAGGACTTTATGTAATACACAGAGAAGAATTCACCTCTCCAGAGACCAGCAGGAGAACAGAAAAGTCAATATAAACCCCTGGAAAGAGCCAGATCTCAGCAATCAGCCCTTCCAAGCACCTGGGATAGCTGGAAGTAAAAGAAGCAGCAACACTGAAGATGAGATTGCACAGAATGCTGGACAATGCAGTGGTTTCACGTTCACTAAATTCTGGTCTTAGTACTCACTCTTTTTCTGTGGGAGAGAGACTAGGAGAAAAGCAAAGCAGGCTCAAGCTTAGAAATGAACAAATAGTTTTACTAACACACACTAAAAAAATGGAAAAAAAGTTGGGAAAAAAACCTAAAACAAAACAGAATGAAACTTCAAAAACACTCTTCCCTCCCCTTACAAACTGTTCACGTTCCTACAAAACAACATAAAGAGACAAAACCTGTAATTTTCAGTCAGTTTCACCATCTGACAATAGTCTTTCATCAATTATTTAGGGGAAGAGTCTCTCTTAGAGTCATGGATCCCACTGACAACCTAGAACAGTTCTCTTGTGGGTTTTTTAACTGTCACAAAAACAGCCCCTCAGAGAAATCTGCCTCTGTGACCCCTCCCATTAGCAGGTTCCCAAGCTGCTTATGGGTCATGGGCCTTAGACTTTTGCATATTGGGGTGTCACCTTTGAAAGATGAATAACTCTAAAGGCAAAGGATTCTTCATCTCAAGGCACAGAGATATCTTCTCACTTCTTCACTGGCACAGAGGGCTTCTCATCTCTGTCTCTGTTCAAACGTCTTACAGGATTAATATTATTTAGTCCATCACTAACACCTTTGCTCAAATCCACACACAAACCTAAACAATCATCTCCCCAAATGCATATCTTTCCCATGATTTAAAGGGATAATCTAAATATAGAGTTCACTTCTATTGCTCAAGAAGAATGGAACAACCAACTTCTCAACCCTGTCTCAATAGTCTTTTCACTCTTGCTCTACTGACTTCATGCTGTTTCTTTTTTATGTTCACTTTGTCCCTTTCTTTTCTCTCTCAGAGAAGAGCCAAGCTCTGGAAGCTTCATGTTGCCAGGAAGGGGTTAAATCTGCTCAGAGTCTTTGTCTCTCCCTCTGTAGCTCATGCTGTTAGATGTTCAAGGCCACGCTGGTGAGGGAGGAAGAACTCACGCAGAAACATCAGAGATCAGAGCACCCGGGCAGTCCGGAATCACAAAAACAACAGGCAGGATCATAAATGCCTTCTCAGCCCACTCCTCGGTGTAAATTGGGGTGGCCTCAGCCTAAATGGTGCCCATAGCTCTTATCAGGGGCCCAGCAGAGATCTCTCCCTGCTCCAGGGAAGTTTGGAGAAAGTGGTTGTTGTAAAGCAGCAACCTCTCCTTCCCCCGACCCCTCCCAGGAGCCGATAGAATCCGGCCAGGCCTCAGGCCAAGGTCCTCCCCCCAAAAGGAGGGAGCAGCAGGCCCAGCTCGATGTTACCTGTCTCTCTCTGGCCAAAGGAAAAAAGGAAAAGGCCAACCTGCAGGAAATCAAGGGGTTTTATATGGTACTTCCCAAAGTCATAGCCAACAATTTCCAGTGGTCAGAACAGATGCCAATATTCCAATTAACCCTCTGATAGGTCCCTGTCCTTTCTAAAGCAATTCCTGGGTCCTGGCCTGGAAAATCATTCTACATTCCTCTATGACTAAAAAACTAAACTGTACTAACCCATGACAACAGAATGCACTGATGGGAACTGATTTACAACCCTTGCTACAGTAGCCCTGTACCGATGCAAATCAGTGAACTGCACAAGCTCTCTTGTCCTGCAGTCCTTTAATGGACAGCTGGGGAACGGGGACAGACAGACCAAAATCTACAAGTCTGCCACACAGGGAGAAAAAGCTGCTGTAGCTCAACGAGAACGAGGTTCTTTAATCTGGAGAAACTGAGGAAGGAGGGGCCTTCAGGGCTGTCAGCAACTGACAAAGAAAGTACTTGCAGGGTCTCAGATTTATGTCATACTTGCACAAACTGGTTTTGCAACAATAAATGTTAAATGTTACACACAGTAATGGAGGCATAAATCTCTGTGCTGCACCAATTCCCTAGTGAATCTTTGCTTGCAAGGATTGCAAGAGGTTAGAATAGTCTATTAGAGAAGGGGTCTACCATGTGAAGCTAAAACCAAAACAACAGGAAACATGATACAAGGAAATACAGGCAGAAACTGAAACCACAATTCACTAAATTGCCACAGTTCGACAAACAGTTAAAGAACCAAGAACAGTGAGAAACACAAGTAGGAAGAGTTGAAAGTTGAAGGAATTCTGTTACTGATATGCTTTGTCTCTTTTATGCTTTCCAGCTGAAGTTTTTTTTATTGTATCAATAAAATACAATAACTGGGCACAGAAAACAGATTTATAAAAAGACAGCATAATAAAATGAGAAGTGGATAGATGGGTCTTTTGCTAGTTTTTAGTTAGCATGTAAAGTATTTATTCATCTTTGCAATGCAAAATGAAGCAGCACAAATTAATTTAAGAGAATACTAGATAAATATCCTCCCAAATCATGTGCAGTAAAATTAAAAAGAAATCGCAATAAATGTTTTTGGCAGACAACTTATAATACATTTATTCTAAATGTAGTCTTAGATAGGAAAGCTCTGAATTTCAATACACGTACTCATCTGTTCCCAGAACTACATGATGCATAGAGTACAGATAAGAACACTTTACAATGTTTTCCTTTCCTGGAAGCACCACTCAAACTCCTGCTCACAGGCCTCTTTTCTGCTGGTGATTCCAAGAATCACACAGCAACTGAGGTTGTGAGAACTCCTGAGATGAACTGTTCCAACCTCCTGCCCAGAAAAGGTGCCTGGAGCAGGCTGCCACATCCAGGTGGCTTTTGAGTAACTCCAAGGCTGCAGATTCCAGAGCCTGTCTGGGTAGCCTGTTCCAGGGCTCAGTCACCCTCACAGTGCTTCCCTGTGTTCAGCCAGAACCTCCTGTATTTCCATCCGTGCCTACTGCCCCTTTTCCTGCCATGGACCTCTGTCTCCTTTACACCCTCCAGATTTCAGCTCTCTCAGCTTTTCCTCATATGAGAGTCCTCAGTCCCTTATCCATCTCAATGGCCCTTGGCCAGACCCTGGAGCAGCTCCTTATTTCTCCTGTTCTGGGGAGCCCAGAACTGGACACAGTACAGCAGCACTCCAGACTCCATACAGATCAACACTGACAGGGATTCTCTCCTCTCACAAGCCTTAGCAAAACAGGTACAATCTGAATAAAATATAATACAGGAAATGTTTATGGTACAGAAAACCTAAAAACATTTTCTTTCTTTTTCATTCATAGAGGATACAGAAACCTTTTTAACAAGAACAGTAACATAATTAAAAAGATCAACAGTAGCTTCAGGATATATGTTCTTTGTGTAGGTAGTTTCTTGCTTAAAACTCAGGAAGATTCCCAAGGGTAGAGAGTTCCCCTCGATTTCATTTTTTGGCCGATGTTTTTTCCCCCAAAGCTGACAATAGGGCATTTCCCCTTTTTGCATACAAAACTTCAAACTCTTTAAAGAAAAACAGGAGTTGTGCTCTAACTCCTCCCTCCATTTGTGCAGCAGCTTGCTCCACACGGAGCTGCCTCCCAAGCAGTTTGCTGCATTTGCTCCCTTATAAGGAAGCTTTCCAGACACTTGAAGGAAACCACGGCTTAATTCTCTGGCAGATTTCAGATTTAAAATCCAACATTCAGCTGGATTGGCTAGAAGGGCTCCTGTCACCTCACCTTTCACCCATCAAGAACAAGCCACGAAACAGGCAGAGAAGAGAAGGCAACAGAAGAACTATTTTTCTTCTACAAAAAGGTTCAAAGGTTTGCTAAGGTCCCAAACAGTGCCCAGCTTGGTCATTTAGTGCCATATTCTCCTGCAGTTGTCTAACTAGATTAAGTCACTCTCAAATAATATAACTTGAATTTACAACTTTTGTGCTTTTTGGCTAGGACAGACATCCAAGAAGACCTGCATCTGAGTGCTTGTTTGGGTGCCAAACTGTACCAGTCTACAGGGAGAAGCAGAAACAGATGGGCTGGTGAGCAGATAAGTATTATTGCTGGAGTAAAAGCTTGTCTGCCAGAAAATCAGATTTGTAAAACTGAGTAAGAGAAATAATGCCTTTAAGAGACAACTCCACCATTTGTTCCCATTTACAATCACAAGAGAGGCACATTATACAAACAGATTCATTGCTATAACTAAAGTGATTTCCCAACTTTTCTTCACATCATTTTTTCCTTTTTATTCCTGTTTCTCTCTACAGGACATTTTCCAGGATAATAAATCTTTTTTGAACGGTGATGCCCAAAACTGAACAGTCTATTCCTGCTGAGGTTACCGTACTGCTGACTGGAATGTTGCCATTTTATAAACACTGCAGAGGCTAATGCATTGTGGAAATGCATTTCTCTTTTTTGCAAGAGCAATGTGGGGGCGGTGTTAAAATTATGCTCACTTTGCTGAGATCACTAACCCCCCCAGCCCATTTTTTTGATACACTGCATTCTGCACTAGCAATTTTTTTCTCAGTTCTTAGGACTTGAGTGTGTGAATTTCCTTTTGGTCACTTTGACTCTAGTAATTTCTCTAACATACTGAGTACTGTTGAAAAAGGTACTTCATAACAAAGGTACTTCATAGCATCTTCAACTCTGTTCACCTCAATGTTTCTTACCATTCTCACCAATTTTCTATGTTCAGGAGTACTTTGACCAAGAGTTCAGTGCACTTACACAAGTAGAAAAGGACTAACACAAACTGGAATACGTAAAAGCCTTTATCAAAATAAAGACAGGTTGCAGTTGCTTCTTTTCTCTGACTGACAAAAGCAGACACTCACAGGAAGATTTGCTTTTTACAAATCCGCAGTGGCTGCCTCTGAGTGTGTATTAAATTCTAGGCACTTAACGGACTGATTGTCTACCGTGTGTTCTGGCATCTCTCCATGCAGAAAAGTTGTGTCCTGAAGCTACACACATTGGTCTAAATTTCCACATTCTCCTTAAGAAAACTGGGACATGCTTTCAAAGCCCTAACACCACCAAAGCAACCAGTAACAGCTCTAAAAATTTGTCAGCTGTCCTATGAGTATTTTAGATAATATTTTGAGTCGGTGATAAATAAATATGCCTACAATAACCAACATTCTTTAATATGTTCTTGCCCTGGGCCCATAACAGAATGCTTATAGCTGTGATCAGCACTTCCAAAAATTAACCATTTTTAACAAAGACTCAGAGGAGTGTATTTAGGTTTTCTGGTGATAAACAGCTATCAAACATAAATAGTGAGCTATGGTTTCTATTTTTCTCTTTCACCAGGCACACATGCCTCTGTTGCAATCTTACTTCTTCTTTTTTCCTAGATCCATTTTCAGCATTTTGTGTTAATTTTTTCTTCACTTTAAATTCATAAGTTATACTATTTTCTAATAATTTGCAAATTATCCATACTCAGATTACTAATCAAAAAATGTGTCTTCAACCCCCCCTGACCACAGCCTGCACATTATTAAGCTGCACCAAGAGAAATGTGAGTTGGATATTAGGAAAATGTTTTTTACAGAAAGGGTGATAAAGTACTGGAATGGTCTGCCTGGGGAGGTGGTGGAGTCACCATCCCTGGACGTGTTTAAACAAAGACTGGATGTGGCACTCGGTGCCGTGGTTTAGTTGAGGTGTTAGGGCTGGGTTGGACTCAATGATCTTGGAGGTCTCTTCCAATCTCATGATTCTGTGATCTCTGTTGACGTAAGCTGATGCTGGCACCAAAGCCTTGCACACTAAAGACAGTGCGTAAGTCAATCTAACACCTTCCTGGTAGGGAAATGCTCTCCTCATTTTCAGTTGCATTGGTTGGCTCTGGTTCTTATGCCAGCTTTGGCACTCATCTGATACCTCAGATGAGCTGATTCAGCTTATTAAACCAGCAGAAAATAGAGTTACTGTTGTTTGGGGTTTTGATGGGCTACTTTCCCCTTTGGGACAGATAAAAACACTTAGCCCATTTCACCTAATTGCAATCTCATGTTGGTTTACATCAGTTTATAGCAATCTAAATTAAAGCTGCCATATTAATCAATTCATCCCCACACAGCAGTCATTAACAGCCATGCAAACGGATGGTGAGCCAGACAGGGCTTGCTTTTTTTGTTTTTCTTTTTCTAAGGTTCCTCCTTGCTGGACCATCTCACTGAAGTTGGCAGCTGCACAAGAAATTGAGTTCAGCCAAAAGGGAACTTCCTCCATGTCACCCCTGTGAGCATTCTGCAGTGTAAATAAGTGTCCAGCAGTATCCAGCTGCCCCTTCACTGAGACAGGGAGATGCTAAATCAGTAAGTGCTGATTAACCAGGGGATCATAACCCATTTCATTCCTGCTCACTAAAACTTCATCTCAGACATGTAGAAACACCTCTGGATTCTACGTTGACTGCAGGACATATGCTCACTGGTAGCTCTGAGCAAAAAAGGCAGCAAATCCCTTTCATACAAGTCACTGGCCCTAAAAATTGTTTATGATATTCACCTTAAGCTAATCACCACCTTATGACAATTATACATTACAAGTGTATCTTAAATCAAATCCTACTCTCATTAATTCCTGCAGAATAACTGGCTTTATCTGGTTTCCTCACAAGTCAGATAAAAAGACTCAGCCCCTTCCACACGGATCACAAAGGGGAAATTTAAAACTACTTACCGAAGGATTTCCTTCCGAGTGAAGAACGTGCAATCCTGTTAAAAAAACAAAATGTGTCATTGTACTACAGAAACATTGAAAACAACTGCAAAGATTTATTTCTCACCATTTTGGAAAGAAACTTAGATCTGACAGAAAAACATTAAACATGCCATTTGGGTGCTATCTACTTTTGACTCAGAAAGCAATATACACTATAAAATAACAAATATTCTAAAGACAGGCCTATCAGTAAAAAGAAAGATATTGGTAATGTGATAGTTCAGGAGGAAAAAAACTAAAACAAAACAGATTGCTGAGATACATGACCAGACAAGAAACAAAGTTAAATCAAAAAAACCCCAAAAGGTATATGCCAAAAGTATTCAATAGATGAATATTGAAAACTATAAACAACAAACAGATGACAAAAACTGTCTTCTAACTTGAAGTATCCCCCTGCTGAAGACAACTGGTTTAATAATAAAATTATGTGGTTATTTATTAGTTATTAACCTTTTTGCTAACTACCAGTTTGCACTGTGGTCATTTTGCTAAAGGCTGCAAACTCCTCTATTTTAAGAGCATGGTTAAATGGACAGCCCCTGTCCTGAACAGCAGAAAACCATTCAGCTCTCCCTGTGCCATCACTGAACTAGAAATAACTTATTGAAATGCAAAAGCAGAGCTTGGTGAACTTGAGAGAAGAGCATACAAGCATTCATTTGCATTCTAAATGGCTCTGTGATGGGAGTGAATTGACATTGGTTTAATTCACTTCATGAGCACCTGTGTTATACTAGAATTTCAAACACTTCACCAAAGAACCAGAATATGAGCAGTGAAAGAGTTTGCATTTCATGCATTTCTATGTAAGTCACAGAAAAAGTTACAAGTTCAGATACTGTGGGGAAATAATCATCAGTCTCCTCCTATTCAAAAATAATCCCATAATCTCCACTCTTACCCAGTATTTAATGGAAATTCTGCCCTGCGTCCAAGACTACGAACCACTAGGAACACTAGTGGTAATGAAATATTTGATAATCAGTTGAGATCATTCATCAATACAGAGAATTTGCAACTCAATTTTAGAGCCAGCTCCTGAGGTTGTATATATAGGGAACCACCACCAACACAGAAAATTCCCCCGATTATCCACCTCTCTCACAGGCCCATGTGATATGGCAGGGCATTTGCCTAACAATTCAGCTCTCTGTAGTTTTCCCCGTTTAATGTAAAGATATTTAGAATATATCATCTTTGAAAATCAGTATGTGACAAGATAACAGTATCAGACTTGGTAAGTCATACTTAAAGAGTACATAAAACTACTTTGACTCTTCCAGTCTTGCTCTTCAGCCAACCAGTGAAAAAGTATTTCTTTCTCAAGCTGAGACACATTGGGGCTTAATGCCTGCTTCTTCCAAGGAGAGGAGAAGCAAAGGATCCCCAGTGGCAGAAGCAAACAGCCCGTCTCGGGCGTCCAGGAACGCAATCAGTACCACAGGTATCAATTACTGAGCTGCCTTGCTCTCCTCCATACAAGAGCCCCAAGCAGCAACTCCTCCTTCAGTGGATTGTGCGGTTACAAGACCGAGGAGGAAGCACCTTGGTAGCTGCTAACACTGATGTCTCATTGTCTGCAACTGCACAAAGTGACATCGGAGCCAGCTGGTCAAGTCTTCTGCAATTCCACACAATCAACACAGTCAACTGTCACTTAAAGATGCTTCATTTACTAAGAAAGGGCAGGTATAATCTCACAACTAATTGTCATGCCCACAGCAGCAATCATCTGTAATTATCTAAACAGGCTGGGGAAAACAGCAGCTACTTAACTAGCAAGCTGATAGGGAAGTGATATACAAATGGAAACAAAGATTAAAAGGAAAAGTTACCCTTTACCTTGCAGAAGTCCTGCAGAAATGCTCTTGGAAGACAAATTAAGAGGTCAGTAATAAACCTTTTTTGCTGACAGTCCATGCATTTTTTATATTTTATTCTGAGTTGCTTCGTGACATTGACAATAAACACTGCTGCCTGCCTGGTTTTTAATCAACAAAAATTTTACTAATGTAATCTAAACCCCACTAATACTGAAAACCTCTATAGCAGAAGTAGTTGCAGCTATCTGCCTGACCACCATTACTGACAGCTCTATTTCAATTACACCTGCCAACTGCATGGAATTGTCAGGGATGAAGGGCATCAAAAAAATTTAGGAATGGCTTCACTCTTAAGAGAGATCTCAAAGCTATTCAGGATCAAAGCCCCACTTGATCACTCATTGTGACCTGGTCTATACTTTTGATCCAGCCAGATGATCTCCCACTTTCTTATTTCTGCCTGTTCCTTTACGCAGACTTCACCTTTATGAGCAGAATAACTGCATCAGAGAACTCTGAAGGAAGGAACTAATGTGTTTGTAAATGAACCTAGCAATAATGGATGCATTTCCAGCTTGGATCATTTCCTTTCAGTGACTTAGAATAGCCTTGGCAGCGCTGGTACAAGAGATGAAGGTGAAACAAGCATCTACTGAGGGCAGGAAAGGAAAGGGGTGCAGGACTGACTTCTTTTTCCTTTTCTTTTTTTTTTTTTCTCCCTGAAAGCACAACCCTCAGTTGGATTAAAATCATAATGGAAAAAAGGTCTAAATAACATAATTACATTTTACAGTTGCTGGAACTTCAGCAATTTAATTCAAGACTTTTGTCCAAAGAAACAGAGGTGAATCATCCAATTTTCTTCTGGCTACTTCATTCATACAGAAAAATATACAATGAAGGACAATAAATAGTAAGTAAACATGTTAAATTCACTCTCTCATAAGGAAAGGTGAAGTGGGCTGTGGAAAGCATTTGTCATTTATGCACGTGATAACTTTGATTTTTCTGCAAGCCAGAGGTATCATAGAACACATTTGCTATTTTGTGGACTGTATTTTAGTTTACTAAGAGCACAAAAAGCAACCTGTCTTTTCTGCCTGGACACTGAAATGACTGGGAGTCCTGCTAGAAATGCAGAAGCTGAATACTGAACAAATAAATATTACCAGAGTTTTCATAATTCTTATCAGTTCAGTATTACTGGCAAGAACGGATCCTGGGAATTATTGCCTTTATTTCCAGTGCTATACAATGGTCTGAAAGACTTCTGCTAACAGCAGGCCCTTGGGGGTTTTAAATTCTTTAGAACAGAGGCTTTGCCTTGACAGGTCACCTATTCCAGCCCCTGAGAGCAAACATGCACCTTCTCCCACTCAGTCTCTCCTTGTGCCTTTATTCATCGTTAATTAGAAGTTTAACATGGGATCACTGATGGTTGTTTGGAGGTAAGATACCACTAAAACAAACCTGCAATTATCTACTTAACATCTTGTAACAAGTGAATAAAACCAAGCAAACAGAAAATAAATTTCCCATTGATTTCCATGACATCATGACCTTGTATAATGGGACTTGATTCTCAAATTTATCACTTAGATGGTGTAACTGCTTGTTAAAATGCTTTGCAGAGAGAAGAGGCAGACAGCTGGTGTATTTAGGTTCCACAGGTAGCTTGGCCCATGGCTGGTAACTGGACTTCCTGCAAGTCACTCAGAATAAAAGCACAATTAATAGTCTCTGCTCTTAAAACTTATTTTTATAGCAGAGCAGCATGCACATGGTGTTAGTTTTATTCTTTTATTTCCTGTGTCTGATGAATGCAGATTTAGGACAGAACAGACTGAAATATGGTGGTCCACCACCCTGTCCAGTCATCTGCAGGGCTTGACTGCAAACTCCGTGGTTGGTTCGTCTTTGTACTGAGTTCTACAGTGACTTGGACAAAACAAGAAAGGAGAGAGAGATGCTCTGACAATGCTGCTGCTTAACTGTAGAGTGTCCATCCAGCACAGCAGGACGTGTGGCTCCACTCAGCTCAGTGTCAGCTGTTCTGGGGATGGATAGCCAGTTCCCCAGGGCATCACACAGCTTATGAATGGCAGCAGAGTTCAGTGAATGGGAGGTTACCAATCACTGCTCCCAAACGAGTACAGTGCATAAAGCACAGCTCTGAAATAAAGTTAATTTCATGGCGGCATGCAAAACACTCCCCTACAGAACAAAAACTGGAAAAATGAACAGAATGAAAGAACAGAAATACTCAAATATGCTGTGAAACAGTATTTCTGAAAGCCATTAAATGCATACTTCTCTTCTAAGACAACTGTAATGGTTTCAGTTACAACCGGGCAGAAACACCAGTTAATGGAGTGGTTTCATGTTTGCTAAATTTTGTTTGCCCAATTTAGTGTAGTGGTCTTAGTGTTGTGAGAAATGCCAATCACTGGTTTTAAAATTTTAGAAGTTTAATAGTAATAAAATGGTTATAAAAATAGTAATAGAATCAGAGTAATAAAAATTTGGACAATTAGGGTTAGGACAATGTGAGACAATAAAAACAAAGTTACAGACGTCTGGGTGCTTTTCCAGGCAAATAAGCTCCAAAAAAAGGACGCCTATTAACAGACGATTAACTCTTAAAAGCAATAGCCTGTTGAATATTCATACATCTCATACATAGTGCATAAATCCATTTAAACAAAGGATTCTCTCTGGTCAGTGTCACTTTCTTCCCCTTAATCCCTATGGCTCTTCAGGGCTGAGTGAGGAAGGAGAAGTTGGTCTCTTCTGATAAGGGAGGAATAAATTCTTTTCCTCTGAAAGATTTACATATCCTGTGGCTGCTAGCTCTGTGAGTACCCCCTTCCTCTCTTTAAAAAAATATCCCACACACATAGTTTCTATTTTAACTACAAAAACTACATTTTAACTACAAAACTACATTTACTATACTATCAAAATATTAATACAGTACTACTAATCAATATAACATAATACATAGAGTAAATATCTTGCGTAGAGCCATATAATATGCACTTTTCACAGTGCCCTTTCTTTTTGTGGGAGAGGATTAGGAGGAACAAAGCAGGCTCAAGCTTAAAAATAAACAAATCATTTTATTAACATGCACTAAAAGAACGGAAAAGTTGAAAAAAAACACCTAAAACAAAACAGAATGAAACTTCAAAACACTCTTCCCTCCCCCTACAAACTGTTAACTTTCTTACAAAACAACATAGAGAAGAAACACAACTTACGATTTTCAGTCAGTTTCACTATTTAAACATAATCTTTCATCACTTTGGGAGAGGAGTCTCTCTAGAGTCCTATAGGAACATTCGTCACAAGACAATAACTGTCTTGTGGCTCCCAACGTTGTAAATCTACAACTGCCTGGAGTTTTTGCAGATTATGCTGTTCTATCCCTTAGCAGCCTTTTCCTTCGCTACTCATGGGCCTCTGAGTGTATATGGAGTATTGTTTGCTTCCTCTAGTACAAAACAAGGATCCTCTTCTATCTCTAAAATTGTCTCTATCTCAAAAGAAATAGAGACCTCCTTTTACTCTAGGAGCTGAGGGCTTCAAATCACTTTCTCTCTAAAATCATCTTTGTCTCAAAGGCTGAGACCTCTTTTTACCCCAGGAGTGAGAGGCTTTAAAATTCCCACTTAAATCCTAACCATATCCACCCCCAACTTTGACTAGAACCAGCATTCCCTCAAACAACATTAAGATGTTACAAGAAACAGCCCATTTCTCCATAGTTTACACCAGAGAAGTCCAGTTAAAAATGTCCACATCCTCAATCCCTCCTTCTAATAATCTTTATCAGTTCCTTCACTCTTGCTCCACTGACTCCATGCTGTGTCTTTTCTACGCCCACTCTTTTTTCTCTCTCTCAGAGAAGGGTTAGGCCTTGGAAACTTCATGTTGCCAGGAGAGGGTTAACTCTGCTCAGGCCTGCAGCGGCCATGTGCTCTCTGTTGGCAGCAGCCTCTCCCCCACCACTTCACCACTTCAGTCCGGTTTCCTCCCTCCACTCTTTTCCTCTCTGTCTGGAAATCACCGGAGGAGGGGGGGGGAGAAAGCTCTGCCCACCCCTCGGTGACAATCAGGGTGTCCTTGGCACAACCAGGCCCATGGCTGTTACCAGGGGCCAGCTTCCCCCCAAAGGGGGGGTGTGGGGAGCAGCAGGTCCTACTCAATGTTACCTGTTCACCTGGCCAAGAGGAAAAGGCCTGACCTGAACAAAATCAGGATTTATATGGGTACTTCCCAAAGTTGCATTTAACATTCTCGGTGGTCAAAGCAGATGCCAGTATCCCAACCTAGCTTCTAATAGGTCCCTGTCCTTTCTAAAACAACTCCAAGGTCCTGACAGGGTAACACTCTACATTGTTCTTTAACTAAAAACCAAACTGTGCCAACCCCTGACAACAACGCATATTCTGCTTTGTATTGGAATAGTTTCATAAGGTCAGGTTTACTTTGATCCTGGAACAGCTTCATTGGAAACTTTTATAAATAAGAAAATAATATAAATCAGTCGTACAAAATCACTGCACATTAAAAAAACCACAACAGCGTCCAACAAAAGCCAGCAAACTATAGGCAATGCAGGTACTATAAACCTTTTAGCTATCTGAGAGCAGCTCTTAAAAAATGCTAACTATTGGAAGCTGCAGCACTTTAAAAGGTAATATTTCAAGCAAATTACTTCAGAGGCTTCATTTTTAAAATCACAAACGATGTTTTGTACTCTGCCAAAGTACAAAATGTGTGTAAGAGCATTTAATCAAAACACCACCAAAACATCATCCTGTGAAGCAACCAAGAATCTGATACCAGAAGCAAATGAACTTTTATATAAGATCTATTATTAACTCTGTTCTGGTAATGCTTTACAAATGCAATACTTTTGTTCTACGTTTCACACAGCTAAGACTGGCAAGACTGAGTCTGCAAGATATTTATGTATTTTCATTACTGCTAGTCTATAAAGAGTTAACAGAGTTAATGAGTTAAAAAAGCTGTTTGCATCAGAATGCCAATGAAAATTTTACCATAGAGCTCATCCTTGCTTGTCATCATATATACTTCACAATTACAGCCAAACCAATCAAAACACCCACTGAATTTCAAAAGGAAAAAATCTACATCTTATGAACTGTAAACCATCTTAAGAAGGTTAATGTATTCATACGGCAACAGGGGAGTAAAAACAAGTCAGACATTAGCAAGGACTGAAAAGAAGCAAACTGCCAACAAAAGTAATTTTGCTCAATCTACAGATGCACCAAAACCTGACCAAAGGATACAAAAAACGTGCCCCATTATTATGCTACTTCTACTTGCACAATAACAGCAATACCGTATCAAATGAAAAATACTTTTTACAGAAGATCCTAGGGAACCTATGAATACTTTTGTATACTTTCTGTATTCTTGCAAAGGGTTAATTTTCCAAGACCCTGGGTGAAGTCAAGCATGGCTTTTTAAAAGCTTGATGAACCTATTTTACTTTACAAATGGTGTTTCTTGAGAACATAACTTGTTTAATCTGGTTTTGCATAATTCTCATGAAATATAGTTGTATTGCACTTTGACTTAAATTTTGATAAAAGGAAAAAAGTGAGCTCTTTAATAGAGAAATTCTTGTATAAAAGAAGAAAGTCATTACTTCATTGTACTATGCTGCATTGCAATATTGCCTATAAGACTGCCAGGGTAAACATCAGTTTGTTTTGAGACTGCATTAAATAATGCAAAGTAAATAATACCACAAATGAACAAATAAAAATGGCTTGCAATAAAACCAGTAATATGCCTTATCATCTCTAGGTTCTAGAAGAAAAATTAAAAAAAAAAAAAAAATAAAAAAAAAAAAAAAAAAAAAAAATCACTGAATTAGTATTGAATTCAGATCTCTTAATTCAAGTAAAAGTAATCCCAGAAAAGGGAATGAGATTAACTGAACAGTGCAGGAGTTTGTCCACAGCCCAAGTACAATTTCTCTGCATTTCCTGCTCAATACAATTGTTTTACAGTGAGAAATGCTGTGCATCGAGGTGAATAAATGGTTCTGATGTTGCTTTACTGCGTACCTGTATTCTGTATTTTCCATTGCTTCAAGCATCTGTGCACAGCATCACTCAAAACACCCTAAAATTTCAGTTTATTTTCTTTTCTCAGTATGAGACTTGACCTCCAAAATCTGTAGGCAGCTTTTAAAACCTTAATTTTAAAATGTTCTTTTATTGCAATGAAACTCATCTTTCTTGCCTATCAATACTTACCTTTCCCTCACCAGACCTTGGTTAGATTTCACATTTTTTATACAAAAACCCCTCAACAACCAAAAACCCCATTCACAAAAAAAACCCTAAAAACCACAACTGGAACTCTAAGGGCCTAAGAACCATAAATGCCCAGTAAAATTCCTTTTCTTACAAGGCCAGTATTTTAAATGAGCAACCCAGTGTTAGCAAAAGCCAAATTTGCAAAACATTTCACAAATCTTATGAAAACGTAAAGATCTGACAACAAGAACTCTATCATAATGACAGGTAATATGATCTTAACAGCAGATGTTACGGCAAGGTGTTAGAACTGCAAAGGTGCAAATCTCCTTTCTTTATTTTGCTTCTACCTACCTGAATGAAAAAAAAAAAAAAAGGAAGAAAAAAGCTGAATGGTTTAGGATTATCAAGTTCTATTACAGGTCTCTTGTACAAACAGCTTCAACTAGCTACCCGTCACCAGTCTTAATTAAAAGCATTTAAAAAACTTGTCCATTGAAAACACTGATGCCATCCTGTGGGTGACCACATTTACAACTCTTTAATTTAAAGTCAAAAGTTCTGCTAAAAAGTGGCTCTTCAATATAACAATTTACATGCAAAAAAGGTGGATACATAGGCTTTTCAGAAAGTTTTAGGTAAATCAAATGTTTTGATTTATTTTATTTCATTAATATCGCACTAATGATCTAAAATTTATGTATGCTAGCTCTTCAAGAAGGTGACTTTTCTGCAGTTTAATCCTCATTCTCTAAAGCCAAAACCACTTGCATAGGTTTTACCATACTTTAAGCACATGAACTTCTCACTTTTTCTTCTCATAGTGTCTCTTATGGAACAAGCACGTAAAACACAATGAATTTTTAAAAAATCATAAAAATTTTCCTCATGAAACAATATTAGGTGCTGTACACTCAAAGCAATTTGTACAAAAACAGCAATAATAGAAGTTACGACCAGATAATACAATGTCCAGAAATATATTTCAATAAAGAAATGATAAGCCTAACCCTGAGGTGAGTGAGGTTTTGAGCAGTCTTCCAACAGAAACTGGGAGAAAGTAAAAAAAAAGAGAACAACCAAGATTTTACAAAAAAGATCAACACTTTTGCTCCTGAATGCTGATACTATGAACACTGTACCCTGGACTGCTGTCATAAGGAGTACAGTACCAACTCACAGACACGTAAATTCACAAGAAACTGTTTAGAGGGGAAAAAAAAGACTCAATGACCGATTTATAAAAGCAATTTATATGTAGATGCCTTCCTGATCACTTGGGTACAGATTTGCACAACAGACTGTTGCAAAGTGGACAATGTTTTACTTTGGCCCACAGTTTAGAGGCCCTGGTAACTCAACTGCTGGCTCAAGACATGAAAAACCTGCACTAAAAAAATTATGGAAACATTGCCCCATTCTTCCCTTTTCTATTCTGAAGAAATTCCACAAATGAGAAGGAGGCAGATAAGATGGCAAACTCCAAGTGAAACAGCTCCACTTGTATTATACAAAATGCCTTTTCCCCCAGGATGCCATGGAGAGGCAAGAGCTCTCTGTGTGGGCGGCTCCAGCAGTCAACCCAGGATCTTTTTATTTAAAAGACTGAAGAGGGATGCAAAACTAATGGATCAGAGGCAAATCACCATCAAAATTACATCTTTATCGGATTCGTCACAGCACGAGGCTAACGCTCCTTCCTGGCAAATTCTGCAGGTCAGTTACTGTCCTGAAACCTGCTACTTTATAGGACTTGCCAAACATAACAAGTGTTGTTACTAGCCAAAAAATGTCTAGCTCTACACTAATGAACTGCAAGTCTGCCTGTAACAGAGAAATCCCAAAGGTGTCTCAATCCACTGGGCCCAACTCCTGCCAGGCTTTGAGATCAATTACCGAGAATTATAAAAGGCAGGGGCTGGAAAAGCCATTAGAGAGAGGCAATTTCTACATGAAGAGCACTGAATTAGGGATGACATTTCAGCTCTTGCATTTGCCAGTTTATGTCAAGAAGATAACATTAATTACATTTGGATTTTGTTTTGTTTCACTGCAGTTGTGCTCTGTTCTGTGTTCACTTTTATTGTTAGTAGGAAGACAGGCACTGGTGCTTTACAGATCTTGGATTTCTCTCTCACCTATCCAGCAGGGATGTGAAAAGCTTTTTTGGATCTTGGACCACTAAGTCTAAGATAATTAACTTAGATTCTCACTGCGGGTGAGAAGTGTGACAAAGTGGAAATTAAGAAGATCCATTGTCATTTTTCCTACAATGACAAAAAAAACCCACTAGGTATTTATAAAAATTTATGCCTTAATGGTTGAAAACATTTTAGCATATACACCTTGCCTGACTCTGTGGGTCAGTATTTACACCTGTGACAAGTCCATGTTAGCAGTGACTTGAAATAAAATTAGTAACTAAAATATTAGTTTCTGCTTCAATGGGTTTCATCAAAGATCACAAAGGTAAAATGTTATTAAGTTATCTAGTCCCTTAAGGGTCTGTATCTGTCCCTTGGTTATCACAAGATAAACAAAATCTTGGGGTTTTGTGCCGCTAATTCAATGTTTGTCACTTCATGTAGAAGAACAGAGCAGTGCAGCCAACCCTGGCTGCCTCTCTTAATAAGCAGTCAGCTGCCTCCCTCTTTAGCACACTTCTACTCAATGCTTTGCCCCACTATATTTTCAGAAACTTGTCCAAGATGCCCACTGTGTAGACAGCTTCCTGCAATCCATTTCAGTGAGGTTTGCATTGTGCTGAAACATGACTAAAAACTGGGAATTCTTTTTTTTTAATTTTTTCCCTATTTAAAAGTAGTTGATGCAATGCTGAGTAAATAAAGAAGTACCAAGTTATCCCTGACATAAAATGCGCACTTACTTATGATGAGGTAAGAAACTGCTTTCCAGGAATGGATGCAAGCATAACGACACCTATTCTGGAATTACATTAAGCATATTTCTCTGACTTATCCTTAGGAGAAGTGAATTTTGACAAAATCTATTTTTTCCTTTCTGCGCTATTGTCAGCAAAGGCATCGGGGAGAGAGGGTGCTACACTTTCGTCAAGATAGTCATAATCTTTATTCTGCTTCTTAGTTCAGACACTGAGGATGTGACCCTTCTGCCTCTATATAGAGAGGGAATTAAATCAGTATATTCAACAACCCAGCCTTAGAATACTACTATAGCTGCTGAAAGGAACAGTAGAATACATGGACGCAGGTTACAAAGAAAGTTTTCAATTATACTGGGATAAAAAACCACTCCCCAAATCACAAACATACGTAGATTGCTCCCTTCCATCCCCTAATGCAAACCAAGATTTCTTACCTGGTAGGCATCTAGCTGTTCATCAGTAAATATCGTTTGCTTATTACCCATCTTAAATGAGGAATTCTTCCTCTCTGCAAATGCATCCCATTAGAAGTAGCTGGATTCCTCTGTATCGTAGGCATTTAGAGCACGTATACTCCGTGAGCGTGCTGAAAAAACCCCAGAGCCTGCATTGAAGTGGTTTGGACTGCACCTGTCCAGTGAGGAAGGCCACAGCCTGGGAAATCTTTGCAAAGGCTCGACTGGAGCGTGCCAGGAAGGAAAGCGCTAAAATCCCAGGCAGGTGCACAAAACCAGGGATACCAATCTGCCCCTTTTCAGATGCTTTTCTAAGAGGCATACGGATCTTTTATAACCCAAACCCCGAGCAGCCGCTCCCAGCAGAACGCAGCTCTCTCTTGTCTCGAGGACTCACTCTGGGCGCTCCTCACGGCACCTCCAGGTTTTGGAGCAGCTCTGCGTCAGCCGGCGGCGCCGGGCAGCGCAGCCGTACTGCCCGGGCCCCCCCCTCCAGCCTGGGAACAGGGGAGCGCAGGGGCACGGCGCACGGAGCCCAGCCCGCTGTGCCAGCCGCCCTGCCCCGGGCTGCCCGGCCGGCTGCAGCCCGCGGCGTGCTCAGCGCTCCGCTCCAGCACCGGCTGCCGCGGGAGCTCCGCGGGAAGCGTTCGGGTCTGCACCGTGCCTACCGAGGATGCGAGTTCGCCATCGAGGGTACCAAACTGCCGGGTACAGCAGTGAGCGCAAGGACCCCTTCGCACGTTAACTAAATTTTAAAAAGTCAGCAAGATTAAAGTAGTTTAACAGCCGCTAACCTGCCTCCTTAGGCTCAAGCAAGCACGGCTGGGAAGGAAAAACCGCTACCACAGCCTAAAGCAAAAGCAGAAAGTGCCAGTAGAGGGCTCAAGGGGTGTTTTAGAACACCACAACCCGACAGACTGGAAAATAAAAAAATAAAAGAGCATCTATGAGAAGCAGAGAGACAAAATCATATTATCTAACATCTGCAGAAGGATAAGTTTTTATAACAGCAGCAGGAATAAGTCTGAGTGAGAAAGGATGGCAGTGGGGAAGAAGGACCCATTATAAGCTCATGCACATCAGAACAGAACAGGGTAAAATTCCCAACTTCTTTATTTGCAGTCTGCCAGTGGTCATTATTTGCTCATCAAGATAGCAAGTTCAATAAAAAAAAAAACAACTTGGAGAATTCTCTTGTGCTTTTCCCTACAGCTTCTAAGGATCCTGGCCTGATAGCAGGATTGGATAATAGGAGTTCACTTTACCTCGGCATGTCACAACAAAAACCAAACATTTAAAAATAACAGTGAAAGCAAATATATTGTATACATAGTAAAAATATCCTATGACGTGTGTTGGATATGCAGTAAAAACATTCTACAATGTGCTGAACCACAAACTTGTAAGAGATGGCTTATTCAAATTATAACATTTAGAAATGCAGATTTGATTAGCTGCAAACCAGCACTGCCTTGAGCTACAAAAATTACAAGATAGTTCCCATACACAAAATAATACCTTGGGATGAGAAGGTAAGCAACAAGGCTTATTAGCAATAAGCAAATATCAGAATTGTAACATCAAAGAAATGCATTCTAGCAATAGAGATTGGAGCGCAGTTTCAGAATAAGAGGGCAGGAAGAAGCTACAGTGGTAAGGAAAATACAAATGGAATGATTTACCATGAGACCAAGAGTGCAGCAAACATCTGTTCAAATATACGCTTGTACTGACAGTTACATGGCCAAACCGATCTCTGTTTTTCCAGCCACTAGTGTTTTGGGGTTTGTTTTCTTTTCCCTGGTGTGTAGTGGCATTGGATTCCTATCATGTTACAAAAAGTTCTGCATAGGTAAGTCAGAACATTAAAAATAATTTTTAAAAATCTGTAAAATACAGCATTTTTTTTTTTTTTTTTTTTTTTTTTGAATCAAAAAACAATCTATAAGGGCCCCTTGAGACTAAGAACTTGCACTGTTCTGAAAGTTCTTACCTGTCCTTAGCCCTGAATGAGCTCCATTGTTGGCTTTAGTGGTTATACATATAATTAAGCATGGCTAATATCTCTGATCTGGTGCTACTAAAATGCAAGAGATAACAGCTGCTCTTAATCAGACCAGGCCAATACTTAAGCAAGTGATTTGCATGAAATGGCATTCCATTCACAGCCACCTACTTCAAGCTGCCCAGCTATGCAAATCAGATTAAATATAAATGGCCAAATTACCACTAATGTCATTACATAGAAGTTAATTGACATCAGGGGTGGATTTGGCTCCATATCTTTCAATCTTCTGTTTCTGTACGCTTAAGAGCACTCCTACAGTGAAAACCTGACATCCCATCTCTTCATTTTTCATCTGCTTTTATATCTCTGGCTGCTTCCCCTGTACCCTAAATGACACACACATCAGAAAGTCTCTATCTTTTGAATCAAAATAACAGCAGTAAAACAGCAGCAGAGCTTAATGGAAATCATTAACCAGGTAAGGCTTACTTGTGGTTACAATGTAGGCCAGAGGATTCAGGTATCACTGTTGAGGCTTACACTACACCAGCTAGCTCCCCTCAAGCACATCACAGTGGTAACTACATCTCAATGCACAATTGTCTTGCTGTGCTACTTGGTTAAAATTTAAAGACAAATATATTGCAAAAAGTCTTTTTCACTCCTATTTGTTTGCACATGTCAAAGGTCAGATGATCTTCTGGATTTCTATCTGTTCATATTTATCAAAGATTAGTTTATTTGCCAGTTGGGCGATAAGCAAACTCACTCCCAGCATGTTGCTGTAACAAAATAATGCTTTTCAATGTGCACAGCAAGAATGGACCTTAAACACTACCAATACCACCACATTTCACTGTATTTCAGCTTTTAAAACTGGTTGTTAAATCAAGTGGTTTAAAGCTATTAGAAATAGGTAACAAACATCTTGCATCCGTTGCAAGATAAAGTTTACTCAGGGGGACAGTATATATAGAATAACCTTGCCATTTCAATGCCCATTGTACCCAAGGCAACAGTTTAATAACCCCTACTCATGTGCTCTAGAAGTTTAAATCCCAGAGAAGGAAATACACCGTTACTCATGCACCCCAGTGCAGTTTTTGACAGCAAGATGGTTTTCAGCTGCACCGGCCCCACCTGACCACAGCTGCAGGGGTTTGTCGCCATAGCTCAGGCAATGGGACACACCAGACTAGCAGCTCCACACAGCCTTTGGTCCAGTTTCTCTGCTCCGAAGTGCTGCAAGCCCTGGCTGTCACAGCAGGTGACCGATCGGATTTAATAGGAGAGGTGTAAGTTTAATGACCTCCAACAGACAGGTCAGAGTACCTCAAATTGCCTCTGTAAATTATGCAATGAGAATGCGACAGTAGTTTAAGTATAAACTCTTCCCCCTCACCAAAGGAGGATCAAGCTACTCTGAACAGACCACTTTACCACAAGAGGATCCATGCAGAGTTTTAACAAGCACGTTGCACAACTGCTGCTTTTATGTGTTGGTTTGCTACAGCTTTTAATAGGGGAGAAAAGAACCTAAGAAATTTCACACCCGTTACACCACCACTTAGATGTTACCTTGCAGAATAACTGTTCATGAAGAGTTACTCTGTTTGATTCACAGGGGCTGCCTGTACATTTATTCTGTTGTTACCTTGCACGAGTCCTTAGGGCTGGCTCACTGCTACTGCAGGTGTAACTGTGATCAGTAGGTGCAATGGGAGAAGTTCTATCCTCCACTGATGCTGTAAAAATCCCCCCTCCCACCGCAAGTTTTTGGGAAGGGGTATTTACTGGAAAGCCATTCCGAATTCTGTTTGCATACAGATAAAGAAGAAATAATAACATTCACCTAACACAGCTGTTGTGAAGCTAAAAAAAATAAATCCATAAAGATGCTACAGAGCTACAAAACATTGCAATTGCACAAACTAGAAATAAAAAATGAACTGTAAATACACAGTTATAAAAACCTAAAATAGGTGAAAAATGTCACGTTTTGCTTCTGCAGCAGGTTAAAAAGTTGCTTTTCCAACACATGATGGATGGGAGGATGCTCAGATCCCACTAAATTTGTCTGAAAGGGATATGCTGTGAGAGAAGGCTTCGTGGGCCTGGGCCCTGTCTGACGAATGAGTGAACAGCTTGAGAAACACGCAAAACTCATGTCTCTCAAACTAGGGAAAGCTGCCAGCTTTGCTGTGAGGAGCAGGAACTTTCTAGGGAATTTTAATGCTAAAGAAAATAAACAGAAAGGAAAACTTTGTGTGACAATTTGTTGGTTTTATGATCTTACCTATCTAGCTTAAAAAATACACTATGTAAGAAAAGGGAGGTTTCTGAGTACATTTCGTAAAGCCAAATTCATCCTTAATAAACAGAAATTACTTTTTCTTTTTTTTAAAAGGTGTTTTACACAAGACAATGTCTTGCCTCAGGGACAAAATAATAGTAATAATAATAAAGTAATGGTTACCTTAGGAGGCTAAATGTAATATAATGAATTCCCCCATAGGGAATATAGTAGTCACTAGGGAAAAGACAGAATTGCTGTCTCCACACAGGCATCATTTTCTTAGGCAAAATAACTACTCATGGGTTTATTACTGTCTTGTGCAGCCCTTCTCAGAACAGATCCAAGCCAGCCACTGTTAACGCCTTTTTACTGTGGCATTATTATGGTAACACCCAAAAGACACAGACAAATGGGCGTTGAAAATGGGTAAAGAAGTTGTCCACAATATTTCCCCTCCCCTCAATTTACAATCCAAGTGCAACCTAACAATGTAGATGCAGACAGAGTCACAAACACAAGAAAGCAACATTAATATATCTGTTAACTATGTATAAAGTTACCAGAAGAAAATCAGTACCAAGAGAATTCTGCACACCTGCCATTACAGACATCTGAATGACAATTCTCAATTCAAAGCAACATTAAAACCAAGATAAAACATCAGTAGAGGAAATGTGAGGACCTCTTGTGTCCTGTCATTAAAAAAAAAAAAAAAAAAAAAAAAAAAGCGCAGCAAGTGGATCAAGTGATTCTCAGAGAATGCAGGCTACTAGTGCTGTATATTGTCATTCTAAGAATTTCTACTCACACATTTAAAAGAAGGGGAAACTAAACACACAGTCTTAGCCTTCAGCTTTTAAGCACAGCCAAGACTCAGCTAAGAAACTGGAAAAGCTGCTAGTAATCTGCTAACTCTATCACCAAAAACTGGTACGAAATTACTCTGAGACAAAATCCAAATTTTAATGTTGCCAAACGTAAGAAAGGTGGGAGAAGTTTTTAAAAGCGGTCATTCCCAGAGGTACGAGCTCAAACTGCCTTAGTTCCAGCTCGGTGCTTTCCCCTGGGAAGGCGGCAGGCGCTCCCGGCAGCCCGCAATGGGAGCGAGCGGCCCGCGCTCCCCGCCCTGGGCGGGACCGGCGGGCAGCGGGCACCGCGCCCTCAGGGCCCCTCACAGCCCCGCCGCTCCTCCGACACTGCAGCGGCTTTGAAAAATAACAGACAAAAGTACCTCCGAAATGAAGGCAAAAAGGTCTTAAACGGTCCCGATTTCAACGGCTTTGTTTTTAACACTTGAAAGTACATGGGCTTAGGAAGCTTCTTTTCTACTTCAACGAAAATCTGGCGTCTTTTTTAACAACTTTTGGGTTTTTTTCCCCCATAAACGATCCAGTTGTAGAGGCTGAGATTTTATAAAACCATCAAACATTTCAAAACTGGGGCCTCATTGAAAACTGGTTGTTTGTCTCCACAGAAATGACACAACGGTACCTCCTCAGACACCGCATCCTCCGGCGGCACCGGGCCGTCCGCCCCGGCACATCCCGCAACGCCGGAGGGGGAGAACCCCGGCAGCACCTCCACCGGGCCGGGGGAGGAGGCCCGGACCGCCTCAGGCAGCGGCGGGCGGGCCCTGAAGGAAGGGGAAGGAGGCTCGGACCGCCTCGGGCAGCGGCGGGCGGGCCCTGAAGGAAGGGGAAGGAGGCTCGGACCGCCTCAGGCAGCGGCGGGCGGGAGCTGAAGGAGCGCGTTCGCCGCCGCAGCGGCGGTGCCGGGGCGGGGCCTCGCGGGGCGGGGCCGCTGCTCCCCGCGCGCCGGTTCCGGTTCAGCGGCGGGCGGGGAGTTCTCGGGCTTCGGCGGCCGCGGTGCCCGGGCGCGTCATGGCCGCTACCGCGTGGATGCCCACGGTAGGCGGGGGGACGGGCCGGACCCTGCCCTGCGGCGCCCAGGACGCGTCCCGGAGCTTGGCGGCGCCTGAGGCGCGGCCGCAAGGTCGCGGTGCCGCCGGGCCCTGGCGGCGCTCCGAGGGCGAAGGGCCGCGGGGCTCGGGCCGAATGCCGGTCCCGCGGGTTCTCTCCTTCCTCCTCCCCGGGACGGCGGCGGGAAGGGGCCGTGGGGGCCGTTACTCGAGCGGGCTGGGCCGGGGGGGCGCCGCGCCATCCCTCGGAGCGGCCTGCGGAGAGGTCGCGCCGTAGAGGTCACAGCAGCTGCGGGACCACCGCGGCTGCGGCAGCGGCAGCTCCGGTGCGCGGGGGGCAGAGAGCGCAGCACGGAAACGCCATTTCCGCAAAGAGCCCGCGGTACCGGGCACTGCAGAGCCGGCTGGGGAGAACTGCTACCGGCTGGCTGGCGGCTTTCTTGCCCCCACACGTGTCCTCTGGGATTTACAGCTCTGAGCCATTTTGAAACGCAGGCCTTATCCCGAGACTGTCACGGAGCTGCTGGTTTTTGCCTTGAGTAAATTAAATTTCTTTTGTACCTTTAAATAACAGCCTGCTAGAGGCAAAGTCATTGAGACCTCCACATTTGACCTATCTGCTAAAATAAGGAGGAACTGTCAAGAGCTAATCTCGACACTTGACTTTAAGATCAGAATGGATCAGTTTTCCTTAGGTGGATTCTTTGTTGGTGTCACCAATGTTGAACTTCAGTATCGTGTACTAGGCCCATGATTTCTGACAGACTGTGCCCTTTCCAGGGCTACTCTGGAATGTGAATCCTGATTCTATATGCAAGAACTCTGTTGGGAGAATACTTACACTCTACAGTCAACTTCATGTTTTCATTTGATTGCTCTGTGTTCGTCCTCAACCATATGGCCTGCTTTAGTAAACACTGCTTGCCTGTTGCAGTGACCTTGTACATCTCATGTGGGGCTACAAGTAAAAATAGATCTAGCTTAGATTACTTCCCCCCAGGGTTCATTACAATGTACATGAGAATTATATTGTTTCTTGGTGCCAACATAGTTTGTTCCTTTTGCCATACACCATTCCATCAGTAAAGGATTAATAAATACAAGTGGGACGGGAGAGGAATATGAATTGTCAAAGTCATTTCTGGCCTGATAGCTGCAGACAGCCTGCATATGTGAGTATGGCAGAATTGAAGTAGGGTAAGTCTCTACAGTTAGAAGTCTTCTGGCTCTTAAGTCCCACAGGCATCAGTAGTCCTAGAGAGGAAGTTAAGATTAGGAGGCAATGATTTTTCTGCAGGTTAGGGATGTTGTCCATGGTGCTCAGCTGGGCAAGAGCCCAAGCTCAGATACCATGCCAGTTTTGGAGCTTGATGCCAGTTCAGAATACTCAGAAAATGTAATTCCTTGACTGAAATGTAGACTTGTTGCTATGGTGAACTTTTCTTTAATGTGGATTTCAGCTCCACTTTAAAAAAATCATTAAGCACACAGAAGGCAACAGTACAACACCTACAGTTATGAAAGGTAGAAGAACAAAATTCACCACAGTTTGAATGGAATAAGTGATACTAATGTAAAGTAGTTTTGGAAACATCACCTAAAATGCGTAAAGATACCGTCCAACCAACTGCTACTAATGAAGTGTTTGATTTCTCACTTTGCTTTCCACATGTCTTCATCCTTAGCGTATCATGTATTATTTAGTTAGAGTTCCTGCAGCCTTGCTTCCCAAATGGTGTGTGTGAGGGCTCCACGTGGGGTGCAGTGGCCCCAGGCAGGACGGGAGCACGGGGCAAAGCGCAGCTGTCCTGGGCTCACCTTGTGCTAAGATTACCCACGAAGCGTTGCTGCTTCTGAGTGTTAGACTGCAACTTGGCAAAGCAGTGGGTACTCTGGTTTCATTTGGATTTTTATACTAGTTTGAGATAGGAGATTTAAAGCAATATGACTTTGAAAAGCAGATGTGCTTCAATATTGTTAAACTTGTAAAATCCCATTTGTGCAGTAAAATAGCACCTTTTTGTTTTGGATTTTTGCAGGTTTCTCGATTGCTAGGTGCTTTCAAAACACAAAAAAAGGTGACCAGAAGTTTTGGTAATGCTGTGAGTATAATAGTCCCATTTTTTTCTTTTAAGAAGTTTCTCAATAAGTGGGTTTGGAAATTTATAAGTTCATTGTTGTTACTCTTATGTTCCCAGAAAATAAGGGCCAAACAAGTGAACGTGCATGCTCTTCATGCCATCCTGGATTTGTATCAGTTATCACTGTCATTGGCAATTACATATCAATGCGAGAATACAAAAGGCTCTAGCAAAAAACAGAAGTGGTGGGGAAAGTTTTCACAAAATACAGATGTAATTCCAGTCTTCTGGAATTCATGTGGGAACACACAAATATTGGGCAAAATAGAAAGATTGTTGAGAAGCTTCTCATTTTCTTTCTTTTGCAGACTTCCTTCTAAGCACTAGATTTACTTTACTGCTGCTTTTAGAATTCCTTGCATCTAAAATTCTGTCTTTTCAAGGTCCTCTTTAAACTAGTTGTGATTTCCCTGTAGATGTTTTACCTTCTTTATGTGTATGTGTTGGAAGTGCCCATGGGCCTTCTTTTCAGTGAAGGCAGGAGGGAGCAGGGCTCAGCACCCCTAAGCAGGACTTAATCTTAAAGAGGAACTGTGGCTTTTCATGGTAAGTTTTCTAGAACAGCAGGTACAACAGTTAGAAAAGAAACTGAAGGGTCACTTACACAGTATAAAAATGAGAAGGTGAGGCAGCCATGGTTCTATTGAAAACACACCAGTTTCAGGCTCAGGTGGAGTCCTGCATTGCTGTCCAACAGCACAGCACTACTCTTGAGGATTTCATCAGTGACAGCTTGCTCAGCTGCAGCATTCTTTTGTCTGAAGTTCTGGGTTTGGGTTGTGCACAGTGAATTTCTTTGGCTCAAAAGTTAAATAATCATTCAACATATATTGAAATTCTGCCTTGTGAGTTGATTCTATTGGGGGTTTTTCAAAAAATGTAAGTGAGCTGCCTTTTTTTGTAGGTAAAAATTAGCCCATAAAAGCTGTTGGATCTCTTTAAATAGAACAAAATGAGCTGAAGCATGTACCCTTAGAACAGTGATCATAATTTATTTTTTTCTTCAAAGCAGAATTCTGCCCCTGTTATTTGTTAAGCCTGGACTGTGCATTTTTTTTTTACTTGTTTGATGATGATAAAAGAAACAAGACTGAGGACAATATGACAGAGAAATAAATTGGTATTGTTAAAAAGAGGTCTGAGATTTTTACTTGAGAAGTTTAGTTTGGCATGATTTTTTTTAAGGTGAATGTAGCTTTAGATACAGGTAATCATTTCTAACGTGTGTCAGTATTATGCAGCATGTTGATGATATTGTAGACATATGTGGAACAGAGCTATAAGTAGGTAATATAACTTGCTCTCCAGATTTCCGGAGGAAAGCATGCTATGTTCATTAATTTCAAGGAGTACTGAGTAGGAATCTGCCTTTCACATTCAGCCTCTGTTTTGAAATAGAAATAGGTAGTAGGTGAATTTTTAAACAATTCCCTCAAAACATTTGCACACTCCCTTGGAAAGCAAACCAGTCCTCACTTCAGTCCAGGACTGCTACTCTTCATAGAGAATATTTGGTAAATTTCTTTTGTTTTCTAATAGTTACTTGGTTGCTACAACACATGAAGATGTTTTCTGTGTAGAAAACAAGCATTCATTTGTTGTACTACTGATATTTCTTTACCTAGGTACAAACAGTAACTTTAATCCCAGGAGATGGCATAGGACCCGAGATTTCTGCTGCTGTCATGAAGATCTTTGATGCTGCCAAAGTAAGTCATATTTGTCTTGCTATAAGCATTGCAAATTTTACTACAATAAATATTAGTTAGGCATATTTTTAAAAGCTTAAAATCTCTTTTAAGAGATTAAGTCATATTTAAGCTATTAAAACTTTTTTCCAGTAGAAAGAGTTTGAAGCTTTAGCTAATAAAAGACAGGAATGTGATACCAAGGCACGGCTTGAAACTGTTAGCTGACAGAAGAGCAGAGACTTGAGAGCAAATGCTGTGTTTAATTTTTGGAAATATGAACTCAATGTCATGTGAAATCAGCTTGTTGATGTAGTAATCCTGAGCAACTGACAGAGGATGTTCTTTCATTTATTATGACTTCAAGTGCAGGTCAAAAGTGTTTGTGAAAGGACTGGCTCGTTTTAGCTATCCGACTGCTGTGCTGCTAAACATGTTAACTTCAGTGATATGAAAGCTGTCTGTATTCAAGAACTGTTCTCTTACCTATCTGAGAAACTTCACCAGAACTTGTCAAGTGTCCTTGAAAAGAAATAGATCTCTTCAGGCAAGATGCCTGTTAAATTATTCCACATTAGTAACAGCACCCAGGCATATTCCCTTTTTATTACAACTATCCAACATGGATTTGAAAATGTGAAGTTTCTTTAATTATGTTGTATCTTTTCCTTTGTGATCATTTGTGATGAAATGAATGGGTGGCAGCCTGTCTCCACTTAGAGTTCTGTGGTGAATGCAAATTCAGATAGCATTGTGGAGCATGTGCAGATTTTCAGGGAGATAACAGATACACATCTATGTCATACACAGTCTTCCAGTCAGTGGGATGATGAGTTCTCAATGAATTCATCTTTAAAATGTTGTCTATTGTATACAAGGAACTCAACAGCTCTAAAACCTTTAAAGAAATAGCACTTGTGTATATGATATCTAGGGTGGCATTGTGGTATTCACATTTATGACGATTTGCTGCTCACACTATTTCATTTCCACTTAATTACATTTTTCAAAAATTACTTTAGTTCAAACATTGCAAGCTTACCCTCACTCACCAGAGAAAATACTGTTCGGAAAGGCCTGGAGAAAATTCCTTGCACACGTCTTTGTGAAAGTTTAAAACTTGAAGCAAAGTCATGACATTAAAGTTAACATTGTGTGTGTGTGTGTTTGTGTGTTTAGGCACCTATTCAGTGGGAAGAGAGGAATGTTACAGCTATCCAAGGACCAGGAGGGAAGTGGATGATACCCCCAGAAGCCAAAGAATCCATGGATAAAAACAAAATGGGATTAAAAGGTATTTTAAGGGTTAATACACAAAATGTTATGTTTATCATGAGTTTGATATAAAGCCAAAGTTCTTCCTCTATAGCACAATAGCACAATAAAATGGGTAATTATAGCGAACAGCCTGTCAGGTAGTTGTCTGTAATCTTGGAACAGTCCTTCATTTCCAAGCTGTAAGTTTGATAGTTGTTGTAGTTGAGGTGGGTACATACCAACCTTTGGACTCTCTGCAGAAGGCATTTCTAAGAATACGCAATAACTACATTACTAATGAGCAGTATCTTTATACTTTTTAATGAATACGTTTGGCCTTTACCCAGCTGATTAATGTGCCTGTGCAGTAGCTGACAGAACAGAGAATTCCTATGGCATTCCAGCATGAGGGTTAAACAGGAATTTGGAGATCCTTTGTAGGAGTCCTACTTGACCTAGAGTTTCAACTCTCGTATCCATGGGGGGGGTTATTTTCTCATTCGTCCTTGCACACCTTTTTCTCCTCTAGGGCCTCTGAAGACCCCAATTGCTGCGGGGCACCCATCGATGAATCTGCTGCTGCGTAAAACCTTTGACCTTTACGCCAACGTGCGTCCGTGCGTGTCCATTGAGGGCTACAAAACCCCCTACACGGACGTGAACATCGTCACCATCCGCGAGAACACCGAGGGCGAGTACAGCGGCATTGAGCACGTGGTGGGTGCCTCAGCTGCTGCCTTCAGCCTTTCTGCTTCAGCACTGCCAGCTTTGCCCGGCTCTCTGGGCTTCGGTGGGATTCTTTACATTTGGCACCCATATAAAGGTTCCTCTATGGTGAAATGCGTTCTGCCTCCCTCAGAATTCTGCTGCTAGGTTCCAGATGGGAAGAATGAACTTGCACTGCTGATGCACTTCCTGTCTTTCAGATTGTTGATGGGGTTGTGCAGAGCATCAAGCTGATCACGGAGGAAGCCAGCAAGCGCATTGCAGAGTTTGCTTTTGAATATGCCAGAAACAATCAGAGAAGCCACGTGACTGCTGTGCACAAGGCAAATATTATGTATGTTGACACTTCTTTTGAGAAAAACAAAACAAAATCCCCAAACATTTAATTATAAATAACTGCTTAAGTCTTATTCCAATGTGAAACTTCTGTTGATGGCACTGGGAGTCAGTAAAACGGAAAAAAGTCAAGTAAATTCCTCCTAAGTAAAATGGTCAATACTGACCCAGTATTGACAGGGCTGAGATAATTGCGTACCAATGTTCTTATTAGCAAATTTGTAGTAATCCTTCTTTCCAAAGCTCTTACTTTAGAAACTTTTAAACAAGGAAAATGAATTTAAAAACTGATGAAAGCGGCTGCTCAATTTTGCAGTTTCCACACCACTGCGTCATGAACTCAGTCATAACACGTGATATTATCTGACATCACCTTCACAAAGTCACTAAGCCTTTCATGAATGAATAGAAGTCATTCTGGGGATTAATGTATGCTGTTTAAACTACTGATACAGAAATATTTTAGGAGGGATAAATAGTCAAAAATTAAGTTTCTGAATTCTAATTAAACCCCTTTTGCATGCAGTTTTCTTTATTTCCAGTATCTCTTCCTTACAACAACTGCGATATTCTCTTGCTTATCTAATTGCAGGAGAATGTCTGATGGGCTTTTCTTGAGAAAATGCAGGGAGGCAGCAGAAAACTGTAAAGATATTAAATTTAATGAAATGTATCTGGATACTGTATGTCTGAATGTGAGTATTTATATTCTAGTTGTGCTTTGTGGGTTTTTTTAGTTTAAATTCTTAACCTTAATGAAAATATGCTTCCTTCCAGATGGTTCAAGATCCATCTCAATTTGATGTGCTTGTTATGCCAAACTTGTACGGTGACATCCTCAGGTATGGAAATTTTCATTTAAACTCCCAACATGTAAAATACTGATATTTTCCCAGCAGTCATTGAGGTCACATGCAAGCCAGATGGGTGATTATCTTATGCACTCAGACTTCTGAACAGACATTAACTGTTTCAGTTATTAATATATTGATAGGAGGCGCTATATGATGGCAGTGTACTTTTTATTTTAAAAAAATCTGTTTTCTGCTTATGCAGGCTATGACTGTTGTTCAGATGGGACAGAGAATTTTCTCCAAATGTGTGAAGAATATAATGGCTTACATTGTAATAGAGAGTGAATGCCTGGTTGGATATTAGAGGAAAAACTTTCTCATCCTCAGCACTAAAACAGATTGTGTAGGGTGACTGTGGGACCATGTGGTACACAGGGAACTCATCATACAGTTAAATCAGTCTGCATAGTCACTGAAGAACTAAATGTGTGGCCTCTTAACATTCTGCCAGCTCTTGGTTTATGTATTACTTTTCCTTACCTTCAAATTAAATTTTATATTTGAATAACAATACTAGAGGTTCTCTGTGTCTTGAAGGTAAAACCCATCAGCACACATTTTTCATTCTGTAAAATTATTAGGTAGAGTGTGAATTCCATTAAACACCTGTACAATGAAGTGTTTTAATCTGACCTATTAAGTGTCTTACATAACATAGTTTCTTCTCACACCTCTAAGGAGAGACTGAGAAAAGAGTCTGAACTGGAATTTTTATTTACATGTTCAACTATTTACATCTGAGAATCCGTCTCCTGGTTTTGTACAGATAATAAATGTAAAGGTAATTTATGGATAAAAAGAAATAGTTCTTAACCTTCTCTTAAAATAGCACTCTGTGATAAGGCTGTCCACACTAAGAAAAATCAGATTTTAACTAATGCTTCTTTAAGAATTGCTGAAGGGTATGCACAGGGCCTTCACAGCGCTGTTAACTAAGAGAGGTCAAATCAGAGGTGTTTCATCATCAGTACCATTTCACAGAGTTCATTATCACCCATTTTAAAGTTCTTAAATTCCGTAAAAAATTTCATTATTCTAAAACTTTTCTATAAATTTGAGTCTGTTCTTGAAGAGGGCACTGTCATCACTGGGTGAGGTCTCACCTGCTGCTGTAAAAGTATGAACAAAATGCCAGGCAGGTTCCTTAGACTGAATAGATCCAAAGAGGTAGAAGACAATCTCTTCTCTTGAAGCATTAATTACTTAGAGTGGCAAATGCAGACTGTATTAAGTTTTTTCCCCAGGCTCTATGCAACTTAAGATAAGTGGTTTATTTTAGCTTAAAATATTGCTCTGCAAAGTCATCCAAACTTTTCTCCTAAGTCCTAAGCCAAGGACTAACTTAGCTTAGTATGAGCCAAGTTGTAGGCAATAATTATATATGGATGTGAAAATAACAGATTTTTAAGCACTTTGTTCATCAGTGTGTTCAGCTCAGAGGGTACAGTATGAGGACAATAGGCACAGTTGGTTGGTCCTTCCCATGTTAATTTTGGTGGAAATCAAATTCAGATTGCTTATATCTGATGATCTGCTAATGTAGACTTGTGACCTGTAGGCTGTTGAGTAAAGAGAGGGGGAAAGCTAGTCTGTTCCTTAAGCTGCACTCGGTATACTACAAAACCACCAGTAACTCATCTACCTGAGCAAAATTCCTCCACATTTTTTAGAAGGAATTTACATATGAAAAATAGTTTTGGGCCCCTTCAGATGAAGTAAGATGAAGTAAGTTACAGGGAACTGTACGTAGCAATTAGTTTTTGAGATTTCTGCATGTATTCTGTGCTTCTAGTACTTCTCGCTCTGCCTGTGCCTTACCAGCTTTATTCTAGTATTTGGAATTTCCTTTTAATTTTCCTTTATTACATTGTCTTCTGCTAGTAGTTCTAAGAATTTTCCAGTGTTCTGAAGAGGTACAGGTGGATAACAACATCTGTTCTTTCTCCATATTATTCTCAGACTGTGCAGGTGTATAAATTAAGTTATAGTTGCAGTTGATTAATAAACAAAAATATTTCAATACCTTGCAGAGAGGCAGCTGTATATGGGAAAACTCGTGGATTGTTTAATTTGGTGGTTGGGTTTTTTTCAGTGACCTGTGTGCTGGACTCATCGGGGGTCTGGGAGTAACACCCAGTGGAAACATAGGTGCCAACGGCGTGGCCATTTTTGAATCGGTAAGTCTTGTTACAGAAGGCAGAGCAGTAATAACTTGGTCTCAACTTGAGAATCTAAACAAGGTGGCTGACATTTATCTAATAAAATTCTTTATAGAACTCTTTTTTACTGTGAAGATGCTCAAGCTTTACCCTGAGAGACTGATTAAAGTAAATACTCCATGAAGGTTTTACGCACATCATTTTTTTGACCAATACTTTATTTTCCCACTTTTTCATATAATACCTCCGATGAAATAGAGCTTGATAGGCACAATTTCAAGATATCGGGTGACCTAATTTTCCCTTTCTGACATCCTTGAACTGAATTGCTTTGGTCCTTGGTATCCCCTTTCCACTGACTGTATCACAGCAAAGTAAGTCCTGTTTTAACATGAAGACCTATGGCTCAGGTTGCTTGCACAACTGCCTAGGACATTTTAATCAGCCTAATGACATTATAACAGATAGGTTTATTCTCATTTCTAGGTTCATGGAACAGCACCAGACATTGCAGGAAAAGATATGGCAAATCCAACTGCCCTCCTTCTGAGTGCTGTGATGATGCTGCGCCACATGGGAATGCACAAACACGCCACAAAGATTGAGTCAGCTTGCTTCGATACAATTAAAGATGGAAAGGTAACCTGAGGGTGTGCAAATAAATGCAGTGAATTAAAATCATATCGTATCAAAGCAAGAATTAACTTGGAAGATTCACACCAGAGTGTGAGATTCTCACCAGCCTGCTGAGCTGGCCTGTTGCATGAGCAGAGCCACTGTCCTCCTCTGACAGTAATTATATTATCTTTGATGATATTAAATATGCCCAGCTCAGTAATATGGGACAAGTTGTAGCATTCCTTTTGTCTCATCAATGCTCATCTTGCATTTCCACAGCTTTATGAACTCCAGAATAGGGAATTGGATGGCTGTTTTCCAGGAATCAGAGTTTTAAGTAACTCTTAGCATTTCACTTCTGAAGTTTATGAAACTTACAAAGCAAATATATTGAAATCTAGACCCTGAAGTGAAGGACACTCATTTGCCTTTCACAGGCTTCATCATTCACTTTGTTTATAGAATTTCACTCCTGACTGTAATACTATTGTTTCTGGGGTTTTTCAGCTCAATTATTTTCTTTTTTCATTCTTACTGCTTTCACTCATTTTTGACTATGAAAGAACAGTTTTTATCCAGCATATTAACTTTTTTCTCTGAGGATTATATGTTTCTCTTTGGAAGTGTGTGTCTTCAGATTCATGACTCAGATGGGATATTGGGGAGAGAGGGGGCTTATGCTCTGAAACTTGACAAATTTGTGGTCTTACCATGATTGGTTCACTCTTCTACATTGATGTCCATCTCTTGAAAACGTAGGAAAGGTCTTGAAGATTGCAGGATTATCAGAGGATTAGCAGCTAGTCATGCTGGTTCATTTATCTTGGGCAGGACCATGAGAAGCTGCTTTGTAATTAAAAGTAACAAGAATGCTGAAACCAAAAGTTATCATCATTTTCTAAGTTTGCAGCTATCTTGCTGTGAGTAGGAGCCAGTTAAAAAAAATCTAAACTTACAACTGAATAAAGAGGTGCTCCTGTAAAGTTCCCATTTACTGCTCTGGAAATGAAATCCTCCATCTGCAGGTCAGTAATTCCGTGGAAGATAACAGTGCAAGTTTCATGACGTGGCTAATTGTTAACTTGTTTGTTATAACGTTGCAATTATATGTTCACAATGGAGAGTATCTTTTTAATTGAAAAACCCCATAACACAATTTAAATTACTAGGTCGTAAAATAGTAACCACGATTCTGTGCTTCTCTTGCTTGTTATTCCTCCCTTCCCCTCAACCAGTTAAGATACGTGTGTGTATGCCGCATTGGGGGGAAACTAATAATTTTAATTATCTCCTAGAGTGCTTTAATCTAGTGAGGTTGGACAAGCAATGTTGCCCACTTTTTAATTTTTATTTTACTGTCTTCATGATGCCAGACAGTAAGTGACGAAAGAGATTTTTAACTCTGTATTTCCTACCTCTTAAATAAACTAAGCAAACTTTAAGAATTGTTAACGTGCAGCATTAAGAGTTATGTGTGCTAGCTCTGCCTGGGTTTCCTTAAAAAAAGACCCAGTCTTTCTGAATTATTCTCAATTAATTGTGCTGAGCCTTCATGTATGAATTTTACTTCCAAAGGACAAACTTCTTACTGAAGAATGCAAATACTTAACCATTAATTACATCATTAAAGAGCTTTGACCATGCACACCTCCTTCCTTTAGTTAGGATAAAATCATGTTCAAATCTGATAACATTAGAAGTACTTCATATATACTCAGGTTTTCTCTCCCTGCACAGTCCTTATTGATGAAGTCTCTGTGGGATGCAGGACTCAAACCTGATGTATTCCTGCTGACCTTATTTACTAGCCATACACAACATATCATGAGAACATCCAGAACTGTTCAGAGAAGAGACTGGCCCCATAATACATTTCAGTAATATTATCCTCCTTTCTTTTTCTTTCAATCTTTCTTTCAGATCTTGACAAAAGACTTGGGAGGCAATGCCAAGTGTTCGGAATTCACAGAGGAGATCTGCCGCCGAGTACGGGACAAAGACTAAACCTCCTCCTCCTGCTGCTGCTGCCGACTCTGGAAGGACATGTCACAGAGTACAGTATATGTAACCTGATATCCACATGCATAGAGTTTGCTTCTCTCTTGAGAGCAAACTTTTTAGCTGAGGCCTCTCCATTAATAAATCTAGTCCAAATGGCTACAAATGATGCTTGTGCCTGCTTTCGGTGGACTTTTACAAGTGCTTTGTCTTATTTATTTTTTTTTCTATCTGGTGAATTTTTTTATGTAAGTGCATACATTTACTGGGACTGTAACTGTCTAATATATTCCATTTCAATTAGAGGGTTTTACTTTCCACATAGAAAAATTACAAACCAGTAACAGAATTAGTGAAATATAAAAGCACCTTAATGTTTAAAACCTACTTTATTGATGTTGTTGAAATTAAAAACATAGGTTTTTCAGCCTAAGAGTAGCACAAGATGAAGTACACAGAAACAGGTATAAAATAACTTAAAATAGTGATTTTGTGTTAGAAGCAATGAGAAAATCACTTTAGGTACTCTGATGATTGATGAAATATGGCCCTGCCCACCAAAGGCATGAATTAAGAAATACATAATTCTAGAGATTTTATCTATTTCTGTATTTAAAAAAAAACTACAACTATTAACAAGGGGTGAAAATCAATGCTGAAGTTATTTTTCACATCTATATACCAAAATGATTCTTACAAGTTTTCTTCTCTGAAACACATTTTACAATAGAGTTCTACTGAGGGCAAACTATACAAAATTACTTCTGCGATACATTGTGAGGGGAAAGTATTAACTTTGCAAATTAACACTAAGGATTTCATGACTTCGGCTAGAGTGCTTTTTGTGTTGTAGTTTCTGCACAGTCTGTTCAGTGTGTCTTCCTGTACTGACTAGTAATTTTATTCTAGAAACTCTGAATGTAAGGGACTAGTCCTAAATGGATTAAGACAGATCAGTAGTTTGGCTCTGGTGCCTGTGTTCCAGAAATACATTTCATCCCTATTCAAGGGGATCTGAATCTATTTTTTCCTTGCTTATTAAGCTTAATGGATGCAAAAGCAACTCGCTCTCCCTTCCCCATCAGATCCAGATCGCCACTTGAGTCGTTCTGATCTGTAGCTGTCAAGGTATCGCTTCTATTCCTGCACTTGACAAGAAATATACATATTTTCAAACTCATTAGTATAGCAGAGGATTATCCCTCCTGCCAGAAGCAGGCTTCTTCCAGCTTCATTTTATTCATAGAAAGTAGTGAAGTGGAGTAATATCCATTATGACTGTTTGGGGCTGGCTGTTTCAGAAGTGAAACAACCTTGGAGTAGTAACAACTTCTTGTGTCAGTCTCTAAAGTAAGCATCTCAGCTTTTTTATACAGTCTAACAAGATGCTGGAGGAGCTTTATTCCTCCCACACTCTGCTTTTTGTGGATGGGGCAACATTTCTTTCTGTGTTTTACAAGCTGCTGATTTCCTTGTTTCCTTCAGATTAATATTGTTAAATTCTGAATTACCATTGCGCACAAAATGGGGAAGAATAAACTTTTCAAAGTCTTATTGCTTGTTTTGTTTTTCTAATCCTAGGCTGCTGCTTTGTCTTATGTATTGAGCTGATTATTGGTACTCGGAACAAATCTTAGGTCCATAAGACATGTGAGATTGGTAATGGAACTTTTATGGAAACCTATTCCTGTTCTGCATCATTTTTTTTGTCCCAGTATTGGGCTGTGGCCTGCCTGCCTGTGTGAGCTACTAGAGCTGTCTGCCAGAGATCACTTACAGCACACCCTCTAGACAGCTTTGTGCCAAGCATTTCCTTCTCATAATATGATTTATTTTGCATATGGGTAAGAAGTGCAGAATTAGTGAACACGTTTGTCAGAATTAGTGCAATGTAAATACTCAAACACACTGACAAACAGTGCTCAAAGAAAAGCACTGAAAGCAATTTTAAAGAAGTTTCTGTTGTAGCATTTTAATATGAGAGCTCCTGTGGTTACTCCTTTGTGTCTTTCAGTCTTAGGGAGCTATTCCTCTGCTTTTTCTGACTATCTGTTTTTATGAGAAATAATAATGCTTATTCCAACATGGACTTAACATGTGAACTGCTGTGTTCACAGAAGTCTAAATTCTAGGCATTACAGAAATAGTGTCTTCAGGTTCTGAAATGTGTTCGTGAACAACAAAGTGTTCTCTGGGAAAAAAAATCCCAGACCTTTTGATTTTATTTTGTTTTTAATAATTATCACTGGAGTAGTATGACAGCTTCATTAAGCAGTACTGCTATCTAGCAAAATATATCATGAGCAACATGATATATTTTGTTTCCTGTTCTACCGGAAATGTCCTGTAGAACAAAAGAAAAAAAAAAAGGAAGACTATAAAAAACTTTTTATGTTTCAGTCTAGATGAATTAGTTACATCTGCTTTATATAACACAGAAGGATGTTTTAATCATTTAGGTCATAAAGTAAAAGCAGTATTAGAGAATGGACACACAGTAGATGCTTCTTTAAGAGGCCAAATGATCAGGTGAGTATCAGGAACAACTAAATTGACAGCAGCTTTCGAGTGGTTTTGTTCAGTAGACTACAAACTCAAAGCATAAATCTTTGTTAAGGCTTTTGATGAGAAAGTACTTCTTTTTGCTCACAGATCTTTCTTAATGCTTGGAGGAAGCACTTTTTATTCTTTATAGAAGGAGTCTACTTCATTTCGGTATTTCTCGAGCACAGCGAGCCGCTTCAGCTTCATTGTGGGACCTTAAAAGAGGGAGAATCAATTCCAGAAATAGGAACAAAAATTCCTACTCAGTTTGAGCTTTGGTGCCTATGGTTTTTATTGAAGAACCTCTTGGGAAGAACATGCCCCCCTCTAAGCACAGATAAATGCTAAAAGTGAGGTTGATATGTGAGCATGATACGTGAGGTTGCCTCCACATAAGCATGAGGAGGGAGCTGCAGATTAGAGAGTGGTAACTGGCTACTACTTTTTTCATATAAATATGTTTTTGAAAGCTTTTAAACAATTCCCAGTTTATTCAAAAGAGCCTATCAGGCTTTTACTGTCTTGCCACTTTTGTTTGTTTTCTTTTAAAGAGAAACTTTTGATGCCTTAAGTTACAGCTTTTATCTTTTCCAGATCAGTACTGCTTAAGCATATAACTCTCAAACTCCATAGCCTTTTGGCTAGTGTTCTCCCATTTTATTCAGGCAAAACACTTTCTAGGCCTGAAACCCAAGGTCACCTTATTTTCACAGGCCCCAAAAAATGTAAACTACAGTTAAGTGTGGGGGGGACAAACTGGGGGAATGGGACTCCACTACCTGAAGCTGTAATTGGACAATTGGCCTCCAATATGCAAGTACATCAAACTTACACCTGTCCAAAAAACGTGGGACAATTTTCCTTCTTTGGGTGTAGTCTCTGAGACTCCTGCCCTGCCCACGGTGTACCTTGTGAAGGCCTTTCAACAAATACCTACCTTTATCTTTTAACTCTGTCTAGCCTCTGTCCTAGGTAGCCATTCCAGGCATAATTTTCAGTATTAGTACTGGAAGTAATGCACAAGGTATGAACCAAAATAGCTTAATTACCCAAAGCAACCCGAAGTTTAAGAGCTCTACTTGCAAATGAGCGCAGATTCATAAACGTGCACGCAACAAAAACTCCAATTTTTGTATTTCTCACCACACACTGCGTAACCGTTTTTCCTTTCCCTGTAGTGAATATTCTTAGATCAGCAGCCTCTTAACTTTGCGTACCTCAAGATAAATCAGTAAGTCTTACCTAGTTCTCCCCCAGAAATGGAAAAATCTCTTGGCAGGACGATCCATTTCTGAATGCAATGAACCCTGTTGGTAGCAGTGCTGTTGACTCTGTTGATGCCCTCCTGGATGGCCCTGTAGATCGCCTGGTCTCTCGTAGCTACAATCTCTGACACTTTGGTGGCTTTACTACCGCTCCTCTGGCAGAAGTCTCTGGCTTGCTCTGTTAGAATGTCAGTAGGATCAGATGTATCTGGGTCCAGCACACTCTAAAATATCAAATTAAGTGAATCATCAATGCTCATTCTTAAAAGGCATTAATAGGTTCTCTGACCAGGTGCTTCCACTTGGGAAGAAGGCTCAGGATAAACACAAACATTCTGTAAGCCTTAAAATGCAGGAACACCTTCAGATCATAAAGGGCTTTTCTTTCCACTTGACTACCAAATGCAAGTATTTTCGGCTTTTATGCAGATGTCATGAACAGACTCAAAATGTGTGAATGAATTAGGCCATAGAGTTCATCTCTGGCCTTGAATTTCATATTTTCCATATTTTCCAAATGATTCCATTGTTAGAGGGAAACATTCAGCTCATCAGTCGATGGAATTCTTATGCTGTAACATAAAGAGCTTGAGATAGAAGTGTTCCTAGATTTCTTAAATCAGTATTTCTATTGTATGTGAATGTGGGATATGGGGTTATAACTGTAAAGTCGTTACGGCTTACGCTCCCCAGAAGGGCCCGTGTGGAAGGCACAGCTGCAGGCTGGATGGGTGAGGTGGGTTGGGGCTGGGCAGTGATGAGGAGGAACGCGTGGACAGCGTATGAGCAGGGAGCTGACTGGGGGATGAGACCCGTGGACAGCAGACTGCAGCTGAGCCAGCCAATGGGTGCCCTTCTTCTGGTAAGTTTGGTTATGTCCAGTTTAGATTAAAGGTACGAAAGGGGGTGATTTCTACAATAAAGGGATCTCCTTCCCATGCATAAGGGGGCGGTGTCTCTTTGCTCCCCATTGTTACGCCTGAAGATAGGGAGTGTCAGTCATAAACAACTTCAAAACACCTAAGTGGCATTCACTAGGTATGTCCATAGAACTGAAGTGCAAATGTTTTAGAAAACAGTGATTTCTCAATTGAAGCTTATACCACAGCAAGGCTGTTAATTATTTTGTTCCGCAGTCATCATTCTTGTGTTATAAATATAACAAATTGTAGAGAAACGTTTCTGTTGGAAAGTTTCTGGGTTTGCCCATAGCAGAAACATTTGTTGGTTTTGATCATCTGTAAGCTTAAAAGCTATTATTGTGTTCTGTTACAGAGACCTCTCAATCTTCCAGCATTTCTTATATAAAAATTTGCATTTAAAAAGAAAATAGCTCTTATTGTATATGTAGGAAGAACAGCAGTAAATATGTGGATTTTTAGCAGATCAGGTAACCCTAAGTTTAGATCCAGAAGGATTTGTCTGTAGTTGCTACATGTTTTTTTCTCCTGCTAACATCCTCCTATCTAATTCTAGGTGTTTTTACAAATGGTTCAAAATTATTATTCTTTTGTTAGGTGCAGGCATATAACTTCACTGAAGGCAATATTAAAACTGGTTTACCTTTAGGGTCAGGAACATTGACAAGAACTTCTTTTTATCTCCAATCACCATAGCGTTACTAACAATTGGGAGTTCTTTTTTAACAGCATCTTCAATTGGAATTGGAGGCACATTTTCACCTCCAGCTGTAATAATTAAATCTAGGCAAAAAAAGGAAAGGCTATAAGTTGAATTCAAATAAATTCCAAAGATCAGGTCTATGTCTGGCTCAACCTGCTTTTCTTATTATGACATAAAAAAGAAGAGATTTTTTTTCCCAAGATAATATTTTCCAAATACCACAAATCCTATTAATTATCTTCAAAACAAGAAAGCTACTAGTTTTCAAACATGTGCTCAAGTTCTTAGATCTCCCTCAGTATATTTGCTCCAGATATTTTTTACATAATCCAGTAACAGCTTATTCTCAAGGGACTGTTGCATAACTGGAATTTTTCTGTGAGAGATCATCTCTTCCAAATTAGCATAGGATTCACCCTCTATTCTATTGTTGCTGTCTCACCAAAAAGCAAGCTCATTGTTAACATCATGATTAAAACTAATTCTTAAATCCACCAAGAGGGGTCAGACAAAAATAAGTTACTGCTGGAGGAAGGCTTGATAAAAGCAACATTTGTTCTGAAGTGTAATAGATATATTCAATGACATTATTACAAACTTGAGTATTCTCTAAGTAAATTCCAATTCTTTGCTTTTGTTATATTGGTGACTTCTCACTGTCCTCAAATAATTGTCTTTGCAGCAGTTCAGAACTTGCTTCAACAACTAAAACAGACACTTTTTTCTAGGTCTAACTTTTCCTTTCATTCCACCCTCCTTTTGCAGTAGTCCTGCCTTTGTCTCAGATCCTCTACCAATCTCTCTGGCCCTTAGTTTTTCATTGTCCTTATTTGGACTTGAATTTAAAACTTCAATGAAACTGGACATAATGCTTATTTTATCTCAGATGGTCGACCTATCCTATAATTTAGAGTAACTGCTATTAGTTCAGCAATCAAGACAGGTATAAGAGAAACACAAATGTTATGAATTGAGACAAGGAGTTATTACTGCTGTGCTAAAGGAAAAAGAATCAGACAAGAAAACAAGTTAAAATCAAGACAGCTGCATTTGGTGCAGGCTATTAATAGTACCAATTTCAGGCCTGATTCCTAGCCAGACATGATGCACCTGTGACAAATTCACTCATCTGTGTTATCTCCCTAGTGATGCATCTTATGTTCTAAGATGATTTACTCAATTCTTAAATCTCCCTCAGTTACATCTCTGTGACCAACCCCACCGATTGAATAGGTGTCACGAAGAAAGCCTCCAAGTCAGCAAGTGACCAATCTGAGTGTCGTGAGCCTCCAGCCAGTGTCCTGTAATAACATCTAAGAGCATAGCTTCAGCTGTAGCCTTCCCTTCTGCTCTCGAGCTTCTGGTCGCTGCAAACACCTCAGCTAAGGCACCAGAGGAACCGACCTCTGACCTGCAGCAACATCTCCTGTGTAACACAGGGGGCCTCTGCTTCCTGCCTAAATATTCTTTGTGCAATTAAGAACTTTGGCAAGATTCAAAGGGAGCCTGGACAGCTTAATGATAGCATTCAAATCAAACAAGACACATTAAACCTGCGTTAGTAGTTTATATTGCTAATTGTAATTAATACCAAGTCGAGGTCTGGGAGATGAAAAGCCTCATTGTAGGAACTGCATCATCTCCAGCTGCTACAGACTAGAGGGAAACTTCCCCTGAACACAGAGCACGCTGTGGTTTTCTCATAGGAAAGTTTATCTTACCTTCCTGTTAGGGAAATGCTGCTGGCATTAGAGGAAAGACATTTCATTAGATGGACTACATCTGAGAGATGACCGAATAGTGCTGAACATTTACCATAAACAAGAGCAAGATTTTGGCCCATTACCTTTAATTCTTCCAGTGACATAGAGAAAGCCATCCTTGTCTAGCTTTCCTAAATCTCCAGAATGCAGCCACCCCTCCTCATCAAAGGCTTCTTTTGTTCTGTCTTCCATATTTAAATAACCCATGAAAACAGTCCTTCCCCAGAAACAGATTTCTCCATTGCCTTCTCTATCTTTGTCCACCAGTTTCACTCTGCATCCAGGTGCTGGTTTACCACAGCTACCAGAGAAGAGCAGAAAAACTCCACAAGGATCACAGAAACATCAAACATAAAACTGATAAGCTAGCCAATGTGCCAAATCCCTGAAACTGTCAAAGCATCCGTGACTGCAAATATCACCGTGCTGTAACTGTGCCACAGCCATGGAATACCCCTTCACTAGGGCAGAATTGTCAGGGTGTCTGAGCACTTTCTGACAGTCTGCCTTGGCCTGTGCTTGCTGCTTTTCCCACCCTGTATCTTCAGGCATAAAACCATTTTTGGTTTTGAGGTCTTGCATTCCCCCCTGGGCCAGAGTAGTCACTGTGTTTGGCTGTAGTGCCGTAGCTCAGTTTCAGTGCTCCTGGCACAGTGTGCTATGGAGTCAATGTGTTCAAATTCAGATCTGGAAATTATTCTGACTCCCAAAGTCACAAAAGAGTGGCAACGCACCCAGGGATAATAAAATAAGCTGTAATATCTTTGCTGACCTCAGTAAATACTCTTTTCATAGCTAAAATGAAACAGACCATACTAAAAGAATAGTAATAAAAGCAAAATTACCTGTGCTGCCTGTAAGTGGAAGGCCCAGACAGGCAATGTGGGCCTGTGGTCTCACTCATCCCATAGGCCTCATATAGGGTGATGTTCAAACCCAAGAAGAAATACAGAGTTTCTGTAGCGAGAGGAGCAGCACCAGAAAAGTGCTTCTGACAGGAAGAAAGCCCCAGCGAATTGCGGATTTTCACAAGCACCAAGTAGTCTGCTAATCTTGTCCAGAGCTGCTTTAGATCACTGCTGAGTACAAGATACACAAGTAAGTCACAGCAATCCAGGAAGTTTTTGAAACAAAATCAGGCACAGGTTTTGTTTGGAGATGTGTTTGTCATTTGGTTTTGGGTGTTGACAGAGGTTAGAACATAAGTAAGGTGACACAGTCACCTTCTTTCATTTATTCAGTGTCTTTCATTTCTCCAGCTTTCCAGCCTCCAACTCCTGAGGTATCTGAGTTCAACAAATACATAAAGAATCTATAAAAGCATGTTGTATACAACACAGCTCATGTATTCCTGATTTTTTTATCAGTTAAATGTGTCTCTGAGAACCTATACCACTGAAATCTGAAATTTGCAGGATCTATCTGAGAAGCTGAATGATAAGATGAGCAGAAGAATATCATAGAATGGTCTTCTGGAATACCATTCTGCGTAAGAAATTTCACATTTTATTGTGAAATAACTGACATCAATAATAATTGCTAACTACACCCTGCCCCTTGCACTGTATTTGCTGTGTTGCGAAATCAAATTTTACCCGCTTATAAAAAAAGTCTCACTGAAGCTTCATGGTTTATTACAAGCAAATTGCTACTTCCAGGTCACTGGACATCTCGCACATTGTACTACATACCTGTCTGAGCTGTTCAGGTTCCTCTCTAAGCTAAGTGACATAGCCCAGGACAGCATTTTCTTCTTCATAAATCCTAACTGAGCAAAAGCATCCTTTAACTTCTCCATGATTTTCTCCCATACTCGGGGAACTCCCATGTGAGATGTTGGCTGCACTTCTTTTAGTGTGTTGATCAAGCTGCCCTGTTATAATAATGAAATAATTTCAACAGAAGGCAGAGATAATGAGGTTTGGTGAAGCAAAACCTGAATGTTTAGTGCTTAGAACATCACTAAATATGTAGGACATAAAGAAGGGCTGCTGAGTGCACTTCAGTCAGCCACATGCACCAATATGTGTCAGGTCTGACACGACGGGGGAGCCACGTACACAAGGAGAAAAAACACACACGGTCTAGCTCCTCCTGCCTCCCCTTTCTCCAAAAACTGCTTATACTTCTTTAGCCTAAAAAGAACCTTATGGATTGGAATTATATATTTTAATTAGAATCTAGAGCACTGGATCACAAATACAATGAGCTCTATTTTTCCGTAACTCTTACAATAATGGACTCTCAATCTTTATCCTTTGCAACTTTTCAAATATCATATTTTCTCCTTGGGATATTTTCTGAGAGGAAGAAGTGCAAACTTAATTAGATGTAATGCAAGACAAGTTACCTTTAGAGCATCTGGCTCAGCAAAGTAAACTTGCTCTCCCCATTTGATTCCAGTCCACAGGTCATAGATCTGTGCAGCTATGTGGCTGAGTGGGAGATAACTGACTATAGACTCCTGTTGGATCTCTGCAGGTTGCATATCTCCTGCTCTGCTGCAATGGGCCGATGTCCAAGTTATCTGTTTAAAAAATTAATAAAACACTTTATGTATAGTGGGGATTTGGGTTTGGGCTTTTTCCTTTTTTCCTCTTAACATAAACTAAGGATCCTCTTGCTGGGTTAACAAAACTGAAAAATTTGTGCTCCCAGAAAGACATTGCAATATTGAGCACACACCAGACTGTCAGTAATCTGGGGACACTCTGCCAAAAGCCAGATGACCTTTGCAGCAATACAGAAGAGCAGATAACATAAGTAAATACAACATTTGTGCTGCCTGACTGGGCTGTGAACACTAGCAGCTCCCCATGCCCTAGTGACACACCGAGCCAGGCAGCCATGGGCTGGATGGATGAGAAACAAATTGATCTGTCCTTTCCTTTGCAACTCTCCATCTTTGCAGGCTTTCTATTACCCTGGCACCTTCCACCAGTGCTGTATCTGCAAGCTAAAAAAAGAACAATGAATAAATACTCAGTGATCAGTGAGCTCAAAGGACAATTCAGTATCAGCCACAAGCTCATTGCCTGGTAGTGATCATCATCCACCGGCTGAGCACTCAGGAGGAAGATAGCAGCTGTCCTCTGCTCCTCTGGAAGCCTCTGGGATATTCACTGCAGTGCTTCCCAAGTGACACATACACACCCACTCCTCTCATGAGAGGCAGCAAATACGTTAATGGTTCTGAAATTGTGTTGCTTGACTTCTTAGTGAACCTGGATGATGTTTCCCCCTCCTCCTTCCCATTTCCCACTTCATCTCAGAAGATGCAGTTCAAGGATGCTAAAGATGCATATCTTCATCATCAGAATACAGCATATGGAAGACCCTTAAATATATGTGATGGTGTGATGGTGTGATGGTGTGATAGACAGTGAAGATACATGTGCCCAAAAATAAAAACCAAAACAAATAACACCCCCCAAACCGCCCCTGCCGCCCCCAGCAAACCAGAAAACACCAAGCAACAAAAAGAAACAGCTCTTTCTCAGAGGAGTCTGTAATCTAAACTGGGTAGTACAGGATACAGGAACGAGAGTATTCAATATGGCAGAGTACAGACACAAATCACACGTATTCCTGTCATCACAGCACATTCCTGCCAGCTCCTTTGTAATGAATGAGAAGGTACAAGTGTAGGCTTGGCCTAAGGAGAAAGAGATTCTCCAGAGAGGGTTTTAAGGAGCAGCATGCTGCCAGGCCAGGCAGCTATGGGAGACTCACACGGTAGAGAGAACAGGATGTCTTTAAGATGTGTCTGTATTCATTGCACAGGCACACTCACAGCTGATCCATGAGGGTCATGCAGGTCTGATTCAGCACTGGTTTTGCACACGAACAGTGGCAAACATCTTTGACTAAAGAAGGCAGCAGCAGAGCTGCAGGCATGACATGCTTTCCTCCGTTTGTCAACATAAAAATAGCCCGTTTGTGGTCAGCAGCCAAGAATAGTTTGGCAGCTGGCATGGAAATGACACCAGACTCCTTTGAGATAGAAGAGCATAGATTTGCAACATCAAATCAGTCTTTTTTGTCTCCCAAGTTCATTATGTTCTGCTTCCAGGAACTACTGCACTGATTCCCTACATTTGGGTGAATTGCTGTTTTCATATTGTGCAAGGCTGCAGAAATTTCTGCTTTATTTTAAGGTGTGAGGCCTCAGCTTAGACCACCCCTTTTCACAGATTCTCTATGTATTCAGAAAGGCTCCCTACCACTTTCCACTCCTACTCAGCCACCACGTATCTTTCCAAACAAACCTCTGTGGAAAGTCCTTTTAGCAAACAACTTTGCTTTTGTCTGTAACTGGAAATTTTCTGTGTGCAACAACACAGGTAGGGCTACTGTCAGCACCAGCACTGAGCACTGGAGCTGTGATATCCTCCAGTGACAGACACAGAAACCTGCACACAAGTGCAGGAACAAAAACCACCAAAGTAAATAACCCACTCATCCACCCCCGATTTTAATAAACTCTGCAAAAGCAGTCAGTAGGCTGTTTTGATAGTAGCTGGCTGATATATATGGTTTGTTAATTTCACTGTGACCTAGGACCTCACTTGAGAGACTTTATGGCAGTCTGTGAATCATATTTATGAATTCATGCATTAGATCTCTCAAGAAATACAATGAATAAAAATTCCATATTCATAAAGAACTGTTCAACTTTGTGAACAGTTTCGAACAGTGCTGTTTGGAGTTTCATTCTTAACCTTGCTTGTACTTTCCCAGAAATAGCTGACTGCACTTTGGACATTGCTGTGCAGTACACTATCCATGCTGTAAAAGCAAAAGCATTTTAGGGCTCTAGGATGTACCAGCCATTTCAAACCACAGGAATAAATATCCTTTGCTGTTTCTCTGCTACAGGAAGAGCCTAAAGTACCTACGTTGTCATGACTCAGCATGGCTCCTTTTGGCTTCCCAGTTGTCCCAGAAGTGTATATCAGAACACAGCACTGATTTGGCTTTTGGGAGTTAATAATGCCATCCAAAGTACTGTCAGAGACGTCACCTCCCAATTCCAAAAACTCTTCCATCTAGAACATGGAACAGAAAATACAGGATACCAAATGGCTTCTTACAAATTGACATGATGCACCTTTCCTGTCTCAAAAATGTTAGGACATTTCAGTGCCTTGTTCTCAACAAGCGTCCAAGGCAAGTTTCCCCAGACCCTGGCTATGGAAGAAATATGGTGAATCTATCTTAGAGCTCAATGTGTGAATTGCAAACAGACTATTGAAAATTGTGCTGCCATGAGTCTTTTCTATGTCTAAGAAAGAATAGTAATAGTGTTCTTCCTCCAAGTGGACACTGTGGATAAGCCACGGAGGCTAAAACTCTGTTATGCTCTCACACTGTTAAGAATGATTTTGAGCATTATTTAAAGGACTCTGGATCATTTTTAAGAGTACACTTGTGAGAGCTCATTTTTAATTAATTGTACACTATATAAATCTAACTATAAAGCAATTGAATGGAAGCTTCCTTGCAAAAGCATCATTATCTAGATGTGTGAATATTTGCCCAAATTATGTGCTCTTTTATAGGAAACAGTGTATGATGCTGGTGACAATTTCCATTCAAATTTAGTTCATTCTAGAGTGAGATAAAACTTTTATGACACTGGGCTTTTGTGCCACACAAATTGGCCTAGAAGAACCCTGAACCTGCTCCTCTGTATTATCTGGGTTGCTCCTCGATACTTCAGTTGCACACTCCTGATGTGCTGCGCAGTGTAACATTGATTGCAATGGAAACCAGAGTATCACAGTATTTTTAAAGAAAATGGATAACCAAACTGTCAGTTTTCCATTGCAATCATGTGATTCATACTGTGCTACAGAAGTGTGTTATTTAAATGTAAGGTGCAGCACCTTCATTTTTCAGCGATTTCTTGGAGCTGTATCTAGAACAACAAAGCAGTTATGGGGATGAGAAAAACAGAGGAAAAAAAGGAGAGTCTTTGTTTTTCTTTCAGACCTCTGGCATTGCCACTGGGCTACTAAGATTACAATAGTCAGCTTCTGTAGCACCTTAACCACCTTTTCTTGGGTGGCAAGCCTGTCCAGGATTATTTGTCAGTTTTATACTTTCTTCCAACATACCACGTCTCTGAAAAGAGAGGCACTGCGCAGCTCTGTAGCAAGTCAGGGATTTGTCACATTCTATCCCCTCCCACAGAATGTGGCTGCATCGACTTCACAAGCTCCTGGAAAGCCTGCTGGTGTGAAGGATGTAATTGTTTGTATGTCACTAAGCAGTTGTTCCTGCTTTCCTGACCTAACTGTATTCTCACAGCTGAATGCATTGATCACTGAGAATCTGTTGCCCAGGCTTTGTTTACTGCACAGCACCTGCAACAGGTGGTGCTGGCATTCCAGCCGGCGTGGAAGGTACAGAAACAGTCACACCACGCTCCTGACTCTGCATTTGCCTTCTGGAAACGTGCACTGCTCAGCTCTGCTGCTGTCACCGCTCATCACACGGCACAAATGCCTTCCATCCAGTGCCACGTGGGCTGCTGGTTTGCTCTGCATCACACCTCAGCAAAAATCATTTCTGCCTTTGGTGATCTGATCTTAATTCTTCCTTTAGATGACATAAACTATGGCAACTGTCCGACACTCACAGCTACCCTGCTCCTCTGAGAAAATGTCCAACATGACACCTGAACACTGGACCGGTGTTTAAAAATGCAGCAATTCTCACACATTTAGATTTCAGAAAGTGCAAGCTGTTCAAGAATTAAATGCTAGCACCTAATCTTTTTAAATAGTAAGATCATCTTTGTATTAAAGTTTTTATTGTACAATGTGTAAGGCATGCTCTATACCAATATGTACAGTATTGGAACAGTAACAGTTTATTATTAAGTTATATTCAAGACAAACAAAAAAGCACAGAAGACTTTTTTCTTATCAGGTTATCAAAACAGCAAGTATTTAAAAGTATATCTATGCTGTTCACTGTTCATTAGTTTTTTATCTACTCGATACATTATATTTCTCTTCAATATAATTTTTCGGAAGTTGATGATCTGTAGTCCAGTTAAAACACTGGATTTTTTAAAAAATTACCAAATCCACAGGCACCAGGGAGCAACTTTTATTTTTAACCATTTGAGAGTACAGGTTCCCACCTAAAACCTACAGGTGTTTTAATAAGCCAGTGAAGTTAAAGATCAGGAAGACACGAGACAGACAGTAAAGCAAGGTATCTCTTTTCTAAAATGTGAAGTATCAAAGGTAAATTAAATGGAAAAAGCTGATAAACCTTTTGAATGTGTTTGCTAGAACATGGCAATGCATTCTAAATGGTCGATAATCACAGTAGAAATTTATCAAATAAATAATACCCCCTGTATTAACAGGTAATACACGGGTATAACCTCGTGAATTATTTGGTTATGCCTCTGTTGTAGTATCCACTCACCGTGTACAAATTTGGATGTCTCTCTGCAATGGAGTCCTTATACAGTACCACAGCCTTCAAGTGTGGCAAGCGATTCCAGATCTGTTGCATTTTTTAAAACAAAGTTATTTTTTATTAGTCATGTCTTGTGTGGGCTTTTATCCACTCTAATGCTGCCAAAACTTGACAGGCACAAAAATCTCCCATTTCCCTACACCTCCAAATATTCTCCCCTAAACTCATCACCAACCAGCTCAACTAGAGGTGGGTTGAGGAGGAGGGAACTACATAGTCTACACAGACTGCACAGTCTGCTCCAGGAAATCTGGTTTCAGTCAAAAGGTTTTAAAAATGAAAAATAGACCAGCAATGGTGCCTCAGCATCCTTTCTCATAATGCACAAAAGGGCACATAAAGGAACAGTGCAGGTCAAGCCAGAAGCTGACCCTGGCCTCTGATTACCAATAGATAGAAAGTCCCTCAGCAAAAACTGACGTTCAAGTGCTAAAGAAGTTCCACTTCCTTAAGGAAAAAAGCAAAGGAAGCTGTATGCACGTTGTAAGGATAAATAAAAATATAAAGCTGCAGGCTTACAGGCAGACAGCGAGGGGTTGTGTGCTTTGTGTGGCCTGCAGGAAGCTCTGATTTCACTGAACTCTGTGGGACCCCATGCCGCACAGACATCTTTCAGTTAATCACATTTTGAACTGAATTTTGCCAATGCCAAAGCAGTGCCTTGATGGCAGCCAGTACATACATATTATTAGAAGGATAGCAATTGAGATGCTATTATTTCAGTCTTGGGTTCCAGAAAAAAGTTTCAAAAATACCTTCTTCTGGATAAAGCAGTGCTGACCAGAGCTCTCTTATTCTACACAATGTGAATGAACCAAAGCCCTCGAGTTGTTCTGTTTGGATTCCTCTCTCCATGTTCCCAACAGCACAGCCTGGTACTATGTCAATGGCAGTGCAAAAAGCCTTGACTGACTGCGTGTTTTTGCAGAGTACTTACAAAAATCTCTCTTCCTCCATATTGCAAATAAAACACAACTACAGAATACAAAGTAATTAATGAATAACTTACATGAAATGCATTTGAAAAAAAAACCCACTGCATATTTTCTCTCTTGCAGGTTTTGGCAGAAAGCTCCACCATGGAGGGCCCTGCTGCTGCAGCAAACGGTGCCATTGGTGAAGTATGAGTCCAGAGGCCCCTGTCAGTATCTGACAGACAGACAGACAGACAAGCCCTTCCCAGGAGCTGCCTGTGCTCCTCTCCCAAGTCACCTTGCCATCAAATTGGTCTTTCCATCTGGCACTGTTGCTGAAAGGCAGGCCCAGCTGCCCAAGAGTTCTGTCAAAACTGAGACTGTTCACTTAAGGAGGCTCCTGCTTTCTCACTAAAGTCTGTCTCATGTTAATCATGATGCTACCAAACTGAAGGAAACTCAAGAGCCTTAATGGCTGATGCTACAAGCAGGAGAAGATGATACCTTGGAAAGAAGTTCTGAACACTGACATCCTTGACATTTAAATGGCAGACCTTTACAAACCTGCATCAGCAGAACCTCTTCCATTCAAGTGGACTGTGCTTTTCTGAACAGAATCAGGTGCTGACAGTAAAAACATGGCATAAAACCATGGGTTTTTTCAGGTAAGCCTGCAGTGAACTATCCAGTGAGCTCTCTGCTGGAGCCACAGAAACTGCAGAGGGTCAGAGCCACCCATGAGCTCTGACACCAGATACCAGATTTCTGAGTAACAACACACACTTCACAAAGAAAGGTTTCATGATACAGAGAGTGTACATGGCATTTGGGACCAATACAGCACCAAGAAATGAAAAATTGTGGCTTTCCAGTAATCATTCAGCCACCTTGTACCTGCATTATCTTATCCAGCTGTTTCTGATTTTCCACAACCATGATATCAGTCTTGCTGTCATGAGCAATGTAGTGACAGGCCTCTGGAGAATTGGTCGTATATATTCCTGTGACAATTCCTCTGCATCAAAAAAAATCATATATTTGAGAACATACATTTATATGCATACACACACATATACATGCATGTAGTATCAAAAGAGAATAATAATTAAAGATCAGATGAAACCTGAAGGAGTACGAAGATGTGGAAGCAAACAGCAGGAGAGCTCTAATGTTTGTTTCACATATTCAGATATACATGAATCTCTGATTTATGCACATTGCAAAAACTGATCTCTGAGCTCTTCAGTAGAAGATGCTGTAGGCTACAGCTCTGTTTTAACCCACTTAAGGTTACACAGGAGTTAGGTCAGGAAGTGGTAAAAACATCCCCACTTATGTCCTCTTTTTGTTCAAGCTGTGCACAGATACCAATTTGGATTTCATTGGTACACAACAGTTTAAGAAGCAAAATCCAAATTAACAGGTATCAGGACAGAAGAAATCAGGGTAGTTAATATTCATATGTTACTTCATCTGCTTTAATATATCTTACTGTAGCTATCATTAATATTATATAATTATCATTAATATAAAACTGTGATTCTCATCTGTTTCCCAGATCTTCCATTGATTAGATCCTGTACAACACCTTCTGTGTGACTGCCAAGGTCAAGCCCATAGCAAGCAGGATCCATTTATGAGTGTCTGGACTCTAGGATATGAGACTCCAGCAGGTTGCTGAACTTGTCAATCAGCAGCAACACAACTTCCAAGATATAACACAAAATATGGACTTGATACATTTCCAGACCTAGCAAAACAGAAATCCCCAAATCCCCCCCAAAAATTAACCCCCCCAAAAATATCTTACCCAGCAAAAACAGCTCCAACAGCTGAGATGAACCATTCTGGAGAATTAAATCCAAGGATTGCTACACTATGGAATCGTTCAAGACCAAGCTTAAAAATAATATACATAAAGTTAGATAATATAGGCCCACGGGAGAGAAACATACACACAAATATAAACCATGGAAACCTTTGGTTTATTATTACAGTATTGACAAGGCAGGTGAAGGCACGTTTTGTTATCCATAGCAAACTGGTATTTATGAGCAATTTAACAGGATGTCACTTTTGCATTACCTTCTCCTGTCTAGGTGAACTCTGCTGTGCAGAAAGGCCCAAGACCTAGAATATTTTGGTATGGACAAGAGCATAATGACTACTAATATTACCCTATATTTAGAATGTTTTAAAGGTTGCCCTTATCTCACCAAATTCATGATAGCAGTTTTCCCCTCTTTTCCTTTTTTGATCTTATGGCCTCAGGCTGAGCTCTGCACCCCTGTCTCAGAGACACAGTGCAACAGCAGCTCCTCACCTGCAGTCAAGGTTTCCTGACAGCAGCGTTACCGCTAACCAAAACTCATTTGCATCATTATCGTTTCAATAAAGAATATGACTACTGATCTTCAAGTAATGCAAAAAAACTCTTATATATTGTGGGGTTGGGGGTTGGGGTTTTTTTGTTGGTTTTTTTGGTTTTTAAAGGAGACAAAAGGATTAAAGGCATCGGTTTTGTTTCCTGTGCCTACCTTCAAGAAGCTCTTGGCTGCTTTCCTAGAGAGGCAATAATATTCTGAAAAAGTTATTTTCTCCCATTTTCCATTCTTTTTGCTGGCCAAAGCATTAAGGGATCCATATTTTTCCAGGCTCTCCTTGAACATCTGATGAACTGTTATGGGGGTCTGTGGGCATGAGTTATCTATTCTCAGTCTGACTCTGCCATCAGCAAAAGAAGTCCACAGGGACTCTGGAAGGTAAAACACCATTGTCAAGGTAATGTGTAATTGAAAACCACCGTGTGACTGTGTACCAGAAGAAAAGAGGATTGAATAAAGACCACAGGACTAAGCAGAACTCTGGCACTTCCCAGCTCTTGAGATAAGGGCTTCCCAATTTTCTTCTTAAATATACCATGTAGAAAGAGAAATCTTTATTTCTTATACTTTGCTCTGCATCTTGAAGTGCCATACAGAATTATGCTGATGATCTGTCTTGTAGGCACACCCTGAGTTCCAGAAGAATCTGTTTGCCTGTGCTCAGCCCTGCACTGCCCCTTGTGCCAGTGGAGTAGCTGGTGAATCAGAAGGCTAAAGAGACACAAAAGGTATGAAACCTCTGCCCCTGTTCAGTATCCAAGCTCCTTTTGCATGTTGTAACCCTTCCCTCCCTCCTGCCCCTCCAGCTGTTCTCCCCCATCCTGTCCCTGTTCCTCACTACTTCCCACAATTTTTCCCTCAGTCATTTGCCCCATGTTCTAATGTGTCCATTCTACTCATTCTTGTCTCATCCTGGTTCCATGGTTCCATTTCTCATCTTCTGCTCTTGAATTCCTCACCCTGTCTTTATACCATCCACTTTTTCTCCCTGTATTTCTTTCTCCCCTTCTTTGACAGGACAAAGCCACAGAGCACCAACAAATGTCACTTGGCTCTCAGCACAGGTGCCAAGGACTGGGACAGTCCCTGGCATTCACCAGAAATGTCTGCCTCAAAGACTCTCCTTGGCTCTTACAAACCCTGCAATGAATGCACTCCTCAGAGGATCTAGGAAAAGTTGGCAAAATTCAGGTGAATTCTCAAAAGGAAAGTACAAACCCTCCCACGACTCTCCTGTCAAACTGTTCCCATACTTATGAACAAAAGAGTACAAGAACATTTTAATAACATTTTTTTTTCCTTAGATTTACTTTCATAAATGAAGCAATATTTTAAGCATAGGCCTAAAAAGTGGATATATTCTACAGTGATCTGGTGAAAAAATTCCAGACCAAAGTGCCTGGGTTTGCAGAAAACAGTACTTCTTGTAATTTTGTAATTCCTTATACAAGTTAATAAGCATAATTGTATTTTACTACACCTGTGGAAAGCAAAAGCTGTAAAACAAGCTCAGTTAATATCTGTGCTGGTTCCTGCCACCTCAGTGGCTGAAAAGAAGCAGTTTGGAAGCGTTGAAAAGTACAACGTGCATCACATCTCTCTCCAATGCTATTCTAGTTGCTTCAGAGGTGTGAAAAATAAGGTTCACTTTCTTAGAAAAATTTATAATTTAAATAAAAATAAAAAAAAATAGACAGTTAAGAGAGACAAAAGCAAAATACAGTTTCTCGGCTGAGGATGCTTGGCACCTAGCCAGCCAGCATACCTGCTAACAAAAAGTTTGCTCCTTAAAAGTATCAGCTTGTTGCATATTTATAAATTCACATGCATGATTCAAACATTCCTTTTGAGTGTGAACTTCTTTGTTCAGTTTCAAACCCCCCCCCAATCATTTTATCTGGTAGATCCATCTCCATTCCGTCTGATAGCACAGGTCCCATCAATTCTTCTCCTGGGGTTTTGGTCATCTTCGTTTGGATCAGATAATTGATAACAGAAGTTTAATAGCTTTTTGGTCAGCAATCTTCATGCAGGAATGAAGGATGACTCCCATTCCTTCTTGGTTTGGCCAGTTTAGATGTTACAAAAAACCCCCCCAGTCTTTTAACACTATGTTACAACCATAAAAAATATACATTCATCATGTTTCTAAACTCTATTAATAAAAGAAAGTGCAGTACAATCTTCCCACATTATACATACAGTATTAATTTCAATACTCATGAAAAGCCAACTATACAATGCACATTTGTAAGAGGGGGTCTGGGAACCTCCCTGAGCACTTGTGGCAGTACATGAACACATCAGCCGTAGCTGGATCCACAGCAGTGCTTTAGGACACTTGCAGCCTCCTCAAGTCAGGCTTGCAGTCTGCACCAAGAGCCAGAGGCACAGCAAAGCTCACAAGGATTTCATTCCATTCCTGCTCCTGGCTGGCAGATTTGCATCGTTCTCTTGACAAACAGAAGGTGCTAATGACAACAATAAGTACAAATAAAGCTGCTTCATCCCCATGCAGCTTCATTTTCTCCTGTGTAAATTGCACATAATGATTTTCAAATCATATGTGTGGAGCTGCGCTTAGGTCAGTGGAGAAAGGGCATCATAAATCCAGACAGTTTAGGAACAAACAGCTCTGAAGGAGTTTAGGTAATAGACAGACTTTATCAAAGTGTAAGCAGTAGCACCCAATAAATACTTTATGAGTTGAGAAGGCAAAGCAGCTGTTTCTGCACTTAACCCCAAGGCAGGTGTGAAAGGGATGAGAGGCAAGACCTGTCAGAAGCTATTGTTAATTCAAATGTTTATTGTTTGCAGCGACATGCCAAAGCCCAGATGAAAAACTATATATGTAGATGTTCTGGCTTCTAAAATAAAGGTGTCAGGGATTGCAAGTGTGCTTGGACACAGGTAGGTGACTGCTCTGTTCAATAAAAAAAAAAAAAACATACCATACGGAGCTAAAATACAACATTCTGGTCCTGAATTATTATGTGACCTTCACTCATGTCCTTCATATGAATTCTGAAGGTCAGACATGTTGCAAAAAGACTTCTGCTTAAAGAAGGCTATATTGCCACATAAAACAAAAAGAGCAGAGATTTTATTCAGGTAATAAAATCTGGACTGTCACTGTTTGATGCTCTGGAAGGACTTTTTTTTCCCCACATCATTCTCCTCCAAGGCCAAAAAGCTCCATGATCAGAATTTATTCCTGAATAAAGAGTACCTCTCCTGAAGGAAACTGAAAATATTAGCAACATCGTTACAACAACATTACAGAAGTTTCATTAGTAGTGTCTTTTCACTTCAGATGTGCAGCAGATAACAGCACAGTTCCCAGAGAACAATGAAAATCAATCAAATCCCTAAAATATCTATACATAGATACCAAGACTCTACTTGGAAACTGAGTTTTCACTTGTTTTCCTTATACAGGTTTTTCTGGTGTGAAAAAAGCATTTTTGATTCATATCAAAGACAAAGAACAGAACCACTTTCAGAGACTCTGTGCATCACCTTAACAATACTCAAGATCCAGTGCAATCAAATATAAGCCTGAATGCCCATTCAGTGTTTGCTTTTGCATGTATTTGCAAGTAGAACTTAAATCTCAAAACAGTTCTGAAATCTTGATAAGCCAAAGAATTCTAAAAATCTCATCAGTCTGTCCCTTGAGTTAGTAAAAACAACAGAACATGAGCAATAAATTCCTCTGTCAGTTTGCAGAGGGATTTTGAGCAGAGGGCTCATTCTTTGTAGAAAGTGCTTGGGAAGGGATGCCTGGCTAAATACTAAATGCAATTTATAAACCCTGGGAGAAACAAGACAGGTGTTCTGCCTCAGTAGCATCTGAAAGTTAAACTGCAATGTCCAGGCTGGAAATCAACTCAGTACCTCCTGAAACCAAAGTGGAGATCAGAATAAAACCCTCAATATTTACTATTAGCATTGGTACATTATACAACTGTAGCTTCACAGAGTACAAGGAAAAAACCCAGCACTCCAGCTCAAAGCATTTGATGCCACTGAGTTTTCTGTATGCAAGCAAAGAGTAGTTGTTCCTTTCCTCTTTTTCCACTAACTCCTGCTACCTGCATTATACTTCATACTCAGAATGCTTTTTCATCCACTATTGTGACCTTGACTCATGTCCTTCATATGAATTCTGAAGGGCAGAGATGTTGCAAGAAGACTTCTGCTGAAAGAAGGCTATATTGCCAGATAAAACAAAAAGAGCAGAGATTTTATTCAGTTAATAAAATCTGGACTGTCACTGTTTGATGCTCTGGAAGGACTTCTTTTTCCCTACATCATTCTCCTCCAAGGCCAAAAAGCTCCATGATCAGACTTCATTTTCCATGTTCCATTGTCTTCCCAGCTGAAGGAAGAGATGGCTTGGGGCAGTCTCATTCGTAAGTTATAACGGTAAATGTACTGCAGCCTGTCTTGGGAACTGTTCTAAGAAAAGCTGATCTAAATACCTGGGATTTTAGGTGGGCAGTTTTCCCACTAAGATGGAAACTAAAGTGTAAATTTTCGTCTTTACAGGAGGAAAAAAGTAGTTAGAACCACTTAGAAGAGGTACTTGCAGTTTTCAACTGATCTTTTACAATACAATCCTAAACTTATGAACGGTTTACATATGAATACTGTGTTATAAAAATACATTTGTTACTCAAATATTTTCTAACAAGTTTGAAATGATACACAACATAGAACACATTACACATTTTGAATTTTTTAATAGCCAGTTTATCCCTTCCACCATGTACAATGGGAAGTTCTGACATGGTACAAGCCTAGATATCGAAAATTACTTTAAACATATAAACAGATAACAAGTTTATTTGTTTGTTTGCTTTTTTATTTTTGAGGGTTTTTGGTTGGTTGGTTGTTTTTTGATTTTTGGTTTGTTTTTTGTTTTGTTTTATTTTGTTTTTCACGAATAATCCATCTGGCTGAAACTGCTGGACCTCTGGGATACGTGAAGGAGATTGTGTAGTAGTTAAAAAACAAAGACAAGAGAAATATGCTAACCTTACAGCTTAAAGCTAATATCATAAGTGAAACTTTCTCTCTGTTCACTACCTGACCTGCAAGTGTTCTGGTGATGGCCAGAAAGGATTTGAGAATGCAAATGAATTCAGATGTTTATGGAAGAACAGCTCTGAGAGTCATAGAAAATGCAAAAGACCCAAGGTCACCTTTCAGCCAGATAAACAGAGAGGCTGATTGTGGAATGGCTCTGCTGCATGCTCTGAGCAACTCCAAGTGATATTCCATAGATGTGCCCCATGAAGCAACCAGTAAACCAGTAATTTAACTCCTGCTTGAAAATGAATCAGATTTAACTCACAAAACAGTGTCTTGATTATATGCCGGATGCTGCAAAACATCACTCTGCCCTAATGACGAGAGGAGGAATTCAGCTCTTTGCTGGAGGCATTCCTGTCAGTCAGCATCCAAGATTCCACAGCTATGATGCCATCACATCCTGCTGACAATAGAAATACACCATTCCTCCTCTCACCCACTATTTTTTACTTTTCTTCAAGATGTCTGTGACCCTGAAAGTTTAACTTCATTTTAGTAAAAGCTGGAGCTGAGTACACACTGTTTGGAGTCTGAGAGCTTGGTATCTGTGTCAAACTTCTCCTTGTGCCAATAAACAGATTAAACAAAGGTACAGAACTCCAGAATTTCAAGTGAACCTGACAGTCTCAGCTAGCCTATACACACAGTGATTCTTCTAATAAAACACACAAACCAGCTACTGTGGTTTGCCTTGCCACAGCTGGGGGAGGAAAAGCGTTTTCTGCTATATTACCAGTTTTTGGCAATAAAAAATTTTATCCTCTCTAAGACAAAAAACAATAAATAGAGGAAATCTTTTAAAATTAGCCAAAACACACAAAAATATTTCAATTAATGGAAACGTCTGCTTTTTTCACAGGAGGGAAAGGGAACATTTTAGGGAATTATTAATTACAATAAAATACACTGCTCTTCATGTCAGCAAACCCCTACAGTGTGGATCAGAGAAATAAGATATCCTTTAAAGAATGCCTCCACGAGCTGATGTGGAGGGAGTGGTGCATCAGGACAAGTACCAAATAAGCTTCATAACAATACCGACGCTTCTAAAACTGATTACGATGCACCAAAATGAAAGCATGTGGAGGGTGTAATCAGGAGGAAACATCACTACAGAAACATTGCCCAGGCATGCAGGAATGGAAAGTCAAAACTCAGAATTGAAATTGGTGAGTAATGTGAAAAGTCACAAGAAGGGCTTTTACAGGTAAAATGGCAACCAAAGGGAGAACCAGTGATATTGTGGGCAACTCACTGACACAGGACACGCAAAGGGCTGATGCTCTCAGTGCCTTCTTCACCTCGGTATTTACTGGCAAGCTCAGGCTCCCTGAGCTTCCATGCCTAGTGGAGGGCGAGATGTTTTAGCTACAGTAGCAGAACATCAAAGTAGGGACCACTTCTACAAACCGGTCTCATACAAAAGAGTCGACGGGACAAGATGGGATCCTTCAGAGCGGACACTGAGAAACCAGGTCAAAGCTGTTTGCTGTCATCTTTGAGAAAGCACAGCAATCTGGTAAGGTCCCCATCACAAGAAAAAAGGCAAATGTCACACCTGCCTTCAAAACGCAGAAGAAAGTATACAGAAAACTAAGAGCCAATCAGCCTCACCTCAGCCCACGGAAATGCTACAGAACAAACTCTTGTAGAAATCATTTTGAGCTATAAAATGGTGACTGACATCAGCCAGAATGGCCACCCTTGGCTTGGCCCTGGTAAATATAACCCACCTGCCTTCCAAGATGAGTTGACCGGCTCTGACATGGTGAGAGCAGCAGTACATTGCTTACTCTGCCTTTAACACAGTCTTTGACAACTTCTACGTAGCCCAGCATCCTTGGAAGGTTTGAACCAGGTGAAATTGGACAAACAGGTGGATTAAAAAAATTGACTGGATAAGTAGTCTTTAAAAACAGTGGTCAGCAATTCTAAGTCTTGTTGACAGTTAATTCCAAGTGACATGCTTCAGGAGTTACTTGTGAGAATGACATTGTTCAATGATGGCACTGTTGTCCTGGACAACAGAATGCACCCTCACCAGCTTCAGTGGTGACAGCAAACTTGAGAAAATGACCAACAGGACAAAAGGCAGGGTGGCCATCTGGATGGACCTCAGTACACTGGAAGAATGGGCTGACACGACCAGAAAGCTCAACATGGCTGAAGCCAAGTGTTGCACTCTGGGGAGGACAGACAGCATGGGCAGATGCCAGCTGGCTCAGCAGGAAAATCCCCATGGTTCCGGTGGACAGGTTGGCTGCCAGTCAGTTCTGTGCCCCAACGGAGATGAAGGCTAACTACACCCCTGGCTGCAGTGATGTGAAAAGTGCATATTATATGGCTCTACACAAGATATTTACTACATGTGTTGTGTTAATTGTTGGTGTTGTATTAATATTTTGATAGTATGGTAAATGAAGTTTTGTAGTTAAAATGTAGTTTTTATGTACCAACCACAGGAAAACGTAAATCTTTCAGAGAAAAAAGAATTTACTACTTCCTTATCAGAAGAGACCAATTTCTCCTGCCTTGCTCAGCCCTGTTGACGCCATGGAGATTAAAAGAAGAAAGTGATATTAACCAGAGACAATTCTTTGTTTGAATGGAATTTATGCATCATGTATGAAATGTATGAATATTCAACAGGCTATTGCTTTTAAGAGATAATCCTTTGTTAACAGGGGTCCTTCTTCGGAGCTTTTTTTGCTCGGAGAGGCACCCAGACGTCTGTAACTTTGTTTTTTATTGTCTTGTATTGTCCTAACTCTAAAATTGTTCAATTTTTCACTCTAATTCTATCTTTATAACCATCTTATTTACTATTAAACTTTTAAAATTTTAAAACAAGTGATTGGCGTTTTTCACAAGTGGCAAGATTGTAGCCAGCAGATCAAGGAAAGGGATTATTTCCCCCTGCTCGGTGCTCCTGAGGCTGTGCCTGAGACAATGTGCAAGAGAGAGATCCTGACAAGCAAACTGGCACAAGCCCAAAAGAGGGACTCCCAGGCAGACAGGGGCCTGGAGCACACCATGTACAAGAATCCCTGCAGGAACTGTGTTCCTCCAGTGTGGAGATAAATTAATCTACATGCAATTTGTTAAAGACTGAAGCAGGTACTACAAGGAAAAAAGATTCTTCTCAGAGGCACACAGCAGAAGGACAAGAGGCAATGGACATGAGCTGCAGCAAGGAAAATTCTTGCTGGATCAAGGATTTCACAAAGTAGGTGACTCAGCCTAAGAAGAGGGACTGAGAAGCTGTACAATTTCCATCCCTGGAGGTTTTCAAAACTCAGCTGAACAAAACCACAAGGCTTCCTACGAGAGAAAGATGTCCTAGTTGCCCTCCAGTGCTCTTTCCCGACATAAATTATTTTGTTGATTCCATGAGTATAAAACCAGCATGGATGAGTTCTCTTCTAACTTCACACTGGTTTTAAGTCAATATTATGACTGCTGCCAATTTACATATGCATTAGAAAACCCCAAATCTGGCCTGCTTCCGCAGCAATGAGCTTCCATATGTTGGTAGAAAGAAATGGAGAGAAAATTTCAGAACAACCTGTGGTCCTCATTAGATAAATTTACTCTTGAGGTTGCAGAATGTATCAACCATAAAGTGAGGAAGTCAGTTCCAAGCAACTAGAAAATATCAGAATCTGCTCCTTTTCTCTTTACATACAATGCAGACCCCCTGCAACCAGACAGTGAACTTCCTTCTCAAGAAAGATCTTTTGGGAAGAGTTTTTGAAATTCAGCCCTCACTTCACTACTCTGCATCCGCATAGCAGCGTGATGTTTCCAAGTTAAACACTGCTTGCCATTTAAATGGATAACAAGTAGCACCACAGATTCCCAAAGTCAAATACAAGACAAAGTGTAACAAATTGTAAGCTCCTGATTCACCAACTAGAAACATATCTAAACGCCAATAAAGGAACTGCTTAATTAAAATGATGAGGTGTGACTCGTGTTTGCAGGAAAATGACGATGTAACAGCTGGAATGGCTTCTGCTCTTAGCTGTTCACGTCACCCCTGTGGCAGAGGCTGTGGTCAGCTCTGCAGGAGTGGCTGAATGACATGTGCATTCCTGCCTGAGCACTGCTTTACAGCCCAGCTCATTTCTCTAAACTGCAGCCAGCAGCAGCCTCTGGGAGAGAGGCAGGTAAGGAGCTGACAGCATTAACCACTGTCCCAGATAAATTCTTAGGAAAATAGGTCAGAGCCTTCACAAGCACACAAGCAAACACTCTGCACAATCACAGGCTCAGTGACAATCTACACAGAGAATGTGCGGCTCAAACAGTTCAATAAGATACCCTATAAATTTGAGGCCAGGAGTTTGTTATCACCTTTATTTAACCACGTTTATTTCCTGCACAGTGAAAGCATATAGCTAACAGTCCTTCTTGGAAAGAACCGCCTATTGAAAAGTAACTATATATCCATACAGATATGTATTTATATACATGTAGAAGATCTGCATGCAAGATTCCTACATAGATCAGATGTGCTTACTGCTTCAATTTTCTCCTAGAACAAATATTTTGTTTCAATGAGCACATTTAGACACCAGCAGCAGCATCACCAAGGCAACAGGGAGCTCTCTTAGGGCTGCAAACCTTTCAAAGAACCTCAGAAAGTTAGGGCTGCAAACCTCCTTTAAGCCACACAGCAGCACGTTCAGGGAATCCATTCAGCACTGCAGTTGCATTAAATGACACCAGTGCTCTGATGCAACACAGAGCTGACCAAAGCAGAGCTATTCCTTTAAAGCCCCCAGTCATTACACTGCTCAGCCAATCCTCCCCAGGTGACAGCTGGTGAGTAGGCTGTGATGCCAAAGGTAACCCAACAATTTGCACGACTCTCAATGGGATCAAGCTATTTTTAATTTTTATCTAGACATATCTCAAATACAAACACTGGCAGAAACTATTAAATCCATGCAAATTTACAGACAACTCCTGAAAAATTTTCAGCTGCCTCGCTTCAGATTTATTTGTCTTTCATTATCGCAGCCCCAAGAAATTGTCAGTCAAAACCTGCTAGAATAGACATAAAAATTACATTAAAAACAAAACAAAACAAAAAACCAAAAAAAACCCACTAAGAAGTGAAGAAGTGATCAAATTTCCAAGGATCATCTTTTACATGCTTACCTGCTGGCTCTATGCCTTCACCCTGGATCTCCTCCAAATGAGGCAGCAGATCCCTGCAGACAGTCTGTGCATCTGTAAAGGTTCTAAAAGCAAAGAGAAGTACTAAGATAGTTATCCAGGAGAACTAGTAGGATCTACTACAATCAACATACAAATATGCAATATAATGTATCAAAAGGTAAACAAAAACACAAGCAGGTGGAATTAGAAAGCTCAGAACTATCAAATACATTTTGACTCTTGCAAACTCTACTATGACGTAGTTAAATGGAAGTGCCTTCACCCTAAGGATGACATTCTTTATTTCATGCTTTTGGTTTCAACATCATGGAATATACCAGATGAAGACACTAACTCTGAACCTCCACAAAGAGGCCATGAACCATACAACTCTGAAGAATGAGTTACCAATCTTAACCCTGATCATACTGACACTGCTAACATCACAACACCTTGTACATTGTCATTGTTGATATCTGTTGAAGGTCTGAAGTCAGGGGATTTTTTAAGGCCAGGAAGAGAAGGCATTTTAGTTAATAATAATAATAATAATGACGTTTCTCAAAAAATTCACCAACACAACAAATTATCATTAACACGTGGATGAAATTAGCTTTTCCTAAAAGTAAACAGACCAAGTTTAAAGCACAAATTCCAACCCAAAAAGTCTGTAAGGTGACACACAGCTAAGAATTCCATGAACAAAATATCTAACTAATGAGCATTTAGAAATGACTGAATATAGCAATGCACTGCAGATTATTCATGAATAGCAGCATAAAGATTTTTAAATTTAATTGATTTCATTTCACAGAACAAGTGGTGGGAATCAGCAGCCTTTAGAGACTAAGAAGAAGCTAGATTTACTTCATTCCTTCTCCACAGGTACAAGAGAAGTGTCCCGAGTGAAGCTCAGGAAGTCATTCCCCTCCACAGTGTAATAAATTAACTCAACACGTAGAAAAAGAAAGTTGAAACTATGCCCTTCACAGCTTTCAAATAAATAACCACCTCAAAAGCAGTTTTTACACCGTGGTGACAGGGAGCAAACAGCAGGACCAAACACTACATCAGGTACTATTTCCCATTTAACAACTACACTTGTAAAATACTTATATATGTGGGACACTCCTAGGATTTATTATTGTTAGTCACAGTGAAATTGAACTGTAAAACAGCCTTAACCAAGCTGTATCTCCTCTAAGAAGGCAGCAGACTGTGTAACTCTTCACCTCTCAAAAGTGACAAGCACAGTTCTTTTCCTGCCTCGCTCCTCCCCACAGGTCCCCTAGGAGCAGGCACAGGTCACAAAAGCAGCTGAAGGAAAACAAGGAGTAATCCCTAACCTTGCCTGTGAGGATATTTACTCTCTTGTTAATGACATAATGGCACAAAACATAAAAGGGCTTGTCTGATAAGCAAAATGAGGCTCTGAAAATAATCACTGGCTTGCTGAAGGTGGATGCTGATGAGAAACTGAGTAATTTAAATGCAGAAGGGGATTATCCTGCATTTTGAAAGGTAAGCATGTGTTTGATATGTGGAAGAAATGGTGACATAATGAAGCAGGATTGCAAAGAGAGAATGACAGACCAGGAAGACTTATTTGGGAATAAAATGAAAATGAAACATCTGAAATAACTTAAAAACATACATTTGTCTGCCATCTCAAAGCACTTGATATAATTCTTAATTCTTTTCCTATTTTAAAGAAAAAATATATTTGATGTTTAGCATCCAGTGGAACTTTTTCTTTTAAATAACTTGTGAATAATAGAGCTTTTTATTATTTTACAAAACAAATAAACCAAAGTCTTGGTCCAAAGATAACTGAACATCACTTTTGATGAAAACAAAGAGCAGAAAAGCCTTCTGAATAACACAACGCTGATTAGTAATGTATCAAAAGAACTTCATTTGAAGATACCCAAAACTTTAATAAACATCACTAATGACTTTTCCCAGATTAATATCTCTTTAATTTGCTTTATTTTTATCTGTTATAGGATACTGGTTCTGTTTACATGATATACTCTTTATAGCAAAACAGCCAGCCATCATCTGAACTTCTGGACTCCCTCTGGTAATGCTTCAATGTGCCAAAGTTCCATGAGGATCCCGACATGCTCAGTATCCAAGTTGGTAACACTAATGCAACACAGTTCTTACCTGTCCCCATGAATCAGGCAGCTCATTTGAGAGTGAGGGGGGGGTTTTCTGCCATAAAAGTGCAGTTAAGAAATTTTCTCTTCCATCAACAATTTCTGTGTATATTCAGAACCATTGCTTCTGAACATAAGAATGAATGTGGCTTTGATGACTCTACTTTAACTTTTTATTAGGACATCTTCTTTAACCTTTTAAACTTACTTACTTAAAAATTAAGTAAATATCCAAGAATGGTTATGGTATCTGGAATTGTTCAAGACTGAACTGAGCAGAATTTGGTGGGGCTGCCTGGTCAAGAGCTTACTGAGCATAAATTGCAACAAGGAGAAAAAGCACTGCAGAACCACGGCGTGGTGCCAAGATGCCCCAGCGAAACCAAAATGCTTTGGATATCTGGACTTTGGCTCTTAAATTTTTTTTATTAAGATTGAGGTTCTGCATAAATTATTCAGTGTTAGTGCAGGGCCAGCATCTTCCAAAATCCAGCTACCAGTTTAAAGATAGACTGTCTATATCTGATTTCTGCAAGTTTACAAATCCGAAGGTAATACGCAAAAACCTCTACAAATTACACAGAGCAAGAATTTAACAGTAGAGGTCACTTGAACAAGTCAATTAAGACAAACTGAGATAATATTCCAAAACATTGACCAGCTAACCAAACTAACCAAAGCGTATTTCTGTGTAACTCCATTAGCATGGGTGATTTTTGAATGACAGTATTTCCTGACGTAATTTGGCTTTAATTTCAAGGTACCGCTCCAGCAAACATGATCTCACGGACTGCCTGAACTCAACACACTGCCCTCATGTGAGACAAAAGCACAGCTTAGGCTGGCTGGCTTATCCAGAGGTTTGGGGCAAAGCCCAACACTGCCCAACCCATCCGCAGCTCCCACCACTCCCCTGTGCCCCTGGATGCTGTTCCACGCTGAGGCTGTTCTCACACACCAGGCCAACCTGAAAAGCAACAATCTGAACGTTCTCTAAACTGGAATAAAAACCCTCTGGGTTTCCATGACTGTAACAGCTCTAGTGAGATTTATCTTTGCAACCCAGTGGAAGGAATGTGTGTGTGAGGTAAAATAATGACTGATGCAACTGACAGGCTTTCCTGCTAGGCGTGAGTCACCAGAGGAGAAGCATCCAATCTGGATTTGCTGGCATAGTTTTATACACTGGTTTTATCTGAGTGTATTTGATAGCAACCACTGAATACAGTATCACTGGGAATTAGAATTTCTGCTTACACCTCATGCTCTAGGCCAAATACAGTCAGATGTTTGCTGCCCTCTAAATTGTTTCCTCATAGTAAAATCTGGTGAAAATATAAACAATAAAACTGAAGAGAATCTATAAGGTCAGTCTTTAATATGATAATAAACAATTTTCTCCTTTGGAAAAAAACAATTTACAGAAACTCTGACTTGAATAAACCTTACAGGATACATTTAGTGTCCTGCAAAATTAGGTTGTAGCTTTTCTCTCAAATTTAAAACTACGAAATTTATGTTCTAGGGTACATTTTGGTCTTGTTTCTGCAGAGTGATTTATGCTATCACAAACTGCATCAAGAGAATATGAACTGTTATGCAGCCATCATATTATTATGAAATTTAAGGGGAACTTATTCATTAAACAGATTATGTATGGGAGCAAATAAAAAGACATCTCATTCTTTTGGTACTCCTATTCCTTATCCTATTCCTATTGTTCAACTCCTGTAACCTTTTCAATGTTAAGTTTTTACCAGTCAGCTTTCTACAAGGATTATCAAAATTTCAAAAGATCAACTTTTCTCTAGAGAGAGAGTCTTTCTAAAAAGTTGCAAAAATAAGCAGCTTAACAAATAATTACATACATAAATTGTTAATACATTATTCAAGGACAAGGTATTGCTTTAAATTTCAGAATATCTACTCATAACCCTCTACACACATATAGCAAAGTCAAAGTACTTTTACATCTGGAAATCACATTCATAACTGCTCACAAAGAAGACTCAAACAGACTTTTTTTTTGCCATGAAACCAGTGGGTAGTTCAGATCACACATTCACCCAGAGCCATATTCTGAGCTTCCAGACCTGTGCTGTCAGATTCACAATGAAGATACCATCTCCTCCTCCCTTGCTTGGTATTCCTGTTTTGAAGGCTTCTCCATTACACAGCTTCTCCACTCCCACCCTGCTCCTGGATACTGTTGTACCACATTTGAGATCACCGTACAGCAAAATATTTTTATGAATTAATTATTTTTATTCTGGTTTAATGAATGAGACTGTTGAAGACACTGCATTCGTGACATAATTATTGGATAAGCTGAGGTTGTGACACGATGCCAAAGTTTAGAGGAACAGTGTATTTAAGGTTGCAAAGCTCTGGCTGTGGTCAACCATGTTACTGCAGTTCAGGTCCACTTAACTTCCAAAGCTTTAATTATAAAACATGCATGATTGCATGATTTTTTTGCTTTTGTCCTTTTGAAATAAGTTATCCTGCAGACTATCTGCAACAGAGAACACAGCCAATAAGGAGGGAATGCTCAGATACAGTGCCTGTGCAGTGCATACAATTTCTCTGTCCCTTACATGATTTCCTCCAAAAAGCAGTCCCGTTCAGCTTCTCCTGGGAGTGCTCTCACGGCACTGCTTCCAGACTCAGTGGCTCCCAGGAAGGTTCACTGCTGTGCTGCCCTCACTGTGATGATCCAAAGCAGTGCAGCTCCTCCCTCTGCCTTGCTGTTCCTCTGAGCACATCACCTATAAGCTGACCCACCGCCAGAGGTTGCATTCATGTGGCAGTTGGCATGTTACTTCATACTTCTTGCAACACAGTCCCCACCTTTTAATTAAACTCCTTTCCCTGCTTGCCTTGCCCAAAGAAATATTTTGAAAGACACAGGTGTTTATCTTAGGAAGCAACGCGTGCAGATCCCCATTTGCACAAGTATTTTTTTCTCAAACTCTTCTTTGTTGAACTGGCCTTCCTACCTATTAAATATGAATCCTATTTAATACACACAAAAAATAGGCTGAAATATGCATTTTTCCAAGACAGAACCTCATAATAAATTTTGTTTTTATCTTTCACTGCTTGCTTCTTGTAAGGACAACCTAATGAATTCCTTCTCTAAAGCCCTATAGCTTGGGAGTTTGATTACTTAAAGAATCCATTATAAAGGGGATGATAAAACATCCTTCTTCCAATCATCTGTCCATCTGCTGTTTCAGTCTTTGTGACAAGTGTCCTAAATACTGATCTCTGTTCCAACACTGAGAAATTCCCCCCTCCAAGCTTTTGTTGCATGTTCTCCAGGCCAATCCAGCTATATACGTTCCACCAGGCTTACTCTCCATTAGAGCTGCTTTGGGGAGTGTTTTACATCTGCACATTCTTAAAAACTTTTCATTGGGTGTTGGACATTTTCAACAGCTCATTGGGGCATTTGAACTCAAGATGGAATCATTAAGTATTCACCTGACAACTCTTCTGGCAGCAAAAAGCAATGGCTTAAATTACCTACGGGTAATTTAATGCCTGCCTCTGAAAACTGATGATTCTGGCATTTTGCCTAGAGACTTTAGAAACTAAATATCTTCATCTGGATCCCATTCATGAGAAATCCCTTCCCAAATCCCCACGTTTCCTACAAGAGCCAAATCCAGTATTTTAAAACAGAACTCTGGGGACAGATTTTAAGAATAAGCAGAAGACAAAAAATTCAGAATCATAGATCTGACCTAGAGTGCTAGACAAAGACAATAAAATCACTCTGACTTAAATCAACATAGCACCACAGCTTTGATAGCTCAGCATCTAAAGAAAAATCTGTGACTGGCACAGAAATAGCCAAGCAAACACTCTATCTGCAGACTCTGAGGTGCTGTCAACTGTTACCTAAGATATCCCGAAAATGTTTTCTCATTTTTTATGACATATGGGAAAAAAACCCCACAGTAATGACACACCATATTAGTTCTTTAAACCCTCATTTTCTGTAATGTAATGTTATGTTTTTCCTATAATGAGAGTCACGGGAGGTCCTCATGGCCCTTTACAGGACTCTGCTGTCTATTATGGCTGGTCATCTTATTTACTAATTACTCCTCTATTCAAATTAGGGCAATATTATAATACATTCCTTATTAATTCTATTAAAAAGTTCCCCTTTGCCCTTGAAGAACAGGTTAGATTTAGCTGTTAATTGGTTTCCATGCCCTCATGAGACTTAAAAACAGGGCCATAGATCAGCCCAGATATGTTCCTACTCTTGCAAAAAGACTCACCTGATTTGACAATAGTTTTGATTTTTATAGTGCACAAAAAACCAGTCTTTGTCAAATTACTCACTCAACTTCTTCTCTCACAAAGATATATTTAAAAGCTAAAGAAATGCTTAATAAAGAACAAATTACTAATGATAAACAGCTAAGATTTATTTTACCATATAACACAGTTGGCACACACCTTCTAGTAAAACCTATCTCTTTACTTGCAAAAAACAGAACTGAAGCTTTTTTCCTCTTGTTAAGAATAAATATCCTCAAAAATCAGGTCATTTATTTTGGAGAGCAGACCAGTTTTACGGATAGCTGCGAACTTCATGGCTGAATGAGAAGAAAGGAACAATGTAACGAGCCTTTTTTATTCTCCCCCCAGAAAGGCACTATTCAGCAGTTGGGAGCGTACTACAACCCTGCCCTGACCTTGGTACAGATTTTCTGGCTCTGTTCTCCCCCGCACAGCAAAAATCCAGACCTGAAGCAGAAATCTCCCAGCAGCTGTCTCTGTATGGCCATTTGCAGGGAATGCAGCAAAGTTAGGTCACACGGAACTCATTATTTCATCTCTGCCTCATTTTTTTAGGTCTATTCAGCCTTATAAAAGGTCTTTTTTTCCTATTTCCATTTGATACAATTTTATTTTCTTTGTCTAGTCCTTTCTACTTGGACTCCTACTTCCAGCATACTAAAAAAGGGACAGAAGTTTGCTACCGAACTTCAAACCAGGTAAACAACAGCATTTGGCATGGCAACATGCACTGGCATCTCCAAAAATTAACAAACAAAACACAGAAGTTTTATGCCAAGGAGTTTGAATGCATCAAATGTATTTTAAGTTCTAGGGTCTGATATTCTTTCATTGGAAATTCAGAAAAAACCCAAATGCTAAACATCTTTCTAATACAGGAAGGTGAAACTTCTTGTTTGCAGTGCATGCAAACCACAGTACTTTGAAATTCTCATTTAACTTTTTCCTCTAATGAAGAAAACACAGATTTGTTTGTTTGTTTGTTTTTTGTTTAAGCATGTCACAAACAGAAGCATGCATGGGCTAAAATAGGCATTATTACTAACTTAGCAAAATCCTAACATTCATGACTCAGAGTGGATATATACCTATTCTCATCAAAAGTCAAATAGTGGTTTATGGTCTTCGGACAGATTAAACAAAAAAAATTACTATTCTACTACTAACTACATCAGGATTCCAGAGGCAATGACAATACATTCAAAAGTTTTCAAAGATTCCTTAAACTTTTTCCTGTTCTGAAAACCTTAAGTCCTTAAAACCTTAATTGCTCCCCATGATTCTCATTCAGGATTACAAAGCCCAGAACAGAAGAAACCATGATGACAGAAATTATCCCAACCCATTCTTTACCTGAAAGGAACAAACAAATCTTCCAAGAGACATAACAGGCAAGTTGTTCCCTAAAAAACGATGAAGTTAAATTTAACTTACCAGAAGACTAAACGTCATACAACAGTTCATTCTCTGGAAATGGATATTAGTACTTAGCAATGCTGACAAAATTCTAACAATCAGAGGCTAAAATATTTCCCGTGAGATGTCTTGTTCTAATCTTAAGTATAAAAACTCTAGAGATGGGGGATTTCTCTTTTAGAAGATACCATTCCAGTGATAGATCAACAGGTAGAAGAAACAACATGTTCTTTCTCTGCTGCCTAGGGCAGAAAGGAGACAGCATCCAGCAGGATTCTTTTATGTGTAAAAGGTAACATAAACATTAAAATACACTCTTCTAAAATTAACTTCCCCACTCCCACCTCTAAGAGATGGGCTACCCAGTTAAGTTCTGGTGCCTTGGACAGGAAGATGGTCTATCACAAGGATCAATTATTACCTGAGGATTACTACCCCAAATGCAGAAGAGACTAAATAGCCTCCATGATATAAAATAAGTATTATACAGGTGCTTCCCAAATGCCAATAAGATACAAGCAACATAGTCCCTACTCAATGCTGCTATTAGGTTTAAAGTCCAAAGAGGATTTAGCACAGGCAAATAAACCTATCGATAATCTTCATTAACAATTTTCTCTCATTCTAGCCTCAAAAGATACACCTTATTCTTCATTAGATAGTCGAGACACCACACAAAATTCTTGTGGATCTGCACAGTGGTACAAGAGAAACTTAAGCTGGGAAAAATTGGTAGATCAGTTTCTTAAAATAAATGCTCAAGCTACTTTACCCATTTTCACAGCTTCCCGAAACATTCCTTGCATTTTCATCCTGCAATTGTTTTGTGAGAGTCTCTCCACTGTTAGGCATGCTGACAAACCCTGCAAAGCTGGTCACAAATACACTAAAGAACTGTGCAGATCAGGCATAAATGAGCTGCTTGGAGAACCAAAGAAATCAACAGTAACTGGTTATTTGTTAGTAAAAGGAACACGTAATACAAGAGGAGGAGACTACTGCTACAAAAGCTGTTTCTTTCTGATTTTAACATGCTTGAAATGTCGCAGTGCCTGTGAGCTGCTTACCATTAAACTTTCCTTTTAATTCACTTCTCTTTAATTATCCGTGAGAAGAATTTTAATGAGTTTACAGTGCTTTAAGATGCAAATCTTCTCTTTTGCCAAGTTTTCCACAAATTTATTCACACGAGTTGGAGCAATTCTAATTTTACTAAGTCTAGTTTCAGAAAAGAACATTCAATGAAGCTCTTTTCTTAAAGAAAACAGATTAATTACATTAGGAAATGCCTTCAAGTCAATTCTACATATAAAACCCAGTACTGCAACAGCCAAGCACCTTCTCCAGCACCACAACTACAGCAGCACTTCCTGCCGCTCACCAGAGCAGGCCTATGGTATAATATGAAAGTTTCTATACATGACTGAACAAATTACTTCCCGGGACGGAAGAGAGTCCAGTTCAGCTATTTAGGCTACTTCTACATTGGTAAACAAAACAAAAACCAGAGAATGGCTCAAGCTACCCACTGTGAGCACCTTCCCTAGCATGGTTTTGGCCAGTCTGAACTGGCATTTCCCTGGGACAACACTGGGCAGAGGCTGTCACTGGAGATGATAATGACTACTCTGTCTGGAGGAAGAAGAGAGATGCAAGGCATGCTGTGCCATGGCCTTCAGAGCCAGAGAACATAATCTAAAATGTTTTACTTAATGGTACAAAGACAACCATAGTGATTAGGAGTATCTAAGGTAGCAAATATTAACTTTATAGAAAGTGTGGATTTGATTCCAGAGTGCCTTGCACCATATCCAAATGTACAGTTGCAGACAATGCAATTTGAAATGAAAGGAAAATTTGAAGTGAGATACTAAAGGATCTATTCTCAACACCAGAAACACGATTTGAAAATATCTGAACACAAAATGGGGGATATTTCAATGGTAAAAATGTGTCATCATATGCAGCAAAACTCTGTATTTGTCAGGATTGATTTAGCTCCTTCATTTTGGGATAATTCTCCAAACACTTTGTTCCAATGCTTCTCTGCAGAAAGCTACAAGTTCTCTCCCTTGTAACCAACTTTCCAGTAACATAATAAAGAAAACTCTGCTGCAAGAAAACTCTTCTTTTTCTTCTTCAGGTAATCTAAAATGTTTTAGATGCTATATGAAGGAATCTAATTAGAGAACTGCCAATTACCTTGCTTGAGTTGCATCTTGGGTGTTTAGTGGCTGAATAAGAGGCTGGTCTCATGGAAGAAAATGGCTGCTTACTCTGAGTCTTGTACTTCCAGTAAATAAACAGAAAACCTCAAATATATGTGTCTTCTGTACACACTGTGTTTATGAAGGATTTTTCTGTTTTGTTTTTCCTATAATTTTCCTCTAACTAGCTAATGGTTAGCAAATTATTTTGACACAATCAAGCATTCTCCAGCGACAAATCACTCCCCCGGTAACAAGGACAGCTTGTTACTGCCAGGAGAGAAGCCAGGCTGTGAAGTAAGGAGAATTTATCAGCAGGAATTGGTGGAGAAGAGTTGCCCTTGAACTCTCCGTTGTGTGACTGTAACAGAAAATTCACGTGATTGTGATAAACTGCTTCCTGCAACTGTCAGCTACAGTCTTGTCACTTGAACAATAGGCTCATAAATGTCAAGCTATAATAGTTCTACACAGAACTTGCCTTTGTAGTTCTAGCTCTATACAGAACCTGCCTTTGCAGTTCTGGTACATTTCTAGGTTGTCTTCGAGATTCAAGAAATAAATCCTAACAAATGAGGTCAGCAACATATATAGAGTTCAGCAGAAAAGATCTTCCTCTTGAAATGGTTTTTACATGTTGCACCTTACAAGATACTATGATCCTTTTCTTTTATGCTTAGATCTACCTGCATGCAAGTTGCACAAGACTATACTAGACCCAGACAGAATTTTTGTGGTGGGATGGGCTGTTTTTTGCGGCTACGGTTTAAGATTTCTGGGCGTTGACAGGCTCACTAAGCTATAAAGGGATATAAAAGCCAAATGAAGCTCACATACTGTTCACATCCTTTGCTCTGCCATTAGGACTGGTACCTTTCAGAAATTTGCAACTGATACCTCAGAGCTGAAGACACTGTCGCTACAAATTTGCACTGTCACAAGATCCCAAACAGAAACATCAGAGAGGCCAAACCAAAGCCATATTGTTACAAAGGTCAGTGACCAGCAGCACCCCAAGGCAGACCGGCCTCCACGTGGCTGGAGCATGTTTAGGACAGGATGTTTCCTGTTTAATTCACAGCGAGACTATGGAGATGTGAAACTAGCCAGGGCTGTGTACTCCCCCATCTATTTACTTGTAAGGCAAGAAAGTGACTACCACAAAACTTGTATTTACTTAAAATGAACGGAGGGGTGGACTAATTCTGGATGCTCCTGGCTACTCATCCCAGTCGGTTTAAGCAACTGTGTATGATAGGGCCCCTTTTTTCAGTCATGTAACTTATAGTAACAAATAGTGTAAAACAATACCTTTTGGTGCAAGCATGTTACTAAACTGTTAGTTCTATTGTTACTCCCATCTTCTAGCACTGAATCCAAACCAAATCAAAAAAACCTTTACCTCACAACAATCACCAGCAAAGCATCTAATAACCTTTCTTTTTCCTGTTTGAAAGGCTTTGATACATTTCTTTACATAAATGGCATCACTTTATTCATTATTTCAAATCCATTTTTTAGAGCCTGTCATCTTTTCAACTTGCTACTAACTGCAGCCTTCTGCCTGCTATGTTCTGTTAACTACATTTACTGTGATTATATACAGCTCTCTTTTTCCCACTTTCTCATAAATTAAAATTTTCACTTGGTGTCTAAAACATTTTAACTAAAGAAAAAAAAAATTAAACACCACAGATAAACTAAATGAGAGTAGGTTTCGGGGTTAATGCAAAATTCTAAATCCAAACATGTCCTCAAATATTACTGAGGCAAAGCCTCCATTAAGTCTTACTAAACAAGTGAGTCTCAATACATACCTTAAGGATCAACCAATTTATGCTACCTTGGGCCAAGGAGATGATGCTGAGGGCAGATTCCAGAATGAAAAGGTCCAGGCAAGCAACCACTTTTTAAACTCACATATACTTCTTATACTAATTAATTTCTAATGAAGGAATTCAGATTAGAGAAATCTATGACTGCTAGTCACTCACAATACACCACCCTAAAGTAGCTAAAAACACATGCCATCATTTACATTTTTCTTGCAGATACAGATCTTTTACTTTCCATCTATAGCAAAGAGATTTTCCTAATAGTTTATTACTGTAAAAAAATTCCTTTTCATATATTAATTATGGGCCCAGGACCATTAAAGGTTCATTAAATTAATTTGTCATACTTCACTGTTTAACATATATTTTTAATAAGACTAAAACCCATAGCTTAAAAATATTATTTAAAGGATATTTTCCTAAGAAGTTGGTAGAAATTGTGGTAACTTTTGAGATCTGGATGCTTGAAAGAATCCAGCTCAGTACGAAGCAAAGTCTGCTGCGATTCTAATTTCACCTTATAAAGGAAATGCTAAAGCTCTTTATGCACATTTAGCGTGACTGAAAAGAGACACAATCAGTAATCCCTCCGATTCCTGACCTTTTTCTCTGGTGTTTGTAATAACAGTTATTTTGGATACTTCTTGACGAGAATCAAGGGTGTTACAAGAAGCTGCACCTGCAGTTCAGCAGATTGTTCTCTTACCTGTGTCTCCAGGATGCTGCTTTCAACAAGAATGAGAAACAGTAACACAGCCTGATAAAAGAAATGCAAACAAGCAGATTCTAGCAGTGGTTTACATAAAAGGATTAAAAGATAAATGCATACTTCTTGTAGCATATAAAGATGCTGCATGATCCCAAGGTCAAGGGGGAAGCAGTTTTAACTCTTGTTTTGTGCTAACCTATTTCAGAACCAGAGTCCTCTGGTCGTTAAATGAAATAGACTCAAGATCTAATTACTGCCCACTCCCAGTCCAGTCCTGCCTCCTCACAAAGAGCAGAAATTCTCTGCCTGTTTTCCTGTTGACACCCACATGCAAATTTGATATTGTGCTAGTAAAAAGTGAGAAGGTGATCCATGTTACATGGGGCAGGAGAGAAGAAAGGGAAAGAACAGTAAAAGTAATTAGCTGTTCATCTGAAAAAATAGGTAAGTAACTTCTGGTTAGACTGCACAGACTTAAGGAGGCAAGGTGTGCACCACAAGAAGCAGAGTTGGGCATACAAACCCTTGATCACCTGGCAGGTTGAGTGTAGGAACCACCACTGTAACTGCTGAGAAATATGTCTGCATGTGCAGAGACTGTATCACATTTATGACTAATTGTGACAAAATCAGCTGCTGAGGATTCTAACTCTGTTCCATAAATACAGCATTGATAAATAGGAAATGTCTTGATTCAGCTACAGGACTGTATTCCCCTCAGGTATCAGAATGACTGCATCACTCAGATGAGAGTGATGTAGGAGATGCACACGATGATGCAAAGAATATCCATGGAGTGGTATCTCTCCTGCCTTTATAATCTCAGACACCAACCCTTACTACTTTTCCCACTAATTCTTTGAATAAATAATGATTTGACTGTACCAACGGGAACCAAAGATGGAGACAACAAATACTGCATATGAAAGTAAATATAACTTTATAGGTCTCCCTAATAAAATGACAGTAAATTAAGTAGGAGGCTCAATCCTCTTAAGCAAAAATCCAAACCAGCCAAGTTTCTGGCTGTTATTACAAGTAAGAAATGATAACAGTAAGAAACGATCCACCAGTGTGAGTTCTTATTATATTTACCACTATCCACCAACACCTATATGAGGATTTCTACTCACAAAATTATACATTCTTTTTATGACATACTAAAAATGGATCTCTAAAATTCATATGTGCTTTGAAAACATTTCATCTACTGAAGCATTCAGCTTCTACAAAGCTATAAACAGATTTATTGCTTCTTCTAAAATGGAAATATTATGTTCAGAACTACAGATTATACATAATTAATCTTTAAGGTGAAGACCATTATGAGAACAATTTTTTTTTGCCTTAAAAGGAGGATATTTAGTTCTTTTTACAAGTTTACAGAGTAACTTACCATAAATATTTTTAGAAAATAGTTTCTGTATTTTCTTGTCACTATAATTTCAGAACTGCAAAACACAGATTTACATGTTCAACTGCTGATAATTACGCATAGGGAAAATAATAGTTACCAACAATGATTTCTTTCTTGTGGTTTTGAAATATTCTTTTCATTCATATTTTCTGTTGATTTCCTGTAATAAGCTCCCCTACCTTCAGTAAATTTACATGCTTAATATAGGTAGATTGTATTAATTCAATCTTCTCATATTATTTACTTGAAATACAATAGAAAGTCCATTATAATGGCACCAGAGCTCTAAATGCTGAAAAGTATTCATTCAGATCCCACAGTGCTGTTTTTCCTCGCCCATTTTCTTTTTCCCCATTTCTGACTGTTACAAAACAAAACAGGGTCCTCTCCTTCAGAGACATCCTGACTCTTTACCTGGGCTGTGGTTAGCAGGGCAGGGAACCTTTGGGTTACTATAATCACAGGAGATGCTCTGCCTTCATAAAATTATTCCCAGGAATAAGGAACTGTTTCCTGGAATAAAAAAGCAGCTTACAAGCATTTCTATTCAACTCAAGTTTGAGCAAAATTTGTTCTCAGTTCATGCAGTTTTCTGTATTTTTCACTTGAGACTTTTCAGCATTAAGTTGCCATCTTCCATAAAAATGTGCTTTTGCTCAGGTCCACACAAGTACCAGTTATCTCCTTTCCCTGAACAGTAAATAATTAATTGAGGACCTTCAGATACCCGGAGAAAGATGAAAACTATCTCAGCAGGCAGGCCAGCTTGAGGAAAGGACAAATAACAAGCAGATACAAACTTTTAACAATCAGAAACTAAAATATTTCCCGTGAGATGTCTTGTTCTAATCTTAAGTATTTCCAAAAACTCTAGAGATGGGGGGATTTCTCTTTTAGAAGATACCATTCCAGTGATAGATCAACAGGTAGAAGAAACAACATGTTCTTTCTCTGCTGCCTAGGGCAGAAAGGAGACAGCATCCAGCAGGATTCTTTTATGTGTAAAAGGTAATATAAACATTAAAATACACTCTTCTAAAATTAACTTCCCCACTCCCACCTCTAAGAGATGGGCTACCCAGTTAAGTTCTGGTGCCTTGGACAGGAAGATGGTCTATCACAAGGATCGATTATTACCTGAGGATTACTACCCCAAATGCAGAAGAGACTAAATAACCTCCATGATATAAAATAAGTATTATACAGGTGCATCCCAAATGCCAAGAAGATACAAGCAACATAGTCCCTACTCAATGATGCTATTAGGTTTAAAGTCCAAAGAGGATTTAGCATAGGCAAATAAACCTATCGATAATCTTCAGGGCAGAGCAGGGGTGCAGCATTAGCCCAATCTATTTAAAAGGCTCAATATACTGAGGAACAAAGCATCAGGAAAGCCATCTACTAATTAGCCAGAACAAGATATTATGCACAACGTGGGGCAGGTTGTACCAGAGCGCTCACCAGGCTGTCCCAGAGGCGAATTAATGGATTTCACAGGGCAGATTACACCAACAGCGGCATCAGCCATGAGGGGCTTTCTAAACTAGACTGAAGAGATTGCTTCTACAATATAAAGATATAAAATGTGGGGTGTTTTTTCATGTTTTTAACTCCATAGAAGAGTCACATTTTAACCTTAACGGAAAGCTCACCTAAAGCTCCCATACAATAAAGTTATTCTTTTGAAACTTTTATTGAGAAACGGTATTCCCTATATATCTAAAAGCGATAAAGAAGAGGTAAGAAGAGACAGGCATTACCACGTTAGCATAGGTAATAATTTACAGCTCCCGGTACTCCATTGACCGAGTACTGGACTGTACTGTATTCGGGGAATGCCGGGCACGGCCCCGGGGAGCCCCGGCCGGTGTGACCAAGGGCGGCCCGCACCCGGCCCGCACCGCCCTCCAAACACCCACGGCGGAACCCGGGCCGGCCCCGGGGAGCCCCGGCCGGTGTGACCAAGGGCGGCCCGCACCCGGCCCGCACTGCCCCTCAAACACCCACGGCGGAACCCGGGCCGGCCCCGGGGAGCCCCGGCCGTTGTGACCAAGGGCGGCCCGCACCCGGCCCGCACCGCCCTCCAAACACCCACGGCGGAACCCGGGCCGGCCCCGGGCCCCGCCCCCCGCGCGCCGCCGGTGACGTCACGCGCCGCCCTTCTAGACCGTTCCAGCCCCGTGACGTCACGCGCGGCGTCATTCCAGAAGATTCGGCCGGGGCCCGTATATAACCGCGGAAGAGGCGGGGCCGCCGGGATCGGCGAGCGGGCGGCGGCAGCGTTGTTTGCGGCGGAGCGACCGCGTTGGTGAGCGCGGCCCGCGGAGCCTCGGTGGGGCGCTGGGCGGGATAACGCGGGGGTAACGCGAGGGTAACGCGAGGGTAACGCGGCGCGTCCTCCCACAGGCACCCACCATGGTGAAGGAGACGGAGTACTACGATATCCTGCAGGTGAAGCCCAATGCCTCCTCCGAGGAGATCAAGCGCGCCTACCGCAAGCTGGCGCTGAAGTACCACCCCGACAAGAACCCCAGCGAGGGCGAGCGGGTACGCGAGGCTGCGGGCCGGGACTGGGCCGGGGCCTGTGGGCCACCCACCGCGGCCCCTGCGGGAGGCAGGCCCCGTGCGGCCCTTCCGGCGGGCCGGGGCTCAGTCGGGCTCGCCGCGGGCGCCGCCGGGCCCTGGGTTGGGCGGCCCTGCAGGTAGAACTGGAGGCCGGTGCACGGCCGCCCGCGGGGACACCGCGGGTCCCCCGTAGACAGGCCGTTGTTAAATCCGGCGTGCACTTAATCGTAGTTCAAATTCTCCTTTGCCCCACCCCCCCATCCCTCCCCCTAGAACGTTGTGCCGGTACGTGAAGGCTCCTCTACTTCCAGGTCTCTATTCAGACCTGTGAGCCTGACAGCAGGCCTGACGGCCTAGCTGTGGCAAAGGGGATGTGGCATGTCTTCTTTTTGTATGTGCCAATGTACGGGTTTTGCCGTAGTTACAGTGGAAGATCATCCTTAGAGGAGCTGATTAAAACAGGCAAACCTGGCAGGATTTCTAGTGTGTCAGTGGCCACTGTGCTGTCAGACGTTGAAAAGGCTGGTAGCAGATCCAGATGCCACCGCTGTTGTGCTGGATGGATTTGTATTCCTGAGCAGGATGGGGTTTTTTCAGAGAAAAATGCTAATGCAGATGTCCAAGGTAACTATCCCCTGGGAATCACTGGGCTGCACATGGGTGGACTGCTTACAAGAGAACTATTTTTACATGCTATCAGCACAGACCCCCTTAGCTGCCTGTGTTGGCTTGGATGATAAATGAGCACCTCAGCTGAAGAACTATGGAAAACATGAATGATGGGATTGTTTATCTAAAAGCTGGTCTGCTAATACCTTAATACAGGAATAGAAGGTCCATACTTGCATCTCTAGAATACTAATTTACAGAACTCAAACAGTAGCCTAGTCAAAGGTAACCTTTTCTGCTTTTATTTTGGGCCTAGTTTTTTTTTGCTTACTCCACTTTATATTGCCATGGGTAAATGAAGTTTAAAATGGAAGTAGTCATTCCAGTAATAGCAAATTATATTTAAAAATTCTGTTGGTAATCTTAGTAATGGGAAATTCTTCATAGCTGTTTAAGAAAATTCCTTAATAGTTTTGTTAAAGTGGGTGTTTTGATTTGTATCTAAGTCCTTGTTTTAGTGATGAGTAAGCAACACTGGTGTCTGGTCACATAAATCTCTGTTGTAGCTGGATGTACCAGCTCAGCAGGCATGGAGGATCCCTGTGTAGCTCTAGGCTGATGAGCACTGCTGTAGCCATGAGCAGCTGGGCACCTGCAGGACTTTAGGGATAGTGCCTTACTCCTTTCTAAATGGATTTGTTAGAGGTTTTAATGGTTGTTGCAACTACCACAATAAACAAAATGTAGTTGGCATACACTTATAAGTTGGATGTGACTGAATTAAGCCCACTTAAAACATGGGAGGAGGGGGGAGAGGGAAGGGGTGGTTTTCCTGGACAAAAGTGTATTATTATAGTCTTACGCAGGGAGTTTCCTTTTGGAAACAAAAGCGACAAAAGGGTGCTGTAGTGGCTTGATCTGTAGATGGAGTTGTATATGAGAGGGCTACTTTTTCCTCTTGGTCATAGTTGTTCAGAGCTTCTTTTTTCTTTTTAGTTTAAACTTATATCCCAGGCATATGAAGTTCTGTCGGACCCAAAGAAAAGGGACCTCTATGACCAGGGTGGGGAGCAGGCTATTAAAGAAGGAGGCCTGAGTGGCGGCAGCTTCTCTTCACCCATGGACATCTTTGACATGTTCTTTGGTGGTGGAGGCCGAATGAATAGAGAGAGAAGAGGTACACAGTTCTAAACAAGTTCTAGAAACTCTAACCATGCACTTAAGCATAAAACACACCTGTGCTATGGTACTGCTGTTCTGCTGAGTGTACATAGCGTGGATATTACTTGTTACAACAATAGAATAAGTAAACTGTTTTTTCTAGTTACTCTAGCATTAAGATTCTAATGAAGTAGATAACGTGGCTTGGCCATAGCCATTTTTTTGCTAAATTCTGTTTATTTTTTGTTGGCGGGGGAATGGGTAGTCTGTAGGGGAGGGGGAAACATGAGTAAGTCAGCAGTTAACTTAGACCTGTTTAAGTTACCTTTTTCCAAAACTGCCTCACTTGCTCATATGCTTTTGGGCAACTTGCTTCAAAAGGACACCATCAACTTAAACTTCAGTAATTTTAAATCTCATGAAAATATTTGGGAGAAATTACATGAAACTGAGTACAGTGTGCTGCCAAAAGCATGCTATGATTTTTGTCTTTTCCATGCCCAATGCCTGTTAAAGGAGCAAGTGGTAACTTGCTGTAAGATCTTTGAAATTACCCTATGAAGTGGCATGGAAATTCATAGGCAGGCATAATAGCAACTTCTAAATTGACAGATCTGAAGCTGGTAGTGTCCTTGCATATTGCTGTTTCAGTTAAGCTTATAAAATTAGGAGTAGGAGCAGGGATAGGGTGGCTTTAATGATGCTTTGCTTAATTACAGCTCAACTTTTATGTTTGGACGTAAATGGGTGGAGCTTAGTGGAAGCTGATGGAACGGCACATGCTTTTAAGGGGGCTGAGTTGTGTTCGAAGTTTGTCATGAACTTTGCATTTCTTCAGTGAGACTGTGCATGAACATTTGTCTTCGAAAGAGCTGAACAAGTGTTAATATTTCCCTTTTGTTTTTCTAAAGGCAAAAATGTCGTGCACCAGTTAGGTGTATCTCTTGAAGACCTGTATAATGGTGTTACAAGGAAACTGGCACTGCAAAAGAATGTTATTTGTGCAAAGTGTGAAGGTAAAAAAAAAAAAACAACCAAAAACAAGTAGTGGCTTCAAACCCCTCTTCAAATTTTTTTGTATATGTTCATGTGGATTGTAGGGGGCTGAGGAAAAAAGTCTGAGGATTTTCTTACTTTTCTCTCTCCTTTTTCTTTGCCTGATCCCTGAAAGTCTGCCAGAGTATTTAATTCTTACTTATGCTTATCCAAGAATTTGTCTCTCAACCACAGTGTCACTAAATGATTGTTCTAATTGCAAACTAAAACTCATGGGGAGTTGCATAAAACTCACGGGGAGTTGCAGTTAGGGGTACCTAAATTAAAATTATCTTCACCCAGAACCTGGACTTAAATGTCTATTCTGTAAAACTTCTCTAATTGCTGTAGGTGGAAGTCCAGCTTGTGTCATGTTACTAATTTTACAGTTAGTAAGTACTCCCTAATGACTGGTCCTCTTTGAGGTAAATTTTAATAAGATCTTGTATCTTAGTACTCTGTTAAATATTTAGTAAACAGATTCTTTTCCAAGTATTGATGGAATGTTTATGTCTTGAATTTGGTATGCTGACAGGTCCTTGGAAACCTGGATTTACTGGGGGGTGGGACAGAGGCTAATACCATAAGCTGTATAAGCATTTTTCTGTAGAAACCTCCAGCTTGTGGGGCATGTTTTGTGATGGCAAGTCAACTCCATTACTGAATTACTCTTAAGTTACCCTAAATATGCTCTGGAAACCAGTGAGTTCCAACCTGACTACTGCAGTTTTTTAGACTGAAATACAATTCAACTCTTTTGTCAAAGGTTATGGCGGAAAGAGAGGGGCAGTAGAAAAATGTCCTGTGTGTAAAGGAAGAGGGATGCAAGTTATAGTTCAGCAGATTGGACCTGGCATGGTGCAGCAAATCCAAACTGTGTGTCCAGAATGCAAAGGCCAAGGTGAAAGAATAAATCCGAAGGACAGGTGTGACAACTGCAATGGCTGTAAGGTTGTAAGAGAGAAAAAGATCATAGAAGTTCATGTTGATAAAGGTAAGAACTGTATTTTTGTACTGGTTCCCTAATAATAATCTATAGTAGTCTATAGTTCTGCAGAGAATAACTGGGTTTCTTCTCTTCAGGTATGAAAGACGGTCAGAAGATAGTATTTCATGGAGAAGGTGACCAGGAGCCTGATTTGGAGCCTGGTGATGTCATAATTGTGCTTGATCAAAAGGACCACAGTGTCTTTCAGAGACGAGGGCATGACTTAATCACAAAAATGAGAATTCAACTCTCGGAGGCCTTATGTGGTTTCAGAAAGACAATTGAAACTCTGGACAATAGAGTTCTTGTCATATCTACTAGGCCAGGTAGGTCTTTTAAGAGTTCTGATAGTATGTAAACTACCAGCTGCTTGCCCGTTTAATTGTACCTGGACTGGAGGTTTTGGGGGAGATTGTTCTATTTGGGTTTTTCTAACCAGATGATGGAACAGGTTCATGGGGCAGTCATTTAATGTAGCTGGTTCTTTGTTGTTGCTGCTCTTTCTAAAACATGCAGAGTTACAGCTAAAGCTGTCACATGCTTAATAAATCTCAGTCCTAGCTGGTGGATAGCCAGGAAAATATTCAAGAGGCAAGAATCTTAAATTCTACTTAATTATCTGTTCCTTCATCCTGAAAGAAAAGCTGATTTCTCTTATAGCAGGGGAAATAGTCAGGATGGCCTTAGTTCTGTACAGCTTGGGTTTAGTTCTTTCCTGTGAATTGGTTACCATCTCCCTAAGGTGCCATGAGAACACTGCTTCTGTACAGCCCAGCCCTGTGTGGCTGTGAAATGCCTGCCCCATCACAGCACCCCACTTACAGCTCTTGCCTCCATAGGTGAAGTGATAAAACATGGTGACCTAAAGTGTATTTACAACGAAGGGATGCCTGTCTACAAATCTCCAATGGACAAAGGCAGCCTGATTATACAGTTTTTGGTAAGCTGCATGCTTTTCTGTAGCCAGTATACTCATGTTTGTATATGAATAAATACTAACTTTTAAAAATCTGTAAAATTGTAGGTCCAGTTTCCAGAGCACTACTGGCTCCCAAGGGAGAAACTGTCTCTGCTGGAGGCTCTGCTTCCTTCACGAGAAGATGTTATGGTTACAGATGAGATGGATCAGGTAGACCTTGAGGATTTTGATCCAAATGAGCAAACCTACCGTAACAGTGCAGGAGAAGCGTATGAAGAAGATGAGGAGGGTCCAAGAACAGGAGTACAATGTCAGACATCTTAAAGCAAGGTGGAGTGGATATCATCTAAGATGTAAATTTTCACAATGAAAACTGCATGGCTGTAATAGCCACTGCTTGTGGTTTTTGTGTTCAGCAAATTGAGTTGCTGCGCTGTCAGTATCACCTTTTTGTAACTAATTTATATTGTGTTCTTGTAGTCTTTCTATATAAAGCAAATGTCATACAGCTGAGAACCAGCTGAGTTGGTATGCATTTTCCTTGCTGTGAAGGTTCTCAATTTATTTCACCTGTGCTATTTCTCTAAGACTTCAGCAATATCGATAGAGGCTAAGTGGAGTGTCTTATGTAAATACTTTCATACTGGAAATTTCAGAGAATAAAACATAGCAGAATAACTTCTAATAAATAGTACTTCACCTTTTTCATGCTTCTCTTGTACTTTCTAAGCCACTCTAGAACCCCCTTTATTTAAACAAGTTCTAAGCTCAGATTCCTCTCATCTAGTCTAATTATTCTCAATATTCAATTTTGTGTTAGCTGCACCAGTTATGTGTCTTATTTTGTATTTCAGAAGCATTTTGTTGCATGCCCTCCTCTTTGCCTCACAGCTCTCCTCCTTGTGTTCTGTGGGTCTACGGTACCATTCCTTCAGCTGCCTCTCTGTGTGTGACCTAAGGGTTACAAGCTCTCCTCTAATGTGTTACATAGAAGCAAATACTTCCAAATAAAAGTTTGACCTTTCAGAAGCCCAAGCTTTGTATTTCAGCCTTCCCTAGAAAGGGTTTTTACTTCCTCCTAGGCATTGTATACTTGTGCCTTAACTAAAATGAATAAACCAAAAGCACTTGCATTTGGGTATACTGCTGCTGTTTTATAACATGCATGATACCACAATACAGTGATCCCATTAAAGCTTTTTTCCCTTTTACCTATTTTCTGGTAGTGTTTGTTTTAAGTCAGGGTTGGAAAGAAGTGGTCCCCATTAGTGAAAGTAAACCATGATGAATGATCGATGTCCATGTACTACACGATTGTTGAAACAGGTGTTCAGCTTAAGTGTCCTCTTGCACTCACTGGTGTAGCACCAGGACAAGCCAAGGCTGTCATTTCCCACATCTATAACACAGCCTCAGTCGTTTTCCTTCTGCTAAAATAAGCTGCTGTGACACTTAGCCCATGCCTTCCAGCTCTGGTCTATTTATGTTTAAAGGCAGGGGCGATTAACTGAGCCGTTACTTCACCCATGACTACATATTTCCAAAAATACTTTTTTTTCCAAGAATTAGACAAAAGGACTTGAAACTGTAGTTTTTATTTTAAAAAAGTAAGACTTTCTCTCATGCTAAACAAAATCAAAATTAGATATAAACGTATCTGGTTTTGCAGATCAATATGAAATGCTTTTATCATATTAAAAAATTACACAGGACAGTAGCAGTCCCTTGAAACTGCTACAAGAGATTACTGAAGCATCTGAGTCAAAACAGTTAAACAGGACAGTCATAAATATGAATTTCTTGGTCATCACCAACAGACACAATTTTGGACCCACTTCCATTGTATTTCACTCCCCAAACCTGTAAATAAGACATATGCAAGTTTTTAGAGAGAGGACAAAGAAAAAGAATATTCATGGCAGTCTTACAACAGGCAGTAGAGAAAGGATTATTGAAAAGTCACCTGAGGAGAACTCGTGCAGTTCTGGGTTTTGCTTCAACAGCTCAGGCTGCCGAAGCAGAGCAGGACACTGCCCTCTAGCAGCCACTCCCACTGACAGTGCGTTACACAAGCCAGATCCTCTTACACTTGCTCCAGCTGGCATAAATAACCCAAGCATTTTCTCTCTTGCCCATCTGCACCCCTTTATGAGAACAGTATTTTACAGCGCAGGAAAGCAAGAGAGGAAGTATTTGTCATGCAGACTGACACATTATGACAGACAGAAAAGTGACCTGGTTTATCTTTGAGCTCTCTCAGAGAACCATTGACCTACCAGTGCAAAACTTAGAAAAATTCAGGTCAGTCCTCTGATTCAAGGCAGTTTCACAAGCTTTCAAGTGACACCCATCTCCATCAGAATGACATCAGGAAGGGTGAAGGCTACCCAGTACATATTAATGTGAAACGCTGACCGGGTGTGCTGACAACAGTGTATTTTGGGCAATCTTGTACGCTGTTTTGCATTAGTACCCAAACAGCATTCCCAGTAGCTGATATACCTCTGTTTGCCACAGACTGAACGAGATTATGCTCAACAGCTGAAACAACAGGGCAAATGAAGTCTCACTTGGTAGTTTAATATTAAAACCCCCATAGCTAGAGATAACTGAAAAGAAGGTTACCAGCAAGAAAGTGCTACAGAAGAAAACATTCAAATAAAATCTGGAAGAATAGTTGTTTCTTGCTCAGTGATCCATTAAAATATAACGCTGTTGTGTTTATCACCTGACATTTGGACAAAGAATAAATGGATAGAAACCGAACTCCTTCCCTCACAGGTAGCTATCACTGAGCAATAAATTAAAAATCCACAGTATTACAGACATTGGAGGAGGAAAAACTCCCAAGTTTCCAGGCTGCTTTCAAGCATGTGTTTAGGTAATTCCATTCTTTTCAATACGTATTTCCGCCTTCACACATGCACATGCCATGTAAGTCACGGGAATAAAACCAGAGACAAAGGTAACAAAAGAGTCTGGTGAGACTTTGGCCACTCAGGATTGCCTTTATCTGGGCCTGAAAAATGGTAGTTAACTGGAAGAGATCAGCGTATACACTTGGGAGTACTAGGTCAATATTAAGTGCTAAATAACCACAAATTCTGGAATTTCATCATAGCAAGCTAAAGCTGCATTAGTGCAAGCCTGGAGCTGCAGCACCAAGGTGAAGCACAAATGTGCACAACTACACAAGCTCTCCTGGAAACATGGTGGCTTAGGGAATAGCAGCCCTACCTGATCTTGGTGGTCAAAGAAAGTATGGACACAGGTCCTCGTTCCAGCATCCCAAACTTTTACACTTTTATCAGATGAGCTGAAAGAAAAATAGTACTGATCAATGTTTAAATTAATAGATTAACTAAAGCTTAATGCAAACATTAAAGGGTTTCATATGGTAGACAGAAGAAACCCATGAAATTCACCCATCAAATACAGGGATGAAGTAGCAAAGGACTTCATCTTCTTCCAGGTTCCATTACTTTTAAAATAATGTTTCAACATCCAATGAAATTTCTGTTACATATCCTGGAAATTCCTGTTACATATACTTGGGCCCCCAGCTGCCTCAGCTGTTTTAAGACTTAATACTGAAGTTCAAGGAGATTAATGTACTACTAGGTTTAGGTTGTAATTCTTGATTCAACAGCATTTTTTTCAGCTATTTAGACTCAAACTGCCCTTCCCTTAGGTTAGGTGTTTTTCACTTGTCAGGAACTACACTGCAGGGATGACTTTGCCAAATGCTCTCACTACAGCTGGTATCACATCATAGATTGGCTCAAGCCTTTAAATTTTGTTATTTCATTACAGATCCCACTGCAATTTGTACACATTTCATTTTTATGATCCATCTCCCCTTATAAAGTCATATTTTTTCAGTAATCATAATTAAAAATCCTCTATACCTGGAAACAAAATGGGTATCATCGGGACAAAACGCTACATTTAAAACCCAGGATCCATGACCACTTAATGTACCAGCCAAGTTTGCATGTTGCCTGTGGAAAGAACACGTTAACATTTGCTTTGTGAATTCCAGGGAAAAAGTAACAGGAACATACTCTAGCTAGTGCAACCAAGAATGGTTCAATGGAAGGTGACTTCTGGACATTTGTTCACCCAAGCTGAACTGGTATTACAGCAGATTCTGTTTTTCTATTTCAAACAGTTAACATAAAGAAAAGTCACTAAGAAGATACACTGGTGGGCAAATAGTTTCACCAAAGCCAAAGCAATGCAGGTTTAGGGGGTGAAACTACTGAAGCAGGGCCTTCAAGTATTGCAATTATTGCCAAGGTATTGCAAGATGCATCAGAAATAGGTCAGAAATACAATTTCTTGCATACAGAACAGATGTTTAGGAAGGGTGAACACAAGCTCACAGGACAGATACACAGAAGAATTAGCTTATTGCCTACAGGCAAATATGAGGAAAGTGATTTGTTTTCAAGTTACGGCTTTCTTCTACCTCCACACTTTAAAGAACTATCTATGGATGTAGTATTTTATGATTTAAGATTATTTATTACATAAAAAGTCATCAAAAGCTGAAAGGAATTCTGGAGAGTCGAGGGTGTGATCTATGTTTCACAGTATCAGCCTCTCTAAAGAGTTACTCTCCTGCCAGCAGGGCTGAGAGTCCCCACTCACACGTCGTAGATTTTGATGTAGCCGTCGTCGGAGGCGGTGACGAGTAACTGGGAGTCAGGGGAGAAGGTCAGTGAGCGGATGGGCATGGCATGGCCTGCGGGCACAGGGACACAGATCAGAACTGGCATTTCTCTCACTAATGCCAGCACTCAGCAAGCTACGCCACAACAGCACTGTCTGCTCAGAGAGAGCAGCCTCTGAAGCCTCTTTCTCTCTAGAGGCTTCTTCCCGCAACAGATAATGGAAATGGACAGCAGTTCTCAGCTGTGACTGTTTAGGCATGTCTGCAACACAGAGTATCTAATTTCTTTCAGCTATGGATCTTTATTAGAAATTATGTCACACTTTATAGTATGATTGCATATTTAAATGATTGAGGTTTTGGTTACAGCTGGGCAGAAACTGCATGAACATTAAAAGCCCGTTTATCTGTTAGAAAAAATGCATGTCTTCTACAACATAAAATGTTCAGTTATTTTTTAGAACAGCAAAAATGTGCTTTAGAACAAACACCAGAAAAAACATATACATAGCAGCAGACATTTGGCTTGGCTTCATTCCCTTGTACTTTTCTGCAATACAAGGAGCTACAATTTAAGAATGTAGTTTAGCATTACTGACTCTATCTTTTACAAAAGGCATTTATGATGCAAGCCTGAGTTTACAGTTTGTTCTAACATTTTAAGAGGTTTAGGTTAGAGCACACTAAAAAACTAAATACTGTCTGATGGACAAAGATGTCAACTCACTTTTGCCATGGTTGTTGTACTTTATTCTGACTTGCATTATTATCCTTTAATTTTGTCAGAAATGAGGCCAGAATTTGGGTACTGTAAAAAAACAATACATACCTTCTAGCGTGTGCAGAAGTTTTCCAGTTGCAATATCAAAAATATTGATAATGCCATCTATTGCTCCACTGGCCAAGTACTTTCCATCTGGACTCTGCAATAAAACACAGAAGGTGTGATTCAACATCTGTGTGCATTTCTACTGTGTAAGCCCTGACATCCCCTTGGAAACTTTTCACAAATAATGATCTATGCAAGATACCTGGGCTCCAAAAATCCAGAAGACTATAAGCAAGATCCAAAAATATTTTCTAGATGTGCAGGGGGAAAATGTCACACAATTTGTATTTGGAACTGCAGCTGTCACTTAGTATTATTGTAGAGATAAACTGATAGATGGGAACAAGAATACCTATTTACAACGTATTATAGCAATAGCAATTTCTCATCAGGAATTATCAATTGTGCTTCTTACATATGCAATGCTAAGGATGAACTTTCCTCTGGTGTCCAGAGAATATTCTTTCTTTCCAGATTCAACTCCGAAAATATTTACTTTCCCCACGTGACTTCCTGTTGCAAGGTACTGGGAATCAGGTGAAAAAGCCAGGGACCAAGCATCAACTGTATTAAAAAATAAAAACCAATTAGCTGGATCCTGTTCCTGGTTCTTATTCAACAGTGTCAGTTCTGTATGCATCTGTTTAGATGTTTAACCCACTTAAGAATGTACAACCTCATCAAGTTACCCCTTCTATGTAATTAATGGAGTGTATCTTGAACCATTTACTTATATTTAGTAAAAGATTACATTTCTAGTAAGACCCTGATCTTATGAGACCCCTGTGTAACAATAAATTTAGAATTTAAGACTGCATCAGTTAAGTATGTAGCAAAGCACAGAAGATGCAGGAGAAATGTAGATATACTAACGTAACACAGATAACATTCCTGCACCTAAATGTAAAAACCCATCATTTTTCATAGTAGTACAATGTTATTTATCTGGCACAATGTAATTCATAGGGGTTTTTTTCTAAAAGCTTATTAATATTAATTGCCTAAAATACTGCAAGACTGTTCTTAAATTCATGACTTCCAGTGGACTCATGAAATACTTGGAATAACACCGCAGGCCCTGAATTCCAGCTTGGAGAACATTAGCATTGTTCCCATTGATAACTGCTTTGACTTGCTTGCTCAGGATTGGACATGCTAGATTAAGAAAAGGATCACATGCACAGCTCAAATTCACTGCAGTGTTATGAAGAACATTCAGAGCTCCTTTGTAAATCCACCTGAATAAGCACTTGAATTATTTCTTCCAAATATTCCTTTACCAAAACATGTGCAAGAGCAAGCTGGTTTCCATTCTGCTTTATGCATACGGCAAAAAGCCAACTATGTGTACCTGAGAAAGCACAAGTAGTGTGTAAAAATAAATGCAAAATTGCCTGATGCTGCTTTGTGTTGAGTTCATAAAACCTTTAAGACTTCTGCAAATATAGAAAAGATTAAACCCCCCAAAGAACTTAATCCCTCATATACCCCAATCCCCCAGTGTTCAGTATCTGCCAGGAAGGGTCAGACTGTTCTCCTGCAGAGCCAGCTCAGCACTGGTGTCTTACCAGGACCAGCATCTATGGACTTGATTTGTTTGCCAGTCTCCAAGTCCCAGAGGCGAATGTGGGCATCCAGGGAGCTGGATGCTGCAATGGCACCCGTGTGGCTGATGTCCACAGACACCACCCCCAGCTGGTGACCCTCCAGAGTCCACTGCAGATCCAGCTTTTCATCATTCCTTCGGTGCAAGGGAAAGAAAAGCCTCATTAGGAACAGCTGGGGATGCTGAACGATCCCCATTCCTCCATTTGTTCAACACAAGGCAATCCAAGTTCTCTCATGAAATGCTAAGGGCTACACACACACTCTCAGCACTTAAAGAACTGACAACTCAGTAATTTACCATATCCCTGCAAAGCAGGTACTTCTTAAGTTTGGAAGCCATCCCACCAAAAATGTCCATCACACACCAGTCTGTGGGTGCTGACAGAGATGATGAGCTCAGCACAGAGTGCCATGACAATTTTCACAGTCACCCCAACCAAGCTGAACCTGTCACTGAAGGGAAGCACATCCTTCACACTGCTTTGCCTACGAGACAGAATAACTTCTTTGCAAAAGCACACTTCCACAAGGATTATCAGGATCTTTTTTTCAATAAAAAAGGAAGATGTCATTTCCGCTTTCTCACTACTCCTCACTTTCCTATTATTACTTTCACAGTACACATCTCCAAGCGCACTGTCTCATCAAAAGACGCATATCTCATTCTTTGGTTTAGAAGTACATCAAGTATTCTCATTTCAAAAGGATTCTTATTTTTTGGAAATGAAAGCACACCAGAATGCCACCACTCCAAGAGAAAGCACACACCAATGGAGATAAGCTTGCTCAAAGAAGCAGCTCTGTGTGCCAGGCTACCCCTTCCCTGAGGTAACTTCTAACATCTATGCAGACTGTGGAATTTCAAGGCTGCCCCACACTGACTACTTCCAAGGCCTAACACAGGTTAACATGGAGCACTTACCACTTCCAGACCTTCACCAGATCATCCAAAGAGCCAGAGATCACTGTTTCAGAACCATCATTTTTGTTCTTTCCCCAGGCAACTGACCAAATGGCATCATCGTGAGCTACAAGAATATAAGCACAGTAATTAAGAATTAAGAATTTCCTTTTGATAGAAGGCCACAACCAGTTTTAGTAATATTGAAACGGCTAGCTGCAATTGGCAACAAACAACTGCTCCTAAGGTCTATTGAGTGCTCTGAGAGCTTTGTCACTGTTTTCACTGTTCCAAAATATGCAATGTGTTGTGTGACCAGCGTCACTGCTGAAAAAACAGCACAGCTACCTCTGAGTTACTCAGATTCATGCCTAATATAAACATAAACTATCATTATCAACTTTACATCATCTCAGAACACCAACATTGCTCAATACCCGTCAGCGTTTGCTTACCTTGCTCTTGCTTGAAGAGAATACCATACTAGAAAGAAAAAATAATTAATATTACACATGAGCAGCCTATATATATATATATATATATATACATACATACACACACACACACACACACACACACCCCACAAGCCAGCAGTTAGCTTAGCTAACGCTGTGCTTTATTTACCTGCGTGGTCATGTCTTTCTGAAAACAATCCCGCCGGGAGCGCTCTGGAAGGAGCCGGACACAGCTCCTGCCGCCGTCGCGCCTTGATGAGCTCAGGTACCACCGAGAGTGCCCCAGCTCAGCGCCCCAGCTCAGCGCCCTCTACCGCCGCCCTGTGGGCGGGAGGCCCGTGCGGACACATCCCGCCGGTGGGAAGGGTGCGCGCCGCCCGCAGCGCCCTCAGGGACAGCGGGGCTGAGCCCCCGCCCCGCATCCTGACCCTCAGCGCCCTCAGGGACAGCGGGGCTGAGCCCCTGCCCCGCGTCCTGACCCTCAGCGCCCTCAGGGACAGCGGGGCTGAGCCCCTGCCCCGCGTCCTGACCCTCAGCGCCCTCAGGGAAAGCGGGGCTGGGCCTCTGCCCCGCGTCCTGACCCGCAGCGCCCTCAGGGACAGCGGGGCTGAGCCCCCGCCCCGCATCCTGACCCTCAGCGCCCTCAGGGAAAGCGCTGCTGAGCCCTCGCCCTGCGTCCTGACCCTCAGCACCCTCAGGGACAGCGGGGCTGAGCCCCTGGCCCGCATCCTGACCCTCAGCGCCCTCAGGGACACCGGGGCTGAGCCTCTGCCCCGCATCCTGACCCTCAGCACCCTCAGGGACAGCGGGGCTGAGCCCCTGCCCCGCGTTCTGACCCTCAGCGCCCTCAGGGAAAGCGCTGCTGAGCCCTCGCCCTGCGTCCTGACCCTCAGCGCCCTCAGGGACAGCGGGGTTGAGCCCCCACCTGTTGGGGAGGATGAAGCCAGAAAGCCCTATAAATATGACTGCTTAGATTCTGAGAATGTGAAACCTGTAAGTGAGATAGAATTGAAAGTAAGTTTTGATGTTTGAGATGTCCTAGCTACTGGATGTCTGGGAAAACAGCTATGTGACCAGCGGAAGGTCACCTGCAGCTAGACCCAGAGGTCAAATGGAATGTTCTGTCTCGCCCCCAATGTATGGTTCATCCCACACCTGTAACCCTCCCCTGAAGTATCAGGTATCTGTAACCCCATTGGCACAAGTCCTGTCCCAGCCCACCTTGAAGCCCCCTGATAAAGGGTCCCAAGGGGGCTGGACGCCCTCTTTGCCTGGCACCCTTCTCCGAGGACTTTCCTCTCTTGGAATTTCCTCTCCCTACCTCTCCCTTCTCCCACCTCCCTAGGCCTTGCCACGAGCTGCAGCCTGGCAGCTCAAAGCAAGGCCTCATACTCTTACAATAAACCTCATCTTCTAAAACCCAACTTCAGAGATTCTCGTCTATATTCATCCACACCGTCCTGGAGTCTACAGCAGAGAAGCAATTTCTACACCCGCCCTGGATCCTAACCCTCATCGCCCTCAGGGACAGCGGGGCTGAGCCCCTGCCCTGCATCCTGACCCTCAGCGCCCTCAGGGACAGCGGGGCTGAGCCCCTGCCCTGCATCCTGACCCTCAGCGCCCTCAGGGACAGCGGGGCTGAGCCCCCGCAGTTGCGTCCCGCAGGTGCATCCCGCAGTTGCATCCCACAGTTTACGTCTTCATCGCCGCCCCTCGCTCATCGCCTCTCGCTCATCCCTTCCCGCTCACCTGTAGGATCCCTGGTCGCGGCGCCGGCACTACGGACATCAGAAGCCCTCAGGGTCTTCGGTGTGTGGTACCAGTGCCAGGTGCCCTGCGGTGCTGCGATGGCAGTGGATGGTGTAAGCTGTGAGATCCGCCAAGGACTGAGGGGTGCGTTAAAGTCCGGCCCGTGTAGGAAGCTCCTGTCGGAAGGCTGAGCTGACTGCCGCTTGCCTGAGGTGTGGAGGAGGCAAGGAGCAGGCCGAGCCCAGCACTGACCGACACCTCGCTCCTGGGGCTGCAGCACTGCCCTGGCACAGGAGGCTTTAACTTCACGGAATCACAGAATCATTAAGGTTGGAAGGGACTTGCAGGTCACCAAGTCCAAGCTAAGTTGGCCACCTTGTCAACTAGGCCAGAGCATAAAGTGCCACACCCAAGCATTTCTTGAACATTTCAGGATGGTGACTCCACCACCTCCCTGGGCAGCTTGTTCCAGTGCCTGACGTGCCCTTTCTGTGAAGAAATTCTTCCTGATGTCCAGCCTGAACCTCCTTTGACACAGCTTGAGGCTGTTTCCTCTGGTCCTGTCACTTGTTTCCTGGGGTAAGAGCCTGATCCCCACCTGGCTGCATGCTCTTGTCAGGGAGTTACAGAGAGCACTGAGCCTCCTCCAGGCTGAGACCCGACAGGGCCCTCAGCCACTACTTGTGCTTCAAAAAGGAAATTTCCCTGCTAATCATCTGTGTCAGACCAAAAAAAAAAAAAAAAATTGTTTTGGGAGCTGAAGCTTTTCCAGTTGCTGCGTTTGCTTGAGTTAGAATAGTGGAAAAAAATGTTAGAATTATAGTTCAGGAGAATAAATCAGATTCCCTAAGGCTTAAAATTAAAGACAAAGGATCGGTGGTCCTTCACAGCTCTTAATCAGTTTTTATGTGTACACAAAGCTCTTTGAGATCAGTAGAACTTGTCTGCGTAAGCAGAGTAACAACCGAAACAGGAATTCTGAATGTGTCTGAACACAATTCTGCAGTCAAGAATGAAAATCTAGGTAAAACTCTTACACATAATTACAGACTTTTACATATAATTACAGAATCCTTAGTTCTCTGATTAGGTTGAGCTTTGAGAAGATTTTAAGGCATACGGCTTTAATGTCTTGAATTTCAGAAATCCTCATGTTTTTGTTCATAATGATACAATGGCAAACATTCTCCAAAAGCAAAAGAAGTTATTCTATTTCTTGCCAGGGCTCTTCTAAGAATTCTTCAGTTTAAATGTGCACTTAAGATGTACTACTTTCACCTTATGGTCAAATAGTTAAGCTTGGTCTTGGCAGTTCTGTATAGAACTGCAGGACTGTGACATAATCTTTGACAGATAAAGTGTTTCTAATCCCTCCAGAGGTTTCATATCATGCGAAGTGCTCTCTGTGCACTGGTATTTACTCTGTCCAGTGAACACCTTGGGCCTTCATGAGAAAAGATTGTTCCTGTTCTCCTCTGTGAGAGGGCAGAGTGAGATTATGGGTTATTTCCTACATCACTTATGACACAAATCTGTGTTTGTTAGGGTGAAAGCTGATTAGATGCCGCTTTGGTGCATCAAGAGGATAATCTGAAGCAAAGTGTGCCACATGTTTGATTTACAGATAAGTTGCCTCCGTGGAATAGTAACTGAGAGCAGGTTTCTGTATGTCTGTCCTTGTTCTGGAACACTGTGTCAGTATGGGTATTTCAGCCCTAATCACAACAATGCCCTTGGAGTGCCTCTGGGTTCGAATGACAGCTTTTAAAACAGTGTTACAGGGAAGAAATTGGACATATTAAAAACCATTATGATCACCCACTGATTGTGCTTACACGTAGAAGTGAATAAGGTCATGACTTTGGTCGCCACCTGAACACTGCAAAAGGCACTTCCCAGCCCAAAGTTCAGCTGCAGAGAGCACACTGAGAGCGAGACAATTTTAAAACACAGGCTGAGCGCCATTGTGGCCCGTTACTACAGTCCCAGTTCAGATCGCCATTCACAGTTCAACACCAGCCTCACACACAAGACTAATGCCACATAAGCCTTGATTCATTAAGGTCTTGAAGACACATGAATGTCCATAAAACAGGAAGGCTAGATAATTAACTGGGGGCTCCAGCTCTGCAGGTACATGAACACTGCAGCATCCAAATACCAGACATGTCAACTTCTCTCCCTGCTCCACACTAAATAATTCATTTGCTTGTGGGTTTGAGGAAGATGAGAATGGTATTTAAGTTATTTGGTGGTGTTTGCCAAAGTGAGTAATACAGGAATATGTATTTTTGTGGTTACTAATGTCAGGCCATGTCAGTTTAGAAAAGAGTCTGTATTACAACTGTACCTGGAGAGATCTGGATTCAATTCCAGGCTCCTTTCAGGACTGATCCATCAGTTTTGGGTTTGTTTTTCCATCTTGGGGTTCAGTGTAGGATCGGTCACCCACAGGTGCTGTGGAAACAAAGGGTGGCTTCTGACAGAGCATGGAGCCTGTGTGTGTGTGTGTGTGTGTATATATATATATATATATATATGCATGAATGCATGCATGCATGCATGTATGTATGTATGTATATGTATGCCATCTGCCCCTTGTGGGGCAGAAGGAGCATCTCCATCCTCTTTCCAGGAGGTTGGCATTCACATTAATCATTTCAACATCATTCTGTATCCAAGGACTCTGAACAGTTGTGGCAGGACCAAACAATCGTCTGCTTCTGTTGCATACTGTGTCTCTAGGAAATCATTAAGGGACTTTAATGGGAGTGTTCCTAGGAGTGAATTGGAATGGCATTTGCACTGTTTGCTCATTCATTTCAGATCTCTGTCTGCTTCATCAAGTCACTCAGACTACCTACAGTTTTTTTGTATAGCATGTGTCAGCGTTGTAGTGCATTAGCATTGGGGCAGTTGAGGCAAAGTACAAGAGCCACAGAAAATTGAGTTCTTATACAGTCCGCAGTTCCACTTTTGAAACCAGTCCAGTTCCTTGCATGCAGATTTGATGAACTTTCAGCTTTTGTTGATTTTCCTCTGCTCACTTATTTCTTTGTTATAGCTGTCCCCTTTCTTCCCTTTTCTTGCAACTTCATATGCTTTTTCACTGATAGGTTTCTCTTCGATGGTCCCAAGCAGCTGAATTGGAGTTTGCAGTAAAGGATAAATCTTCCTGAAGTTCGAAGAGTTTCAAACAAAAGCGTCGCTTTAAAAACCTCCTGTCTTATTTCCAAAAACATCTGCTGTAAAGGCACTGCATGTGTGTCAGCAAACCCAGCAATCACAGCTCATAGGATACAGAGTTGGAAATACAGTCACATCGGTAGTCCAAGGGCTGGCCAGGGAAATGATATCATGGAAAAGCTCTTCTTCAAGAATCTGAAATCAAGTCCAAATATTAATGACATTCTAAGGAAGGATCATTATCCCATTTCACAGATGGGTGAAATCTGAAGCAAGGTGACAAATTTAGTCAGCGGTAGATCGAAGAATGGAACCCATTTCTCAGCCTCTTGGTGTGTGCTCTAGCTCAGTGTGTACCTACACACTGACATTGCTTTAAGTTTACATTTAAATACTAAATAGTTTTGCTAACAAGAAAGGAAGTATTTCAATGTATTTATTCAACAAGCAAGGAAAAGTACTTGGGACAGACAAAAGTGGGAAGGAAAATCAAAACAGACAGAGACTCAGTGTAACAGGAATGAAAATAATACTTAGCACTGCAGGAACGAATCTTTCTCTGCTGGCCCTATGTAGTTCCAGCCCGAGGTGACCTGGTGGGCTTCTGGTCAGGGGAAAGCTTGGCCTGGAGAGTACTTTCCTTCAGAATGGATCAGCTTCCTTTGGAATGGATAAGGTGGGCAGTGACATTGGAGGGAATGAGCAGTTGCTTTTAGTAAGAAAAGAATAAAACAAAACAGTTGATTAAACAAATAAATCCTAAAAACTAGACTTGCTTCCCCATGGGAGAACCTCATCCCCACTGCCATCTGCAGAGTAGCCAGAATGGTCAGATGTAATTACAGGCCTCTAAACCTCCTGCTTATGGAATTTATAGGTCAAAGAGAACCTTTCAGAGCACAGTTGTTCTGAAAGGAATAATAAAAAAAGAAAAAAAAAGGAGAAAAAGTCATTGTTTTTCGTGAGAGTCTAACTAATTTCTAAATCTGTGCTTGATGATAACAGGACCTAGACATTATTTTCTACTTCTCTTACTCCCTGTGAAGTTCTTCCTTCGCTTATTTACTTTATCAGAATTATTTTATTCTTTATTTTATTCTCTCTCACAGCTTTCTTTTTTTAAGGAACAAGAAGTGAATCAGAGAGAGTTTCTCAGACCTTAACATGAGCCTGAAATATTGAATGACCATATAGAATGCAACTACAATAAAAGAAACATCTGGTGCTCGTCTGTCAGGATTGAAATAAGGCTCTTTAAAACATCATGCATGTAGTTGGGAATGACTTATAGAAAGCACAAAGTTTCAACCCATACATCAAGTGTAGCAGTAAAACTTTCCTCTCCAGGATGATGAATTTCACATGTTTTACCAAAATTAATGTATATCACTTGCTATTGTGTCTTCAGATATACTTGACAGCTAGGAATGACCTGATGACCTTATGCACCAAAACTGAACCACTTGAGGTCTAGGAAAACACTTTTGGCTGTCAATAATTGCTGTTTATTTGTGAGCTACTAAGTATTGACCACATAATCTAAGGCACTCTGCTAAGCTTGATTGTGTCCTTTTTACTTTGGTATCCGTACATAATGTGTAATGGAAGGCTCTTCTGCGCCATCCTCAGCCAAATGCTGTTCAGTCCCTAAGTGCCAGTGAATGTCTGCAGTCACTGCCTGTGTAAAGTGAGATGCTGTTCTCAAAGAGCAGGAGGAGGAAGTCATCAGGGATGCCCTGCACTTCTCTACCCAGAATGCTGGCTCTACCTGCATCTGGGTCACTTGAGTTTATGATGAGTCATAGTAAAGAAGACAAAAGAGAACACCTTTTTTTTTTTCTTTTTCTGCTCCATACAGCCAAAGACTTGAATAGGCTGCTGAACTGGGAGACAGAGAGGAGGGAAGGGGTTTCCTTCATCTGCTGTCTAACATTCTCTGCCTGACCAAGCTATTTACAGTTCACTAAGAATGAAATGAAGGCACCATGTATCCAGTCTCTGGATATGTTTTTTGCTTCACTGTAAAATGTTAATAACTTTATTCTTCTTAGAGACTCTTTCTAAATTGATAATTGTCTTGGGCTGTGTAACAAAAAAATGTGTATTCTATTTCATCTGCTGAAAGCTGTTTTTTGGGAGTTGTTTTTTCCTTCTCTTGTAACTCCAGGGGGGCGGGGGGCAGATGCCTTCTGATAATGGCCCAGCCATTCAATCCAGGTGGGGCAGTGTTTCTTATCTCTTTCACCACCTGTCCATCCTCCTGGGGATATCTTCTGATAATGGGCCATTATGGCCCACCAATGACATGACACATTCCATCATCCCATTGGGAGATGCTCCACCCAGTGGGGAGGAGCCAGCTGTTCCCAGCTAGATAAAAACTGAGACTCAAAACCAGCAGGCATCCGGTTTTTCCACTGGATCCCCAGAGGAAGACTAGACTCATCTTGCCACCACTGGATTTTCTACAGGACCATCTCTACTTCACAGAACCACATCAGTTATTCCAGGAGGACTTATTCGGACTGCTTCCAACGCCCTGACCAACAAGGTGCCAGATCGTACCCCTGACTCTGTCAGGCTTTTTTCCAGGATTTTTATTTGCTTGCTTGCTTGTTTTTTCATACTACTATATTTGTATTTTCTTTTTTTAAAAAACATTCCTAGTCAATAACTGTTACTCCTATTCCCATATCTTTGCCTGAAAGCCCTTAATTGCAAAATTATAATAATTTGGAGGAAAGGAGGTTTACATTCTCCATTCTAAGGTAAGCTCTAGCTTTCCTTGGTAGACAATTGTCTTTCAAAACCAAGACAATATTCCACTTAGCTGCTAAAATTGACTTTTAAGCATTTCTTTTTGCTGGAGTGGGGATCCAGAGCAATGGCAATGTGGCACCTTTGTAACATCAAGAGTATTTTTAATATAATAAACTTCTATCAGGATCAAATCTAGAGGACACAACTCTGTCTTTTCAGAATAATAAGTAAGAAAAACCAGGAAGAAAACCCTTCATTCGTTGGCAGTAGATGCTAAGAATGTTCATAATAATTAGCTCAGATACTCTCAAAAACTTTTAGTTGTGTTTACTCAGTATTTGTTCCTATGTTTTTTTGTGTCACCCTTTGGAATATATTTACATAAATAGGTACTTAGATCTTCAGTGCCTGGTGTCTATTTGCATGGGTTGATGGCAGACGGACTGTATGGATACACTTGGCTCAACCAGACAATTACTTTGCCCCTTATCTTCATGTCACTGCCCTGCTTTGTTATTGCAGCCTTCAATGCCACTTCTGTCTTCATCAACACTGTCTCATTCATGCTATTTGCTTTGACGACTTTGCTGGGCAACATCTTTCGTGTCCTTGTCTCCTTGTGAGAGAGGCATTTTCTTCTTCAGTTTGCCTGTCTGGCTCACAAACCCCTGTGAGTCAAATTGACGGTATTAACCTTACACAGAGGAGCTGTGCTGAAGGATAAATTCCGGTGCTCTGCAAGCTCTGGCTGCCATGGAAGTCAGAGGGAGGAGGAGTAAGTATGGCACATCATAAAACATTATGTTCAGCTACCTCTGGATGAGATGCTTGACTCAAACCATACAAGTTGGTTAAAGCACTGTTGTTGCTGGCTGTGAAAGCCCATTTTACAGTGGTGATTCAACATCCTATTCCTGCACGGCAGGACCATGTGTTCAGGTCTCATGGATTTTACTGGGTCCTGAACACATGTTCAAGTCTCTACTGAATTGGTTCCATAAAGGCCTCATATTAAATGCTGGACACTTTTGTGAGTTCCCATCATAAGTACTTCATTCACATTTGACATTGTATCAGCGATGGGTGTTTCATATAATGAAAAAAAATTTCAATGTGTAATGAGGTGATGGTTGGGCTGCTTTGGTCCACCTATGTTTAGTGATGTGTTACTAACATTAGCAGAAATATGGCATGAGGAAATACGAGATTTTGTATGTAAGGTAATTGTCTTCTGGGCTTTAAGCTTTCTAAGCCAGACATAGAAGAGAAAAAAAAAAAAAAAGGGGAGGGAAGAAAAAGAATTCTGATTTCCATGAACTTCAGATCAATAGCTGTGACTGGAGGATTGTTGCTGAGATCACATAACACTACTGGAATCTGGATGCTATGATACCAGGAAATCTTCAGTTCTTTGTGGTTTTGGTGGCAAGAAAACCTTTCCTTTGACACTTTTGACATTTGAGTTAATTTATGAAGTGGCACCTGGAATCCCATGCTTTTTGATTTTTCAGGTTTGATGTTTTGGAAAGGCTGTCTCAACTGCAAGTGTCCCTTACAAAATGAAGTCGCAAATTCTCAAAAACCATGTTGGGAAACTGCTGAGGGAAGGTTTGCTTGCAGAGATTGATGTGTTGGAAATACCGAGAGTGCAATTTTCCCTTGGCCCCTGAGGGTAGACTAAGAGGTACTATCATGGGTTGGCACAGTTTTGTTCTCTGGTTGTAGAGAAAAGTGAAATGTTTTCCCCTGCCATGACCGTGGAGTGGTTTTGGGAGGGGAGGACAGGGACCTATTAAAAAGCTAGCCAAGATAAGGAATGTCAATATAAGGCAATAAAGAATGTCAATGTGACTTTGGAAAGGACATTTAAAATTAATCTGCAGCAGCTCTCTCGCTTTGGAATCAGCCATGAGGTAACATCGTGGGCGGCGGCTGGCCCGGGCCGGGCCCTGCTGCCCCTCTGTGTGCCTGGGCCGGGCCCGGCCGGGTGTCTGAGGGCCGCTGCCCGCACAGGGAGAGCCTGGGCTGGCTGAGCCCTTTCCCCTGCTGCCGGCAGGGAAGAGGCAGCTGCAGCTCGGCAGTGCCGGCCACGTGCTCGGACCGCGGCAGAAGGGGCCAAGCCATGGCCCAGCTTAATCACCGCTGGCAGCAGAGAAAGCAAGCCTGCAGCTCCAGAACAACTCTGAGCTGAGCCTCCCTGGGTGAGACAGAGAGGGGGAAAAAAGGACATTTACCAGCTTCCTCCATCAGCACAGCTTTGCATTTCCTTCAGCCTCATGCAGCCTTGGTGCTTACACCTGGCCCTTGCAGGCCCGGGTGGATTTAACCCTTTCCTAGCAACACGGAACTTTTAAAGCACAACTCTTCCTTGAGAGAAAGAAGAAAGAAAACAGAGGGTACATGGAACAGCCATTGTATGAACTCAGTTAGATTAGAAGTGAAAGAACTAATAATATTGGAATAAGATTGAAGAAGTGGACATTTTTAACCGGACTTCTCTAAGGTAAACTATGGAGAAATGGACTGTTCTTTGTAGCATCTTAGTGTTGGTGGGGAGAATGCTAATTCTAATCAAAATTGAGGACTGATGTAATTGAGATTTATTTGAGAACTTTAAAGTCCCCGCTCTTGGGTTAAAAGGAGGTCTCAGCCTTTGAGACAAAGATGATTTTAGACTAGAAGTATTTGTAAATAGTACCCCAGATACACTGAGAAGCTCTGCTGATAGAACATCACAGTCTGCAAAAACTCCAGGTGGCAGCAGATGTGTGACATTGGGAGCACTGGACTATTTTGTCTTGTGGAAAACATCTTTATAAAAAGATCTGAGAGAGACTCTTCTCCTAAAGTAACGAGTGATTATGTCTAAATAGTGAAGCTGACTGAAAATCTCCAGTTGTGTCTTTCTATGTTGTTTAGTAAGAAAGTTAATAGTTTGTAGGAGGAGAGAAGCGTGTTTTAAAGTCTCATTGTGTTTTTGTTTAGGTTTTCTTTTTCTCAACTTGTTTTTCATTATTTTAGTGTGTGTTAATAGAACTATTTTTGTTCATTTTTAAGCTTAAGTCTGCTTTGTTTTTTCTCCTAATCTCTGCCTCCCACAGAAAAAGAATAAATACTAAACCCCCTACATTAATTGGTGTTTCTGCCTGGTTTTATTAAATTAAGACCATTACAGGTACTAAGGGTAAGGAGCCCCTAAATGTGTTCATCATAGGATGTTTGACAAGCGCTAGTGAAGTGGATTTGTTGATGCACAGGAGACAGTGCTTTCTGTGCTCAGCTGAGAGAGAATGACAAATTTAAGCAGCTGCATTGAGCTCTCTTTGCATCTGTGACCCACTTAGCTACAGATCTTGATGCTGCCCAATGGAGGGAGGTCATACACATCTCTGTAATGACACCTAGGCCAGAGCTGATACGGCATGAAAAAAATTCTGCACTGACCCTTAAACTTCCAAGGTCAGGAGGGGAGTTATCTTTTGGGCCCTTGCAAGGCACCACCAGATTCCATGAAGTGCTGTCTGTGGCTCTCATTTATTAGTCTTAGTTAGTGTGTTGTTTAATGACAGAGATTTAGCAGGTTATTGTTTGAAGTGCTACAGTCATCACAGAAATAACTGGGACAATTTGAATTTGAGTGCCACCACTGGATGTTCCTGTGATATGCAGTGATGACAGTAGGGGTGTATGGGACTGGTACAAGCCCCTACCTGGCAGTTTAAAAGCAAAAGATGTATCATAGGGGTTTGAACACCAAGCAAGGTGGTAGTAAAAATATCTGAGTGCTGGTCAGCACAGCATTGACTAGTCTAGTGCAAACAGACAACACAAACACAGTCTTAGAATGCAGAACCAGAGTTTTGGCCCAGGGAAGGGACAACAATGGTCTTGTCTGGACTGACATTATAAACAGGGATTTTATGAGAGTGCTCAGAAAGTGGAGGGGTTTGTCTGGTTCTTTTGCACTGCAGAACTGGGTACACAAAAGTGTACTCAAGTCCTGATCGAACACAGTATTTAAGCATACACTAAGTGTTTTAACATTGAAATACAGATATTTGAAATCATGTTTAGGTATTTTGCTGGTTCTTTTAATTACAGGAGATGAAGGTAATAAAAGCCTTCTCCCCTTTCCTCAGTGAAGATTGTCTCAGTGAAGTTTGTTGCCCAAGTAATAAAGAATCAGCTTTAAGGAGATATTTAGACTGATGTTTTGCCTAGGTCACGTTTGTCAGTTCCTGAGGCAGGATTGCTTCTAGTAGTCTCCATACATTTTGATAAAATATGTGTGGACTATGGGGCCCTGTCTGAGAAGAGTCACTTTTCAATATAAAAGGTGCTCTATCAAACATCAGAAGAGAAAATGGAAAATTCAGCTTCACAGCCGGTGGTCTAAATATTGGCACATGATCGTCTGCAGCAGTTTTAGATTTCGAAAAGCAGCTTTTCCAGCACATGTTTAGAATTGGAATAATTTACAATGTGAAGAAAAAACAAATTACAGATTTCTAGTGTAAGTATGAAGGACCAGTTGTCTCTTGTTTCTGTATACTTCTTCCTGTGCCAGGTTTTGTCTTCTGAGAAACCGAGCGAGGCTCAGGAAAAGGCCTCTTCTGGGAGAGGAATGCACAAAACTAAAGGACACTTGGTAATGTGAGCTGAACTCTGATACCCTTAGGAGCCCCAAGCCCTGCATAGCCAGAATCTATCCATCCTCCTGAACCTCTGTGTGGCAGAGTGGTAAACCTGGCTGGCTGTTTGTTCCCAGTGCAGTGGCAGCTGTGGCCAGTGATGTTGCCTTGTATATTCACCTCTTCTGAGCAAATCACAGCAAGAATGGCCTCTTTTCCAGAGATGGGAAGTTCTTGGGTTTATGACATGTGGTAATAGAAATATATTATAGTTACTGCTGATAAGGTGCTGATTTAAAGACATGCAGACTGTACAACACGATCTCAGTGGAGAGTTTTACCCTAGAGAGACTGAACAAAATCAAAGGCATTTTTGATTGCCTTGGGCAATGATCATCTTGAATTTGAGAGCTAGATTTCTGCCAAATGCAAGTGGGCAAATCCAGTTTTTAACAGAGTGAGCTTGCCTTTGAGGATTTACATTGTCTATCACCTTCAAGAAAATATCAGCTTCCTAAGTAAACACAATCCCCTTTGCTTTGCCATCTATGCATTGCTGTCTGCACAAATTCACTTTGTTGTTGCTCATCTGTTGGGGTTTTTTTCTTTTTATATGAATTGGGTCACTTTCCAGTCTCCTTGTATTAGAGCATGGTAACAAGACCCACTGTGACAGTTCCAGAAATGTTTCAATGTTTTCAAGAGGGAGGTGGGAGGCAGCAAAGGAAGGGTCTGCCCTTGAAAGAATTTAATCTCTTGGAAAACACAGTCTCAAGTCCTTCCAGGCTCTTCATTGACTGACTTTTCAGCAAACTGCTGAAAACCTAATTGGACTATGTTTCTGTTGGTAAAGAGAACTGGGAGGCTGTGAATTAATACGTTACGTCATAGGTTGGAGACAGATTCACAGCTGGAGTCACTGATGATCATGAGACAAAGAGCATGGTTTATTGCTCAGCATCCCCTTTGTTAGGGGGTTCAAAACTCCCGGCCTTGCACAACTGATTGCTCGGGGTGTCAGCACCGCCCTGCTCCCTGGCCAGTGAGATGTCTGCATTCAGCATCGAAAGGGATTGCCTGGGGTCCCCGTTTGAGTTCAAATGCACCCTTGCACTGCTCACCCAGGGACTTGTTCTAGAATGAACTGGGCTGAGCCAAGCTGGGTTTCTGTGATTTGTCAGATTTGTCTGTCCAGCTGCACACCAGCTATGCTGTGACAGTGCCTAAGCAAAGGGGGAAATGACAGGGATACACAGCAAGTTACTGTGGAAGAGACCATCCTGCCAGGCTCATCTGAACTTTCTCAGACTGCTACATTGTGCAAGAAGAAAGGAAATAGCTCTGTCAACAACTTCTTTCTTTACGTGCTTCTCTGTGGTGAAATCCACCTAGTACAAGCCTTTGCTGAGGCAAGAGGAGACAAACTGGGCAGTATGGGCAGCTATTGGGCTCCAGGGAAACCAAAACTTTGCCACGTTTTGTGGTGAGAAGGAAGGTTGGAGGGAAAGGCAGAGGGGCTGCTCTCTGCCACCCACGATATTGTTGCTTCTTGCTCTCCATGAACTGATGGTGCTTCATACATGGTGGCTGGGGAACATTTACCCCTTTTCCAAAGTGTCTTTCATCCGCCTCTACTCTTTCAGGTAATTACTTACAAAAGATGAGAAATCCCAGTGTTTCCTAGAGGATCCTGCCCCAATGCAGATCCTGCCCCAATGCAATCCAATCAAAACAACCTTTTTTTTAAATTTTTTTCTTTTCTTTTTTTTTTAATATCATGCCAAACTCCTCGCATGAACAGCTATAACTTTCCTTTTTAGAGTGGCTATATTTTGTTTTCATCTCTGATGAAACCAATCTCCATGTCCTGTGTTTTGAAACATTACCCATGATTCTGATCAGATGTGTTTTAACCCATCATTGCAGTCAATCCAGTGCAATTCAATGCAAGCACACGTGCTCAGAAAGATTATTGCTGTAAGCATAGTACTTGTGGCTTAAGTGCATATTCTCTTGGAAAATTGTTACAATTAAAAACATTGATATGAGAGGTCCAGGGATGTGGAACTGGCATCCCTTTGTATCCTATGTGAGGCCTGTGTGTGATAAAGGATTCATGTGGAGTGTGAATAAAGTCTGCACCACAAGACAATAAGCATTGCAGAAAAGAGAACTATAAACATATATCTGAAAAAGAGGAGGAAGAGCAAACTTGAGAATTCAGAATGAATCCAAGGACCCCACTCTAGCAGGTGACTGTAGATTTCTTCTACAGGAGATCTCTGTAAAGGTCAATGTCCCCTTAATGTTTCTGATTCCCCACCATTTCAAGGGAAATACATCCTGTGTGTAGCTCTAGTTGTTCAGTCGTGTTTGTAGGTAGAAGTGACCCTGTAAAATGAGTGTAAAATTAGTAACAGCTTGCATTTATCAAAGCATATTTGTTGAAATAAATCTCTTCTCTTACATATCTCTGAGTAACGTAATTTCCCCCTATAATTTCAGTTGGAATCACTGTACTTGTTTCTGCCTTTTTTCATTAAGACCTCACAACCAGCTGAAGTTCAAAAAGAGCTAGCCAAAAAGAGCTCGTTATCTTCCCTATGTCTTTCCCAGTCACTGAGGAAAACACAATAATTCAGTGTATTTCTCAGGTCTCTTTCTCAGACTTGGACTTCATCTTTGACTTGCCTCTTTCCTGTGTTTTTATCTGCCTGTCTCTCAAGACCTCAGAGATTTCCTCCGTAACATCTCCATGATAATGACAGTCGCAAGGCTAAACTTTCATTCTGGGACTTGAGCCTCTGCTGCTATAACATTCTTTTCTTTGTCTTGATGATTTAGATTGTTCTATCCACAATTCTCCTATCACAGTTCTGACTCATCTGCAGCGACTCACTTGTTTTGTAACTGTATCTTGCTAAGCATAAGCTGCTTGTCTTCACTCTCAAGACTGTTCCTAGCTGGCCCTTTTATCATCTGGCACTCAGTACAACGGGTTCTGCAATAATCTTGTAACTGTGGGGTGGAGTCTGCTTCTCTTTTTCACATGCAACAGTACATTCATTACTCCCGGAGCAGCCTCTTTGGTTTCACTGGGCACACTTGAGGGATTACAGACAGCCCTAGTCTGTAGGACAGGAAGATCTGCTCTGAATTATTATTATTATTGTTGTTATTGTTGTTGTTATTATTATGGTTGTTGTTATATAAATAATCTAATAATACTATAGATAAATAATTGGATTGATGTCAAAATCAATATCCTTTGAAACAGTCAAGTAACAAGAACAGCATGTTAGCATGCATTAGAAATGAAGTAAATAGATGCCTATGCATGAATGACACGACTGTTGTAACATCCATCAGCTCATGGTTTGTAAGAACTAGGGTAAGAAAACTGTGAATAATTAGCATAATTAAATAAACTCAAATCCAATCAGAACTCTAATACTGCACCATTAGGAAGTTTAGAAAGTTTTCAGAGGGCCTTGCTCAACCAATAAGCTGATTTATTACTCTTTGGTCTTTCAGTGCCCAGGGCTACCCTCTTTGGAGTTAATAGCAGTCCTTCTTGGTAATGATGAAAGGGTTTTCGAATGAGCATTAATGGAGACTTAATTAAATATTATTGAATAAACTAGAAATAGCTCTTGCGGCCACAGTGAATGATGCAGTCACAGAGAGATGATTGGATTTAACAGTTTCAGGGAACAAAACACCACCTTTCAGGTCCAAGATTTAGACTTTCCTAGAACAGCAGTGGAGATTCACTGCCATGATGAAGAATAGTACTTCTCTGTTTGGTTTATCTATTCGTGTAGTGTGTCAAGGTCTTTCTCTGTGTGTATTATGCTTTTTCAGAAAATTAGCACTTGACTGCTTTGGAATGGATAACTAAAAACTTGGGGATTAATATAGTTTCTTTTTTAAATGTTGTAGGGTGAAAAACATTGTTTTATGTAGACTCTGATGTAAAAAAAGTATATCTAAAACTCTGAAAGTAGCATAAGTAATTTTCTGCTTTTCCTTATCTTTTCCCTAGGAGTAGATTCTCCCATTTTCAACTGGATTAGGAGTATATTCATATCAAAGTGGCTTTCTAAGCTTTTTGGAAAACACACTTTGTGTATTAATGTGATATGCATTTAATGGAAGCGATAGCTGAATTTTCACTATGTTCTAGATAAAACAGTGCCTTTTCCTAAAAACCTGTGTAACAGTTAAATCACCAGATCATGTAATGGGTAAGGCTGGAAAGGACTGCTGTGGGTCATCTGGTCCAACTTCCCTGCCCAAGCAGGGTCATTCTAGAGAACTTTGTACAGGATTGCAGTCAGATGGTTTTTGAATCTCTCCAGTGAGGGACATCAATCAGTCTCACAGATAAAGTTTTATTATTGTGTTGCACTATTCTGTGTATTAGGGAGAAATAGTGAGGAGGTGTTGTTTACAAAAGTGTGTGTATGTGAAAGACATAAATTTGGGGTTTTGTCAGATGAAGTTCTTAGATATCAGACATCCATTCTGCTATGAGTTAATCTTCATAGAACTGTTCCAACTGATAGAGAAATGATGATTTCCTAAAGAAGCAGATCATATAAGCATTTGCAGTGAAAGTCTGTGTTTCTCCCACATTCCTCATGCAGAGCTTTATGCCACAGGGGTGCCTTTACAAGTGTGAAGTGCCGTAGTCTCATCCTTATTTTCTATTTCTGTGTGACCAAGAGACTTATTCTGACACTCTACTTTCATGTGAAGATGTAACAGTTTTAAAATTTAATTTCCAGTTGTTTTTCCTTACAAAATGCAACTCTGGCCTCTCACTTAAAAGTATGTGTTTGCTTTCATGCTATTGCTGAAAATAGGCACCCTGGTGAGATACAGCTGGCAGAAAAGCAAATCAGTTTAAAGCAATGAATTTAAAACTGAAGTAGGTGCGGCAGGGAGTCCTCCTGCAAGTCTGTGGGTTTGTTACTACTTCTTTTATTTCTTTAAATGCTTTTCTCTGTACTGTTTATTTGGTAAAGATATAAAAGGGAGTGTGGAACAACTGAATGTTGTGACACTGCTACTGCATGCTCATGGGTGAACGTAGTGAACACGCATTGTTCTGGCTAAGATTTTTCCACCCATCTCCCAAGTGAAACTAACCCTCCAGGGCAGAGCTGGCTCCGGAAAGGATTTGAGCAAAGCACCAGAATTTACTGGAGCCAACAGTTCACGGAGTAAATGAGCTGAAAAGAATATCAGAATAATGCTCTCTCTCTCTCCAATTCCTTACCTTTACAGGAATTTGCAAGAAAATCACAGACAGGTATGATTTGTTTTCTTAGTTTGTGGCACCTCTAATTGTATCAGCTTTATGTCAGCATGATACTCAGATAGGTAGTAATGAAGCATTAGATTCCTACAGCAGCATTCTTTTAAGTTGCAGACAAAGGGACGTGATCTTTTCTTCACAATCTTCTGATAAAATTTCAAATATCAATTATTTCTTTTTGTCCCACAGGTGAAATGATTAGCTTGGGGGTGATGTGAAGAACTTAAAAACTGTTTCAATGTGTTGGCTTGTATGCCTGATGGCTTTGTGAAGTAAATGTTTCTAATACTCATCATCCTTCTACACATGCACACGGTGCTCTCCTCATATTCTCATCTACGGCAATGTTACATGGTGTCTAGAGATCACAAAGAGTCAGTCCAGCACAGCTACACCCAAACAAGCAGCGGTATCATGAGTAAATGACCTTCTCTTTTCTATTGTTGTCAGTGTCGAAGGCCAGGAAATGAAAGGTTTCCATGTCTTCTGAAACCAGGGTTGCTGGTGTGCTGCTGCTCGGCTGTGACAAGGAGAAGTAAACAGGCTCCTGGATATAATAGTCAGGACTGTCAAGCACTTAATTAGTGCTATGTGAGCTCTAGTGGGCCTTACACACTATTTACATTCTATTTTTGCTACACATTTAGAATCAGGACACCATGCTGTAGATCTTTTTTTTCCAGATTACTGGTGGGTTTATTGTGAAGAGCTAAGATCTGTGCCAAAAAAAAAAACAAAAAAAAAAAAACAAGTTTTACAGCTCCTGTAAGGTACTGAGGGCTTTTAGTTCTTGCTTCAGGAGGCATACATTGGGTACAACTTCAAGTAGAATCCCTCATAGTAGTCAGCTGCCTTTTTGTCTTTTCAGTGTATCAGTTATCCTTCCTGCTCCCATTTCACTTTTCATTGCTATTGTGAACCATTTTGTATTTAACATGGTAGCCCACCTACTCATCTTGTCAGATGTAATTAATGTCACAGCATGTCACAGCATCCACAGGAAGGAAGGACATTTTGGAGCTGACTGCACAGACTGCTCCCCTCACAGGATCATACAGTGTGACTGGTATGACTGGTCAAATACTTCACCTGTTTCTTGCTTACCCTTTTCCAAGGCTGGGGACTCCATGTGAAAAGTGTGCCAGCTGAACTGGTGACAGAGGTAATTTCAGATGCAGAAGAGAATAGCTTTGTCTACTAATACATTACATGTATTTGTGAGGTTTCTTCCTCCCCAAAGTGACTTGTGGTGGGGCACACTATATATAGCCAGTGTCACACCCCTCACAGCATGTGACTATGGTAAAACCAAGCCTTTAGAACTGTCAGATAAAACAGAATCTGAAACCTTTTGCCAGCAGCAAACTACACCGTCACAGTCATTAGTCTAAAAAACATGGGAAGCACATTAGAGACTGTTGTGAAAGTATATTCTGTCTAATCACAGCTACAGGCAGTGTCTTTCTGAAGCAAGAAATAAATCATCAGAATGATGATCCTATTTAACAGCAAAAAGTCAGGAGTTTACATGCTGTTTACCTTCAAAGGGTTGGTAAAATTTTTTCCATGATTATAATTGTTCTAATGAGTGAAGCATTTCATTGTTAATTCCATGGTGCTTAGCCCACATCCCAAAGCCAAATAGTGCTTCTAGAACTGGGACATTGCAAAATCATAAGCAGCAAGGAATTGTTCTTTTGTAGGGAGGTTTGTTTTGTTGAGAAGACCAGCAAACCAGTCACATGTGTAACACTGGACAAAGATAATTCTAGGCAGTGTCACAATCTATCCTTGTGTGTGTGTCTGGAGAGTGTGAGTCCATTGTGACTATCCAGTTCTTAGTTCCCTCCTTTGATCAAGGCTTCTGCTCCTCAGTTTCTTGCTTTGCTGGTACAGCTCCCATATGTGGCACTTGGAAGCAGAGGTATTTGGTGTCCCATTGTCTGCTTAGGCATCCTGCCACTGTGCTACACCTATGCCACAGTCTGCTGAAATCTGTAGCGGATCAGGTCCTTACTGGACAGTGAGTTCAGATTCCTGGAGCATGACAAGCTCCTTAATTGCCTTGATAATATTCAATTTTCCTGCTGTTTTAGATCACAGACAGCCCTCCTGTGGGATATGGGGTTATAACTGTAAAGTCATTAAGGCTTACGCTCCCCAGAAGGGCCCGTGTGGAAGGCACAGCTGCAGGCTGGATGGGTGAGGTGGGTTGGGGCTGGGCAGTGATGAGGAGGAACGCGTGGACAGCGTATGAGCAGGGAGCTGACTGGGGGATGAGACCCGTGGACAGCAGACTGCAGCTGAGCCAGCCAATGGGTGCCCTTCTTCTGGTAAGTTTGGTTATGTCCAGTTGAGATTAAAGGTACGAAAGGGGGTGATTTCTACAATAAAGGGATCTCCTTCCCATGCATAAGGGGGTCTGTGTCTCTTTGTTCCCCATGGCTACACCCTCCCAGTAAGCTTGCTTCTGATACTGGAACATCACTTTGTTCACAAAAGTAGCCTCCATAACTCTTTAAGTTGGTTGGTCTTCTCGTTACTGGCAGCAGATCATGGAATTTCAGAAACATACCCAAAAAAACATTAGAGAGACCCCATTCAAAGTCAGTGGTATGATGAACAGAACCCCTCCTGTTCCAGAAAGGAAGATGCATGCATCTTAGTGGCTTTCTGTCATAGCTCATTAAGCAAAATCAAAATTAATCAATATAACACAATTCCTTCATTGCCAGCTGTGATGATCTGAAGTTGTGCCTCTGACATATGGGCTCTATCTCTCTTTAAAGATTCTGCTTAAGCTTGTAGCCTATATTTCAGCAGAGATTGAACAGCTTGGCTCCCAGCTATGGACATTGATTTGTTTCTACCAAGAAAATAGGATTCACCATTATTTATCAATGGAAAAATGTAGACAGAATTATCTCTAAAGCATAAGGGGGACTTTAATCTTGGGGGGCTCTTATATGCAACATTAGAGAACAGTGCATAGCTTAAGAAGATGAGTTGTCTGTGGTCATCAGCCCTTTTATGATTTAGGTCTGGTTGTTTACATGGAACTATTTAATTTTTTTCTTTTGTTGTAGATTATTGCTTTTAAAATGTGCATGTAATGACATTTCTGCTTTTATAAACTATCTGCCCAGTCAAAAACACTCTAAATGTTATAAAAAAACAACGCCTTTCTTTTTGTCTTTTCTAAAGGGAGAATCTCTTGTATGGCTGGAAAGCCATAGTCATCTGATAGTCTGGTGGCAGAAATTGGGTTCAGATGAGGAGAGTGCTCTTTATTCAGTGACCCACATTAATTAACGGTAAAAAGGAAGTGTTTAACTTTTTGCTCTAAAAATATGTGGTTTGGGATTGTTGTTTAAGTTTCTGGCTTGGAAAGATGTTGCTGGTCTTTGCAAAATAAACCAATATTACATTGAAATAAAACTTTTAATATCCCTGCAGCTTCACTGTGGTCCTTTTTTCTGTCAGTTTGCCTGAAAAGTAAAGAGATTGCATCAGCACAACCAAGTGTAAATTTTATCAATTCCCCTTTAACAGTGTACCTTATGTAATGAACTTCTATTTGTCAGCTTTTCTAAAAATACCCCCATGGAATTCAGCCATAGTACTTCACCTAGCCTTACTTTGAGAGCTGATGTCTCGAAATTACTTGACATAACATCCTGTCCCTCTCCCATGTTTTTCCTGTTAACATTATTGATGGGAGATGCTCATAGGAAACTGCTGGAGGCTGACTGCATCTGGAATGCAGCTGGAGGAGCTCCGTGGGCGCAGGAACACGAGCACGCTCTGCGCTAGCTGGTGCTGCAGGGAGGGACTGCAGCCTCCGCAGGGAACCAGTGCGCCTACTGCCAGCACCTTCGAAATAAGAGGGCTTCAAAGAGGTTTGAAAATGTAGAGAATTGATTCCTTAGATTCTTCACTTTTTAATGGCCTCTTGTGAGGGAAGGGCCCTTGGGAAAAGTGAGACAAATGCTGTAGAAAGTGACTTATTTGTACTAATGGGTTGCATGAACATGGTCCGCTGCTCCTGAGGGGCTGAAGCCCATAATAGTATACCCCTGTGTCTTGGCCAGAATTTCTGTTTTTCAAGGGTGTATTATACAAGGATCTCATGGATCCTAAACTCTAAACTTAGAAGCCTAATTACATCACAAGCATTTTGAGAAATGTGTTCACACTTTCCATATTTGATTGCTTTTGGCTGTTCATCTAAGTATAAATGAGGGACATAAGTAAAAATATTGCAATTCATAAGGGTGCTAAGTACCCTCTCTTTTGACTCACATTAGTTCAAATTATTATTAATTTTGAAGACTGAGGTTCTTTTATTTAGATGCCTCATGATATAGTGTGCTACAAATTTCATCATCCAGGTTTGAAAACTGTGCCCATAATCACTTAAGATCCCCAGAGATGACCCCTCTAATCTTAATTGGCGAAGAAGTGGCTTGAGTTATCTTGATGCTTTCCAGATAATGTTTAGACAAAGAATGTCTGCATTATTCTTTTCCAGTCTGAAATCTGCAGATCTAGTACTAGGGAGGAAGCCTGGAAAACAATGACCTCCTTGTCAGGGACTCTGGTTTCTGTTGGGAACGGTCACTTGGCCTGTTCAGTTAATAAGCCCCAGAAGCCTTCTGAATTAGAAAGAGCAAAGGATGTTAGTTTAGAAGGTCAGAGGGTTAACAATAGAAGGAACAGTTGTACTCAAGGTCATTTTCTGAGCAAAGTTTAGCAGTACAAAACAAAGCTGGGAGAAGAATTGATAGCAGTTAGAACACCTCTGAGTTACATTTTTCTAGACCTCATCTTCTCATAGTATAAATTGTCATGTCTTCCTTGGAACTACTACAGTTATAGCAGTTTGTCTTGGTAAGAACTAGCTCAAATGCTTCGACTTATTATTGCTTTGAAATAGGCTGATGAAAAACCTTTCAAAGTTATTTGGAATTTTAAATTGAATTAATGGATAAGATTCCTATTTCCTGGTTCTAATTTATGTGGAATGCTAATTATTATGTTTTGTTAGGAAAGGGAAAATGATGATTCTTCGTCTTCTTTTTGTCTGGCAGCTGTAGTGGAAAGCTTTTGAATTTAGCACATACACAAAGGTCAGGGCACCAGAGTAAAACTTGCAGTTGTGCAAATGGCATGGCCTCTATAGCTTCAGGACATGGCCCTGTTGGGAGTTCAGTCCAGACCTAAATGAGAATATATTCCTTTGAATTCACTCATTCTTCTTCTGGACATTTGGAAAAAATGCTATGTCCTCTATCCCTGGAGATGAAGGTCCTTTAAGAATCTCTAATGACCACATAACAGCTCGGTCCATCTGCCTGACTAAGTCAATCTTAATAGACCTGCATTGTCTTCAGAGCTGACACAGTTTGATTACTTTTCTATTGACAGCTATTATTAATGCCTTTTGTTCAAGAAAAGGAGAATTACTGGGTTCCTGAAAGCCTCTATGAAAATCCCTGGTTTCAAACATTGTGGTGACCCCTTAATGGAAAAGAAACAACTCTTCTGCATTAGTAATTATAGGGAGAGTTTCCAGTTTAACAACCAAACTTCAGCAATGTCACAGCCTGAAACAGCAAAGCAAGGCTGTGACACCCAGAGCACGCCTCTCACTTTCCTAGCATTGTTCACATTTTTGTAGTGACCACATGGGGAAACTATCAGACAAAGGAAAGGCTGGGTTTTAAGAGCTGCTTTATCAACATTTCTACCTTTTGCCTGACTGAACTGCACATTTGGAGACATCTAATAAATGCATCCTATGAGTTATTTCCTTAAAAGTCTCTGATAGGGGAACAGGAACTTTGCTCCTGACTGTTGGACGTACCTATGAAGGACTCTTTGGCTTGGAGCTGGCTTGATTTTATCTCCTAGAGATTTATGTAGACCACTGTATCCCAACCTCAGGAGCCTAGGAAGCTCCTGCCTCAGATCCTCTACTCTCCTGGCTTAGTCCTTGTCTTAGGTTGCCCGTGAGCAAGTGCAGTGACTTGACTGCTTGAAGAGATGTTTGTCATCTTGTCTGAAGGGAAGGTATTGTGCTGATGGGCACCTTCACCCCCAAAATTAGTCAAATCAATCTGAATAGCTTCCTTCAGGTAAAGGAAAGGAAAGTTGGGGAAAGAGAAAAGGACACTAATGCCTTATTTGCTAGTTTGTCAAAAACCTATTGGGACTTCTCAGGGCCTTATTCATTCAGAAAGCCACCCTTGATTAAGAGTTCCACAAAAAAGTCCATTAAAACATGTGTAATGCTCTTCACAGAGGACGACTTTCACCCCAGGCCATGGCTTCTGAAATCAATAAATCCTTGGTTTAGTTTTTTCTTTCTGAAGTACATTGTTTTGCCCAATAAATCAGAAAGCTCTGTTTAATCATGTGAATAGATTTTTTTCTTCCTGTTCAGACAATACTGTATTTTTAAATTGTCAGATTGTTAATGTTGTTTCTAAGCTGTCGCTTTCTGCCCTGTTGCTTTGTCTGAAGCAGAGGGCTTTGGGGATTGATGACTCCCTTTCAGCTGCCAAGCCACAAGCAGAATCTGACTTTCAGGGGGCAGGAGCTATTCAAGGCAGCTGGTGATAGCTGGGCAGTTTGGACAGAAGGCAATGTCACTTAATGTTCCTCACACTCTAAGTCAGTGCTCAAATTAGCTATGTTACAAATGCTCAAATGTACATTAAAAAGTCCAGCTACTGAAAATCTATATTGGATGTCGGTTATTCAGTATGGCCCTTCTACAAAATTATTTAGCAGTTTGTAAGTCGTTTTCCAAAACAGTGTTCTAAACTAATTTATATTACAGACAGAACATTAGTCTGAGACAGAGTGATCCTGATTTTTCCTCTTTCCTGATATTTGTGGCTTTTTTCTGGTACTGGCCCAGGAAAACACAAACATGAGCACCTCTAAAGCACAGTTCATGGTGATTGTGTTACTACATTGCTACTACGCATTGCTGGAGCAGGATCAAATTGCTCAGCAGCCTGCAGAATTAATGCCCAAGTGAAACGACAATCAAGCTCCCTTTTGTTTTCAGAGCCAGAGAAGCAAATTTTACTTTGGTTAAGGAAATAATTCTCAATTTTATTGTATCCTTGTAGCACATCAGAAGATAGAGCAGGTGGCCAGATTAAAGCCTGATTGTGGGAAAGAACACGGATCAATTAGTTCGCCATGAAAGGGAATATTACAGGGAAGAAATTAAGATAATCATATCTGTTTTTCTTAATGAACATAAAACTGGCAAACACTTTACTGTTTGTCCCTAACAACACAAGAATTCATTTACTTTCCTATTAGTTAGGTCTCAAAAACCAAAAGGATAACTTGGCATTGGAAATCCCTCCAGTGTTTCAGCTTGGCAGTAGTCAGTATTCTTTCCACTTGGTAAGAATGCAGTAGAATATACGGCGCAACACTGCAGAAATGCTGTTGATGTTGCACACATTCATATTGCATTTCACCTACTGTCATGCTAGAGGCCCATTGCAAATTAATTTGGCAGATAAATTTACGATCGCAATTTGCCTTCCAGTTGTATAATTTATTCATGTCAGAAATAATTTATTATATTCTCCCTTAAACCAATCTTTTCTCTTTTTTGTCTTCCTAGGGTACCACCTTACTAAATAAAATCCATTGTTTACACTGAGCCTTGTGTGACTTCACAGTGGTCAGTCAATAACCTCAAGGGGATAGTTTTGGTCACGTTAGTGGTCACTTATTTGTATAGATGATAGAGTGCTCTGGTCCCATCTGTATATGTATTACTTTCTTTTGTCTTAGAGGCACTGTTGGAAAGATTAATTAGGTCCATCTGTAGGAAAGGATCAGCCTTAGGGGATTCAGGTAAGTAAAACAAATGCCAAAGGGAAATATTGCTGAGGGGCATGTTTTGAAAATCAAACTGTTTTTCATAACATTAATGGGGAAATTACATACAGGAGGAGATTGAAGGAAAAGTAAAACTGTCATTTAGTCTGGGTTGTTTCAGCATGACCTGATAAACATCTATTGCTGCTGTGGTAGGAAAAAGGATCTATCAAAAGGCTAAAGTAAAACCCATGGGCAGCATTCTCAGCTAATACAAATCAGTGTAACTTTCTGATCTCCACTTTATAACAAGTAGAGACTTGAGTTGTGTCTGCCAGCGTGATGTTATTTCTGTCCTTCATTTGAGTGATCTGACATACAGTAAACTGATCCTAATTCACATTCTGTCTTCATTTTTTTTATTGTAATGGTGCTATATACCTTATGGGTCCTACATCACACCTCTGTTTTCCTTTCCTTTAAGCTTCTTTCCATATTTTCTTCCTTACCTTTCTTTCCCATTCCTTCAAACAGTTCAGCATGCAAATGAGTCTCATAGCATTGAGCTAACTGATATGATCACAGCTTGTAAAATAGAAACTCAGCTCTTTCTGACTTTTATACAATTTATTAGTTTATATGTAATTAATTGGTATAATTAGTGCATAAACCATTTGTTGCCATTTAAATTATATCACACTCTGTTGCCTTATCTACTTAAGTGGGGATTTATGTTCCACTATGCAATGGGATTACAATCCATAACGTTTTCATGAAACACCAGATGGAAAAACAAAAATGCCATTTTTCTCACTGAGCTTAGGCTGTATTAAGGGACATAAATACTAGAGATGTTTTGCTTTTAAACTTTTGTTGGAGCAAAGTTAGGTTCCTTTTGAGTTTGGGGTTTAACTCATGATGACTTCTAAATTAATTAGTAAAGCTGGAGAAACATGAAGGCTTATTTTTGAGAAAAAGAGGAGAATCATAAATCATTTAAAAGAAAAGGGAAGCAGCATGCAGAAAGGATACAAAAAGAAGTGTAACTCAAAGGGTAAGGAGAGAATGACTGTTGGTGATCAGTCCAACTACTGTGTGCACATGAAGAACTACAGGTGAGAGGGAAGCCACTGGCTCTGGAAATGCCCGTGCCTGTCTCCTGCCTGTGCTGGCAGCAGTGTACCCTCACTCTCAGAGGGGAGCAACTCCTTCTGGGGCTGAACTTTGAGGTCTAATTCTGAATAGTTGCTAGTTCTGCTTTACACACTGCTGGAAGGAGACTGCCTTTCTGTATAAGGTGTAAGTCTGCACATTGCCACAGAGAGGCAATTAGACACTCTAGAGTGTAACTGGGGTTGTGGTTTTCAAGTAAGATTATAACATATTTAACAATGTAATTTAATATCTCTATATTTAGCATAAATAGCTCAACGTGCTGCCATTGCAGAATAGAGCCTTTATTGACTGAAGGCACTTCTTCCTTCCAGCCTGTCTAGATGAAGGGTGTTTTGGAGGCTCCCTCTTGGTCAATAGCCACAGTGCAACACCCAAACAGGCACCCTGAATCTTAGAGACACTCCCTCAGGTGATATCTACTGAAATAGTTCTTGTTTGTATTAGTGGGTCAATTTTCCTTCCTTAAAATCTTCTGAGGCAGTTTATTTTCTCATGTAGAGACAGGAGTTCCCATCTGGTTTATGCTGCTCATACTCATTATCTTAAGTACCTAAGGACTTTGTCCTGCAAAGAGTGAGCCATAACATTTCCTCTGGGCTCCAGGTACACCCATCCTGCAGGATTCTGGAAGCAAAGCTGGGCCATGGTAGCATGCTTTCAGTTGTGCAGTTGGGAAGGTGAAGCTGAGGGTCTGAGCAGGGTTTTTCTTCAGTGTTTCATTCAACATATGGGCTTGGTATGTGTTTGTTGGGCCTACAGCCTTACACTTGAAAATCTTAAACCTACTTGCAATTGGAATTTTTTTGTGTGTCTGTCTTTTTTTCACAAATGTTTTTCTTTGAGGCAATTTGAAATTTTCAGCAAAGTATTTCAGATGGAGACTAATTTATTGTTATTTACAAAAACAACTGAAGGATGCTTCGTGCTCTGGTTTTTTGTTTTTTTGTTTGTGTCATTCTGTTTCTCTTTTTAGAGAAACCCTATTATTGAAAACAGATATTTCTCTCTGAAATGTTCATTTCCTGGAAAAAACCCCAGATTTTTCATCAAGATATTTCAGTTAAAGAGCTGTGCTGATCGCCAGGGTGTTCTTCTGAAAAGGCAGAAACACAAATCAGTAGAAAAAGAGTGACAATCAACAGACAAACGCTTGGTTCTGCTCTATGGTTCTTACTCAGGTGAAATTCTTCCTCGAATAAAAAATGAGAGCAAATTTCAACATATATAGAATCCTGCCTAATATACTAAAATGACTCCCAGAACTATTCATTTTCCAGGAGTAAACACTTTTTACATATAACTCAAGGAACCTACATATTCATTTTACAGAATCTAACAAGCGAAGCATGGTTGTGAATGTACCATGAAGTTGGCTCGGCAAATGTTTTCCTACAATTAAAATACATCTGGCTCTGTTCTGAGTGGGAAATCACAGGCCCCTGAATGTTTTGAGTATTTCCTTATGCACAATAGCAGCGGGAAAACTCCATATGCCTTAACCTGTCAAATTCCGTTCCACTTTATCATGTTGATAAATCAGCTGCAATAAGGAATTTTAATCCAGCATCTTTGACCTGAAACTGAGGAATTCAAAGCAAAAGCAATGGAAATGGTCATGGAAAGTACGAGAGGCTCAGAACAGCGCTCAAATCTTTAGCACACCGGTGTTAATTTAAGTAAGTGTGAAATAGCCTGCTGCGTTTCTCCATAAAAGCTTCTGACCGCCACGGACACTGTTTTCCTGATGCCAGTTCTGCACCTACATCCTCCTGCTGCCTTCGGTGCCCCAGAGCTCAGAGGGAACGCTGTAGGCCTTGGGAATCTTTGTCCTTCACCCCTCTCGAAGGGGAGACTCGGCTCAGGGCAGTGACAGTTTCCTTACAGCAGTCCCCTATCCTGGAAAGGGCTGTGCTCCCCGGTACCCCTTGGACCCGCTGGCTGCCCCAGCGAGCAGTGTTGGGGAGCTCGGGCTGAGCTGTGATGGGCTGCTGTGCCTCGGCCGTGCCCTGGGGGGGTCAGCCCAGCCTGAGCCCGGTTAGATCGCCCTCTGCTTTCCCTGCCTGCCTCTGGGGCTTTTCATCAAGTCCTCACCATCCACCTCATTTGCGGGACAACTGACAATCGCGCTCTCGTTCTCGGGCAGTCCCAGGAGAGGCAGCTGCGGAGCCCGCAAGGCAGGCGGCAAGCGGTGATGAATGGAGAGGGCAGATTGGATGGAGAGGGCAGGATGGATGGATGGATGGATGGCCACGACTGGGAGGGGGCCGGCTGTCTGGCGGCGTGGTGCTGGCCCGGGGGAAGGGGTGGGGGACCGGGTGGGTGTGCCCGGCTCTCCGTGCCGTTGCCGCCGCGGTCCGCCCCGCTCACAAGGTGCCTGAGCCGGAGAGCGAGCAGCAGCGCCGCGTCCCCGCCGCCCACCGCAGCGCCCGCCCCGCCATGCCCAACTTCGCCGGCACTTGGAAGATGAGGAGCAGCGAGAATTTCGACGAGCTGCTCAAGGCGCTGGGTGAGGCGCGGGGGAGCCGGGCAGCGGGAGGGGACGCGGGGCGGCGGCCGCAGGAGAGCTCCGTGCGCGGCCGCGGGCGTGAGACGCTGCCGCCGGTGCGGGGCACGGCTCGGAGCCCTGCCCGGGGAGGGGCGGTCGAGGCACGGAGCGGTGCCCGCCTCACCGACGGGTGCCGTGCCCGGGGAGCGGGGCTGTGCCGGCGTTCTGTGTCCCAGAGCCCCGCGTGTCCGTGCGCCGGCCGTGCGGAGCCTGCCCGAGCGCCGCGGCTCCCGAGCGCCGCAGCGGTGCCCCGGGGCTACGCGCGGGGTCCCGGCCTCTCGCCTCGCTCCCCGATCTGCGCGATGCCGGGCGAGATCGGTCCAGGGCACGGCCGGCGACTTCAAGCTCTGCTTCCTCCCCGCTTCGCCCAGGTGTTAATGCCATGCTCAGGAAAGTGGCGGTGGCGGCCGCCTCCAAACCCCACGTGGAGATCCGCCAGGACGGGGACCAGTTCTACATCAAAACTTCCACCACTGTCCGCACCACTGAGATCAACTTCAAAATCGGGGAGAGCTTTGAGGAGGAGACGGTGGACGGCCGAAAGTGCAGGGTAGGAGGAGAGCTGGGGCATGTGCGTGCGTGTGGGGAGTGTGTGTGTTACCAAGTTCTTTTCAGATGGGACAAACACATCTGCTGCCCGTGTCCCCAGACAGCGGCATCGCTGCCCTCCACCCTCTTACCAGAAGCACTCTTGGGGGTTCTTGGTGATCACCATTTCTCTTGTCCCTCTTTTGGGATAAAATTGAAATCTGAAGGCAACAGGACATGACAGGTCCCAAAAGCAGAGTTCAGGTATCTGGTTTCCAGCTTGGCAGGGTTTAGTTCTTCTCTTTTTGCTTCTGTCTCCCCTGAAGACCTCAGCTGCAGTGAAAGCTCTCCCCACCTTCTGTCTCTGACAGAAACATGGGAAATGGTGGAGCAAGAGACGTCAAGAGTCAGGATTTAGTGCACAAATCTGGCATAGCTTTTTCCTAGATTGCATCAGATGAGTTCTCAAGCAGGACCACAGTTCTCAAGCAGGACTGTTTGTAGTTTGGGGCTGAAATCCTCTTTCACACCTTTGCCAAGTGCATGTGTCTGGTTTACTGATAGATAGCTGTTTAACAGCATGAGACAGGCTTTCAGCTGGGATTGTACCAGCCACAGTTGCACCATCTCCTTGAGCAGAGCTGCATTAGAGAGCAGTCACTGGAGTGTCTTGGGTTTAATTCTGTGTGTGAGACCCCGCTCCTCTACCTTTGTAACCACTTCTGTGGCCATGGAGGGGGATTTCAGTTGGCAGCATCTGACACCAGGTTTTTGCTGGTGTAGATATGTGGGATCTGAGGTTTGGGGAACTGGGCTGCAGTCATAGCTGCCTTTTGAAAACCGTTATTGAAGGCATGGGTTAGTTATGCTTTCTTCTGGCCATTTACTCTCGTAATTATAAAGTATATATAAGTATATATAAAACTCTTATTAAACAAGTACAAATAAAGATTATTGGATTGTCATCTCAAATGAGGATCCAGTTTTAAAAGTGTCCAGTGTTGGTGAAATAATCTACTTCCCAAAATATGATCTCTCCTAATACATGGGTCAGCTTTTGAGACAATTTTTATCACTAAAAATTCAGTACTTGCTGTCTTCAGTTCAATTGCTGTCAACATAAATTTATGAAGAAGGAAGCAGATTCTGAGAATCGGTGAATATTTAGAACATCCATTTGCTCTCTAGGACGAGTTATTGTATATCTAACAGTTTGTCCAGGAAATGTTGCTGGCTTTGTTAATTTATTTTTTTCGGCAAAAGCATCTTCATACATAATGCATACATGATAACTGTGACCTGCTTTCTAGAGAAGGATTTATTGCTGCAGATGGAAAAACAATAATTATGGCTGCAAGCTATGAAAGTTGGAAAAACCTGAAAGAAATGGGTTTTCTGAAGTAGTAAATTTTTTCCATGTGTTGTGAAATTATTTATAGTCCAGTCTCAGAAATAAGTTGTACTGCTGTGTGTATATAACCAAGATGTGGCCACAGAGCAGAAACTGACAGATAATAAAATAATACTCCAGAATGTAGTTTGCAGTATCTGGCAAAACCGCTGAGTGGTGATAGATTTTGATATACTTTATGAGGTGGAGGGTTTTGTACTGCCAACTAACTTGATCCATTGTGCAGACAAAGAGGGAATCATACGTGGTTGCACTTCAAGGCACAGCTTCTATAACTGCTGTTTGAGATCGCTTGTTGGTTTATAAAATCTATTGTTTTGAAAAATATTGTAAAAGCAAACAGCTAATTTTAAATCAGAGTAAAGGGTGGGGTTTTTTTCCCTTGGAAAGTCTGCGAAGTGTTAACTTGAATTTAGTCATACGTACACACACATGTGTATGTGTATGTGTATATGTATATGTATATGATCACAGACTAATAAATGTCTCCCCTGTGTAGTTATAAAGCAATTACTTGAACATTCATTACAGGGCATCCTTCTGCACAGCTGTTCCATTGCACTGTGGAGTTATAGTTCAGTGCTTGAGTGAAACAGAGCAAGCAACAGACAGGGCTTGCCTGTTTCTCGAAGTTAAACAAAATCCTGTCCTTTCAGATTCTTTTATTTCTCAGTGGTTTCATATTCATTATTCAAATGCTTTGAAAAATGCCCAAGGGTATTTCAGTCTCCAGATTTACAACCTTAAAAAAGTAATGTCACAAACGCTTGAATTCTAACAATGTTTCTTTAATTTAGCTGTGATTTATTCTGGTTTGTTAACTCAATATGTTTAATACACAGTTAACCTGGCACAGTGCCATAGAGTGGGAAAGATTGTAAGTGACAAATACTGCGTTATTTATGACCACAATATCATATATACCATTGTTTATGCTTTTATTCTTAGGGGATTTTGTAGGGATAAATAACATCTCAGATCAAATCATATGTGTAACAAAGATGCTTGGGAATGTGGACACGACATTAACATGTTCCTAAATTACATTTTTCAGCATAAAGCATTTGATGGAAACTGAGTGGCTTCACACTGAAAAGACACATTTGCAACTACTTTGTTACTAATATATACCTCTTTCCAAAATTCCCCATCGTACCTTAATTTTTATTTCACTTTCCACTGATGACTTTTTTTCTTTTGCCTTTATCTATCTATGTGTTGCTCCTTTAGTGGAGCAATTATTCTCACTACTGCTCATTGTTGTCTCTGTCTCATGCTGCTCAGGAATATAATTAATGTGTTTCCTAATGGTTTTCTTGCCTGCAGAGTTTGGCCACTTGGGAGAATGAAAACAAGATCTATTGCAAACAAACTCTTATTGAGGGAGATGGTCCCAAAACATACTGGACTCGAGAATTAGCTAATGATGAGCTGATTTTGGTAAGAATCTTGAACCTGCTCAATGTATGCACCATATTAACAGGTTTCTTTTTACCACATAGTATGAGTTATTAGTTTTTCTTACATAAATCCATCTGGAACACTACCATTTTCATAATCCTCTACCCTACAATTAATACATTGCCTTTTTTCCTTTCTTTTTATTGTTTTTTTAAACAAATGGAGATATATGCATGTTCTGACTTGCATTTGATTGTTAAAAGTTTAACCATACTTGTACTGGTAGAATAATCACAAGTCGGCCACTTCTGCTCTGTAAATTCACAACATCATAAAAGAATTTTCTTGATTTATTGCAGATTTTCTCTGGTGCAAGTGAGATCAAGGCATTTGACCTAATTTCAGGAGAATCTTCTTTTTAGGCATGTGCATAATGTCACTTCTTATCCACGGTCACATGGTATATAGCAGGAAAGATGTGCATGTTGTTAGCCTGCTCTAATCTCTCTTGTTTATGAAAAATACGTAATTTCCTCCCATATCTCTACCACCTTCCCCAATCCCCTGATCACCTCCGAGCCAGATTCAGAATTGCCTTCATGAGGTCCTTAGAAATACAGAGATTTGCCTATTTGCTGTCAGCCAACATCCCCCCAGCGGTGTGTGAGCTTCCATCTGGCAGCAGGGTGGCTGTGGGCGTTCTGAGCAGCGCCTCTGCCACCGCCCTCGATCTCGGCTGGCTCGTTTATTCAGATCCTACTTACTTCTGTTAGAGTTCTCTTTGCTGCATCTTCCCTCAGTAGTCACTCCATCTTAATTTACCAGTATCCATACCTGAGTAAAGACACAATAGCACCGTTCAGCTCGAGTTCAGAATCGTTTCATTGCGCATGTTCTTAGTAATGATTTCTGGATAAATAGTTGACTAGACTGTTACGCCTCATCAGTTTGGACATGGAAGACAACCTCCTGGAGTGGTGGGTAAGAAAACATCAAAGCAGGGAGGTTTTATTTCAAACTATCACACTAACCAAACCTCTGCACTTTAAAAAACAAGCAGCCTCCTCAGTGTTTCTCTAAAGCAGATGGAGTTCTGTTTTTAAGACTGTGTCTGAAACAAAACCAGGACCCAAACCTAATCAAGTATGAACAAAAAGCTTCTAAAGTGTTAATATTATTCCAGACATCTTGAGACTGTTCACCCACCCCATAGACCTGTGCTGTTAGTGAAATCACACTGGTTTCTAATGAATGAATACTCCAATGCTGCATAATTTCTTTTGACTCTACCACTGGAATTCTTTATGTTATCACAAAACTTTAGGAGGCAAAGTACTTTGATCTCTGCTTTGCATCTTTAGATGAAATGCAGTGGACAAAATATATTCCCAACTCTTAACTATTCCAGCTTTCTAACAATACAGCTCTGTAGTTTATTATTTAAGTAACAAGCTGATGGGGCAGCTGTTAAATAAAGTGCACTGCTCTGAGCAAAACAAGAAAGCTGCTCATAATACAATTGCCTCCTGCAAGCAGCCGGCAATTGTAATGTGAACTTACCCTGCTGGGGAAGAATAATGAAGCTGGATAAGAAACCAGAGTGATTCAAAGATTTAAAGCTATCTAACCTTTTTTCTTGTTTAACACAGTCTGTTGAACTTTTTCTGAATTAATTATTCTTTCCAATTAGGAAATAAATTAGAACAACTTGCTTCTTATTAAAATATTTCCATTTATAGGAACTCAGAACTTTCAATAAGTTGGTTTACCGGTTAATTTCCTTGCCATTAAAATATACACATTTCTTTTAATCTATGTATGTGTAGATTCAACTTCCAGTCATTACATATTGTGTATGAAAGAACCTAAATAATATGCCTAAAATTTGTTATTGCAAGTACTTCTCTTAACACCACTGATCGAGTCACCTCTTAGAAGAACTTACTGGTTATGAAGCTAAACCACTGGAAGACCTAGAGTCTTTCAATGTAAAGAAAGCTTTCGTTCACCTGGGTGCTTCATAAACCCCCTCCAATTTATCAATTTCCCTCCTAAACTAAGAAAACCAGAATGGCATGTACTGTTTTGCTAGTGATCTAGCACTCGATGTTACAGTGATTTCATCTCCCTACTCTTACCTGAAATGATCTTGATTTATGTGCAAAGGCTTTGTTAGCTCTCTTCTGGTTTCCACTTCCCCAGACCAATCTCCTTCCTGTCTCTGGCAAGCTGGAATTATGTTCATTGGTTGAAATGTGTGGTTTTACCGTGGCCATTATGAAATTTGATATTTGCTTCCAAGTGATCTGGATCATTCCCTCTGTGTTTTTTACTGTTCAATATGATTTACAGTTTCATTCTCCTGCCTCTTTAATCATAGTGGCCTCTTTTGCTTTATTAAGTATTATGACAATAATTGGTCCTCAGGACAAGTGTTTTCTAGCCCTCATCTGATGGGACTGTGTAATGGTCTTAATTTAATAAAACCAGGCAGAAACACCAATTAATGTAGGGGGTTTAGTATTTATTCTTTTTCTCTGGGAGGGAGAGATTAGGAGAAAAAACAAAGCAGACTTAAGCTTAAAAATGAACAAAAATAGTTCTATTAACACACACTAAAATAATGAAAAACAAGTTGAGAAAAAGAAAACCTAAACAAAAACACAATGAGACTTTAAAACACACTTCTCTCCTCCTACAAACTATTAACTTTCTTATTAAACAACATAGAAAGACACAACTGGAGATTTTCAGTCAGCTTCACTATTTAGACATAATCACTCGTTACTTTAGGAGAAGAGTCTCTCTCAGATCTTTTTATAAAGACATTTTCCACAAGACAAAATAGTCCAGTGCTCTTAATGTCACACATCTGCTGCCACCTGGAGTTTTTGCAGACTGTGATGTTCTATCAGCAGAGCTTCTCAGTGTATCTGGGGTACTATTTACAAATACTTCTAGTCTAAAATCATCTTTGTCTCAAAGGCTGAGACCTCCTTTTAACCCAGGAGTGGGGACTTTAAAGTTCTCAAATAAATCTCAATTACATCAGTCCTCAATTTTGATTAGAATTAGCATTCTCCCCACCAACACTAAGATGCTACAAAGAACAGTCCATTTCTCCAGAGTTTACCTTAGAGAAGTCCGGTTAAAAATGTCCACTTCTTCAATCCTATTCCAATATTATTAGTTCTTTCACTTCTAATCTAACTGAGTTCATACAATGGCTGTTCCATGTACCCTCTGTTTTCTTTCTTCTTTCTCTCAAGGAAGAGTTGTGCTTTAAAAGTTCTGTGTTGCTAGGAAAGGGTTAAATCCGCCCGGGCCTGCAAGGGCCACGTGTAAGCACCAAGGCTGCATGAGGCTGAAGGAAATGCAAAGCTGTGCTGATGGAGGAAGCTGGTAAATGTCCTTTTTTCCACCCCTAGGTCTCCTCTAAGGCGGTCCCGCTCAGAGTTGTTCTGGAGCTGCAGGCTTGCTTTCTCTGCTGCCAGCGGTGATTAAGCTGGGCCATGGCTTGGCCCCTTCTGCCGCGGTCCGAGCACGTGGCCGGCACTGCCGAGCTGCAGCTGCCTCTTCCCTGCCGGCAGCAGGGGAAAGGGCTCAGCCGGCCCAGGCTCTCCCTGTGCGGGCAGCGGCCCTCAGACACCCGGCCGGGCCCGGCCCAGGCACACAGAGGGGCAGCAGGGCCCGGCCCGGGCCAGCCGCCGCCCACGATGTTACCTCATGGCTGATTCCAAAGTGAGAGAGCTGCTGCAGATTAATTTTAAATGTCCTTTCCAAAGTCGCATTGACATTCCTTATTGCCAATATCTTGGCCAGCTTTTGATAGGTCCCTGTCCTCCCCTCCCAAAACCACTTCACGGTCATGGCAGGGAAAAACATTTCACATTTCTCTATAACCAGAGAACAAAACTGTGCCAACCCATGATAGGCTGAATGTACAGATCTTTTAAATATGTGGGTTGACATTCAAGATCTGACAGCCAAAATCTTAGCAATGAGGTGTTTCTGGGAGTAATGGTAGTGTGAGACCCCTCGTCCTTTGCAGAAGCTGAAAAGCCAAAATTAACCCTTCTGGGAGGCAACACAAGGTTCTGCTGTTTGGAGAAAGACAGAAGAGGAAAAACTACATTTTCTTGTCTGTGGTCCCTAATTTAAAACCCCCAGAACATTCCTTCAGAGAATTGGGCTTTAGAAGCTTTGCTGTTTGAAGGCATTGGCTGGGGTGTGTTCAGCAGCTATAAAAGGGAACAAGGTAGGAATAAGAGCCCTTAGTGAGAAGACTCTTTTGATCTCTTGCCTCTCCACTGTGGTTGGGTTTTTCATCACTCCAGTGAACAAAGATTCAACATTAGATTATTTTATTTTTTGCTTGGCAGATTTCCTTGGGCCTGAGTTACACCTTACTTCTTCAAAACCAATATCACAATAAGAAGAGATCTCTTGTCTTCTTTCTTTCTTTCTTCTTCCACTCTCAGAGCTTTCTTAGGGATCTTTAGGTCTGTAAATCCATTCTCATTCTGTTTTGCTGCTCATATTGCTTCAAATAGTTAATGATTCCCACCTTGACTCTTCTCAAATCTCCCTTCTTACCTAAGAAATGTTTTCTGTTCCTTTATTCTCTCTGATGTGCTTAAGTAAGGCTCTGCTTCTGTTTCTCTATCCAAAGAAATCTTTCAAGAAGTCTTGAGATTCCTTATTTGCTATTAGATGCATTTGCAGAAGAAACCAAGAAAAGTCATACCCAATTTGAAATCAGTTTGAAGAAGGAATGTAAACTGTGTTAGACTGAGGCATGAATTGAAGAAAGTAATGGGTAACAGGCAGGGGGTAAGGAATTAGTTTGACTCTGTTAGTATTGACTGCATAAATGTTGGAGCTTTGCCACATAATTTTGATCTAAAATGCTGCATTGCTTAGGGGATCCATTTGATTATGGTATTTTCCTAGTGTAAAGGATATATTTTTCTCTCCAACACAGCATATTAAATAAAATGCATTTATTATCCCATATAATTTAAAAAAAATAAAATCAGTGTTTAATTGCCATGACTACCACAGAGCTAAAATAGAAACCATATTACTCTATAATTATCAATCTTTCTTACATCCTGGCAGAAGAATTCCTTATGTTCTTCAAAGACATTTCCTTGGAGTAAAATGATGGTCTTCCAAGTCACATCTTTTCCTCTGGTACACAGATGCTGAGAACAACTATTCAGTTAGCAAAGGTTTTCTTTACCTTCAGTTGCCTTCAGTTCTCCTTAGTTCCTTGCAGCATGGAGAATAAAATTGCACTTATTAATAGATAAATAATATTTGGCTCATACAATGACAGAAGTAAGCCTGAAGTCCTGTTAAAAAAAAAGCATTCTTTCAGCCAAGGAAGGGAAGAAGGATCAAGTTTTGCTTTATAAAAAAGATGGTCTCAAAACTAGAACATTGATCTAAAACTAGAACATTGCAAGTTCTTTTATCAGAGTTGTTTTTTCTAACCTCATCTGATACACTTGCTGGGATTTCAGCACTGCATTTTTAGAATTACTGAACAATGTAGATAAAAACTACATGGAATGTGCAAGCAAGGGAGGATGGAAAGGGTAGTTCCTCACCAAAGTCCACATTTATTTGTCTTGACTGTATCTTTATATTGTATTGTACTTTAGGATTGTAATGCATACACAGAGTCAGGATATCTATATTTACAATTCTGCATTCAAGAACTATACTTGGATTAGCATTTGAGCAATCGAGATCAGAATATAACACAAAAATATATATTTTTATTTGTTTGAAAATTATGATCTGGAATTAAGTGCCTTTTCTTCCCCTTATTATACTCATAATGTTTTTGTTGTCACTGTGTGTTTTTGTCAGGGACATTAATGAGCTATCAATCACTTATGTAAGTCAGAAGAACAAAAGGTCTGCTCTTTGCAAAGTTAAAGGATACTGCTTACAAATATTGGATATTCAAATGAGACATTTATATTCAAATTTTAGGTGCATTGCTGCTTTCACGGCTGCTCGTGTCTCTATAGATTTATGTTTAATCTGTAACACGCAAACATTTTGAAGTGGATGATTACTGAAGAGGGCCTTTAAAAACAGCCTCTGACCACATTTTACACAGTTCACCTATCACACAGGGGTTCTCAGAATCAATTGTAACAAGGGTCAAAGATCAGAACATTGGTGGGGGTTCGAGTGTGGTTTCTATTCTACATTCCCTCCTCAGAAAAATCATGCCATAGTTGATTAAAACTGGTGAACTGTGGAGCCTAGATGAGCGAGTGAACATTTTTTAAATTATTTGGCTGGGTTCTGAAATTAAACATAGTAGGTAAGAAGGGTCAATGCAGATTTGGAAAGAGATTTTGCAGCGGAATGCCAAAATGCACCATGTGCCTAAGCCTTGTATGAAACAGCGTCAAACTAACAAAGTGTTTAACTGTTCAATAACTTTTGGAGCGTGATCTTATACAGAATCAATTACCAAAAGAAGGGTCTAGTCATATCAAGCTCAGAATGAGGGAGTTGCTGCTGTCCTCATTAGAGCAGCCTTGACAGAAGTTCAGAAGCCTGAATTAATGCACGCGTGTGTTGCATGGGCCTAATGCTTTAATTTACTCTTTGCCACGAGCAGATTTACAAGGAGGCTTAGGGATCTACAGCCCCTGCTCACTACTGCAACCTCGTCTGGATCACATCCCAAACAAAGGAAAAAGCCAAAGCCATTTGCATTTTGGCTGCACCCAATCCCGAACGCAGCCTTTTGTAATATCACTTGTAGCTTAGATGTCCTCTGGCTTTCAGCTGTAACCGGGAGATACCATTGTCTCAGATCTCTGTCATTCATTTACTGCATGACTTTGAGGAAACTCAATAATACAGCAGTGCTCAAACACAAATATTGACATTTAGGCTCCTTGAGAAATCACCTAATTTTGCATGGTGCTGTCAATTGATATCCTGAGGAACATGAGGCTGGGGATTGGGTGATTTGCTATTAATAGCCACGTTTGAAAGTGGGGGCTGCACGTTAAGTGACTATGGCCTCGTAAGGATCAACTTCTTTCCTCAATATCATGGAAGTCGGGAGGAGAATAGAAATAAGCAACATCCCTTGCTGTGAAGATTTATATATCTTTATTCTAGATAACATGGAAGCTTGCACAAGGACAAAGCATTTTCTGAGGATTCGTTTCAGTAATACCTTCTTTTCTCCATCAGTTTGCTGATGGATTCTGTCTTCCTTCTGTAAGTTGCCTCTGCATTTTGATCAGTCACGAGCAGATAAAGGGATTTTTGCATACACTGGCAGAAGTGATCTTTCCCAGGTGATTGTTTCAATGACAGTCTTCCTCACCGTACTGTGTGCTCCACTTACCACAAAGGCTCCTCAGCAAATGTTTATAAAGAAGGCCTTCAAAAAGCAGATTTACTCCTACAGAAATATATTACTGCCCTGTAATTCTCTTTTAATCTCTCATGATGTAAGTGGTCATCAGATTTTGAGTGAACTGAGAGAGGTCAATTTATTGGATTATCCCCCTGCTCAGGGCTTTGTTTGCAGTGTGCTTTTGGACTCTTAGCTACAGATTATGACAAGCTAAGTGAAGAAAACAATTCTGTAATTTGCAGTCGTTGCACATTTAAAATCCTATTTTAGATTTAGATAGAAGCCTTGCCTTGCAGCATTTTATGAGATAAATGGGACCCTTCCAAGCTGATTAGAAGGTGGTATTTGAAAATCCTGCATCTTCTTGTTACATCTGAATTGCGGTATGGTAGCATTGCCCTTTTTTTAGTTGCTTTGATGGAACTTCACCACCAAATAGCCAGGATTGCTCATTCTCTTTTCATTTGGAAGTTCTACAGCTTTGGGTCATGGAAATCTTTAAAGTCTGCTTATTGGAACAGGGACTATCACTCCTTTTGAGTCTAGAATTAGAACCATAGACACTAAACTGCTTTATTCTACCGCCAAATACAACGATTTAAGTGTGAAGAATAGAGGAACAACACTCTTTGGATTTGGCCCCTCCCCGGGGCCCAGCTGTACATCAGACATTTCTGTGAGTTACCACAAGAAAAAGAATGCGGCAAGTTTGAACACGTTCCTTCCTCCTTGCTTTCTTTAGTCACACTGAGTGGAGTTTTATCAACAAATGATAGTAAGTCACAATAAGATAGAAATACACCTTTTGTATAAGTCCACATTTAAACCTGTACATAACCGTGACATTAAAGCCTTTTATTTATGTGCTTTAATTGCATTGTTAATCATCTGAATGTGTATAAGGTATGAAATCTAAGTGCCAAAAGATGCAGCTTATTCCTGAAACAGGTCAGAGGCCACATGACCTAAGCTGGGTCTTCAAGTAAAGGCTGTCTCAGTTGTTTGAGAGGTATCAAGTGGTTACATGGTACTCCAGAATAATTGTAATTGTGCCTTGAATGATTTCTATCTCTTTGCAATCTAGATTTAAAGACATTCTTGTGTTAAATTATAGTGATCTTCCAGATGGTGAGACTGGTGTGTTGCGGCATTCTTGGGTGTAGCAACTGATTTTTTTAAATTTGGGTTCCCTGAATATGTCCATGTTTTCTGCATTTGATTTTTGTCTAGAGTAATTTGAACGTAGTCCTTTGCCTGGAATTTTTGGAAGCCCAGAAGTGTAGCTGGAGCTGGATGTTGGAAGTACAAAATGAGGAGCCTGTGTCCTGTGCTGCAGACACGCTGAGCTGTGACTGAGTGCACAGCAGCCAGTCTGTGGGGCTGCTACCCACCCATACTACTGAGCTTTACCAGAAAGTCTTAGGTCTTTCTTCTTCCTCCACAAATTTTAATCTTTATTTCCACACTTCCTCCTGTGAATCTTCCAAGGAAGCTGCCAGTCAGACTGCACTGATGTCTTAGGAGCAAGCTCTTCCCAGGAGCACAGTCTTAGAGCTGGTCACAGCAATTTCAGACAGACAGATCTACAGCGGCTCCCCTGCAGGGTGAATCACATCTATTTCAATCTACTCTTCCCTGCAGTGTTCCTTCTCAGTAGAACTGCTGATCTCTTCTGAGAATAACTGCTGTTGCACAGCTTTAGGGGAAGGAGTTTCTCAACTTGCCTGAAAGAACACTGTCACCCTGGGTTTTTTTGAGTTTTTTTAAAGCCTCCTACTTGTTCATAAGATGGAGTCAGTTTCTTTAGTTTCTGCACAATATTAAGAGCAGTTTTCACTTTTCTCACGCATGGGAATATAAACAAACCTTTTGTTTTCGTTCCCTGTCCTTTGTTTACATACTTCTAGCCTGAAAATAATGTAACTGACAGCTGGTCTGGCCAGTAGGGTGAAGGATAGTAACCCCAGAAACCAGTCCACAACCAGACCCACAAATATATAAAAATAAAAGAATAAACAAGCCGCTCGAGGTCTGAAGAGCAACTCCGCACAGCAGACCCCTTTGTCTCCGTGTTACTGCTTTGTGTGCCGCGATCCCAGAACAGATGTGAATCTGTCAGGAAGGTTACATGAGTTTTGGCACACGGCTGCTGCAGCCTTTCTCGTTAGAACTGGCTGATGTGGCACCCACTCCCATCTCGGGATGCGGCTGCATGGCTGTGCAGCTCCAACACTCAGACTGGGGCTGTGCCAGCTCTGGGAAAACACTACACAGGAACTGTTTTACTACTGTCTATGATTCGTGTTGAGGTAGCAGCAGGAGACCCAAACCTCCCTGTGCTCAGCAGTGCCTGAATGTGAAAGACAATCACTGTTGCAGGGATCTTACAGTCTCCATAGAAAACCTCGAGCCCTGGATGGTCTCGACTCTTACTTCCTCTCTCTGGCAAAACTCCTGCTGAAATAATTTTGCCTTTGTGGATAATTTGGAAATGTTGAAGGAAGCCATAATAAGGGTATTTGCAGCTGGTGCTGTGGACAGCAGAGAACTATCCACATCCTTTAATGTTCATTTTCAGATGTATTCATGTAGAATCTAAAAACATGTATTAAGCACTGGTATGATATTGATATGCAAAACCCAAAGTCTGTATCTCCAAAATACTAACAGACTTATGTCCCCAATGAAGCGAATGAAATATAAGCCAGAGTCAGTTTTAAAGCCAAGTCTTTGCAACGTATTGGCCAAAACAGGTGTAGAAAGCATTAAAAGAAATAGCCCAGCTGAATTTTCATAACGCACTGGAGTAGTTCTTACTGCATGCTTTTCAGTGAGACTTTGGCAGTGACCACAGCCAGACGTCCCACCTCAGAGCTCATTAGTGCTGAGCTCAAAAACCTTCTGTCAGCATAGCTGATTGTGAAGTTTTTTGCAATCTCTAGTTCCTCACTCTTGCCCCTATTGTTTCCTTCATGCTTAATTGCTTAAATTTTAGTCTGCCAGACCTGAAATTACAAACACATTGGGATTCAGGTGGCTTTCTCGGACAGCCCCACAATCACTGTAGGGCATTCCATGTCCTTATCATGGTTAACAAACTCACTGGTTCAGGGTTCCTAAGGAGGGTTGTCATTGACACTGCCAACACTCCATCCTGGAAGAGAGGGTTTGGTATCCCAGCATGGGCTGCCAGCCACTTGCAGCAGCGTTATGTTTACAGGTGTACATCCTTCTGGTCTTCATCTTTTTTCCACTGACTTCATTTACCTGCTTGGATTTATATCTGCAAATATCAAAGAATACGTTTCGAACATACCATCTGAATTCCACTCTCAGCATTTCTAGTTCAAAGTGCAGCAACTGTTTCTAAATATAACAACAGTACATTCCAATTTCACTTTATTTTCTCATGTTTATCTGTCAATTCATGCCAAGAAACTACAGAAAAAGAGAATTTATGCATCATTTACTATTCTGACAAAATCTATCCTGCCTTGAAAAGCAGGTCATTTACATTGCATTCCTCTTTCAAAATGACTTCTTTCTTTACTCTAATGTGTCAAAAGACGTAAGAAAAAGTATTTCTGCTGTAGAACGAGTTACTTTAGTAAAAACAACACTTTGAAATGGTGTGACATGTTTGATGGTTCTATCTCTTCTGATTGATTTTTATTTCTTTTCCAGACCTTTGGTGCTGATGATGTTGTGTGCACAAGAATTTATGTAAGAGAGTGAAAACATCAATTCACTTGTCATCTGGGATGGAGTGGAGAACTGTGAAAACCCCCAGTATATCAAGTATCCGTGTGTGCTGTTACTAATGCGGTGTTGTATGTGACTGTGTGTGTTATATCGGAACCCAGATCCTCTGTTAAGTGTATTTTGCTTTCAGTTTTCATTTTGGACACTATTCCTTCCCACTTTTATGCCATCAATTTTCATGTCTGCTTTGTATTTTGTAGTTGTCACTTGCTATAGTTTCCTCAGTTATTAAACTTATTGGGCATAACTCACAGCTGTTTGGGGGTGTTTTTAATTAAAAACTCAGCAGTGCTTTGGTTAGGACTGAAACACTTTTTACCCTCTGCTGAAGTCAGTGTGGAGCTTCCCAGCTTTTGACTGGTCCTGTGCTGTCAGGCAACACCTCCTTTCTTTCTTTCTTTCTTTTCTTTCTTTCTTTCTCTTTCTTTCTTTCTTTCTTTCTTTGTTGTTTTCTTTATGTCTGGCGTGTACGTTCGGTATTCGGTTAGTTTCTTATTTGCTTTCTTCGTTTATTTCTGTCTTATCTGTATCTTTCTTTCTGTCTGTTCTTTCTTTTTTCCTTCCTTTCCTTCCTTTCCCTTCCTCCTTCCTTCCGTCCTCCCTTCCTTCCTTCCTTCCTTCCTTCCTTCCTTCCTTCCTGCCTCTCTCTCTCTCTCTCTCTCTCTCTCTCATCCTCTCTTCCTCCCTGTTGAGGAATAATTTTTGTATGCTGTGATTGCTGGGACTGTAATTCAGCTGAACCAGGTAAGACAAGGTGAGATCTTTCGCTTTTCCTGCTGCATCTCTGAAGAATGCCCAAACCTCCCCATTGAGACACGCAGTATCCAAGTAGGAAACCCGGCTGTGTACAGGACAAATAACATTGTGATCATGACTAAGCGTTATTGTCATCACACCCAAGCACCTCAGGCCTGATCAGAGAGCCAGAAGAATCTGGTAGACTTAACTTGTTTTGGCCATAAAAAAATAAAGCTGAAGAATGCTGCTTTTCTCCTACCTTCTCACCTGTGACAAAGAGAATTTCCAATGGCTTCACTCCCTCTCCATGTTACAACTCTCACTTCTGTAGATTCTTTCATTCTTTAAGCAACTAAGTGTTTCACAAAGCAGGGCCATAGGTCAAGAATGAAAGAAACACCAAATTTAATGTATTTACTCTGGCTCAGAGTCTGGCCACAGCACGATCAAGTATTAGATTCAAGCTGAACAGACATTCCACTAATGAACCAAATAGTCTTCAGTTCTTCAGCCTTGGAAGTGTCTGGAGATTGAGACAAGGAGCCCTACTTATTTCACTGCAATATCCAATCTTATCTGACCAGCTCAGCTTTTTTTCTTTGTAAGAATAATTTTTCTGCTTCATGTTACACAATAATATAAGATTTTTAAGATGTTCAGTATTAGCAGAATATATGCCCTGTTCACTGGATTCTGCTCACTACTCACAACAGGAAAATAGGGCCAAAAACGTACTCATCTTGGGGCATCCTTGACAAATTAATCTGTCTCTTCATCCCTCACATAGCCATGCAGAGAAATCCCCTTTGATAGGATTGCCAAACTGCCATGGAGAAATCAGCCAGCTGTTCTCTTTATTGCAGTGTGGCCTACAGAAGCACAAGAGGAGAGAAACATGCAGTGTTTTCTGTCTCCCCTGCTCGGACAGGTCATGCTTTCTCTGCCATCAGCGCTCAAGGTACCATATTGCAGCTGAAAAGAGGGTTCTTTTCTTCCACACTCTAACCTTAAGCCAAATCCTGTTTCCGAGACCTTGGTCCTATTGGTATCAATTAAATACAGTTCATGCCGGCCCACACTGAGGCAGGGGCTGCAATTACTTCATTGAGGATTGGATACAGCTGAAGCTACCCCCCAGTAAGAACAAAACCAAGAGGCGGCATGACAGCGGTCTATCTTTATTTTCTATCTTCTTTTAAGATTCAGATTAACATAGTTGGGTGTTTTGTTATAAACAAGTTCCACTTCAGGAGTATCTGGATCTGCTTGTGCAATCAGCTATGCCAAAGGGACTTCACAAAGAAGTGCCAAGCTTTGAGCTCGCTCAAAGCTGCTCAGGGATGCAGACAAAACTATCTTGCCACATCAAGGCTGAGCAGTCCATAACACTGTGTTGCAGGACATGTTGGCACAAGTCATATCCCAGAGCACCAGGAACCCACCAGCATCACAAAGGCATTGTCTCCACCTCCAAGAAGGTGTGTGGTGGATGTGGGGGCTGGTACAAGCTGAAGAGGTAAGGAGTAGAGACAAAGCCAATGAGTAGCAGGGCTGTTCTGCCGTTCCAAGAAAATATGCCTCTCTTAGCAATTACCTTTTCCAGCTACGTCTAAAACAGCCCTAATGCACAGTTTGAGGGTTTCCTCGAGTTTTGGCATGAGCCTCACACCGCCTAAAGCCCGTGAGTGCATTTAATGGAAGCTGTGTTTCATTTCTAGGAAGGCTCAAGCTAAGCTGTTGTGCTGCTCATGCAAATGTCCTTCAGAAAACTTTCCCATCAACTGGAAAATACCAAATCAGCTTTCCATCCAGTTGGCAACTACTCTCCAAGTAGTAAAACATCAGCTATGTAATGAGCTTATAGGAGTTATGATTAAAAACAGGCTCTAGAGATATGAGCTACCCTGAATAAGAGGGAACTTCCTTCCAGGCTCGAAGCTGTTCACCTTAGCTTCGTTTGCAGTCTGGCGTGACAGAAGTTCTTTTCTTTAATAATTTCAGTGTGGAAGCTTCACCACTTGATTGACTTTTGTGAAGTTATAATAAACGTACTGGTGCATGGGTAAATTCCTATGAACAGAGACGAGAACTGGTCCAGGGTGTTAGTTTTATGGCTCAGTGTTGAAAGTGCAAAGGCCAAATTGCATTTTGTGAGTGCTCTCGGATTTAAAAGCCTTCAAATCTAGGCACTCAAGGATTTGGAGTGAATTTATTGGCCAAAAGCCTTGCAGTTGTCTCCTGCTTTTTTTTATTGCTGAGATTAAGCTCCTTTGGGAACATGGAAGTTGAATAATGCCATGGCAGCCAACAGAGACAGTTTTATCCACTTTTTGTGTAAAAAGTTATGAATTCACACACACTCCCCCCCAAGATGGGGTGATGGAAACAGAATAGATTTACTGTAACTTTCATCCACCAAAATTAAGTCTCATGATGTCTGAGTGTTAAAGGGTTGCTTAGCAGAATAGGATCCTGAAAGCTTTAGGCAGCTGCTCTCTGCACACAGGAGGGAGGGACTTTTATAGGCAAAAGTGCCAGGACAGTGGAGCACCTAAGGGTTACTTCAGCGGTTTGTTGATTATTTGATAGCATGTGGATGTGTGAAAAGGGCCCCAGGGATTTCACAGATATTGTCTTCCAGATTCAAGCCAAAGAGATGCTCTCTGTGGCTTTAGGTAATCAGCCAGGGACAAAGCCTGGCTTAGGGTTGTTACCAGTGGGTGAGCAGAAACTTCCCCTCATTCAGCTGCTGTTCTAAGCAGCACTTTGTCACTTGGGCTGGGAACCCTCTAAGGTTCCAAGCACTAACTGGTGACAAACCCCTCTGTCTGGATGGCTGCTGATTGACCTCTGGATGCATAAGCACCACCCCCACCTGCTGTCTGCACATCCCTGTGCCCCACCAGCCAGACTCCTGAGCTCTGCAGAGCTCAGTGCCGATGGCCAAAGGACTTTAGAAACTTTCTGACTATAGAAATGAATGCATGAGGGAGCCTTCCTTGTGAGTGTATTACACACTACTGTCTGTGTTTGAGAGCATTTCTCCACACAGACGCAGCAGAATACAGGCAGCTAAGAAGGTGAGAATTCTTCCTCCTTGAAGTTGGAAGGCTTTGTCTTGCCAGTGTCTGAACAGTCTTTGAATGGATTCAGTACAAGTGAGTATTCAGTATGATGCCTAAACGTGACTCTCTCCAGCTGTTAGGTATCTGTCTGCAAGACATCCTCACAAAGCAGGATCTTCAGGGGAGCTGTCCCTGGTTTTGGAAGGGCAGCAGCACTCCGGGGACAAAGCCTGAGGGCATCACAACGGGGGTGGCTGTGACTGGGCAAGCGACTGCCAGCCTCTGTGCCTGCTGCTTGGGACTGAGCGTGGCAGGGGCCAAGCTGACAAACAGCTGCTGCAGCAAGGCAAAGAAAGGCTTAGATGGGTATCTGCAGCAGCTTGCCACAGGGGGAACATTTCACAACAAGACTTGCCCACATGGCTGCTACACGAGGATCCAGTGGCCATGTTCTCTGTCCTAAGGCAAGAAGAGTTCGTTTTAAGATTTTCTTTTGATTTTCCGTACTTTATTCTTAAGCTGTTTTCATAAAACATTTATTGTTTCTCTTCAGGAAAAATAAACATCCTAACCAGTAAACAGATCAGACAGCAAAGTTGGATTCAAAATAATCCGCTGTGGGAAACTCAAAATATGACAAAAATTCTTGGCCAGAAATTTGATACTGCACTGAACAGTTCAGTTCACAGATATCTATCTCACCAGCTCCTTTTGTGTGGATCAGAGCTGTCCCATTGCATGGTGTGTGCTCTGGAGACCTAGTGCTGCTTCAGCTCAGGTTATCACTTCTTGCACACTGAGTGCAAAGAGAACTTTTCTGCTAACAGGAAGCCTCAAATCCCACATGGCTGCAGAATCTAGAGTCTTTGAACATTTTTAAAATACCTGCTCTCTGAGCACTGCCATGTCAGAATTGGAACAACCTGATGCTCTGCCAACATGATCTGTGGCAGGCCCGCCGTTCTTTGGCCATGTCCTCAGAACAAAGAGGAACATGGCACTGAACTCTTCCACAAGCTTGAGGAAGATTTGCTGTTAGAATTTGCTGTAGTGTCACACACACCGCCACCAGAGAAGAGGGTGGTGAGGCTTGAAATTGTTTCTGCAGCAGACAATACCACATTTTCTACCAGACACTGCTCTCTCCTGCACAAACCAGCTGCTCACCAGGAGAGGCAGTTCAGCTGCTCAAGCAGAAAGGATGTGACAGCCTAGGTGACTGACTGAACTACAGATCCCTTAAAAGCTCTGCATCTCAATGTTAATCTTCACAGGATGTTCATGGGGAGCTGGGGGACCAATTTCATCATCAGTCTGATGAGTTCACAGAAAGTTTTCAAAGGGCTGAAGCTTTCATGTCTAAGTAGCTGCTGGTGCTGGGAGATAAAGGTGCAGCTGGAATTGCAGTGTTCTTACAGAACTGCAGCTAGGAATAGCTACAGTGGGTCGGTGTAAAGGTCCTCTCTCCTCTAGAATTCAGTGCCAAAGACTCCTCCCTGAGACTCCTGGGAGCCTGCATATCAAAGTTACTCAGAAAGATCTTTCGAGCACTAATATTTAGTCCATGCCTGTGCTGGGATTCTGCTGCTTTTAAGACACCGATGATTGCTGACACTATTGCTTTCCACTTCTCTTGCTGCTTTTGGGAGATTTTTAAAGTGTTCCATTTGTGGAAGTTTATGTAGAACTGACACTAGGCCATAATGATGTGTTGTGAGCCTGGAACATCTAAATAATGATATTAATTTGCATGATCCTCCGTAGGGTGTGCCAGGACATCAGCAATGACTGTAGTGAGAAAGCCTGTCTCTGAAGTAAGCACCTAATAACTCTTTTCGCAGGAGTTGTTAACACTGAGCTTAGGCATGTGGCAAGGCTAGAGACTGAGAACATATTGCAGCTATTACGGAGCTTGAAGTCCAAGTTCCTTTTAAGACACGTCACTGGTAATGTGTTTTAATCAGAAGTGTTTTAGTGAAGTAAATTGGAAGCATCTGGACATGACTGGCATCATGTTCTTTCAAGTGTGATTTACTCCATAATTCCTTTAATGAACTGGATATCAATGCTATCTGATGAACAGGAAGAATAAACAGCAAGGATCTGTAATGATTTCCATTAGTACAGGTTATACAGAAATGTTGCTGTTGTTGATTTCATTGCAGCAACAAAGGAAATCTTCAAAACAGACCACAGGGCAGGTATGGGAATGGTCAGAGAGGTTTAAAGGGATCATTTTCAGGGACTGAGCTTTCTTCCTTGCTATTAAGTAACAGTTAACCCACTGATTTGCCACCAGCATTTCATCCAGCTGGAAAAATATCTAAGAATATTCTCCAGGACTTGGGATGGGGAATGCCTTGCAATGTTTCTCCTGTCCTCATAGTCAGGGTCCCAAGCAGTATGGACACAAAATTGTGCTTTCAGGAAAGGGAAGGAGGCAAGAGAGGTGTGTTTGTCTGTGTGTGGAATAGCCATCATGTCACAGGACCTGGTTTTCACAAAGCTCTAGTAGCCCTAGCTAAAGATGAACACAGTGCTCGCTTGCTTTTCTTTCAATTTATTGGAAAGTGACCCATTTTGTTCAAAAGTTATTTACTTCTACTTGACTGAAAGATAGAGAGATGGCATGACAGAAGGACGTCCCCCCAGTCTTGGGAAACCAGGCTGAAATACAATGAGCCATGTATGGGTGACAGGGTTAGTGACAGAAGGAACACTGGACACTCCTGCAGGTAGGGTGAATGGCGCTATGAAATGAACCATTCCGTTATTTTCCCAAAGCTTTTTCATTTTGCCATGGGGGTTGATGCCGTAGCACACCAGATTTTTCATGTGAACACAAATAGCTCTTTCCCCTCTCACCACTGCTAATACTTAGAGTGTTAGTATGTCGGTGGGGAAGACTCTGCCATGTATATCAGAGCCTAAAAAATCTCAAATATAATACTTGGAACCATAGAAGGATCTCAGCACAAAGCCCCGAATCTGTTCCAAGGTAGGGAGGAGGAGGAGAGAAAGGGAATTTATATCTTTTTCTATAACTTTTTTTTCCTTCTTGATTTTGGCCGAGAAACAAAATTTAAGAAAGGGTGTGGATACTTTGCCATAATTAAAAGCCTGAGAAGAGCTTCTTTGTAGGCTTTTTAACTTACATGCATTTGAACAAGTTGCTGTATAGCTCCCTAAACTGTTTGACATTTGCTCTTGTTAGGGCAAATTATGGTTACATCTACTTCTGGCCCAGATATTTTTTGAAAGAGTAAGTTGCTCTCTACTAAGTTTAAACAATTGCATGTGCTAAATGCTTGTAATAGGTGCAGCGGCCTGTTAAATTAGGCCTGAATTTATTCAGGATATGTTAATTTTATGAATAATTTTGAATAAGTAATTACCATTTTGCCTGAAGCCTGTCATTTGGATGCTGCAATAATTAGGGTGCCCATTAGCCAGATTTCATCATCTAATAACACAAAGTAAATACAGAGGAAAATTGAGGAGGAAAAGTTGGTATCTTGAAGAAGAAGATATTGGGATAACAGTTTAAAATACATTTCTCTATGAGCAAGACAAGAGTTAACTGTTAAGTTTCTGGAGCTGATTCAAGAGAGCCACGGTGCCGGCGTTCCTCTGGCAGGCAGCAGCCGTCACAGCTGGGTGACTGGAGGCAGAGGCAGCCCGTGGGGATGGCAGGGGCCATCACTCTTTGTCCTGGGCACAGCACAAGCCTCTGATGGCAGCCCAGTAACCCCCAGCTGGTAAAGAGAACAATTCATCTCGCTGGTTGTAAACAGACGAATTCACTCTGAAGGAAATGATGAGAACCTACAACCACTACGGTGCTCACCAGCTGGGAATGGTGTGAATCTCCCTCTCAGTTAACCAGTCCTGGAGGCACATAATCCCCCTGTTACACTGCACTCTGGGCAGCAATTTTAAACTTATCCCTGTGAAACTGCATTGTTGCTTTGCAAGGATTTTACTACCATATTACCCACATATACGTAAACGTGCTTTTTAAAATCAAGTTTTCTCTCTGTAGTTTGGACAAATGTTCCCAGTGGAGTCAACAGAGCTTCTGCACCGTCCAGAGTTTAGCATTACTGCACAGAAGATGGAGGGAACTAGCTGGTTTTGGAGGGTTACCCATGGCAACAAATATGTGAGAAGAGTTCACGGAGCAACAGGGATGCAATACAGAGAGCCAGTGCCATTCAGCAGCCCAAAACTTGCTTTTGGTCAAGGAAGCAGCTCTTGCTCCTCCTCTGCTCCTGCCTGAACTGAGTCAAGATATTCCTTTCTGGCTGAGTCTAGGAATAAGTTTCAGGAATGAAGGGAATGACAGGAAGGTGAATGGTCAGGAACTGCAGCCACGAACAGAAGGTGTTTGTGTGGAACAGACTTCTATCCCTTCAAAATAGATGCAAGGGTGTCCTTACATTTAAGGATGACTTACTCAGCTTTTCACTCCACCTAGCTGAGGTTTCAATGCTGCAAGCTGTGTTCAGTGCTGCTCACCTGACAGCAAGAGGGTTCCTTGCTCGAAGCTGCTCAGGATGTGAGCACCAAGCACCTACAGACTTCAGCACCCTGAGATCTTGGTGTAGGCATAAAGGATTTCTTTCAAAGTTCATCTGGAGAGTGCCAGCTGCATCTCCAACTATAAAAATAGCAACAGTGTCTTTCTTATATGTTGTGTTCCTCTGAGGAATGGTTTTTCCCCTCAGAGTCCCCCTGAAGCCTGTGCTATGTAGTTTAACCCTTTTTCCCTATCATACATACCCCTGACCCCATTGGCTCAGGGCCAATATCCTTCCTTGGCCCAAACCTAGACAAACCCCTGTTTCTTCCTGGTTCTCTTTCTCTCTTCTTGGGCTCCAGGAACATCACATCGAGAATAAAGCTCGGACTGGAGCTGGGGTGAGAGCCACTCTTCTGAAATCTTTATTCTGTCTCTCTGAAATATATTTCCCTAAAACCCCTGAACAACTGAGCTAGCGAGAGCCGGGGGGTGGCTACAGGGAAGTATAGTTTCACTTATATATGACTTTAGGGGCATCATTTGTCTTATATTGGTATAATAATTATCATCATTGGCACTGGTACGTTATTGGTATAATAACTGCCTTCTCATGTGTAGTGTTGCAAGAATAGCCAGAGGACATTCAGCTTGCATGAGCCTTCACCAGAGATGTTTTCTCCACAACACATGGCAAAGTCCTCTATTGTTTCTGGGACTCTTTGTAGCTTGAATGCATTTTTCTGCTGTCTTGTCGTCCATGTGCACGATAAACTGGGCATCCTTGACTACTCTTTTATAAAACTGGCTAAGAAAATGGAATGGCCTTTTATTGTATTTAGGCAACAAAGTGATTCGTGAAAAGACACATCCACTTCCCTGCTGGGAAGTCCATGTGTGCTTCAAGCCCCAGAGCTGAGACCATGCCTTTGCCATCGTTGTTACCATTGGGATTGTTGGAGTGCACAGGAGGACTGAGCCCCCCCACCGCCCCCAGCTCTACTGTGCTGTGTGCTGAACAAAGAGGGTTCACGCTTCCCACGCTTCAGCCTTTGTAAACGCCCCGGGACAATAGTCCTGGGGACAGAAGGACACACTCCTCTGCCCCATGGAGTTCAAATGATCCACATGGAGGTTGTCATCTCTTCAGTTTCAGTGGTGAGCTGGAGGGATGGGAGGGAGATTTAGGCAGCACAGAAAATAAATCATTCACACAGCCTTGCTTCAGTGCCTCCCCTCTCCGCTGTCCCCACAGGAAAGCCTTTCTCCAGAGCCACACCACCAGGTTTTTGGCCTCAGTCTGTCTGGGAAACATTGCCCCATCTGTTGGAGGTGTGTGTGTCTCAGGCAACTCTCACTTGCATGAAATTAAGCTGTGCTCAGCTTTATCTGCAGTTACAGCTGAGTGCACCCACTTTGGTTGGGCAGCCATTGGCTTCATCTGGTGAAAGGTAAATGACTGAAAGGATAAAACCAGGGTTTTTAAATTGCCAAGCCACTTGAATCAATAGGGAACTCTGCACGTTACTACATGTGGTCTCCATGGACCTCAGATAAAAGATGAAGGCAGCTGTGACCTCGCTTCATCACCCTTGCCTCAATCAATAGCTACCAGCTTTTAAAGTCCCAAAAGGTGTGATTAAGCCTCTGCTCCATGAAGTTAGCGTTTCCTACCATAAAGCCCATTGTCCTGACTGAAAGGACCTAAAAGCCTTTATTCTGTGAGGGTTAATGACCAGATGTCCCTGGAAGGAAGCCCACCAGCCCTGGGCCTCAGTGCCAAAAATTACTGCAGCTGATTTCAATCCCCTTTGCATCCACGTTGCAGTTTTGGTGGCAGCGTGAAGAATTTCCCTTGGGTAAAGGAGCCTGTGGGTGCAGGGATAACCCCAGTGATGCCCTAGGAGAGGACTGGAAAGAAACCGGTGTAATTCTACTCTATTGCTCTTAGCCCATGAAAGCCTGCTTCAGAGGGATGCAAAATCAAACCCTTCCACACCTGAGACCGTGGCAGTGCATGGATCAATCCATAAACGCCATAAATGTGGCACTTTCTCTGCAGCTGTCCCTCTTATGGAGTGATTGCTTGTGCAAATGTGACAGTGCAAGCAAGGCCTGAATCAGACTGTGCCCTTGTAACAGCAAGGCTTTAATAATGCCTGGACAGGACAATTGCATTGTCTGTGTGGAAACAGTAAGGACAAGTTTGTGGTTTGCAGTAGCAGATGCTTCAGCACCTTTAACAGGAAGGGAATGGGCAGTGTACTTTGGAGAAATAAATAAAGAAAGAAAAAGTTGCCTCATAGTGTGTAGGTAGACACATTTAGGAGACTAATATTGATACATCATTCTCAAAGGGCCATTTCAATGTCACCATTTTCACACAGAAATCTAACAGTACATTCTTTAACTGAAAAGAGTTCTCTGAGTAGCTGTCTTTCTTGTATTTCACTCTATCTCACTGTTGATCCCAGAGCTTGGGAGGCTGTGAGGACCCCTCGCTGAGGAAAACACTGACACTGGCATCCTGCTCTCCACATGGTGTATTATTGACAGTACAACTGGATAGGGAATTTGGGTAGCACAGTATCACCAGGGTACGTGGTAATTACTGGAGCATCATTATGGCATGTTTTTAAAGTTATTAATTAAAGCTTTTCATCTTCCTTTGCACATTAGAATTTTGAAAAACATTGAATAGCATTAATAAACCTTTAGCCCCTGTAGCCAGCAGCAGCTTAGCTTTTGGAGAAAGAAAAGCCCTGGAAGTCCTCCTTCCAGGCAGTCGTGCCTTGCAGATGAGCCTATGTGTAAGCACAGATCATTAAGGATTTGCTGCTCCGGGATGGAGGCAGAAATAAAATTACATATGCACAGAATATGGAACACAGATGAATCCAGCCATGATTCAGTTGGAGTGCAAGATTAGTTTCCTTTGAAACGCCATCAGAAAGCATTTGCTCCCAATGTAGGTCACAGCAACAAAGGCTGTGGGGGGGACTGACTGAAGGCAAAAGGAGGGAAGCTGAAATTACCCATGTTCAACAGCTGTCTAAGTCTAAGCGAGATGTTTGCAACATTAAATACTCTGTGGCAAGAGAGGTCTGTAGCCATGTCTGCAGTGGGAAAAAAATGAATTGTACATTTCTGTAAGTCCACGCGATGACCCTGTATCTCTCTTACCTGTGCTATTGCTAAAAGTCTCTTCTTCTCTTCATGCTAAAAGTGTGCCAAACACTCACTTTCACAGCTAGCTCAAGTTATGTTTTTGCTAGTGCCTCACTTCCTTTCCCTGAATAAAATAATTGTTCTTTGAGCTCAGTACACGAACCAAACATTGAAAGACATTAAGATGACGGGAAACAGAAAATGCAGCTAGGCTCATTCCACATAAACAAATATTTTGAGGTGCACTGCTCACGCAAACTGATTAGTTTTCCAGCTGCAGGCAGAGCTACAGAGGAAATTAAAAAGGTGGACTATGCTGAAAACTGCAGAGGGAAAGAAACTGCAGCAGGGTACATTGATTCATAATGCAGCAGGGAAAGAATGAGGTTTAGACATGGATCTGCTGAATTTCAGGATTCTTGCTTCTTTGAGAGACAGTCTGTCTGCAAGACACTTTCTATACCGTCATGCCAGCAGTGGAGTGGAAACTTCTTTTTTAAACAGGCAGGAGGAGGGGGGAAAGCCCTGCATAAAGCCCAAGCTCCCATAAGTGGAAAATATCATATGTACCATTTCAAGATCCTTCAGGATGCAGCTGCAGATAATGAAGACAAATGATTCCTTCAAAATAAAGATAATAATGGAAATAGGCTACGCCTAGAATTCACCTCAGCTTTAGATTCTGATGGCAACAAAGACAATAGCATAAAGCAGCCTTTTAATGCAGTAAGAGGCAGAAATTGACCAAAACTGCAAGGATGAAGGGTTACTTAAAATCTCCAAGAGATGTGTACAAAAGAGTCTGAGGCAGGAAATCATCACTGAAATCATGGAAGCATGAACGGTCATGATATCAGAATGATCAGAATATCAGAAATACTTTCCCAACCTCTCTACCTTTATCTGCAGATAGAAAGAGTAGCATCTCTAGTGCCCTCTGCAAAATGAGATATTTCAGCAAACAGCATTAACTGGAAAAGAGAACATTTTCAGAAATACACTTCTTTTTGGTCAAGAAACATCAGTCAGGCTCCAAACTTCTCCTATCAGCAACGGAAGATTAACTGAAAACTCAGTAGGTTTAGGGTAGGATTTCTACTGAAAAAGCAGCCACCTATAGAAAACGTCCCAGTAATTCGGCACTCAACAGTATTACAAGAGACACTGGAAAGTTTGTTCTACATTCCTCTTCCTGCTTAGATGATGCCATGAGCTTCAGTCAGATCACACAGAAGATGCCTGCTTTTGCTAAGAGATTTTTGGCAGCCTGGAGATTCTCCTAATTCCTAAAAGTGATGGAAAGATCTGAGAGAAAGAAATCTAAACTACATGCACTTCTAAAACAGAATACTGGTCACCTTATCAGTTCACACTTAATGATATTTGTGATAGATCTGATAACACAGCAAGGCTGGAGTGTCTTTTTGTGTTACTTCCTCTGATTTTTAAGAAATTTTGGAACATAATTTAAATGTGACTGAATAGAAAAAAGCATATTCTGAGCCAGAGAGGGAATTGAGAAAATTCAAGGATGGGGTGATGTCACTGAGACACACAAAGAAATCACATGCAGACAAGAGATTTTCGCAGAGGTTCTTCTGATCCAGCTCCCAGCTGTAAGAGCGGAGAGAAGAGAGCCCTTTGTTTATTCTTTTACTTTTTATACATTTGTGGGTCTAGCAGAAGATTGGCTTTTTGGGGTTTCCACCCCTCAGCCTCAGTGGCCAGACCAATTGTCAGTTACAATTCTTTTCAGGATAGAAATATGCAGACAAAGGACAGAGAATGAAAAACAAAGGATTTGTTTATATTACTTCTGTGGGAAAGGTAGAAAAACTGCTCTAATATTCTACAGTAACTAAAAGATCTGACTCCATTTATGAAAATCAAAAGGCTAATAAAGAAACTCAGAAAAAACCAGGGTAACAGGGTGAACCATATGGAGAAGGAGGAAACTGGGTTCATTTCTATCCAACTCCATCCCTGGATAACAGTGCAGGCACTGCCTGAGCCCTGGAGAGCCCTGAGCAGCAGGACAGGCCTGTTCTATGTACAAAAATACAAGGTTGTCATTAAGGTCTGGTAAGAACAAGGCTGTAGCTGAAAGGGACACGCACCACGGGGATAGCTGTACTTAGAGATCAGTGCTGAAAGAACAGCTGGCAGCCTGTAAGGGTTAATCTGTTATCCAAGGAGAATGTACATACATCATGGGAGTCTGTGACCTCCCAGAGCGAGACCAACTGCTAACTTGACTAGGATGGGTTAGAAATGAGGCCTTTCAGGGCCTCTCCTCTACTGGTTAATAATTTCAAATCCTTTTGAGAATCTGTTTCGCACTTGCCCTTGAAACCTCGGCCTGCTCCTTTTTAAATTTGCCCTACTAGCTCTCTTAGACTTTCACAGATTTGCAAAAACCCACAGAGCCACAATATCACCTGTCTTTAGAAGATCTGCCTGTGCCAAGCAGCCTCTGACACACGGGGCAGCGCTGTGGGGGCAGAGGGGCAGTGCCACCGCTCCTGATGGTCACTGGTGCCCTGAGCTCCCTGCCAGCTCTCGGATGCTGAGGCCATTGCAGCAGGAGCAGCCTCTGCCCCATGTGCACAGTCCATACTACAGTGGGGTCTGCGAGTGGAGGCAGCAGTACATTTCTGCTAAACAGAAAAATACTGCTACTAAGAGAACAAAGACTTTCAACTCTGATTAACATTTTATTGCCTGGGCAGTAGGTATCAAAAGGCTTTTCGGCTCTTCTGGAGCCACTTCAGTCCAGTTGGATTAAAATCAGCACAGCTGTCCCCCAACTGACTTTAAAAATGCTTCCAGTAAATGCCACTTCCTGCTGTTGCTGTCCCTCCTTCTGGAAGCTGCATCATTCTGCTCAGCTTAGCTCAAATACTTGCTCTTCTCCTCTTCTACTTCTCCCTCCTCCTCCTCCTCCTTCTCTTCCTCCTCCTTCCCTGTGTGTTTGCTTTAGACCTAAGGCTCCATCCCTATATCCCATGCACTTCCCAGCCACAACCTCCAGCACAATGAGTGGGATGCTGGGGGTTACAAACAAGGAAATGGAATTGCCCACAAGAACAAGCGGGGCTCTGAGTATGGGAGATGCCAGGTTACTCCTGCTCTGCTCTCCCCTCTACACTGGGCTTGGGCACCAGGACTGGATGCTCTGCACGGCTCTTCCTTCATTGACAGGTGAACTCTGCTGGAGCCAGAGCCACAACCTCCTGTGTGCCAGGGAGCTGCCCAGCAGAGGCAGGACAGCTATTTCCTCGGACAGGCCATGTGGAGGTGAAACTTTCAGATGGTGAGGACTGTAAAACCAGCAATAACAAGTGTTTCTGCCTCTTCTGTGGATAAAGGGATGCAGAAATCTCTGGTAGCAATGCAGGGATGAAGAGGGGCTGGAGGACTAACTGCATTTGGAAGTGAGTAGCAGAGAGTGTAAATTTAAAAGAAAAGTGTCTGTGCAGAAGCCAGGACAGCTCCTCTTCTGTTAAAGAACTGCAGATGGGTGAGCCCAGCGGGATGCTGAAGAACAGAGTGACAGAAGTAGGGTTCAGAGTTGTCTAAGCTCCTTTGCTATCTCTCTGATGCACTGCCGTGCTCTAGCCTAGATTCCACTCCATCCCTAGGATGCAGGTGCCATCTGCAGGAGCCACTCGATCCAGCCTCCTGCAAGCTGCAATAGCTGTGAAGGGAAGATCTAATTCTAGTAGTCAAAGAGGTGACAGAAGAGAGACTCCATCTGCCTCCCTGCCTGCACCCCAGGAAGGAAGCACAGCCCGTTTTTGTGGGGAGAGCCGCAGTGGTGGGTGGCAGGAAAACCACCTCTCTCAGCCAGGGTCCAGGGCTGGGGGAGATTGGTTTGCTCAGGCACCCCTCCTATTTTAAGTTGTAAATTGAAGGTCTCTCTTTGTAGAGCTGGGGGCTTCCTACTTCCAGTAGAAGAGTGTTTGACAGTATTTGGGCAGAAAGATTGGAGGTGTCTGCTCCCACAGTGGATTTCTATCCCAGTAAGCCTCATGCACAGGTCGGTGGGACTCTTACCCAGTGCTGACTCCAGGACCATTTTCTCAGACAGAGGGTACAATGCACCTAGCTCACACTGTTGGCAGTTTGTAAGAAGAAGGGGTATGGTTTTAAGTCCTCATTAGCTTCAGGAGTTGGGGCTTATCTTGCTGAAAGCCTCAGACAGTGCAATATATTCAGAAGTCCTGAGTACACCTCCAACATCTCTGTCCTTTGGGTCATGATGACTGAGCTCAAAGCACAGCTTGCTGCGAGCCACATCCCAGGTCTCCAGAAAACAAACACAAGAAGTGGCTTGTCCTGCTGTGGAGGTTTCCGTGGATGACTGAGGACTGTCAGGTGTGGATTAGCTGTCATCATAGCAGAAGCAGTTAATAGCAATCAGCAGTTAAAAGGAGTTTTAACACCATCCATATTTCCCTTATGCACTGGGGAATTGCAGTGCCTAGTGCTGAAGGGTGTTACTTAATGATTGTTCTTGCTAACTGTCACTAAATCCCCCAATTGTTTCTCGTGGATGTATGCAGTGTGCTCCCTGCTGCCATCACTCTCTGAGGGGATGGAGCTCTGGGCTCTCTGCAGCTGGGATGCACTCAACAGTGGTGCCCTGTCACCTTCTTCCCTACAGGTGTGAGCAATGCCCACAGTGGTTCTTGCCAAATGATGCTTTCTCCTGCACTGAGTGAGGAAGGAAAGCGGTTTGGCTCTCCAGAGCAAGTATGAGCAGATGGCAGGTAAGCACTACCTTCCTGAGATGGAAAACACTTGCTCCCAGAGGCCAGAAGTGCCTGAGCTTGCAAAAAATCCTGAGGTAAGAAAGTTGAACTGTGCCTCCCCCCTCGCTTTCCAGCAGCATTGAAGAAAGAAGGCAACATATGCCATCCATTTAAAACTAGCATGTCAGTTACAACCACAGCCTGAACCAAACCAGATGTGATCTCTGGGGTTGTTAAGCCTGATACTTCACAGACTGCTCTAAGAGCTGGGCAGTGTAGCTTGAGGTTCCCCAGTCACTTGTTGCACTTCCTGAAATGAAGACCTCAGGCTCAAAACTCGGAGTTCAATTAGTCTGCCATCAGCACAAAAGAGTCCTTCTTCTTCCTGACATCTCTGGGAAAAGACTTTGCACTCACTTAGACTCTGTTGGGTAACAAGAAAAGGCAATTTTTCAAGCTCCCTAATGATACAGGAGGCCCAACAGTGCTGCAACCTGAAAATAGGTGCCTGGTTTCAGATTAGCAAAAGTTCACAACCTATTCCTCTATTAGATGATGTAATTGGAAGTAAGCATGTTTACTGAATTTTGCTTTTGGTGTTAATAAACTCTCCACAGCAAGGCTGTTCTCCCAAACACAGTTTCTGCAGGATCTGTACACGAGCACTAATCTCACAAGCAAAAATCATCTTGAACATCTTTCATTCAGCTGGAGAATAAAACATACTGAGCCCAAGAAGTAAGTTTTGAAAAGCGGCTTCCATGATACTTGAGCCTCTTCATGTACCCAACCTGGACCTTAAAACAGTTCACTTGCTACCTCTAGGTATTCACAAGACAGCATTATCATCTGATTTACTAAGAGTCTGCTGAATGCTAGGGATGGACTTTTAGAGGGGTGTTAGAGTTGTGTACTTCTTTTTAAATGGCAGCCCCTGTAAAAAGAGATTGAAACTGTTTTTTTTATTTCCTGAGTGCCAGCATTTTAGAGGAAAAATTATGACAGCAACTTGAACTGCCAGCAGTGAATCAATTAATAAAAACCAGTCTGAGGTAACAAATATTCCAGGCATGAGAAACCTAGGGAGCGTTATTTCTTAGTGGAGCCTTAGCATGGGTGAGGAACTTGACTTTCAGTGTCTTTCATGACACGGGTTCACACAGCACAGACTCGTTGGCATACCAATGAGTATGGAAAAAATGTCAGGAAAAAATGCTTTTTCTCCGGCAGTTTTGAATCTACTTACTTTGATATAAGGGATTTTGTATACTGATTATTAAGCAATATAAAATAAAAAGCAAAGCTTGTAGGAAATGAAGCTTCTAGAGGTTAATTACCTGTTTCAATGTTAAGTTACACAGTTGTTTGTTAGAATGTTCTGTAAATGTCTCATAAGTTATGTAAGTAATCAGTTCCTAGTTCATACCACCCTTACTGTCTAGTATTGCCCTGTTGCTCCCTTTGTACCCGTGATGGCAGAAGATTGCATCACCTCCTATGCAAACGTGAGAGTCCCATAAGGCCCAGTATCTGGCAGAAGTTAAATTAGCAGACAAAAGCCCCTAAAACCAACGAGTGCTAGTACCAATAGATGAGGAAAACAGAAGAGAACATCAGACCACCAAGGAGAGCTTTTCGCCTTGCCGCCATGACCATGACTGCACTCGATCGGCATGGCACCCCCAGACTGTTGGGGAGGATGAAGCCAGAAAGCCCTATAAATATGACTGCTTAGATTCTGAGAATGTGAAACCTGTAAGTGAGATAGAATTGAACGTGAGTTTTGATGTTTGAGATGTCCTAGCTACTGGATGTCTGGGAAAACAGTTATGTGACCAGCTAAAGGTTGCCTGCAGCCAGACCCAGAGGTCAAATGGGATGTTCTGTCTCAACCCCCAATGTATGGTTCATCCCACACCTGTACCCCTCCCCTGAAGTATCAAGTATCTGTAACCCCATTGGCACAAGTCCTGTTCCAGCCCACCTTGAAACCCCTTATCAGGGGGCTGCAAGGGTGGGCCGGTCTCTTGGCCCTCTTCCTCTTTGCCCTCTCCCCTTGCCTCTTGCCTCTCTGCTCTTGGAATTTCCTCTCCCTATCTCTCCCTTCCCCCACCTCCCTAGGCCTTGCCACGAGCTGCAATCTGGCAGCTCAGAGCAAGGCCTCATATCCCTTACAATAAACCTCATCTTCTAAAACCCAACTTCAGAGATCTCTCGTCTACATTCATACACACCGTCCTGGAGTCTACAGCAGCAGCAGAGAAGTTATTTCTACACCAGACCAAGAGCCAGCAAGGGTCTTCCTGGAGACTCTTGTGAGACAAGACCCAGGTCTGCCATACAGAGATGGCACTGGTTGCCTCCTCTGAGTTGTCACGGGAGCAGCAGCGGTGTGTGCCACGTCCGCCTCTCCCAGGCTGTTCTTTTAATAAAGGCTGTTTATTTTTTTTAATAAAGGCTGAAATCACTCTGGAGCTGGTCTCCTAGTCCATTCATAACAAAGCTTACGTTCATATTCTTGAAGAGGACATGGTAGCACTGGGGATACTGTATTACAAAAAAATTAATTTACAGAAGTAAAGATTGTATCTCAGACCATGTGGTGTCAAAACTAAATATTCGGTCATGTTCTTACTGAAGTATCCAGTCTGCCATGTGCTCAGTTTACAGCTCACCTAATTCCTCTGGCTTTGCTGCGGTGGCACAAGACATTGGAGAATGTGACTCGATTTTCTTCTTACAAATTGTCCAGTTTGAATTTTACCAACCCTCTTTCCAGTTTGTTACTGAAATATGACAATGTCAAAATATCTTTGTGATCTTTTTAATCGGCTGCCCCAACTAGCCCAACTTTGACTATGCATAGATTACTGTGCGTCTTACCTGCTCTGTACATTCACTTGTGGATTTTAGACTCAATTGATTGGACTGACCTAAACTTCTTAAGTAAACATTCTAAAGAGGTTTCCCAAATTTTCTTTCTAAATCTCATGTATTCATTCAGTTATAATGAAATAAAACCAGGTTGCAGTGTTTTTTCCATCTATAGGTAGTTACGAGCAGTTTTACTCCCTTCCCTTAAAGACGTCTCACTGCCTTACAAGAACAGTGTAAGATATAGTGCATCTGATCTTCAAGTACAGCTGTCATATGGAAGCCAGGATTAGAAGCTATTAGATTCAGAGGGCTGTACTTCAAACTCCTGAAACAACCTGCTTCTCCTGTAGAGGACTGGATGGCGTAGGCGCTGCCTGGCTGTCACTGCTACTGCCTTCCATCTGTCTTTATGGGAAAAAACAGCAAGGCAAAAGAAGGGCACAGCTAGAAAAGTCTCTTGCACTGCACTGGGTTCTCTCTTGCACTGCACTGGGTTCTCTCTGGCTTGCTGTGGTCCCTTCTGGGTGACAGTGCTGTGGAACACAGACCTGAGAGCAATGTTTAGCTCATCTTTTTCCACACCAAAATTGCCTTCTCTGCTTGAAGGCTGAAATATGGTAAACAGCAATACTGAAATTCTCTCTATGGAGTGACTGCCTTTCACACAAGTAGCACAGTGTAATTCCCACTACTCACACTCTCTTCTTCACTAAGACTCTGCTTAGCCTCCTTCTGTCAGCTCTAATTACAAACCAGCAATACCCATCCTCGCTTTCTTATGGATAAGCTCTCCCTTGAATTTGACTTATTTCAGGATGTTGGAGGCCAGCTGGGAAATGGAAAATACATTCTGGGAACTGCAAAACTATCTTTTTTCCTAGACAGTTACACATTTCCTTAAGGGACTTAATTCTAAAAGAATCACATTAAAAATAGTAAGCAGAACAGTGCAGTAGCTCAGGTGCAAAAGGAAAGAAAATTTCCAGTACAAATTGAAAGCCAAACAGTGTTCAAGCCAAATATATAACCAATTTGCTTTCCAAGAAGGAAGGACACAAACCTCTAAACATTTGGGCTTAAGGATTTTGTATGTGAGCAAGAAACATTCCATACTGCCAAAAATTCCATTCCCTGGATGTACCTGACACACCGAAGTCGGCCTTCAGCCAACAGAGGGAGATAACCAACACTCCCTGGCATCCTGAGGACTGAGACCTGCCAGACTGGAGCGTCCTTGGCAAAGGAAAACAACTGGCAAATGATGGTGCAGCACATCCCTGGAGACACTTCTTATGGGAATTTGTCGAGAGACAGAGCTCCAGCATCTCTCTGGCAACACTTCATCTGCTTGTCACCACAGCTGCCAGCACTGACCCCAGACACTCCTGCCTGGGTTCGGTGAAGCGTGCCTGGCATGAGAGGCAGACGTGCAACGGGGCGAGGGACTGGGCTGGGCTCTCTCATGGGGAAGGACTGCACTGATCCAACAGTAAAGAGTAAAAGCTACACCTGAGATGTCACACAAGTGATCTCTTCAAAGACAGGCAGCTTTGGGCACCCTGAGCGTGCTTTACACAGCAGAATTTAGGGAGCCCCTCTAGACACATCTTGGACACATTCTCCACCACCTTTCCACCCATTTCGTTCCCTGTTCCTGCAGCCTGTCAGAGATCAGCCAGAAAGCACTGCAACCCGAAACACGGAAAAAGAGGTCAGAATTAGGGTTGCTCATGCAGTTTTGAGCATAACTATTGCAATCTGTGTGTCAAGTCCCTCTGTGTGTCAAGTTGCCTGTTCAGGCAATGGCAGTTTAGGTCAAAAGAGATACAGGCAAAAGGGTAAATGGATTGATTAGAGGCTGAGACAAAGACAACTTTTTGGTAATCTTTTCTGCCTGAGCCTGGTGGTGAGTTCTGGCTGCATTAGCACCTAAACCCCAGGTATTACAAATGTCTTATAGCTTGGAGAAACGACTATGACTGGACACTTGCGAGCATGGGCTCATGTACTGCTACTGTTGCACTAAAGAGGAAGACAAAAAGCAAATTCCACCATCAAGCAAAGAAAAAACCCTCTTATTTAAGAGGAAGGAAAGAAGAAAGATACAAAAAGAAAAAAAGCCTTCTGAAGAAATCTAACATTAGAGACTAAGAGGAAGAGCCAGGTCAGGCCAGCTGTAGAGCAGAACACTGAGCACATGGCTTTCTGCTCTCAGTGCGAGCTGTGGCAGTGTTCATGCCCTGCACTCGACACAGCTGATGGAGACTTCTAACGGCCTGCCCTGGGACAGGTTTGCTAGCACATGGTTATTTCCTTAAGGGCCGCTCTTTGCCGTCAGAGCGATGGAGGCGGCACCCCCATGAACTGCGTTGCGTTCCGGGTGCTGCTGCTGTGCCCGTGCCCCTGCAGGCTCGATGGGAGCTGCCCACAGCACCGGCTGTCCTTAGTGCCGGCCTGGGCAGCGCTGGAACTGCTGGAGCAGCTCCTGAGGAGTCCAGAGGGCTGGAGCACCTCGCCTGTGAAGACAGGCTGGGACAGGTAGAGCCGTGATTTCAGCCTGGGAAAGAGAAGGTGGTGTGGAGAGCTCACAACGCGTTCCGGAACTTAAAGGGTCCTGCAGGCAAGGTGAGCAGGATCTACGGTGATAGGAGAAGGGGGAATGGGTACAAATTGAAAGGGGGAAATTTAGCCGAGATATTAGGAAGGCTTCTTTACTGTGAGGGTGGTGAGGCACTGGAACAGGCTGTCCAGTGAGACTGTGTATGCCCCATCCCTGGAGGCGTTCCAACGTCAGGTCGGATGGAGCTTGAAACGGGAGCATATGATCTTTAGGGCCCATTGAGCCCCTCAGCACGGCACCCTGAGCTGCCCTGCGCTGCGGGGCCGCGCCCGGGGATGGGTCAGGCTCGGCCCGGGGGCACGGCCCGGTCCGGCCGGAGCCGCCCGCCGCCACCAGGCGGCGCCACTGCGCGGGCCCGCGTCCCGGCTCCACTGCGGCCCCGCCCCAGCATGGTCACGCCCCACAACTGCCCCGTCCCCAGCGTGGCCCCGCCCCACCATGGCCCCCCTCCCCCGGCGCGTCCCCACCGGCCGCTCCGCCCGCGTTCTCGTAATTGCTATCGCGAGAGCAGGGGCTGCCCGCTACTGACTACTTCCGCCCTCTCCGGGAAGCCTCGCGCGATCTCGTGCCCTTTCCTCCCGGGTAGGGTGCAAAGTCTCGCGAGAGTGGCGCCCGGCGCGGGGGTGGGGCGCAGTCTCGCGAGAGCTGCCGGCCCGCCGGCGCCCCTCAGCCCGCTCCCTCACGCTGATATGGTCGCCGGCGATGGACCCTCTCAGGACAGGTCGGTCACTGCGGGGACGGGCCCCCCCCCGCTTGCCGGGACACCGCAGCCCGGGACATCGCCTCGCCCTCTGTGCCGCCGAACGGCGCTGTCCCAGGCCGCGGAGGTCCCTCAGGGGGGAGAACGGCCCCGTCCCCGCCCCGCTGTCTGCGCCCTCGGGGTGGTTATTTATTCCGAGTACCTAGTGGCTGCTGCGAGGTTTATTTTTATGTCTTGTTCCCTTGACGTTGGCTTAGCAGTTAATGCTTTGTGCTGCCTGCTGTATTAAAACCCATGTCTCTTATCTGCGCTGGTGAGATGTCTTATCCTGTGTGTAGATGGCTAACTGAGACAACAAAGGTCAGGTGTGTTCAGGTTGTGCTGGCGACCTGCATTGACCTGCATGTACCTACTATTAGTGATGCTTTTAAACTTCACCTTAGTCACACATCTGCATCCGAGGTGTCTCAATCCATTTAGAAACCTTTCCCTATTGCATCTACTTACAGTCTAGAGGAACGTTATTTCTGGCAGAATCAGAAATCTCTTTTTTTGAGTCCTCAGTCAGCGCTGAAACGACGCGTTGTTTTGTGGGTGTAACTATGTTTGTTTCGTCCCGCAGGAAGCCCTTACCAGCCCGCCATTGAAGCTTTGGAAAGCCACCCGGAGAAAAAGTTTTACAATGTGTCGAGGCTCGGAGGCGCCAAGTATGGTACGATGTTCTCTGGGGGTTATCGGGGCAAACTGCACCGCTGGTGCCCTGCGGTGGCAGGAGATGCAGCTGGGAATTCCTAACGGGCGCGTTTGGAAGCTGATAGTTTCTTAATTTCTTGGTGCTTTATGGAGTTGGCAGGAGTAATATTTGTAGGGGCTTTTTTAGTAAGGGAGAAAGTACAGCTGTTTCTGTAGTTTTCAACAGTATTCCAAATCAGAAGAATTACACTTCTGGAAAAAAATGAAGTAAGAAAGAACTCCTATTTAATGTTTCAAAAGTAAATACAGCTTTTACTTTAATTTTGCACAGCTTCCTGGTGTTCTAGTTTCTCCTCCTCAGCAGCCTCACATAGTGGGTGGCTGTTTGCTAGAACATGGCTCCTGCTGCAGGCTGAGGTTTTGTGGTGCTCGTGCTGTTGCTTAATCTCAGCTTGTCATTAGTATGCAGTGGCTGTCTGTGCCAAGGAGACCTTCATTGGGTCTCTGTGTCCAAGTGCCTTTCACAATGTTGCACGTGTGGTAGGAGGGGAGTCCATGCAGGGGAGGGAGCTTTGCTCAGTGCCAGCTGGAACAAGCTTTAGTCTTGCAGGTAGTTAAAGCATACTGGTGTTATTCTTTCCCTTTGTCTTCATGTTAAACTGAAATACTTATATGGGCTCCATAGGAAAGGCATTTGGCCTGTTTTTCAGTTTTGCAAGGTCTGAATGCTTCTGTATTCACAGAATTTGTGATACTCTTCTTGAATAAAAAAGAAGTGGGTATTTTACTTTAAACCTATATTTGACCACAGTTATTAACTCCATGTTTTTTAAGGGGAAGAGAGAGGGGGGCACAGTGTCTGCTGAAATTTTGTGCAACAACTGTGTGCTCTTGCAAATTTCCTCTGCTTGTAGTAACAAAGTCAATCTTTCAGATAAGCACACATGGAGGAAACAGTGCTTCTGCTGGTGGCATGGTCCAGGGAGAAGCAGTGCTGTGTTAGTAACAAAACCAGACAGTTCCACAGCAGTTTTGTGAAAAGCCTCGTGACAAGAATGAACATAAAATAACAATATACAACTTTCTGCTAAAATGTGCCATAAAGCTTGCAGCAGCAATGAGTATTCCTGAAGATATTCTCAGGAGTCTAAACAGACTGCACTAAGAGGGTCTTTGTCTTCCAATAGAAACTTCTGTGCAGAAGCTGGAAGCCTCATGTTAACTGCAAGGTAGTAAAATACTAAATAACATCTAGACACAGTGTGGGACAGCACTGGTAGCAAATCCAGCATCTGGAATTGCTCATTGCATTTGTTACTAGAACAGTTTGAGTTTTACCTCTTTGCCCTCTGCCTTGGGGCTTCTGGCTGTAGTTTGACATTAATTGCCAGTCGATAATAATCAGATTGCTAATGTAAATGTTAATTGATTTAGTTGCCAGTTTTCTAGTGTTTTAAGACTTATCAGGAAAATGAGAAGAGGTCAGAAGGATTTAGGGCAGAGAGGACACGTCAAGATCTAGAACAGGCTCATGCTGGGGCTGGAGCTGATGCGGGGAATCTTCCATTGTTAAGCTGTGCCAGTTTGAGAGGACAGAGATTCCACTGCCTCCCATGATCCTGTCCTTAACTATGCCCCTGTGAGCTGCCTTTTCCTTGTGCCCGGTCCCAGTGTCATTTCCTGCACACTGGGACTTCTGTGCTTTTGCAGGCACTTCTGTTAGGTCAGGCCTCCCCTAGGCTGCAGTCCCTGGGAGGTGCTGGGCACTGCAGCCTGGGCACCATCTCTTCTCGTGGGGAGCCAGCCCAGCTCTCCCTGCAGCTCCTGTGTGTCAGGCTCTGTGTCCCAGAGCCTCCTAGAGCGCCCTGTGCCAGATGTGATCTCATTTCTGGAGCTGTCCTGTACACTGGAAGGCCCAAACTGCACACGGTGTTGCAGATAGGAGCTGCTGGTGCCTCATGGAGAGAAGCAGCTCCTCCAGAGCTGGTGCTGAGCAGCCCCTGGGGCGGTGAGATTTGTAACCCACAAGAAAGCAAACAGGTTCTTCTCTGGGAACCTGGCTTTTAAATCGAGTGACTGGTGGCATGAAGGTTCATGAGACCTTTTGGATAACATCTTTATACTCAAATTTACTTAAATCTTAAACTCAAAATAGTGACTTGTCTAACTAGACAACAGTGGATATTAGAAAGACACAGTGAGAACAGAGTCAGCAAGTTCTATATTAATAGTTTGTGAACAAACCCCTGGATTAGGTTGAGACCACTAATTTTTTTATTTTCTTTTATTTTTTTATTAAAGCCTGAAGTTAATAGTTTCAACTTCCTTAAGCTAACTTTTTAGGATTTCTCACTGTTTTTATGAAGCTGTTTGCCTACTTGAATGATGCTGAAAATAGTGGGATTTGGGAGAGAAATGTCAGTCTTGATATTTTTTTTTCCTTTAGTGGTTATTTTGTTTTGTTTGCAGTGAATAGTGACATTTGGCTTATTTTTTTTCTCTTCCCTCTTATTTCATTCTCATTTCCATTTCCCTTTTTTTTTCTGTGAAGAAAACTGCTGCTTGTCAGTACCTTGATTCATATCAGTAGCAAGCTAACTCAAGTTACATTTAATAAAATGTTCTTTATATTTTAAAAGGGGTGCATGGCAAAATAGTTTCTGGTCTTTGTATCACTATTTATTGAAAATAATATTGGTTGCTTTGGCTTAGTATCCTGAGTAATGGAATGGCAAAATTTACAGATAAAATGGTTTTCAGTATTCCAGTAGCTGTTGCTTTTGACCTGTTCTGATCAATAATCCCAGGTCTATATTCCTTGCATCTCTCCCCTGCCAGCATAAGGTACCTTATTAAATGTCACTGTCTGAACAGCGTGGTCAAGCCGTTGGGCTCTCCCATTGAAGTCCTATACGATAACACATCAATGTGTGCATTGTGCCACTCTCTGTTCCATATTGTACAGGGAAGATCAAACCCAAAGGCAACTGGAAAAGCAGGATCCTGAAGCTCTCATCTTTACAAACCCTAGAAAAGTGGAATTCCTTAGAAATGTGAGATTGTAATTTAAAAAAACTGTGTAAGCTGCAAGTGCTGCAATCATGGTGTCTGTCCCTTGCCTCACCCTAGATACTCTGCCTTACTCCATCCGAGTGTTGTTTGAGTCCAGTGTCCGTAACTGTGATGGCTTCCTAGTGAAAGAAACAGATGCTATGAACATCTTGGACTGGAAAACAAAACAGAACCGTGTTGAAGTGCCCTTCTGTCCTGCCAGAGTTGTTCTTCAAGACTTCACGTAAGTGTTTTTGTGTGTGCGCGCGCACAAAACTCCCAAAAGAACCTGTGCAAACTCACTGAATTTGTGTTCAGTTCTTTGGTGTGAGAATAAATCACACTTCTCCTCTTGATACCCAGGGGGAAACCTGTGCACTGCCTCTGCTGTGCAGTAGGTTCCTCACGATAATTCCATATGATGCAATGAGTTGTTCCATAGGGTACTCTGGCTTTGGGCCAGGTTGGCAAGGCTGAAACTGCTGGTCTGCAAGAAAGGCTTTACAGGATAAGAGCCAGAATACAAATGGAAGTGGTGATGTTTTGGCTGTAGCCACATGGTTGACAGTTCACGCTGTCACTGACAATTCTTCCTTGAGATAATTGAAGATTAAATATTGCTTACTCCACAATGAGTAATCCAGTTGAATCCATGAATAATACATATATTGAAAAAGCAGCCTCTTAGGATATTAACTTCTTTTGTGATTTGACTATGGCATAGCTAAAAGGGCAGTCCTTCAGCAATTTGCAAATATTCAATTTAAGCTGTCTGCTGACTTTGTATATTTATTAAGAAGTGAGATAATTTTAAAAAAAAAGGAATTATGATGATAATAAAAATGAGGTAATATTTGTTTAGCAGGCAAAGCTAATAAATTTACATAGTACTGTGTTCTATAAACATTGTTTGTTTTGTACAGCAATACAAATATTGTGAAATGCTACGAGCTTCAGAAATGGCTGTGATAGACAAACGATACACATTGAGGTGTTAAATGTATAGCACGAGCTTTGCTTGCATAGCAAGGTTCTGTTGTAAAGGTAAGGAGTACGTAAAGATCCCTTCTGTGCTGAAGTACCACCACACTTGAGAAGCAAAGCACGGCACAAGAGAAGTGTGGTTATCTTTGAGATGGTCCCATGTTCTTGTTTGGTACATTGCCTTCAGACATGCTGCTGCTCATTGAGAGGGTGACCCAACTCCAGTGACTTTAAAAGTGGTTCAAGTCCTTTAAAATTTAGGGAATAACAGGTGTATTTTCTGAAATAAGATTTAGCTACTTCTAGATTTGAATAAAATTAAAAAGAAGTTTATGTATTTCAGCGAGTTAATGCCTCGTGATGTTTTACTGTTTTGGTTTTTTGTCTGTCAGTGGAATTCCAGCAATGGTGGATTTTGCTGCCATGAGAGAAGCTGTGAGAAATGCTGGAGGAGATCCAGTGAAAGTCAATCCTGCCTGCCCAACCGATCTCACCGTTGACCATTCTCTGCAGATTGATTTCAGCAAATGGTAACATACCATTTTATTTTTTTTTTACGAGCCATATATTTTTGTCTGACACTGAAATGGAATTCATTCAGGTCTTGTTACTGTCCCATCAAATCATTTGCCAAGTGCGGATCCCTAAAACAAGACCTGGTGGTATCTGAAAAAGGGCTTGATAAAAATGGATAAGCACTCTTAAGGGAGAGAAAGAATGTTTGTGAGGCCTTACGGATGAAGCTGACTGATAATCCAAATTCTAGGCAAGATTTTGCTGAAGTAACTGGATCTGGCATGGTTTCCAGAAAATAACATGTCTCAAGAGAATGAGGCAGAGGGCTTCGCTCCGATTTTATTGTTCAAGTTAAACAGAACTTTATTTCCAAATGTGGCTGCCTTGTCACAGCTCCAGAGAAGGGACCTGCAATTCTACTGGGCATTTTGAAAGATTGTCATTGCAGCCCATGGCTTGTGGCCGGTCTGGGTTTTTTTTCGGGCTTTGTTTTAACACCACATAAATGAGGCTGCAGATATTTTCAGAGAGGAAAGTGTACTTGGAGAAGTCTGGAAAAGTAAGGGGACTGGAAAGCTACCAACGTGGTTTTCCGTGTCTGGCAGGCAGTGATGTGATGAATACAGCCTGAGGCTGCCTTTGCTAGAAACATAAATACCACACAAGAGGAAAAACTTGGAACTTTTGTTTAGTGTTTGCTGAAGTAAATACTAAATAATGCAGCTTCCCTTCACCTTCTCCTCTGCCTCTCGATTGCGGAGCCTTCCAATACCCATGCGGAATTGCATAAACTGCTCAGGCTCTTTGGGAATTTTAAAAGTTCATGGGGAAAAAGGCTGTGGTCAAAGGACATGGATGTGTGAATCATTTCTGTCAACCTTCCAAATACTGACAGGATCTCAGTTTGCTGAGGGTTAGAAGAGCAAGAAGCTGCAGATGATCTGTTGTGCTGCGTGTGTTGTGTCATTTCTGTGCTCTGTCCATGCCTGTGTCTGGAGGGACAGCTGATTCCTTTGCAATTAGGCCAGCCTAAAATTATCTGGCAGACCAAGTGTTGGCAAGAGGTCTCCACATGCTGCTTTGTAATGATAAATCCGGCCTCTGGAGCGTCCCTTTGGAAAGCTGTGGGAGCTCAGCAGCTGCTGGCCTGTGATAAGAATCCTTTTGCTGAGGGTGGTTTGTGCTGCTTTTATAGAGAGCTCCCATCTGTGGGTCACAGCCTGGGGGCTGTGGTGGGATTTAGACAGGGTATCCTCTGAGGCCAGGCAATACCCTGCACTTGGATAACTAAGGATCTGGCTGTGTTACTAAGGCAGAAGAAAGCAGTGGCTTTAATTGCAATTTTGTGCTTTAATAATTATGGAGAGAGGTGAAAGTCATTAGTTTTTCACAATAAGCTTTCTTTGCTCTCCTGCAGAGACTGAATGTTGCACAAATAGAGGGTAGTGTGCTATATGGATTTTATTTTTTTTAAAAAAACCCTGGCTTTTCTCTCTTCCTTCTGACTGACCTGAATAGTGTATGCAATTTATCTGCGCCTTCGAGAATTTGTATAAAAAGCCTAATTACGATCAGATTATGTTTATGTCCTTGAGAAAGCTTTGCCTGTGATCATTCCTCTGTGGTTTTAACAGAACATGTACAGCACCGTCTTAAAAAAAGAAACAGGTTCAGTCTACCTTTTGAATGAGACTCTACCCACACCTTCAAAGTTTAAGACTCTGAGTTCTGCCTTTGCAATGCTGTTTATAAAGATTTCCGGTCTGTTGTGAACAAATGGAAGGAGTTGTTTGGTTTTAATCTTTGAGACAATCCATTTCTGTTCACTTCTTACCACACATTACTTAAGAAACCTTATCCAGCAGTAGTTTACTTTGCAACTGAGTTGTAATAAAATAACTTTTTTTTTCGGATACCGTTTTATAATCTGTTGAAGGGGTTGCAAAAAACAGGCTGTGGAGGGGGCAGGATTGTGCGCATGAAGAAGCAGATTCCCAGTGTCTCACTGAATGCTGTGTTTGATGTTGCAGTGCAATCCAGAACGCTCCCAACCCCGGAGGGGGCGAGCAGAAGCCACCGGCCAGGCTGTCCCCGCTGAAGCCGCCGCTGCGGAAGCCGCCCCCGTGCCGGGGCCACAGCGGCTGCCGGGGCTCGTGCGGCGCGGGGGAAGCCGGCCGCAGCCCGGGACCCTTCTCTGCGCAGATCGAGAACACCCCCATCCTCTGCCCCTTCCACCTGCAGCCCGTGCCTGAGTATGAAAGATCCTTTGCTAAATTGTGTTCTACCTTTGGGTTGTGAGGTACTGCCTGTCACAGCTCAGGGAAATGGGACTTTCCTTCTTTTATAATCATCCTTCTGTAGTTTTCACCCATGCCATAGAAAAGTTGTTTCAGTATCTAGAAGTAGGTTGGATGTAGCAGATAAGAATTAAGTCTAAAATAAATTTTTCTTTTTACAAGAAGAGCTTTACTCAACACACTGCAGATGGCCACCTATTGGCTCATGGCTGTGAGTTTTAAATTAAATGTTAGTAATTCTCTCATTCCTTTACAGCAACAACTAAGTGTAGGATTAATTCTCTGTTGCAAAGTGAGCAGCTATTGTGTTATATATATATATATATATATAGTGTATAGTGAGTTATTCACTATTCCTAGTGAATAACTCAATGAAGTGTTAATTTATTTCTAAAAGTAACTTGCAGATTTTTGTAATAACTTTTCAGAAGTTTCTGGCTCTGAAAGAAGAACTTTCTAAGAAGTAGCTTATACATCATCTCCCAGCCTGTACAGCATCTCACAGTCCATCTGTCACTGAGTTGAAATTCAGTAAATATGCTGCCTGTGCAGTAGCCCAGGGGAGCCTCATGCCTGTGCCTCTCCCAGATTTCTCTGTTATTAACAGGTCGTTGTGCACTGTTCCGTCTATGCCAATTATGCGGAATCCTCCTCCTTCATCTGCTGCCTCTTTGTCTGATGGACTGTTGAGATCCCTATCTGCCTGTGCTAGACAAGTGTACAAGTAAAGAGCTGATCAGATCTGTATCCCACAGTGATATTGTGTGGAATGCTGTGGTAGGATTATGGATGTGGAAATATTCCTGCTCAGGAGGAATGCAGAAGGAGTGATGTTTTCAGCAATACTGGTGTTCTGGCAGCACAGCAGCAGTGCAATTTATGAAGCTGCAGTGTGAACACTGACTGTCCCTCAGGTCTTGGTGAAGCAGGAGAGCTGCTGACCTGCTGCAGAGAAGAAGGGGAACGGTCATGACTGTAAAATACACTTCAAAAAATTGAGGACTTCCTTCCTGGTACAAAGCAAGTGTGTTCCCTTTCTTGTTCAGCTGCTCAAAGCAGAGGTTATTCCTTTTAAATTATGGATAACTCTGTTACAACAAGTATCAGTATCTTAATAAACAACACATACTAAGAAAAGAGAGTTCATTTTATGAGACTGTACTGATGAGTCCTTGTGAAGAAAAACCCGTGGCTTGGAAGGAAATACAAAAATGGAGGATAGTTACAATTGAACTGGTGAGCATCTTGGTTCTTTAATGTATGCAGCTTTGAGATGCGTAGCCTGTGACTCAACTGATGGGGGTAAAAAAGCTTCTGTGTATTGTAGCGGATGCTCGAAATAGATCTCCTAAAATATTTTTAAGGTCACACACTTCAGTCAAACCATACCTAGAATAAACAGGTTCTCAGACACAGCACATATGAAATCAGCTATTTTTCACTGTTTACAGAAAGCTTGCTGCAGGGAAGCAATTATCTTTGTTCTAATAAACCTCTTCAAAGAGTCCTGCAGGCTTAAATAAGTCTTTCATCAAACAGACTAAAACTACAACTTGCTCTTCTGTGATTTGAAATAAATTATGACAGTACTTGTAAACTTGTTTTCTTCCTAGGCCTGAGACAGTACTGAAAAATCAAGAGATGGAATTTGGCAGAAATAGAGAGAGGCTTCAATTTTTTAAGGTATGTCTGCGTACCTACAGACTTTGTGGTTTGGGCTTTTTTAAGTCTCAATTGTCTACCAGCATTCAGGTTTAGATGATAAATTAAATGTAATCATTTGGAAGTGTCAGGTTTTCAAATCCGAATGTAAACAAGAACAGAAAATCGGCTTTCTAACTTGAAAAATTTACTCTGATTTGGTTCTTGTCAGTGGGGATTTATGAAGCATTAGGGGTTTTAATGCCTTTCATGAGCTCAGTGCCTTAGGTCACAGTGAGTTCCTGGCTGAAAGGGTCATTTATCCATAACTGTGTAAACAAAGGTTCCTGAAGTTGGAAGTGTTGAGTGGAGAGCAGTGTTCAGACATGGTTGCTGTCAAACTGGGCAGCAGAAGTCCTGTGGTGAACATCAGCTTCTCTGCTGCTGGGCAGGGCTCTGCAACATTCCTATTTGACCCTTATCCTCTATTTTGACATGGCTTAGGAATTCACTGCAGTGATGTAAAACTCTTTTCATGGATGTAGACTAGAGGTTTCTGTATGAAAGTTGCAAATTAGCTTTTACATCATTAAAGAAGGAAATGGCCAGGCTAAATCTTGTTACAAGTTTCCGTGTCAGCTCTGTTAAATGTACCATCCTGAGTTTGCAAGCGGTTTCACCCTGGAGTGTCAAACCTAAATTCGGTTATGCTATAAATATAAATTCTGCTATAGATACAAGTGCTTAGGTTCTGGGTCTGAATACCAGGCTTGTAATCAGTTGTGTGAACAGGAAGGTAAGAGATTTCTGCAGCCCTGCTTTTGAAAGGTGGGCACGAATTACTGATTCAGCCTTCAGAGGAATTGAGTGAAAGCTTTTGTTGGTGATTAAGAGTGTATCCAAGGGGATCACACACCTCTGTTTCACAAAGGGACAAAAGCCACTTGGGTAAATAGCAAGGACTCTTTCATTGTGTCTTCGTTTTGTCTTTTTAGTAATGTTCTAAGAATTGCATATAGCTTTGAAAAAAATGCAACTCTTTTATTCTCCTTTTGGAAAAATTACAGTGGAGTTCAAAAGTGTTTGAGAATATTTCCATAATTCCACCTGAGACTGGAACGGCGCACCAAGTGAACTTGGAATATTTGTCCCGAGTGGTTTTTGACGTGAAAAATTTCCTGCATCCTGATAGCGTGGTTGGTACAGACTCACACACAACCATGGTAAATGGCTTGGGTATCTTGGGCTGGGGTAAGTATACTCAGAACTTCATTGCTCTTGGAAAGGCAATTAAAGCTTCACTAAAAAATATTTCTTGCCACTGGATGTTTGTATCTCAAGCATAACAGACTGTCTTGAATTATTGTTCCAAATGTTTTTTTTGTCTAGAAGTAATCTTGAATAAAATTTCTTTCCCTTGAGAAACCACTCTGTAATTTAAAGAGAAAACAACCAAAAACCAGCTAATATTCAAATAAGTGCTGTTTTTACAGCAGAAATTTGCGTGGAGGTTAGTTTCACCATAGGAAATTAGTTTTAGATATAAAATATTTTCTGTTTGACTGTGATGTCTAATTTGAGCAATAGTGTTACTTGATTTTATTTTTGATGTGCAAATATTTAATGGAAGTTCTACATTTCTTGCTGCGTTCTTGTTGGAAATGGAGCAATGCCCTTCATTTGTGAGAGAAAAGCAGCAATGTGTTTATTGTCATGAGTCTTTAGGCTTAATCTGAAGCGGTGTATTATGTTTTTGGAGCTGAACACATTGAGTGGAGGTCGGTGAGGGTGTGAAAAGCCTTGTCCCACTCTCCCTGCAGGTGTCGGGGGCATTGAGACGGAAGCGGTGATGCTGGGAATGCCACTCACCCTCACGCTGCCGGAGGTGGTGGGCTGTGAGCTGACAGGCACAGTCAGCCCCTTTGCCACCTCCATAGATATCGTTCTCAGCGTTACAAAGGTGAGAGTTCAATGCCTTTTCGGACAAAAGAGAGATTGTTGCAAGTAATACCAGTGGTGTGTGAGAAATTAATTCAATCCAGGGAGTGTTTTTAGTATACCTTTAATCATGGCAGTGCAGAAAGGTACAAGTAATCTCTAACCATTTTTATTTGCTAGTCCTTTGAAGTAGTGGTTTGGTTCTGGGTTTTTTTCCCTCTAGTGGTTTGCTTATAGACCCTCTTTAACTAAAAATAATTCATAATAATTTTATAATTTTTCTGTTTTTGCAAACGTAGGTCTTAGGGTTTCAACTTTTTGTTTTAAATGCTCATGCCTTGTGAATTGTGACAGACACAATTTGCACCGTACCTCTTCATATACCAGGTATTGTGTGTTCTTTCCAACAGCATCTTAGACAAGCCGATGTCGCTGGAAAATTTGTTGAGTTTTTTGGGAGTGGTGTTTCCCAACTGTCCGTAGCAGACCGAACCACAATAGCAAATATGTGTCCTGAATATGGTGCTATTCTGAGTTTTTTCCCTGTTGATAATGTGACATTGAAGCACTTAAAACATGCAGGTAAATATTAAACTAAAGCAAGGATTCATTGTAATTGTGTTTTTCAGTTGTGGTCATATATGTTTCTTGCTCTTCAGAAAAAACTCCATGTAAGAACTATTGAGTTTTTCCTTAAACTCCTTAATTCTTACACGGCGCTTTTCTGCCGAGTTCTTATGTGGATTTAATGTGTAATTAGACTTGTGCTTGAGGTTTGTGTCCAGTCTGGTCCATTTGTCTGATTCCTGATTTACAAACATTATACTGCTTTTCAACATGCAGACTCCGGGTTTTTGGAAGCATATGTAAACCTATAAAAATATTAAGGAAATTTTCACTCATTGTGAAATATGTATGGAATGTAAGTCTTCTTGATTTGAAATAAATCCCATAACCACCTGGAGATTCCCTACAAAATCAAAATTGAAAATTATTACTAGAAGCAAGTGAAATCTGAATGTCTCTGATTTTTCCCAGTGGTTTATGTTTCCCTTTGAAGTGCGTGATTTCACTGGCATCTCAAGCTAAGCAGGGAGATTGTCAATTCCTTATCAAGCTACTGCAAACAGAAAACCACAGGGTGAGAGGTGCCAAAAAAAGCTCATTCATGAGTGAGACTTTCTGAGACTGAAATCTGTCACTTTCAAATAAGAGTTAAATGCTTTCAACAGCAAACATTTTTGTCTGATCAGTGCAGAGCAGATGAATGGGTTTGGAAGAGCAGCCAACAGTGCTGCCTATTGTCAGCTAAGCAGGGGTCTGTGTTAAACAAGGAAGCCCTAACACAGAAAAGCCTTGTGGACTTCAGGGACACAACTGTCAATTTAGTTAAACCACTGCTAGAGCTGGAATAGCTTATTTTGTTCCTTGATATAAGAAGACAAGTTCAGCAAATTTATAACAATATGTCATAATTTTATAAATGTTTTGTGTGTCATTGCTGAATAAATGTTGGGATATGGAAGTGGTGTACTTGAAAAAAAAGTACTTTGAATCTTACACTTAAAACAATCTGAGTGTCTGAAAATTGTGTGGGTTTTTTTTTTTTTTTTTTTTTTTTGTGTGTTTGTTTTTTTGTTTTTGTTTTTAATTTATGTCTTTAATGTGACTTTTCTTGTGTTTGAAATTACCTTCTTTAGGTTTTGATAAGGCCAGGCTTGAAGTCACAGAAGCATATCTTAAAGCTGTGAAGTTATTTAGAAATTATGAAAGTTCTTCCAGAGAGCCTGAGTATTCCCAGGTATGTTTGAAAGGAGTTGTTTGTTTGTTTATCATAAATAACTACTGATGATTTCACAGTCTCATCTCCCACTGTAACTTTCATTGCTTTCAGCAGAGTTGTTTTTATTAGCTCACAGTTTTGAGACAGCAGGTTTATAAAACATAGAGGGGGTGGGGATAAGAAGAGAAGCACAGTAACATTATGTCAATGCAGATACTGAACTCCAGTCATCCCAAGGACTGTGAATGGTAGAAACGTGAGGGATAATGTTGAAATGTTTGGAATAAGAGGAATAGCCTCTTAGAGTGAGTGCTGTTGAAAATGAAATCCCAGAGTTCTAAATGTGAGAACATTCAATTTGGAACAAGAGTTCCTGGGTGTCTTGGGAATATATTCCATGCACTGCTGGGCTGGGGTTGGTAATGCCTGCACTTTCTGTTTCTTGGTTTCTTAGGTAGTGCAAGTTAGTCTAAGTTCTATAATTCCATATGTCAGTGGCCCCAAGAGATCCCAAGATAGAGTGGCTGTTAATAACATGAAAAGTGACTTCCAAGCCTGCTTAAATGAAAAGGTTTGTATTGCTGATGTTTGCTTCGAATTCATGAATAAATGTTATGTTACCTATTCCTTGCATGCCTGCTGAGCCCTCCTTATTGCTACAACTGCTTGTCCAGGGTGTTCTGTTCTTGCTTGACAGGCATCCCAATTGTAAATCACAGGTGTGTTTGGCAGGAACATGAGCTTCCCAAAGTTCTTAATTTCACTTTAGACTGCCAGGGAGAAAGAACTTCAGACAGTGCATTGTGTGAGCTTAGCAAACATTTTCACTTTTTCAGGGTTTTTTTTTCCCAGTTGTGTATTATTTAATTTCCCAAACAGAATTTACCCTAGGAAAGCTCATCATAGCGTAAGGGAGATGCAGAAAGGCTGCCAAGATGAGTTCCTATATAAGCAAATGATTTTTGCTTACAGCCTAATTTGTCTTCACAGAGTGAATGTTTTTGCTCTGAAGGTACTGGTTTTGGTTAGGAATATCCATGAGTATCTGAAGAGTGCAGCTAATACAGGAATATACCTTCATTTTCATTTCATTTCTCATTAAAGTTCAAGACTTTCAGCAGTATTAGAACCAGCTTATAATGAGGCCTGTGGTTCAGTTGTGCTGGAGGGAGAATCATAGCTGATGGTGGAAGCTAAAGAATGAGGTTGAAAGGGAGCTCTGGAGGATGTTTGAGTGCTGAAGAGCACTCAGGTGAGTGTGGAAAATGCTAATTGCCCTTCTCTGGTTTAGTTACCACCCTCTTGCAGTTAAAATCTTGGACATGCTTCTAATTCAGGAAGAAGTATTGTGTAGGTTAGATGTGTATTCTTAAGGGGATGTTCTTCCATGTAAAGAAGGAAGTGAGTTGTGGAACAGCCACACACAGACTGGTGTTGCTTCACAACTGTTGCGAAGTTCAAGCAGTTGTGAAGGAAGAAGGCTGAGAGCAGTGTACAGACAGAGAGACATGAACTGAGGGCTACTTTTAAAATCGTGTAAGGGTTCCTGGTGGCACAGCTGAGTATTATTTCAAAACCAGTATTCACTTGGTCTTGCTGTAATGTCATCCTTTCTGTACTGTAACAACTGCTAACGTGTATTTTTGTCATCCAGTCTGGTGTTAAAGGGTTTCAGATTGCAGCTGAGAAGCAGAATGATGTTGTGCCTGTTCAGTATGAAGGAAATGAATACAAGCTGTCCCACGGCTGCGTTGTCATTGCTGCAGTCATCAGCTGTACAAACAATTGCAATCCATCTGTCATGCTTGCTGCAGGTATGTTGGGACCAGACAGCTCAGCATCTTAATGGTGCTCCCATGCTTCACAGCCCTCATCTTCACTATTGTAGGTTCTCTTCACAGGTTTGGAACTGCAGACTTGTAGCCTTAGCTTGTGGGTTCTGAAGGTTATATAGGGAAAGTTGCTTTTCTATAATACAATCTAAGTTTGTCCCATAAAGCAGTATTAAGGAGAGTAATTGTAAAATCTTTACTTGGTAGTATGACAGCAAGGAAGCAGTTCCAGGGCTCCTGTCAGGTGGATGCACACAGTGTCACAGCTGATGCAGCAGGGGAGCTTCAGCTTCCTGCCTGTCCAGGATGATGACCTGTGATGCCACAGCCAGGGCAGAAACTCTGTATTGCTGAGCAGTTGTTCTGTCACTGCTCATGGGGTATCTGTCACACCTACACAGGCTGCAGGGGGTTTTGCTGGAACAGCTCATCCATCAGACATTGCTCTCCTCTTTTTAAGATCCTCTGTGGCCAAGATGAGCTTCGCCTTAGGGCTGTGTGGCCTCTCTCTGGAGACTGAATGGATTGGCACTGTGAGCTAGAACGTGGCAAAGAGATTTTTCTTAGAGAAAGTAAAATGGGTGTCTGCCTTCCAGAAATGAGATTAAAACCATGCATGGCATTGTTATGCATTAAGAAACTTTATTCAGGCCAGTGATTGCATGAATAGTATAATAAACTGAAAGTTGTCTAATCCTCTGGGGTTTTTTACGCTTGATTTTTAACTAAGGTAGAAGCATACAGATGTGCTATGAAAGGATATACAAATCATCATCTGTGTGCTTTTTTTCCTTTTTGTTTGGTAGGACTCCTGGCCAAAAAAGCTGTTGAGGCTGGCCTCGTGGTGAAGCCCTACATCAGGACAAGTTTATCACCTGGCAGTGGCATGGTTACACATTACCTCAGTTCCAGTGGAGTATTGCCATACCTCAGCAAGCTTGGGTAAGGCCTGGCTCCAGGGGTGAGTTTGGGCTGGTGGTACAGGCTGATAAATAGGATTGCTGTTCATTTGAGGTTGGCTGATTCCTAACTTACCACAACAACTTGCTTGCTGACTTAAAAATTACTCTGCTTCATTGTATTCCCACTTCAAAATTCATGATGTGTAGCTCTAATACATCAGAGCTGTTTTTCTAGTCACAAATTACTTCAATTTAAGTGATTTTCAGGACAGGATGTATTGAATATTGTAATGAATGAATATAATGTATTGTAATGTATGGAATATTGATGATGTATTTTAAAAGTGGAAGCTGGATGCAAATTTGTCAGGACAGTCTGTATCGGCTTTTTCTTATCATTGCTGCTGTAAGGGTTATTTAGTATTTTTTTGGTTGCTCTGTAGCAGTAACACAATATGTTCAATATTCTGTAACAGTGCCCAGCTGTGGTTTGCATCGGTGACATGTAGTGTGTCTGCTGTTCATTTTCTAAGAAGTCTTAAGTGTCAAGGGACAAAAAATTCTTGGGGATTGTTAATAAAAGAAAAAGCAGTTCTATTAACAAATTGCTCATGACCATGTGTGATTTGATTGGTTTTTCCCATGTAGGTTTGAGGTTGTCGGTTATGGGTGTTCCACCTGTGTTGGGAACACAGCCCCTTTGCCAGAAGCCATCAGGAATGCAATCAAACAGGTAAAGCTCTGGCTGGCTTGTTGAACACAGAAATGTATTTCTCACCCAGTTAAGCAGTCAAGAAATACAGTTATCCATGCAAAATACACTTCATTTTTGGTTTGGACTTAGCGTGATGTCGTTGGCGTAATTTCTTGTTAGAGGGAGACCATGCCAATTCATTCCTATGTAAAATAAATGTAATAAGTAGTATTTGTAGAATACAGTTATAAATTACAAGATAAATATATATGATCTAATCTTGCAGAGGATGCAATGTGTAGATTTTGTATCATAAGTGAAGAGGAGGGTTTTAAAGAGCTAGGGGCTCGAGTAATTTTAACCAGCAGTGTCTAAACAGCTACAGCTTTTTTCTCTTCCAAAGCGGAAGAAAAATAAAATAAATAAATGGCAGGAGAGGAATTGACTGAAGTGACAGGAAAGCACATCAGAGAGTCAAAAGGGAAAATGAGAAGGGTATTGAGAGAGAGGAAAATGCCTTTCAGTTGTTGTAAATATTTGAAGTGGAATGCTAAAAGCACATCTGACTTAGTCAACAGGAATAGCATAAGCTGTTGAAGTAGCCCATACTGGACCAGTATGTCTGTGTCTGCCTTTCAGGGTGACATCATTGCCTGTGGGGTGTTGTCTGGCACCAAGAACTTTGAGGGCTGCCTGTGTGACTGTGTCCGTGCCAACTACCTGGCGTCCCCTCCGCTGGTCGTGGCCTACGCCATCGCTGGCACGGTGCAGATAGACTTTGACACGGAGCCTTTGGGTGAGTGCTTTCCTACAGTTTCTGTTTCTGCAGCTGGTGCACAGATTTCTGCACGTGATCTCAGCACCCAGAGCCAATATACTTGAAGAGAAAGCACAGCCATATTTGGTTTGCTGGTGGCTAAAGCAAAGCATTCACTTAACTGATCAAATTCTTTGCCTATCTGGTGCCATCTCTGCAGGCCTGAATATATATACATCTATATTCTAATGTAAATCTCAAGTCTAATATTTTATTCTTCCAAACTACTGTTGTGTTTAAAATCTTACTCAGGCACTGGCTCTAATGGCAAAAGTATTTACTTACGAGATATTTGGCCTACCCGACAAGAACTTCACACAGTGGAGGAAGAGTGTGTGATATCATCCATGTTTAAGGAATTGAAAGAAAAGATGGAGGTAAGATTGGTGTGTTCTACATCATTTAAAGGTTGCATTTCATTGTAGCTCTATAATATCTTGCAGCTGAATGTGATTGTTTGCCGTTTATTTCTGTTGTGGTAATGGAGGGCTTAATTGAAAGGAGTACTTGTATTTAAAAGTGATTCGTGATACTAACTTGGAATATGTAATAGGAAATTATTTACTAAATAATAGTAGTTAATAAAATCACCAGTATGTCTTTAGTTTTTGAGTGTAAAAATAGAATAAACTAACTTCTGGGTTTTTTTGATTAATTTTCTTTCTTGTAGAAAGGAAACAAACGATGGAATTTACTGGAAGCACCAGAGTCAACTTTATTTCCCTGGGATTTAAAATCTACTTATATTAGATGTCCTTCCTTTTTTGATAAACTCGTAAGTACAATGGATCTGTCCACCAGATTACAGTGAAGTAAAGGAATAGCTATTACAAAAAAGCTTCAATGTTGAACTAACAAAATTAATTATCATTAATATTTCTCAGTCTTTTAAATCCTGTTTGTGTCTTTGGAATGAGTGGGGCCTGTCCATCCAGGGGCCTTCCTATACTGCAGATATGTTTTATGTCTCTAGTTGCTGGAAGACAATGTTTAATGTTCCTTTTGTTCCCCTCTGTTGTTCTACCCGCCCTGCCCTGTCAGGCCAGAGAAGCAGCTCCACCCCGAGCGGTTGAAAACGCCCACGTGTTGCTGTTCCTGGGGGACTCTGTCACCACGGATCACATTTCCCCCGCCGGGAGCATTGCAAGGAGCAGTGCTGCTGCCAAGTACCTGACCAGCAAAGGGTGAGCACTGCTGTGCCCCAGGGCTGCTGCACGTGCCGAATAATTGATCAGCACTGTCACTTTCCTCTAGAAATGCCTGTCTGCAGAAAGGGGAGACTACCTGTGGAAAAGCAAAATAATTAATGGTTGTTAATAAATGTGCTGGTAATGGTAAGAGGATTAGTAAGGTGGGTTGTTTCCTGGAGCAGTCTCCCCGTAATTCTTCTCTAAGTACCACACTGCTTGCACCACTTCATAACAAAATTGTAGGAAATGAATTTAAAATTGCAGCTTTTCTCATGAATAGCCTGGCAGTGATTTACACGTTGCTCATGATATATAATAATTACATTTGTTGGAGCTCTGGTTCTTTATATTTTCCACTGAAGACTTAGATATGCTGCCATAATTATTAAAAAAAAAAAAACACCCATCATTTCCTTTTAAATCAGATCATTTTTAACTGATTTCTTTAAATTTGCTTTTTATTCCAGACTCACACCTCGTGAATTCAACTCTTATGGGGCTCGAAGAGGTAATGATGCTGTGATGACAAGAGGTACCTTTGCAAATATCAAGCTTTTGAATAAGTTCATAGGAAAACCAGCTCCTAAAACAGTTCACTTCCCATCAGGACAAACGGTAGGAATATATTTGTTTGCACAGCTACTCTGGAATGGGGAGTGCAGATTTCGAACTCGCTCAGAATGTGTTACTTTGTCATTCCACAGCTAGATGTGTTTGAAGCGGCGGAGCTGTACCAGAAGGAAGGCATTCCTTTGATTATTCTTGCAGGAAAGAAGTATGGACTGGGTAGCTCAAGAGACTGGGCTGCAAAAGGGCCTTTTTTACTGGTACTGCTGCTTTGTTTGGCTTTGGGGGTGGTTTTGTTTTTTTCTGGAAATACCTGAAAACACATTGTATAATTTCATTGTTAGAATCTTCATGGGAGATAATCACTAGTCAGAATAGATCTGAATTTCCTCATTATGTCATTTACTGTCTTCGATACCAGACTGAGTCAAATCAGGCATTTGTCTGTGCTGACCTCTGTTTGATCTCCATGGGGTGTTCAGTATCTCATTGCTGGAGACTAATTTCCACTAACATTGAGAATATATTCTGAGTCAGCCTTTGATTCATGTCCTGTTAACTCCAGCACAGGCACTGTCTGTAACAAACTCCATTTCACAGTGCCTGGGTCTGCTCTGGCTCGTTTTCTTCCATCTAGCTGGGAAGCTAAAAGATGTTAGCAGGGTACTTAAAGGACTCTGCAAAGCACTCACTCTGCTCTTGAGTTTGAATTGCGAGATGTTGGACATAAGCTGTGTTTGAAGATTACTCCTGTATTTCACTCTGCTTGTATTTTTGCAGGGTGTTAAAGCTGTCCTAGCTGAGAGCTATGAGAAGGTTCATAGGAGTCAGCTGATTGGAATTGGCATCGCTCCACTTCAGTTTCGACCTGGGGAAAATCCAAGTACTTTGGGACTCACTGGCAGAGAGCAATTTTCTATATTCTTCCCTCCAGACCTGTTGCCCAGAATGACTTTGGATATTAAGGTATCTTGGCAATATTTTTAATTTCTCTATTGAATGTTCTGATGCAGAGAAAAAAACCCTAATTCTGATGATAGGAAGCAAAGCAAGAAAAGACAAAATTTAATTTTCTTGGAAGGTAAGCTTATAGTCCTGCCTGAAGTTTGTTATGGCTGTTGGAGTTTCCCAATGTACATATACACACGTTCTTTGTACGCACCTTTGTATGCAGCCTGATATTCTCGATCAGTCTGGGTGGTATTTTTCCCCTCATGGGCTCAGTCTTAGGGTAGAATCGAGTTTGTCTCTCATAGGTGTGATGATTTGAGAGAGGCTTCAGCTCTCCATGCTCTGTAAACAAGCCATAACACAATTTGTGCCATCTTAGGGACGTGGTGGTTTTGGTCACCAGCAGGCCCCTGGCATGGTCCCAGCTGCATCTAAACCGCACTACAAGCCTTCCTTCCATCTGCCCCAGCAGGCTTGTGGCTGTACAGGCACACCAGAGGGCTCAATTTGCTTGTGTTCAACAAAATTTGGGGTTAGAATGTTGACTGAGAAATAAGCAAAGCTTAATTGGTTTCTCTTTTTTGCTTTTCTTTTGAAGACAAGCACTGGAAAAGTATTCAGCGTGATTGCCTTGTTTGAGAACAATATGGAGATAACTTTGTACAAGAATGGTGGAAGTCTAAACTTTGTGGCTCGAAGATTCTTATAGTAGCTACTGACTCTCTGGGTACCTTGTGTAACCGGTAACTCAGCAAATGCCTTGTGTGAACCCAGGAATCTGTACTGTGGAACGGCAGACAGTCCTAGTGTGCTCAAAGTTACTTCGTCCATGGATGTAAAAGATTGTGAATCATTGTAACTGCAAGGAGATCCTTTCTGATTTTAAATAATATTCTAATGGTGCTATTAAACATTGCTAAAATCAACATGTGTATTGTGACAAGAGAGCTGTAAGTATGGAAGGAATGTTTTATCAGACCATTTTGTAAATAAACTATGCGAAATTGAAACTGATTGTGCTGAAGATTATTATGTAAAAAGATTTTCTGCAGTTGTTTCAACTCAGTTTTTGCACCTGTAAATCTGAGTACTGCTGTTGGTGTAAGAGTAGCAGATGGCATAGAATCTTAAAGGCCAAACAGATTTTTTTTTCTCATCCAGACCTTAAAAGGATGCTGAGTTTTCAATGTCTTTAGGTTATGGGCTGAACAAACAGCAGTCCACACGAGGCCCATGGTATATCCTGTATGACGGATGATGACTTCCTTACCTTTACGGGATTATATTTCACCTGGATCCAGATCTATACTGCTCAAGCTATGAAATATATGAAATACCATGTGCTTAATAATATTGGAAACATTTCTGCATTTAGAAACAAATCTCCCAGTTGTTTCAGTCATGCAGGTTAAGCCGTGTTTCTTCGTCCCCTTCAATTAAGGTTTGTCACATCTGCTTCAAGGGATGCACTTTGTCATTTGTGACATCTATTTATATTGTGCTATCTGCAATATCATCAGACAAAGTACCTCCTCGTATTGTTTTAACCTTTAAAAATTTTTTAAAACAGTTGCTAGGGCTGTTTTTCAAGAGCCAGGCCACACTGCCTCTGAGTGCTTTGTGATGTGCTGGCAGCTCTTACCGAGCGTCCCTTCTGAGGAGGAGCCTGGAGCACTGAATAAACCTGTCTCATGGCACTGCAGTGGCTGTGGCTGGAGCTGTCAGCACACTGAGGGTAAAGCCCCTGTTCCATAGCTCATTGGCAGCAGATGCAGAGCTGCTGCAACATGGCTCGAGTTCCCACTGCACAGAGCTTTGGTGCTGTCGAGTGAGTCTGCAGCTCCAGCAGGCTCTTCCTGTGCTCCTGTGTCTTGAAAAGCTTCGTACCTCCACTTACAGTTTGTGTAGAGATTCATTTCTGCTGGAGAACAAAACTACCATATTTGCCTATAAATTGTCAAGATGTCGCTTTAAGATTTTTTGCTGTTCATAAATGTTGTCTTAAATATCAAAACATTCAAGAGGACTATATTAGCTTTATTTACATGTGCTTTTAATTTATAACCAGACACTGAGATAGTTGACTTGTGAACTAACAGATGTACTGTTCAAATCTTCAGTATGTTTGACATTCCTTTAAAAAAAGCCCCAAAACCAAAAATAACCCAAACCTCTTGCATAATTATACCAATACAATGTATTAATTTTTTGACCGTTCAAAGGCCAAACTAATTTGATTTACATAGATTGGATACATATTTTTTTCCTGTTTTGTTAGACAAAGCTCATTAAATTTCGAAGTTCTGCATAATTTGTCTTTATATTTCATTAGTTTGATGTGATTTTCTTTTAGGTGAGACGAAAACCATTCCAGTGACTCCTACCACTTCTAAGGGGGATAAATCAATGCGGTTTTGAATATTATATTCAACTGAATGCTGAATGAGTTCCTGTTCTGTGGTACACTTCCATTAATTCTATCCAGAGTGACTGGGCAGATCCTAATTCTTGTACAACAGTGTCTAATACTGTTTTATCCCAACTCGAAGGTATAATCTTGATTTAGTTCAAGAAAATGTTCTTGGGGAGAAAATGGGAACATAATGTGTTGGTGCTGGTACATAATGATGCCTCATGCCGATGATACAACTGCAACTCCACGCCTATTTACAACTTGTGTAACTACTCATGCTTAAAGGAAACAGCCCCCCTGCCCTTTCTCTGTGCTTTAGGGGACAGGGATCCAAGCCATGTCGAGGCAGACTGATGAGGTGAAGTGCAATTTCGAGGCATGTTGAAATTGCACTTTATCTGCAAGTTGTCACCAGTAAAGCAAGTCACCTCTTTTTAGACACACAGGGGACTTCATTACCTTAGCAGCTGTTTTAATTTTGCTGCACTACTGTGTCTTGTAGTTCATGAGAGGTTCTGAGCTGTGCTTGGCCACAGGGGCTGCTCAGCTGGAGGCTCCTACTGTTGCTGCTTCAGGTGCAGCTCTAAACAAGCCCAAGGCAGTGGCATGTCTGAGGTCTGCAGGCTGACTCCTGCCCTTGGACCTGTCCCCTGTGGGGTGGCCGTGCTGCGTGGGACAGCACTGCCCGTGGACCATCTGCTCAGTGGTGGGAACGCCCTGTTCCTTCTCCCTTGTGCAAAGTGCAGCTCAAGAGCCCAGCAGCCAATGAAGAGATTTAACTTTGGACACTGTTTGCACCCTGAGAGGCTTAGGTGGGTAGGAGTGGCAGGGGCAGAGCACAGGACAGTCAGGATTGCTGTGCTCACACATCAAATACTCAATTAGACCTTTCTTTAGTATCCTGAAGCATAGGAGGCCCTGTACCTGTCTGAGAAGTGACTCAGTGTGTTATGTGTATTTAACCTAGACCTCTCTCCATTTGCATTTGGGGGGAGAATCTTGTTGAAATTTTTGTAAATGTTTTCTCTTCTTGCTTCCCTCTTCCTCCCCATCCCAAACTACAAAGCTTTGGGATAGTCTTGATGTTTATACATTTTACACCTAAGTATAAGGACAAGAAGCTATGTATATTAATCCTATTTAAGCAACTGCAAATCATTGTCTGCTGTTTAAAGCCAACAGAACAGTGTAAGTTTTAAGTTCAGTAAGTATTGTATAGATATATCTTAAGTTCAATTGATGAAAATTGTGCATACAATGTCACCAATGCTGTAAATTATTTTTAATAAAGAAAATTGTATCACAGCTCTTGTGTGTTACTGTCTATTTTGAATGGAAATATGGAAAGATAGTCTGGAATATACTTTAAATGGTACTGTGTATGATGGGGCAGGGTGAATAAAGAAAGGGGATAATATGTATTATATAATTGTGCATGTTCCATTTACTTGTTAGGAGTGAGTTTGGGCTCACAAAGCATGCTTAGGTGGTGTAGAAGGATGTTCTCTGGGTTAGCTGTGCTCCAGACACCACTCTGGATGCTCTATCAAATGCTTTTATAATAACTTTTTCTTTCCCTTCTGAAAAATGTCTAATTTAGAATCTGGATGAAATCCTGTATTAAAGCGAGCTTCTTGGCCAAGATTACAACTCTGACAAGATCCTCAGAAGTGATTTGGGATGTCCAACATGAACCTACTTCAACCCTCACTTTCAGCACAGGCATTAGACTGGAGTTCAACTCATGGATGCTAAATTATTCAAGTCTGTTTTTCTACAGCTAATAAGTCAGGCCAAAGTACAATCTTCAAACTCTGCCTTGCCTCAACCACAGTGAGCTTCCCCCTGAGTACTGGGCGGGCAGAAGCACAGAAGTTTATAGATCTTCTGTTCTGGCACTCCAGTCTGGCAACTGAAGCAAGAGTAAGGAGTACAGATCTGCAAAGTGTGTAGTCATCTTGTTTGCAGAGAGCAGGAGCCCATTTCTGTAACCACTGATGTTAAACCAGAGCAAGAAAGCTTTCCCACTGTATCGATTTTATTCCAATGAACTAAAGCTTTGAGGCCTCAGAAATCAGGAGAGGGAACCCTAAATATTTTACAGAGCTCTTTTCTTTTGAAAAAAACCCCTTATTTTTGTGATTTCTAGTGAGAAGAGTTGGTCGATTACTTTTATTAGCATCTGTTCTGAAATTGGAGAGAGAAAAAATTGTTCCTTGAGGAAACAGTTTCCCTTTTCTAAATTGCTGATTTGATTAAAAAAACCATTTGATTAAGATAATATTTTCAATTTTGTGCCCTTAATATTACAAACAATACTGAAATCTTGTGACAGAGGATTTTTAACTGATTTACTTAAAATCAAGATACTTTAGGTGGTGTTTGGGTTTGGGGGGGAAGTGTTGTTGGGCTTTTGGGAGTTTTTCAGCATGCCCTTCCTAAATTCATTTTCCTTCGGGTTCCTAATTCCATCATAGCAGTACGACAACTATGGCGAGTTACTTTTCTTTCATTAGGAGTTTCAGAAGATATTTCTATATTAACCTCGAGATTGGTTATTGTTTTCATTAAGGGTAAAATTTTCTAGGGCTGGACCCACTGCCCCAGTAAAAATTTTCTCTGGGACAGTCTAAAGGACATCCTGAGCAAGATGCCTCAGGTTCGTTATATATATTTACATGTGGTCTTCCGTCCAAGCATTTAACAGATTTTGATGTGGTACGGTGCTAAAAGGGTTTAAAACAAAAGAATAAACCGATGTCTTCCCTCCCGCCCGCAGTGGGCGCAGGGTTTTCTAAGCGTTCTGCCTTTGTGGCAGGAAGTTGTAGCTTTCCTCCCGTCTCGTACTGTTGGAAAACAAAGCCCAGGGCCCGGGGCAGCGCTCCTGCGCCGCGGGGAGGCTGCGGGAGGTGCGGCCGGGCCGGGTGCAGCGCGGGGCCCCGGGCCCGCCTGTCCACGCTCGGGGCGGGTGCAGCCCCGCGTTGCGCTGGGCACAGGGCGCTCCGGCTGCGAGCCGCACAGGCGGGGGCTGGACCGGCCGGGCCCCCGGCTGACGGCAGCTTCTGCCGCTCCTCGGCCTCCCCGGGCTGGGCAAAGGTTGGTGCGGCTCCCGCCGCGTCCAAGGGTTGCGCTCGTTTGGGGAGGCTCGAGATTGCTGCAGGTGGGCCGGCGACAGACGAGCGAGCGTCTGCAGGTTTGTGCTGATTTTCTTAGCGTAGGAATTTGGAAGGCCTTGACCAAGCAGAAAAATGTTATGATTTACTAAAATATTTCTTGCTTTTTTCAGGCACGAATTGAAGACCTCTTGATCAGGGATTCGGCAACTCTGTTCCTGAGGGAGTCATTCTTACCTATCAACAATTCCAGGTTAGGCTGCTGCTAGAAATGAGCTAATAAAAGCTTGGTTAATAAGCTCTTCATGTCTGCTGTTCTGAACAGATTGAGTGCATCTCTTTAGCAGTCTTTCTTTGGAGGGGCTGCAGCCTAAGTATTTGATAAGCTATGATGTAAGAAACCCAAGCTGGCACAGGGGGTTGGTTTTCTTTGCTTGTTTAATAAATGTTGGAAATTCTTCTCCAGTAGCCAAATGCATTTTTTTGCAGTAATTACTGCTTCTGGTGTCAGAATACAGATCAGATCATCCAGCTTTTCTTTTTCTCCTAGAAACACAATGTCTTCTGGAAATGACTGTCAACCCCAGACCTTGACCAAGCCTGCACTTGGTGAGAGAGAGGCAGCTGAACTGGTTGACAGGGTATTTGGATTGAAGGTGTCCTGGATCAGGTCACTCCCCAGCTATGATGATCAGAACTTCCACGTGCGTGTCTCAGCTGAAGGTGCTGATGAGTATGTCCTCAAAATCACCAATTCAGAAGACAGCCAAGAGCCTGACCTCATTGAAGTACAGACCCAGGCCATGATGTTTCTCAGTGCTGAAGGCTTCCCTTCAGCTACGCCTTATCTGACAAAAGATGGTAACATAATGTCTCTGGAGTTGGGAGGTGAGCGACTGTGGGTACCTTTACCTCCCCACTCTCACCCGTAGCTCAGAAGTAGCTTGCTATATGGTATACCATGTGTATGCTAAAGGAAAACTAGGCTTGTGTTGGAATAGTGGGGATATGCATCAGGTGATCTGTATTCCAGCCGTAACAGTCCAAACTTAAAATACCAGAAGCAAAGCAACTCAGAGGGAGTAATAATTAACTAGGAAAACACTTAGGAAAACACTTCAGCTTGGGACTTGGAGAAAACATTTATCTGACATCTGTGTCCATGCAGAGATGGAGTTAAAAGTGCCTCATTGACTATGTGGTGCTTGAAATTATTTGCCTTCAGAGTGGTGTAAGATACAGTTCTAGCCCATCTCAGAAGCCAGAATAAATTGCTTTAATAGTGTTTGGAAGAAAAATTGTGTTGGCATTTAGCTTTTACTGCCACTGTAACTTCCATACAACATTTGGCATCCCTGAGGCCTGTTCTGTTTGCTGCAAAACTTTATGTGGGTGTACACGGGTGCTCGAGGAACCTTGCTTGGTGCTGAGTTGGGTCCAAGCACAAGGACTAAAAATCCAGCATAGATTTTCTAAGTGTGTAAAGGTTTGTACATCATTATACAACATTTGGTAAATCAAATCTTTACACTAAATCTGTTTTATGAGCTACTTCTGACAACTTCTACACTGGGATACACCTTTTTTGCCTCTTGCATTAACTAATACTCAGTGGCACATAGCAGTGACTGACTGCACCTCTCCTTATCAGGTACTAGACCTGGGAACAAGAAGTACATGGTCAGACTGCTGACTTACCTGCCAGGTACACCAGTAGCAAAAATCACTACCAATGCTCAGATTCTGTATGAGATTGGGAGGCTCGCTGCCAGCGTGGATAAAGTGCTCTCAGAGGTGAGTTCTCATGCTTCAGCCTCAGACTTGTCTCTGAATCAATGTCTCTTCAGCATTTGCTAACGTGCTTGCTGCCTGCTTTTCTGACCTGCAAAATGCAAGTGTCAGTTTGACTCACGGCTCAGGTGCCAGCCTCCAAGCTGGCTGCTACTAAAGCCTTTCCCCAAGTACGTGACAAGTGACACGGTACTGGTGATCCTTCTGCAATACATTTTTGTACCACAGATGGGAAGATAAGGAGTTCTTTTTACTTATGCAAAGCTCACCTGTTAGTGTTTCACACCAAGCCAATAAAGGAGAATGACTCCTAGGGTGCTCAAATTAGAAGAATGCCCAGCTCGTTTTACAGAATTTTTGTGTAGTGCACAGCTGGCTGATCTATTATTTTGAATTCCTTTTGAGTTGCTGACTTTCTTCTCATCATTAGCATTGTGACCGTTTGTAGTGGTTTCATGTTCGCTAAATTCTGGTTGCCAAATTTAGCGTAGTGGTCTTACTGTTTATTCTTTTTCTGTGGGAGAGAAATTAGGAGAAAAGCAAAGCAGGCTCAAGCTTAAAAATGAACAAATAGTTTTATTAACACACACTAAAAGAATGGAAAAAGAAAGTTGGGAAAAAACTAAAGCAAAACAGAATGAAACTCCAAAAATACTCTTTTCTCTCCCTACAGACTATTAACTTTCCTACAAAACAACATAAAGAGACAAAACTTGTGATTTTCAGTCAGTTTCACCATTTGAAAATAAAACAGAATGAAACTCCAAAACCACTCTTTGCTCCCCCTACAAACTGTTCACTTTCCTACAAAACAACATAAAGAGACAAAACCTGTAATTTTCAGTCACTTTCACCATTTGAAAATAATCTTTCATCAATTCTTTAGGAGAAGAGTCTCTCTTAGAGTCATGGATCCCACTGACAACTTAGAACAGTTCTCTTGTGGGTTTTTTAATTGTCACAAAAACAGCCCCTCAGAGAAACCTGCCTCTGTGACCCCTCCCATTAGCAGGTTCCCAAGCTGCTTATGGGTCAGGGGCCTTAGACTTTTGCATATTGGGGTGTCACCTTTTAAAGATGAATAACTCTAAAGGCAAAGGATTCTTCATCTCAAGGCACAGAGATACCTTCTCACTGGCGCAGAGGGCTTCTCATCTCTGTCTCTGTTCAAGCATCTTATGGGATCAATATCACTTAGTCCATCACAAACACCTTTGCTCAAATCCACACACAAACCTAAACAATCATCTCCCCAAATGCATATCTTTCCCATGATTTAAAGGGATAATCTAGAGTTCATTTCCACATCTCAATAAGAATGGAATGACAAACTCCTCAACCCCCTGTCCCAACAGTCCTTTCACTCTCGCTCCACTGACTTCATGCTGCTTTTCCTCTATGTTCACTCTGTCCCTTTTCTTTCCTCTGTCAGGGAAGGGTTAGGCCTTGGAAGCTTCATGTTGCCAGGAAAGGGTTAAATCTGCCCAGAGTCTTTTTCTCTTACTGCAGCTCAGGGTGTTAAGATTTTCAAGGGGTGCTGGTGAGGGGTGGGGAAGAACTCACACAGAAACACCAGAGATCAGATGAACCCGGGCAGTCCGGAATCAAAAAAACCAGGCAGGCTCATAAATGCCTTCTCAGCCCACCCCTCGGTTTAAATCGGGGCGGGCCCCGGCCCAGCCAGGCCCGTAGCTGGCAGCAGATGGGCTCGGAAGCACAGCCCGGCCAGGGCCGCTCCTCTGGGCCCGGCTCAGCCCAGCCCGGCCATTCCCGGCTGCCACACACGTTACCTTTCCCTCTCTCTGGCCAAAGGGAAAGGGGCTGAGCTGCAGCAAATCAGGGTTTTACATGGGTACGTCCCAAAGTCACGTTTGACATTCTCAGTGGTCAAAACAGATGCCAATGTACCAACTAACCTTCTGATAGGTCCCTGTCCTTTCTAAAGCAATTCCCAGGTCCTGACCAGGAAATACATTCCACATTTGTCCATAACTAAAAACTAAACTGTGCCAACCCATGACACCATTTCACATTGGTACCCTCCCCACACCAACAAGCTGTGCCAACAGAGACCTATGACACTTCTCATTTGCACCACTTCCCCTGAGATAGTCTTAATGCAAAATTCTGTCTTTTTTCTGTAGTTACACAGGATAATAAAGCTGATCAGTCAGCCAGTAAGTAAGTTTGATGCATGAAAGACCTCACATTATTTATTAACCTTTCATTAACCTTTCTTTCTCATGTTCTGGCTTCCAGCTTCAGACAGTTATGAAATATGAATTGCCAGTTTTACTAAGCACATTCTTAAATTTCAAGAGCATTTTTCAGTTGTGGAAGATAACTTACTGTTGCCTTCTGACACACTGGTCACACTCTTATGATTAAAATCAGCTAATCTCAAAATATGTCTGTGACTGATCCTGCTAAGGAGGAAGTAGTTAATGAGAAGCAATTCTGATGGAAAGCACTCTTTATTCCCTTAACATATGGATTATCATCCACCAGGGTGGTTTAGGTTTGTTCTTCACTTGTTCATACACTGTCCACTTTTGATTATAATTTAGTGATCTTGAAGAGCCTTAATTACAAGCATAGTTTTTATTTGTTTGGGGGTGTGTGTTTTATTTTGGTTTTGTTTGTTTGTTTGTTTGTTTTTTCTTGAAGCCAGCTACTCTTATGGGAAGGTTTTTCTTTTTTAAATTTGCCCTATGCACTGATCCAATCTGGCCCAGAGATCACCTTAATAAGCATATGAGGAGTCCAAGATAAGCATAAGGTGTGCAGTGGGAGAGATGCTCTTCCTCTGCGAATGTCACTTTCCAAACCATCCCTTCCATCTCCTAGTGAGAGAGGGGTTAAGGACCTTGTATGTTTAAAGCAGTGGGGCCTGGATGTACAAAGGCAAAACTTCATAAGCATAAAGCCAAGGTCAGTGTCCCCCTGTGCTCAGGATTTTTCACATACCAGCTGTTCCTAAGGCTTGTCCCCCAAAGGTCTCACCTTTAGAAGCAGAGTGTGCCTGCTCCCAGCACGCTGGCAGGTCTTGTGTCTCTGGTGCTCCCACAGCTTTCTGCAGCACCAGCTGTGCACAACTCACAGTGCTCTTCGGTGAGTCTTATTAGAAACCTGTTAAAATGAATAGGGGTTTTAAATGATGCCCTTTCATCATAAAGTCAGCATTTTTTCTTATGCCTATATTACTGTGTGCTTTTTCCAAAGAAATTCCAGCATCCATCAGTAAAAAGTCTGCATCGGGGTCAGTTCATTTGGAACCTGGCAAATGTTCCTCTTCTAGATCAATACATTTATGCCTTGGGCCAGAATAAATACCGTGCAGTGGTGGAGCAAGTTATTGAGCAGTTTAAAGACAAAGTAATACCCAAGCTAAGCAATTTCCGAGCCTGTGAGTATTTTATTTTCATTGTAATTATTTTTAACTGAGACACAGAAATTTCTTCCAGGAGTTGGCTCTGTAGAGAAGGAAAACAAAAATAGCAAAAAAAGTTAATCTCTTTTCCCTAGCCTAAGCTTGGACAAATAACTTTTCCCTAGCCTAGACATGGACAATACAGCACAGAGTAAGCCAAGAGGAATGTTCTGTCCAGTCAGGATCAGTTCTTTATCTTTCTGATGAGTTTGCTCCCAGTTAAGTTTATGATTTTCATGCTGCTATTTCAGCATACTAAACATATATGGAGTACAGTACTACCTTTCATAAAGGCCCAATTAAGTACTTAATTCAATTTTTGAAATTCAGTTGACATTGATATTGATGATAATGTGACAGTTCTATAGTTGGAGACTACTGTTGTGTGTTTGCAAACATGCAGTGTATCACAGGTCACAGCAGCCTGGAGCACAATCTTGTAATGATCCCATTTTTCCACCACTGTTAGTGATCTGGCAGTGCAGTGGAGGTTCACAGGAAGCAGTAAAGCTGTGAAAGACAGCGCTTGATGCTGCAGGGGACTAGCGTGGTTTTGTAGCTGAGTGTTAGTTTGACATGCATCTTCCCAAAGCTGTTTCAACTGTTTAATAATTATTAAATACTGTTTCTATTTCTTCTGTGTTTAGGTATCAATCATGGAGACCTCAATGACCACAACATTCTCGTAGACTCCAGTTCTGATTCGCTGGAGAATCCCCAGTACAGAGTGTCTGGCATCCTGGATTTCAGTGACATGAGTTACGGGTATTACGTGTTTGAGGTCGCGATAGCCATCATGTACATGATGATTGAGAGCCCAGACCCACTGAGTGTTGGGGGACATGTTCTCGCAGGATTTGAGAGCGTTCTGCCACTCACTGCCGAGGAGAGAGGTGCCCTTTTTCTCCTGGTGAGTGGGAGGTTTGCACAGTCCCTCGTCATTGCCGCCCACACGGCTCTGCTGTACCCAGAGAACAAGGAGTACCTCACAATCACAGCCAAAACTGGCTGGAAACACTTAATGACAATGTTCGAGGTGGGCCAGGAAGCTGTAGAGAAGACGTGGTTTGAGACTGCCCAGGCATACACGCACCACACACCTGCCCCGTAGCTCTGCGGCTGCTGCGGTACTGGGGGTGACACCAGACTGAATAAAGCAATAAAGGCGGCGCTGCCTGGGCTGGATGGGGCGCGTCCGCCGCAATGCATCCGAGAGCAGAGGCGAGTCCAGGCTCATCGTCCCGGGAGAGAAAACCATTACTGCCCTCACAGCAGGCACAGAAGTGTGGCGATTACTGCCCTCACGGCGGGGGGAGCATATGTGACCGCTATGCCCGCCCATGGCAGGAGCCGGGCCCTCACATCGGGGTGCGGTGTGACCATTACCTGCCCTCACACGGCGGGCGGGGTTGTTACTGTCCCTCACATCGGGGTGCAGTGTGACCATTACCTGCCCTCACACGGCGGGCGGGGTTGTTACTGTCCCTCACATCGGGGGGCGGTGTGACCATTACCTGCCCTCACACGGCGGGCGGGGTTGTTACTGTCCCTCACATCGGGGTGCAGTGTGACCATTACCTGCCCTCACACGGCGGGCGGGGTTGTTACTGTCCCTCACATCGGGGGGCGGTGTGACCATTACCTGCCCTCACAGGGCGGGCGGGGTTGTTACTGTCCCTCACATCGGGGTGCAGTGTGACCATTACCTGCCCTCACAGGGCGGGCGGGGTTGTTACTGTCCCTCACATCGGGGGGCGGTGTGACCATTACCTGCCCTCACACGCCAGGTGGGGCCGTTCCTGCCCCTCGCATCAGGGTGCGGTGTGACCATTACCTGCCCTCACACGGCGGGCGGGGTTGTTACTGTCCCTCACATCGGGGTGCGGTGTGACCATTACCTGCCCTCACACGGCGGGCAGGGTTGTTACTGTCCCTCACATCGGGGGGCGGTGTGACCATTACCTGCCCTCACACGGCGGGCGGGGCCGTTCCTGCCCCTCAGAGCAGGGGTGCAGTGTGACCATTACCTGCCCTCACACGCCAGCCGGGGTTGTTACTGTCCCTCAGAGCAGGGGTGCAGTGTGACCATTACCTGCCCTCACACGGCGGGCGGGGTTGTTACTGCCCCTCACATCGGGGTGCAGTGTGACCATTACCTGCCCTCACACGGCGGGCGGGGTTGTTACTGCCCCTCACATCGGGGGGCGGTGTGACCATTACCTGCCCTCACACGGCGGGCGAGGCCGTTCCTACCCCTCAGGGAAGCGGTGCAGTGTGACCATTACCTGCCCTCACACGGCGGGCGGGGTTGCTACTGTCCCTCACATCGGGGCGCAGTGTGACCATTACCTGCCCTCACAGGGCGGGCGGGGCCGTTCCCCGCCCCTTTTGGCGGAGCGCCGGCATGCGCACGTGACTCTGCGGGCCGCGCGCGCCAGCCCCGCCCCGCGGCGACAGGAAAGGGCGCAGGCTCCGCCCCAGACCGGCACGCGGCACTGCGCAGGTGTGGCGGCCATTTCCGACGCGGTGGTGAAGGTTCGGGCGCGGCCGCAGCGCCCGGTTCTTGCCCGGCGGCCGGGTCTCGCCGCCCCCCGCCCTGCCTAGCGGTTCCCTCCGGCCCGCCGTGAGTGAGGACGGGCGGCAGGTGGGCGGTGGGGCGCGGGACGCGTCTTTGCGCGGCGCGGGAGGCGGCGCGGCCCCGGCGTTCTGCCGCGCTGAGGATGACTGTGCAGTGCGGGCGCGGGCGGCAGCGCCCCCTGGGGCCGTGCCGGGGTGCGCTCGGTGCCGGTTCCCGGGGTTCCCGGTTCACGTGTCCTGTGCTCTTGGCAGGCCCGGTGCCGGTTCCCGTCCCCTGCGCCCTCCTGCTGGCCCGCTGCCCTCTGTCCGCGGCGCGTCCCCGGCACCATGGTGAGTGACTCGCCTTCCCCGGAACTTTGCTGAGCCGCGGGTCCTGCCGAGTCACGGCCCGAGCGGGGGCGGCGGGCGGCGGGCACCAGTGACCACCCGAGGTCACCGAGTCTGTTATACGGGGGCTTTAGGGCGTTGGTGACAAGAGACTGGTGATACTTACTGAGCTATTCTTTTACAGTCTCGAAGATATGACTCCAGAACGACCATATTTTCTCCGGAAGGTATTTTTTAACCCGACACTTTCAAGTAAACTCTATTTCATATTCTCAAAACTATCAAAACACTTGCACAAAGCGTGGTTGTTAGTAGCACGTTTCTGTATGAATATGAGTTACAGAAATCATATTTACCCACACCCAGTTCTGTAGGGACAGCAAGGATCCCAAGTGGACACTTTCAAATTCATTCTAATTGAGGCAATAATGAGACTGAGTCCCCATTAGTGAGTAATATCGCCTGCCGTGTTTTTGAAATAACCATTTATTTCTTGTTTGAGTATGGTGAGATTTTGTCACTATGCCCTGGGAATGGATAATGTCCTGCTAGTGCAGTCATGCCTCTCCTTGTTATTCCTGCATGTTTTCTTAATTTTCAGATGGGATGAACCCAAGAAATCCAGTATAAAATGTCTTCTTTGTTTATTGAAAATTTGTCCTAGTTTATTCTACTGCAGCAAAGAGTTCTTTAATTTTTTTATTTTTTTTTTAATAGAAGGGGTTTTTTTCCCCAGTGGCCATATCCAGTATTACCTTATTTTCCTTCTGACTCCCTCCTTTTCAGACAGTTGATTTACAATTGACTGGTAAAAGACTGAAGAAGTAGATGGGACAATGAGCACTTGTCAGATTCTTGTAACTTTAAGACACCTTGTGTAGTTGGTTTTGTTCAGTGTCATTTTTTGATGATAGGAATTCCAATCCTTTCCCAGGTCGCTTGTACCAGGTTGAGTACGCGATGGAAGCCATTGGGCATGCAGGCACGTGCCTGGGAATTCTAGCAAACGATGGAGTTCTGCTGGCAGCAGAGCGGCGCAACATTCACAAGCTTCTCGATGAAGTGTTTTTCTCAGAGAAAATATACAAACTTAATGAGTAAGTTGAGATGGTGATTAAATGTCCAATGATGTTATTAACAACAGAGTGCTGATTAGCACATAACCTGGTCTTATTTTATTTGAAATATTAATAATCTTTTTGTTTGGTGTTTCAGACAAGTATGACTGTTCTGTCATTGTTCACTCCAGTAGTTCCCCTTCTAAAGTAGAAGTATTGCTGGTTTGTCTTTTTTATCTCTAGGAGAATTTTCTAGATGGAATAGTCTGTTTGTTGGTACTATGCCATACAAGGTAACAGTATTGTGGCAGTTAAGAAGACTGGGAAATCTCAGTTTTACAAAATACCATTGAGGAGCAGAATTAAGAAAGCAAACAAAAATTACCATGCTATTTCAGCTCCCTTTCCACATCTCTTTTTTTCTTCAGTGGCTTGAAAAGTGCAAGATAACTGGGTAAAATGTGCCTTAGGCTTCTTTGCCACAATTGTAGCAGAAATGAAACATCTTTCTATTGCCATTTTCATTCTAGCTCCTGGAAATTGAATTTGTGATGTCAGAGCAAAGAATTTTATGGATTATGCTTTCTTGTTGCAAGGGAGGTAGAGCTTCATCCTTGATAGAAGCTGCGTATGAACACAAATAGTTTTCCATCCTGTCTGTCTCCCATTCCATGTTGATCTTGAAAGCACCCTGGAATGGTAGGAAGTACTGGATTTCCAAGGAGGCAGTGTAACAGCACACTGGAGTGGTCACCTGGAACAGCCCTTTCACCTTTTGGAAAAATCCCTAATTTCACAAATTCTTTTATACAGCAAAAGGTTTATAGCATACCAGATTGAGCTAAAGAGATACTAAATTAAGATCAACAAAACAATCAAGGATTGAAGTACTTATTTTTCTTAGGCATCTATCAAGACTACAAAGTTTCAGTTACCCACATGTGTCAGCCAGGAACTCCCACGGAAGGCCTGTCACATCTGTGTGGCTCCTTCAGTGTTGAGGTGTGCTGTGTCAAGTGGCCTTCTGAGAGGCACCTGTATGTATGTATGTGTGTGCCTAATGGCTCTTGTAAAACCAGTCAGGACTTAATCATCCTTGGCATTACCCTCTTCTCAGAACTATATGTATAACCAATATACTGATTTGCTGGCTTTCTGTCCGCCTTTGCTCTTAGCAAATGGTTACTGATGTTTTTGGTGCACCCCAAAGGCAGGAGCTGATGAACCCACTTTGTACGGTGGCTGTGTAGTTTTGATAAGAAAAGCCTGACAGTAGATGCTGTGCTTGAACCCCTGTATGAAGATGTGAGTGTTGGTTGGAGATTGACAGGAATTCAGTTCATTTGTATGCTTTTCTTGCAGGGATATGGCGTGCAGCGTTGCAGGAATAACTTCAGATGCCAATGTTCTAACAAATGAGCTGAGGCTGATTGCACAGAGGTGGGTCTGCTGACAGTGACATGGCTTTACTTGCCTGTGCTGTCACATTCAGCTGTCTGTATGCATTAGATCAGAATGAGCATGCATTTAGTAGATCAGAAGTAGGTTGAAATAGAACAGCTAGATCACAGAGGCTCTAACTCGGCAACTTGTTTCCTCTTAAATGTTATGCAGGATATAGTCAGCAAAACAAGTTTTGGAGACTGCTTTTTCTTCCTCTTTTAGGTATTTGTTACAGTATCAAGAGCCCATTCCCTGTGAACAACTAGTAACAGCACTGTGTGATATCAAGCAGGCTTATACGCAGTTCGGAGGTAATGAAGTGTGATGAATCATTGTGTTACTAAATGTCTCAAGAACAATTCTCTTACATAATATGAAGGATCTAAGTCTGTGGACAGTTCTACTGAATTCTCTTAAAAAAGTTAGGAAAAAGTAGCCTAATTTAAGAGGGGGATGAGTAATCACAGTCACTGGTTTTTGCTGCCAGAGGTTTCTGCTTCTTATGGCTTGGGAAATTAATAGCTGAGATGCCGGCCCATTGCACATAATGCTTTGAGTGCTTTTGCAGTTAATGAATGCCTTCAAAAGAGCAGTAGAGAATTGTTCAGGCAACCTTTCAACATTTTGGGCCCATCCAGCATAATAGCACAATGAATCAAAACCAAGGTTGTATGTAGGGGTATCAGTGTTCTAACACTTGAAAAAAGTACTGTTTATGTGGTGCAAGTAATGTTAAAAAATGATATTGTAAGTAGTGTTCCTTAGTATGTGAACTGCTAATTCTGTTGTTTTGCATATGTGTAGTGGGAGAGAATTCCTTTTAAACTACCCGGCTTTTGGTACTGCTAAGTTAAATGCTTTAACAGCTAAGCTACATACCTGAAATATGAAATTTTAAGTCCTGAGATGATAAATTATAATTTGTGGAGACACAAATGAACTGCTCTTAAGGTTAAATGGAATAAACCTCTGCTGCCTCCCACCCCATGACTTAGAAGGAAGTGCTGGCGTGCTTATCTCAAGCAACAGAAGTGCAGAACTGTCTGTTAAATCCTAGTTCACAGGAATAGATTGGAAAACTAAATCAAAGAAAATAATTGTCACTCATGACCAATCTTGTTACTAAATTTAGGTTGCTAATAGCCTTCTTTTCAACAGGAAAACGTCCTTTCGGTGTTTCATTGCTCTATATTGGCTGGGATAAGCATTATGGATTTCAGCTGTATCAAAGTGATCCCAGTGGAAATTATGGAGGGTGGAAAGCCACATGCATTGGGAATAATAGTGCTGTAAGTTCTGGGTTTTTTCTTCTCAAAAAGAAAAGTTTAAAAGTGTAAATTGTACTGTATTAATTAAACTGAGTTGATTATTAGTGTGGGAGAGATTTACAGGTAAGTGTAGAAATGCTGCTGTGAACTCATGTGTTGGTATTACCTGGCAAAACCCCAACTGTGTGGTTGATTGCCCAAAGACACCATTTTAATTTCTGTGAAATTCACAGGCAGCCGTGTCAATGCTGAAGCAAGACTACAAAGAAGGGGAAATGACCTTAAAGACTGCTCTGGCATTGGCCATTAAGGTTCTAAACAAAACCATGGATGTCAGCAAGCTCTCTGCTGAGAAAGGTGAGTGTTCACTGACACGGGATGGCACTCTCTGCTTAAACAAAGGGAGCGGTGAGTGCACATGTTCCACGTGGGGCTCACTGGAATGTTAGTTGTCACAAAAAAATATTTTCAGACGATGCAGGAGTTCTCAGCCTGAGCCTAAGAGTCATTCAGAAGGTTTAGTCCAGGCTGATGGCTGTTGGCCAGTTCCAAAGGCAAGGCTGCAGTTTGGGGATTGAAATGCCTGCGAGTCTGGGAGCAGAACCCTGAGAGGAGCTACCACGCTGCTGTGCTCTGCTGCAAGAGGGGACTGTGGGTGGCTGCCTCCAGCCAGGCTGTGTGGCACAGGGAGCACTGGAGCCTTCTGCCTCGCTGTCTCGTGTAATCTCAAACCTTGCCCTGCTGATGATTGCTCTGCCTGAACGCTGCTGTCTGTTCCATGTGTTTCAGTTGAAATTGCAACACTGACAAGAGAGAACGGAAAGACAGTAATAAGGGTTCTGAAGCAAAAGGAGGTGGAACAATTGATAAAACAACATGAGGAGGAGGAAGCAAAAGCTGAACGTGAAAAGAAGGAGAAAGAACAAAAAGAGAAGGATAAATAGAATATGAAATCAGTTGTTCTCTAGATAATAATGGACCTGCTTCAGCAAAAGATAGTCTGGATTTCTGTGCTGTAGAAGCCTACAGTTAATGCCATGGAGGACCCAGAAGTACTTTTGATGAACCAGGTCTTTAGTCATCATTTAGATAATTAGTTTACTGCTCCTTACATTGACCAATAATTGCTTTAATTCTTCAACACTCTTTCTTTCATCTTCTATTTTTTATTATGGAATAAAATTTAAGAAGAATAGTGATGGGTGTCTTTATTTCCTCAGTAATGCCTGGATATGCACAATCTTGAGGAATTTAATTGCTTTAAACCATTAAAACAAGGTATATGCTAGTTGGTAAAGAACAAATATGGTGTTAGAATTGTTAGAATTTTGTGTGTATGTGTGGGTTTTCCTTTTAAAGGTAGTGAAAAGAGCTCCTAAGTTTGAAAAGTCATTTCACAAATACAGAATTAAAGTGTGCTGGCATGCCAAGTTTTAGTTTTGGCCTATTTTGTTCTATAGCAGGCTCTGTCAAACTGATGGTCTTGCAAGCAGTAGTGTTTTAAAAATGACCTGTAGCAAATGTGCTCAGTTTATCATAGCCTTCACAAGTGCATGTGTTTTCTAAGGAATTAATCATACAATACTAGTTACATTCACACAAACTAGAAAGACATTTTACAAAGGCCACGTGAAAATGCTTTATCTCGTCGAAGTACAAAAAGGTAAGTAAAATAGTGCATGATTTTTAGGCCATGTTGACTATTTCACATTTTATCCTGAAAGGAAATAGAGATGTTTTATGTTTAGCTTAGTGTTGCTGATACCTCCCCAGTGAATTTGGTTCCTTTCTCTGAGAGAGCAGTCAAGAAAACTAAGCAGTTAACCACCAAGAAATCATAATTGTGCGTGAATTAGGAATCAGTCATTCTTGTCCAGCTTGCCCCTGTACTGAATGCAAAAATATATGATTGTCAGATTAGCAAAAGTCTCTTCTACTTCTGAAAAAAAAAAGTGATCTGGAGTGAACAAAAGAAATGAAAACAAGTTATTGAAAATTACTGTGCACCCCTTCAGCTGTCAAAAGCAAAGTGAAAAGTCTGAGTGCCATGCTTATAAGGCCTTGCTGAATTTCACACTATGACAGTGGTGATCCAGCTCATTTGTGCCCACCCCAGATTGTATTGATCTTGTAGGTTTGGTTTGGTTTTCTTACCCCAAAGGATAGCTGATGTATACAGGATTTAATATGACCATTTAAAGAAACTGAGTGAATCTATACAGTGTTTTGTTGGTTTTAACACACATTTTTGACTAAAATGTACTTTGTCAGCATGGCCAGAAATAACCCTTCCTCTCAGCTAAACCCTTTTTTGAGCTCACTGCTGTAAAAGTCACTGTTGAGAACAGAGGGAAGGAATCTGACTCAAGATGTCTGTGCTGCAGCTTGTGTAGTCGTCCTGCACTCACTCTGGTGGCCTCTGTACAGAGAGGGGGGAGGCTCTGGGTTCTCTGCAGGACCTGCTTGGTCATTCTCTAAGTCTTGGTGCAAACAAATTGCTTTAGTCTTTAGCACTGAACTTAGACAGCACTTCGTTAATACTCAAATTTTATAGCTAATGAAAGTACAACTGACTTATTTACACCTTGTGCCACAGTAGATCTTCCAAATAACAACACAGGAAAGGTATTTCATGTAACAAGTCCTGAATAGTTGCAGGGGTAACATGCAATGGGTAATATTTAATCTCCATTAAAAAGGATTGTATAAATACCTCAAGCTCCATTTTATGTAGAAATTCAGTGCTCAAGCTTTCTATTTTTTGATACCATAAATGCAATATATCAGCATCTTTTGCAGATTTCTGGATCACTGATGATGGTTATACAAGTATTTGGAATATGCTCTAAAAGCAGCAATGTCAAAATGGAGTTTTTTTCTCACTTCTCAAAGATTACTTGCAACAATAAGTGATAGATTCCAGCAATGCTTTCTGTCTTCTAGGAAACTGTTAGAGCATCTGAGCTTGTGTTTATCAATGTATATAGTTCATAAAAGGCAGTCTGTTTAGTGTAATAGTGTAAGTATTATCAGATAGCTTACAATATAGACTTACTAAAATATTTTTCTTAGAAGCATCTTTTTCTAAAAAAAATGGGGATAACTCATATATGCATATCTTGGTTTAAAGAATTACCAATACCATTTCTTTGCCAAACATGGCATCATTTGCTGGTAAAGGAGAACTTTTTAGATGCTGTAATAATAAAGAGTTGGAATGACTTAATAAATGTATTGAAGCATTGTGATAAGTTTTAAAATCTCAATTTATTTAAAGGTTTTGTTTGCACAAAGTGGAAGTAGTATTGTTTAATACTTCATGAGTGTAATCTTTGATCAGTAATTACCAGTATAATTTAAAAACCCATCTTTCCTGAGTGCCATTAATAGCTGATTGTGAGGTGAGCCTCAGTAGTGCCTTGGAATAGGCAAGTAACTCTAACTGGCAGTCATGTCCAAGATGTACAGCCAAGTTCTCCTAACCAAAATTTAATTTGTGATTCTTTTCTGCATTTGAGCCTAGGGCAGTAAGCAGATGCTGGAGATCTTTCATGATTAGAATCTTCCTGAGCCATCCAGACACTAATGCAAGTTTCTTACCTGTTCTTCCTAGAAATAAGAGCAGTGTTTCACTGCGTTGGCCTATTGTGTTGATTCTGGCTTTGTGTGTTTAAAAAAAAAAAAAAAAAACAACAAAAAAAACCACCACCAACTGTGCCTTTTCTGGGAGTGGTTTGGGGATAAGTCGTAAGAACAGAAAAATGATTCTGGCGATACAATTGAGGTATCTTTGCTAATCAAAATTATCTTCCTGTTCTTTGTATGGTTTTTTTGGTGTACGTAGTGTTTACATAGAGTTTACAGTGTATTACATAAGTATTTAAAATATTTAGCTATTGCTGTGGATTTAATGGTATTTTAAAACAAGAATTTCATGTGGTGCTGTGGAAGGTGACAGATTTTTCAAGTTAGGTAAAAGTATTTACTTAAAATTGTTTGCCTAATACGATGTTTGTAAACTTAAAAAACTGGATAGCTTATATCTCACTTGAGTGCATGATAGAACTTGTTAGGGCAAATACACAAATATTCACCAATAGATAGTCCTAAGAAATTGTAATGTGGTTTGTTATTCTAAGTAGTTTGATATAATGAAACTCCCGCTTCTCCAATAATTACCTGTGCTGTCTCTTGCATCTGTCAGTGTTTAAAAATAGTTAGCTTGTTTTCTAGGTGACTGTATTCTGTTCAAATAAAGTCAAATTAACTTCCAAGGCTGCTGCTTCTATGACCTCCTTTAGGTATGCTTCCTTCTTCATATAAATATTTTACTTATCAGTTACAAAAGCGCCCAAATTAAGAGACAGCAAGAGACTCCTGATGTTAAATTTGACAGCTGCTTCTGGTTTATGTATTTCCAAGGTAATTATTAATTCTTTCTGTTCATAACCTTAAAATTAGGAAAAAAATACTTCTCCACTCTGTTGTGAAAATGAATATAATGATTGAAAAGTGTTCAATGGTTTCAGAGGCCTCAGGACTGTATGTGATACATAGATAACACAAGTCCGTATACAAGACACTTAAGTCCAAGAAGCTGGTGCACTCAAATATGTCATACATGAGTACATAATGTAGTATCTGTTAAACAACATACATTGTGTAGTTTCAGACTGGAGGAGATTCTAAGACTTATTTAAATGTCTTTCATTTTCTTTAAAGAGTATTTTCCACTACGGTTCTTCTGCAGTATCAATTATCCTCATTTTCAAATTTTAATTGCAGTTATTTCTACTACAATATGCAAACCCTCTAAAGTTTCTGGATCTAAGAGTACCCTTTACTGGCTTTAATCTGGAGAAAATTAATCTTCACCAAGTTTTTAGAATATTTCTCATTTTACAAATAGAGCTGAGCAGCTGGCTATTTTTATCTGGGTTTAATTTGGCATTTGGCTTTCCAGTTAAACTACTCTTCAGTGCACAGTAAAAGCTGCCATCAGCCAATTTATTGCAGATTCTCTTTAGCAGGGACCTTCAGATGTCACCTCCTGCTGACAAGGGTCCTTTGAAAGACAGCATTACTCATGTAATTGTTTAGGCTTTCACTTAATGGTAAATATTAAACTTAACATGCTGCTGATACTATTAACATTCTGCTCCAAGTTCAAAGCAGCAGGAAGAAACAGCTATTTATTTATAACTACTGTTTTCTAAAACAATAATAATACAACATAATTAACATGTGCCAGATGATGCTACATAAAATATTTAGCAAAACATTAGGCATGTAACCCAGACTGTTTAATCCTTTTATATCCTACAGCATCTGTTTTGCCTAGTTATGACCCAGCTGCACACAAATCCACAGTTATGTAATGAAACCAGTTTCCTATGTCCTGCACGTTCTAGTGGCAGCTATATGTTCAACATTGGTAGCAACATAATATGGCTCTAAAATGCATCTACTGCAGTGCACAGAAATACAGATTTTACCTGATAACCCCATGTTAGGAACAGCAAGTGCAGTGCAGTACTGAACCAGCTTCCATCAAAAACTACTAGAGTTGCAATTTCAGTACAAATATTGCCCAGTAATTCTTGAAGCACTCAGAAAATATCAGAGCTACAGTGTCACCAAAAAAAAAAAAAAAAAAAAAAAAAAAAAAAAAAAAAAAAAAAGGGGGGGTTGTGCCGTGTTTTGTGCTGAAATATATTTTTCATTTACTATAAAATCTTGAGTTGACCACTGCATATACACTAAGCATTTCAAAATAAGAGCCATGCTGCATCCTTTACACAAATATTTTGATCATGGAAGATTGGCCATATACGAATGGATTCTCAATATTTAAAATGACCATATTTACCACAGAGCATTCAAAGCAATACAGCCTGTCACTAGAAGCGTGCTGGAAGAAACTCCTGTGTAAGCAGCCTGTTTTGTGTGCTTGTGCAGACGACATTATGTCTTGCACAGACATGCATAGCCCAAATATGGCTGCAGGAAAAGATAATACAGAAAAACACAAGTTTAAAAATTAAGAAAGGGATTGAAATGCTCCACAATTCTATTTCAGTCATTGAAAAGATTCACCGTTTACACACAGAGATGCAGTGTTTCTGTAAACTAAACAATTGGTATAAATGAATTTTGACAATTGACAACATGCTTAATGAAATTGCTGTTTGGGTAGTGCCCATTTTAGAAAAGTATGAAGTTGCTAAAAGTATCTGAGTTAAATAAGGACCATTTTACTTAGGAATCTGTTATGTATCACTTTTAATGTAGAAGCTGATTAACACTGTAAAGTCATTTAGCCCTTCTTTCCAAGTCTTTTCTCTCTATAAAATAGTAAATACTGTCTTAGATGTAAAAATGCGTTAATGCCAGCTGCCTCTATTTTTTTTTTTTTTTTTTTTTTTTTTTTTTTTTTGTGGCAATGTGCATACTGTACATTTCCATTAGGATGATTTAGGAAAAATCACTGATTGAATTTCACAGTTTGTGTATTGAAAGTTGTCTTTTGTAACAGACTTTATTTATATGATACAGAAAAATGTGGTGTTTGGTACTTTGAGTATTTATTATATGTGTAGTATATCTACAATATACCTAAAGATGTGGAAATATCCCAAGTCTTTTTAGCTTGCATCAGTTTATTTATTTTAGATTAAAAGTTCCAAAATATTCTGAATTAGAAACTTTTAAAAATCGATTTAGATACTTTTAAACCCCCCCTACTTAGTGTTTCAAATGCAATGGACATTAAAAGGGTTTTTTTTCGCCAGAAGTCACTTACACTTGCACCCTCCCAAAAGCACGGTGCTGGAGCCGCAGGCGTTGCCCGGGTGGATGTGCCGGAGTTACCGAGCGCCGGCGCTGCAGCAGCCGGGACGGCGGCCCCGGCCCCGGCCCCGTGCGGCGCGCACCTGCTCGGCCCCGGCAGGAGCCGCTCCCGGGCCGCGGGACGGGCACGGGGGGCCGAGCCTGCGGGTGCAGCGCTGCCGCCTCCTCTCTGCGGTACCGGCCGGCAGCTCCTTCGGCGGCGCCGGCTCCCGCACCGCGCCTGGAGCGGCTCCTCGCACCCGAGGGCCGGCCCGCGGTGGGCTCCGGGCCCGCGCCGTCCGAGGCTCCCGCCCCCAGCGCCCCACACGGCCCCGGCGGGGCGGGGCCAGCCCTGCCCGGCCCCAGCGGCTCCCGGCTCCCGCTGCCGCGCCCCGTCCGCGCCGCGGGGCTCGGAGGCAGCGGGGGCCGTGCCCCAGCCATGGCCGGACGCGGAGCGCGGCTGCGCTGCGGCCGCCCCCCGTCCCTGCTCCTCCTCACCTGGCTCTGCGCGCCGCTGCTCGGCCAGCCCGGAGCCTCGCACGGGGGTAAGGCGGCTCGGGGCGGCCCCGAGGGGTGAGGATCGGCGGGGCCGCTGGGAAGAAGAGCGAAGGGTGAAAGGCGCTCCGGTGAGGAGCCGGGAGGGTGTGGGAGGAGAGAGCTCGGCCGCCGGGGGTCGCGGGGCCGCCGGGGGTCTGCGGGCGCCGCTGCCCGCCCCGGCTGTCCCCGCCTGGGAGCGCGGGCGGCGGGAGCGGTTCGTGAGGGAAACGAGGCGGGAATTTGCGTGAGGGGGGAACGCTGCCCGCGATGGCGTCTCTGCGCACCAGCTTCGTTTTCCGCGCCGTCAACTTTTTCCCGGACGAGGTTAAGGTAAGGCAGGTGCCGGGTCCGGTGGCGGCTGCCGAGGGAGGATCGCTGGGCTGCGTCGGCGCTCAGAAAACCAGCGGGACCTCCGGAGACCGCTGTCAAACGGGCTCACCAGGGCTGCCGCCTCACAGAAGAGGGGGAAAATGTCTTTGCTAAACTGCAGCTTTTCAAGTGCATTTTCAGTCTTGACTGCCTTACATTTCATCGCATTACATACACTTTCTAAATGTGTATATATGTAACGCTTTAAAGATCTCTCGGCTACCATAGCTTTGAGTTTTTGCTCTGCTCACTTTTTGAGGGGAGGTGCAGTTTTACGTTTGTGGTGTGTGCTCTGCATCTGGTACAGAGGTAAACTTGCAGAATGTATTTTAATAACCGTAATTTTGCATGTGGATGTGACTGCACATGAAAACAACCCTCTTAAAAATTTATACCAGAACTCTCTTTAGTTTGGTTGTGCTTTACTTTGACTTCAAAAGAGGCAGTCTCATAATTCAATCAGGATATAACTTTCCGAGTTGAAGGATGTAAAATAGCATGTGAAGCTGGAGTGTTTATAGAATTACACAAAGATTAAAGGAGCAAAATCACTGCTCTTGCACAGATATATTTAGAAACAGTTGTTTCAAAATGTTGCACTTATATAATTTGTAAGTACATTGCCAAGAGTTTTGCAGAATGTCTTGAAACCATAACTGCAATAATTACAGGCAGAAAGAAAATTAATGAAGGATAAATTTGATTTCTTTTTTATATTCACTGAAAATTGAAAAAGTGGTTGTAAATAGGTTTGTGGAAAGTTGATTGTATCAATGTCTAGGTTTTAATTCAGCCTACAGATGCTCAGTCTGTTATTGCTGAATGTGATTTAAAAGATTATTCTTTGTCTCAGCAGTTGGAAAAGTAGTGTTTTTCATTGTCTTCATGACAGAAGATGCAAAATCATTATGTTGCCTTATATGATTTATATGACTGCATGGAATTAGCTGCAGTCAGGGTAAGCCAAGATTTGCCTTTTGGCACAAGCCAGCAATTTTGACTTCACTGAGAACTGGTCATAATATAGTAAGGCTAAAGTTTTCTTTTCAAAACTTGTTTTTCCTAAAATAAAATGAAATTTGGTATAAGAGTGCTTGCAAATTAATTTGGCATTCCCTCCAGTTAGTAGTGAACTAGTATTTTATCTTGGCTAACTCTGAATTTTCAGGAGAAAATACTTGCTGATTTAATATACAGTCAAAGTACAGGTTTTGTTCTTGCTCTGAATTTTAAACTAACAGGTGAGACTCGAATACCCAAATGGAGATGAGGTTAACAACAACCTCTAGCCCTGCTGTGCTGCAGATCTGTGATGGTGTTTCCTTGGCAGTTCATGCGCCCAAGCATTTTCCACTCAGTTTAACGGAACAAATCCTTCTCCCCTCCCAACAGGAAGCTGCAGACTTTCCTGCTTGTATGGGTTTCTTGTGCTTTCTTTAGAGATTCTTAGAGGGATGAACGTGAGCATTGATTAGTGGAGAAATGTCTGTGTTGATTTGTAGAAGGAACTGTGGAAGGAAGTACTTACATAGTTTTCCGCTTTTTAGAATGGTAAAAGCTGGGGTTTGTGTGATATTACAGGTTTTGAAATCTCCTACTCTTTACCTGGTTTTGAACAATGTAGCTGATTTCTGTGAGCTGTAGGGTTCTGTGTTGCAGTGTATCCAAGACTGGAATGGAGCTGAGTGGGCAAAATGCCACTCGGAGGCAGAAGGTAATTGGTGTCCAATGTCTGCAGCACCCAGGGCTGCCCTGGCAGCCTCTGAGAAGCCCTGGCCTGTTTCTTATTTCCATAAGATCTTTTTTACATACATGTCAGATTTGTGTTTAATTCCATGACACATAGTGTCTAAATTTATACTTATCAGTGTATACTTCTGTATACTTGTTCTTCCTTGTGCTCCTTGTGCTATCCACACTTCTATCGAGCCTTTTTGCTGCTTGCTTTCAGCATTCCTCGGTGCTGACTTCACAGTCCATTGTCAGTCTTTACTGACAGGTCAGCAATCAGTGAAAATGATGCAGTGATTAAAAGAGAGATGGCAAAATCCTGGATCTGTTACAGGAAAGTCCTTCTGCTTTCAGAGTGACAGGATTTTTCCCCAGGGCAGACTGACATGAGGTAGCCTTTTCCTGTGGCCTGGCTGTTGGGCAGGGAGAAAGATGCCAGCTGTGTCCGTGGGAGCTGAGTGGAGCACGTTGGTGTGTCAGTGAGCTCGGGGGGAAGTGCTGTGGCACAGCACAGACCTGCAGTTACAGCTGCAGGTGTCTGTCACCGCTGTCACTAGAGAGGTGAGGCAGCTGTTTGGCACATGGTGTGAATTACCCTAGCACGGGTGTTCAGAAAGGAGCGGTCTGAGCTCCAATTAGCTCTGAATCTAAAGACTGTCAGTTCACATCTATTTCTTGGGTTAGCTTACAAACTACATGGCAGTCTGTTATGGTTATTACCCAAACTTGTGAATGTATTCAGAAATATGTGCCATAATTATACTTTATTGGTAAGCTGTTGGGGGATAGTTTCATTCTCCTTTACAGCTATCAAGTTGTAACTTTAACATTTTAAATTTGAGTTGAGTGAAAGAAACACCTTCCGTGCTTTCTGTGAGCAGCTCTTGTACCTTTGTGCGTATTGGTAAGTACTAAGTAGTATTGCAGTTCAAAATTCTTCAGTTTCATGTCCAGTATATGTAATTTTATTTTGTTACTGGTTGGCTGGAGGTTGATGTGCTAGGTAAGAGAGAAGACACAAATCCTCCCAGTGACTTTAAAGCCACTTTTTCCATGCAGGTGTGGTGACGGGGTTTGCCTTTATTTTTTAACCAGGGGAGGAAAAGATAGTTCAGGGAAGTTTAGAATGTAGTAGTTGGCTTTTCTGACTCCTATTCAGTAAGTGGAATAGTGTTAGTATTTCTGCTTTGACTTACAGTCATCCTAGTCAAGATGATTGTGATCTTTCTAAATGCTTGCTGTTAATTAAATGCTTGACTGTGATTGGATTCTGGGCAATTGCTAATGCATAGAAGGAAAAGTAGGCCAAAAAATTAAAGACCATGCAAGAAGAATGACTCATGATCCTTTTCAAAGGGTTAGAGGAATCAGTATAAAAATAAAACTTTAATTTAATATCTTACCTGTCTTTTTTACCTAATGAAATAATGATCAGAGATCATCTTAATAAGCATTACTAGAGTACTGAAGGCAGATGTACTGTATATATTCATTCACCTTCCAGATTTCTAAGCAAATTATTATTTGTAGTATGTAGCAGTTAGATTTGTGGATAATAATTTGTGTTATAATAGCCCAGAGTTAAAGAATATAATGTTAACTGCAAAGTATGGCTATTTTGCAATGTTTATTGTCCTTAGTAGTGGGGTTTTTTTTGTAATGGTATATGATTAAAAACATGCATTAGAAATATATATTACTTCTGAATATACCTCTTAACATTACACTTCTAAAAAGTGACCCTTTCCCCATGGGCCTCCTTTGAAACTGCACCCATTAGTGACACAAAGAAAACATGAAATCATTAACTCTCAATTCTGTCAATTAGAAAATGCTTTGAGTTACATTGTTTAAATTAGAAAATGCTTTGAACTCCATTGTTTAATGTGTGATGACCAGTGTTACACCTGCACTGTCAATCTGGCTCGTAGATTCTTTATCTAAGGAAGGGCAGAGGAATACAGAGTTCAAAGAAAGCTTATTATTTAGAGAAACATGGACTGTGATGTTCTCCTATTTAAAAACAAAGATTTATGAAAATACATCTGGGATAAAGCCTGTAACACGAAGTATTTCACTGGTAATTCTTATGAAACTAATAATGTTGTTAAATCATATTAAGATGCTAGGAAATTTAATCCCAGTAATAGTACAGTAAATTACAAAACTGTGATTCTTTTGTAAAACCCATCTTTTGTTTTTTATCTACAACATTTTAAAATTCAGCCATTAGCAGCCCATGAGAAATTTTGACTTGAGAATGTTAACAAGATAAATAGACACGTACATCTTTCAATTATGCTATTCATGCATCTGAAGCGCTTGTAGTGTTTCATCATATTTTCTAAATAGTTCTTCCAAAGTACTTTAATAATAAAAAAAAAATTGTTAAATACTTATGGAGGAAATGGTAGAACTGAATTTTTAAATCCGATGTTTTCAAGGTCAAGTGTTTCATTAGGATTTTTACTTAGCCTTTTGTCAAAAGTGTTCTCCAGCTACTTCAGAGTTTAAAAAAAAATGAATCATTAGTCTGCCTTGTGCATAAACATTTGCCTCCTTTGTGCAGGATTGAAATTTAGGCCATCCAGCATCATAGGTGATTTAGGTGTGGGAGGTTTGTTTGTTTGTTTGTTTGTGTTTGTTGCTTAATATGGACTCATACTGAAGGGGCAGTGAGAAGAGTTTAAGGTGCAAATAATAAAGTAAATACTGTCATTGAGAGTTACCAGTGAACAGTGCAGTGAACTGCCTTTTATTTAAACTGCAGAGGTTACCTGGCCTCAGTAATAATGAAGACATACAAATACATGCAAGCTTAGAACTGCCCTCCAAAGGCTACAGATCTTCTAAGTATTTATATCACTGAGCTAGTGGCAGGGCTGAGTGTTGCCATAATCTCTTGCCATCTGATTTCGTATGAGATTGTACTCTGAGTTGTTTGTGCTAATCCTGCTAGTCATAGGTTTTAACCTCTTTTGCTTTTTCTCCAACCAGCATAGCTACTCTGCTGCCTTAAGCCACTAAAACCGTTTTACCTGATTTCTGCTGCCTTAAGCCACTAAAACCGTTTTACCTGATTTCTCCTCTTTACATTTTTTCCACTTATCACCAGCTCTTCACAATTTTTTTTTAAATTTATGCTAATACAAGGAGTAACTAAGAATCACGGCCCTTTGTTGTAATCTTAAAATCATAGATACATGGAAAAGATATATAAAACATATACAGTCTGTGGAACAAATTATTTGAATGGTCTATTAAATAAAATGTACAAGGTAGGATTTGTTTTTGCCAAGTCTTAATATACTGTTACCATTCTCAGCCTCCTCATGGAGCTGTCCTTTGTTTAAGATGTCTTTTCTAGACCAGTTTGCCCCAGCATATTAATAAACAGAATAAACTAGAAATATTGAAAAATGTGGATACATCTGTGATCAGGAAAAAAAAATGAATAATTGAACTATATGGTTGGTAAATAATGGTCATTGTTATAGATCAGTGAGTATACTATAGGTCTGAGTATAAGATATTTGGAAAATAATCTGTAAATATATAAAAGCAGTAGGGGAACAAGTTCCCTTCTAGCATGGCAGAGGAGATGCTGTGTTGTAAAAACTTAATCTGGAAATAGCATGTAACCTGAAGATTCTATATCGTTGCACAGGAGGTCATCTTACAGGAACACAGAAATGGTGAAAGTGCAACTTTGCCTCTGCACTGCTTCAAGGTCAATTAATGGAGAAATAATATCCAGCTGCATAGTTAGTCTTAAATTGTATGAAAAATTCAATTGAGAGTTGTAACTGGAGGAGGGAAATGTAATTAATGGTAATATAAAAATCAAGTATTTATGAAATATTCGGCTGAAATATACACAAAACCATTCATAATTCAGGAAATAGGGATATAGAAATAGAGAAATTAAGGAAGCATTCTTTTGGATGCCTGTAAAATGTAGGGCTTGGCACATCTGTGAATAGCTACAAATAAGAAAAAAGTCCTTAGCTAATGAGGATATACTGAACCAGTTAAATATTTTTTTGGCACTTGTTTTCACAAGATAACTTGTACATGCACAACATTCTGATGCTGGATCCTTTTTGGCAGCAATTCTGATGTCCTATATCCACCTGAGCTATCTCAGTGGTAAAGTGTAAGTTGCCCATCAGTTCTTTGCACATCCCACAAGTCTACAGTCTTGAAATGGAGATGTATCAAATTGTAGAACGTGTATAAATAATATATTGCAAAGAACAGTAGGTTTGTGAGCAAATGAAATGCACTCTAAGCAAAAAGATTTGTATTTTTAAACAGAAGGGTGACCTGTCTTAAACCTCAAATGTTGATTTGGCCCATAGCAAGAACTGTTCAGCAACATGTTGCTGTAGGGTAAGGCTTGTAGGAAAAAGGGGTCCTGCTGCTCCCACTTGCTGATCCTATTTCTCAAGCTACATTCTGCTTTTGCTGCTACTATGGCACTTCAGAGAAATCTGGTTAGTGTGTAAAATAACCGTATTTCTACTGGACTGCCCCACACCTGCAGTACCAAAGGCAGGGAACTGCCCTTGCTGTGCTCTGCAGTGCTTTGGGTGTTTTGTCCTAGGGACCTGTACATGAAGTCTTTTGCAGCACAGGAATCCACTGCTGTCACACTTTGATGAATGGAAGGGAACTTAAAACTTAGGCTGCCCATCTTAATTTGTCTAGGCTGAAGTGGCTGCAGTCACGTGGGACTGAGTTAGGTCAATTCAAATTAATGCCTTAAGTGGTGTTAGCCAAGCCTCTGCCACAAATGCCAAGTCATGGAAGTGCTGGGCAAACTCTGAGGTAGCTTTTGCAAGTTTTGTGGGAATGAGAACCGATACCCTATGCAGGTGTGACACTACCTGACATCCCGTGTAGTCATCCCAGGCAACTCTAAAGTCCTAGTCCTCTTCAGTATCTATGAATTGCTGTACTGAATATTGGTGGTAATGAACTGCAAGTAGACATTATTTATGCTGCCTTTAATTGATACATTGTTTCCTTTAGATTCTTTTATGAGAAAGATTAAATACCACCCATGTTTTTTCTGCTTGTATCATTCCTAGTTGATCTACTGCTGTTATGTTGACTAAATTCACCTCCTCTCCAAAGGAAGCAATGTTAATCTTTTAAATCTTTCCATGTATGGATGACTGTCTCTGGTTTTAATCTGTTTATGACATTCTCTGGTGATTTTCTGCTTCTCATATGTCTTTTTTTAGATGGATGCTGTTAGTGAGCACATGATTTCTGGAAAGGTCATGCCATAGATTTATGTAATAGCATAATATTTTAAGTCTGCATTAAAAAGAGATGGTGGTGAGCTCCTTTCTTTTGTTTATGCTGTCCCTTAAACTGATGATAATAGTTGCTAGGTCTTTTTTTGGCACTAGTTTCCTTTTAAACTTCACTGGTAAGTAATAAAAATCTTTATCTCGAACATATGTCAGTGTTTTCTGGTGGTCATCCATGTCTGGAGATGAGACCCTTCCATGCAAGATGACGTGTGTAGTTTGTGCAGCGGCCATCTTCAGGTATTTCACACCACCTCTGAAAGCTGTTCTTACTCAAGTTATTTAGCTAGACTCTGATCTTCCCTTTTTGCCTCTCTTTTCTTTCCATCTTCTTTGCCCAAAATGACCCCTTGAGAGCTATGAAAAAGCACTAGAAAGGTGCATTCCAGTGTAACATTGGAATGGGTAGAGACATATTGGTAAGTAGTTTGGCATATGTGTCTAAGTTACAAAACAGTGTGAGGGAAAGTGCTCTACAACTGCAGCAAAATTTTTACATGGTAAATGTGGCCAAACATTAGAAGAAATGCACTAAACATGAAAAGACTGAGGTTTCAAACTGGATTGTATGTTATGCAATGTACTACACATGTGTAATGTGGATCTAGGTTGACAGAACTTCAGTCCCTTGTAGATCAGCTTTCAGTTTTAGAGGACTTCCATAGTTGCATGGCATTGGGTAAATGATACAAGAGCTTTTTGCCTACTGAGATTATCTTAATGTTCTTGAGTCATCAGTTTTAGAAGTGTGATAATGGTATGAGGATGCTAATAAAACCAGGTAACTTCATAAAATTCTGCTTCCAGGACCTTGGGCATGATTCCACAGACAAGGGGATGAGATGAGAAATTGAACTGTGCATAAAAAAGAAGCTGTAACCACACACAAGAATGCAGATCTACACTGCTCATTTGAATCAATGTTAATATGTATAATTTTTTTTTTTTTTAAATATAGCTGTGTCTGAACCTTCTTTCATTGCTAAAAGTGAAGATCGTTTGTTTAAGCATTTATTTGAAGACTATCAGAGATGGGTTCGTCCAGTGGAACGCTTGAATGACACAATAAAAATCAAGTTTGGCCTTGCAATCTCTCAGCTAGTAGATGTGGTATGTGCAGTAAATAAATTGTAGTTTCTTTCCACTAACTTTAAAAGGAGCATAATTTATTGTGAAATAATTGTGCCTGTTAAACACAATAGATTAAGCATCCTAAATGATTATCTGTCTAATAAAAATGCCGTGTACGTGGATATATAATGTTCTCATATAAACATACTTAGTAATTGGAATGCTAATCACTGCTTTCAGCAGTGTGTTTTCTATTTTAAGTTACAGACCTCTGTGAACTAAAACAGCTATTTCCCATGACTAGATTATTTTCTGTGATATATGCTTTATTTTACAGGATGAGAAAAATCAATTGATGACAACAAATGTATGGTTAAAACAGGTAGGTGTTAAATATTGATGAAAAATTCTGAAGCTTCATAACTGCAAATCAAAACTTGGGAGAAATTGTCTAGTTAATTGTATATTCAAAAAACTTGGGTCTTGCATGAAATTTTATTTCACATAGTATCTTCATAGAATATCCCTGGAAAAGCTTTAAAGGATTGTGACGAACCTCTTAAAAAACCATAACAACAAGGTAAATAAAAATTCACCAAATTAAAAGAAATCTGATATGGCATTGCATGGCCATTTAGTATACCAAGATGTATATATCCAACCATAAATTGCTGCTTCAGTACAAAAGTTTTCATTCAAAAGCTTTAAGAAAAGTATGGTTGATGTATTCTGTGTAATAGTTTTGAGATCTTTTTCCTGTGGGATATTTGAAATTATCGGATACACTGAAGAACTGATTACTGAAGAATTCCAGTTTCAGAGTTAAATATGCTTGCTAGAAGGAAATGCATTTTTCTCTTAAGAATATTTGGGTTTGGGCAGGAAAATGCCTCAAACTTTGTAATTGTAAGAGTCCAGTGCTAGATGTAATTGCCACTATTTATTTGGGAAATGCTGCTCGTAAATCATTCTTGATTTAACTGGGAAGAATCTTTGCACATGCTGGGTATACTTACTTATGGAATTATTTTTATTTGGGCTAATTCCTTTCTGTTTGTTTATTTGATTTTTTTTTTCTTTTGCTTCTCATTCCCTTCTTTTCCAGTAACTGTAATTTTAGGCCAAGTTTTTATTTTTAGGAAAACTTTTGAGACTAGTCAGCAAATATGAGATGGCCGTATGGCTTGATGATTCTTTGTGCCCTCTTTAATAGTTTCTGCAGATCTTCTTGAAACTGAACCAGTTTTAAGAGTTGGAGCATGATGGGTATTTTGTATAATGAAAATGTCTAAATTGCTTCTGATTAGCTTCCAGTCATTTGTATTATCCAGAACAAGCTTTTTTCAAATTTAATTTATACAGTTAAATTACATTATAATAGCTCTTACTTTTAAATACATGCTCTGAAAAAGGAACATCATATCTTAAGTTTCATACAGAAACATTATCAAATGTTCTTATAGCAGAAAAAAAATACTGAGTGATGTAACTACATGCCTATTCAGCAAATTAATTGTTTTATGCAAATTTTAGAAACCACTTTGATTGTTAATTGCCTTGTTATCTATTTTCATCTGTTATCACCCTGCTTAAATCCACTGCCCAATAATAATGATTTGTTTACCTCTCACATATCCACAGGAATGGATAGATGTAAAATTAAGGTGGAATCCTGAAGACTATGCTGGAATAACATCTATCCGTGTCCCATCAGATTCTATTTGGATTCCAGATATTGTGTTGTATGACAAGTAAGATTTGAATAATTTCATATAAAATGCATTTACTTTATCACTGCACTGACCAAACTGCTTCTAGGAGGTTCATTGGATAGACATAATGTGTACATTTAGTGGGCTAAGAACCTGTGGAAGAACTTGCTTCTGAATGCAAATGGACTTGCCATGTTAAATGCTCAAATGTTTTTCTTTACTTCTGAATGGAATTTCTAGTCACTTTGAAAAGGTTATTTTGTTGTGTAAACTTTTTTTCTTAATTAGAAAGAAATGTCTTGCACAGTGCTGGGTATAAATAGTGTAGAGTGATGGGAAGGAAGCAACTAATTTATGCTGTTGTAGGTCAGATTCAGACATGGAATTAAAGTCAGGTACATTTAACTGTAGGGGGTTGGTTGGGTTGGTTTTGGTTTTTTTCTTTTGAAAATTAACAGATCTTAGAAACAATAACTTTTGAATTAACCCTTCTGCACAACTCAGGTGGACATACAGTGCTTTTACATTTCCTGACTTGTTGAGTCAGGATAAAAGGCTGTTGCAGTGATTGTAAATTCAATTTTGGACACAAATATTATTTTATCTGTTTTGTGACTCTTTTTCTTCAATGATTATGATTTGGCCAAATTTAAAAGTACTAATTCTGTCTTACTAATAAAAACACCAGAGCTGGGTCATGCTGTTAATGATCAGGATTTTATAATCCATTCATAAGTCATTAGGACCATAGAAAATTGCACAGATCTTTTCAGGACTTGAAAATATTCTTCAATCATCTAAAGCTGTTTCCCTATGTGAGATTCAGATTTGAGGAAAAAATTGACTATAAAGACAATACAAAATTTTAGCTATCAAGGCATGGAGAGCAGAAATGACAATAACAAAGCATAATTTCTTCTTTAAATACACCCCCACACCCCATTGTAATGACGTGCATTTATCTCTCTTCTTTCAGTGCAGATGGACGTTTTGAGGGAACATCTACAAAAACTGTGGTGAAATATGATGGCACCATTGCTTGGACTCCACCAGCAAACTACAAAAGTTCTTGTACTATTGATGTAACATTCTTCCCCTTTGACCTTCAAAATTGCTCAATGAAATTTGGTTCCTGGACTTATGATGGCTCACAGGTTGATCTAATTCTTGAAGATTATGATGTTGACAAAAGAGATTTTTTTGATAATGGAGAATGGGAAATAGTGACTGCAACAGGGAGCAAAGGAAACAGGACTGATGGATGCTGCTGGTATCCTTTTGTTACCTATTCGTTTATAATTAGACGTTTGCCACTTTTTTATACTTTGTTTCTCATTATTCCTTGTATTGGGCTTTCATTTCTAACGGTCCTTGTCTTCTATCTTCCTTCAAATGAAGGTGAAAAAATTTCACTCTGCACTTCAGTACTGGTATCTTTGACTGTTTTCCTTCTTGTCATTGAAGAAATTATTCCATCATCTTCTAAAGTTATCCCACTCATAGGAGAGTACTTGGTGTTCACTATGATATTCGTGACCTTGTCCATTGTGATCACGGTCTTTGCCATCAATATCCACCACCGCTCCTCGTCCACACACAATGCCATGGCACCCTGGGTTCGCAAGATATTTCTGCACAAGTTGCCCAAGCTGCTTTGCATGAGAAGCCACGTTGATAGGTACTTTGCTCAGAAGGAGGAAACAGCAAACATGAACGGATCAGAATCATCCAGGAACACCTTGGAAGCAGCTCTGGATTCCATCCGCTATATCACCAGACACGTTATGAAGGAGAATGAAGTTCGCGAGGTGGGTGTGTTATTCCTGCTACGCTGATTTTGTACAAGTGGAAATTAGAAAACCAAGTACTTTACTGTGCAGTTGGGTATTAAAGATGCGCTACAGATTTCCAGCTTTCCTACTCCGCTGAAAGCTGTGTAGTTGTTTCCACTGGAAAAAAGTGCAAATATGGTACAATACTGAGAATATTTGGCTGATACAGTACAGTATTTGGGGTCTTTAAAAGTCTTCTGTTTTCTTCTAGAAGGTCTTGTCATTGTGAGACAATTGTCTGTGGTAAGAGCATGTACTGTAACTGTTCCCTACGGCACTGTTGAGATGACAGGAGAAGGAGCTCCTTTTCACTTTAATGCTGTACCTGAAGGATATTGTGAAAAATGCATTTGCCTTGTATTTTCTGAATAAATACTGCCAGGACTTATCTGGCAGCTTTCAATTCCAAATAAAAACTATTTCAGTGCTCTAACTGACATTAGTTTAAATACAGGCTATAGCCATATGTTGGTCATTTTGTGCTCAGATGAAATATGGATTCAATGACTTCCTAAGTGTTGTCTTCTACCATTACTATTATTTGTCCCTAAGTTTTATCAAAATATGTCAGAGGCTTTTTTTCAGTCCAGTGAAGTTTGTAGAAATATGGAAGTTTGTGGTGTACTGTCTGTTTCTGATGGCAAAGCCTGAGGTTCTTTCAGTCTGTATGGGAATTGCTGTCTTCTGAGGGCTCTGGTTGCTGAGAGTGTATTCTCCCATACAAGACTGGGAGTATATCCTCTAATGTGCCTTCTCAGGACTTGATTCTGACATTGTCACAAGGGATGTGGCCTAGATTTTTAATAAATGTATCTTCTGTACTGCTAAAGCAGCATCTAATAACCCTGTGTTCTGTGAACAACAGAAATAGAATAGTTCACTGTTAAATACATAATTTCCTGTAAATTAAGAGTTGACTGCGAGCGACAAGAAGTAAATATTTTATTTTTCAAGTGTAATGTTGTTGTTACTATAAACCTTGGAAATTAATATACAGCTGACTGGGGATTCATTTATTTTATTATTACTGGGCTCCAGAGATTGCAAGCTTTAATTGCAAAAGTTGTTAATAAACACAAGACAGCTAGTGCTATTGTAGCCTTACATCTTAGGAAGCATTAGGCTTGGGAAATGTGGATAGCTCCAGTTCAAATCCAAGACCATTGTTTGACAGGGTTCAATTTGCTTGCACAATTCTATTTGCAATACTTGCAAAACTGTGTATAGACACGAATAATTTTATCAAAAAGGAAAGTAGTCTAGAAACTAGTGTGAGTATTCTCCCCAATGCATAATTCTGTGCAGCAGTAACTGTGCAGCTTTCAGCAATTGTATGTAACACAACAGCTGCTTTGTACTAACAATTAAAATATATATATTATTACTATTTGGGAGATTTGGTTTTGGTTTTCTGGTTAGTTTTCTGTTGTGGGTTGGTGGTTTTGGTTGTTTGGAGTTTTTTTACAACTTTTGCTTCCAACTCTTGCTTGAGAATTCCACGTTGTGGTGTCATGTGCCATGAATCCTGCAGTATGTTGGAAAACGACAGACCAGTCTTGTCTCTCTATAAATGAGGATGTTTGGTGCTTCTCAGGGTCAGTTTCTGCATCAAAATCTACATACCTTATCAATCTTCACAGAACATTGTTTCTATTCCAACTCACAGTGTAATTATAAAATATTGTTCAAGAGGGTTCTCATATGGACGTAGTTGAAGAAAGTGTACTTTGAAATAACTAGGGATTTCAGGGTTTGGTACTGTGTTTTTAGCTGTTCTTGCACACACTGACCAGCTCTTGTGCTCTTTGTGTTTTAGGTTGTTGAAGACTGGAAGTACATTGCTCAGGTGCTTGATCGAATGTTCTTATGGGCTTTTCTTCTGGTTTCAATAATTGGATCACTTGTGTTATTTATTCCTGTTATTCATAAATGGGCAAGTATAATAGTACCTACCCATATAGGCAGTACAAATGCATAAAGCATCTTTGGAACCCTGTCCTGCTGATCTGGCTCTAAGTTTTGCAGTAGCTCTGTTTCCGTGTATGTTCTTTGTAGGGGTGTTTCTGATAGAGTGAAAAAAAAAATCCAAAATAAGAAAATTAGGTTTTTCTTAAAGCATGGCATTCCCAGGACACATGGAAATCAATTTGCTTATTGCCAGTCTACTGAGTTACTGCTAAGCCAAGTCAGAATTAAAAGAACCTTCTCAAGCCATGACATGATGATTTATCAAAAAAGCATACACTGACACCTACTGTGATATAGAAGGATTTAAATTTTTTGATGAAGATCACTGTAGTCCAATTATTAAATTACTATTTAAATACTGAATATTAAGTATTTGAAGTTACATAGTAGAGTTGCTTATTTTAATTTAGTATACAAAGGAGAATTTTTATCAATTCTCTTCAGTGTGTTGTAGAAGTCTTAAATTTTGCCAGAGTAATTTAAAATAATAATAAAAATACAAGTTAAAGTTCCTCTATATATAATATACAACTAAGAACAGCAATTTGGCCATGTTTGGCCTTTATAAATTTTCGGTGGAATTTGCTGCTAAATTTTAAAGCTTGTTAATTCTGTGATACCAACATGAGCATTTAATAAGCCTTAAAATGCCTAAAGCATATGTGTATATTGTGTCTCCATCAGCTTTGGAAAGGAAGGCAAAGGCAGTTAACTAAGTTCCCAAGGTGCTTAAGTATTCCAAGGGGCTGGAATATTCAGATTTGTTTACTCTTGATGAAGAATTTGATACAATGTGTGAGTTTGCAGACATGTTCATTATTTCCTGGCTTTGGGGGTTTCTCAGAATTAACATTTTAAGCACAGGCAGAAGGAATTTGTGCAGCATCTTTCTGAAGGAAATGGATTACAAATTATTATGCTGTGGAACCAAATGGAGATGATTAATGATTTTCGCATTTGCAAAACTGAACTTCAGAGAGCCACCTTGAATTAGTTCTTTCACTTACAAAACTGTATGTAACTCTAAGCAGCAAGGACTTAGAGATTTCGATATTTCCTTTTTCCTAAGGTCATTGAAAACGAACTTGCAATTTTTCAGTTATTCCATTAAAATATATGCCTTACATTGATTCCACTGCCACATTTCTTCCTTTCTTAAGAGCTTTGTTTCAGGAAAATACTCTAAAATAGTTGGGTGTTTTCCTACACTAAAGTTTTTTCAGTGTTGCTCATAATATAATTGCATCCTGTAGGCCTAATACAGGAGTGCCAGGCTGGAGCAAATCTTAGGAAGCTTTTGTTGGTTAAACTACTACATGAATAATAACATGTTCAGGTGAGAAGTTTTAATGTAAACTCTGCTATCTCCAATAATTTAAAATTTTTATAGTGATTATAAATTTGAGCAACAGATATATATTTCTCCCACACCCCCTCCCAGAACTCCTTTTGAATAGCCCTGCACTGATTATAATAGTGATTATAATAGTGATTACTTACGACATAACTTTTATATAATTGAATATTTATTTCAAAATGTTTTAATCTGCAGCAGATTCTTGGGTTTGTTTTTTGAGCTTTTAAGGACTCACAGATAGGGGAATGATATCAGGCAGGCCTTTTTTTTCTTTTTTTTTTTTTTTTTTTTTTTTTTTTTTTTAATAGCAGTTAGGGAGTCACTCTTCTTCAGTTACACAATTACATCTGACATTGGACATCCATGTTTCCTCTATCCCCATCATAACTTTAAGTTTAATTTGAAAAGATCTGATTTAATTCATTAATATAAGAGCTTCAACTTCTCACTATTACTGAGGTTAAAGAATGCATCAATGACTTTCTCTGTGTGCAAGTTGCAGAAATACTTCAGATAGCTTGTTTCCTCTTCAAACAACATTTCTTTTTAAAGTCTTCCATTGGTTTGAATTACTGAAATTTTCTCTTGCCTGCAGAGAAAGCAAAGTGAGTACTACTGTAGATTAGATATATATATATTTTTTAAACTCTCCATTTCATCTTTTTCCCCTTGTTAAATGATGTCTCCAGGCTGCCCAGTTATATCATGATGGGCAGCATATTGCCCAGTGGAGTCATACTCTATTGTAGTAACTCACAGTTTTTGCAAATGCATGATCTTCTTTTAGTGACTTCTAGTCTGATCATGATAGACTCGGATAACATAGCTGACACTGGAATCCTTGGTGTCTTCTGCTCATCAGGTGTGTCTGAAACAAAGTAATGTTAATATACTCAGAAGCATGGGCTTTTACTTCTGTAACTTGAACTGTATTGAACTGTATTGAACTCTAGGCAATGCTACCTTATATAGATTTCTGTCACTCGCTCAAAATAAATAAAAAAAAAGGCACAATTTTCAACAGTTTGATTCTATTTATTTTCATAAGTGTTATATTACTTGATACACACTGCATTTCAGTAAAGTTTTCCATTTGGTACAGAGAGAACATTTCGTATTTTTACAAAATATGATCTGATTACAGTGTTTTTGTTGCATTCTTTATTCATGCTCTTAAATAATCCGCAGTTACTGATTTTTTTAAAAAAGAGAATACATATATGCCTAAGCAACAATTCTAGCACACTTTACAGGATTTTTTTTGTCTACCTGCCTTCCCTTGGCGTAAAACACTTAACTACAGCAGGATGCTTCTGTATCCAAACTATCCTGTCAGAGTATTATGATCCTTTGCATTACTTGCAGACTGTGTTTTGTGTGTTTTACTTGTACACAATTCTAAACATCATTGGGTTTGAGCAGGTTTTTTTCCTGACAGCCTTCACATACATTGCAGTCTGGGGATACACAGAGTTTACTTTATGGCTGCTTTTTTACCATCCTCTGTTATTTACCTATTTGTTTTCCTTCTGTAATAAACCTCTCCTCAGTCCTTTCTTGCCACTTTGTGGGTCGGTTTGTACAGCAGTTGGCAATGTCTGCATTCCAGTCGCTTGGTCCTTGTGCTTCCCACCATTCCATCCTGCTGAGGGTATTCATGGAACTCACTATCAACTCCTTCCAGGTGCCAAGGAGGCTTGGCACCAGGCTATGAAACAAACCCAGTAGCCCAAAGCATTCAACTCATCTTGACTTTCCAAATATTCATGTAATTTAAAATTTCTTTACTAACCCCTTCTTAAATCATTCCTATAAAGTTTAATGTACTGCCTCCATCTCCATTTATTGCAGGAAGTAGCTGTAAAGCATAGCTCGTATTACTTTGAGATTAGCTGTCATAAAGATTCCAAATAATTTTTTTTCCACATTTTGAACAAAGCTGCCTTGGTCAAGTGAAGTTGAATCCAAGAGAGATCCTTGTTCTACTACACATGGAAGAGACATGAGGTGCTTGGAGGGGGATGCAGAGTTGGTTGCAGTTTTATTTGATTTCACAACATTTTATTTAATCTTTACATTTCATCTCCAGCCATGAGAGGTTGTAAAAACAATCCTGCTGTTCCTAGAATACATACCAGGATGAAAACCCATAGAAAAATACGATCAATTACCATGGCAACATATTTCCAATCATCTTGAATCTGAAAAGAAAAAAAGAATAGCCAGTTGGCATGTTTATTAGGTGAATAAGTTGCATTAGCAATAATAGTATTTCATATAAGAAGCATGTTTTTTCCTGCATGTAGATATCCTTATAAATACACAACTTCCACATCTGTTTTCACTGACAAATGAATTAATCTTGAAGAAGCTTTATCTGAAAATGCTCTTTGGAGCAAAGCCAAAAGCTGCTGCTCCAAATCCAAAAGTTTGTTCACCAAGATACTGGACTTGAGGAGACACAACTTCTCTATTCCAAAAATGAAAGTGTAAAGCTTTAAATTCTTAGATGAACAGGTTTGTCCAGAAAACGTTACTGAAAAAGTCTGCTCCTACTGGTCATTAGGTAGTATGTCAAAATCAAAGATTAAGTGGTATATAATTATTTGGTGCTTTATTATGTAGTACCAAAATTTGACTCTTTTTATGCATGATGTAGAATTCATCTCTGTACTTTCCATGTAAAAAGGGAACTAAGTTTGAAAAAACACCTGATTTTTCTAATTTTCTTTTCTGTACAGTGAATTTTATAGCAAATGACAATGAAGTATTCTATATGTTATATATTAATAGTAACTCGGTAATCATATTAGTTACTATTGAGATTACAATTCAAATTTTTTGTTCTTCTTCGAGAATGATAAGAAATGAATAATGCATTTGTTGTTTTTGAAATTTGGGGGGTTTTTTTAGCTTGGAACTTGTTTGTTAAGGGAAACTTAAAAACCCAAAGCAATCCTGTATTTTCTGTACCAACTCAATCTAAACAGAGTTCTGATTTCAGTATAAACAAAGTGAAGTTAAAATGAAGTGCCATAGTTTGGGGATTTAAAAATTGTGATGGTCTGGCTACTGCTCATAGTATGTTTGAGGAATACGGTAGAATAAAACCTTTTCATTTTTTTCTCCTTTACTGTATTAAGATGCACCTTTATGAAAGATGCTCCTCCCTGTCTTGCAGTAGTTGCCTCATTTAGCTACAGCACTTTGCAGCAGCAACAATGAGCACCATCATCACTGTGAGGGACATTCACTCTTACATTTCTGTTGTTGATGATAAGCTGTGGGAGGGAGAATGTAACTTTCTAAAGGCCATAGGGTCAGCAAATTCCACTATTAAGATTATAACTTGGAAAATCATAACTTCAACTCTCAGGAGATGGGTGCTTCGGTCTGTTCCCCTAGCAGTGATTACCTTAACGTGTCTCACTCAGCATATATATTGTCAATAAAGAGATCACTGCGGCAGAGCTGCTCCTCATTTATATAAGTTCAAAATTGCACATATTTGTAATACAGCTTGTGTAATTTACTTGCATAAAATAATGCTCTCTTTTATCTTTTTTGTCTGTTTGAGATCTTTTTCTTACCAAACACTCTAATAGCAAAAGGTATCTGCAGTTTGAGTAACAGTAAAATAGGTTCTTACCTCTTTTGCTTCATTCTGCATTTTCATATTTTCTGCAATGTATTTCACACTTTCAATAGCATCTCTCATTTCTGGAGACAGAACTGAAAATGAATACATAGGATCTACAGACTCAGAGCTTGAACTTCTAGTGAGATTGCTACTGAAATCCGAGATCTTTGTATGCTGATACTGACAGCAGCTGCACGCCGTATCTTGACAAACAAAGCCATCTTTGCAGCATTTGGTTTCAGAACCATTGATGCAATTTAAGTTTGAAAACTCAGAAGTGAATAATGGTTTTGGCTTCTGATTATTCTCTTCATCACTGGCAGGTCTTGTCATGAACATGATCCGGGGGAGTAAGTTCAAGAAAATGGTTCTCACCCACACGGGCATTGTGTGTGTCTTGGGTGTTCTGTAGTGCACATTTAGTACAAATACTGTAATGACAATTGAGAGAGTTACAAATATCATGGTGAAAAGGAGGTATTCCCCAATAAGAGGAATTACCAGGGAAGTGGAAGGTATGGTTTCTGTGATAACAAGAAGGAACACTGTTAAAGAGAGAAGCACTGATATGCAGAGTGTCACCTTCTCACCACAGTCTGAGGGCAGATAGAAAACTAATACAGTCAGAAAAGAAATCAGCAGACAGGGAATAATCATATTGATAGTGTAAAATAAAGGTAAACGCCTAATGTAAAGAGAATATGTGATGTCTGGATATATCTCTTCACAACAGTTGTATTTGATGTCATGTTTATACCCAGGAGCTTTAATTATAGCCCATTCTCCGCTCTCCCAGTAATCTTTCAGGTTCATTGTAGAGCCAATTAAAACTAAGTCAATTTTGGCTTTGTCATAAGACCAGGAACCAAACTTCATGGTGCAGTTCTGGTAATCAAATGGGAAGTAGGTTACATCTATTTTACATGAACTTTTAAATATAGCTGGAGGTATCCAGGTCACATCACCCGTGTATTTTAAAAGGGCCTTTGTCTTGTCATCAACCTGGAAATCTCCAACTGCGCTGTAAGGCAAGTAAAAATAACAAAAATTAGAATTATCTGCTCCAGGTAGTTTCATACGTTCAGATTGTATATATTAACTCTAATCTGTCTTGGAAAAGTCAGCCATTATTTGTTTACTTGGAGCTGAATTGCTCACGCAAGACTGAGTCAGTGACCATCATAAATTTGCACAGTTAAACTGAACCAAATAGCTCTATAAACTCACCAGGGAGGAGCTGAAAGCAAATATTCTCCCTTATTAATAGCATGGCTTAGTGCAATCAATATTCAAAATGGCAAATAACAGATTGCAAATGGCAGGCTGACTAGATGAGTCTTGTGGGCCCATTCCAACAGAATTATTTCATTCTATTCTCTTCTAGATTGATCAAGCACATCAGAACTCAAGGGATGATAAGAATATTACTGCTATTTCCATGGACAGTGCAGGTAGTAACTATGGAAGGAAGGATTAGGACTGGGGTGTATCTTTGCATAAGGAGTGTATTTGGTAAGAGGTTCAGTTCCACTTTGGTAACTTACATGATCCTGAGGATATGAAAAAGTAAAATTAAAGGGTAATTTGAATTTTTAAGGCCCCAGTTAGAAAAGGAGTGTCATCACTGTTGATCCATAGACCTGAGTTTTGGATCTGTGTAGTTGAGTCAATTTCATTAAGAATTGCCTTCCTACAGATCCATTCAGTTATGGTTTGGCTCTTTACAGTCTGAGAAATTGACATCTAAAGTAAACTTTATCTGTGGCTTTTATTTGTCAAAGGTGTTAAATTGTGAATTTGACTGTTAAAAAGCTAGAATCTGCATTTCTTCCAGTTAAAGTTGTGACTCACAGGGGCTTGTGAAGGGGAAAAGCCAAGTTCACTCTGGCCTGTTCACTTGCAGCTCCAGGTTAGAGCTGGATCCTGCCCAGTGATGCTGACATAGCTGGCATGAAGGGGAGAACAGCAATGGGGGGGATGCAGGACACAGCTGTGTTGAAAAGCAGCTTTTCAGTGCATTCTGTGAACGTGCTGCTGATTTTTTTTTTTTTTTTTTTTTTTAGAACTGGTAACATCACCCCTCTCTCCCTGAAGTAAGAAGTTAAATATGCAAGCGCCTTACTTGTTATATAAGACAATATCTGGCTTCCAGATCTGGCCAGATGGAACTCGGATGAATTCAGCACCTCCATAGTCTGCTGGATTCCACCGAAGCTTGTAGTCATTCCAGATCTAATTATGGCAGAAATGAATCCATGTTAGGTTTGTGAAGAAACTGAAATTCACTGGACTAGATCTGAACCAAGTGCTGTCGTATCACTTCCTAGGTTGATTTATGTTGGATACTACAGTGTTTAGATGCTTCTTTAACAAACATGTATGTGTGGTGTTTGTTCATATGCAGGTTGTAGGTGGGCCTAGATATCTAGACCTTGTTGTTCATATCCACATATGACTTAAACATATGTGACTCTGCCCCAGGAATGCCTACTCAGTAGCTGGAACAAGCTGAAAAAAGGAGTGAGACACTTTTTTCAGAAAGTGTAGGACTGTGATAACTTTGATCTCGAAAAAACAGGTATCTGTGGGACAGTGGAAACAAGTTCCTGGAGGCTGTGGTGCAAGCTGTGAGCATCACTCGAGGCACCTTGGGCCAGAGAGTGCTCCAGCGTGTTACGGCTCAGGTAACAGCCCTTGTCACTAGCGCTTGTTAAACCCCGTTTTAACGAACTCCAATATCAAGCTGGAGGTGGGAAACTAAGTTGGTTACTAAGCTGACAGCAACAGCGAGTAACTGCATTTTTAAAAAAGCCTTTTAAACATGAAATACACATTTTTGGTTTGTTGTCGCTTTACGGGAGCTAACCACCAGCACCAAGTGGCGCTGTTCGGGACCTCCGTGCCGAGGTGCTTCCCTTGCGTTGCTGTCTGCTAAGGCAGCGCGTCTGGAAGTCTCCAGAGCAAAAATCTCGTATTTAGCGACTGCACTAAGTGTAGCAGCCCTCCTCTGCTCGGCTCCCGTCCCTTCCCTCCCCGTCCCTGCCCCGCTCCCGTTCCGTGCCCGCCTCCCGGGCGGCGCGGCGGCCGCTGGGGGGCAGCAGCGCCCCGGGGAAGGGCTCGGGCAGCGCCGCCGGCGCGGAGCGGGGAGCGGGGAGCTGGGGCGGCTCTCCGGGCATCCTGTCCAGGGCTGCTCTCCCGGCATCCTGTCCAGGGCTGCTCTCCCGGCATCCTGTCCAGGGCTGCTCTCCGGGCATCCTGTCCAGGGCTGCTCTCCCGGCATCCTGTCCAGGGCTGCTCTCCCGAGATCCTGTCCAGGGATGCTCTCCCGGCATCCTGTCCAGGGATGCTCTCCCGAGATCCTGTCCAGGGATCCTCTCCCGGCATCCTGTCCAGGGAGACTTCTGTGCCCCGAGTGACCCGAGCCTGGCGCCGGCCCCGCAAGCCCGGTGCTCCCGGAGCCCGCAGACGCCTCTCTGGGCGGAGCGCGGAACAGTTCCGCGCCGGAGGGGATGTGAGCCGGTGTCGTCCGGGCTGTCACCGAGCGCTACTTACGTGCTTCAGCCACAAGTTGGTTTCCATTATCTGGTTGACCTCGTCCTGGAAAAGAGAGGTGTGTCGGGAGAAGCGCCGGCCCTGCTGCGGTGTCCGGCGGGGCAGTACTCACCACCTTCACCAGCTGCGACATGGACACTTCGAACTGAATGATAACAGGGTCCGAGACGTTCTTGACGGGGCGTACGAACTGGTTGTAGCTCTCGAAGAGGGCCGCGTAGAGCCGGTGCTCGGCCTCGGAGCCGCCGCAGCCTGCGGAGGGCACGGGGTGAGCGGCGAGCGGGGGGTGAGCGGCGGGGCAGCCCCGTGCGGGGCAGAGCCGCCCCACTACCGCCCTGACTGCGCAGCGGCCCCGCAGAGCCCCGGCCCCGCAGAGCCCCGGCCCCGCAGAGCCCCGGCCCCGCCGAGCCCCGGCCCCGCCGAGCCCCGGCCCCGCCGAGCTCCGGCCCCGCCGAGCCCCGGGCCCGCCGAGCCCCGGCCCGCCGAGCCCCGGCCCCGCCGAGCTCCGGCCCCGCCGAGCCCCGGCCCCGCCGAGCTCCGGCCCCGCCGAGCCCCGGGCCCGCCGAGCCCCGGCCCCGCCGAGCCCCGGGCCCGCAGAGGTCCGGCCCCGCCGAGCTCCGGCCCCGCAGAGCCGTGGGCCCGCCGAGCTCCGGCCCCGCCGAGCCCCGGGCCCGCAGAGCTTCGGGCCCGCAGAGCCCTGGGCCCACCGAGCCCCGGGCCCGCAGAGTTCCGGGCCCACCGAGCCCCGGGCCCGCCTCTCGGGGAGCAGCCTGCGTGAGGGGCATTCGCTTGGGCTGCGAGGAGGAGAGCAGGGAAGGGTAACGCTACCAACAGAGGTTTTCTAACGCAAGTCTGCGAATTAGTTAAAAAATTCGTTTCGGGGAATTACTGAAGAACTGAGGGTGCAAAAGCCCTTTGGCCTCACGGTCCCAGGCCCCCGAAACTGGCAAGGCCACGGGGCTGTGGAACAGAGGAAAGGGGAAATGTAGGCCAACAGACCAGGCCGCTGGTAAGGGGTCAGAACGCCTCGCAGTAGGAGTAGTCCCAGGAAATGAGAAGTCTGCTTTCTAGTCTGAGTCATGATTGCATGATTACAGTGAGGATAACAGCCTGCTTCTTAAAATATTAAAAAAAAAAACCAAAAACCCCAAAACACCACCAAAGTGCTTAACTGTTACTTTCAAAGACTTTTCAGCACACTCAAAGAAATATGCTGATTACCCCTTTATTGTTCTAAGTAGGTTTTATTTATAGTAGATTCTTGTAGTCCTTTTGCCACTTGTAAGTGCAGTTCATCGTACCCTGTGGCCAGCAAAAAACTGCAAACTGAAATTCTTAAACAACAAGGTACATCACCTGTTTTAAGATGAGGTGTGAGAGCCTGTATTTTACACTGCCATTTTACTATCAAACTATCTAGGCAATAACCGTCCTGACACTAGTAGAAGCCAGTGGCTTTTTATTTTTAGAGGGCTATCTCTTAAACTCTCTTCTGGACAGCACATCCTCATGAATTCTAACAGAAACACCAGAAAAGGTCAGTTTGTCATTAAAGGATAGCACTATGCAAATTTGTCAAAGGCACAAGCTGAAGTCTGTTGAACATATTCTACAGTTCCTTTGGAACAGAAATATGGATACATATGAAATACTAATATTTGCAAGGAAGGGCATGTTTCTTTTCTGCCAGTTGTTTTTTAGTAGAGAAAGGGGGGAGGCTGAAGTATCTGCAGGTAACAGACTACACAAAGCAGGTGTTACTCTCGAATCTGAGAGTCCTCACCTCTCTCCCTCAGATAAGGGTTCCCCTCGTGTGAAACTACTCAGCTAAAAGGTCTTTTGTTTGTTTGGGGGATTTGTTTGGTTAATTTTTACTCCCTGTGCTTTCTCTTGTTCACTTGGAGTGCAATTGTGTTTTCAGATTAGTGAAATCATTCAAGCTAACTTGCTAACTAAAAAATGAACACTTTTTAACTGCAGGCTTGCCCATATTATTTCTGGATATCTTCTATCTCTTAGACTGAGATTTCCTGGAATAAATACCTCCCAATCTCATAGGTAAATAATTTTAAATCTAGGTCTTAACAACTATTATAGTCAATCCCAAACTGCCAGCCTTTTTACATGTCAGCACTCTAATTAAATCTAGCATCCACTGTTTCTAGAGAAGTGCATTGATGTGGTTTCTGTTTAAGTATTTTGTGCTTTCCATATCTGCAGACAGAAGACGTGCTGTTTGCAGCACGCACTTAAAGCTCTTTAATGTTGTCACTTTCTTGTCTTCTCTGCAATATGTGAAACCACACTTTTATGTGTTAGGTGCTTTTCCTTCATGTTAAAATGGCTTTATTGTCCTGTTTGGCATCTTTAATCAGGACTACCTAACTACTTTGCAAGGATAAACTTAACACACACACACACACACACACACACACACACACACACACAGAGTGAACAACAAGCTATGTAACAGAAAGAGCTATACCACAATTCTGTACATTTGCTCCTTAGGTTGGAGAGTGCTTCTGCACTTCTTAAAAATAATTTGCACCAAAACCATCTCCTGCTCCCCTTTTCAAGCCTCCCTTCACCATCAAAAAATAACAAATCAAAGATCACTCACCTTGACAGAGAAAGCAAACAGCAGCAGTTAGAAGGAGAGTGTTCAGGCTCTCCATGATGTTAGAAATTACTGCTCGTGGCCGGGGGCTATTGAGGACGAGCTTCGCTCCAGGACTGTGGGAGCAGCGGGAGCAGGGAGGGCTCGGCTCCTCCGATGCGTGAAATGCCTGCAACCAGCAGGCGGCAGGACCCTGAGCGCGGCTCTGCGCACTGAGCTCCCATTAGCTTCGCTGTGCTGCCCCCTTTCAAGCTGCCCAGGCAGCCAGAGCTTTGGAAACAGCAAATAAAGTGCAGGAAAAACAGATGTTATTGTAGGCAAAGAGCAGTCTTCTGGCACAGATAGTGGGCAAGAGTCCTTAAAATGGTGCATAAATGAGCCTGGTAATCTAACAACGCTGAAGAGTTTTCCAGCCAGCTGCTATACAGGATCCTTATCTTACCAGAAGCTCGTGCCAATCTGCTAGGGGAAGTTTAATTAATACAAATCTTGTAACGGAATTGTTCTGAAATTAATATTGACATTAGAGATGCCTGATTTAGCAGTGAACTGAGATCATGGGCCTGATTTCCAATTATGCTGTTGAGGTTTTTTTTCCTGCTTGTGTCTCATCTCACAAGATCATGTGCTGGGTGCTTGACCATATAAAAAGGATATGCTATTCCCAAGGAGTAATTAAAGGCATGTACAATTGCTGTGGGATCTGAGCCCAGAGTGGTAAACATAACAGCTGGGATCTGGCAAGAATCTGGGGCTTTGAATGGAAATCAAACTTGACCAAAGCCTTTAGAATAACTGTCTTTGGACCATTCCTATTTTGTAGATTAGAAATGTGGAATTTGAGAAGGGGAATACGAGCACAGGATCCCAACTTGATCCTGCAAAATCTTATTGTTCATGGGAAAGGACGCTAAAAAGAGGATTTGTTTGAAGTTCAGCCATAAAATCATGATTTGCAAAATGAGGCATTTCACAGGTGCCCATCCACTTCCTTGTTATCTTACATTGCCACTTTTTGCACTGCCCTCCCCATCTGGAATGACAGGGTGCTGCAAGGCTCGTGCAGGGATTGTTGCACACATCTGTGTAAAAGGAGGAAGCGGGGAGAGAAAAATATGGGATTCTACCCTCATTTTTAGAACCGATGAGAAGGAAGCTCCCTGGGACGGGAGCTGCACCAATAGGTGCTTCATTGCCTGCCCTTAGGGAAGGATAAGCAATGATCCCGTTTGGTGCTGTTGAGAGGGAGCAGTGGGAGAAAGAGTACCAGACTGGGCTCGTTCTTGGCACTGAGCTTGTTTATCCTGTTAGCCCTATCTCTCAGAGCATCATTCACTTTGTCCCCAGACACATGCTCTTATAATTTCTGTAATTCTATTAGTGTGGAGGAAATAGGTTTTACTGTCCATTTGATTTTTTTTTTTTCCCCCCAGAGAACTCGTCTGCTTGGTATTTTAGCTTAACCCTTTGTGGACACTTTTGGTTTTGCATTTCCAGGGCATTGAGGCTAAATGTTTTCCCTTTTTGTCTCCTTGCTATAAGCAGCATTGTAACTGAGAATTTTATTTGTTCTTTTTAATTCCAACGAGAAATGAGTTAAAGCTTCAAAGATCAGATCATAATATGTTTTCCCCAAAAGTCAATGGTTAACCTGAATAATTTGGAAACACTGACCTGCAGAGGAAGCAAAGAGCCATAGCATCAAGAGAAAGAGGTATTTTAGCTTAATTTGCCTAGTTACTGAAAATTTCAGTGGTGTTTGTATGGCACAGATATTTTGTTTCTAACACCCCGTGCTGGATCTCCTGGTGAAATCAGCTCAGAATTGTGGCAGAATTATTTTTATAGCTGGGGAGGATGATGTGGTGAGAATATGTCACCATGGCTGCATTGCAGAACTACACAGAGGAGGAATTTATATGGGTAGGGGGAAGCTGATCTACCCAGGAAGATCTGCAGGAACAAACTATGCAGCCTTTGTTCTTTAACAAACACACTGCTATTAGAGGGCTTCTGCTTTGTTAAGATTTATTAAGATGAAATCTTTATCAACTCAGGTGATGAAGGAAAGAGTATTTTCCCACCTTTGGTCTGGGGTATTGATGCTTCCAGTTGTTCCCAGTTTGCTTGCTGTTGTTCCCAATTTGCTGTGGCTACAGGGGTGCAGAAAGAGCCCCCAGTAAACTCATCTGAGTGCAGGTGGTGCAAGTGAGTGGTGCTGGAATTGCTACGTGTTCCGATGGAAGGCAAGATTGCTTCTGGATTAGAGTTTTGCAATGGTGGAGAATGGAGAGAAACCAGAGGTTTTTCCTCACTGGTAGGGAAGCAAAGACTGGTTGCACACTACCACTGAAAACCAATTTTAGTGTAAAATGACATTTTGAATGTCTGCTTTTTTTTTTTTTTTTAATGGAAAGCATTATGGTAAAGCCCCTGAAAAGTAGAAATGTTGAAGTTTATTTTCTTCAATGAGCTGGGACATTATCATATATATATTTGCCCACAAGAAGACATTTTTGGTATTTCCTTTTCTCCAGTCTTTTAGTTTTAAAATTTTGCCAAAAACTGAAAGCAGAAAACCCTGCAATTCTTTGACAAGTTAAACCAAGAGTAGTTATACCTATTGTGTAGGTGGAGCTGCTGAGGGTTAGGCAAAAATAGCATTTGCCAATTGGAAAATGCAGTTTTAGAACAGATTTTTCAGAATTTTAGAACTTGGGGTGAAATTTTTTATTCTGAAGTTTGCTATGGATTAAATTATATCTGGAAATGCTAAAGATACAGGGGTGGTTTCCAAGAACATAGCTAGGAAAGAGTCTATTGTTTTAGTCATGATTAAGAAAGGAGTAAGAGGCCACAGTGCATGGAAAGCACCAGAGCCCATTTCCTGGATGAGGAGCTCTGGTTCTGCAGGGATCTCCCTGGGGCCAGGGATGTGCCTCTTGAAAGCTTTTTCTGGGTTCGTCAAGTCTGAGGCCTTCATCTGCTTGGACTCTGTGATAGCTGCTAACTGAGCTGCCAAATCCTTTCTAAAACTTTTGTCCATGCTGAGGATAATTCAGCTGAAGGCTGCAGTTACAGAGCCAAGCTTTATCAGTCTTTGCTGCTCATAAAGATAAGGCAAATTCTGAGATGGGAGCACCTGAGGCCTCATTTCAGCTGCATTCAGGCAGCAAGAGGGAGAATAAGAGGGAGAGGAGTTAGGAGAGTAATGAGGGTAAAAGTGGGATGAAGCCCAAAGTGCTGTTGATGCTGGGTGAGGACAATAGAAAGGGGGTCTGTGCTTTGCACAGGACCATGTCAGTCAGGGTGGCTACAGCTGCCTTCTGCATCCATGGCTGCTTGGCTGGGTGAGTCCCTCTCCCTCCTGCCCTGAAGGAGCGTGCAGCAGCTCTCACAGCAAGTCTGCGCTGCCTCTTTCACATTCTCTGTTCAGGATTACTTTGATATTTAAAGGGCCTTCAACTTTACACTGCCTGCGCAGTGCTGGCAGCTGTTCTGGTTTCCCTGTGCCTTCTCTGTAAGCAGAAAAAGCTGCTCAGCAGCTGGGGCAGTGTGTGCACCTGTGGTTGGGATGGAACCTAACACACAGCAGCACGTCCTTGCTTGGGGAAGGCAGCCCTCTGCTCGCGGAGCTGTCTGTGCCCCATCTCACCTCACTGCTGTTGTTTCAGTTGCCTGCAGAGGAGTGGCTCTGCTCTATAGGTCTGGAAAGGAGAAGGAAATCATTTAAGGCGGGGAAAGCCCGTTAAACCCATTTAAACTTTACACCACCCACCGGTTACCATGGGAGTGTCCAGAATCGTTAATGTTTCGGGAGATGGCCAGGGGCCTGCCCGCTCTGTGAGAGGAGGATATGGTGATCCCAGGGCGTACCTGCACCACTGGGGCAGGCAGTCCTACAGTTATCTCCCACCTCCCTGCCCTGTCTGTGAGAGGGACACAGTTACAACGCTTAGAGGAAGGTGAGTGGAAGGGCGGGTGAGAGTGTGAACCCTTCCTTCTTCCAATGTGGGGCTGAAGACAGCCTCACCCACTCCACTTGTGGTACTTCCCCCCATTCCTTCTCAGACTGCTGGGCACCCGGCCCTGCTGAAGGGCTCAGGGCCCTGGGAGCCCTCCCAGACCCCCGGGATGGGGGTGTGTGCTGCTGCTGCAGGGGGTTCAGCCACAGGCTGCGAGGGAGTGAATGCAGCCCTGCAGCTGCTGTGAACAATTGCAAAGGTGTGGATGCAGATGTTTTGGCACAGCTAAATCTATGTACTTATCTGGGGCTGCCTGGGAATGGCAATCAAAGTGGAAATGTAGCTTGGTCTTGATGAAGGCAAGTAAGAGCTGGAACTGTCTTCTGCTGTGGCTTGTTGAAGAACACAGGTTTAGGTGTCAACTAATCCCCTGGGACAGGTGAGCCTCAAATCCCCTTCAAAAGTAATAGTGATTTCAATTTTGTTCATCAGGCATTAGTTGTACTTACAACTGGTGGTACAATTGTTGTGTGTCCTCACAGCACCCCAAGGAAAAACTGAGATTGGTTTAACTTGAAAAGTGCCAGGAGCCTGCTTCTCTTTTTGCAGGTTACCTGGAACAAGCTGTGGTGGGATTGTCCCGTGATGGGGGTCTAGGGCCATGATCTGTTCTTTGCCAAAGACTTTAAGACTCTACATGCTTCCCCAGCTGATCCATTGAGGGTTATACTTAAATCCACATTAAAATCTCCCCAGAAAATACACACAGGTCTGTGTGCTCTCAGGTGTCCTCTCATTCTTGCTGCCTTTCACCGTTGTCTTCTCCTGTTGCTTTCCTGTGCTCGTAGCCTTAGACTCATTAAAGTGTGTTTGTGCCCCAGATACATGAGCTGTTAAATTTGCAGGAAATTTGAGGACTAAATCTATATAAAGGAAAAGTTTATGTTTTATTTATATTTCATCATCAAACAGAGTATTATGTACATGTTTGTTTATCACACATTAATTTGGCTTTTGTTGATCCATTAGTTACCAGAGATGGCGAGGTGAGAAACCTTTCCATGGTTACCTCAGAAGAGTTTGTTTCTCAGTTCAGATTTAAGTATCAAACCCACCTGCAAAGCTCTTTATAAATCAGACACAAATAATTTTGATATATTTGAATGAAATAAATTTCACAGCAGTACCTTCTTTGTAATAGGGAAACTGCAGTATTCTAAGGAAAGAAAATATCCTTCCTAAGGCAATACATTTAAAATACATAATAGTAATATGATGATGATGATGCCAGGATGACATCTTGTAGAAGTCTTTCACTGTAATGTTCAGACTTCAAATAATTGAAAAAAAGGGAAGATATCACCAGAAGTACTGGACTCACTGGAGAAAAAAATTAGTTTTCTGTTTTGCTTTTTTTCCTGTCCCAGTAAGTCAAGTTCTACTTTCCTTTTCCCTACTCTTAAGGGATGTGCAACTCACTTGGCACCTCTGTGGAGTTAACAAAGGGGAACGGAGAGCAGAATGAGACCAAATGTCTGTGTAAGTATTGACAGTTTTAAATAATAGCTAAGGGTTTATGGCAGCAGTGTGGTTTTGAAAAAGTGGTTGCAGAAATAATCCAACAGTCCCCAGGACACAAACAAGGACAAATATCCAGAGAAACAGCCTGTCCACTACCATGGCAACATACTTCCAATCTTCAATGACCTGGAAGAAAAAGCCAGTTAAAGATATTAGCAATTTGTCATATTCTTTTGGTCTTCCTCTTGCTAATGCTGATTTTTTGTTTATCAAAATAAATGGAAACAGATCTCAAGGTTCAAGGAATAAACTGGCTTTAGCCTTGGTAAGGGATTTTTCTCCTACGAGCCATCTGAGCAGTGGAGAGAAATACAGTAAATATTTCTTATCTGTCTTGGATACATGAGATACTGAGTGTGGCTGCCTGGTGTGGTGCCAGCCCTGAAGGACCCACACTACAATCTAATTGAGGAATTTTTTTTTTGTTTGTAAATGCTATTAATCTCAGTGGGCAAAAATAGGTCTTGTTTACTGCTGTTAAACATGGTTAGCTTCAGAGTTGCTTTCTTATCAGCAACCATCTTATTCAGAGGGTTTAATGAATATTAATACTGATGTTTTTATTAAAATCCCTTTTTGCCCTGCATGTGTTGTCTGTGAAAGTCATAGCCTTAGATTCTGTCTCAGACTGAAGTGACTAATTGGGCCATTAATGTAAAGGGGAAATATATCAACCTTCATTTGCATCTCAGAAACAATTTTTCCTCTCTCATTGATTGTAGTTATGCATGGAATGTCCTCACATTGGTGACTTTATCATCCTTGTCAGTTGAATCCTGTTTGATATTAAAATATTACATATTTTTCCAATGGTGCACACTTTTAATTCCTGCTGCTGCTAATGGGAATTGAATGCTTCTGCAGTCAGACGATATAAATGTACATGAACCGTTGTTATCAGACCATTGTGATGAGGGAAGGAAGCAGAGAATAAAGTATGAATCTAGAAAAATTATATGTAATATCAGAGGACCCTATGTGCAAAGCAGTAAGTGGATTTTCAATATATAAAATGCTCTTGAAAATTGTTCTTACCATCAGGTGGAAGCTTTGTAGATCCTTTAGTGTGCAACACATCCTTGCAAGAATTTCTGAGCTATTAGAAAACCTTTTCCTACACTATGAAGTCAGCTTCTGTTCAGTCAGTCTCAATGTTTACAAGCTCGTGTCTAATGTTAATAGCTGAACTTCTTTATTTATACTGACAGTAATTTCAGTTAATAGAAAACATGAACTACTCAGCAGCATGCTCCTCTAGGGACTTCTGCAAGATCAGAAATCAGACTTTATTTAATCCGCTTGGCTGAGGGAGAGAAAGCACAATAGGAGTAGGGAACCTGGAGTCTCACTGGGGTCTGGATTAGAGGCAGGACAATGGTAGGTATGAGGATGACTTTTCCCAGCTTGTTGCTTGTCTGAAAAAAACCCTGTGACCCACCTGAGTTTTCCAAGCATTGCTCACAGAGTGTTTCTCTCAGCTCTGTTGTGCTAGCTAGTGGCCTATGAGTAGGGCAGGGGAATAGAGCAGCAGCACTGCTTAAATACAGTATTTCTCCTAACCAGTAGTGAGTCTGGTATATATAAAAATAACTCAAATGACAGAAGTGTCAGCTCTGCTGAAGTTTTTAATCCTACCCATGGTGTTTGCCATATACAGACAGGTGTCTTAGCCAAGAAAGGGTGTTTGCAAAGGCCTTCTACCAGTTTTGCTAAATCCTCCTGCTGTGCTCAGTTAGGTAAATAAATGCATGAGCTGCAGGTACATTGTTTCTGGTTAACTTGGCCTGGCCATAGGTCAAATCACAGTCTTACTGATTAACAATGGTGAAAAATATTCTATTACTAACCTGAAACTGAATATTGTTTTCTTGCCCTGCCAATCACCACTTGAATGTGACAACAAAGCTTTTTTAAGAATGTTTCAGGATTTACTATGCAACCTCTTTTTTGTAGAAATAGCCATGTTATTTATCAGGAGAGTATTTGCAGTTAGCAAAACAGCAGTTCATTAATGGTATAAATTATTTCCTCTTATGAGCTGGACCTAGAACCTCTCTAAAATCTTGACAATAGCTAGAGAGTTCAAATATTGTCCTGGTTTCTCAGAAATATGCTTTCTGAGGAACAGCATGTTACAGAGGAGGACAGAAGATGAAGTTGGGAAGGACAGGGATTTCTCATTTTTACTTACACTCTGGTCGTTGTCATCGCTTTTCATGTGCTCTGCTATAAAACTGACTCCATCAATTGCTTCTTGCACTTCAGGAGAAAATTTCGTGCCTGTTCTTAACCTAAAATCTCGATGACTGCTGACATTGTCAAGTGTCTCAGAGACTTTCATATCATATCTTTTGGCTGAAGCTGTATTCAAAAAATAGGTAGAGCTCTTGTAGAAGTCAGATGGCTCCATACAAGGATTCTCTGCTTTCGTCTTTTTGCAGTTGCACGGCTTTTGCCGTGGAGAATTATTTTCTGGGCGCTTCATGAACAGATAGGCTGGGAGTCTTTCAAGGAAAACCAGCTTTACCCAGGGGGGCATGGTGTGAGTACTTGGAGATCTGTGGTGGACATTGAGCACACAGACGCTGGTAACTATTGAGAAGGTCACCAGCACCATTGTAAACATGAGATACTTCCCAATCAGTGGAACATCTAGAGATGTTGGAGGGACAATTTTGGAGATCAGCAGCAAGAACACAGTCAAGGCAAGCAACACAGATATGCATAAGGTCATTTTTTCACCACAGTCTGAAGGCAAGTAGAATACTAGGATGGCTAAGGATGTAATTAGCACACAGGGAATTATAAGATTGATGGTATAAAAAAGTGGTTTCCTTTTTATAATGAAGTCATATGTCACATCGACATAATTGGGGTCCAGAGGATTTACTGTCCTTCTTCCTGGCAGTGCTACAATGTCCCACTCTCCGCTCGGCGTGAAGTCGTCCATGCTTGCCATGGAAGTCTTAAGCACCATATCAATTTCTGTGTGGTCGTATGTCCAGGACCGGAACTTCAGGGTGCAGTTTTGTTGGTCAAATGGGAAATGCTTCACCTCAATCTTGCAGGCACTCTTGTAAATGGCTGGTGGCAACCAGCGAATGCTTCCATTGTTCTTTACAATGGCATTTGTGTACAGCGAGACCTCGTACGTGCCGTCTGCACTAATGAGAGGAGAGAAGAGAGAGGGGAGAAAGTCATAAAATATTAGGAGGAAAAACATAGTTCAAAACAGAAAGGGTCTGACATTCTTGGTCTTGTGGGCCCCAGTTGTTCCAAGAATCAAATTTAGTAATACTTTTGTTCTGAAATCTATGCTGTAGGGAGCTATAACTTGATAGGGAGATCAATGTATGCATTTCTCCCAATTAGGGAGTTGATTTTTTTGTCCAATACTTACAGGAAAAAAAAGTTACAAAATTATTATAAATACCAAATACACACCTCTGTTTCATCCAAAGAAATCAATATATTTTTTAAATGTTTGCTTAAGTAATTAAAGCTTCCTACATTTCTGAAGGCTGTGCAAAAATGAGATCATCCCATGTGAAAGCAGAGGTACCTTTGATCTGGAACATAGCCACTGCTACGAACACAGTGCATCACTCCTAAATGACTTGGACAAGGAAATAAGGATGAGCAGCATTAGTTAGAAATGCAGAGAGAGAGTAGGCAGAGGAAATGTAATTATACGGGTTATAATTTATTGCGTCACTCCAGTTAATGTTTACTTATTACAAAATCAGAACAGACAAGGCACGGCATTCTTAGTGCCCACAAATAATCTTGGCTTTGTATCTCTTCCAACTGCTGAACTTCCACCAGGGGAGTCTTCTATGTTGTGATGGGGCCTTTAACTCAGGGAGAAGATCATTATCAGTCAGTATCTTCTGCTGCCCAACAGTCTGGGCAAATAAGGTAGGGCTGTTTAAGCCATTAGGTATCCTGAGGTGGTATTTGTGTTTGTTGACGAGGCAGCATGGAAAATAGAGTTATTTCAGTACCAAGGGTGACTTTCTTTTTTTTTTCCTAAGCAGGGAAATCCTACAAATATCTAAGGCTTGGCACATGTGTCTGAATCAGTTAGGATCAGTTAGGTTTGGCTCTGGAAAGGGCTCACCTGGGTGAGGCAATGAGTGCCTGGCACTGAGCTGAGACCTTTGCAGCTAATTCATGCAGACAGTGAAACAACCAGATGCAGGAGTGAGGGGCTACAGCCACTGCTGGGGGTCATTAGTTCATTGCCAATAAATTAGCTCTTTTTTGAGAAATGAATTGTGTTTTAGTTCTGACATATCTGCACTCCTGATCGTGCCATCGTGCCATGCCATGTGCTGGGCACACTCCTGGGCTGGAAATGTGTGAGTTCTGTCACTGACTGCCCTGTCTGAGTTGTGGGAAGAGGCTGGGCTGCAGTCTCACAGCCCTCTGCACAGGCCACACACTGAGCTTTGTGTTTTCCTGAGCACCTTGAACTGACGCCTGTAAAACTCTGCTCCAGCAGCAGGAAGTTACATGGACCTGTCCTTTAGCTAAAATTTAATTGAAGCTTTATACTAATGTAGAAATCCAATATAGTGAGGCTTGTTCCTGTGCATTTAAGAAACCTTTTGAAATTATTTCTTTCTATTTTTACAAACTGTTAAATGGTATCACTTGGCCAGTAGCAAAAAGAAACAGAGGGCAGAGGCACAATTTACCAGAACAAGCTTTGAACAGTCACAGTACATCCTAATCCACTAGCTGAATTATTTTGTGACTAATACATTAATTTTAAGAGTTCATCAAATCTAGTTTCCAGTAGTAGGATTCCAAGGACTTAATCAGTTATATATAAATCTCCTAGGTTTCCCATCTGTATATGTCTATAAATCATCATGTGTACATGAATTCATTGGTTTTCAAAGTATCATAAAAAAATAAATTTTGATTATTTAAAAAAAAATGTTTATCATCCACTTCAAGTTTTTGCTAGAGATTTAAACCAGAGGAAAACAGTTGTCAGCTGTTTGTTTGAAAGAGGAACTGGAGTATAATATTTTTCTCAGTACTATAAAGCAAGAGGGTCAAATGTTGACAGATTTATTATGTATTCATAGAATGGATTTTTTCAATGTTTTATGAAAATTGAATATAATTTGGTTTTATACATGAATATGAACTCATGGAGTTTGGTATGTGTGAACTTTGTAACAGATTTATGTCCTGGGGTCTGTGGTAGAATGAGTGGGGGAAGAAGGAGACAAAACTGTCTCAGACCCTAAGATGTCTGATAGGATCTCAGATGTCTTCTTGCAACTGCACTTACACCTACAGTTTCTTCTTTCCATACAGTCTATTTTCATATAAATCTGTCTCAAACCTCTCAAACCTCAAAAGGTTTTGAGCCTTGTCATGGATCCTCTGCTGTAACTGCTCACACTGCAGACATCTTCCAGCTCTGCTGGAATTTCTTTAACCGGAGCGCTGCTGTTACTAAAATTATCTTTGAGCCCAGTAGCCCAGTCAGATACACTTGCTACTATCTAAAAATGACAAAATTCACTTTTAAAATTTTACCATTCCTTCTTCATTGTTTCTGATGTTTGTTCCCTGGTTAAAATTTTGTTCATTGTCTGCGTAAACTACACCCGTTTTACTTACTTATTGTAAAGCACAATGTCTGGCAACCAGATGTGTTTGGCAGGTATTCTCAGCTTATCTATTCCTTCATAGTCAGAGGGCTTCCAAGCCAGCCGATAATCAATCCACTCCTAAGAGAAGAATTGTACAGTAGTGATGGGAGTGTCCTGACCAGCACTAACAAAACAATCATGTGATGCAGTGAAAGCAATCACATTTGTGGTTTGCAAGAGCCATTTCTCTGTGGGTTTGTGCGTTACCTGGTTCAGCCAGACATTCGTCGTCATGATCTGCTCCCGTTCATTCTGCAGGGAAAAACGGAGACAAAAACTGGCCTCTAAAATGGTTCATTTCATTGCAGTAATAGGATTTATTCGGTGGATTTTTGAGCATGGTTTTGCCTAGTGTATTTCAAGACAGACATTTCTCTGAGGTAAGATGGCAGTCTTAGTGATGATAAATGGTAACCCCAGAAATGTAGAATTTCAAATGCCTTTTAACAAGAACAGTTAGGGCAGGAGTGAGAGTAGTTATTTGGAAACAATGACCACCACCTTGCTAAGCTGGTTTCTTCCCCCATCCCATCCCACTTCTCCACCTTTGATTTGAAACAGGAGAGACATTTGACCATCGGGGAGGCTTACATGAGGTTATGTGAGGTTGGTGTAAGGTTTGCCATTTAATCTTTCAGCTGGCAGGCTCTGCTTCATGAGCTGCTGTCTCTAGACAGCAGTTCAGAAGAGAAACCTCCCTGTAGAAGATCTGTCAGGAGAAATTCTGTAGGAAAATAAGTTGATTCTCAGATCCTGAAGATACTTGAGATTGTTGGAGCCTACAAGATGCTTAATTTTGTTCTGTTCAAAGAATGAGGCTATAGAGGGTTAGGGACTGAGCTGTGCTAGTCTTTATCCTTGCTCATTGTTGGAGGTTAGATTTGTCCCTTTTTTTTTGTCTGAGAGAACTTTTCCCCATAAGTTGCTAAGAGACTAAGGGCTAGTGCTTAGATGGTGTTTGACCAACACACAAGTTTTGGGGGAGGAAAAAGGACAGGGCTGGGGGGGCTGGGGGCATTTTCTTGCTCTCGGCATTGGAGAGGACGGTCAGGCTGCTGCTGGCTGCAGGAGGGGTCCACAGTCAACAGAAAGTCCAGTCCTGGGAAATCTACCATCATCTGCTCATGTGCCCAGGAATTCTGAGCCCCTTCACCTGCCCTGCTGGAGCTGGGCCAGCCCTGTCCAGCCATCGTGGCTCCTTCAGCACTGCTCACTTTGCCGGGACACCCCCTGCCTGCTGGGACATCCTGCCATTCCAGCCATCAGCCCCAGAGTGCTCCACCCTTCCAGCTTGGTGCTCTCAGAGTCCCAAGGGATCAGACTGCCAAAGCCCCTCGAGGTTCCTGATTCTGTTTCTTATTCATGCTATAGTTGCTGTTGTTTGTTTGCCTTGTTATACTTACTAGTAAAGAACTGTTATTCCTTTCCCCATAGCTCTGCCTGAAAAGCCCTTTTAATTTTCTAAATTATAATAACTTGGAGGGAGGGGATTGGAATTCCCCCTTCCTAGAGAGGCCCCACCCCTCCCTAGCAGATATCTGTCTTTCAAACCCAGACAGAATTTGGCACCTTGTTTAGGTTGTTGATCACTGGGGCCTCTGGAGCAAGACGCCTCCCTTTGTATGCCCAGAATCTGCACTCTGGGGGGACACTGTTCTCGTGGTGGTAGTGCAGGATGTACAGAGGCATGCCTGTGTCCAGGTAGAGTTCCCCAGGAGAGAGAGGGCACTTAACTAGAATAATCTGCTATACATGGCATTGAATCCTGTGTGCATACACATCTATGTGTGTCTGTATATATTATATCCAGTCTGCATGTGTGTATGAAACCTCAGTTGTTTGTACAGTTTCCCTTTCATTCCAACAGAGTCTTTCTCATTTTCTCCTGAATTTCAGAGCATAAATTCTCTGTGTCTCTTAAAGTTTGCAGCAGTCCAGTCACTAGCCCTTAACACAAATTCTGACAGGGAGGCAGTCATCTGTATCTCCTTGTCATCCAGGGAGAGAGCAGCAGAATTGAAAGCCCCAATTCAGGAAATTATTCCCGCTTATATTCTGGCTCTTTGTTCCCACTGCAGTTAATGTTAACCTCTTTTAGTAATGATGTGTTTATACCTTAGAATAACTGTCAAACACATATTAACCTTGTGGGTGAAAAGGTCTTTTAGACTCACTGAAGTAGTTTTTATTGAATATGAGGAGTTGCTTTCATGAGGATTGTTCTAACCACGTTAAGCTATTCCAGCCAAAATTAATGTGTGCTTTTCTTTACAACATTCCACTGTTCTTTATTGATAGCCCTGATATGTCATGTGTTTTGGATGTGGCTTTGTAGCTTGTTTTCAGGCCATTGAACCACCTCTGTAGAAGATGGATTAGCATTCCACTGATGGTGGATGGTGTGCACATTGCTGGTGTGCACAGTCCAGGATAGGTCCTGACCTGGGGTAACTTACAGTAACTGTACTGAAATCAGTGGAATGATTTTCAGTTTTAGCTAGATGGAATTCTATTGCATGAAGATCTGGCCCCAGTCCTTCAATGCTTAGGCATAGACTGATTTCCTCATTGCAGCTCCATTGTGAGGCATAAAACCAATTAATGGCATGTATGGGCTCTGCCTATTAATAGTGTTACACAAATGAGGAAAGAACAGAGACGTAGCAATACCAGTATTACTATTACTTAGGATGCTGTGCAGTAGTATTGAATGTAAAGGCATAGCCTAATTTGAACTCACCACACTGATGAGCTGTGCCAGGGAAACCTGCAGTTCTATGGATACCAGCTGGGAGGAGTTGACAGCCGGTCGAATTAACTTGTTGTATCTGTCTGGGCTCAGTAGGTGGTTCATTAGTTTTTCTTCAGCATCTGCTGCCATGTTTCCTGTAAAGCATCACAAAACAGGATTATGAAAGGAAGACTAAAGTAACATGATGTAGGGGTCACAGAATATCTGTGCACCAGATCATCTTTGAGAAATAATGACAGCTTTTGATTTTCTAAAGACTGTAGGTTTGTGTGAACAGGAGGATATGGTGCTTGCACTGATATCTGTTCTGCTGAAGTTGACTGTCCTTCACAGAGCACACATCAAAGCAGATCAATCAGAACCCTTTTGGGGTTTTTTGCAATAAAATGTGAAGCTCAAATTGGTAGATACTCAGAAACTTGGAGCAAACCACCCTCTTAATAGCAGGGGAAGCATTATTCTATGATCCAAAGGGAGGAGTCCAGCTGGACTTCTCTCTTTATTGCTGTAGAAGACAGAGTTGCAGAAACATGTACAAATTTAAAGACTCTTATTTATGTAGAGAAAATGAGGGGATAAGCTGTAGGAGTCATAAAGGATATTTTAATGACTGGGGACTCTTCTGGTACCTAGTGATGTTTCTGTTTCAAAATTTGAAAACCCAAGGCAGTATATTAGGCTTATTTTGTGTAGAAGTAAAACCTGATTTATGGACTAGCACAAATACTGTAAATCTTTGATTGCCAAAGCTGGAGTCCAGTGACTACAAAAATACAGTATCTACAGGTGACTATCAAACAAGCCTGAACATTCCCCGTGGAGCAGAACAGCTTCTGGCACAACCCCAGGTCGTTTGTTCTGTTCTCATGTTCTTTGTGTGCTTTTTAAAGTCATCCCAGTGGACTTTTCAAGCCACTGTTGACCACCTGACAATACTGATGCGTGAGGTCCTGATAACCTCCTGCCAACAGAACTGAGTCAGAGACGTTGGGCTGTGGTTTGGCAGTTCTGTGTTGTGATGCTGATGAAATTACAGTGTTAGTGAAAGCAGGTTCCAATTCAATTGATAGAATGACTTTTCCATAGAAAAGGTCACCTAATTCAGCTCAGCTAATTCACCTCTAGATATTGCAGAAATGAGGGCAGTGTCCTTACAGCATACTTGCTTCATTATTTCCCGGAGCAATTCCACACAGTAAAAAACACTAGTCATGCAAGTATTTTAAATTTGTGGTACATTAATTTGTTCTGGGTTTGTTTGTTTTTTTGTTTGTCTTTATGTTGTAGCATATTCATGGAATCTGGGGAAAGGCAGACACCAAAAGGCCAGGATCAAATAAGCAGCCAAAGTTTGTGTGCATGTCTGGAAGGTGCCACGTTTCCTTGTGAACTGGGATGCAAGTTGCTAGGCTGAACAAGTCTCTCTTGAAACAAAACTCTCCTGAATCCAACTCAGGTTAAAAAAATTCCCTTCAGAACAGGCTTTTCAAATACTTTCCAAGGCACTTGGGAACACAAATTTGGATGAATGTATCTGTGTTTGTTGGGTCAGTTTGTTTTTTGATTCACACTTGTTTTTCACCTCCCTGCAAGTAATTATAAAAGCCCTATACCATGTGATATTTTAATATGACATTTGTTCTCAGTGCATGGTGTCTAATCAAAAGCTTATCAAGCTAAAGTTATGCTGAGTCTTGCTAAGCTTCAGATTCTGGGGTGGTTTTTTGTGTATAGCAATCAAAGAAAAGCTAAATTTGATACTGTGAAGGAAAGAGGACCATGTTCTAGGAAAGAATCTTCTTGTAGTTATAAGGATAGGTTAGAAGTCCTGTGGTAGTATAAGAGAGAATCCTTGTTAAAGTTATTTTATTGTGTGGTTTGGTGGAGTTTTATGTTGGATTTGTTTGTAGCAGATACTTTTTTTTAGTAGACATTCCCACTGTTGCTATGTAAGTGACGTAAACACAAGGCTGTAATTCAAAGATAAATAAATTGTTGGCTGGTTTGTCTCATTCAGTGGTCACTGAATACTGTCAGCAAAGATATGAGTTCTTGTTTGAATGAATTGTTAACTATGTTTTCACTGCATTGCTGCCTTTGTGAATATTCCAGCACAGAGAGTATTTGCTAAACAGGGAGTAAGAGGTAGGAATTGTACAATATTTGCAGAAAGCTAATTCTGGATTTGTAATTACTTTTTACTCTGAAAACTGCGTTTAGCCATCACAGTCTTCTGGTCTGCAAATCCAAACATAGTGTGGGGTGTGCACGTCTGATGAGAACAGCTCAGATTTCCAAGGACTGCCTGTTCATAAACTATGAGGATTAATGACAAGCCATGACTTCAGTTATAAAAAATGTTTATTCCACAGTGAATCCCGTTGAGAAATTATTACCTGTTCTTAGTGGTTCCTTCTTTAGGGATAATCCTTTTTAAAATTGCCAGTTCATTCCAGCCTTTGTAGCTTAGTGACCAGAAATAAGGGGGCTGCTCTGTCAGGAGCCTGTATCCCACACCACTAGGTGTCAGCTCTGCACTGTCTTAAAACTTGTTAAAACCACTCTCTCTGTAAATACTGCGGAGGAAATGACTGTTTCTTGTCTAATTTTTATAGTCTACTTTCCATTAACAATCCACATATAAACCAGATGGCACTTAATGAGAACAAAATTACCAGCTATCTAGTTTCATCTTTATGTGCATTGTATGTCAGTAGCCAGGCCTGTGAAACTTCTCTTTTTCCACTCAGGGTTGGAAGAAATAGAAGTGCAGTTTCCCCCACAATTTTTTTTTTTTCCCCTCCAAATAGCAATAATCACCAGAGATGTTGAAGAAGGTAGCCTGATGCTTTTAGACAATTGATTTTAACAATAATGATCAGGCAGTCCTAAATTGGAAGTGGAGTATCTTTGTGTGCTGAAAGCAGTAATAAATAAAGCCCATTGGGGTAGATCTTGAGCTGGGGAAATTAGTTTAGCATCACTGAACACACTACACATCTGCTCTGGGACAAGGAGAGCAATTGCCACGTAACTTGCAGTACGTATTCCTCAGTAAGTTTGTTTTCTCTGTGGGACTATGAACATTAAAAAAAAAAAAAAAAAAAAAAAAAAGGCACCAAGATGCTTCCGATTTCACAGCAGAAGAAACTAAACCACAGATTTCATTCCTCTGCTTGGAGACTTTCCTTTTTACATCATCTAATTTAAATACATAAAATGAAATAAGTAAACATCTTGCGTTGCGCTGTTTGATTTCAGTGTAATGACAAATTTGTTGGAGTGATTTCCACAGGAAAAAAAAAAGGAGCAATGCTGAGATACAGGCAAGTTCACTGTTATCACCGTCTACGTTTCAAAATTTAACATAAGACATATTTCTATTGTTTCTCTGAATTTAGTTATCATAATAAATGTTGAAATAGTATTTGTTCAGAAGTAGTATTGTAGCATGTGAAATCATTTCAGTCCATTACTCTCTCACAAACAAGTGACATAGCAAGTTCCTATCTGTAATTAGTAAAGAGCAAGTAAGAAGCAGCAATGAAACAGTCCCATTATTTTCTCTGAAATTACTTCAGGATCTTGTTACTTCTCAACATGTTCTCAAGCAAAAAGGTTTTCATAACCTCTTAGAAGAACACATGCTGATTTGGAATGCTTATTGATCCAATGGAAGTAGCAGTGAATTTACTGGATTTTAAAGACTTTTAATTTTTACACTGCAATTAATGCAAATAAAAAAGGAAATACTCAGGGGTTTAGAAGTGTATAATTTAAAAATCTGAAGTGGGCCCTCACTCTCCTTTTGTTACAAAGCCGATGTTTTCAAAAGTTGCCTTTCAGAGATGGAAGAAACAAAACAAGTGTGGAATGAATAGGTGATAATGAAAAGTGATCTGATCTTGGTTCAGTTTCAGCTAGTTTCTCTCAGAGCACTTCAGTGGAGCCTCTCCATGGGAAGAAGCTCCCATGCTAAATGCACTATTCCATGCTGCTGTCAGGCTGTTTGTGCTGCCTAAAACATATCCAAGAAATCCTGACAGACTGAGGGAAACGTTCTTGCATAAAAACCATAAATATGTTTTTCGTAGCATATAGTTACATATGACAACTTAATTTAAACTGTTTCCATTCTAATTTTAAAAATCAGGAATTATGAACTTTGCAAAATATAGGAACTTGATAAAATGATGGTTGAGGGATGAGATCTGTCATATTTATGGATCATGTCACAGTTCATTTTTTCACTTCCAGCAGAATATCTGCTTTTCCTATCACAGATGATCCTGGGAGCATCTAAAGGGATATTATCTAGTCATTATCATTGTCATCTCCTACAGTTATGTAATTTTATATCCAACTTCTCTGTCCATATCCATCCTAGTGCATGTGCTGATACCAAACAAGCCCAAAACAACACTAAATAATCAATTTTCTACATCCTCTCAAAGTCAGCAACCTCCCGAGGTGATGGTTACGGAGCTCATGTCACTGTCCTATCTTGTACCCCCAAAAGCTCTCGCTGTTCTGACACTGTACGAGAAAGAAAAGGTCACTTACCGTTCAGACAAAAGGAGCTCACTACAAAGAGAAGGAGGGTGTACATTTTCCTCATGGCAGTAAGATGTGGATTACTGTTCTTCAGCTTAGACAGCTGGTAATAGGCTCTCTTGGCAAAGGGAAGAGATGTAAAAGCAAACCTGAATCTTGGAGGTATGAAATGCCTGGAAAGAGACAGACAGCAGGACCTGACAGAAGCGTTCTGCAAAGTGGAATTTTCATGAGCATAGTGGTCCCTCCCCCTTTGCAGCTGTTTAAAGAGCTTTGTGAAGAGGAAAAGCAAATAAAAAGAGTGAACATAATGTGATAATGTTGAAAAAGAGAAAATGAAATAGGGACACGATGCGCAGGACACAACTGCTTAATTCTCGCTACTAGATCACATTTAAAAGGCTTTCTGATTAATAAGTGCACTGGGTGGGAATAGCTGTGTGAGAAGAGCTGGTAATAAATTTGTGCCATAAAACCTCTTAGTGTCAATAAATTATAGCCCCAGCAGAGGGTTATTTTCTGTGTCGAGAGAGAAAAATTATAACCTATTGCTAATCCTTTTCAATTCCAAGACCCACATGTGTGATCTCTTTAAACTAGAGCTCCAAAAACTTTTTGGGAGCGTCAAGAGAGGAACAGAAAATTAGTTGTCATTAGCATTTGATAGGATTTTTAAAAGAAAGCTAAAGCAATCTGTGGTGAAGTAGCAGTAGGGATAAAGACACTTCAGAGGAGCATTAGAGAAATTTTGTAGAATTCATCTTTTAGAGCTGAAGGGCTTAGCAGACTGTAGAGTGTTGTGTTTTGGGACATGCTATGGGAAGATTTGTGTAGAAGGAGGGGGCAAGAAGATCTTATGTGCACTTTGCAAGCACTGCAGGACACTGACGTCCATGGATAGAAAAAAAAAAAACCCAAGCCAACTTTGATTCCCTGTAACTTCAAAATTTTTTTATACGTACATGTAATCAATTTTGTATAGAGGTGCATTTATTGTATTTATGCTATGCAAATGTCTCAGATGATAGAAAGTTCTGTGGACTATGTAGCAGAATTGATACTTGATGACTTCTGTGTACTCAAAAAAATTTCTCAGGACACTGAGAAATTGCCCTATTGTTAAACATACCAACATTAATGTGCTGGGTTTGCTGCATATCTTAATTACTAAGTTGAGCCTGGTATCAGGGATCAACTGTGCAAGTTCCTCCCTGTTATTTCCAGTCTTTTTTTCTGCTTTCATCACTCCCTTTTCTCTCTTATTCACTATCCATTAGCTAGATTTGGTTTAAACTGGGACTGTTTAGCCTGGAGAAGAGAAGGCTTTGGGAGACCTTCATGTAGTCTTTGGGTACTTAAAGGGGCTTGTAAGAAAGATGAGGACAGATGTTTTAATAGGACAAGGGGTGATGTTTTTAAACTAAAAGAAGCGGATTTAATCTAGCTATAAGGAATAAATTTTTTACAATAGGGATGTTGAGACACTGGAACTGGTTGCCCAGAGAAGCTGTAGATGGTAGAGGCCCCATCCAAGGAAACGGTGAGATTGGATGAAGCTCTGAGCAACTTGGTGTAGTTGAAGATGTCCCTGCTGGGTGCAGGGTGGAGTTGGACTAGATGACCTTTAAAGGGTGGAGTTGGACTAGATGACCTTTAAAGGTCCCTTCCAACTGAAATTATTCTATGATTCTAAATAGTGTGGGACCCAAGGGGGATTGTGGATGGTTTCAGCAAGACAAACAGAACAGTCAAGGTGGGGAAATCTACTTGACTTAAAAAAGATCAGTGCAGTCCTGGCAAATAGACTAACTGCATAAAAATATAACACTATTTCTCTGTTTTTCTCATGTTTAATCAACGGCATGTAAAAAGAGACCTTAGAAAATTGTTCTCTTATGACAGTCAAAAAAGGTAGGAGATGTGTCCCAAGTAAAGTCTTTATCTCAAGCCTTCCACTTTGTGCTTCTCAGGACAGTGTGCTTGTCACGTACCTTGTCAGATGCTCGTACATCAGAGACCTTGCTACACTCCTGAGCCTGCTGGGCAAGGCTGTCTCTCGTAGTGTACAGGGATTTGCTCTCACAGAGCTGCACCTTCAGTTAATAAGAGTGTGTTTGAACAAAGTACCAGTGTGATGGGGAAGAGAGACTGCATCTGTTTCTCAGTTGTTACTTTATGATATCTGACCTAGTTCTCCCCAAAGGCAAATCTTCCATCTGCCAACCCAGCCTCTTCGGCAGTGGTTGTAGAAGGAGCAGATGTGTGGCCCCTGAAGTCTCTGTGCTTGTACCATCTTCTGCTGCTTGGTACTTGAGAGCTGAGTCGCAGTTCAGGGTATAAAAAAACAAGTTGGGATTGCTTCACCAAAGCAGTGGGCCCGCACAGAGCCAAAGGGATACAGACCATGCTTGGGTTATCCTGCTGAAGCTGAGGTGGAAGGGAGGAATTACCACAGCTGGTTTTCATATTCCTTCCTTTGCCATCCACTTGCATTCACGTATTCTCACAGAGCACTCAACGTCTTCCTTCGTCACTCCTGCTCTGCAATTGTTTTCGCCACAGTGATGTTGCAGGATTCCATTTGTTAAGTTGAGGTCCCAAAACGAAATCCTTCTTAGCAGATATTAATATATGTGATCTTGTGGATTTGCATGTTAATGCACTGTGAAAGTGTGGGAATGGCAGGCAGGGAGCCATCCCCTGAACTGGCTGGGGGTGTTCTGGTGCTGAGATGCTTTGTGTGCCGTAGGTGCGTGAGGAACGCAAGATGTTCAAGTGTCCAGGGAAGCAGGCAGTCCCCTTCTGTGAATTTATCATGGTGATTTCCAGCTGCTGTTTGCATTAGGAAAGAACCAGTCAGAAGTGCTGGAGCTTTCAAAGTGGAAACAACCTAGGGTAGAGCTGGCTTCCTTAATGACACAAGTATAGGTACAGGGAGTTTGCTGCAAAAATAACTGCTTCTGGGTGGAAGGGCACAGTTAGTTTCCAGCAGTTGTGATCCTGAAATGAAGTTTCAGAAAACTTAGAACTGACTTGATGTTGCACTAACAGAACAGCTGTCACTTTCTGGTTGAAAATTGCTGCAGGAAATGTTAACTAGTGGCCTTTTTTTTTTTTTTTTTTTTTTTTTTTGCCTAGCCCCTTATAAGTGTGAAGTTAATGATATCTGCCAAAGTCCTGGCTCATGTCATCAGCACCAAGGCTCACGTTGCTTTCTGTTCGCTTGAAAAACTGAACTTTTTACAGGTAACTTCTGCAAATACCCAGAGGGCTCTGCTGGTAAAATCCTGGTTTTCCCTGCTCACCACTACTAGATGAGTTCATTGGAACAGCTGTACTGGAGCTAACGCTTTGCATTCCTGGAATTTTTTTCTTTACAAGTGCACTTACAGTCCTATTAGAGAAGTGGGATGCCTCAGTCATTCTGGTGTTAATGTTTTGGGGTTAAATCGTACTGCTGCGGCTTCATTTCACAGTGCTGTAGTGCAGCCCGATTTAAAATCTGCAGGGCAACCCAAACTGTGGCACTGTAGTTCCAGTAACTGTCAGCTGGATGAGCTTAGCTAAGTCCCCACAACTGTTCGTAGAAATTAGTGGGAAGGGCAAGGGTATGTGGAACATTTAGGCCACTGTAATCCAAAGCTTTGGAATTTAGTAAGCTTTTTTTGGATTAGTAGATGCTTTATACTGGAGAACTAATTTTCATCCAGAGGCTTACTCTACAGTGATGGACTGTGTCTATGTGGGTAATCGTGTCATAAAGTCTGTTTCCTACAGCATTTCTGTAAATGCATTTGCCTTCCCAGATGGGTTCTAACCAATTTGTACAGGTATTTCTAATAAGCTATCTTCAGGCAAGGCAAAACACCATTAAGCTTTTGCAAAGGGCCATGCAAAACAGCTGTGGATGATAACAAATTATCAGAAAAATAACACTCCTTTAGGGTTTCAGAAGATGATCCTATATGTTATCCCATCAGAATCTGCTCCAAATCCCCAAAATGTTCCAGAGAATTGCCACTCATAGGACGATGTTAATAACAGGAATGACTCTGTAGCAATGGATGCAACTCCAGCTTTCATGGTTAAAATACTAATTATTATGGAAAAATGAAAAGCCACCTTTCTGCTCTGGAATACGCCTGATGGCAGACAAAGTCACTCCTGGAGGAACAGTGCTTTCCTTTTCTGGTTAATTTTGGAAGCTGTCACCATGTGCTTTGTGAGCTCCAGGTGTATTGTGCTTGTAGAGTATTTAGTCAATAATATTAAAGCCTCTAACACTCACTGGTTACCTTTAACATCTTTAGCCTTCGAAGTGCACAAGTGTAACAAGTCCAGAGAGCTCTCCAAAGCACTGCAGAAGCATCAGCTGGAGGTGGTTATGCTATTTTGGAGCTGATAGTCTTATTTTTATTAGTCTTCTTTTGCTTCCTCTTACTTGCTCTGAGATTTAGTGCACGAAAACTTGTTGAGTGCCCAGTATATGACTGGCAAACTGTAATGCATTCTGAGAAAATATTGGAAGCTGTAGCCTTTCTTGCAGTGCCTGTATTTTGTATGAAGTTAATAAAAAGGAGCTAAATATGTGCACATCCTTGGCAATATCTGTCTTCTATATGCAGCATAAGCATTTTTGTGTGCTCTTACTTTCTGAAGTAAAACCTCTAAATGTAGAGTAGGAAACAATTTCTTAAGTTTATCTATCTTGCTACATTATTCTAACTAAGAAACTGTGCTTGTTTACCTGCCAAATCAGTGTAATTGCTGTGCAATTTCCAGCTTTGGTGTAACAACAGAGTGTATTACATCCCTTGGTAAAAGTCCATTTGTAAGTTTTTAGTATTCACAGTGTTTTCTAGAATTTCCCCTCTTAATCCTCATCACTTTCTTTATTATCAAACAAAGCCTAGTAAGAATTTATTATAAAGATTTATTTCCAGCTTTTTCAATATTTACACATTTCTACTGAAATATGTGAAAAACCCTCTAGCAAAAACCTACGGCAAAAAAAATATTTACCATAGGTGTCAAAAATTATAATGCATATACCATTGCTGTGAAATATAACGTCATTATTTCAAGCATAAAGAGTAAGCAGCCTGTGCTAAGGCAAATGCACAGTCAGCTATGCAGATTGAAATTTTAGTACCATCTACTGCTGTGTTTTCTGCAGTAATTGGTAAGCTTTTGAGAAAAGCTCTACTGTCTACCAAAAGTGGACACTGAATAAATCAAACATGATATTGTCAAGCTGTTGTGGAATTTAATGTCGCAGAGCCAGACCTGCAGGTTTGCTTGGACTGTAGAGTGATACGGGTTTTATCCATGAGCTTGGCAAATTTTGTACTGGCCAGACTTTTCTTAGAAGGATCACTTTTTTGGCAGTAAAATGATTTTCCTTCTCAAGATGCCTCTCCATACTGCACGATGTCAGTAGGAATAGATAAGTACATAGGCAGTCATCTGGAAAAGCCAGCAGTGCTGTGGTGCAGAACACATTCACTGCAAAATCGTGAAGAGTTTTACTTGAATTCTAACCATTGCTCTTCAGTGAAACAGACCAGCCCACTGCTACCTCCCTCCTTGCTTTCTTGTTGGGCCCATGCCAGGATAGTAATAGCTCTGGTCTTTTAGGATGAGACATTGGCATTTGTGGATTAATTGCCTGTTACTGAGATCACTGTGTGCCAGGAAAGAAGTAAACTCTCAACCGTTTGTGGCACATCCCTTCAAATGGAGAAGGAAGAGAAGAGTGAAGGACAACTGTACTGTTTGAGCTTTTTATTTAGAACTGCTGCATTTCAAAAGGAGAAAACTGAAAAAGTGCACTAAAAAAATACAGCTTTGGGATACAAGACTGAGAGCCAAAAGACATGGGCTTTGTTCTCAGCTCTACCACGTGCCTCTGGGGCTGTGTTTAAATAAGTACCACCCTTGCTCAGTGCTTCATTTTCCCCGGGTGTAGCACAAAGATAAGGATTTTCAAAGAATTAACTAATGTTTGTAAAGGGCCTGGATGGCAAGGAATGGAAAAGAATCATGAAAACACAGGGAAGCTGTGTAGTATTTTAGTTTTCACACTTCTGCTACCAAAGAGGCTTTTGCTTTCCTTAACAAGCAAATGAAATGGATAGTGGGCTTGTCTGCCATGGAGTTAATTTGGTCTCTCTAAACTGATTAATTGAACATGTTAAATGTAAAGAAATGTGTCTAGGACAGATTAGCAGGGCATGTGGCTCTGTGAATATGGGAGGACACTATACATAAAATTTTCAATACGACTTTCCTCAAGGTCACTTAAAAGTGTTTGGGTAAAAGTCAGATTGTTCCTGCTGCACTGCAGAGAAGGACGGAACTGAAAACACAGGTGGAAAACGTCTCACAGGTGGAGAGGCAGATACAGCCTTAATTTTTGCCTAGAGAGAAGCTCCAAAATTAATTCTTTAAATTTAGGGCCTTTGTATCTTCTCAGCTTGGGAAGCAGCAGGCACTGGGAGAATTGGAACTCGTAAGTCTAATACCAGAGCAGATAGGTGGGAGATGGAACTCCGTGTTGGATGAAGGAAGTAATGGTGCCAGAGCTGAAGTGGAAGTCTAAGCAGGATCTTTTTTAGTTCTGTCCACAGGCAGGGACAGGACAGGAGCAGGGAGTGCTGCCAGTCACACAGATGGCGAGTACAGACTTGGCTACAAGGAAGGCGGCCCTGGCAAGGAAGGCTTTCATACCAAAGCCCTGGTCACCAAATGATCTACAGCCAATCTCGTGGATCTGCTGCTACTGAACCTGGACTCCCCACTCGTGCTCTTCATTTTGAGAGGACACTGATTCCTCTCCATGTGACCAGCTGGACCCCAGGCTGTGTGTGAAAGCAGCAGCTGTGCCTGTTCCTAACAATTCTTGGAGACTCCTTGCTGTCGCCTGGCCATGCTGACAAAAGTGGTGACTTGTAGGAGCAGGAACAGCAGATGGCAACCAAGAGCTTGGCTGCTGGTGTGCACAGGGGAGTAGTGGAAGCATAATAAAGGAATATTATGCAGGATAATTAAGCAATTTCCAGGTCTTAGATTTGAAAATTCAGTATTTCTATCTCAAGTAAGAAAAAAATTTATAGAGTCTGTGGTTTTGAAAGACAGTTGTCTTTCAAATGCTAGAGCCTCCCTTGGAATGGAGAATGTAAACCCCCCTTCCCTCCAAATTATTATAATTTTGCAAATAGGGGCTTTCAGGCAGAGATACGGGAACAGGTAACAGTAAACCCTGACAGAGTCAGGGATATGACCTGGCACCCTGTTGATCAGGGTGTTGGAAGCAGTCTAAATAAGTCCTCCTGGAGTAACAGATGTGGTTCTGTGGAGTAGAGATGGTCCTTTAGAAGGTCCAGTGGTGATGAGATGGGTCCAGTCTTCCTCCAGGAATCCAATGGAAAAACCCAGATGCCTTGTGTCCTTCAGTCCCAGTTTTTATCTAGCTGGGAACAGCTGGCTCCTCCCCCACTGGGTGGAGCATCTCACAATGGGATGATGGAATGTGTCATGTCATTGGTGGCCCCTAATGGCCCATTATCAGAAGATGTCCCCTGGAGGGTGGAGGGGTGGTGACAGAGATAAGGAACACTGCCCCATCTGGTTTTAATGGCTGGGCCATTGTCAGAAGGCATCTGCCCCCTCTCCACTGAAAGGGTGAGAGAAGGATAAAACATCTCCCAAAAACCAGCTTTCAACAGATGAAATAGAATACACATTTTTAGGTTACATAATCCAGTACAGAGTCATATGTTTGACAGCCTGTTGGGATTTTTTGTGGTTATCTCACTTGATCTAGTAAAAGATCCTACTACTGTCTGCAAACTTTGCCATGTATAGAACTTGTGAACAGTCATGTAACCACTAGCATTTCCTCTGCCTTTCCTTCAACTTTGATATACTAAGAAAAATTAAAAGAATAGGAAGCCATTTAGAAAAACACTCAAATTGCATATTCATTATTTTTTCCAAGCTGAAAATAGAGCTCCTTAGTTTGCTAGATAATAACTCAATCTCTCAGTATTACACATCAATATATATTTAACAGAGAGACATGAGTATCTAAAGACAGCACTTCTGTTCTATGGGTGTTTTGGTAATTTGGAGCAAGAATCCAGGCTTGAATTAAGCTTTTTAAGTATGTGAAGCTTTTGAAGCTCCATCAGTGTCCCAAATTAAAGTTTTTTTTCTTTAGCCATACCCATCATACCACGGCAGAATTTGTTATTTCCAAGTCAAAGGAAGCAGCTCCTTCTGTCTCTTCACATTCGGCTTTTTAAAGTTTCTTTAATGCCTCTGGTTCTATCATCTGCGCTATGTGAAAAGAAGTAATTTGTGCTGACATCATCTAACTGCCCTGAAGAAAAAATATGTTTCATATCACTGAGGAAAAGGAGAAATTTATCCATAATTTAGGGCAATAATGGGATTTAATTCACAGTCTCATAGCATCTCACATACTGACAGATTCTATCATTAGTGACGTCTTGGGATTCTGTTGTGTCAATTTAATAATTTATGACTGAAAGGAAATCATTATGAGTGCCTCAGTTTTGTAACCACTTCTGGGCTTTACTATCCTTTGTGGCAATTGTGCTTATGAGAACCCAGGAGACATTCATTTTTCCAAGGAAGGAAACCCACACAAATTATTGATATTTCAGGGGGTTGGTGGAAGTGAGGTACTGATGCTGAATGAAAAGCTGGGTCTTCCTCCCAAACAGTAAACTCCTGTGACAGCCCAGATTGATGGATGGACATTTGTTGGTTATTTGTAGCTCTTAACCTTCCAGGGCTGAGCTGATGGGCCTTGCCTTCAGCACACCAAGCTGGTGCCAAGTGGGCAGCTGCAGTGCCCAAGGCGAGCACACCTCCTCTCTATTTCCAGCCTGTGCTGTCCCTGAGCCACACAGAGCTCACTGGGGCAGCTCTACCCAGCAGCATCTGTGACCTTATCTTTACCTTCCATGTGCACCTCATTGCCTCTGTGGTTTTTCTCAGTGGCTAGAAACCATGTTATATGATATACAAGGCAATATATTGCCTCTCGTTTAAGAAACTATGTTTCTGTTTGAAGAGATGAGGAATCTGATTGGATAGTAAAACATTTGATTCAGCAGGTAATAGATGTGACTCACTGGGTCATTCATTTGTTTCCTAATAGTCATATAAAGTGATTATAAAGTGATAAACAAAGCATATGACTTACTACATGTTCTGGGGGTTTTTTGTTTGTTTGTTTGTTTGTTTGTTTAATCCTGTATAATTAACTTATGTATGTCTGTCTGGAGGTTGTTAAACCAGATAGCATTAACATAAACACACTCCCTTGGAGAGAAGCCAGACAATAATATAAGCACGCTCCCCTGGAAAAAAGAGCAGTCAAGCCAAAGAGTGTATAAACACAACCCCCCCAGGAAGAAACCTTGGCAGACAGCTCTCTCTGCTATGGTGAGGAAATGCGTTACCCCCAAGAGGCTTTGCAAGAGCTCTGTAAATCTTTTGTACCCCATTGGCCCTTTCTCTTTGCTTCCCCCCTAATCCCTCTGTTGATTGGTCCTCCCCTTGATCCCTCAGCTGATTGGCTCTGCCCTGAATCCCTCAGCTGATTGGCTCAGATGTTTTACCCCGCCCCCTGCTTTCCCTATATAACCCCGTTTTCGCTGACTCTTCAGTACTTCATCACTGGACTCTGAGGAAGAAGGTGCTGAATAAAGACTCCTGTAGAACTCCATACGAAGGCTCCATCTCTTTCTTCAGCATCACCTCGAAGGGCTGAAGAGCTTGAAATCACTCAGCATTGCCCTGAAGAGCTGATTTCACTGAAGAGCTTGAAATCACTCAGCAGGCAGCAGATGCGCCTGTGCTTCTGGGCCGTCCTTCTAAGGATGCTTCTCCAGGAAGGTCATAGCGCTTTGACCGCCGCCTGCCGCATCATGTCTGTGCGATTCCTCTCTAGCGGTCCATAAAATCTGTCAAATTGGGTTTGTGACATGTCTGTCCCTGTGTGTGGTCAAAAACAATAGTGGCCCTGTTGTCACATAAAACTCAACAGCAGTCGCTCTGGAAGTGGCTATGAGCTAAATATAAACATGGGATACATTTGCTTGTCAGTAAAGGTGGTGTATTTTTAGAATTCAACTGGAACCTTACAGTTTTTAATATGTTACTGAGAGGCTTCAGAGACAACTCTCTTCCATAGCCAAAAACCTATTTTGAGTTCTACCCAGTGCAATCTGTGTTCCATCTGCTCCTTATTTATGGCAGTCTGAAGCATGCCAGCCTGCAAGGGGACAAAAGCCACCCTGTTTTGACTAGGCCAGAACCATGTCTGTTATATTTTTTTTACAGTCCCATTTGAGGCAGTAGAGTAATTGATTTAGTGGGACTGGCAGATCAGACAGATCAGGTCAGATCAACACTGAACCAATTTTGTGAGGATTTTTCTTGCTGAAAATGTTTTAATAAATGTTTTGTATTCCCATCATTCCAATCAAAATGCTCTAATTTTGAATAAGTTGTAAATATTGCACGCACTGAACTGGAGATACCCAGAGGTGAAATGCTTCTGATTGCCACTGATTTCCTCTCCCAGAGTTTTAAAAATACTCACATTCCTCTTTTAAAAATTCTTTTCATTTAGATGGCTGTTTTCCACTGGGAGTAGGAAGATGCTTGGTTTGAAGCATGTGCACTCGTTTGAAATTCTGAGCCAGGCTGAGTATCTCTGCCTGCCCCTACCTTGTGTCTGACAGATGTGTCCTGACTTCTTATGATTTACATGACTCTTTTCTCCTTAGATATCATTTTATTGAGGTTTCAGTTAGTTCTAAGAGCAATTAACTGTTGTAACAGCTGTCAGTCAAGAGTTACTTTTCACCCGAAGACAGCTGCTGAATGTGAGCACCTGAGAGAAAGGTGAATCCTTTGTCATTGGTGCTGTGAGGTTTGTCCAAAGCCTCCCAGCCCTCCCAGTGACCTGGGATCCTTTATCCCTGCACTTTGAGAAAACGATGTCCCTGAGGCTGCTGGCATTGAGACACAGAGGTAAAGCAGTCTTAGAATGTGACATGAAAGGAGTTGGAAATCAAGGTGTTGAAAACCAGCTTCTTCAGGATGCAGTTACTCTATCTGAGAAAGGGGGACAAGCTGCTCAGAGCTTATAATGCTTGATTTCTTTTTAAAGGCCAAATGTGTTGGGACAAAGAATTTTAAATTGCTGGTTTTTAAAAATTTATCATCATCCCCTAGTATATGGAAATGGCTATTAAAGAGGCCACAGGCCTTTCATAGTGTCTTTAGCAACATCAAGGGAAGCTAACTTTGATAAAGTGTATCATTCCAAGATTCAAAAACTTCTCTTTTAGATAAATCCCTTGGGTTTTGCCTAATTCTCACAAGAAAAAGCTCTCTTTTAACCTGCAAAATTTATGATCCACTTATAATCAAACTGTCTTGTGTTTCTCTGAGCCTAGTGGTTCTTTCTGGCTTTGGGCTACCAGCACTGGGATCAGGGAGGCTGCGGTGATTGGCACGGGAGAGCAGAAATGTGTGGATTATGAAGATTCAAATATCTGTGCTGGGAATGAAATTGGATTTTCAAGCGAACAGAATTTCCCCACTGCTCTCAAAGCAGATCTGTAGGGGTTTGTTAGCTGGAGCTGAGGGAAGAGAGAGGAAGGAGCTGTTCATTAGTGCACAAGGCTTTCAAGAGGTGGCTTTGGGAAACTCATGTTGTATGGAACAGCTCTCTGCTGACAGAGGAATCGGAGGAACTGTTCCAGACTTTCTGTGACCAGCTGGATCTCTTGGTAGAACAGTTTCAGAGAAGGGTGGTCATGAGGGAGCACTGAATATTTGCATGTATTAGCATTTTCCCCCACCCCTTGCATTCCTCTTTGACTGAAGTCAGCTGCTGAGTGGTGGGCAAGAGGAAATATCACATCCCCCAGCTTTCCCAAGTTCTGCCTCTGCCAGCTTGTATTCAAAGGACTCTCCTGCCTCATGTTTTACTTCCCACTACCCATCCCATGTCTGTGTGGGTTCCCTTCCCAGGGACACCTCCAAAGCTGCAGCAATAGAATTGATTTCTATTTCTCTACTGAGCACACACACTGTTAGTGTGAAGTGCTGCTTCCTTTAAACCAAGAGCCATGTTGTTAATATTCCAGCTCTACTCTCCAAAGCACAGCTATACTGGAAATGTCAGTGGAGCCTATCTGTCCTGGCCCTTGTATTGTGTTTGAGCAGAGGGTAGCACGGATGTGAGCCTGCAGGAAACTGCAGATCCCACGGGTCTTTTTCTTCCTTATGCTTTGCCAAGCAATTATTGAGGTTTATGTTGGCTCCAGTGCTTTTCAAAAAAATTATCTTCAGGGTGTTTCATATTACCTTATTGTGTACACTTGGAAAATACTTCAATTAAAGCAGATTAGTGTTTTATTAATATTATTTGTACAGGCTGTTTTCAGGCAGCTGCAATAGGAAGAGACGGAATCTCACAGAAGGTGGTACAGAGGATAAATGACTCCCAGCTGGAAAGACTGTGCCTGATACTTCACTTTATATTGCAGTCTTCACAAAAGATAGTTCTGAACTAACTAGGAACCACACTCCAAAACTAAAGTGCTGGAAAGGATGCAGTGCTTTTAAAACCACTTGAAGGGCTGTACCACTTGCTCGTGGCTACGCTGCCATCAGGAGCGCTTTGAGAAATAGGGATCTAAACCAGAAGTACAGAGGATTTGGAGCTTGTGCTTAGAGCCCTGCAATGCTGCAAGTCAGGCAGGTGTCTGAGGAGACAGGTTCCACAGAACTGCACGCAGCCAGCTTGTCAAGGCAAGGAGGACGCTTGTGTAGGTGAGAGCTGGAAGCACTGACTGAATACCAGAATGCCTGGGGGGGATGTCTGTGTGTATCCATGGGAAAATCCTTTGTCCACTGTCTGTCAACTCTTCAAAGTATCTGAAGACCCTGCTTTGCCTGAGGTCATGCAAAGAATTAAGGCTCTCGGTCCCCATGATAGGTAGTGGGATTTTATATAGGGTAAGCTAAGTATTTTATTTGGGGTTAGCACCCAACTACATACAATGCTATGTTGTGCCGTAATTTAAGCAGCTTCTACTGCCTAAAAACACCAAGAAACCCCAGAAACTCTGACACCCAGCCTTATTCTCTTCAGTTGCTTGGGTCATTCAAGAATTGTTTGCAGTCATGAGTAGGTCAGACCCAGGAATTTCGGAACTGGCAGAAAATGGAGTCTGGTTTGCAAGGCTCTTTCTAGTACAGGTCCCCTGATTAATCAAGATGAGAGTATTGGGATTTCTCTCTGCTGGTGGTTGCCTGTCTGCAGAGGTACTGAAGTGGTTCAAAGCCTTTCCCTTCTGCTGAGCACAGCTTCAGTCAGCTGTGAAGTTCCAAAGTGAGTGGGGCCTATTGGGCAGGATTGTGACATGAATAAGAACTCTTACCACGAAACAAGGCTTTGAATATAAAGCATAAGATCACTACCTACAGAAGTTAAGGAGATAGGCGTTTCCTTGTTGTATTTGCTTTTACTCATAGGGGCTTTTTTTTTCATACTAGGATGGTATTTACATTTACATTTCTTTTCCCAACCTCTCTGATTTTGCTCCTTTAAACCTCTCACAATTTGTTAATCCCAATGTCTTGGTGAATTAACTACCCACAAGACCCCTTTTACTGTTGAGTTTCTAGAGACATATTTTCCTTCTCTAACTTGATTCTTTGCACCCTCTTACTACTTCCTTGCCTTTACCCACCTCCTTCTCTTTTGCTTAACACATCAGCTGGTTCATCTTCCGATTTTATCACAGCACTGGGGGACCAGTGGGTTGGCAAATGCATGCAACCACTTCACTGATGGTTCTTGCTATGTTTGCCAGTACCCAGCTGGAGAACTAAATGCTGGTAAGCCAGATTCAGTCTAATTTCATTGAACTTCACATTAGTGTAAGATCCAAACCACCCACTGCTTTCTGTGCATCCTCTGTTTCCTTTCTGTTACGACTCTGAGAGCAACACTCGAGCTGGTTTTGTGCACACTGGGTAGACAAGAGGCGTAGGGGAGCTAAGGGCGATCATCTGTCATGTTCTGCTGGCACAGAATTACAGAGAAATGCTCTATGGGAGCTTTTCACTTTTATTACTAATCTGTAGATTTACAAGTGCTCTTGTAAAGGAGGAAGGAGGCTGGGTTCAGAAAGCAGCAGGTGCAGCAACTGGTAGCTTTCCACATGAGGAAGGCTGAATTTTACTTTTGCTTTACTATCAGTGATTTCTTCCCCCTCTGAGATCAGTTATGCCATTTCTGCAGACCCAGATCCTAACCTGTGTACAATCAGCATCACCCTAATCAGGCGGGATGAAAAATGTGTCCTCTAAGTCTGGCAATAAGATATTAGAATTCCTGGTTACTGGCTCAGTATTTATTGCTAGCAATATTAGTTTAAATAATTTAAAAAGGAGAAGTCATGTGTTTTATTTTTACTTCTCTCACCACTTAGAGAACCATTTGGGTCCATCACTAGGTTCCTGCAGGGGGAATTTTCTGGTGACTGCAGCATAGCTGATTACTTTTGTCAGGCAAAAAATAAATAGCCCAGCTCCTGAGCTGCTGAGCCCAGGCCAGCTGTGTATTCTTCTAGAGAGACTGCTGTTCCTGTGTAGCTCCCAGGGGACACAGTATTGAGCTGACTCCTTGGGTTATGTGCTTCTGGGGGAGGCATATAATGAGCTTCACCTGTTTGGCTCATAAAGTGTGGCACATTAATTTGGGGATTTTTTTTTAATCTTACATCAGTTAAAAAATCAAAGTAATCTACCATTTTAAAGGATGATTAACTGGCTAGGTTTTATTTCTGCTAATTTACTTAATAAATCATCTAATGAGCAGGAAGGAACCAAAATGTGAGACAGTTCTTAATTATTTTTTTCTGTATCCGGGAATTTTGTCTCAGAAGCATAAAAATTCTTTATAACTGAATGCAACAGAGAATAGAGTTGCTTCAGGTGGTTCCTTGGTCTTTCATTAAAAGCATTTGGAGTAAGCCTGGGCCTTGCTGAAATCACTGGAGCAGGCAACCAGCAACCAGGGAGGAGAGCCATGGAAAGAAATCTTGCTTTTGCCTAAGATCTAGGTTCTTGTGTGATGTTTCCTATGGTTCTCATTACTTTTCTTTCTGCATGGACAGTTCAGCAGGTGGATTGGCTCTGTGGCACAAGCAGAGCAGACTCTGCACACAGTCTGGTTTGTCTAGGTTGGATGCATTCCTTATTCTTCCCCACAATTTCTGTGTGCTTAAAGCTAAGTCCTCTAGCTTCTCTCTGCTTCCTCACTGGGATATTGAGAGGATGACTTACAAAGCTGGAGGCTGTGAAATCCTACGTTAACAGGGATCAAATACATGCATTATATAATGTCTTAATGTGAATTTTACCCCTTCAGCTTGACTCATGTGCCAGTCGAGCTGCACTTTTTCCAGGATATTCAGTTGCTTTAGCATTGTTTCTAAAAATTGCTCCAGTGGTGTCTGCTTTAGGCTAGGTTTATGCAAACAACACTTTCTTAAGACCAAAAAGAGCTATTTGCAGCAGCTTGAATATCGAACCAATGGGGTTAAAACTAAGATGTTCTGTATTTGAGGAGAATAGAAAGTTCCGACTCCCATTCCCACTGGATTTATTGACAGAAGGTTTTGCCATCCTTTCTTGAATCTGTTCTGTCAGATTCAACTGAATTTAACAGAAAAATGCAATTTAACAGAAAAATACACAAATACAAGCAAAGGAATGGAACAAAAAGTCTGAGTTCTGGTCAGTGTATCTTTCAGTTATATTTTGGGATGCCTGCTTTGTTAAAGGCCAATTATTTTGCTCTATGAGATTGAGCTAAACTGACAGAAATAAGAGTAAATTAATTCTAGTAAGGCAAAAATACCCAGTAAGTTAGAGCATACAGAGCATGAAAAGTGCATCTATGCATAGAAGCTCCTGAGCCTGAATCTTCGTGCAGTCAGCCTCTTAGTAGGTCAAGTAGCACCTTACTCAGGGCCATGATAATCAACTGGCCTCTACAGAAATTCAAAATGACATTCAGTGTATGTCCCCTTCAGACATTTATGAGTTCATTAACAGCCTAATAAGGCAGTAGAGCTCACACTGAACATCATGACCTCTGAGTAATACCTAGATGCAAACATCTTGGCAAATAGTTACTGATATCACACTTAGGAAAAGAGGACATTTTAGATTCCACTCCTTTCTTCTGTGCTTGAAAGGCTTATGTAGGTGGGTACCGCACGGACTTCTGCTGAGACCTCCTCAGTCTGAGCAGGAGCATTCAGTGCCTAAAGTCCCAGGCTGCCTCCTTTGGAGGTAGAGCTTCATAGCAAGTCTGGACAAGACCACAATTTTGTTTATTTTAGTCTCTGAAATGACGTTTGAAGCCTCCTTTGTTGGGTTTGTCATCACACAGTGTCTTTATTTTAGGGTCTGAAAGAGGTGTATAATAAAAGGAATACTTGGGTTTTTTACCAGCCAGTGAGGTTATTCTTGGGGAGTGTAGAGAAACACATGATCCTTTTGTGTACATAGGAGAGTGAGGTGGCTGGGGAAGTCACCTTGGTTTTACTTAGGCAGTTCTTGGCAAGGGCTAGGTTGAATGAATTTTGAATTATAGCTGAAAATTAGTCCAGCTAAACTTCTAGGGAAGGGGTGGTTTGGTTTTTCTTCAGTACTTTCCATGTTCTAACAGGACAAAGTCAGGGAAGCTTTTCTGGGCCTGTACATGCTCCAAGCACAGCTCCTTGTTAGACTCCTCTCTGTTTCTTCTGCACAGCCTTTTAAAGTCATCACCATGCTACACTTGGAGCAGAATTATCTCTGTTATAGTCTCCCTGAGGTCAGTGAAAAGATGAGACTGAATTTCTAGAAATGGATTTTCTGTCCAATCTGCCTGTATTCGTTTCTTCCTCTTGCCTTTGTCCGTGGGCTCACATAAAACCAGCATGGTTAAGTGGGGACACTGGATTTGTGCAGCAGATGCCATGGAAGGCACTTAATGCTGGATAGATTGTTTTCTCTAACCAGTGTGCACATTACGTACTAGGCTAAATCCTTTTGGATTAGATATGAGAGAGGGAAAGAGACTGTTTCTAGAGGGAATTTTCCTTCTATGCTCCTGATTTTTGTGTATTTACAATTTTGCTCTGAAATGGAATCAGTGTATTTGGCATACTTAATCTTTTCAATCTATTCCAATTATTAAGATTTGAAGTAGCATGGCAAAAAAGTGCTGATTCCTTCAGGATGACACTGAGCACTCAGCCCAGCAGTTTGTCAGAGCTCAGTTTGCCAGCACGCTAAGTGTTATTTATATATTTCCCAAGTCGTGGCTGGAGAAGAAATACTACAGGCTGGAATCTGCAGACAGACCTCACATGAGCCCTGGCATTCCCATTCACATGTTGTGTGTCCTGTAATTGCAACCATGTCTTCCACACAAATGCTCAGACATTTCCAAAAACAGCCTTCTGGAACACTCATTCAGGGGTTTCTGCCTTCCCCCGTAGGAAAAATCTTTTTCTTTTGAAAGTAGTAAGGACACATCAAAGATCCAAATGTGCATGGGACTTGAGGCCAGTTCTACCTTTGCAAGAAAGGTTTATCCTGAAATGCAGGGTTGGTCTCTGGCTAACAGGGAGTAAGGAATGTCAGCAAGGTGTGTCAGGCAAAGTCTCTTCTATTACCTTTTCCCACATCAGTAAAATACCAGAAGAACTACAACAATTGCTACACACTCTCAATTATTTTTTTTAAACAGAAAGAAATACTGCTAAGTGAGTGATAAGATACAGGGTTGTCAGTTGACTTTGCTGAGAATTTACTTAGCTCTCCTCTCCATTTCTCCTGCTTTTCTAGACAGTTCTGACACGGTTCAATTTGCTGACAGGGACTTCAGCTGAGATCTGATGTGTGCACTGTGCAAGAACCTGCACTAGCTGCAGGATCAGGAATAAGTCTGTCCTTTCAACTTCAGTTCAGCCGAGGCTGGAAGCACTGTAAAAGCAACATATTTGCCTGCAGAGAGGATGGAAGGTCAGGTTTGTATCACGCTTCACCGCTTGCTCTCAGCTGAGACACAGCTCAGACTCTCATTTCACAGCTGCAGGGTGAGTGCAGAAACAACAGCTCCTACAGGAAGGAGCAGAAAAACCATAAAATGTTAGGGCAAAAGCTATTGTGTCCAGAGACATGGATCGAAATCTCCGAGAAAATCATCCATCTCTGGTTTTTACTCCACACACTCAAATAGACACATATGTGCACGTGCACTCACTGGGAGCCCTGATGCATGAACAAAAGGAACGAAAATCAATGTTACCCACATTAGGAAGATAATGATGGGTTATGCCTCTAGTTCTGGGATCAGCTCTCTAGTGTGTAGTGAGCAGATCTGTTTCTAATGCTTCAGAGCAGTAAAAGTTATTAATATTTAAATATATGTGTCTTTTCTGTTCCACTTTTGCTGAGGGTGTGCTGTTTTAGATCGTGCTATCCCAGAGACCAGTAAGAAAATAGACATACTGAGTGTCACGCTGATGTCTTTTTTGTTGTTGCTGGGGTTTTTTGTTGTTTTGGGGGTTTTGTTTGTTTGTTAATTCAGTTTCTTTCAGTGTTTCCTATCCCAGCAAGTGCTGGTAGAACAATGCCATCCTTGTAAAAATTCCAAGATGGAAAACTGACACCAAGAAAAGGAATTTATAACAATTAATGTTGTCTCTCTTTTGCCTGTTTGCCAGAACTCTGCACTGTCTGAGTTGGAAGGTTCATTTCTGCATAGCAAATGCATAATCATGACAAAGGGATTTTGAAAGTGTATCTTCATGGTTTTGGGCTCCTGCCTTGGTCTAATAATAGGTTCTTTTAAGAAGTCACTGCTGATTTCAGAATGTTTGAGACTTGCAGGACATTGAATGAAAAGTCAATGAGTAATGGGAATAGAGAAATCTACTCACTCTACAAATGCATTTAGGTATTAGAACACTGTCCTACTTGAAGACAATGGAAAGTGTTGCAAAAATGAATGGTGTCTGGCCCTGCAGGGGTGTGTGCACCAGGCTGTAGGTAAATCAATGACCCCATTTATAACCAGCACTATGAAATAGTTACCAAAAAGTCCTCTCATTTATGATGTGAACTTTTTTGCTTATAGTGATCTATAGCAATACTCTCATAATGGGGAGGACTGTCTGTACATTATAGATCTTACCACCTTTCATAAATACAGAAACTGATGAAGAAACTCAAGTGGCTCACTCCAAACTCTGAAATGTGCAAATACCGAAAGTGACCTCATTTGTGAAGGACAAGAACTGGCCATTAGGAGTAAGCACTCTAGTTTTGTCTGGGACGAGATGAAGGAGCAGAGAGGAGGTTAGGGAACTGGAAGTTTTTCTCTGTCAGTTCCCAAGGCAGAGCAGGGCACACACAGCAGAAGAGGAATCACTCTGCACAGGAGGAACCTGCTATGGGCTTTCCATGTGTGGAAGCTGTGAGCAGTTGTAGTGTCTCCAGGGGCAGTGGTTGAACACACTACATTTAAAACCTGATCTAAGGACCACGTAAATCACCATAAAGACTGTACTTGCCTTCAGTTGTTTTCTCTTATGCAGGATTAGTGATTTCTCAACAGTACAAATAAACTGAGGTGCTGCATTCCTGGATAATTGCAGGTGCACCTTTGTGTCCATATTGGTCTGCGTCTGAAATCCTCTTCAGCAGTGTTATCTCCTGGTGGGTTGAGGCACTGCCTTGGACTTTCACTGGCCATGTGTGAGTTCCCAGGGGGATGATGTGACTGTTTTGCTGCCTTCTCATGCCACTCAGTCCCGCTACATCCCTGTAGCCACACTGTGACTGTGTTGCAAGGGTGCAGCAGCTGGGAGGGATGCTCAGCAAACACTGCTTACTGCGCTGCTGTGCCCATGCAGGGAAACTGATTTGCTTTATCATGAATTGAATTAGTTGCTCTTTATACAATAACTGATTATTCTCCTCAAATCATCAAGTTTTTTATACTTTGGGTTTGCGGACAACTTCTTAAATGTCAGATTTGCAGATATTGAAAAGCAAAGTCAGGTTTCATTATTTATTAGTTCTTCTGACACCTTTGTGTTGTGACAGCCTGGAAGGTGTTCTCTCTGAACCAGCATTAGTCGCACTTCAGCCCATCTTTGTCCTGCAGACATGTCTGGCAAGCAGAGCATTTGATGGGCTGTCCAGCCGTGGGGCAGTGTTGGGCATTAGATTTGTTTATCTTCTTTACTTATAGAACTTTTCCCTATAAATTGCTAGGATACTTGGTACTTGTAGGTACTTAAGCAGAACAAAGGGGCCAAAGGAGAGGAGTTGTAGCACCAGGTGACACTATTTTTCTGTCTCGGGGATTTTCTTGGTCTGGGGGCAGCAGCTCGCTCTTGCTCTTGGCTTTTTGGAGAGAGGACGGCCAGGCTGCAGCTTGGGGAAAAGAACTCACTCCTATTCTGGAAGTCCAGCTCGGTCCTGTTTCTTCTGGTGTGAGGTGAGCTCCTGCTCCTGGGAGCAGCCACTGAACTGGGATCTGGTTATCCCCTGCCTCACTAAAGAGGGGCTGTTGCCATGTTGGCAGTGGGATCGCTCCACCCTGCTGCTTCTTGGGCACTGCTATGACTCTCCTTCGCTGCTCTGTGGCCTGCACCCCCTGCCTGCTGAGACCTCCCGTGTCTTCAGTCTCAGCTCCAGAGTTTCTGATGCATCCCTTACATCCCTTCAGCCTCAGCTCCGGAGCTTCTGATCCATCCCTTCCATCCCTTCAGCCACAGCTCCAGAGTTTCTGATCCATCCCTTCAGCCACAGCTCTGGAGTTTCTGATCCATCCCTTCCATCCCTTCAGCCTCAGCTCCGGAGTTTCTGATCCATCCCTTCCATCCCTTCAGCCTCAACTCCGGAGTTTCTGATCCATCCCTTCCATCCCTTCAGCCACAGCTCCAGAGTTTCTGATCCATCCCTTCAGCCACAGCTCTGGAGTTTCTGATCCATCCCTTCCATCCCTTCAGCCTCAGCTCCGGAGTTTCTGATCCATCCCTTCCATCCCTTCAGCCACAGCTCCAGAGTTTCTGATCCATCCCTTCAGCCTCAGCTCTGGAGTTTCTGATCCATCCCTTCCATCCCTTCAGCCTCAGCTCCGGAGTTTCTGATCCATCCCTTCCATCCCTTCAGCCACAGCTCTGGAGTTTCTGATCCATCCCTCCCATCCCTTCAGCCACAGCTCCAGAGTTTCTGATCCATCCCTTCCATCCCTTCAGCCTCAGCTCCAGAGTTTCTGATCCATCCTTTCCATCCCTTCAGCCACAGCTCCAGAGTTTCTGATCCATCCCTTCCATCCCTTCAGCCACAGCTCCGGAGTTTCTGATCCATCCCTTCCATCCCTTCAGCCACAGCTCCAGAGTTTCTGATCCATCCCTTCCATCCCTTCAGCCTCAGCTCCAGAGTTTCTGATCCATCCCTTCAGCCTCAGCTCTGGAGTTTCTGATCCATCCCTTCAGCCTCAGCTCCGGAGTTTCTGATCCATCCCTTCCATCCCTTCAGCCACAACTCCAGAGTTCCTGATCCATCCCTTCCATCCCTTCAGCCATAGCTCCAGAGTTTCTGATCCATCCCTTCCATCCCTTCAGCCACAGCTCCGGAGTTTCTCATCCATCCCTTCCATCCCTTCAGCCTCAGCTCTGGAGTTTCTCATCCATCCCTTCCATCCCTTCAGCCTCAGCTCCGGAGTTTCTGATCCATCCCTTCCATCCCTTCAGCCACAGCTCTGGAGTTTCTGATCCATCCCTTCAGCCACAGCTCCAGAGTTTCTGATCCATCCCTTCCATCCCTTCAGCCTCAGCTCTGGAGTTTCTGATCCATCCCTTCAGCCTCAGCTCCGGAGTTTCTGATCCATCCCTTCCATCCCTTCAGCCACAACTCCAGAGTTCCTGATCCATCCCTTCCATCCCTTCAGCCTCAGCTCCGGAGTTTCTGATCCATCCCTTCCATCCCTTCAGCCTCAGCTCCGGAGTTCCTGATCCATCCCTTCCATCCCTTCAGCCACAACTCCAGAGTTTCTGATCCATCCCTTCCATCCCTTCAGCCTCAGCTCCGGAGTTCCTGATCCATCCCTTCCATCCCTTCCCATCCCGGACAAAGCCGCCATCACCACGCGCTCCCCGAGCCCGCCCCACAGCGCCCCCTGCAGCCGCGGGGGGATCATGGCACCTGCCCCGCCCACCGGGAGCCACCAGCGCCCCTGCCGGCTGTGCCCGGAACTGCACCAAAGGGGGAAGTGCCGCGCTCAGGGAAGCTGTTCCTGGGGTCCTGGTTCTGTTTATTGTTAATGCTGTGGTTGTTATTGTTTGTTTGCCTTGTTATACTATACGTACTAGTAAAGAACTGTTATTCCTATCCCCGTATCTTTGCCTGAGAGCACACTTAATTCTCAAAATTATAACAATTTGGAGGGAAGGGGTTTGAATTGTCCATTCCAAGGGAGGCCCTGCCCTCCCTAGCAGACAGACACTTGTCTTTCAAACTAATGCAGGCAGGGCAGGGCTGGGGCACATCCCGGTGAGGGTTTCCTGGGACACTCAGGTGCAGGGGAAGTGCTGGCTCATGCCTTCTGCAAGCAACGGTGATAACTGCTCACTAATTTCTGCCATCACAGCTCAACTGTATGCGAGGGTTGAAAAATAAATAATAAATAGTTATATCTTTTTTGAACATAATCCCGCCAAAAATGTGTGTAGGGAAAGGTGACTGGTAATTAAAACATAGGTGAGAACAATTGTTCTTGAGCAAACAAAGGTCCTGACCCAGATTGCTGATCTCTGCTGACTGCTGCAGTGCGGGTCAGTGATGACTCGCTGCAGCCTCCCAAAAGCGTCTCCCAGAGGAAAGGGTTTGGGCAGATGCACAGCAATCACACACACCACAGATGACTTGCTGATGATGGAGGATGGGAAGGGCCTTTGCACAGAAATCCAGAGCGTTTTTATTGCACACACACTGAAGAGGTCCAGAGGCTAAAAACACCAACAGTTGCCGGGCTCAGGTTTGTATGTGGGTAGAGGGGGTGGAGCTAACAGTAACAACCAATCACTGCGAGCTGTGGGAGCGAGAAGGAGGTACAATGACCAATAGGAAAACACAAGGGTAAGCAGATAGGGGTACAAACCAATGGGATTACAAAGAACTGGGAAACTACTAGAAACCTGACCATATAGGTCATACAGGGGAGAGTAACAGCCAATGGACCAATGGGCGTGTGGCACTGAGGTTGATTGACAACCTACCAGTTAAACAGGGAGTCCATAGGAGAGGTTAAGGTCTAGGGGACCCTAATACACAGAATACTGAGAGAAGGATAAAAGAAACTGATTAGTGATCAAAATGCAGAGATTTCTGCTAAGAAAAGCTCATCTTTTCTGTTTATCTACGTTTTCTTTTTAAGAATTCCAGACATATCTGCCTTTTTGCTGCCTGTGAGTATCGAACACTTTCATAAATCCATTCATGATGACTTATATTTATTTAGGGATGGTGAGTATATATTGAGAAGTATATTTAGTTAGCAGTGTTCTACCCTTGTGTGCATTACAGTGTTTTAAGGATATTGAATTAGAATACTCCTTCAGCATTGTGAGATCTTTCTGTAACTCCTTGCAGTCACATTTAGGTTTAATTATCTGAAATAACTTTCTATCTTTACCAAACCAATCAAGCAAGTTTCTTATTCAAGTCACTGAATTGTGTGACTGTGAGGCAAATTATCTTTCAGACAGGCATTTTGAATGTGTGTATGTTTTGAATACAAATACAGATTTTCGTGCTGCTATTATTCTGCTAATGATGGTATAGCATTGCTAACCTTTTATTTTTCAGATTTAAATGTCTAAATAAAATGGAAAATGCTGAAGTCCAGGCCTTTAGAAGTACAATGAGGCCTGTGGATAATGAGGAGAGTAACCTTCTGTGTCCAGTATCAAACTTCACAGGTGTGCACAGGGACAAGCTACTCAAACTCTCAATTTCTGTTCTTGTGAATTAATGCAGTTCTTGCATTTAGCGATGAATGCACATTTTCCTAGGAAACAGTACTGAAAACACATTTGTTTTAGATATTTAAGGACAGAAATTAAGTTGCAGTATTGCTTTTTACACCCATAACTTTAGATAACTATAATTAATATGTTGAAGTAATCTAAATATTGTAAACCCTACTGATTGTGGCAGCAGGAGGGGTTTTGGTAACACTTGATAATATAGTTGCTCTATAAGTATTTGTATTGGTAAAATTGATTTAAAAAAATCAAACCAGTGCTGGGAGAGCAATCACAAATGAACCTCACAGAGTAAAGTTGAAAATAGTTTTTAATTCTTTATGAATTGTAAAGAACAGAAAAGGCTTGTTTAAATCATAAGGAAAGTGAAGCCTCCTCTCCATAAAGATGCAATAAAATGTGAGTAATAAAGCATTCATAATTCCTATTTCCTCATGGACTATCACTTTGACATGGTTTCAGCAAGTACAGGGGTTGGATGAGAAAGGTAAACTCTTTGGAGGACAATTTTTTTAAAGAGAACTAAAGGCTCTTACAGGAGGAAATAACTGCTATAAAATCAAGAAAACTGGATGGAAGGGTGCCCCTCATGGTTTATAGCCACCCGTAGGTGCTGTGGGATGCTCAGAGTACGTATCCTGGGAGCAGCCATCCGTAAGCCATTTGCTTCACCTGAAGGAATGCATTTCAGACTCGGTACCTTGTCCCCCACGCACGCCCGGGTTTGTTTGATACAAAGCGCTTAACTTTGCCAGGAGTGAATCCTCTGAATATTGAACAGCTCCTGTTGGGAAAAACCTGCTTTGTCCTTCCCTGGGGGGCTGTGTTTGAGGAGCTGTGCCCACTGTGGGGCTGCCCAGAGCTGTGGGGCAGGGCTGGGTCAATGGTACGTGACGTGAGTTTATGCCCTGGGTGAGTTGTCTGAGGCTGAAATTTGCATATATAATAGCTCTGAGCTTCCTTTTTGCATTGTACGTGATGTGACCTGGACAAATCCAGGAGGGATTTCTTTGAGACCATCACATTCTTTTTCACTTGATGTGAGAACAAATCCATTTTCCAGTCTATGAAGTTAATTTCCTAAATCACTGTCTCTGCTTTGTCCTTTTTGATGACTTAATCTGAAAGGCAGTGGCTATATTAAATAAACTCCTGTTAAAGGGGGTTGGAATGTCTCCTTTCTAGCACATCCCCAGGGGAAATTATTTGAGAAAAATTGAGAGAAGATGACTTGGCAGCACTAATTCACCACTAGCTGCCAGTTATATTTGTGTATGGTCAATATCATACACAAAATAATGCAGGATGACTTAATTATCTCCTTCCTGATGCTGGTCTGCTTCCCTTTCTGGTTAGCCCACCTAAGAGCATAAAGCAAGCAGAGGAGAGAGGAAGATACTAGCCAGCTCCTTTTATGGTTTGGGTATTTTTTTTAACATTGAATGTTTTACCTTAAGAAGTTGGACTTGATTTTGCCCCTCAGGTGTGATGCATGCAAACCACAGGCATTGCCTCTCCAGAGGCCTTTTGAGCCACGTGAGACAGGTGTGTTTTTCTTAGCCTGGTTTGTAGATGCTGCTTTTAGCAGTGAACAGTGAACCAAGAGGAACTCATCACTGTTTATCCACAGTACCTCACCTGAACTGCTCCTGCGTGTGCAGGACTGCAAGCAGCTAAGCCTGCTTGACTGGAGGAAGCCACGATTTAGTAGTCAATGTAAATAAGAACAGGATTAAATGATCGCTGTGACATGGCGCTGGCCACAGTTCATTTTCAGGGCTAAACTTCATGTCAGCTCACTCTCAGGACTGACATGCACTTGGCAGTGCATTAAGTTGAAAAGGATAAACCGGTTGTGACCCTTTGCACCGCTCCTCCCTGTGCCAGCGAGCTCAACGGGGCACAAACCAGCACCAGACAGGCTGCAATCTTTAGCCTGAAACACGAGTGAGTCCAAACTGAGTGGGATTTGCCTTGAAGTGCAGGACTGAGGAAGGCAGTGCTTTGGGCGTGGGTTGTGTGCTGGTCTCTGTGGGGAATGTCAGTCCACACAGGCAGGGCAGGCAGCAGGGAAAGAAAATGTCTCAAGGATGGCAGCTTAATGCACTGCCAATTGCATATCATTTTAGAATGCAGGCCAGGGAGTCTCAGTTGGAAAATCAGAGGTTCCTTGCATATGGACTTGCCTTGTGTGTCTTAGCTAAGATTAAAAACGTGTTTCTTCATCTCTGTGGAAGAGTTGAGGGTTTTCATCTGGCTGTAGGTCAAGAACATTTAAGTCAAATCACCCTGGTATGTAGAGCTGTGCTTTATAGAGCTGATCCTCAAAGGATTAAAATGAATGTTTTACTGTTTTTAATTTTGCCTATAAATATGAAAGTGCTATCTCACTCAATTACTGTATTCATACTACAATGACTCTGTTAATTTTCCTTTTTGCCAGATGTGAAAAGAGCAGACCACCTCTCTTTTTTACATGTGTACTAAGAGGCAGTGAGAAATGCACTAATGCTTCTTTTTGCATTACTGGTCTGAATATTGGATGTTTATCCAATAGCTTTTCATGCAACTACTTGTTTATTAATCTGATTCAGGTGCAATTTCTATGCATATACAAACTTAAATAATTTCAGATTATTCAGCAGCTCCCTCATCCTGATAATTTCATCATTTCATGACTAAAGGATTTTATCTTTTACTATTTTTTCTTTATACTGTATCCGTGTTATAAAAAAAAGTCATAGAAATAGTAGAGAAAATAAATTGACACCTAAAAACTTAAAGCTTATTGACTATAGAAAGATGTGTGATATATTTGCAGTGGTGAATTTTTGCAGAAGCAAATGCAAGTTTTCCAGGTATATATGGAAGACATTGGTTATATGACCAAAAATAAAACAAAAAAGTATTTTAATTCAGAAATTGCATGTAAGGTGTTTAGTGTGATCTGCACATGACCAGCTGAAGGAAGATGATGCAGTAAGCAGTAGCCCTTCAGGACGGTTTGAAGGACCAGTGGCAGAACTGGCTCAGGTCTGCAGCATGATTTTGGGCACACTGCCTCCACCCCATCAGCTTTTACCTTCCCTTGGACCTTGGCTATACCTTTTCTATTTAGGATGTAGATGCACTATGAGTCAGATTCCCTTTGATGAAGTGCTTTTGCTGTGCAGTCTTTATCTCTGCTTCTGAAATAATATTTCATTAAATCTGCCTGGATGAGAGGCCTGTCTCAGACTTCTACTTTAGGAGCCATTTGAGACAAGCAGATCCTTTTTTTTTTTTCTTTTTCTTTTTCCAGTGTCCCATTTTTTCCCAATGATTTTTAATTGGAGCTGAATTTTTGATGCAATCAGAGAAATATTTTAATTAGCTTTGCAGTGTTATCTCCTCCTTATGGTGTATTAATGCTGCTGAAGTAACTGCTCTTCAAACAGGTTCCCCAGCCAGAGGCTCTGAACCCTCCTCTGGCCCCTGCTATGAGGAGGAGTATCGAGAAGCCCCTGAGCTTCAGGGGCAGGGAAGTGGTGATTTTTGTTTTTCCCTGGAGAATTTAAGGTTACTGTTACACAATGAGATCCTAAAGAGAGCGTGAAAAAAATGCCATTATCAGCCTTGTGTTGTACTGTTTGGACAGGGCTGTCAGAGGGGAAGGGACTTGCTCGTGAGCAGTGAAAGGAGAAGCAAACAGAGGGTGTTCACTCCATTTTTAAAACTAGGTCAATCCTCATTAGGCAGCATTTTCATACGTCACATAACAGATAAACTCCAGAGTGCAATACATCTTCTCTAAATATAAATGGACTTGTGTTAATTCTGTAGATGTGGGAACCTACATTGGACTGCACTCTTATTTTAGCACTTATGTTTGCCTGGCTCCTGCAAAATGCTGGACATTGACTCGTTGGAGAAGTTTATGACTTACGACTTATCTTCGGTTTACTATCTCAAGCACTGCAATCCTGATTAGGCTTTGCAGCAAATATGTGCAAATTGTGCTATGAGTGTTTCAAATGGCATTTCCATGCTTATAGCTCCTGCCTGCTAATCAACATGCAAAAAGCTTTGGCCAGCTTCACCAGAATGACCTGCTAAGAGCAAACTGTAACATTAAAGCTTTGTTTCACTGGAGCTGCAGGTTTCAAAATGCCTGTTCAGCTTTGGCACGACCCCTTCAGAGCTGGAATTGCACCTGCTCCTGAGATGCAGACTTTTCATCGTGTGCTGGGTTTGTTCATGTAGTTCACTTGAGAGTAAACCCCTGGAGTCATCCTGAGGATGGGATCCTTATGCTTTTAGGCCAGTAGGAATAGAGCTAGCGCTCAATGTGTTTGTCTTCCTGTGTATTTGTTTGTTTGTTTGCTTGCTTTTTGTTTAACAGTGGGTAAAAGTGAGGTCTTGATTACGCTTGGGAGGCTTTGAATCTCATCTGCCAGCCCTTTTGATCACATTTGGTCACTTAATAAAGAGAGGGCATGTCTTTAAAAACAAAATTCCCCCTTACAGGTTCAAATATTTCTTTATTGTCAAAATACCAATTAAAAAAAAAAAACCTCAGAACCCAAATATATAGGCTTGATAAAATTTCTGGTGTCAAAATACCCTGCAGCTCTACATCAACTTCTCACAGACCTGTACAGAAAAGACCACAAATAATTGAGTAGCATATAAATCCAGATTGGCTACTGGCATTAAAATATTAGTCTATAATTTATAACATTCATTGTGCGGTCAGTCCACAGTAATTTATAATGCTGTGATTTGTTCCAGCTTTCCCTCTGAGGCCATGCTTGAGAAGAAACTATGTTTCTTACTGAAATATTTGATGTTTTTATATTTACCAAGGCACCATGTCTTAAAACAGCCACCTGAAAATAAGAAATTAAGTAGGGAAATACAGAAGGAAGTAGGGAAATACAGAAGGAGAAATGAATCCTCTCTCGATAGCCCCAGGCTGAAAACATCTGAGCTCTCGAAGGAGAGTTCTCTGCACTGCTGGTTGCTGCAGCAGCTCTTGGATGCTCTGGCTGAGCATTGGACACGTCTGTGCTAGGTCTTTACTCACATGTGTGCAAAGTGCTCTTCCCTCAGCCTGACCCTCTGAATACTCAGCCTTCTGCTCACAGTTTGTGATGCTGCCTCAGGGCTTACTTCCCACCAGGTTCTCAGGCACGGGAAGGCAGAAAGAGGCACGAAAGCCCAGGCAGGTCCCTACTGATGAAGTTGCTGCTGCTGTCATTATTGCACTCATTTGTCAAGTGCCAGCAGATTTCTTGATGCTGTGCCAGAGGGAGGTGGATGCTTCCTGTTGTCTTGAGTTTAAAAGCTTAGTGCCACCTCTGTGAGCAGTAAAACCTTTGTTGATGCTTTCAGCTGTTTGTAGTTGCAGTAGCAGCAAAAACCATTGCAGCATCTCATCCTTGCCAAGCAACTGGATACTAATACATTGCAACTGAGGAAAAGACAACTTATAGACAGGATACTGGTGTGCCTTTTTAACTTGGGGCAGATCTGAAAGCATTTTCCTGTGGGATATTTGACATGGTGGATTTGAAACGAGGATTTTTGACATTGCAGGATTTGAGTAGAGGTGAGAGCTGGTGCATGGAGCATGGAAGGAAGTGAATGATAAGAGAACAACTTTGGAAGAAATCTGGAGAGGGAAGTCTGGTGAGAGAAGAGCCTTGTTTTGCAGCAGAAAGAGGGTCATAATTAATATATGACCTCTAGGCAGGCCCATGAAATAAAGGAAATAATGGAAAGTTAGCATTGTTAAAGGTAGGAGCTGAGCTTTTATGCTTCTTTGTGCCTTTGAGAAATATCTTGCTTCATGAGTATTGAATTCCTTCCAGAAAGAATAATTTTGTTCCCCCCACAAAAGCCTCAGCTGTGCCCTCACTGCTGTGGTTCCATGGGGAGCCTGCCCTGCTCTTCACTGTGTCTCCACAGCAGCAGCAGTTCTCTTCCCTACAATGTGCTTCCACTGGCTCTGAGGCATTCTCAACAGCACTGTAAATAATGCATCAGCACTGTCCATCTTCATCATAGCAGACACAGTGGAAAGATGTTTGAGGGAACTGGAAACTGGCTTTTTTTCCTCTGGCTCTTTCCAAATGCTTCTGAGGCTCACATGGATGTCTCTTCTCCTATGTGTACATAGACATTAAGGTGGGGTATCATATTCACCATATTCCCTCCTTTTGAATGCAGGAAATGGAGCTGATTGTGTTTCAGCCTTCCTAGGAAAGGGCTTGTCTGATTTCACCCACCAACTGCTGCTGTGTTGGGTCCTGTGCAGTTCTGTAAGGTGAAAACAGAATAAGCAAAGGATGGCATTAAATCAAATAGAACAACCTTTACTGGGCTTTTAAGAGCTTGGGAACAGATTTTCTGCAGTGTAATTCAGCCAAATTTTACACAATATGTTTGCAAATAATTTACTCCTTTGTGCTTCAGAACTTGGAAATCACATCCTGAGGTCCTGCTCCTGATCAGTACATACTGATCTACAGTTATTCTAGGCAGGACAGTTTATACCTGCAGAAAGCTCTTCTGCATTAACTTCATTAAAAAACAAAACCAAACCCAAACCAAAACAAACAAAAAACCCCTAATACTTTCCAAAAATTCAGAAAATGTGGAACTTCGTGTTATCAGGTAGTACTCTTACTATTTTTCATAGCAGCCTTCATTTGAATGTCTTCTAAATATTCTTTATTTTAGGACTACTATAAACCAAGGTGCAGAATATGATATTGATTATACATGTAGGAAGAACCTGAGAAATTTAAGGACGTGGGCCTTGCCCAATGGCACTACAGGGTCTGTTCAGCTGTGGGTGAGTCAGAGGCTCTGGATGCAGTATTGAGTGTAATCCTGGTTGTGCAGTGACCTCTAGAGCTGGAGGGATGACAGAGGCTGCTCTGAAGCTCTCTGCTGCTCTGTGACTGGCATCTGCAAGTGCAACCCACATGTCAAAAGCAATCTGCCTAACTGGTGCAGAGAAACCCAAGGGCTTCTAGAAAAAGTTAAACTTGTAACAACCTGTCCCCATTTTGTTACGAATGACAATCATGAGATAGCTTACATGTGCCAGTGACATCAGTGTTGTAAAAATACCACAGATACATTCTTGACAAAACCCAACAAGGGAAACCTAAAAATGTACAATGATGGCAAATTTCTGTATGTGCAACGTAGAATTCCCAGCACAGTTATTTCCAAAAGTTTAGCTACAGCTTGTTTTACTTGAAATTATTTTTACTTAGTGCTCAATTTTCTTTGTTATGACTTCTTTTTATTTCCTGTGCAAAAGTTGTAGATCATGTCTCTTGGTGGGGATGCGTGCTGCTGGTAAGCAGAGATTTGTCAAACAGAAAATCCCCCATCCAGAGGTGGTTGTTGTTATATACACTGTGACACACTGTTAGGTTTTAAGTGGTTTAAAATCAGAGCCCTGTTGCACTGAGTGCTGCTGTATACTCTGGAACATCAACACTACTCCAAAGAGCATCCATTTGTAGTTTCCCACATGGGGACACCAATTGGTGAAGGAAGAGTGTTCTTCTCTCTCTGCAAGGTAGGCAGGGAGCAGCTTGGCCAGATCATGCAGGAAGTCTGGGGCAGATACGGTTTTTAATCGAGCTGGTAAACTGCATTGGAGTTGGTAACCCCAGCATTGTCCTCTCTTTCAAACACTAGGTTTGAAATTCTCCAGAATTACAAAGTTGTTGTATATTAAGCCAGGAAAGATTAACGAGATCCTCAAAAGTTTTGGCAGAATTCCCACTATAACCAAGTGAGGTGTAATTATGTTATGTTTGTGGAATAAGCTTCTCTGTTCCAGGCTAGCATAGTCACAAAGCACCCGGTTACAGCAAAAAGAGTTTAAGGAGGGTTACAAGCAATCCCTGCAGTAAAGGTCTGACTTTCCTGTACCATTATCTCAAGCTGTTCTGTCCTCTTAGCCCACACACAGACCCCTCTGTCAAAAGGTCTGGTGATGTTTGGCCACAAATGTGATTCTCCAAATAGGTGTGTTGGCTAAAACTTGATTTTTGCTTCCTCCTTACTGATGCATTTTGCATGGTGCTAGTGGGACTTGGGTGCCTTTCTACATTTCACCATACACAGAGAAGTAGGCAAGCTTTCTGACAGTTCAAATGCAGCAAGAAGTGGGATTCCAGCTGAGTGCAGGCAATGCTACCAGGGCAGGGCAGCCGTGGGACAGGCACAGCCCGTGGGGTTGGGCTCTGTGCTGGAGCTGCTTACTCCTGGCTCAGGCTGCTGTGCTCAGGCACTTGTGCCTGTCAGACATCAGCTCTGAGCAGCTGCTTGCTAACATCTTTCAAATCTCTTTGGAACAAAGCCTGGAAGTTCAGTAACAGAGAGACAAATGGCACTTAGAATGGCAATCCTGCTGTTATGTGCTTCTTTCTGAATGAGTAAAAACCAATCATGATGTGCTATTAATGAGCACTGACAGAGGGACAAGGAAACTGACCTCCCCATGGGACACTTCTTCATCAAGGAAAAACGTGTTCCCTCTTTTTGCAGGTGAAGTATCTGAGGTGTGTGACAGAGTGTGTGCTATGGGTGCTGTACAATCCATGGGCCCCACAGAGTGCTGAGTGGGCTCTGCCAAAAGGCTTCAGACTCGGGGTTACTGCCCCAAGAGCAGCCCTGTAAGCTTTGTAAGATGCATACAGCTTCACAGGATGCTGCCTGGTTCTTGTCTTTCCAAAACCAGAATATATAATTAATGTTTCAACACAAAGACTAGATTTGCTTAAAAAACATGTTGTAAAAACAAAAGAAGTAGCAAAATAGAAACCAAAGGTGTTACGTGACACCTATCAAATGTTACCAGGGCTCCGAGCATGCTCAGCACGGCTCTCGGTTTTCATTTCCCAGAATGAAAACAGCAGATTTTTCACAGGCCAAATATAGCAAAAGTAACTAAGAAGAGGGTCTGGTGAAGCAAATGCTTGATACAGTCAAGGGTTCAATTATGCATCAGTGGATTCAATTTATAGTGTAGAGAGCATCAGTCCTGGACAAAGTCTCCCGCACAAGAGCACTAAAGTACACGCTGACAGAATGAATTAAGTAGAGTGCTAGCCAGAAGTCACTTCTTCCAAAAGGTAATTTGATTCACTCCTACAGAAATTAGACTCCAGAAGTGGATTATTTACATCTCCTGCTTGAAACTACTTGGAACATGCAGGAAAAAAAAAAAAAAACTAAATATGTTTATTACAGAATCACAGAATCACAGAATCACAGAATCACAGAATAATGAGGTTGGAAGAGACCTCTAAGATCATCAAGTCCAACCTATGCCTTAACACCTCAACTAGACTATAGCACTAAGTGCCATGTCCAGTCTTTTTTTAAACACATCCAGAGATGGTGACTCCACCACCTCCCTGGGAAGACAATTCCAGTGCTTTATTATTCTTTCAGTGAAAATTTTTTTCCTAATATCTAACTTGTACCTTCCCTGACGTAGCTTGAGACTGTGTCCCCTTGTTCTGTCAGTTGCTGCCCAGTGGAAGAGACCGACCCCCACCTGTCTACAACCTCCCTTCAGGAAGTTGTAGAGAGTGATAAGGTCACCTCTAAGCCTCCTCTTCTCCAGACTAAACAACCCCAGCTCCTTCAAACGTTCCTCATAGGGCTTGTGTTCCAAGCCCCTCACCAGCCTCGTTGCCCTCCTCTGGACACGCTCAAGCATCTCAACATCCTTCCTAAACTGAGGAGCCCAGAACTGGACACAATACTCAAGATGTGGTCTCACCAGAGCCGAGTACAGGGGAAGAATGACCTCCCTACTCCTGCTGGTCACACAATTCCTAATGCAGGCCAGGATGCCATTGGCCCTCTTGGCCACCTGGGCACATTGCTGGCTCATATCCAACCGGCTGTCAACCAGCACCCCCAGGTCCCTTTCTGCCTGAACACTGTCCAGCCACACTGTCCCCAGCCTGTAACACTGTAGGGGATTTTTGTGGCCAAAATGTAGAACTCAACACTTAGACATATTAAACTTCATGCTGTTGGACTCTGCCCATTCATCCAACCGATCTAGGTCTCTCTGCAGAGCCCTCCTCCCTTCCAATGGATCAACACAAGCTCCCAGCTTAGTGTCATCTGCAAATTTACTAATGAAGGACTCAATGCCCTCATCCATGTCGTCTATAAAAATATTAAATAGAACTGGTCCCAATACAGACCCCTGAGGGACACCACTGGTGACTGGTCGCCAGCTGGATGCTGCACCATTCACCATCACGCTCTGTGCCCGGCCATCCAGCCAGTTCCTAACCCAGCACAGAGTGCTCCTGTCCAAGCCGTGGGCTGCCAGCTTATCTAGGAGTGTGCTGTGGGAGACAGTATCAAAGGCCTTGCTGAAGTCTAAATAGACAACATCCACAGCCTTTCCTGCATCTACCAGACGAGTTACCTGGTCATAGAAGGAGACCAGGTTGGTCAGACATGACCTACCCTTTGTAAACCCATGTTGACTGGGTCTGATACCCTGGCCATCTTGTAAGTGCTGTGTGATAGCACTCAGTATGAACTGCTCCATTATCTTACCTGGTACTGAGGTCAGGCTAACTGGCCTGTAATTACCAGGATCCTCCTTCCTACCTTTTTTGTAAACGGGTGTCACATTGGCCAGTTTCCAATCGCCTGGAACCTCGCCAGTGAGCCACGACTTCTGAAAAATGACGGAGAGCGGCTTCGCAAGCTCATCTGCCAGCTCCCTCATCACCCTAGGGTGGATCCCATCTGGTCCCATTGATTTATAAATATCCAAGTGTCCCAGCAGTTCTCTGACTGCCTCCTCTTGGATAACAAGAGGACCATTCTGATCCCTGGCACCACCTACCATCCCCTGAGGACAGTTGTCTTGAGGATAAGCTGTCCTACCAATAAAGACGGAGGCAAAGAAGGCATTAAGCATTTCCGCTTTTTCCTCATTTTTGGTTACTAAGTTGCCTGCCTCATCCAGTAAGGAACCGAGGTTGGTTATACCCTTCCTTTTATCATTGATATATTTGTAAAAACTTTTTTTATTGTTTTTAACAGAAGTTGCCAAGTTAAGTTCAAACTGGGCTTTGGCCTCCCTGATTTATTTTCTACATGCCCTAGCAGCTCCCTTAAATACTTCCTGAGAAATCGGTCCCTCCTTAAAAAGATGATACGTCTTTTTTTTATTTCTAAGTTCCTTCAAAACCTCATTGCTCATCCAGACTGGACGTTTGCCTCGTCGACTCATCTTTCGGCACGCAGGGACAGTCTGTTCCTGTGCCCTCCAGATTTCCGTCTTGAAGCGCACCCATCTCTCCTGGACTCCTTTGGTGGCTTGTTTTGTGGTGATAACTTTTCTTTGCCTTGGATACAAGTGCATCTCTTCAGAAGTAACTGAGTGAGCAAACACTCCTGTACACATGGTTTACAGAATCTAAGCATATTGGACTATGTCAGTGATAAATTTTCCCCCTGATGTGTTTTGATACAAGTGAACATTTTGTGTGACATTTGGACAATGCAGATGGTACCTGGAAGTAAAGAGCATCACGAGCCATCTTTATCTGCTTATCTTCATTATAGGGCCAAGAAAATCTTATCTGTGAGAGTGATAAAGTTGGTCCTTGTGTTCTTGGTACTATGTGCACTGCTTTATTGCACAGGATCAAGCATCACAAATTATAAAAGAACATTGTTGAAGGCTCAAAATGAAGTCAAGTAGTGTTTCTCTTTGCTTCTGTGTGACAATAAAAGATCTTGTATGACTGTGGTCTACCTACACATGACCCTTGGAAACCAATATACCTTATCCTCTGTTGTTGCAGACAACCAAATCCTGGCTTTCAAGCACTCCTCTATGAGCCTGTGCATCTGAACTGGTTAGGTTTGTTCCCATTACTCCTGTTGGAAGCAGGACTATCTTCCAGAACCACCTGTCAGATTTGGAGATTTTTTGCTTTTCTGTTGGAAAAACTTCTATAGAAGCAGAATGCATCAAGCAGCCAAAACGAGAAGATTTTTGCTTCAAATGCAGAGGATAGAGAGTTGCAGTCAAACTGCCTTAGCCCTTCAGCTTGACTGAGGCCTTGAAGTTCCATCTGGATGAGGAAACACTGGATTGCTGCCAAAAGAAGGGAACCTGCATTTATCTCTGGTGTGTTCTGCTAAAAAAGCTGCCATCAATTTCTATAAACTGACCCAGAGGTGAGCAGACACAGAGTGAGCTGTGGTGAAGGACTCGGTGTTCTGTGGCCTTTCACGAGCCTCCACCCATATATAAGAGGCTTGGAGATGGTTTGGATCTTCTCCAAAACAGTGCCTCATCTTTTTCTTCCCCCAGCTTCATTCCTCTAATGAGTTAGCAACTCCACCTGAGGTTGGTAACAATGTATTGACATCACACTTTTTTTTTCTGTGGCCTGAACAATCTGTTTGGCACATGATCTGAGGGTCAGGTTGTTGCAGTGAGCTGTAAAGTGTGTTTTGTAGATATTTTTCACTCAGTTGTTGGCAGGCTACTGCAGCTTACTCCATTGACTCTTTCACTTGCATTTCTAATTTTCTGTGCATGAAAGCTCAATCTATCACAGGCAGCCCTTCCACTAGCCATTAATTCTCAGTGACTGGCTGATTGACTGGGCTCGCATGCTGCATCACTTTGGAGGTTAATAGGAGTACTAGAAATGCAAGAAACAGCTCACATGGTGACTTAAAAAAAAAAAAAATACAAAAGGAAGGAAGGAGGTGACAGCCAATATGTCAATATTCATACAGTGAGTTCGCCTTCTCTGAGTTATCCAAAATTGCGTTTGACCGCCTTAATGGACCTATTGTCATTTTGAATGACAGCTCTACAGCAGAGTCTGATGAAGGTGGTATAAATTAAATGAAGTTGCAGTGACAGTGGTGGCTCAGGGCTGTCAGCAGGGTACATCCAAGCTGCAGAGCAAGTGTGGGGCCAAGGCTGTGCTTGAGCCCAGCCCTGGCAGCAATTCCTCTGTCACTGCACGCGAGGGTCTGTGCCCTGGACCCTCAGAGGCCTCTCTCAGGGCACCCAGAGCTGAATCCCTGCCTGCAGGGTGGGCAGGACAGCATGCTCACTTAGTTTGCTCTGCAAGCAGCAGAGCATCTCTGGGGAGTCCTGCACCGTGCAGACAGGACTGGAAGGCAAACTGAGCATGACTGCTCCTGTGATACAGCCCAAGTCATTGGCTTACACTGACAACACAGAATCACAATGAAAGATAAGGATTTACTGGGATATAGGCCACGTTTTAGCCTACACAACAGTCTAAAGCACTCTTTCATCCTGTATTTTTTTTTTTGCCTCTAGATTAACTAACTTAAAAGCTGTGTAAAGGGTGGGTAGGTTTCCCATTGCTTTTCTCTTCTGATGGACAATAACATTTGCATCAATGTTTTTTTTACTGGATACTGAGGAAGACTGAGAAGCAGAGAAGGCTTATATGTCCTCTACCTGGGACCGAAAAGAAGCTTCATTCCTGCACTTCCCTCAGTATCCCATTTCTTCTTCTCCCTACCTGTCAAAGCAGGCTTGGGTATTGTAGGGTTACTGGTGCCCTCTACCTGGTTCATTCTGTTAGGAGCCTGAAGAAGGTGAGAAGTGGGGAGGTGGTCTCCAAGGAGGGGATAGATGAAGTGGTTGTAAAGTGAAGAAACTACAAAATCACTGCTCCTGCAGGTTTGACAGGAGTGATAGTACCTCCTGTTACATTTGTCTTCCATAAGGTTCATCCTAACATTTTAGGTACTCAAACTATTCAAACATTTCTGCTTTCTTTTTCTAACTCTGTGTACTGCAGTTCTCTCACTAGGCAAGTTGTTCTTCAGAATCTGGTCTTCATCTGCTGAATTGGTGTTGGTTTGATTTTCTTTGCTTGGGTTATAATCTTGTTTGAAGTGATTTGGGCTCCGTATTGCTTGACAATAATTTGGGTGTGGTACACAGTGCTCATCAAACTTCCCTGTGGCTAACATTGGGTGTTTGTGTCCTTTAGGTAACACTGGCATTAAGGCCAAAGAGTAGAGCTGAAAGACACAATTGCTCACAGCCCAGGAGGGATGTGGCTCTGTTGGGAGGTTCGAAGGGAAGCAGCATCTTGTTGTCCTCTGTTGGGAATAAACTGAGGAAGAGTTGCTGCTGCCTTCTTTTCCTCCCCAAAACACTCAGCAGCTGAATTTTTGATGGAGGGGAGAGAAGACTGATTTCTTTCTCAGGCTTTACTATCAAGTGAAGTGTTCTCTCAAGTTAGCATTACTTTCCTTTCTGCACCTGGAGGACGTGTTGCCATCAGCTTTTATATCAGTAAGGCTGCTCTAATTATTTCCTTCTGCTTTTATGAAAACAGTTATGCGTGATCCCTATGCTGTAACTTGTGTAAATCCAAAGGCAGCAGCAGTTGTGTGAGATTTCCCACAGCTGTGGGTGTGGCAGTCTCTCTCTCTCTCTCTCACAGCCCTGGCTCCGTTTTTGCCTCGGCTAGCTTGAGAGACAAACCACAGTTGGAAGGATTTTTCCTCAGGGCCCCAAAAACCCAGGAGTGGCTGTGAACCTTTTCCTTTAGAGAGAGCAAATCCCTGTCAATGGCAAAGGAAGGTCTGCACTTGATCTGGGGGAAATCAGGGCTTTATTCAGTCTTTCTCCTGTGGTCCTGACCCAGCCTGGGTCAGGAACCCCTTCCCTGTCCCTGAGCCAAGAGAGTTTTCCACCTGTTCCTCTGGCTTATATCCAGGGAAGGGGCTAAAGGCGGGGACAAGCCACCACCCAGTCAGGGATAAGGTGGGAGTGGAGCAGAGTTGGGTTACATTCCAGCGTGGGAGAATGGGCGGGAGAAGAGTCAGGGACAAACCTCGGGATGTTACATTTTCCAGGGGAACAGGTGGGTACAGAAGAAACCATTACAAAACCCAATATAAAAATGAAATACAATATGAAACCAAATAATACACAGCAACACATGGGAACAGAACAGTTTCCAGATCCATCTATATGTAACTCCATATGCCAATTCCAGAGTGCAAGCTTCTGAAATTGTGTATCCTCACATGTAAAAAGAAAAGTGGTCATGAGGATGACAGGTGCAATATGAATATGTAGATAAGGAGAACTTCTAAGACTGATAGTGGTAGGGGATAATTTGGGAACTGAATAGACCATTCCTCTCAGAACAGCACTTTTGGGCTCTGCATGCATAGATTTTCACACCAGGAACAAAGTCTGTAGGCAAAAAATAAAAAAAGTTGGTTTATATTTTTACAAATACATTTGTGTGACAAATTGATAGTTGTGTAGTTCATAACTTGCCAAATTAGAATCAGATTTCCTTTTATCACGTTGGTTTCCTATGCAGGAATAAGCTTTTCTGATTTAATCCTATGCATACATACTGGGGACAGTTGGCTGTATATAAACAAGAAAGCTAAAATGCCAAATCTTCTCTGTGAGAAAAAGGCTTCCACTCCATTTTGAAAGTTCTTCTTGTTTTAGTGGCAGTGCAGCCAGTCAGGCTGTAGATCCCCAGAGCCTTTCTTTTCCTCTTGGGTTTGTTATCTAAATGCACTGAGCTAAAAACAAACAACTTCATCTGCTAGAGTAGTAATAAATCAGCATGCTGCCATCTTTTACTATGCACAGCTCTCATAGGAATCCTATTCTTTTCATTTATGAATAGGCAGAAAAGGATGAGTTTAGAAAAAATATGTCAGCTGTAACAAAATGAGGGAATCAAACACAGATGCTGAAACTGAGCTTCATTAATATATTTTTGTTAGGCTAAAGAGGCTGCATGAAGAAGTTTATATAGTTTCAGGGCAAAATGAGGTTTATATGGTTTCCTTTTACACAGAGAAGAAGGGTAAGCTTTTAGTCTTGTTAAGTTAACAATAAAGAGGAAAGAAAAGAGGGAGGGCATATATTGTGTGTTTGCTGTCTGCAGATATGTGCATTGAGCTGAACAGGTTTCAGAGGCGCAGTTCAAAGAAAAAAGGGCCACCACAGCTCTGCAGGTTATGTAGGGTGATGCACTCCCTTTACACACTGATTTTTCACAACTGCATTTGAGGAGAAGGAAAATTCGCTTGGGCAAACCTAACTTTGGAAGGAAAAAAATGAGCGATCCTTCCAAACTGAAGTTGTACACCCAAAGTAATAGCAGCTGGCCCAAGCTAAGCGTGGAAATTGCATGAGAGATTCAGAGGTAGCCTGAAATTCACATTTCTCCTGTGGACCAGTTCTAAGTCGGGAGTGTAGGCTCCACTTTGTGCAGCACACAGCCCCCATCAGCCTCAGCTGTGTCTGCAGTGCAGCAAAGACATCACAGCGGCTGGCACAGAGCAAAGCTGGTGGTACCAGAGCTTGGCACAGCCCCTCAGCCACACGCTCAGCTACAGGCAGGGCTGGAGCTGCTCTGTGCATCCTCCCAAACAGCAGCTGCAGCCTGAGCACTGCAAACCCAGTTGGCACTTGGACAGCGTTTCCTTCCACTGCTCCATGTTTTGTTTGTATGTAATTTAGACTGTCTTTAGGGACTAATGTCATTGCCAAAGGAGTCTGTCTGAGGAACCTTCTTTCAGAGACACATAAGGAAAGCCCTAACAGAAAAGCAGGTATTTAACCAGTGTGTCTAACCATTGCACCAGCCTGAAAATGGATCACATTTTGATTTCTAAGCCATTTCTTTGTCTAGAAAATGGATGGGGTTTTATTTGGTGTTGGGGTAACTTCCTTGGTCTCTTATAATCCAGAAACAATTGGAGTTTACATATTTTTTTTCAGTAAACAGAAGGAAGGAAGTGATAACTGTGTTTGCCTTCCATTTCCTTATGGAGTGGGAAGCAGCTGCAGATCTGAGTACTCAGTGCTCTAACTTTGCTGCTGCTGATGATTGTGTTATGGCTGGATATGCAAGTCTTGCACATTTTGTATCTGCAGAGCTTCTGGAAATACTCTAATGACATTTTATGATTTTCTTTTTGCCTCATTGGCCTTACGAAATGTATGTTAATAGTGTAAGAGGATTTTAGAAGGGCACATACTGTTTATTAAATATCTCCAAAGATCAGTAGAAAAACAGTTCACCTTGGCAATGAAGGTTATTTCTACCAAGATACATTAATTTGCTTTTAAAGCTGACAAAGTGATTTCTTGGTGTCTGATTTATGGTGGTGACTTGTACTTTGACTTGCTCTTTGTCTGTATACCCATGTGGGGTTTTTTTATAAGAATCTTGACATTTTTTCTGAAATGAAAAAAGAGTTATGTTGGGAAGGGAATTTTGTTCTTTGGTGGAAAAAATAACATGGACAAATCTGTTTCCTGTCAAATACTGAGATTTTCCAAGAGCCCTTAAAAGCTCTGCTCTCCTGAAAATAGAGCAACAGTGAAGAATTTCACATTTAGAAAACAGCACAGCAAAAGGAATTTTCCAAGCGTGACACATGCTAATAATATCTTGTATGGTTTTGAGCAATTCCTCATGAGGTTCTGAATCATGTTATAAAACCATCCACTAGGAATGATAGTACTAAAGATCTAAAGAGTTTATGAGCCATCTAAAAATCCATCTCCACTTCTGTACCCAGTTTAACCAAGCCTCAGGGAGTGCTGGAAGGTTTTAGCTCAGTAGATGACAGGTCCTAGGAAGCTTTCCTAGCACATTTGGAAAAGAAACTATTGGAGACCAAAAAGCACTGAAGGTCTCAGATGGGCTAGAAGTGACTGTAGTCATTCCTATTGGCTGATCTAGTGGAAATAGATGTTCTCAGGCAGATTTTGGTTTTCCTGCCCCTGTTTTAAATCCAGAACTTGACTTAAATGGAAGGAGAACAGGTGAGCTGAAAATGAGGCCTCGTGGACTTACCCTGAAACAACTCTCTCTTTTTTGCAAACATCATGAAGCTCAAGGCACCATGGCTGCCTGCAGGCTGCAGTTTTGCTGGAGAACTTCCCCAGCTGCTGTCTGCAGTGGGCTCTTGTTCCCCCCCGAGTCCTGAGTGCTGCCACATCTGCTGCAGGAATGCTTTCCCCAGCTGCATTCCTGATCCTGGCTCACACCATGCAGGTCCTGGCTGTAAGTTCAGTGGAGCTGTGCTCGAGTCTGTCTTTGTCAGCAAGACTCAGATGCTGCCCGTAGCTTCTTTTAGTTCAGCCCGACTCGGGGGGCACCCAGGTGCTCCTGGAAAGGGGAAAGAGTAAAAGAGCAGCTGTAGTCATTCAAAATAAAATCATCCCAGGAGATACTGCTTCTCAAAAACTATAGAGTAGCAAGCAGCTGGATCCCTGGCTCGTGGGAAATATGGTTTCTGCTGTTCTTGTGTCACTGGTGCAGGACAGGGAAGAATCTAGCACTTCACTGAGGCCATTCCTTTAACTGTCGTTGTTTCCATGCCCAGTACTTCTAAATCTGCCCTTTTTTCCCACAGTACCTCAGATTAGCAGTGCCTTCCTTTAGAGAGCTTTTATATTGTAAAAATACTTTTCTGGTTTGCTATTTTTGCTGCAGACATAATGTAAGCAGAAAATGATGGGGCTTGCGTGCCTGGAGTGAGACTAGTGAGACTTTTCTTTAAAAATTTCATTCAGTTGCACAAAGAAAATCCCAAATTCCATTTATGCCTGCCCAGCTAGGAAAGTGCTTTTGTTGGTTCTAGTAATTATTACATATTTTATTAGTCTATCAGTTTCATCTAATCTGGTCTTTCCTACTTTACTCCATAAACGCTGTACTGGGTGGAAAAAGGGACGTGGTTGTCTTGTGCGTGAGTAGAAATTATTTATGTGTGCATGTTCTCCCTCCCACTTGCTCCCCCACTTTTTCTTCATCTGAATTGCAGTGTGACTGATGATCTCACTTCTACCTATGTCAAGAAAAATGTTGCTGTTGGCCTTCCTGTGCACACAGGGTACGAATGGTCTATGTCATCTCCTTGACACACAGGGAAGAAAGAGTTGTTCTATCAAAATCTCCCTTTGGCCATAACCATCAGGGAAAATAGCACTAGCAGCATTTTTGGGTGGGTAATCTGTGGCCACCTGTTGGGGTTTAAGTCTCCTGTGGAATTTTTTCCCCCCTCCCAAGTTGCTAGGAGACTAAGTGCTGAGTGCTTAACGTGGACAAAAGAACTGATAACTTAGTTTTGGGGGAGGGAAAAAAGCTCCCGGAGAGAGCGGAGGGTGGGGGGATCTCGCGGGTTTTTTTTCTCTTCTTTCTTCCGGGGGGAGCACGGATCGGGCCACGGCTGGCTGGAGTCCACGGTTAACGAAGGAGTCTGGTCCTGGGAATTCTACCATCTGTTGGAGTATCCAGGAGTTTCTTCGCTGTCCTGCTGGATTTTGGGTGAGCCCGGGTCCCGCCGCTGCAGCTTCTCCAGCACTGCCACCTCTGCCTGCCGAGGACACCCCGTGCCTGCAGAGGACAGTCCACCGCGCCCGGCTTCCAGCCATCAGCGCCGGAGCTTCCACCGTGTGCCCTCGGGGTTCTTAGTTCTGTTCTACTATTGTTATAATTGCTGTTGTTTTTTTGTGTCTGTCCTGTTATATTTACTAGTAAAGGACTGTTATTCCTTTTCCCCATAGCTCTGACTGAAAAGTTTTATTCTTAATCTTCCGAATTATAATAACACGGAGGGAAGGATTCAAATTCCTCATTTCCTAGAGAGGCCTGCCTCTCCATAGCAGATACCTGTCTTTTCAAAAACCAAGACAGAATTTGGCGCCCAACGTGGGGCATTGAGAGAAAAAGGAATAACAGTTCTTAAGTGCCTACATTGCTGTGCACTGGATATCATGTAGTCTTGCTTAACCTGGTTTGGGTGGCATGTGGGTGTGGCCGTATTTCTCCCATTTGCAGGCCCTTTTCTAAACATGGGCCCTGTAACTAAGGTTACTGTGGCTGTCATCAATTTTGCTATATGGGTTAACGAAGTGAGGAAATCGTGGATTTTTAATTTCCTCTGGAAGGCAGGCACATAGATTCAGGGCTATCATACACTAACTGTGTGTTTCTGGAGTTACTTTAACAACGGTACCTACTGTGAAGAAATGACACCGGGGGAAATTTTTTCACAACCCTTCACCCAGCTCTTTGGGCCTACCCCACCAGTCTTTGAAGGGTTCAAATCTCTGAATGTTAATGACATCATACAGTGGCTGGTGTTGCTGGTATGCCTGTTCTGTTTAGCATTTAGAGATAAGGGGAGACTGACCTGGATAACCACCCTGATACCTGCCCTAGAGAATAAGGATACTGCCCCACAGCCTGAGCCCGTCCCACAGCCTGACCCTGCCCCACAGCCTGAGCCTGCCCCACAGCCTGAGCCCGTCCCACAACCTGACACTGTCCCACAGCCTGCCTCAAGAATAAACCACCCAGATTTGGTGAAGGAGATAGGTGAGATGCTGAGGGAGTACCTTTCCCCTGTAGTAGCCTCATTAGCCCCAGCTGCTGGGAAACCCTCCCCCTGCCCCGACAAAGGAGAGTCTGATGGTGCAGCAGCAGAACCCACAGACGTTACAACCGTCCAGGTTCCAGCTGAACCACAGGGGCAGCCACAGCCAGCAGCAGTGGCCCCTGTGGAAACAAAGAAGTATAAGGTGAAATCAGAGCACCCAGGCAACAAGGATAAGAAAGGAGGGCCCTCACAACCCGGGGAGGAGTCAGAAGTTGAGATCATCACTGAGTCCCTGACATATGAAAGTCTCCGTAATCTGCAGAAAGATCTTGCACGGCGGGGACGTGAGGCTTATACAGCCTGGTTACTTCGGGTCTGGGACCTTATAGGTACAGGCGTGCAGCTAGATAGTAGTGAGGCAAGGAATTTGGGACCCTTGACCCAGGACTCAGGTGTGAATCAGGTATTCGTAAGGGAGCCAGGGCCCCTTTCCCTTTGGGAGCGGCTTTTAATGAGTGTACGGGAGAGGTTTGTCCACAGAGACAGAATGCAGGAGCACCATCATAGAATGCGCTGGAAGACCCTTGAGGAAGGGATCCAACAGCTGAGAGAAGTGGCGGTATTGGAGGTACTCTTTGGGAGGGGTGGACAGCATGATAATGACCCCGACAAAGTCAAGTGCACAGGGCAAATGCTGTGGAATCTGGCAACTCTAGGACCATCTCAATACGCCACATACATTGCAACAATTCATCCTGATACCAACCGAGAGACAGTGGGTTCTGTAGCCAACAAGCTTAGAAATTACGAGAGTATCATCTGTAGCCCAATGCAGGCTCAGGTCTCTGCCGTGGCTAAGGAACTCAGAGAGGAGATAAGGGAGAAGATGGAGGAGGTGACAGAGAAGATGGAGGAGGTGACAGGGAAGATGGAGGAGATGATGAGGAGGAACAGTTCCCATGTAGCACCGGTGCGAGTTACAGGCCCCAGAGTCAGAGGTCAACAGCCCCCAGCTAGAGAGAGAGGGTACACCCCACGAGCTGACCTGTGGTACTTTCTGCGTGACCATGGGGAAGACATGGGAAGGTGGGATGGAAAACCCACTTCTGCCCTGGCAGCACGGGTGCGTGAGCTCAAGGAGAGAAACACTAACCGAGGGGGTTCCACTAAGATGAAGGTAGCCTCGACATCGCACGACCAGGCTGCCAGGTATTATAGAAGTGAGGATGATATGTCAGATCCCCGTGAAGGAACCTCTACCATGTATGCTCAGGAGGGGAATAATGACCGGTGCTAGAGGGGCCCTGCCTCTAGCCAGGGAGAGGCACGGGAAAACCGGGTCTATTAGACAGTGTGGATCCGATGGCCTGGCACATCAGAGCCACAGAAATATGAAGCTTTAGTTGATACTGGTTCTCAGTGTACCCTGATACCATCGGAATATGTGGGGACAGAACCTATTTCCATTGCTGGGGTGACGGGGGGATCACAGGAACTGACTCTGCTGGAAGCCGAGGTGAGCCTGACCGGGAAAGAGTGGCAGAAACATCCAATTGTGACTGGCTCAGGGGCCCCGTGTATTTTGGGCATAGACTTCCTCCGGAATAGTTATTACAAAGACTCTAAGGGATTCAGGTGGGCTTTTAGAATAGCAGCTGTGGAAGCAGAGGGCATTAAGAAATTGAATAGCTTGCCTAGACTGTCAGAGAACCCATCTGCAGTAGGACTTCTAAAGGTAGAAGAGCAACGAGTTCCAGTTGCCACCTCGACGGTGCACCGCCGACAGTATCGGACAAATCGAGATGCCGTGATCCCCATCCACAAGATGATTCGGGAGCTGGAGAGCCAAGGGGTGGTCAGCAAAACCCACTCACCCTTCAACAGCCCCATCTGGCCTGTGCGCAAGCCTGACAGAGAATGGAGATTGACTGTGGACTACCGTGCCTTAAACGAAGTGACTCCACCATTGAGTGCTACTGTGCCAGACATGCTAGAATTCCAGTACGAGCTGGAGTCCAAGGCAGCAAAATGGTACGCCACAATTGACATTGCTAATGCCTTTTTCTCCATTCCTCTGGCTGCAGAATGCAAGCCTCAGTTTGCTTTCACCTGGAGGGGCGTGCAGTACACCTGGAACCGACTGCCCCAGGGGTGGAAACACAGCCCCACCATCTGCCATGGACTGATCCAGGCTGCACTGGAAAAGGGTGAGGCTCCAGAGCACCTACAGTATATCGATGACATCATTGTGTGGGGGAACACAGCAATGGAAGTGTTTGAGAAAGGAGAGAAGATCATCCACATTCTCCTAAAAGCTGGTTTTGCCATCAAGCAGAGCAAGGTCAAGGGACCTGCCCGAGAGATCCAGTTCCTGGGAGTAAAGTGGCAAGATAGACGGCGGCAGATTCCCACTGAGGTCATCAATAAGATCACTGCAATGTCCCCACCAACCAGCAAAAAGGAGACACAAGCTTTCCTAGGCGCTATAGGATTCTAGAGGATGCACATTCCTGAGTACAGCCAGATTGTGAGCCCTCTCTACCTGGTCACCCACAAGAAAAACGATTTCCACTGGGGCCCTGAACAGCAACAAGTCTTTGCCCAGATCAAGCAGGAGATCGCTCATGCGGTAGCCCTTGGCCCAGTCAGGACGGGACCAGATGTGAAGAACATGCTCTACTCAGCAGCCGGGAACAATGGCCTGTCCTAGAGCCTTTGGCAGAAAGTGCCTGGGGAGACTCGGGGCCGACCACTGGGATTCTAGAGCCGAAGCTACAGAAAGTCCGAAGCCAACTACACTCCAACAGAAAAGGAAATCTTGGCCGCCTATAAAGGAGTTCAAGCTGCCTCAGAGGTGATTGGCACAGAAGCACAACTCCTCCTGGCACCCCGACTACCGGTGCTGGGGTGGATGTTTAAAGGAAAGGTTCCCTCCACCCATCATGCCACCGACGCCACGTAGAGCAAATGGATTGCCCTCATCACTCAGCGCGCCCGCATTAGAAACCCAAATCGCCCTGGGATTTTGGAGATAATTACAAACTGGCCGGAAGGTGAAAACTTTGGTCTCATGGATGAAGAGGAGCAGGAACAAGTGACACGTGCTGAAGAAGCTCCACCATACAACCAACTGCCAGAAGAAGAAACACGCTATGCTCTTTTCACTGACGGTTCCTGCCGCATCGTAGGGATGAACCGGAAATGGAAAGCAGCCGTATGGAGCCCCACACGACAAGTTGCACAAGCCACTGAAGGAGAAGGTAAGTCAAGCCAACTTGCTGAACTCAAAGCTGTTCAACTGGCCCTGGACATTGCTGAAAGAGAGAAGTGGCCAAAGCTCTACCTCTACACTGATTTGTGGATGGTGGCCAATGCTCTGTGGGGTTGGCTGGACAGGTGGAGAAAGGCCAATTGGCAGCGTAGGGGAAAACCAATCTGGGCTGCAGATGAGTGGAAGGACATTGCCACTCAGGTAGAGAAGCTACCTGTCAAAGTCCGCCATGTAGATGCCCATGTCCCCAAGAGTCGGGCTAATGAGGAGCACCGAAACAACGAGCACGTAGATCAGGCTGCAAAGATAGAAGTGTCAAAGATAGACTTAGATTAGCAACACAAGGGAGAGTTGTTCCTAGCTCGATGGGCCCATGATGCCTCAAGTCACCAAGGTAGAGATGCCACCTATAAGTGGGCACAAGACCGAGGGGTGGATCTAACTATGGACAGTATTTCTCAGGTTATCCATGACTGTGAGACGTGTGCTGCCATCAAGCAGGCCAAGCGGGTGAAGCCCCTGTGGTATGGCGGGCGATGGTCCAAGTATAAGTATGGGGAAGCCTGGCAGATTGACTACATCACCCTTCCCCAAACCCGCCAAGGCAAGCGCTATGTGCTGACCATGGTGAAAGCCACCACTGGATGGCTGGAGACCTACCCTGTGCCTCATGCTACTGCCCGGAACACCATCCTGGGCCTTGAAAAGCAAATCCTGTGGAGACATAGTACCCCTGAGAGGATTGAGTCTGACAACGAGACTCATTTCAAGAACAGCCTTATAAACACCTGGGCTAGGGAACATAGCATTGAGTAGGTGTACCATATTCCTTATCATGCGCCAGCAGCCGGGAAGGTTGAACGATGCAATGGCCTGCTTAAAACCACTTTGAAGGCACTGGGTGCAGGGACTTTTAAGAACTAGGAGAATAACTTAGCAAAGGCCACCTGGTTAGTGAACACTCGAAGTTCCACCAACCGAGCAGGCCCCGCCCAATCTGAGCCCCTGGGAACAAGAGATAGAAATAAAGTTCCTGTAGTACACATGAGAGGAATGCTGGGAAAAACTGTTTGGATTAATTCTGCCTCCAGCAAAGACAATCCCGCTCCTGGGGTTGTTTTTGCTCAGGGACCTGGCTGCACATGGTAGGTGATGCAAAAGGATGGAGAGACCCGCTGCATACCTCAAGGGGACCTTGTTTTTCGGTGAACACTGTGACTGTGTCTGTATTTATATTCACATGTATATATATGTATATTATTTAAAGATTTAAATTCAATATAATATGTTGGTGTGGGAAAAAAAATTCGGGGTGGATAATGTTGGGGTTTAAGTCTCCTGTGGAATTTTTTCCCCCCTCCCAAGTTGCTAGGAGACTAAGTGCTAAGTGCTTAACGTGGACAAAAGAACTGATAACTTAGTTTTGGGGGAGGGAAAAAAGCTCCCGGAGAGAGCGGAGGGTGGGGGGATCTCGCGGGTTTTTTTTCTCTTCTTTCTTCCGGGGGGAGCACGGATCAGGCCACGGCTGGCTGGAGTCCACGGTTAACGAAGGAGTCTGGTCCTGGGAATTCTACCATCTGTTGGAGTATCCAGGAGTTTCTTCGCTGTCCTGCTGGATTTTGGGTGAGCCCGGGTCCCGCCGCTGCAGCTTCTCCAGCACTGCCACCTCTGCCTGCCGAGGACACCCCGTGCCTGCAGAGGACAGTCCACCGCGCCCGGCTTCCAGCCATCAGCGCCGGAGCTTCCACCGTGTGCCCTCGGGGTTCTTAGTTCTGTTCTACTATTGTTATAATTGCTGTTGTTTTTTTGTGTCTGTCCTGTTATATTTACTAGTAAAGGACTGTTATTCCTTTTCCCCATAGCTCTGACTGAAAAGTTTTATTCTTAATCTTCCGAATTATAATAACACGGAGGGAAGGATTCAAATTCCTCATTTCCTAGAGAGGCCTGCCTCTCCATAGCAGATACCTGTCTTTTCAAAAACCAAGACACCACCTCAGCTGAGTGTGTCTTGATAAACTTCTCCAGGCCCCAGTGACTCCTACAGCTCTTTCCTCCTTGTCCCTCTTTCCTTCCCTTTCTCACTTCCAAACTGGGACGCTTCAGAACACTTAAATGGTGCCTTCTGTGTGTAAGAATAGGGTCAAGTTTTTTGAGACTGTTAGTCCAAGAGCAGGGAGTCCTGCATGGGGGAGAGGAGTTTCCTGGGACACCTTCCATGTGTGATCTCCACGGGTTGGAGCCCCGGGGCTGTGCTGGCATTGAGGGCAGGGGACTGCCAGCTCTGCTTTACCTGGGAGAGAAAGGCTTCTCCCTGCGAGTTAGGGGGGTGATTCTCATTGTCAGCTCCTCTGACTGCCTGTGCACGTGTTCCCAGGCAGGAGCTGAGGGCCAGGAGGTGTCTGAAGCGAAGGCTGCAGTCTCCCTTTGACTTGGACCAGGTTTCTGTGACACTTCCCTCCCAAGTTTCCACTCCTGACCATCCATTTGGTCTGCTCTGAACTCACCTCTCTGCCCTACTGCAGTGCTGTCATTGATACACTGAAGCTGTTCCTGTCCCCCATCACCTGAGGGGAGAGGGCTCAGTGGCACCAAAGTGGCTCAGTAGGGTCACGAGGTTTGCTCCAGGATTCTGAGAACAGGACAACATGACCAGAACCACTTCAGACTGTAAGACACTTCTGTGCTCCTTTCTGTACCTGCCCTGTCAGCAGGCAGGCAGAGACACCGCACTCCTCTGTGTGCTGCCTTGGTCCCCAGTCTGTGTTTTGCTTCTCTCTTTTGCACGGTCTCTGAAATATCCAGAGGCAGCTGCCATAACCTAGGTCTCCTTAATGGGGAAATTACCTTGTCCCGGTTTTGCTCCTCATCATACCCTGCAATTTCCTGTTCATTTCTGATCTGTATTGCTGTAACCTTCTTTGTCTGATCTGTGTTGCTTTCACCTTCTCTACTTCTATTATGAATAATCTGATAGAATTTTAAAAAGTGGTTTTTCATTCTTACATTTTTATGTAGCAGCTCCAGCTAGCGTGCAATGGAGCGCTGTGTATCAAAAATGGACAGGCAGGAATATGAGCAATAAATAGCAATGCTCATTAATGCTATGTGCTCTTCCACCGTGAGAATTCTCTGTCTCCTCATTATTTTTCCTTCTTCAAAGTCAATTAGTTTAATGCGGTAACAGGAATTTATGACGGTGCTGCCAAACCATATGTGTCTCAATCTCCGTGAATTCCCAGCATGACTTTTTGTTATGCACTGAGCAGTGGCAGATGTGTGACACTGAAAACATTTCTCAAACCTCTTCCACTTTTCTCTATCTTTGGGCCAGGATCAGTTTAAATAAAACCCATGGGCTAGCAATAAATGTACATTAACTTGTCCTTTCTTGGTCCTGTAATGATTCCTGTGTGTTCCAGTGTTCGGATGCAAACAGGTCCTTTGAACTTGCCTGGGCTGAGCAGAGATAAGGAAAAACATGGGAGTAAATCCTGCAGGACTGGGACCTTAAACCTGAGCAGATGACAAGGGTACAGCAGCTGTGTAGCCCCGTCTAATGTGGGCAGTGTTCCTGGGTGCAGGGTGCTTTATAGGGAACTGTGACACATCCATGATGCTCCTCATGGGTCCACATCATCTGGAGGCATTTCTGTAGTGACAAATATTTCTCTTAATCTTCTTCCAGCCTGGGTTCTAATGATTGGGATCTGAGGTTGAGCATGAGGTTTTGAACAGACGTAGCACTTACTCTGCAGGTTGCTAGACCCGCGATACTGATGGATGTTATTAATGTTATTATTTTGGCCGTGCTGCACTGTCAGCACTTCCCATACCACAGATTTTTGTATTGTGACCAAGATGTGCGGTGCCAGCTGAAATTGTTAGCAGCTGAATGGGACACGTTTGTGATTTTTGGCACTTGTTCATGATGATTTGGGGCTGGGTTTGAGCATTCCAGCTGACTTTCTCAGTACAATATTCAGCTGGGACATGATTTGCAATTTTAGACTTTACAGTCAACATTTTTTATTTTTTTAATGAAATACTGGCTACTCAGAAAACTCGGCTGATGTCTGAAGCTATCTGGAATATCTAGAAGAGAACACTGAATGTGATGACTTGCAGGATTTCTGACAAGGACTGTGCTTCAGTAACCTTGTCAGCGAGGGAGGGCGTTATTTATTTTTGCACACCTTCTTGGGTAATGTCTTAGCATATTTATTGTATTCATATAGAAACTTCTCCCAGAGAGAGTTTGGAAGAGCAAACCTCAGTTCTGGAATAATCGTTCAAGTTTGTTTTCTATTTATACACCTGGTGCAGATGTTTTATCTGAAAATGCCCAAAGCATTTTCTTAGCAACATTCCCAATGCTGTCCTTTCAGACCTTTGCTGTTGTTCTTTATTGCTCGTGCTGCATCTGGGCATAAGCTACATTTTATGCTTAGGTGGAAGATTGTTATCTAGGCATTTATCATTTCACACAAATCTCTCTCTGTAATCAGTGAAGTGAATGTAGCTTTTCCAGACCCTGCTTTGTGCTAGCACCTCTGTCCCTTTATAGCATTTCAAAGAACAGCTGTCCCAGTTCTGCTCTATTTTGGGCCATGAGAGGGTCCTGATACATTAAATGAAAGCTGATCTGAGACCAGGAAGAGGCATAAGAGTTAGGTTTGCTTTGAGCTCTGTCCATCTAACCCTTCCCTCAGCAGTGGCTTTAGCATGGGTTTATCTTTGAAAATATATATAAACAACAGATATAGAATTTGTTCTATCATATAATCATATAATCATATTAGAGGATCCTAGCACTGAAGAGGAGAGTGGATTTCAAGGATTAGTCAGAGGGTGAATGTTAACCTAATGGAAAAGTAGGATGAATATTGGGGAAAAAATAATCTAGCTACTGCAGTCCAATGGGACAGAGAGGAAATGGAAAGACTATTGACTGGCTTATTTTAAAATGGCTAGGAAGAATATTACATCAAGAAAAATCTTTCCTTGGTTAAATCGGCCAGACATTATTGGCCTACTCAGACTGAAGAAACCTGTAAACACAGCATTTATTCCATCTGTGCTAGGACCTTGCACAAATGTCCACCCCCTTTTGGAAAAGTACTGACATCCGAATGTATGCTTAGAACAAAATGCCTGTTCAGAAGTTATGTTGAATTCAGGTCTAAAGCTTTAGGGGGCTCTGAGCAGTTGTAGATGTTGTCCTGCAGAGCATCCTTTCACGCGGGTGCTTTGTGCTGCCCGGCACCAGCGCTGCTCTCGGGGCTCTGCAGCGTTTCTGTGCCGCTCTCCATCCGTGGGCTGCGGTGCTGGCACTCAGGTGGTTCACGTCCAGCCGTGTGTTCGCCTCACACAGCTGAGATCTGCTGGGCTCAGGTGTCTCATCCACTGCAGGACAGACACTGAAGTGGTAATGCTTGGACAGGCCGAAAACAACCAGATGCAAAAGTGTGCACCTTACATGCTGCTGGGCTTTATTGCCTATAATGCAGCGTTCATTTAAATTACAGTCTTTAATTCCTTATGTTCTTTTTTGAAAGCTGTAGAAGCAATTTTCTTTGTGATTTCATCTTCAGAGGAAGCTTGTTATAATTTCATTCTGAAAGATCATCAGTGGGTCTCTGCCGTATTGCACAACACTTGTTTTTACATTGTAATCTTATATAATAACGGGATTGTAATGACTTTGCTAATGGACATCCAGGATGCAAACTGTCTGTTTCTCAAATTTATAGTATTTTTTGTAGAAGGAGCATCCTAATGGAATCATCATGAGGAGTCTGAAAAGTTCCTTCCCTGTTTTTCTCTGTATGCTTGTACTTACGACATGAGACCATTGAGACAGTATTAGGAAACGAGATTTAGGGTCACTTTACAAAAGCTGTGTATTTGATAGGCAGTGTAATTTGTGGAACAGTGGTCTCATCCTAAATGGAAATCCAAATGGAATTATGAGCACTCCTGAACTCTCAAAATTGTACACTTAATGATAATGGAGATTCATTTTGTCATCTGTGCTTTGTGGCTGCAGGGTTGGAAGCAGGCATTAAAATTTGATGAAAGATATTTTCCCATGGGGAAGGTCTGTTTCTGATACTGACCAATCATCCAGACTCAGCCCTAGATGGTTTTATTAGGGCAAGTACAAGGCTGATGGGTTGGAGGTAAGTAGAGACAGAGTTGTTAGAAAAATAGCAACAGTTAGAGACCTTCAGACATCAGCTAGAGACTAAGAATGACCTGTGCAAGTGTGGTTTTAGAGCATCTGTGTGGCATGTGCCTGTAGCTACAGTGGAGCTAAAGATGATGTTTTTCTGGCACATACAGGGGCCAGCTACTCTTATCTTCTGTGAGCTAGGCAATCCTCTAGTTCCTGCTTCCTCTAAATCATCATTTCTGTAAGGAACTCTCACTCACATCACACTTAATGTGATTAAAGAATCATGTGACTTCAATGTGTCAAAATCACATTAAGTGATTCTTTACCATGAATTTCAACAGAATTTCCCTGCAGCCATTTCTGGGTGAAAATTGTGCATTGGCTCTCCTTGGAAGTCCAGTGCTAATTGTAAAGTTGGGGGGGGTTTCCCTCTCTTCTGCTTCTGCCTATCAGCTTTGGCTCCCAGTGGCTGAGAATAGCAGCTGCCAATGCTCTCTGTCATTGTAAGGCTATTCAGGTGGAAAAAAATTGTGCTTTCTTTAGTTCCAGGGTCATTTGACTTTCCCACAAGGACTACAAAGGTGATATTTTTATCTTGGCTCAAATCTTTCTATTTATTTTGAGCTTAAAACTTGTAAGAATTGCTAAAACTTCTGTCTCCAGCGACACTGGCCCAATGCGTAAGGTGTGCTGAAACCTGCCTAGTAAATATCCTAAACTTTGCTTGTTAAATGCACATCCCTCAGGCTGGCAGCTCTTCGAGTTCCAGAGCCACTCTGTGGGCACAGGCACAAAACTGTGCCTGCAGGTAGAGAGAACAAGCAGTAACACAATAATGAGTGAGGCTGGGCTTTTCAGTGTCTTTGTTTCCAGAGCTACCAGAAAATCTTGATCGTTAAATGAACAAATTGTATTGAAAGGAGAGCTGGCTGGGAATGTTTTGATGAAAACTTTCTCATTGCGAAGTATTACAGCTGCACCTGACTAGAAACATTTCCGTTTGGTCAAAATCTCTCAGGTAATTTCTCAGGCACGAGACAGAAATGATTGTAAAAGCAAGCAATAATTCAAATTTATTTTTCAATCATGATAAGTTTGGGCTCAAGATCTTTGTGTTTTAAGAGCAGATATTTAATCTTTCTCTCCCAGATTTCCAGTCTGAACCACTATTTTTGCAATAGAAATGACAATTTGAGTGAGTGTAATAGATGAACTGCCTGCCTTGCTGTGGGAGCGGTGTAGTTTATAATGCATTTACGGTTTTCAGAACTGACTAAAAGGGAGGGATCTATCAGGAGAAATTTGTACAACATTCCAGAATCCATCAGAATCAAAGGATTCAATATCGAAGCTCCAAGTTTCCTAGGGCACACATTGCTTTCTCTTCAGAATTAGAATCAGTAAAATCCATTGGAACAAAGTAACTTTACCTCCATGTGGTAATTACATGTACAATGTATATAACATTCAATAGAATAAATGCCTAGTATCAGGTTTCTAACTGGAAGAGTTAGAAAAGAGTGACAATTAGGAAAATATATGTATCTGGGGATTGCAACAAAATTTTTTCCTTATGGGAGTTAGAAAGATTTTTTTCTTTCTTTTGGCTATCATGAGACCCTCTTGCACTTATGGCAAACAAACATTCTCCCCAATCCTTTAGATAGATAGAGGCTTGAATAATACTTGTAGCAAATATTTCTGAGATGCATTTTATTAAAAAAAAACAAGCAAGCAAACAAACAGAACCACCAAAAAATCCAAACCACATCCACCTGTGCAGTGTGCCTTCCTGGCAGCATGCTGGGCTTGTTTTAAGCCTGACTTATGAAGGAACAAATACAGCATGCTCAGCAATAGCCCAGGAAAGGCTGTTTTACCTGTGACCTCTAGTTCCACTTGTAGAAACAATGATTGAAATTACACTTGCTGCTAAATTGCAGTGAGTCTGGCAGTGCTGGGGTCTGTAGGATATTCGTGCTTGTGGCTTGACCTTTCCACAAAGGGCGGAACCTGAAAAGCATCATCATCACAATCCATCCTGTATCAACCTCCCAATAAAACTTGAGAGGAGCTGTTTTGTTGGCTGGAGTTTCTGCCTGCAGCACTCGATACTGAGCCATTTCACTTGCAAATGTCAGCAGTTCCAGCTTATCTGTTACAATGCTTCACTGAATTCAAACTACTGTCATGGAGTATGAAAATAGGAATTTCTCTTCAATGTGGAGTAGACCATCTGTGCATTGTTTAACTTCTCGCTCTTTAGAATGCTTAAATGGTGTCACAGATGAGTTGTAAGAGTGTGTTGGTTCATGTACTCAGATTCTATAAAGTGTATTAGTATTCATGGTTTTCTTAACACTCCTTCACCCTAAAAATGGAGCTGCATGAATTGCAGCCCAGCTGTCAGTCAATTGAATACTCCCATGCTGATGTAAGGATGAACTCAAGTAAGATATCAAAACATGGAATGCTATTTTAAAAATTTGCCAAGTTCACTTCCTGCACAGTGCTAGAGAAGATGAGTGAGTGTCTGTGCATTGTATTCCTTGGAGATTGCAGAGGCAGCTATGTTTATACTGCAGCCTGTTCCACAGGCCTGCAGGAGAGCATGGAGCCAGAGAGGGCTCAGCTCAGGGGAACCACATGGAAATATTGAGTGGTAGGAAACAAGGGGAGCCGGCAGCAGAAACAGCACTGAATGGGGCAGCTTTTGGGAGCAGCTTCTAAGGAATCAGAGGCAGAAACCACTGAGCTGGAAAGTTTCAGTGTGGGTAAAGTGTGGGTACAGCCAAAGCTTCACGGTTCTCTCCCAGATTTGAGGAGGGTGTGTCCTGGATGCCAAAAGGGTCCAATCCTACAGGCTTCTCCTAAGGCTGGCTTTCAGTTCCCTCCTGTGGGTCGTGGTAGGACTGGCAGCATGGAGCTCCTCAGGTAGCTGGCAGCCTGTATCCTGACGTTCTGCAGTGCCATGGGAGGTGAGCGGGGATATCTGCCCTGCACCATGGCCTCCAGCATCAACGTGTTCGTGAAAGCAGCACCGGCCCAGCAGCAAGGGAGGCTGCTGTGCCCAGCTCAGAACTTCTGTGTGCTCTTCCATCTGGAGACATGAACACTATACTGATTTGTGGCTGTCCTGTGAGAGCAGGCAGGTGTACGTAAAGAGCTGTGAATATGCATAAGGAAGAGGATTATTGTCACTGCTGTTCCCTGAAGAAATGATGTGGAATGAAAGTGCACCTGGAGTCTTGCTGGATTTGACATGGTATTCATTCACCACTTTGTGGATGCAGCTCAGTTTGAGCCACGTGTGGCAGGGTGTTTTCTTTTTGCATTCAAACATTACATTTATCACAAGTATTTGATGCAATGAGATTAATTTCTCTCTTTCAATTACTTTGGTTTTTGCTCTTGCTCATTCTGTTTAATCTCTCCCCACCATTTTGTTGCAGAAAATATAAATGCATTACTATTTTCTACAGCATAGGGTCATAATTGAAGTTTTTGCATGTAGAGCGAGGTGGTGGATTTTTGGATCCAAGACAATAAAGATTTTAATGTTCATGGTTTAAATAAAAAAAGCTGTGTATGCCCCATCACTGGCATTTTCCACGCCAGCTTGGATGGGGCTTGGAGCAACCTGGTCTAGTGGAAGGTATCCCTCCCTTGGCAGGATGTTGGATCTAGGTGACCTATGAGGTCTTTTAGAACTGAAACTATCCCCTGATTCTAGGAGTCTATACTCTGAATATTTATAACTTAAAGCTGGGTAAAATCATGAGAGATTTTACCTTGCTGAAGCTGGATTCCATTGGCTAGTGTCTTGGGTTATGTAACAAAAAAATGTGTATTGTATTTCATCTGTTGAAAGCTGTTTTTTTGGAGATGTTTTATCCTTCTCTTGCCCCTCCAGGGGGGAGGGGGGCAGATGCCTTCTGACAATGGCCCAGCCATTAAACCCAGGTGGGGCAGTGTTCCTTATCTCTGTCACCACCCCTCCATCCTCCAGGGGACATCTTCTGATAATGGGCCATTGAGGCACAGCACATGGCTGATAAAATTCCATCATCCCATTGGGAGATGCTCCACCCAGTGGGGAGGAGCCAGCTGTTCACAGCCAGATAAAAACTGAGACTCAAGACCAGCAGGTATCCGGTTTCTCCACTGGATCGCCGGAGTAAGACCAGAACCATCTTCTTGTCACCACTGGGCTTTCTACAGGACCATCTCTTCTTCACAGAACCACATCTGTTACTCCAACAGGATTTATTTGGACAGCTTGCAACACTCTGACCGACAGGATGTCAGGTCATATCCCTGATTCTGTCAGGGTTTTTCCAGGATTTTTGTTTGCTTGCTTGCTTGTTTTTTGTCCTACTACATTTGTGTATATATATATATATATATTTTTTTTTTTTTAATATTCTTAGTAAAGAAGTTACTCCTATTCCCATATCTTTGCCTGAAAGACCCTAATTGCAAAATTATAGTAATTTGGAGGGAAAGGGGTTTACATTCTCCATTCCAAGGGAAGCTCTAGCTTTCCCTGGCAGACAACTGTCTTTCAAAACCAAGACAGCTAGGTAGGTGTCATTCCCAGTTCACCCAGAGGAAAACAGAACTGTGCAAGGTTTTGTACACTCCAGCTGCACACAGACTTTGTGCTCATTTAGCCTGAAGACAATTCAGGCATAATCTCTTACTGTGTAAGCTCAAAATAAAAATAAAATTAACAGTTCTAAATAGCAGAGCTTCTCTTGCAACGTTGCTGAGTTGAAGAGCTGTCATGTTACATAAAGAGTACGGTTATTGCAACTGATTACTTCGTACAGGGTATTTGCCAGTCTGTCTTCTGTGTAATAAAGAAGAATGCATTGAGTTAAGAAGCGCTACACATAAATAAGTTGTGAAAAAGTCTGGGAGACAACTGAAAGTTCCTGTCACGATTGGTAGTCTGGAGAAATATTGCCAAAGCTATCAGAAAAATACCCTCTTTTCATGACGTATTCCAGAAGATACAGACCCGCATCCCAAGAATTCTTTAAAATATTTGGATAGAAAATGGGCACAAGCAGTAATACTTGCTAGTGCTTAAACTGGAGCTAATGGACTTAGTCCAGGCAAACACCAACCCATGGTATTGTCTGAAGTGCGTCGCTGTGTTTTGTTGCAGAACTGAGTTAAGGAAGTTAACTCATTTCTGCAGCAACTCATTAACTCATTAAGGAAGTTAACTCATTTCTGTGGTTGTGAAATACTGAGTATTCCACGGCAGTAATCCATGTTTGTCTTTTTTGGAGAAAGCTCTTCTGAAGTCATGATCTACAAAATGTGTATGCCCTGGTTCTCAGGCAGACTAAAGCACTTTGGCTTTGTCCAAAGCCCTGAAGAATAAATACCATTACTGTCATTTTGCTCTGCTCTGCCTGGGTAAGACCCAACCAATAAACTTCTCAGTGAACTTGAACAATTTGGAATTGCACCAGGAGAATAAGCAACAGCTCTTTTCCTTGTTCACATAATTCAATGCCAAGGTGCTCAGGCACAGAGCTGTCCCTTTGAAACCCTGTGAGTGACACTGGATTTCCTATAGAATTCTACCTTTAAAAAAATCTTCCAAATATTTCTCTCCTCCATAATTCATTTTCTATCATCTTTTTAACTCCTCAAGTCTTCTAAATGGCAAAAACTTAATTTTTATTTCTCTCTCATCTTGTCATTTGCATTTGTTAAAGGTTTTTAAGAAAAGTTGCTTGCGTTGGCGTTTTACTAAAGATTTAGTAAACTTAAATAATCTTTCTGTTAAGATTTCTATGCAGTCATATTTCTGTCAAAAATGGAGAGGGGAAGCACTCTGAAATCTTGTATTCACAATTTTGCCTTAAGCAACTGTGGTTTGCAATGAAAACTCAAAACATTTCCCAGGAAACCTTGTTTGTATTTGGCAAACATGTAATAGACATTTTTCTCCAGATGTCTTTAATTTTGAGTATTTCTAAATCTTTTCCAACTTGCACTGCTTTTTAAGTTGCCACTGGAAATATTCAGCAACACCTTCCTTCCAGAAATGCTGAATGGGAACACAAGAGGGTTTTTAGCTATTTCCCTGAGGGAGTTTGGTGGTGGAAGAGCACTGTTGCATTAGCAGTTACCCTTGGATCAAGAGGGAGGATCGAAAGAAGCTCCAGGCCTACTTTTAAGTGTGTGTTTAGTATTTGCTCCAGATCAGCTGCATTGCAAAGCCAACCATTTAGTGACCTGGTGGTTTGACCTTGTTGCTTGTCTGCTAGGCTATAACCAAGCGGTCACCTCATGGCAAAAATGCACATCACAAACCTCTTCATCCAGAGATGTCCTAGAAAAGCCTGCTTGTTTTAACTCCTGTTCTGACCCAGGTAAAGCAGAGTTCCAGAGATGTGCTCTATTTCGTTCTGTATCTTGGGGTAGGGCACTGGCAGATGAGGCAACAATTATCACCATCTTCTCTGGTCATGTGAACCTCATGTGGGAGGTCCACAACAGGGAAAAGAATATGAGGGTTATTGCAACAGGTATGTAAACTGTGGGATTATTGCTCTAGGACTGCAGATGCCAAAGATTTCCCCGAACAGGTTTGTGGAAAAGACATTAATACTCTCTAGGTACCACTAAATACCTCAAACCCAGGAGGTCTCTGAGCTGCAGTCTGTGGAAGGGTATTTGGGGCTAGTATTTTCCCTCTAGCCTTCTTCTCTGAGCATCTAGCTTCGATACCAGGAGATCCAGGACAGTGGGGCCAGAGGGATATTTAGTTCATCTGCATGGCTGGACCTTGCACATTCTCAGCTAGAAAGTGAGAAATGAATTTGTTTGTAAATGTACCTAATTGAACTCTGAAGCCTGTGCCTCATAAAAGGGCTGAGATGCATTATGAGACAGTGCCACACAACACAATCTCCCTGTACCTGCAGCGTCTGCTCTGTGGGACAACATCAGGCTGCAGTGCTGAGTGCTGGCAGGTCAGCACCTTTCATGAGCACCAGATGAATTTTTAAAGGGAAAAAGAATTGAACCGTTGCCAAGAGGTTATAAGGCTGGTGAAGGAACACGAGACTGGGGAGGAGATTGCACAAAAAGAGATTGTTCTGGACAAGATCTGTGCTCTGAGCTGTATTAACTGCACTGAACTGGAATGTGTTAAATGATTGAGAGGAGATGGAGGCCATCTCCAAGCAGCACAGAACCCCAGGGAGTAGTAAATAATTAATACAATTCTTCTGCTGTTAGTGGGATGACTCATCTCTCACTGTCTGTTTTAAGCACCTGCTCCAGGAAAGGAAAGGAAAAAACAGCTCTGAGCCCTGGCTGCTGCTAGGTCATTCCTTTATCCACCTGGATATAAAAGATACCAGCAGCAGTTACTGGTAGAGGGAGCCTATTGTCCCACTGGATCGTTTGGCAATGGAGGATCTTGTTATCGTTTTCCTTGGCTTTCCTAAAAGCAGAGAAGCAGGAAGGTGGCAGCTGACATGGAGCTCTCCAGACCTGTCTTGGAGCTTCTGCTGACAGGCACCGAGGGCTTCCCTGCGCACAGAAACGCAGCAAAGTTCTGGGATAGAGCCATTCTGCCCAGGGAAAGCCCAGAATCACCAACCCAGACACCAACTGCTCCGTGTGCATTGGAAGTGGCACCAGCGTAAACCCTGATACTGTGTCCCATCATTTGTCCATTTGACCAGGCCCAGAATAGTCAAATGTGAGGTCTTCGGCTTCCTGCCCCGGCTCTGACACGTGGAGAATCAGGAGCCATTTCCAGCTGATATTTCCAAAGGTAATGTCACTGTCAGAGTTTGTGCCAGTTCCACTGTGCAGGTTTAGGGGCAGCTCAGAACTTTTAGCAGTGGCTGTCAAACCAAATTTTGTTGTAGTAACAGAATGGTGTCACGGGATGCCCAGACCAAAGAACAGGTCACAGTGGTCCTGGTCCTCTTTCATGCACCCGTGTCCTTGGCTTGCCTGTTGCTGGGTGTCTGTCTTTGCTCACAAGTGAGCAATATTGCAGAAAATGAGTGGAATTGACTTTTTCTCTCAGATGTTTTTGGAGCCCAGGAGAGGGTAGAGAAATGAAACCTGTCCCTCTGCTTGGCTGGCATTTTCTCTCACGGGTAAATCATGGAAATCCCACTGTAAATCATGGAAAATAGCTTAGCAGACTACAGCTTATTAAAAGTATGGGAAAACTAAAGCTGTATTTTGGAAACAATTTTACCTATGTTTGGACTTCCAAAGACATATGAGTACACCCATTGACCTGGTTGTCATAGGTATGTTTTCACCCGTGATTAATTAGATCTCCAGCTAATCACATATGCCTGAAAGCAGGATCTGACCTATTGCTGGAAATTCTTGAAAAGAGATGGTAAGCAGCGCCTGGTGGCATGCTGGGAGATCATAACTGTGCTGCTTCACGTTTACTTGTAGGAGGGAAGTTTTCTCTTAAAGGGATCAACTTCAGTGTTACAAACTTTCCATTTGAGAGTGCTCATTCAGGCATACAACCAGAAGTTGTTCGGAATTAACTGATTGATTAGTGATGTGAGATAAAACTAAAGAATAATAATTCCTAATTCCTAGAAGTCCAAACCCAGTAACTGGCATGTACAGCTGTAACAGCTGAATTCTTAGTTGCTGAGATGCAGGAAATCCTCCTTTTGCTACTCAGGCTTTTCTAAACTTAGAGTACCTCCTTATGCTCCACTGGCTGTTTTAGCTATTTTACTGGTGGAGAATGTGTCAGCTGATGAGGGAAAAGTCAGTTTCAGAGTTTTTGAACTGAGATGTTCAGTCCAAAAATTCAATAAAACTATTGCACCTTGGCCCTTCCTGGCCAGCCTAAGGCCTTCTGCCCTATTGTCTTCTCCAGCCCAGGGCCAGCTTTCTATTCAGGTCTAACTTCCTTTTCTGGTGACATGTCCCTGCCTGTCATGGGCTGTTACTAATCAGCTGCTTGTGTGAGATTTGGTACCTATTTATATCTGTTTTGAGATCAGATTCTTGTTCATGTTTTCTAGTAGTGGCCTCTACAACCTATGAGAAGTTCAGGATTTTTGTTGTGTTTTTAAGTGCTGCTCTCTGTTGCCCTATTTTGCTTTTTTATCCAGGAACTGTTGTCTTCTTGCTTCACACCAATATCCTGCCTCTCTTTTCACATCCAATACTGTTCCATATTTCTAACCACCAGTTATTACTGTAAGTATTTTTCTCTGACAGGTATCTGTTTAACCATGGGCATTGATCTCCCTGTTTAGTCCTCCTTTCTTCTGCAAAAGCATTTTCTTCCTTCCTTTTTTAAGAAACAAAAATCCTTTTAGGTCATTGAGAATCTTAGAACAGCCACATTTTTTAGTTAGATCATTTCAGTGACTACACTGTTCATTATCCATGACTGTGTGTAGCACAGTTGTCTGCCTCTTAAGTGAATTTAATGACTTTAATGTGCACACACATTTGCTTTTAGACATTCAGATGAGCAATCTTATTCATCATGAATTCTGCCCTGGACACATCCTTCTGACAGCACTTCTTGGGCCTCACCAGCCTCGTGCTGTGGACAGTCTCAGACAATAGCTCAGCTCTGCTTTTGTGCTTCCCATTGTGCTGCAGCTGTGTCTGGAAACCACACCTGTGATCTTGAATGAGTTTATTGTAAGAGGAAACCCTTGTTCTGCAGAGCTGCCGTCTGAAGAGATGAGACAGATGACAGGTGGAAATGAAAGGGAGGCACCAGCAGGCTCTGTGACTTGCTTGACCTCATGTGGCAATTGTGAGGTCCCTCGTGCAGGGCGTGTGACAAAACTGGGGCAGTGACCCAGCTGTCTGGGTCCCGATGGCTTTGGCACAGCTTCTGGACCAGTCCCAAAGTATCAGGTAGTGAGACCTTAGAAAGAATCCAACAGTGCAGTGTGGCTGTAAATCAAAACAATGCAACTCTTTATTAGCCCAGGAAAAATGATCAGGAATAAGTGTATAATCTGTAGAGTCTTTATGTCTGAAATGGGATTGCTAGGGATTATTTATAGTGGCTTTTTATACAGGGCAGTCGTCATGGAGAAATTGTAGAAATATCAGAAGTGATGCATCTACTTCTGTAAAGTGTAAGATCATTCCCTGAGGGAGTGGATTCTGGGAAGACAGCGGTGATGTTCCAGAAAGACGTCTGTGAAATTAAATAGCCTGTCTAGGGATCAGCTGTGCTGCTCCTGCTAATTCAAGGGGTCTCAGCAAGAATGTTCTTTGACCAAAATAGGAAATACTCAGCGTTCTCTTTAGCTTTCCAGCTCTGTACCCAACTGTGCAGGGCAAGCACAGGAGTGAACGAGCCCAGGTGGGAAAGTCAAAATCCACAAGAAGATGGAACAGCTTCTTTTAGACGGGGGAACTTGAGGAGACCTCTGTTTTTGTCAGCTTTCCCTTTGCCTGGTTTACATACAAGCCTCATAGTCTTGGGTGTGTGAGACTTTGTGTAGTATCAAGAGTACCCTTCAGATACTGCATTATTTCTATTCACCTTGATTCCTGTTTCCAGAGACATGCCTGGAGATCATCTGCTGAGAAGTTTAATTTACAAAATCACTTTTTTGCAGTGCTCACAAAGACACAGCCAGTACCTGATAAGGAATTGTGAGTTAAACTACTAGGGTAGTTATTCTTTTGTTGTTAGCATGTTAGGGGAAAGGGTAATATAGCAAGGAAATCTTAAGAAAATTGGCCAGAGATATTGCTTTGGATATTGCAATATTGCTTTGGATACTGTTTTTCTAGCAGTGTTTTGTTCATGTGCCCATATACAATTAAATCTAGTTACAAGGCGTTTTCTTACCATCCCATTGATTTGCTGCGCTATAAACCAGATCCTATATCAGACTAAGCATATGCAAACAGTTGCTTATTGGAAGCTGTTCTCAGGGCTGCTGGGACAAGGCAACTCAGGATTTGAGGCACCTTGATGCTGCAGCAAGAGAGGGTGTGCCTGGTGCAAGCTGCAAGGATGCACTCTTGTGGCAAAGAGGTGCTGTACAGGGAGTAGGCGGAGTTGAAATAACCTGTTTATTAGGAAAAGGAAGACTTTCATACTCAAATAAGCTGAAGAGATTATCGGCTATACTAGGGAATTTTCACTTGCAGCATCAGTATTTTTGTATTAGGTCTCATTATGTTTTCTCTGCTGGAGGAAAACTTTTTTCTGAACTTCTTATGAGCAGCTGCTATTCAGCACGCCTCAGTGTTTGCTCTCCTAGACACATATTCATAGCTGTGTCCCAGCCAACTGTTTCTCTGCATGACTTAGAGGAGAGGAGCTGTCCAAGGGCAGAAGCTGAGGAGTGCCACCTGCCCCAGTGAGCCTTGCACCCCACAAACCCCTGTCCCTGCTGCCTCTGCTCTGCAGACAATAAACCCCACAGCTGAGGCAGTGCAGGATTGTCTCCCTCCCCTGCCTTAAGGCACTTCCAGGGTCAGGTGGGGAGGGTGCCAGGAGGGGATGGGCCGGCGTGGCTGGTGGCTCTGAAGTGTTGTGTTAACCACAGAGCAGCAACATGAGAGCCACGGGAAGGGCTCTGTGTGTGCAAAACCCGGTGACTAAGAGCCAGCCAAGGGGAACCACAGGTTGTTTGAGGTGAACTGCTCAACCACTCTGAGCCTCTTTTAAAGGTGCTTAGGTGCCTGCTGATATGGATGGAGTTTTGAGCTTCCCCAGAGAACCTACCTGGAGTCTATTTTCAGTCTTCCCTCTTGGACTTTGTGTCTTCTCTGTAGCTCACAGCTGATCATGTGCTCTTTCTCTGCCACTGGTTATCTAAGTTGTGTGTTCAGAGACGTTATTTTTTAACTGTTTGCTTGTGTATGTCTGAAAAGTCTCTAGCATGAGTCTCCCATGTCCATCTCTGTCATTTAGGGGGCCTGTTTCTACAAATAGATGTCTTACAAGAGTTTCCCCGTGGAGGAAGCTGGGGATATTTGCAGACTGTTTATGTAAGGTACTATTGTCAAAACTCACTTGAACTGGTATGTAGTTATGTCATTGGTAAGGTGTTTTCCAAAATATTTATTCCCATGTTCTGCAAAAGAAACCAGCCAATCATCAGCTGAATCAGTAATGCAAAAGGTTAATAGCAAACAAAATGAAGAGCATTGTAGCAGACTGCCAAGCAGTTGGCTCCATTCTGAGTGTGACAGATGGATCTCAGGTACAAAGTGAGCATCGGATATACAGAGGAAAACACAGTCTGTAACACTGCCTTGCTTCTCATTTCATGTCTGAACATGAGTGACTCTGTTTTCCAAGAGACCCAAAGCTACCCTGGCAAAGTTCCTTAGTGTAGGTCTTCGCAGGACCTGCCATCAGGAAGCACCATCCCAAGAGTCAGATGGGTTAGGAACGATCCAGTGCAGCCAGGGCAAAGCAGGGAGCTTCCAGGGCTGTTGGACTTGTTCCTGCATGGAGCTGGGGCCCTTCTGGTCAGCACGACCCCCGGAGTTCATGTGCGTAACTGAGTGAGTGCGGCGTGTCTGTCCCGCGGAGCCCCAGCTCCCTTCTCGCTCCGGCTAGCCCGAGACAAGCCGCAGCTTGGAGGAGTTTCCTCAGGGGCCTAAAACCCAGGGGGTGGCTGGGAACCTTTCCCTTAGCACGAGAGAGCGAGACCCAAAGGAAGCAAAGGAAGGAGGTCTGCACTTGATTGGGGGTGAAACCAAGGCTTTGTTCAGTCTCTCTTCTGTGGTCCTGCCCCAGACCCAGCCTGGGTCAGGAGCCCCAACCCAGGAGCCCCAGCCCAAGAGCCCCAGCCTGGGTCAGGAGCCCCAGCCTGGGTCAGGAGCCCCAGCCCAAGAGGCCTGAGCACGTGTGGCTTCGGCTTGTATCCAGGGAAGGAGCTCTGGGAGGGGACAAGCCAACACCCAGTCAGGGTAACGGGGGAGTGGAACAGGGTTGGATTACATTCAAGGAAGGGGGCCGGGAGGAATGTGGGAGAATGGGCTGGGGGAAGGGCAGAGACCAACTGGGGGATATTGCATTTTCCAGGAGAACAGGGGAGTACAGAACAAACCATTATAAAACCCAATGTAAAAATGAAACACAGTATGAAATCAAACAACACACGGCAACAAATGAGAGTGCAGGGCTCCAGGGCTAACCCTGAGGCCACCTGGATCTCAGTAGATGGCCAGATGGAACCCAAAGCCGCTGGACACTGGGTGAGCAACTGAAGTAGGTGATGTTGAAGACTCCAGTTTAACGGATAATGTGGAGAAGTCCTTCTTAGTTTGAGCATTTAAGATATTAGCATACACAAGATAGGAACATAGGGTTGATTGGGACAGATTTGAATAGTTTCCAGTGTTTCTAGCTGAAAGTGGGTCAGGAAAAGTGAAATTGTTGGAAATTAAAAGGGGAAAAATGTAATGGATAAATATTGAGCAACATTGCTTCTCCAATCTGAGTTTTTCCTCTGTGAAAATGTGGCAGTTTAATAAAATGGAATAGACTAGCTTTGGAACATTAATGTGAGTATACTTTCCTTTTACACTAAATTGTAACCCCTGTCAATGTATCTGCACTGAAAACTGTTCATCAAACCATCCTGTGCTGCAGTCAGATGGTAAAGCTCCATCACAACTCTGTCTGGCTGTCACACAGAGATAATTCCCTGGCTGACTTCAGTCTGAGCCAAAGCAAATACTGGCAAACAGGTGAAGGCTTTATGAACCTCAGAAAAATTGATTTCTAGGTGCTTTTTCAGAATACAAGGTATGTTGTAGAGTCTCAGGAAGACTAAAATTATCAGAAACATTTAATCTCATGCTGGACATACCATATGGTTTTCCCAAGATGTTGAATAGTAAAATTGATGTGACTGAAATTAATAGGAACAGTTGTCTAGAAATAGAACGCTTTGCTTGAACTTAATAGTTTAGTTTAATTCAAGGAGTATTTTCTGAACTTGCACATCAGCTTGGTAGGAGAAGAAAATAACCACGACAATATGTAAGGAATTATCTTTGAATGTCCAGGGTTCTGATAACCTCTGCTCTACCCATAGTAGCTGCAGTGCTATTGTAAGAATGCTCCAGTTTTACCTGAGTGTCTCTGGCATCTCGTGTGGAGATACGTGCCAAGGAGAGTAGTGTCTGCACAGCCTTCTGAGAAGCAGCCATGATGTCTCAAGAATATTAAGAATTATTTTCTCTCCTTCTGCCTCAAAAGATTTGCAGATGTCATTTCCTTTTGGTATTCAGGTTTTACAGACTTTCAGAAAATTTCAGCTTTCCAGAACAAACGGGCTTTGGAGAGCAGAACTATCCCTTTAATTAACCTGCTCCATCGCCCTCCATCCCTGTGTCCCCTGGAATGGGTCAGGCCCCGAGGTGCTTCCAAAAGTGTTCCTCTCTCGCCATCTCCTGGCCAGCTCTTCGGCAGTCACTACACGTCCTGGATGGCTTTTCTTCAAGCAGTTCTTCTGTAAAAGGGGACAAATATTAGCATCGAGGAGTTCAGAAAGGTAATTTCTCTGTAATTGCTAATTATCGATTACTGGGGGGGAGAAATCCAAAATTTCTGGCTTTTCTGCCTTGGTAACTACATACTTTTTTCCCATCCTAAAAAGAACAACATGTTACCCAGCTTGTGTTTATAAAAATGTAAGTACTGGGCAGAAGCTGATCGCTGACTTCTTATGCTCATTTAACCTACAAAGCCATATATAATTTAATCAATAGAGATGAAATTGTGTTCCTTCAGCTGATTTTGAAATTGCCAGAGAAAGTGATTGGCTGATGACTTGTGTTCTTTTGTTATAGAAAGAGATTATATTTTCTGCAGCTAGCTAGGCATAATAAATTGGAAATGCATTCACTTTTTTCTAAAAGTCAGAGGAGTTCTTGGTCCTGCCCATCCCCCTGCTGGCTGTTTTAAGTGGATTATAATCACATTTTCCCAGGGTTTTTTACGTTTTTTTCCTCTTCTGTGTAGTGTGTGAATGGCCCACACAAGCAACAGGGAAAACTGACTGACAGCCTTGGGGAAACAGTGAAACTCTGCAAAATGCTGCCAGGCACATGAAGCAAACTAACTGAAACACCAGGAAACAAGCAATTATTTTTAGTCACTGTATGTTATAATAGGAGCCTAAAGGATTCTAACAGATGTGGGACTTTTGAAACAGGATGGTATCCTCAACACAGATGATGCTGTACTTCTTGATGAAAGGTTGAGTGTAAATGCTCTTCTCACTTCACCGTGACTGATGTGGTCCACTGAAAAATTCAAAACATTGTGGGGTGATGTAAACTCCAGAAGATCTTTCTTTGGAAAAGACAGCTATCTTTGGCTCCCTTCCCTGGATGGGAGCTCTAAGGTGGAGTTCTACAACTGAAGCAATGTAGAATTCACTGCCTCTGGGCACACCACCCTTTCCAAGTGGGCCTCATGCTTTTCATGAGCCAAAGCCTCTGTAAATAACCTCCAAAGGGATTTTAAACCAAACCAACGAACAAAACTTGGTACCAGGACCATCAGGAATGGTGGGCTAAGGTGGCCAGAGACAGAGCCATTCTGGAGAGCTCAGTGCTGCACCCCTGTCACTGCTGCTCCCACATTCAGGGGCGGCCTGGCTGGGGGCACTGGGAGCTGGGTGACCCTCCTTATCTGAAGAAGGCAGAGAGGAGACCTAGGGCCTGAGCTGCAGCTCAGCAGCTTCAGGAGTTTCTTATGCAGGTGCCATCCTGGTATGAAGAAAACTTCAGGAACCCAGCTCCAGGTTATGTATTCTTAGCTAAATCACATCTGAGCTGTGTGAGCTGCAAAAATCAAATTAGAATTTAAGACAGATGGGAACCCCCCAAAAATGTATGCTATTTTGTTTCCTAGAAGGATTTTGACAAGCTGTTCAAAGCTGTGCAGCCTGCCACCTATCTCTGCCTGGTCTTTGAAACACAATTCAAAATAAACGCATTAAAGGTTTGTGTTTCAGCAGGGGAAATGCAGAGTTGCCTTTTTGCATTTCTAGTGACAACATCAGCAGCAGATAGCAACCAACAGCTGAAAAGCTCTGTTTATGTCACTGCCTAGCCCCCATAGGGGGCTGTATGCATGTGGTGACTGCTTCCAAGTGTGAAAATACCCCTTGGAGCTCCTCTAGTGCATGTGCAGCACCCAGTGTTAGTGCCTGTTCTGAGGCTGCCTGCAGGGAACCTTGAGAGGATGTGCAGTTGCATTTCACACTGGGAAGTTCTCGTGGAATGCTGCAGGCATCAGGAAGGAGTAATTGTTTCTGCATGGGTTATCTGCAGCTGCTTAAAATGCTCTATCTCCCTGATGTGGCAAGTGCTTAGGGTAGAAGTATGTGCTTCAAAAAAGAGATTTGTGGATGAGTAAGTCTGAAGTTAACAAAACTTTTAAAAGGCTTTGGCAGTTTTAGTTTGGGTTTTCAATTGCAGCCAACAACAAACGCTCCAAGCCCCCTGATAAATGTGTGCAGGCTTGTCTGCCCCACAGCCCCTCCCCTGGAGCAGGGCAGGGAGAGGCTGACCTGAGAGATTTATTTCTTCTGGACCTGCAGTAAAGTTAGGCATTTAGAGAGATTTTCTGTGGCTGCTGAGAATGCTTCTAATCTATGCCAGAGAGCAGGGCAGGAAGGTGATGGCTGTACCTACAGGCACACCTTTACACAAGAATTCCATTCTCAGCTGCCCTGAGTTCTGCCCTGGGAGCTGCACAGCTATTTGCTCAGGGACTGGGAACAGGAAGACTGGAGCCCCAGTTTGTCTCCAGTGCTGGCTGCAGCTTGGCATGGTGGTGAAATGGGCCCTTTTGGTCCCGTTGCTGGGGCTGTTCTGGGAGATGCTGCTCTGGCTGCTGCTGAACTGGAGGTAGAGCTCCTTCACGGAATGTCCTGCCCTGCCAATGTAAATGCACACATCGTCACTCCCTAACCTAGTTCTGTCAGAATGATGCAGGTTAGCTTAGGTATTTTTTTAATGTGGGAAAAGTAGCCTCAAGCCAGGTCGTCTTGCTCAACTTCTATTACAATAATAGCATGCGACATTCATATTATGCTCTGCTCGAGTGTGTGCGATCAGCTCGTGATTGGACTTAATGCCCCTGTAAATAAAAGAAACGCAGAACAAAAAGCATGATAGTCTCTCAGAAATCCAGCTGATTCCTGGAAGAGTTAACTCGTTTAGAAACCTTTTAGTGAGCTGTAGTGATTACATGGATGTGTTCAGAGCAGCTGTGGATATTGTAGTAACAATGAACTGAAGCCGTTTATCAGCACGTCAATTATTTCACTGGTATAAAAAGGAGCTTTAATTGGACTAATGATGATGGGTTCAATCTTATATTGAAGCTATCTGGCTATCACAAAATTATCTGTCAATGAGCTCATCTGTTTTGCAAGGAAGAAGCTCATAATCTCATAGGATGGAAGATGTTCTGGCTATTTATAGTCACTGATTTTATTTGTAGGGAATATCATGACTTCACAAGTGCAGTGGCACTAATCTCCCTGGTAAAGCATTTATCTTAATCTAAGGGAGCTGTTTGCTACAAAGCCAGCCACATAGGTAAAAGGGCCATTGAACAAATTTGCAACACTGGCAGTCATTTGCCTGTAAAAGCAGCAGGTAAATCCTTGTGTCCTGAATGCACAGCAGCCCAGAGGCAGGCTGCTCTCTGAAAATGAGACAGAGGAGAAGATATTCCTACCCAAAATAGCTGAACTGCCAAGATGAATTGGGCAACTGCACATGAGCAGCTGAGAACATGCTGCAGCCTTCTGGCTGCTGGGGTCTGCAGGGCTGGGTTTAGGCACTCTCTGTTAAAGAGCAGGCTGCTGTTCTTACACCAAGGACAGGGAGAGAGTTTACTTTTTCTCAGGTATTTCCTAGTCTGTTCCAAACTAGCAGGTCTGGGCTAGCTTTTAGCACTAAGTCATATGGAATTACTTTTGGCACCTGCTCCCAAAGGATGAAAATACCTTTCTGGTTATGTTGCAGAAATCACTGAAGACCATAGAGATAGCTGGAGTACATCTCCAAGAGATCAGGCGTTCCCTGCTGAGCCAAATGGAGGATAAGTTAATCAGAAAGCAGGGGGAAGTGGAGTTTCTGCACAGTTCAGGGCTGCCAGGAGCACTGAGCCAGCAGGGATCACTGCTGGGGTGGAGGAAGGAAGCTGTGGGTCTGTGACCTGCTCGGACCAGGGCTGGGTTAACAATTCCACAGCTCAAGCCTTCAACAGGATGTGAAGCCAGTCCCAGGATGGGCTGGGGTGCAGGAAAGCCTGTCAGGGCTGTGAGGGCTCTGAAGGGAGGGAGTGTGGGTGCGCAGCACCTGCTGCTTTCCACCTGGCACTTCATTTCTTGCATTGCTGCTGCAGCGTCCCTCCGCTGTCAGCTAGCTCCTGGGCTGCAGCTGTGCCTGAAAGGATAGTGCAACCCCAAGTCTGAATTGATTTTTCTCCTTGAAATCTGCGGGAATAGAGTGCACTTCACTCGCTTTCTGCCTGCTCTGCTGAGGCCTGCCCTTCCTGCTTGTGGGCTCAGTGATTCCACTAAGATGAGCATATTTTACACAGGGTACGTACAGGATAAACTAGAACCACGTCAGTGGAAAAGGCCAGATGTGTGTTCCTTTAAATCATAATCCTTCATGTAATATCACACTTAGTTGTCATAGAAACCATGGCATCACCAAGACTTGCGGCTCTTGAGCCTGCAAAACAATCGAGCATTTGCTTTTAATATAAAGTATGTGTTTAAATTCCAACTATTTCTGTGGCACTGCTTGTATGCCTAGAACAAAGCCTACACTATTTTTTTTCCTGTGTGAGAGTGATGTGGCCCAGTAAAACCTCCTGGTTTCTTTTGTTAAGCCCAAACAGTATGCATGTTTCACAATCAGAAAAATTACTAGCACAGCAATGGTCTAAAGAGAATCCAAACAGAACTTTTTAAGAAAATGTGTTGGCAATTGAATGCTTGATTAGATCACATCACTGTCTCTGCTTCTGCAGCCTGAAAAAGCATTAGAATAATGCTTTTCACAATTTCTTCCAGTACTCAAGACACTGGACAACTCTTAATTCTACTGATTGTATAAGGAGAAATTTTTTTTCAATTAGTCTAAAACATACAGAAGCTGGATCAGAATTTCTAACAAAAACATTCATGTTCCCAAATTTATTTATTCCCAAACCTATTTATTGTTCATGAGGCATTTGTATTTTTCTTTGAAAACTCGGTCTCTGATTTAAATGTTTAACACTTTCTGTTTTAATTCAAAGTGCTGAGGAAACTATGAAAGTATCCCTTGTGTCTCCAAGAAAACAAGAGAAGTTTGGAGTTCTGGGGGGTTTAAAACATCTTTTAGCAGGCTTTGAGCCGGTGTCCATGTTGAATATTCAATTCTGCTGCAAATGCATTTGAAAGATGACACATGATCTTTCAGTTGTTTACATTAACTACAGTATTTTCCCCCAGATCATACTACAAATAAATGCTCAGGGGACCTTTTCAGTGCCTGAAGTTCCCCTGCAGACAGTCTGGGCCTTGCTCCAGACTTGCAGGACTCAAGGAGCCGGTTTCCACTGGAGCTCAGCGGGTTCTTTATCAGAATTAGGTGGTTTAGCCTCTATATGCCTGGTTTATAATTCATATTTGGTCTCATGATAGACATGGTTTGACCAATTTGAGCAGTTGATAACTGCCTACCCACATCTGTCACAGCTGTTCTATACAAAGTTATATATTTGCATTTGTGCCAAGGAAACCTGTTCTGTAGAACTTCAGTAGGCCAAGGTGGTAGCAACTCCACAGTAAATTCAGTGCATTAGTAATGCTTTGTGTCAGCAGAAAACAAAAAGCAGCAGTGTACCAAAGACATCAGCTTTTGTGGAAATTAAAGCAGAAAGTTAATCGAGGTGGCTGAGTCACAACTCTCTTCCAATTCAGGGGATGTTTGCGGACAGATCTTCCTGCTATTTACTGAGCTCCACCAGCTGGTAAATGACTGCGTGTTTCTAAAAGCCCTTTTTGTAAAAAGTTTAAATTTGTGAATGGGAAAAGGGCTTTAAAATGTTTCTGACCTATCTCCTTGCCTGGAGAAGAAGGTATCAGCATTTGTACAGCTGCAAAGATAAATTGATGAGCGTGCTGTTGATTTTGCTGATTTCAGAGTACCTGGACAAAAAGAATCTCATCCGTAAAAATGTGCATTTCATGAAATAGCATGATTCACACAAAAATGAGTAAGAATTTATGGTCATATTGACCAGCAGACACGCAAAGGGATAATTCCCCAGATTGGTTTTTAATAATGCTGTATAAATGTAATTAATTTAGGCTGAGAACAAGACAGGGAAAGGGGACAGTAAGCTACTTTCCTCTTTAATACTTACAGGGCTTAAGTGCAGTTTTTACACAGCTCCTCTAAGAATTCGTAGCTCTCCCGAGCGTTCCCTGAGGTCCATCGGGGGTGATGGACGAAATGCTGGGCCGTCCTGAATGCTTGAAATCAATTTCAGAGCACAGAAGGCGCCAAGGGCCTCTTCTATCGCCCCCTCTTTTCTCTTCGCGGCCGTGGGCATTGCAGGGGCTCTTTTCTCCTCCCCAGCACCAAAATCCCGAGATCGTCCCGGGGGCCCGAACGGCACCGCCCGGGGGGAACGGGGCCGCCAGGGGGCGCCGTGCGAGCGCAGCGGGGCTGCTACGGGGACACGGGGACACCGGGACATGGGACACGGGGACACGGGGACACGGGGACACGGGGACATGGGGACACGGGGACAGGGGGACAGGGGGACACGGGACATGGGGACACGGGGACACGGGGACACGGGGACAGGGGACAGGGGGACAGGGGGACAGGGGGACACGGGACATGGGGACACGGGGACACGGGGACAGGGGGACACGGGGACACGGGGACAGGGGGGGGGACACGGGGACACGGGGACATGGGGATATGGGGACATGGGGACACGGGGACAGGGGACATGGGGACATGGGGACACGGGACATGGGGACACGGGGACAGGGGGACACGGGACATGGGGACACGGGGACACGGGGACAGGGGGACGGGGGGACAGGGGGATATGGGACATGGGGACACGGGGACACGGGGACACGGGGACAGAGGGACACGGGGACACCGGGACAGGGGGACACGGGATATGGGGACAGAGGGACAGGGGGACATGGGGACACGGGGACACGGGATATGGGGACATGGGGACACGGGGACACGGGGACACGGGGACACGGGGACAGGGGGACATGGGACATGGGGACATGGGACACGGGGACACGGGGACACGGGGACACGGGGACAGGGGGACATGGGACATGGGGACACGGGGACACGGGGACACGGGGACATGGGGACAGGGGGACAGGGGGACATGGGACATGGGGACATGGGACATGGGGACATGGGACACGGGGACACGGGGACGTGGGGACACGGGGACAGGGGGACATGGGGACATGGGGACATGGGGACATGGGACATGGGGACATGGGACGTGGGGACACGGGGACATGGGGACATGGGGACAGGGGGACATGGGACATGGGGACACGGGGACACGGGGACAGGGGGACAGGGGGATATGGGGACACGGGGACAGGGGGACAGGGGGGACATGGGGACATGGGGACACCGGGACAGGGGGACATGGGGACACGGGACATGGGGACACGGGGACAGGGGGACAGGGGGACACGGGGACAGGGGGACAGGGGGACACGGGGACACGGGGACACGGGGACACGGGGACAGGGGGACGGGGGACAGGGGGACATGGGCACAGGGGGATATGGGGATAGGGGACACGGGACATGGGGACAGGGGGACAGGGGGACACGGGGATATGGGGACAGGGGGACACGGGGACACGGGGACACGGGGACATGGGGACGGGGGACAGGGGGACAGGGGAACATGGGGATATGGGGACATGGGGACATGGGGATATGGGGATATGGGGACACGGGGACATGGGGATATGGGGACATGGGGACAGGGGGATATGGGGACAGGGGGACATGGGGACACGGGGATATGGGGACACGGGGATATGGGGACAAAGGGATACCAGGACATCTAGGACATCAGGACAGAGGGATACTGGTGCGTGGGGAAACCGGGACATGGGGCAGCTCCTGGGCATGCCCAGGACACACCCGGGACACACCCGGGACACACCCGGGACACACCCGGGACAGCGGGACGGGGCAGTTCCCTGGGCACACCCGGGACACCGGGACCGGGCAGTTCCCTGGGCACACCCGGGACACCGGGACCGGGCAGTTCCCTGGGCACACCCGGGACACCGGGACCGGGCAGTTCCCTGGGCACACCCGGGACACCGGGACCGGGCAGTTCCCTGGGCACACCCGGGACACCGGGACCGGGCAGTTCCCTGGGCACACCCGGGACACCGGGACCGGGCAGTTCCCTGGGCACACCCGGGACACCGGGACCGGGCAGTTCCCTGGGCACAGCCGGGACAGCGGCAGGGGCAGCTGGCGGGGCAGTCCCTGATCCCCCGTGCCACCCCACACTCTGCCTTCTCCAGCCCATCTCACCACTGTAAACCCGCAGCTTTTCCCTTGGTCTTCCCCACCATGCTCGCCTTGGGCCACCCTTGGCCCGGTTTGGTAGCCACTCTTGGCATCTCTTCGGTCCTATGGCATTGATTCCTCGAGGGAACAATCCTTCTAGGGTATCTTATGTAAGAGTGGCAGGAAGCTTTGGGCCAACATTCAGGTTATGTTTTCCTCTTCCCAGCTTAATTTTTCTTGTTTCTTGGCTGCATCAGTACTAAATAATTCTTTACACAGTGCTCTCAGCCTGCAGATTTGGGGAGCCAGAACATAAATGCAGGCCCGTGCTCCAACTCACTGTCCTATTGGTTACATGATACAGCCATGTACTAATGAAGGGAAGGGATTATAAAGGTCCTTTAGCTCCTGCCCTCCAAGCCTGTTCCTCTCCCCTGTCCCTGTAGGAAGACAGTGTATCCCTATTTGACTATTAAAATTAAAACTGTTTACATGAGACTGGTTCTTCAAGCCAGATAAATCTTCCAGATTTATCTCAGCTAGATAGGGGACAAGTTAAGACTCTTGTCTGGAAAAAAAATCACCTTGGTGAGTACATTGCCATACTGCATTCTTGCAGGTGTCACACGGATGTTGTTCCGAGGTTGCTCAGTTGCGCCTGGAGCTAAAGTGAGTGCAAGCCAGGGCTAGGATTGGGGTGTGTAAAGGAGTATCCTAATGGACGTTGGCTGCATCAGAGAATCTAGTTCTGGCTTTTAATGCTATTAAGTCTCACATCAGAAATCTGCTCTCCACGTCCCACACTCTGCTGTGATTTTTGATAATTTTCTGCCAAGATCACAGTTGCAGTGTTCTCAGGGAAGAGCACAATAGAATGTACCAAGCAGGGTAGAATCTGAAACCAGTGACAGCATCTGCTCTGCCTCCCCTAGCCAAAACAGGTGGTGACTGTGGGTGGAAATATGGAGAATCCTGTGGAAAGTAAAAGAAGTGTGGAGGCATGGGAAAGAACTGGGAAGGGGGCGGAAAGAGCTATAGAATGAGCCCAAGTGAGATCCAGTGTGATGGTGATATAAAAATACAATCTATAGGAGAGCAGGAATCACTAAGTTTGTGGCTTTATAGATCAAGGACTTGATTTTTTTAAATTGATTTTCCAGCACCTCTTGAAATTATTTTCATGTCCTCATTGCTCTTCAAAATGTCTCCCTGTGTCATCTGGTAATTTCATCAATTACAGTCTCTTCTAACTCACAGTGAAAGTCTTGATCTGAACTCTAACACAGCACTACCATGATCCATATTAAACACATTAAGTACCTTTTCCTGCTCAGTAATTTGCTGGTTTTATTCCTCATTCACAATTCTTAAGCCAGTTCTCAAATTATGTGGGTGCTGTTGTCAAAAGAAATGTGAATTAATTATATTCAGAATTCTCATTCAGTCTTCCAAATGTTTGTTTAAAGCCAAGTATGTTGGTTCTGTTACTTTCCTTTTACTGACTGATGTTGTAAGTCTATATGAATGTTCCCTTCCTTATAAACTCTAGGGCACATATAACTGCTTGAGTCTGTTATCCTTCACCCATTGCAGCAGCTTTTTGTGCTTAGAATTTGTTCCTAGCAGAAAAAGAGTCAGATTTACAAAAAGGAATTGCTATGATCATTCTTTTTCTGAGGTTTGGTCCCGCATTTGATCCTGAGACTTCTGTTTTCCTGTAACTTTTTCTCAGTCATTCTGAGGAAAGAGGATTTCAAGTCAGCTTTACAATGAAAAAATAAAATCTTATATTTTCTGCCCTTTCACCAATAAATGTAGGTGGGTTACTTTTCCAGACATACTTCACTACCTTTTTTTTTGTGGGGTTTTGTTTGTTTGTTTGGTTGGTTGGTTGTTCAGTTGGTTGTTTGGTTGGTTGGTTGTTTTTTTTTAATAGTGTTGTAGCTACCAAACTCAATTTTGTGCATTTGATATTTAAAATTTAGGAGACGCAGTTTATGTAAAAAAATCTCATATTGAGGCTTGGTATATCTTGTAGCCTGAGGACACTTGTGATTTCCAAATCAGAAAATGATTGGAAACCACAGGTTTAGCTCCCCAGTCTGACCTTCCCCACAAATCAAATGTGGCTGCATCCTGGGTCTGCTTTGGTGTGACACTGGTAAGATCAGTGTTTGTGCAGCACTTGAGTCTGGGGAGGGTTTGGACAGGGACAGTACTGTCCCAGGCACCACTCTGTTCTCCAAAATCTAAACTTATCAACAAAAAGAGATAAAAGTAAATGAGAAGCCATGGTTGGCTGCTGGTAGGGTTGCTGAAATGCATGTGATCTGGTTTTTTCCATGCTAAGTGATGTGGTTGCAGAATCTGAAACAATAACACTGACCTGCCCAGTTCACCCCAGTGTCTGCCGACTGATGCCCTGTGCTGGTATTTTAAACATAGACAAAGTTAACTATTGCACTGCCTATCAAAATAGGAAATCAAAAGGGGGGTGGAGGGGCTGAGTATTCAGCTGTGGCTAATTGCATCTCAGCCCTGGGAGCACTTGAGCTGGGGGTCTGCCCATTCCCCTGCCTCCCACTCCAGGCAGAAATGTATTTAGCAGGATTGAGCCTGGCATCTGACCTCTGCTCTTGAACATCCCTTTTAAGCACCTGTAATGGCAAGGGAAGATAAGCTTGCTGAGCCCTGTAAGGCTTATGAGCTTGTGGATCCCAAGGAAAGGGTGCAAGTCCTAGGGAGTGCAGGGAAGGTGTGTTCCTCTACTCTGAACAGTTCCATGCAGCTACCTCTTCCCTCACCCAGCCGGGTTTGGAAAAATGATATCACATTTTCCTTTTCTTTCTAGCATGGAATGCCTCAGATATGGCTGCATGGCTCCTTACTGCTTTCAGAGATGTTAGTTTCATCTGTTTTCAGGAAGCTGTATGAGCCATTAAGGAGAGAACTAGATGTGTTCCCTCATATACGCACAAGGAGTTTGGTTTCTGATGTGTTTGTAGAGTGGATTTTAATCCCCATCTGCAGTATTGCAAGACTGTGATTAGCATGGCTTGGCTTTCCTGGGGCACCTTTCTTCTAATAAATAGCTCCCACAACTTACATATAGGACAAAAACATATTGACCTTGCTTTGCAGCAGACACTATCCAGCTTTTGATAGTTCAGAAATAATCACTGTTCAGCCATAGATGTAAGTACAGACAGAGCTACAAATCCACAAACAGTAATACAATCTCCACCAACAGGTTTCCTCTACAGGATAACAAACACTCTTCAGTGGATGAGCCAAAGCATTTCAAAGAAGGGACCTAATTGACTTAATTGCTGACAGCCACAGGGATGGACTCAGAAGAGCTGGGGTTGAAAACTACTCTGACCATCCTGGGTAAAATCATGCAACTCGGGTTTTTTTGATGTTAAATTCATGGCCATGGTACATGAGTGCCTGCAGACTTCTCCTTGACACCTCTTACTGAACATCTGAGCAACAGTATCCCTCTCTGTCCCGAGCTGCTTTAGGATAGATTGGTTTTGTAATGCCATTCCTTAGCTGTTAAAGCCTTTAAAAGTGAAACTGGTATCTGAGGGACTAATCAATGCCTCACCCACTGCACATGATGCCTCTTGAAACCAGCCATTTCATCAGCTTTCATGCACTGATATATGTGCTTTTTAGGTGACTTAATTATTGAAGCAATGACACTGGTGCTGTGAGCTCAGAATGATGTGGAAGCCTGGCTTTGGCAAGCAGGACAGCTTGACTTGTGTCTTGGCAAAGCAGGATCCTCTTGACTCTTTCTGCCTTTGTCCATGGTTTCGGGTAGGGTCCCTCTCTTCCTTCTCTTTATGGTGTCAGGTATTATTTGGCTTTTCTAGTCTCAGGTTCTACTGCTGTCTGTGAAAAAGTTCAGGAATCTACCTGGGGATCAGCTATTATCAAATGGCATCATCCATCAGTAAAATCAATTTACACTTCCTCCCAACTCAGTAACTTTATCCTTTACTTTCTCTGCCTGCTGGGGTTCAGGGTTACAAAAGATCTAGGCCTTCACTATTTCTGAAATGGCAGTTCCTTTTTGGTGCCTGGCATTTCTTTTGGGAAAGTGACATCAGAATTAAACAGAAAGGCCCTTTTTAAGTGCCGGGCTGTAAATGGGAGAAGTGAAGTCAAAAAAACAAAACTATGAACGACACTCAGAGAAACAAATCAGTCCTCTGCTAGGCACACTCAACTGAATCTAGAGGAGCTTCATTCAGGGGTAAAGCTGGAACTACAGCAGACCTGGAAAAGACATTCACAAGAAGAAAAGGACTAATACAAACTGAAATTCATCTGTTCTCTGGAATATCCTTTCTTTAAGCCCCAGACAACAATTGCTTTCATAAAAGCCCATTCATCCCATATTTTACCTAATTTCCTTCTTAATGGCTCATCCTGAGCTCATCTTTCCTTCAGTTCCCTTCGCCCCTTGCTGCTGGCCTTCTGTCTTGCCAGAGACATGCCTATCTGATCTGTTGGAAACAGGGCTGGCAGTAAATGCTAAGGGGAAAGACAATTTTGGTCTAAACTGTCTCCTTGTTCTACCCAAGAATGCAATGAGGAATCTGCTGGGTTTTTTTCTGAGACTCTTACAAAAGACTCTTACAAAATTTCCTATATTTTAATAGAAAGGAGAAAAAAAGCAACAAAGAAGGTTATGAGGGTATGTTATCTTCAAAACAGGGATTTGGCCAAAGTTCAGCCCCTGGGAGAGGTAATCTAGCTGTATGACAGAGGGAGGTAATCATGATGTTGAAGATGTGCTTTTCAAGTTAGAAAAAATGGTGCTTACAGGCAATGTAGATCAAGGAACTTAAGAGCAACTGTAACTACTGGAATCTGACTGAGTGCTCCTGAGAGGCTGTCCCAAGATTCATTATCTTTAGTAAACGGAGATGTCAGGTCCTGCCCTGTGTACAATAATTTTGGTCTTTGCGAAACTCTGGGCTTTCCTGAATCATCTTATGACCAACGTGGGATTCATGTCAATGTCCCATGGCAAGTCCTCAAGAAAGAAACAGGAATGAGTCAGACATGTCAAATGGCTCTTTACAGCTCTGAAGCACCCTCTGAATTCCAGAAAAGGAGACAGACCCAATGTGTTCTCCAGGTCTTATCAGAGAAACTGATTCACAACTTGCACAATGCCTACTAAATACTGAGAAGGGCAGGAGAATTCAGAGGAGTGGCGGCTGTGCAGCTGAATGTTCATTCTTGAAGCCTGCAACAAAAAGACAGACTGAAGGAGCTGGGGAAAGTTCTAGAGCAGGTTTGCAGAACACACTTGGCCAATTAAACAATTTGTTTGGCCTGCCAGGTGCTCAGCAGATGGTGTGGCATTTGGATTAGGGGGTGCCCGAGAGAGCTTCCCATGCCTTCCACCAGCAACTGCAGGCGAGGTGTCCTCCCAGGCAGCACATCCACACATCTCAGCTGTGAGCTGCCAAAAAAAGGGTGGTGTCACCATCAGTGGAGAGGCAGAGGAGAGGGAAGGTAGATGAGAAGATAAGGAGGATGGAAGAGCAGAGGTAGTGACAGAGGCAGCTCTGGTAGGGTATGACAGAAGGTGCAGTTTGAACTTGCTAAGCCTACTCACCTAACTGCTGCAGTGAGGCGTTCCAGGCCAAAGCCCTATCGTACGAGGGAAATTGGGCTGAGTCACCAAATTCATTCCTCTACTGTTTCATGCATCACACCATGCAGCACCTGACAAAGTCTGCTTTGTTTGGTTTTGTCTCTGGGGTTCCCATAGGGAGGTTTCCAGGTCCTCCTTTTCTAATAGGTATAGTCATTTACTGCTGCTTATTTGTAGCTAGTTTGCACTTACACTTAAACCTTCCTTTATCTCTCAGAGTTCTTTGCCCTGCCTGTTGATGCATTGGCACACAACAGTTATATCCACTCTGGCCTCCCTTTGCAGGCTGTACAGCCTAAGCAATAGTTCAGCCTCTTTAGGAGAGCTGAGCTGCACACACTGTGGAACCAGGTCTTTCAAATGACTACTAAAAAATCCCGTGGAGTTTCTGGTATCTTTCATTCAGAGTATTTAACCAGCGTCAATCCTTCCTGAATTCTTTTGTAGCAAAGCATGTTCTTTGCAGCTCTCTTTGCTGGAAGGATAGGAATTCCAAGCGCACAAATCTGTAAGACTTCCATATGCTTGGAGTTGCGCATGTGCGTTACTGTTTTTCTGGATCAAGATTAGAGTTCTCACCACTTGACAAGATTCAGCTTGTGGTTTGTGAAGTGCTGCCAGTTTGTCTGGAATTAAAGATTTATGTAAAATATCAGTTAAAAAAAAAAAGGCAATTCCCCGTTCCAGGTTTATGTGTGTACTGCATTAATTAGTAGCTGGTTGGGAAACATGAAGGACACGGTGCTGGTATACACTTGATGTCATGTGAGAGCTGCTCCACGTTCCCAAAGAACTGTCAACTATCTATTTGCAAAACCAAGACGGGAAGGGACAAATAAAGGTGCAGAGATGGTATTTCCAGCGTCAGGAAGGGGCAGCACCTCCTGATCTCTGAATGTAGCATGTGTTCACTTCACTACCAATGCTTTCATGCGTCGTGATGCTTTTTCTGGGGACAAAATATTGTACAAACAATTACAAAGGAGCTTAAATGGAGTAGTAACATTTTTTTCCTTGGCCTCCGCGTTGCTGATTTCCAGCCTGCAGTGACTGACACCAGATTTTATGCGTATGGATCCGCCAGAAATGTCAGGACAGGATTTCCTGGCTTAAGTCGACTGACCCCCGGGGAGTACTGAAGGACTGACAGGAGTTTGAGACGACGAGTGCTAACCCAAAGCCGCAGATTTTTCTCAGCAAAACAGAAGTGCGGTGCGGAAGCGATACCGCGTGCCCTTCCTCAGGGCTGAGCGGTGGGCGAGGAGGAGCAGCACGGGTGAGCGGTTTGTGCGGGTCGGCAGCGGGCACCGGAGGGCTGCGAGCCGGGCTGCAGGAGGCAGCGGCCGGGCAGGGCAGGGCAGGGGCGGCCGGGCAGCGCCAGCGGGTGCCGCGGGTCGGGCCGGCCGTGCCCAGCGGGGGAGGAGCGGGGCGCGGGCCGGCCCCGGTGCGCGCGTCCCGGGCGCGGGGCCGGGCTATCGGGAGGAGGGCAGGGCGAGGGCGGGGCGGTTGGCGCGGCTGGCCCGGCCCGCCGGGGAGGAAGGGAAGGGGAGCGGACCGGGCTGTTGCCCTTTTAAGCGAGCGAGCGGGCGCAGGAGGCCGGTACAAAGGGAGCTCCGCCGTGCCCCGTCGGCTGGGGCTGCCCCGGCCCCGCCATCTTCCGCCCCGCAGGCGCGGCCGGGGCCAGGGTCGGGCCGGCCGAGTCGGAGGGAGGCGGCGGCAGCGCAGGCCCGGGCCCGGAGATGAGGCCAGGATGTCGGTGTCAGGGCTCAAGGCCGAGCTGAAGTTCCTCGAGTCCATCTTCGACAAGGACCACGAGCGCTTCCGCATCGTCTCCTGGAAGCTGGACGAGCTCCACTGCCAGTTCGTGCTCCTGCCGCCGCCGCCGGGCTCCAGCCCGCAGCCGCCGCCGCCGCTCACCATCCACTGCAACATCACGGTGCGGGGGCCGCGCGGGGCGGGAAGGGCCGGCTCCGGCCCGCCCTCGCCATTGTCCGCGGGGCGCGGGGAGGGGGCGCAGCCCCGCCGGGGTGACTCAGCACGGGGGGGCCGCTCCCCCGGGGCTCCGGGCGCCCTCCCCGCTGCCGCCTTAACAAAAGTTCGAGAGGCCGGGCGGCCCCGGCCTCTCCGCCCGCGCGGCTGGGGCTCCTCCCGGGTTCTCCTCCGGGGGACCCGGGCACGGGGGAGAGACGCGGGCCGGGGCCGCCGCTTCGGGGCCGGAACAAAGGGCGGCCGAGGCCGGGGCAGCAGGCACAGAACCCCGGGGCGGTGGCGGGGGCAGCGGAGGGGCCCGGCCCGGTGGCGGTGCGCGCGGAGCCCGGAGCGGGCGGCGGGCGGGCGCTTTACCGAGTGCGCCACACGGCCGCGGCCTGGGCGGGCCCGGCCTCCCCCGAGGGGCCGCGGCGACGGGAAACTTGGCGGTGTCACCGTGGCGGAGGGTGACCCAGAGCCCCCGCTCCGCTGCCGAGGCGCCGTTTTATCGTAACGGTGCGTTTAAACTTGTCAGGGGCTACGAGCAGCCGTGCCCCAACTGAGGGTCTGCTGCCTGCCGAGGGCTTTGAAGGTTCTTTCTGTGGGTGGTTTTTTTTCCCCCTTAAATTCGTTTGGCTAAATATTTTTTAAATGAGCGGAAGAGAAGCTGACTAAAACGTACACTGTGGCGTGATATGGTAACGATCCTCTGGTTCTTCAGAAGTTTAGGGCCTAGACTTCCGAAGGATCTGAATATATTGGCATCTGTGAGTCATCTACAGGAAAGTGCTGGAGGTTCATTTTGGTTGGGTTGGTTGCAGCTATAAGTGAATTTAAATGCCTTATCAAGATTCAACTGCACAGTGACGTATTGAAAAACTTCGGGTGAAAATATCATGTCTGTGTTTAAGGAAGATAATTTTTACTACTTTTTTTGCTCTTTGTATGAAAGTTTCAAACACCACGGTGGTCAAAACATTCATTTAAGTGTGAATATTTCAGTACTGAAGGAAGAAAATCCTTGTATGCAAACCAGATAATTCTGATAATAATCATGACTAGATTCTCTCGTGCCTTAAAGTAACTTTATTAAATTGAAGGTGAATTGTTAAGTGGATCATTCAGACTTCACAGTTAACTGTTATGAGAAGTCACTTCTGTGGCCATGGGATGAGTCTTTGTTTTACTGGATACTTGTAACACATAAGATTTTGGGGTTTTGTGGTAAATAAATAAGATGTATTGGTGGTCTTGTTTCCAGACACGACCCATCAAATGATGGATTCTGTGACTTCCTATAAATATATTTTAATCAGTAGCGAGTGTTCCATTGCAGAGAAATTTGGCTTTTTGTTTCCACACAATATGATCTATTTCATAAGTCTCGCTCTAAACAATAAAATGAAAGGTCTGATGATTGTGCCCCCTTAGTTGCCAGTTGAATTTGATGGGTTATTTCTTTGTCAAGTCACAGCTATCAGGTAAGCCAGCAGTAAGACCTGAAGCTGTTTTGCCTGGGATTTGTGCTGTGGTGTTTATCTACTTCTGAGACTTCTCTTGATAGTAGTTCTTACTGCAAAGTAATACACCCCCTTAGCTGTAGGCTTCTGGTTGAGGTGTGTCTGAGCAAGCAAGAAACCACTTAGGTCACTGTTGTCATACTTGTGTTAATAAGGAAACAGTGTCTGCAATCTGCTGTTACAGTCACTTGCCCCAAAGGTCAGGAGATCTTTCACGTGCCGTTAGACTTAGGGCGTATGAACTTGCCAAAGAACAGGAAAAGTGCTGTTTGAAACCTCAGAGCTGAGACTTCAGCTGAGACTTCTGCTTTGATGAAAGGCTGTGTCTGAGTTTCTTGGAAGTTCTGTTTACAGTTGTCTGCGAGCAGCTTGGTGCTTTCCAATGTTGACTAGTTTTTTGCTCTTCGAGGCAGGTGGCTGTTTTCCCCAGCTCTTAAAAATAAATGGGATAGGGCAACCTGAGATATCAAGGTGGCTCCCTTGAAACAAATGGACAGCAGGTGATAGAGCCAAGAAGGGAAAGCTCATCTCTGTGCTTCTGTCCTAGTTCTTTGACACACATTTCAGAACGCTTAAGTGTCACAAAAGTGATTTTTTTTTTTTCCCCCCTTCCCACTGAATGGAGTCTCTTGGCCCTAAGTCCTGATTGTCTCCAAATATTTTGGGGTTTTGTGGATACTGTAAACTAGAAGAGCCTAAGTCCTGTTTACTGTGCTTCAGTGGCTCTGCAGGTACTGGGGGAACTAGAACTTCAAATAGCAATAGTAGCATGCAAAGACTGGTAAGGCTATAAAGTTGTTGGCCAATATGGTTCTTTGGGGAGACTCTGCATTAGAACCTGCTGTCTTAGCATTCTGGATTTGCAGAGCAAATATGCAATTTTAGCTGTTTGCTTCTTCTAGCAAAGTTTAACTCCTACAATACTGATCCAGCTAGAGTATTTCCTTTACTCAGCAAAGGATCCAATGGGTTGTGTCTGGATGCTCAAGAATCCTGTTAAGGGGGAAGAGTAAGCACAGCTCATTCACCTCTTCTTTTCTCTGTGGTTCTGCTAGCGTACATCCAATGACAGCTCTCTAGCAGTGTGTAGAGATGCTGAGGTTATGGGATGGAGAAATATCTGGTAGGGAAGGAAGCTTTCAGTAGCTAAAAAGAGATCTGATAACTAAGTTGGCTCTGATATTCCCAACAAATCTTTATTTCTCTCCAGCCTAGAGGGAAGAGGAAATATTCCTCTGGAGAGATAAGGGAGCATAATATGCTTAGGAACTGTGTAGGTCTCCACAAGTTTTCTAGACTAAAATTCACAGTTTGAGAAGTCTGTCACTGGCATTTCTCACTGAGATTATTTGCTGATTGTCTCTGTAGTACAAGTTTGTAGAACTACCAAAGTTCAGTATTGGCTATAGCATCTCAGGGATACTGTACCTCTGACACTGAACACTGCTTGAAGTTAAAGCAAGATAGATTTTACTTGGTAGCTCTTCTGTTTATAGAGTGGCAGCCAAACTTTGTTCAAGTCTGTCCTTCACTATTTCGGGTAGTGACCGGTATTAGAGCTTACATGGTTAATCAGATTAGTTTAAAAGAGGCACTTCAGGGTGGAGTCACTCCTGACTGAAACATTGCTGCTTATTCCTGAGAGCTGTCTTAGACAGTTATTGGACTTGTTCAGGCTGTGTACCTTCACATTCCCATTTTGTAATGCCAACAGCAGTGCCTCCATTTAGGGTTTTATTTCTGTTTTTCTCAGGTTTTCCTTTTAGTTAACAGCACTATTCCAGTTGATCAAGTTAATAAACTTTGTCCTGTTCCTTATGTGTTTTGAAATAGTATCAAGCCTATGGCCTTACTTAGAGGAGTGTGTGTTTATTGATTATGACTTCAGGTAAGTGTCCTTCAATACAATCTCTGGTTTCCCTTTGGTACCTTATCAGACTTAGGTCACAGTATTGCAAAGGGTGTGTTAGAATTATTCTACACTGAATTCTTTTCCATGTTATTTCAAGGAAAGGGACTAGTTTGGATTGCTGTAGAATATTTTGTATTTATGTCATCTCCTCAAAGAGAAATTGGATATTAGCATCTCCCCACCCGTATGAAAAATTCCTGTTGAAACTCTGTATCCTCAGGTGACCCTTGCAGGTAGAATGGGGGTTTGTGCAAATTCCGAGTGGGAGCAGGTTTGCTCTAAACAGATATGGGGCTGTGATGTGCAGTGATTCCTTCATACTTTAGCAATTCAGTTCAGGTGGTGTGGCTGACTCAGTAAACTCCTGCTTCTCTGTTGGAAAAAAGCATCTTCTGCTTCCACTGAAAAATACCCTGCTGCTAAATCTGAGTTAAAGCTGCTACGAAAGACTTGAAAAGGTTGCTGCCTACAGATAACTGCAGTTGATGGGAGAAGACTTTATTTTCCCTTAAAACCAGAATGGATGAAAAGATATTACCTGTGAAGCTTTTGGCAAGTTGAGTATATACAGAGAGTGAGTGTATTGTAACCTGGGACAGTTCTTCAAAGACATAGGATTTTCATATTGAACTCACTCCTAGTTAATGCCTAGGCAGCTGGTAACCTTTTTAAAAGGTTATTTATTTGTACACAGAGCTAACCACATAATGAATGATGCATTCAGTTCCAGCCATGGATTTTTTTTTTTTTTTTTTGTACATTATTATACATTCTGTAGTGGGGCTGTGACCTTTGTCTTGCAGCATATGGATACCAGGACTGTATAAAAGCATACACAACTTTATCTTGATAATATATACTTTTTAGCTAGGGTTAGATATACTTGATGGCTTTAAAAATGGCACTCATGCGACTATTATCAAACATAACATGCAATAGAAATTGACCAGGTTTAGTATTTAGCAAACCAAAATTAAGCTAACAAAAAAATTACTCAAAGAGTAGTGAGGGTTATAATTTCTATTTTTATGTCAAAACTGTAACTGGAAAAATAATATCGCAAAAAGGAATGGGAGGAATCTTTTGTGTCTGGAAGACAAGACCTTTCTGACACCATAGTCTGGTTGTGTGATGTCTGAAAGGCTGGTACCAGTACTTCAGGACTTAAAAGATGGTTCTGTCCTCCCTGCAAGGTGTGAAGTGCTCCTAAAATATCCTAGAAAGCCACAGTGGTGGGTTTCAAATAGAAATGCTGGCATATGTTGAGGTCTCAGTGTACAGTAAATTGTGCTCATTTCCAGTGGGTTGCTTGTGTGAGTTCATGACATATTTACCTCAGGACTGGGATTGTTGTGGTCCTTGAAAGAACTTTCTGTGCACTTGGATAATTAAAAAGTTTTGTAGAAAGAACTGCATTCTTTTTACTCAACATCCTTCTGTGAGCAGTTCAGGAGGTTTTGTGTATTGATGCCTTGTTGATATCCTTAACATGTATTGAAAATTGCTATTGTTAGTAAGAACAAAGTGTGATGTTGTCCTGATCACTCTGTAATAGTGCTGTTTCTTGCAGACCAGCAGAGGCTATGTGCCTTGAGAGGTGGCTGAAATTGAGTTGGCTGCATTAAGGACCTGGCTGGCATGTAGAAGTTCTTACCGAGTTCTTGTTGACCTGGACTATTTGCCAGTCTGGTTTAGCTGCAAGGACAGCTGCCCTGTGTCAGCAGGGGCACAGCGCTGAGTGGGAGCGGCCGGATCCAGCAGTGCTGGCAGAGCCCTGGGTGGCACTTGGGACTGACCTCTCCTGGGTGCAGGGCCTGGGGTGGCACCAGGCCCCCACTGCCTGCCTTGTTACAGTCACAGCTGGTCCAGGCTTAACCACCAGGAGTTGGTTTACTTGAAAAATCCCGCTCTTTCCTGGAGGCTGCAAGATGCAGAGATGGAGACAGTTCTCTAAATAGTATTATTAGGAAAGACAAAAAGGAGGTGAAATTTCTTGATAGAAACAAATGTTTGTAGAAGTTGATTAACAGAAGTTATTACTATTTTAGTTATGCCTCAGTGTGGACTGCTGTTTAGTACTGTCAGGTTTTATGTAGTTTTGAAAGGTTGTAAATGCCTGAATTCCTGGCTCCAGGATTAGGGGTTTTTTTTCCTTTAAATGGTAATATTCTGTTCTTAAGAGACATGACAGTTGATGATTTAGTATGTGTTCTACTGTGTTTCTTCAGCTACAAGCTATGTAGGAGAAGCAAAAATGACCTTTCACCAGCTCCTAGAAGACAACTGAAAAATGAAATGACTGTCTGTTGTAAGAAGATGCTATTTAGCATTTAGATCTTCAGTCAGTCTGCTTGTACGCAGTACACTTGAAGCTAATATGATCAGAAGAGTTCTCAGTTGCTCTCTGGTGGAATCAAGCATACCAGTTACTGTTTGTCTTGCATCCAGCTGTAATCTCTCAGCATGGTATGAAAATAATGACCTTACATGTGGGGATTTTTTTTCATTATCTCTTGCTTACAAGACATCTTGGTGTACTAAGTACTGTAGAGCGCCTAATACATGATTTCTGAAGATTTAATATGAACTCTATTCTCTTTCTCTCAGACTTCATCGTCTTTTGCCCCCTTGGAGCAAAATTCAATGCTTTTGGATATCTTACAGTAGGTTTTCAGTGTGTATTCAGGAAGGCAGAAACATAAGCTCTGTTAGAACTTGTATAGTGGCATTAGAAAAAAAGTGTTCCTGAGCAGTGGTGTTCAAGATACCACAGGCTTCCTTGAATTTTTGAAATAGGAAATAACTGTGGTAAGAGTTGTGGTATTTAACTTATTAATGGTAAACACTCGTTGAACTCCATGGTACTGAAATGTTGCATGTGAGGGACAAAGTTCCATCCAAATGGGTCTAATCTGAAGGCTTGTGGCTGAGCAGCACCAGGGCAGCTGTGTACATGTTACTGTGAGGGGAGAGCTTCAGGGCCTGGGGAGTGGTGGCTGGAATGCTCTCTGGTGTAAGGAGCAGCAGGACCTCTCTCAGCCAGGGGTGAGAATGAAAAATTCTTCTGCCTGCAGGTGTGTCTGGAGTACAGCAAGTTTGCAAAGGGAAAAGGTGGAAAAGCGGAAGGTTGCTTTCAGAGAGGGGAAGGGGCAGAGATAGAAGGGGATGCTGAGTTGGACACCTGAAAGATGTAAATTCCTTCCCAAGTTTGAGGAAGAAGGGGAAGGAAGCCTGGATCTTTTGGGTGATGACAGAGGTGATATCAGACTTTGTATACTGTGGAGTAACTGTGTAAGTGATAAAGGTGAGAGCAGGTCTGCAAGGAAACTTTCTGGAGTGAAATTGGTGAGAGAGGCTTTTGTCACAACTTAGTTATAACCAGTTCTTCTGTTCTAGCCATACCAGAAGCCATTTCTTGTTACTCTGGCTTTGTGACACTCTTGTTGATGATAACTGGCCTGTGTAATTGCATAAGTAGGCAATTAATAACTCTCGATGGTTACAATGACTTGATAATTAGTTTCAAGTAACCAGGCTTCCTGAGGGAATTTGGACACATCAGATTCTGTGCTGGCAGTAAGGAGAGTATTGCAGAATCAGATTGGTAAAGTACCTTTCTCTTCAGCCCATGTGTGTAGCTGCTCTCAGGTAAAGCACTGCCAGCCTGAGTGCGTGTGTAATGTGTGCCTAAAGGAGAGCCCCTGGTGTCTGAGGGCTCCCAAACAGCCAGCCTCTGAGAGCTGGCAAGCTGAGGGTCCAGGCACACAGGGGGTTTTGTGTGAGGAGCAGGACAGCCTGATCCTGCTGCTGTGAGGTGCTGTAATAAAAACCTGGACATAGTCTCAGGTCTACAGCCATGTTCCCAATAAGCAAGTCACTTAGCCTTTAGCAGTGCTGTGTGCTTTGCTCAGTTTGAGTGTGGAGAATGTTTAACTTTATTTGTTGCTGTTAACATTGGCAAAGCAGTGTTCCTTAGCTCCCTTAGGTTGGCCCTCCACGATAGTGTACATTTTCAGAGACTACATGCTGCTCCAGAACAACCAACTTGCTATGCTGTTAATGCAATCCTGTAGTGCTGAGTTGTGTTTGAGCAGCAATTCAGTCACATTTGGTGGATTTTTAGTTTGGGCGCAGACAAAAGCATTGAGTTTGTTTTTTTTCATTGAATTTCCTTGAGTGGTGAGATTACATGCTGCATTATAATGATGTGGAGAGTAAAATACTACTTCACAGTGATGAACAGTAACTGTGTTTTATCAGAAAAGTGCTTTTTTTTTTTTCTTTTATGCTCCAAATTAATGTTTTAAGTCTGTGTAGTTCTGTTCCGCTGGACAAGTAGCCTCCTGCCTTTTGCTTGGTATGGAGAGAATGAGGTTGTGGCAACTGATAAGAGAATCTGATAAACCTGTTTTTCCCAGGGTTATGTGCAATTTCATGTATGGGAATTGGCAGTTGGGACATTTTGCATAGATTAAGTAATTTGAAGGACAACTGGCTGCAAAAATTTGACCACAGGAAATGTAAGAATTCTAATGCTACATTTGCATTCATGTTTGTGGCCATTTGAAGTGATATTCTATGCCTTTGCTACTTTGGTTGCAGATGTTTTGGCTTCTTATCAGGTAGTGATGTTTTGAGGAGTGAGAGATGTGTGTACCTGGACAGAGAGATATGGAAGTAAAACACCAAGGTAACTTGAATTATTCCACAAACATTGAAGTTATTGGCCTCTTGCATATGCCTGTTTGAAAGCAGCAGTTGCTTAAGCTTTCAGGATTTTTTTTTTCCTCAGAATGTTATTTTCTGTCTTGGAGGAATAAAAAATTTAAGAAGTAAAGATTCCATAATAATTTCAAGATAATTCTATGGGCTTGGGTTGAACTAATGAATTAGTGCAGATGAAGGTGCAGATCACAAACTGCTTAGATTTTGGAATAACTTGTACACAAGTGAATTGCCACTGAAATACTGTCCCTTTTGAAATTCATTGGTTCTGTGGTTGCTGTCAGTGAGGATTGGCACTTAGAAATGCTGCTGAACATGTATATTGCAAAGTGTTCCATGATCTAAGCTTTCAGTTGATTCAGAGCCGTGGTCGCTGTGCACTCGTGCAGAAGGCAGCTGGAGAAGGTGCAGTGTCAGAGCACCACACGTGCCTGTGATGTGGCATGTGACAGCAGGGCAGTGGCTTTGCCCTCAGAAGGGATCCCCAGAACCGTTCTGTATACTCACCACAAACGTTTCCTCCTGCTTACTTTGTGGTAGCCGTCTGCAGTTGGTAGAACTCGTTTGTACAGAGAGCTGTATTTTTGTTTGGGACAATTTGTGGTTGCAGAGTGAATTTTACTGGCATCTATAGAGTTGTGGTTTGTTATGGTCTTTCTGCTCCGTGAGGCACATACCTTTGACCCTCCCTTCTCTAGCATGGCTGCGTTTAATAGCGTGAGCAATTCTAAAACAAGGTAGTCTGCTACACTTGCCTCCTTCCCTGGAGAGCGTGTGGGAGAGGCCAACTGTGACCCTGTTCGCTGTGCTGATTTAATGCGCTCCTGAAGGCATTGGCTTCTGTGGCACTGAGCGTATTAGCAGAGCTGACATGGAGCAGGATTAGGGGATTCTTTCACCTTCTTCCTGTAAAGGTGCAAGATGATTAAGCTCTGGCAATCCTAGGGATCCTGCCAAAGGATGATGCTTCACCTGGGGTTGTCGTGTATAGGCTGTAGCTGTCAATACAGCCATTAAATTTGAGAGTAGAATTGCAGTAATTTTGTATGTTGTGGAGAGAGATGTGTATTTCAGACAGCTGAACTTGGTGCCTTACCAAGTGCAGGACTTTTAACAAGTGTTCTCACTGAACTGAGCCTGTCAGGCTTTAGGAAGGATGGAGGAAAAGTAAAGCTATATGGGCTTGCCTTTGGGCAAGTTAATAGCATGTTATATATGACTTTAAATTAAAGAGGAAGAGCAAGTTAAAGGTTCTCTCTTGTTTCATAGTGATGTTTAAAATTCACTTTGCTTCTTTGCTCCCACAAATACTAATTTTCATTTTAAACCCTCTATCGCAATCACTTTTCTTATCTTTTAGAACTCTGGATCACTGACATGTTGATTCTTTAAGAAATGACAATTTTTTTGTATCTAAAAGTGGGAATGTTAGAGTACTGTGGTGTTCAATGACTTGATCTATACAGCACAGCAAATGGTGGTGTCTGAATGTTTGAAGATACAAATTTGGGGAATTTAAGTAACTGGAGGTTTCTGGGAAATAGTTTAATTTGGATTACTTCCAATGAAAGTGATTCTTCATGCTTTCTTCTTGCTTAATTATTATGAAGGATTGGTTGAGAGGGCAGATGACAATCTGCTGGTGGCTTTTAAAGGTTCTTAAGCCTGTGGATTTCACTGGCACTTGAGCTGCTAGTGGTAGAAAATGCTTACTGCTTCTTAAGCTGCCTCTGGAAAATTTGCCCTCTAATAATGGGAAACAATCTGTCACTTGTGTAATCACAACTAATGCTGTTTTAAGTAGCTGTAAGTACTAGTGTTTTATGGTCACCAAGCTAAAGTTTAGCTTTAAGAATATCTTCCTAAATCCTGATATTTTTGTTAATATTAACTCTGTGGTTTTTTTCCTCTAAAGGCAGCTTGATAGAGATGGAAAAATAGTGGTGAATGATTGACTAACAATTGCAAATAATGTGTACTAAAGTGTGGCTAATTGTTGTTTATTTTTCAGTACTTATTGAATGTTCATGTAGAATGTATATATGACCCTTAAAATGAGATCTGATGCTGCAATTTAATTAAATGGACAAAGTTGGAAAGCTGTCTGTGATTTGAAATCAATTATTTGGCATGTGTTTATAGATGCAAATATATTCACCTTGAGAAGATTGTGTTAGACCTCCGAGATGTCTGGTTCCATTAGGATTTACTTCATTACCAAGATTTGGGTGAGCAAGAATGGTCTCTTTCCAGATACTCTGGCCTTCTCAGAGTATCTAAGGTGGTTAAAAGACCTGGGAGAGTGAAGAAAAACTTGGGGTCTGAGAAAACGAATATTAGAAGGACTGTTAGGAAAAGTAGCTAAGTTTTAGTTCTATCCAGTATAAAAAGAATAGAACTAGGTTCTGTCTGTGATGGAGATTTTGCAAAAACTAACAAACAGAAAAGAAATAAAAATAGTTGAAATTTGTTCAGACAGTATGCTAAGGATTTTTAAAAGAAACTACCCCCACACTTTTCCCATCTAGTATGATCGGGAAATTAAAGAAAATTAAGAACTGTCACGACATCATTGTGATTTTAAATCTTAATGCAATGGCCATGTGTTTAAATGTGTTTTCCTGCTGTTTAGCTGTTGTAAAATGGCTCAATTGTGTACAAAGAGAGATGATTATTCTTTTGCATTTTAGCAAACTGCAGGTACAGGTGGCTCTAATGTTAAGAGTGAGAGCAAGATGTTTTGATTTAGCAACATCACAATTCTAACTGTATTGTAGTAATTTAGAAATGTCTTGTTTAAAAGTCTCTTACTAATGTCAAAAATGTGTCACGGTAGCTTTAGAAAGCAGGATAAAGATTATATAACATTGCAAGGAAACGGCCTTATTGTTAAGGATGAGAAAGCTTAGATAGGATATACTTAGATGACAGATCCTGCCCAGGAAAAGCTGAATTAATGTGTGTGTTCCTGGAATCTTCTGTCACATTTTGCTGCCTTTTTTTTTTCCCTTTCGTTAGCAAAATTGTTAAATGTAAGTAGAGCTCTTACAGACGATGTAATGGAATACCTGAACAGTGAGGCCCCATGCGTATTCTTCTAACACAGTGGTTTTCCTAAATGATTTTGTTTGAAATTGTTCCCATGGCAGAAGTGCAGGGCTTTATTCCCTTTGTATTTTGTGTGTTTATTAGCAGGCAAAATTCTTTTGCTGCGTTCTGTCACAGGAGCGTTTGCGATGCCAGAGCTCCGGTCTGTCCTGATGCTGGTACAAAGCGTCTGTAGAAGTGATGATGCCGTGAATTGTGATTGTGTCTGTGCTGCTGTAAACATCCTGCCTTTGTCCTGCCCCGTGCCAGAGAGGTGTGATGTCACTGCTGTCCTGGCACCGCTGCCAGTGGGCACTGCTGGGGGGCGAGCTGCTGCCTGTGCTTGGGGAGAGCAGCAAAAAAGCAGCAGTTACATAAAACATCTCCAGTACTGAATATGGTGAGAGCTGTGCAGCCGAGACAAAACAGAGACACAATCACTGCGTGGCTGCTCTCCAGTGCAAGGCCCACGGTAACGGGGCTTTTTAGCCACTGACAATTAATAGTAAAAGGACTGCTATTTTAGGGTTCTCTCATGAAGATTGTCTTTGAGAAGCTTGTGTTTCTTACACAACAGCTCAAATCTACCTTTTATAGCTTGCAGATACAGAAAAAAAGCTGACAGTTCTCCCAACAGAATTAGCTCATGTGAAGTTTAGTTGTTTGACTTTACAAACCACAAGCTTAGCTTTAAGTTACCTGCTGTGGTTATTACAAAGTCATGAGCCTTTTTATATCTCAAATGCAGAGCGTTTGAAGTTCATGTGTGAATTCTGTATTTCAAAATACGGTGACTCATATTCGCGTGGAAATCAGCTGTTCCAAAAATATGGATTACTTACAGATCTAAAGAAACTTAATGCCATTTATGCTTTTAAATTAAATGAATGTATTTATTGGTAAGTGTGAAGAATTAAGCATTGCAACAAAATGGAAGTTTGAATTTGTATTTTAATATTACACATCAGTTGTGAAAAAATTGGAATGTACAATTAAAAAGTCATGTTCCAAAAATCTAAAACTTGAAGTATTTTCTGATACAGCTGAGTAAATATGCTTGCAGTGTTAAAGAAGAGCCTTTCTGAGAAGTGTATTCTTCCCATTCATGTTTCAAAAGCTAGATCAGGCTAAAAATGTCATAGTTAATAACTTTTAGGATATGGTCATTCACATGTGCTATACACTAATAATCCAGGCAGTACCATGTCCTTGTAGGCTTTCTCACCTAGAGGAGGGCTTGTTTTCAGGGCACAAAATGGAGTGAGTGTAAACCATGAGTAGGGCTTGTTTTCAGGGCACAGAATGGAGTGAGTGTAAACCATGAGTAAGGACTCACTCAGAGCAGGAGGCAACAGCATGTTCAAGTAGCCATGGCAATATATTTAAACTCACAGTGGGATTGCTTGATCTTCAGATCTGTGCTGTCAGTCATGTCCCTGGCTGATGACAAAGTTGCTGCAGGTATTTTGGAGGAGATAATTAAATAGGCCCCCAGACTGGAATCGATACTGGTTGCAATAAGGAATGTCCTGCTGTGGGGTTGTTCCTTAAATTCTTCAGATAGAGAAAGGAGAAATAAAATTGTCCTAAAAAAGGAATATAAACAGGGAAGAGTTGAGTTCCACTCTCTAAACAGTCTTTAGATTCCAGATATGATTTAGAAGAGATGACTAGCAGATGTTTGTCTTTTATAAATTTTTGCAATTAATAGACTTGTATAGGTCTGGACTAACATAATTTTAAAAATGCTTGATTAAAAAAAAAAAAAAGCCAAAAATACCTGTTAGCAGAATGGTGCATGCATGCACAATCCAAGTATGACTGTATCTGGAGAATATTTTTATTCTGTTGAGTCTGAGGATTTTAAGAAACAGATGGCTTGGTGAATCTTGGAAAGGATTTTGCTTGCTCTATGTTTCTTGATGAGAATGTTGGTGTAGTCTAAAGTCATGGTAGTAGTGTTTACCCTACTGCCTTTCTCTTAACTTCATGAGCTGGACAGAGAAATTTGGGTCTCAAGAGCAGCTGGGTCAAACAAGTATTGAGACAGTGGGGCCACACTCAGCAGCTTCCCTTGTGTTGTTCCCCTGCACACCCAGGTCAGTGTGCAGTGCAAAAGGCTTCAGGTGAGAAGGTTGCACCAGTGCAGAAGACTTCACAAGTAGGTTGCATGGTATTAAAGGTGAGGGAAAGGTTATCAGTACAAAACCAGAAATATTTTTAATGACGTTTAGCTCAAAAACCAGCAGTTTAGAAACCCTGTGGAACAGGGAATTCAGCCTTGTTGCTCCCACAGAGATCGTGGTTAATCTATTAAGTGAGATTGAGGAGAAAATACTCTCAAGTACTGTGTTGTATAAAGGAAGAGGGTGATTATATCACATCTGTAAGTCCTGGCAAGGTGAGCACTGGACTTCCTTGGTAGATATTTGAGATGTTAGGCCTTAGTTAATCAAGAATAGATCTCCAAGGTCTCTGCTTTGTGGGGGAACAACACAAGGGAAGCTGCTGAGTGTGGCCCCACTGCCTGAATACTTGTTTGACCCAGCTGTTCTTGAGACCCAAACTTATCTGTCCAGCTCATGAAGTTAAGAGAAAGGCTGTAAGGTAAGCACTACTACCATGGCTTTAGACTACACCAACATTCTCATCAAGAGACACAAAGAGCAAGCGGGGTATAGCATAGTGTGTGTTGTGTGCTTTGAAGTGAAGATGGAAGATGTGAACAGCTTGTCCTTTTCATAAAGGTGCTGGGGATATCATGTATTCCTTTAAGGAGTTTTTAGTTGTGATTTGAAAAAAAAGATACATAAACTTGAGGAGACTGAGCTCTTTAAAAACTAAGTTTATGGAAAGGCTTCAGTTTCCCAGAGGTGGGAATTTTAGACCTCTGTATCTAGAACTTCTCTGGAGTACAGTGTCAGTCTGTTTTGCCAAAGCTGATGTCCTTTAGTCATATGGCTTCGTTTATGGGGTTCAGCACTTCAGACAGAAGGTCAGTTAGGAAATACACTTTATTAAAAGCCAGTTCTGACATGCTTGAATTTTCCTCCAATTTTCAGACCTTGCCTGTTAACTGTTGAAGAATGAAGCATAATTTATTGTCTTTGGAATGAGAAAGATGGAATTTTTTTTTTCCCCTTTTCAACTGCAGCGAGGGAAACAAATGAAAAATCACTCATTATTTTGTAAGACCCGGGGATACAAAGATAATATCTGTGTGATAAAACTGAGGTTCAGCAATTTGTCCTCAGCTACTAAAATTTAATTGAAAGGGTGAGAAGTGGAGAATGCCTTAAATAACTAAAATAACTTTAAAATCAATTATATGAAGGGACACTTACTGTTGAATTGGAAGCTACATGGTATCTTCCATCCTTACAATGTCACCAAACCTGTGTGAGGAGAAAATTGGAATTATTTTTTGAAATGTCTGAACAAGAGCTGAGGGATTTCTCTTTAGCTTTCTGTAGCAGGGGTCTGCCAAGCACCTTAGCACTTGTGGACCACATCTCCTCCATGAGCTCCACGTGCCCAAACTGTGGCTTGTTGTGACAAATGGAGCACACTTGGAATCCTGTGAGCCCCTTTGGTAGCACCTGCCTGGACCTGGCACCTGCTGCCAGCTGTGGGACTGTCTGGATGGAGTGGAGTTAGGCTGGGAGCTTTCCTGGGTGCAATGTATTGCATGAGAAATCTTCAACAGTGGAACGTTCTCTAGGAGCCTTGGTAGTACAAAGGTAAAATGGCAAATTTTGGCACTGTGATCTGCCAGTTAAACTGTCCTCCAAGGTGGGACATTGGAGATGTATCGCTTTCATCTGTGGCTCAGTGCTAGAAGAAGCAGTAATATTCAATAATCCTGTTTGAGAAGGAAATCTAAAGACTAAGTTTTATTTCTTTCCCAACTTTTCTTTGCAAGAAGCTGTGTTTTTATGAAAAATCAGCATCAGTTTTATTCGTTGGCATGTACTATTTGTGATTCCATTTTTTGCTAATTATCACCCCTACTGCATTTTTAAATTTCTCCCTCCTGCTCCACCTGCCCCCAAGGTTTTGAACATTTCAGCGCTGTTTCTTCTGCATATCTATCATCTGAGAAGGACAAAAGTAGGTTGAAATACTCGAAGAACCAGCTGGCTGGATTTCTTTCAATTTCTTTTGCATTGGCTTAAAAATGTGATTGTTAAAAGCTTCTGTGTTACCTGACATAGACTAAGATAAAAGGTGATATTAATACTATGATATGAAATTTTGGGGATAAATGATTTTTAAAAGCTTTGGGATTTTTTGTTTATTTGTTGGGTCTTGTGTTTTTATTTTTTTTAAACAGGAATCTTACCCCTCTTCATCACCAATATGGTTTGTAGAATCAGATGACCCAAACCTGACGTCAGTCTTAGAGCGTTTAGAAGATATTAAGAAGAGCAATACTCTGGTGAGTATTTTGTTATTATTAATTATAATAACTGAAATACCAATATTAATTATTATAGTATTAATGTCGGTATTTTTAGTTATTTTGGGCATTTACTTGGGCTCATGTGTTTACTTGGCTTCATCACATTAACAAGCAGGTCAACTAGTTCAGTTTTAGGGTTATTTGGGGGATTTTATAAAAACAACTTTCTCTTCCGAAAAAAAACCTTATGAGCCAAAAGTAATCTAAAAGATTTGAGGCAAGAAGGAAAAGATTACTTAAATGCTTACTCTCTAAAGAAGTTAAGTTTCAGCCCCAGTAATTACAGTGTGAAGTTTCCTGAAAATATTTAAACAGCGAAGTGTATGAAAATGTTTAAACTGCTGAATACAATAGCTGTTACAGAGTTTTCTTTGCACAGAAATCAATTGCAGAGGCAAAACTTTGTACTCTTGAGAAGGTATATTCTCCAAAACATTACTATAATACCAAGAATTCTTGGTTTCTTGAATTCTTTCCTCCTTTCAGAGGAAACTCGACCTTCTGGTTAACTTCTGGTTCATCAGAATGTTCCTTAGGTATTGATATATTTCAGCAGTGTTGTGACTGCAAAATTGCTGCTTAAAGGAAATCTTTGTGTACATATTCTGATGGTAATTTTATACTTCAGAAAACTCTCAAGCATTATATCTTACTTAAATATCCTTTTCATGTAGCGATGGGAGCTCAGGGGAAAGGCATATGAATATGAAACTTAATTTCCTATTCTGTGTGGGAAACTGTCCTTGAATATTGCTTGGAAATAAATTCTAGTACAGATGCAGTTTGTGCCACTAAAAGGTGTATTGCAGCATACTGACAAACTCAGGCGATCTTTGTTAATAGATGATTTTAACATTTTGTGTTTATTTTGGTGGATGTAAGTGTGATGCATGCAAAACAAATCAGTCTGCAGAATACTGCTTTTTGCATGGGTTATGTGCTTAGTATTTGTCTGGTCTGGGAAAAAATGGGAATGTTCTTTCTTAGGAAAGCCTACTGCTTGTTAAGTTTACTGGGATAATGTTCATCTAGGATATCCAGCCTTAAATAAGAATGTACAAGTGTCTTTTTCTGAAGATAGTTTAGGATGCATTTGACTTCTAGCAGAAAAAATTAGGAAATGAATAAAAGCGACAGTCTTTGTGGGCCTTGCCATAATTAAAAACAGTTGTAGAGGAACACTAATGTTTTCATGCATTTTGTTGGATCTGTTTGCACAAGGTGCACATCTCTGTATTTTCTACTTCAACCTAAAATTTAGACTGGACTATATTCAGAAGGGTATTATAAATCTTAGTCTTTAAGTTTTGCCTAGAAAGACAGAAAGGGGCAGCAGCAGAAAATCTGGCCAGATGAGCTTTTTGCTTAAAGACACTTTTGGAAAGATTGTGCAGCTTGAAGCTGGTGTGGCTGATACTCAGGCTGAAGGTTCTGAACAAGGTATTTCCTGTGTGCAGCTGCCTGCAAGGGCCTGGAAGGCTTTGTTGTAAACATGCATGGGACTTGCTGTGCTGAGTTGCATATGCACACAGGCTGCTTTTGTAGCTGGTAAGAAAACAGCTTCTGCTCTCAAGATTGTACTTGCCCATGTAAAAGCTGATGGGTTGATGTAATAGACACCTGTGATGGCCCATCGGTTTCTCAGGAATCCACCCTGCATCATGCTATGCCAAGGTGAAGGCAGATAGGAGTGGCTGACAAATACTTGCACTACAAAATCTGACTTCTTTTATTTTTTGCTCCAAAGACGTGGCTTGTCACTTTTTCATTGTTTTTGGTGGGTTTTTTTCCCCCCTACACCTCTTCCCCATGGAACTCCCACCCTTTCAGTGACATGGAGCAGCTCGCACAAAGGCTTTTGCAGCAGAGTAGGAAGCAATAGGGGACTACATGTAAAAGTCCAAAGGCTTCTAATTTATCACAGTCTCACAAAAATTCACTTTGTTTAATTTGGAATAATCTAGCATGTTTCAAAAGTAGCTTTCTTTTAATTTACTGCTGGTGAAGGATCATTAGTGCCACGTTAGTCTAAATTCAAAGTTACTGGAGCAGTCAAATTTTGAATGGGAAAAGGCACTGGACTCTTCCAGGAGCTCAGCTGTGCTAAAAGCAGTGCTAGCACATGTACCCTGGTTTAGCCTTTGGTATTCCACTGCCCTTTCTACCTGCTCTGTAACGTGGGGCAGCTGTCAGCTGTTGGGAAACTGAAGAACATGCTCTTCAGGCATAAAGGTTTGACATGTGGAAGCCTTGTTATTTGACGTGGTAAAATGGAAACCGGTTTATGATGTTGAAATCATACATGGATTTCCTGGAAAATCTTCTGTGGTGTGTTAGTTACCTTTCACCAGCAGGCTGCTTTTGCTATGAAAATTCACCAAAGCACTAAAAAATGCTGAAAGGTTATTAAGAATGTGATCAGCATAGATATCATCAGGTTTGGACAACTTAGCTGCTTGATTGTCAGTGTTGGACAAGTTTTAGTCAGCAGATGAAGAGGCTAGAGTTATTTCAGCCCCTAGTGTCTCCTGAACTTCCTTCTGAAAATCAGCCAAATTTAGATTTTGTAAGTATGAAGCTGCCATCTGCCTTCTAGTGGCTGTGCTGTGCCACAGAAAGAGAAATCTTTCTGCAATTACCTTGTTCTGTTTGGTATTATGGAAGCTACATGATGCAAGTCTGAAGCCTTAAACCTTATTTCATGAGATGTTAAGAATTGCTCTACACTATTTAGAGATTTGCTTTTTAAAGAGAATAGGAAAATGGGCTTAAATTCAGAGAGGCAGCTTTAATTCTCAAACTTGCGTGGAAGATACCAGAAGTAAATACACAATTCCTGGCATAAGTATGTTTACAGCTTGGATAAGCTGCTGTCTTGAAGTACACTGCTTCTGTGTTAATATGTCAGATTAAGTCCCACACGGAGTCATTTCAGGGAAGAATGTTGTCTCTTGCAAACTCCCAGTGTGGCAGCAGCTATTTCTGTACTGGGAGTCGCAGAGACAAAATGCAGGAATTGGTTTTGCTTTACTGAATCTGCCTGAGGCTGCTGAGTGTGGGGGAGGCCACTGTCACTGTTACCTGATAGCCAAGTAGTGGCCACATTCCAGGTGACAATTACTGCTTCCCTCTGTTTCCATTTGTATCTTTCTTCAGCCCTTTCTCAGTGGCAGGCTAAAGTTTATTGATGCATTTATTTTTATACAGATATTGTGGGTGTAGGTAGAGACACAAAGAATAATTAAGTCTCTGTGCTTAAACTGTATTTCTTAAATTCATCTTTCTCAGTCAGGAAACAGGGCATTGCATAGTGAACCCAGCAGCATATTAATATCATCAAAGGTATCCTAAAACTGTTAATGCTTTCATACTGGATTAAGATGATCTCTTCATGCATTAAAAAAGCCTCCCAGGATAGACTGGGTTTCAGAAAAAATTATTCTGAACTGTTTTTGGATGTGCAGGACATTAAGATAGGAAACAAAATTCCAAGAGGTGTTTGTGTTCTAAACCAGTGTCCAAAAGAATCACCAACTTCTCAGAACTCCTGAAGCATTAAAAACTATAGAGGATGTGCATTCTAAAGGTGTAATTTTTGTCATTTTGATATTAATTGTAATAAATATAATACACTTATAAATGTGTTGTATTTTGTTACTTGAAGGTTTCCCTTCTGCAGGCTGTTCACATTGCTCCTTTACCCTGTGGGTTATGAGTTCTGGTTGCTGTTTACTTTGTGCTTTAGGCAGTGTGTATTCCAGGGAAACTGCTGGTGTGCTGATAGCTCCCTTTTCTTCAGTAGCCTCTAAGTGTTTGTTAAATGTTCATTTTACATTAGTCAGGCCTGTGAAGTTATCCTGGAAATACATTTAATTTATTAATACATGACAGAAATCTGTTCTCCCTTTTGCTAGTCTGTGTATGTACCAAACCATGCCAGGCTCTGCTTAGAGCACAAGGCTGGATCAGATGTCTTCCAAATGTGCCTTTCAGCTCAAGTGATCCTGTGATTTTTCATACAGATGAGCACGGGTTAAGGGATAGCAGTGATGGTGATCCATGGCAGAAAGATCAATGGTATTAAATTAATTCCTGTGGAGGAAAAATGTAGCAATAAGGAGGAGGGTTGGAAGGGCTTTATGGATGGGATCAGCTTCTTGCTCTGCCACCACCTTTGCAAATTGTAGACACTTATTTCAAATAAAGCAGCTGATCTGTAAAAATGAGCTGCAGTATGAGTTGCATTTAGCTAGCCCTGCAATGTAGAATCCTGCCAAGGAGGGAGATCCCTGCTCTCAGCCTTTCCTTTGATGATGAAATGGTGCTCGTGTGCTGAAGCACACCAGGAATTGATCTGCCATAAAGCTGATAAGCTGTCACATAGCAGTGTGATGTGTGGTGCAGTGGAAATGAGGAGGTGAAAAGCTGCTGGAGGCCCTTGGCAGCTGGAATTCAGCCCAGGCTGTGCCAGCACCTTGTTGTTTTGAGGGTGTTCCTGTTCCTTGCTTGTGATCCTGTGCTTGGAAGTAAGGGAAGCTTACAGTGGGTTCAGTCCACGCTGCAGAAATCCCTTCTGAGTTTCAGTTCAGGTGACAGGACGTTTCATGGGGTGGAGGGGAAGTGAAGGATGCAGCGCAGGAAGCAGTTCTTTACTCTCCAGCCCTTATTGTTTTTCTGTCAAGGCACATCTAGTACAGTGTTTATCTGTTTGTCCAAGGCCGGTGTTAATTGACCAGGCCAATGCCAATGGTGGCAGTCTTCCCTCACTGCTCAGATTTATTTTGGTATGATTCACAGAAGATGTAAACAAGTTATTGGCTCTGTGAGAGAAAAATTACAGCTCCTGGAGTTGTATAATTTAGGCTCAAGCTCCCCACGAGGCAATGTTTGTGCAGAGAAAAAGTTTATCAACAAAATGTGTAGCAGTGCAATTTTAAGCATCTTGCACATACTGAAAACAACAGTTCTAAGACCTGTGATTCTGTCTGGCAGCTAACTTTTTGATTGATTAACCTGATTCCTGTCTGCTAAAAGATGTTCTGACGATCCGGATACTGAGGAAGCTTCAAACAAGTGTAGAGTCTTAATGCTGATGAGAAACGTGATTGTTACAGGACAGAAGGGTTTTTGCCAAAACCTATCACGTCTCATGTATATGCTCCTAAGAAATGTGGTTCTGGTGCCCCAGTCCTTTTGGTGATATCTGCTTTATTTTTGAGTTAGGTTGATTATCTGCTCTATTTGTGGTTTGGGTTGACTATCATGAATGTTACAGAAACAGCAGCCACGGTGTGATTGTGTTGTAATGCAGGCTGGTATCTCAGTTCATGGCCTCAGATGGATGAATAGCATTCCTATGAAACACAATGCGGAATTCAGCTGTAGAAGGGAAAAGCACTGAAGCTTTCAGATAGCATAAGGGCAACGTTTGCTTATCACTGCTAGTGATATGGGCTTAGAAATGAGCTCTTAACCCTGGAGAGACTTGACTTTTTCACTCACTGTGGGGTAAGGTGAGAGCATTTAAACTGGCCTGTAGCAAGGTTTTGGACAGGTATTTTGGAGTGTGTGTGTGCAGAACTGACTGTACTGTCTTGCATGATACCCTCAACAAGTGGCAAGACAAATTCTCCTTTGTATCTGGAAGGAAAGTCCATAAATGGATGTACAGTTTCTGCAAGCTTCATCTAGGGTATTATTTTGCAGATAATGAGGTGTTGACCCTTTTACAAATGGATTTTGCAGTCCTATTTTTTGTTTTCCTGACACAGCTGTGCAAAAGACCTTGGAAAGTTAGGAAACACAGTAATAAAGTCTTTTGTGTCTTTGCCTTAACTATGAATCTGAGGCTGCCTAGAGAAAGTGAACAGCTGTAGAAATAAACTTAAATCATGTGGTGATCAAAGAGCAAACTTAATGTTTGTTTCTGCAGAAGTAATTTTTTTTTTTCTCCTGGCTTGCATTAGTGAGTGTGAGGTGTTGCCTAGTTTACCGTTAACAGAGCACGATTCGTGGATTGCTGCAGATTGGAAACAAAAGTTAGAGATAATAACATTGTGCTTCACCCTGGCACAAGATACAGCAAGCAGAGTGCCTGAGCTCCAGCTCTGAGCCTGCCTGGCTGCTGGGACTTGGACAGGGTTTGTCTTGCTGCTTCTGCCTCGCTGGTGCACCCTGTAGAAGAATTCAGGATTTGGAAAACCAGACTGTTCTTCGTTGGTTTTTTGAAGATAGGGTTATTTAAGCTGGGAAATGGGAATGGACCGTTTTGTCTCCTGGAATGTCACCGTTTGTTTGTTCGATGTGTGGCTCAGACACCTGTGTTTGGAATGGATGATGCTGTCAGGGCAGATTTTTTTCTGCTTGTGGCTTTCTTGTTAGACTTAGGAAGATGAATTGAGAGTCGTTGTTACTTGCCATGTCCTTGAGTTTCTATTGTGGGGACTTGACTACAAAAATTTTACTCCAGCCTGAGCAGATTTAAGTGCTGTGCACTGATTTTAAGTTCAGTATCAATGTGTGAAGAAAACTCAAAATATATTTCTCTGTGCTTTGGTTTAAATAAACATATCCATGTTTTCTTGGTTTTTGTAGCTTCTTCAGCAGCTGAAGCGATTAATATGTGACCTCTGCAGATTATATAATCTTCCTCAGCATCCGGATGTTGAAATGTTAGATCAGCCATTGCCAGCTGGACAGGTAAATTAAAAAGCTGTGGATACCTTCTTCTGCCAATAAAGGAGTTTTTTTTAACTTCAAGAAGCAAGATAATGGGAATGATTAAACCTTGTGTACACCAGAACTGAGATATGCCACCCTTTTGCGTTATGGTGTCTTCAGCCTGAATTTTGTTTGCAAAATCCATTTAATAACGGTGTGATAATATTACACAATTCCCTTTGAAGTTTCTGTATCACTGGAAGGTGTGTATGTGATATTGGTGCTGTCAAGTTTAATTCCCTCCTAAACACTGTTCAAGCCAATCTCTGTGCACTTGGAGTGCTTCCCAAACTTATTTTTCTGAAATATTTGTCTCTTTGTTGAGGAGTATGTGTTTCACAGGGTACACTTGGATGAGCTGTTGATGTTTTCCTTCTTCAGTCCCTTGCAGGGACGTGGGATATCAAGGGCATATGTTTGGGTAGGGAGGTGCCTCGCTTACTTCTTGTGCACTTGAAAAGCTAAGAATTATGAAGGCCTATGAGGTGTTCATCTTAACCAAAATGTTTTGTATTGTTCTGAAAACAGAACTGGTAACCGACAGTAACTGTTCTTTTTTTGTATTTTTAATAAGATTATGGGATCTGCTTGTACACATTAAGATGACATGATTGCTAAAATGCCCCTGTGGAGTAACAGATGGCTTTCCTGTGGTGACAGTACTATAGTAATGACAAATAGCTTGCTTAATTTTTGGTCACGTGCCAGATTGTAATCCTATAGGTCTTTTCTCTGATCTACCCACTCAGCAGTGCAGCTGTAAGGCAGTGGGCTGTGCTGTTAGGGTGTAGCTTTGTGAAGAGTCTCACATATGCTGTGAAACTCAAAAAGAGACTCATGGAAGGTTTTCTTAGGCAGAAATGTCAGATAGTTTCAAGTTAAATAAGAGGGGCCTTAGTAACTCTGACCAAAGATCCATCTGGTTCCATATATTGTCTAGAGCAGTGTTATTCCTTCTTTGCCAGAGTGAGCAGAGGACAAGCATATCAGAATGCTCCTGAGTATTTCTGCAGCTCAGACTTCCTGAGCTTGGAGTGGTATCCTGAAAGAGAAAGTCCTAAAAATTAACATACTGTATTGTTTTGATATTTCCTCAAATAGTCTAATAGCAATGGCTGCATGGTGATAGTAGTGGCTGCATGGAGGTTCTAGGTAGTCACAATAAGAATCCATTAAGTTCTAGAGGGCTGAAGTTGATTGAGTTTTTTCTTTCTAGGGGTGTCGCGTGCAGATGGATTCTAGTCAGAGCCATGATCTGATTGCACAGTTAAAGCATTGTGGGTTGTAACCCACTTGATGTGTTTGTTGCATTTGTCACTCGCTGTCTCAGGATAGGACGTTCCTTATCTGAATCTAAAGTTTCTGCTTACAATTTAATTGGAATTAATTGAGACATTCTATTTATTTTTGCTTCATGCAAAAGTCTCTTCACTGTCATACTCCAGGAAAGCATCTTTATGCATCTTACCCTTATCTTCAAAGGACTGAAGTTTAATATGTAACTTTTGCATTTACTGCTTCTCTTTAAAAGTAAACTTGCTGATTTTGAAAGCAAGAAGCATGTGCAGAATTCATGCAAAACCTTCATTGTTGTATTGCAGAATGGAACAACAGAAGAAGTTACATCAGAGGAGGAGGAAGAAGAAGATATGGGTGAAGTATGTCTCTATTTTAGATTGTTGTCCTTAATCCTTAATCTTGTAGAATTTTGGTATTTTGCTCTGCAATGTCTGGCTAATAGTTAAACCAAACTGTAAAATGTAACCTCCCTGGAGTTCAACAGAAAAGATAATTAAAATTTGGATGTTTACCTGAATGTCAGCTTTCCCTTCAACCAGAAAACTAGTGAAATTTTCTTCTTAAACCTAGATCTCAGCTGTGAGGTACTTGGATACAGAGAATTGGACATCTGTTTGTGCTTTAGTCAAACAATACATAACATTGTGTGCCAAATCAGTAAGTTTTTGCATTGTTAACTCCTATTTCAAGCAGCATGTGAACTGGCTCTGATACAGTTGGAAGTGCCTCCCAGATTGAAGCAGACTGGCTAAGAGTAAATGGGTTTGCTGACTCATTAAATGGGTGAGCTAGGTTTTGACTGTAATAAATTGAAGGACATTGAAACAGACACACTAAACATTTATGTCTGTGTATGGTAACATGAGACTCTTTTTAATGAGCTTTTTAGTTGTAAGAATCACCCTTTTTGCTTGCTTCTGCTACATGTTAGAATATCTCCAAGATGCTTGCTTTCCATACCACTTCAGTTTGCCTTATTTTATAGTAGAACTGTTCTGACTACTTCAGATTTAGATTTGTAATGAAGGTGTAGTTAGAATGAACAACTCTCTCTGAATAAAGGATCTTCCTGTGGAGAAGATCTAAATGTTACCACGTTGTTAAATTAATTTGAAGCAGCCTTTCTTACATGATGTTTACCTGATCCAGACTATGTTTGCTGGAGCTGGTGTTTCTGTAAAGGTGGTGTGTCTCACATCCTGCTGCCACAAGGCTCTGGTTGCTTGCAGACTGCTAGAGTAGCCTTTTGCATTCTGTTGTACTTTGTACCAAAAACAAATGCCCAGCTGTCTGGGGGCATTGTGTGTGGCAGTGATATCTGCAACCTGTATTCTAGTCCTGGTTCTAAATGGAGAAGCAGTTTACAATTCTTCAGTTCTATCATTGGAGAAACATGAGTATTTTGAAGACTACTCAGTCTAAAGTCTGTTACAGCTGAAGGAAACAGTGTTGTCAAATGGCACCAGGTATGTTTCTTGTTACCTAGGGCATCCCTAAATTTGAGTTTTCCTGCCATGCAAATGGGTGGTGCATAGAGAGCAGCCCCAGGTGTGACAGAGCTCTGCATACTCGAGTGTATCTGGTGGTTGTGTAACCAAAGCGTGCTGGTGTGGCTGCTGTGGTGCTTCCTTTTTCGTGGCAGGGTGTTCACATGCTTCCCCTCCTCTCCTCAGCCAGCATTTGAATCGCCTTCAGGCAGTTGTCTGAAGCTCAGAGTGCTCCTCTGCAACAAGATAACCCCATCTCAGGATACAGAGTGGAGGTGCCTTGGTCTAGAACGCAGAACCAAAATGTTGGCTCGTGTGATCAGAATGCTTGACCAGAGTATTTTGTCTTATGTCCTGATCCCAAAATTACTGTATCTAATCTTCAGCTGAAATGGTAACCTCGAATAAAGTACACATAGTTTTCTAATATTTAACTTTCTTGAAGGGTTGCAGTAGCCATGCCAGATAGGTTAATCACTGCTTGCCAGAAGTGTAGTATAGCTGGGATTCTAACTGCAAAAGAGTCTGCTTTTAGAAACATCTTGGAGCCACCCTAACTTTGGGTATTTTTGGATTCTATAGTTTGGTTTGCTACCTACTTCAGTGGGCTAATTCTCCACAATCCTATCTTCTTGCAGAGGTTGTGCTTGTTTCTGTGACCAGAAACATGTTGTGAATTTGGGTCTCATTTGTATTATGAAGGCTCCCTATAATTCCAGTAAATATTCTGGCTGAGAGTGCAGTTAGAACAAAATTATTTCTATCCAACACTCACGAATCCATAGTGCTGTGCAGTATGTGACTGTATCCCACTGTATCCCTTGGAGAGAGCTTCATTGAATGGAGAGCACAGTATAGGTATTTACAATTAACTTCTCTCTCTACTGTCCTGTAGGACATTGAAGATCTGGATCACTATGATATGAAGGAGGAGGAGCCAGTTGATGGGAAGAAATCTGAGGATGAAGGCATTGAAAAAGAGAACCTTGCAATCTTAGAAAAAATCAGAAAAAATCAAAGGCAAGATCACTTAAATGTGAGTTAATGATTTCATGCTTCTTTGCATTACTTCTGACTTTAAAATAGAGATATTTTTTTTTTTTAGCAAAGATAGCCCACTGGTGTGCACCTAGACATAAATTAACCTGTAGCTGACTGTTTTACTGCTCATCTCCAGAGGTATCCATGTGGTTGTCCCTCTGTTTCTTGCTTGGTGCCTTTGTTACAAGTGGTAGTTGTCCTTGCAGAATCAGCAGAATGCATCTAGGCTGTGAGTGTGACTTCTGTTGCTGAGCCCTTATTAAAGTAAAAAAATTAAAACCATAATTAAAATTGCCTGTAATAAAGTTCATGAGTGACTTAAAATACTTGATCAACTTGTGCTTTAAAAATCCATTTTATGCTTGAGTTTATTTTTCAGAAATAACTGTGCCATCTGGAAATTACTGAGGGGTGGTGGATTGTTGTGCAGGTTTTTTTTTATTGCCACGCATAAAGGGGCCTTCAGCAGCTCTGGAGCTTTGTTGTCAGTTTTCTGAGTGATCTTGCCAGCAGGCAGTTGTAGAAAAAGTGCTTGTTCTCCAGAGGCTTAGAAGTGTTCTGTCCCAAGTGCCAGGCTCCAGAGAGGCTTCCACTTCTCAACAGTGCATGTAGGAGGGTTTGATGATGGGCATTAATTTTATTTTAATTTTATTTGCCCTGATTCCCAAAGAAATCCAGGCTTTTGTTTCACAGAGGCTTAAAATGTGTAAAGCATGACATTTAATACTTCTGTTTATGATCTGCTTCATCCAAAGGGTTTTGGAATGATAACACCCAAACCTGACTGGCGTTTCAGGGTTTAAAAGGAGATAAACCTAAGGTCCCAAACTGCTTTGGCTGTATAGTCAAGTCTGGTTTTGAGACTTGATTAACCATGAACACAATAGTCACTTGCTGCTTTTGTTTAAACTTGAACGTTCACAGTTTTAGAAGATGAGGTTTTGTGTGTTTCTGTGTGTATAACTCACCCTTAATAGTAAGGAGTCTTTAATTGTTAAAGAAGATACATCCTCTTGCAGCCTGAGAGGCATGGCCTGCTTTACAATTATCTAAAATTTGGTAGAAGAGAAGGAAGGTTTTTGTAGCATCAGCATTCTTCCTTGGTGCAAGATGTCTCTTAAAACTGTGGATTTTCTTTTGCTGTCTGTTCTTTTCCCATTTGGCAAATACTGCCTTTCCTTTTGCTTTTCCCCTCCACATTTAGTGGAGCTGAAATGAACACTGCTGGTTTTCTGTTTGACAACAGCAGATTCAACTTACATAATAGCTGTTTCTCATGCCAAGACACTCGTTGATGCTGGTGCATAAACAAGGTCAGCTGAGTACGGGGTATTCAGCTGCTGCTGAGGAACTGTGGTATTTTTGTGGGTCACCAGAAATAGCTGTGCTACTGAAATAATTTCTCCAAGGACTTGTGAGGGTTTACTCTTTGGTGCTGGAGAACCAAAAGCTGGAGCTGTGCTACTGACCTAGGAAAGAGCTAACCCAGTAGCACTGTATTGGTCCTCCCTGCTGCCAGAGCAGGGGGCTTCTAATTGGAGAGAGCACAAGTTTGCTGAGTGTCCTAACACAAAGCAAAATTTAAATCTGTACAGCCCTCACAACTGGGTTTCTTAGAGGACTGTATGAGTTTCACAAACCGAAATGCAGTGGCTAAACCTTGTCTATTTTTTTACAGGAGCCCTGCAGCTTTTTGGGATTCTTTGTTTCCCCAGCAGAGGCCAGTAAAACAAATGCATGCCATTTACATGCTGCTTGTTGGAAAAGGGAACGTGCAGCATAATATGGGGCTTTGACTGGTGCCCAGTGCAGCCAGAAGAGAACTTTTCAGTTCCTTTCCATGTTTTTTGGCCCGAGTCCATGAGCTGTCCTCTCTCCCCTTGGCTGCAGTGCAGGCTGGAGTTACAGATCATGCTCAAAGCTTGCTCATGGGAAAGCAGTGCATGCACCCCCATTCTCATTTATTCCTGATAGGTTAAAGACATTTTTCTGCTTCTCAAGATGTTGTTATAGGAGGTTTTAGGGTTTATGTGTGTAGTACAAGTTAAGAATATGTATTTACTAATTTTGTAAATGAGTTCTGTCCTTGGCAGTATCCTTAATCCCATTCTTCTTGCTGGCATCAGGAGATAAATTTGGCTTGTGGTACAGTGTGTAACTTGGAGCAAGAATTAATCCTCCTCTTAACGTTGTAATAATTTTAAAGAACCACTGCTTACCTGGAGTTGAAAAACACCTTTGAACTGGAATCATTAACTTCAAATATTTAACAACTTGCTGCTGCTTGCTTTTCAAAGGTCTCTCTCCACATAGTCATTTTAGAGATTAATGGCTTTCTTATTAAGATAATGCTGTTAGCTTTTCCTGTTTTATACTGAGGAGTTTAAGCACTTCCCTTTAGAAGTCTCCAATGTCTCTACTTTCATCTTCAGATTTTATAAAATCTGAGGTGTCATTTCTATTTTTAGTCTAATCCTTGAAGTATGAACCTGCTTTAACTTCTAGGAATGAATGTGCTTCTGCACAAATATGGAGGAAGTTCAGTGACAATGGAACTTGTGTTCTTTAACTCTTTTTGGGAAATTTTAGATTTCAGTTTATTCTCTTGGAGAAGTTTTCATGGTTTTTTTCAGCAGGTAATTTTTGGTCTTGTAGCTAAATCTTTTGAAATGTATTGAGTGAGGAGGTTTCCTGTAGTGTTCTGATGTGTTCACAGTATTTTTCTGATCAGAAAACAAACAATCAGCACTTTGGCTATAAAACCGCAGTGAACTGCACCTCTTGTCCCGTATAACTTGTGGGGGAAGAGCAGGCATTGGGTGCATTTTGAGGGTTGGAAGGGTAAAAGAAACCCCTGAAGTCTGTGGCCTCAGTACAGCAGGGCAATGGCAAATGCTGGTCCCAGGGCACCACGAGTTTCATGTTTCCAACAGTGCCTCATCCTTGGAGGAAGAGTTTGAGAACAGGACAGGCTTGTAGAGATGCATCTCATCAATATTTTTCACGTCCAGCAGTTTTGGCTGTGAGAATTCCTGTGTCAGGTATTTCTGGTATTTGCAGCTCTCAGCAGTTGGCATGTTGTCAGCAAAGATGTTTGCCTCTTGTAGCACGGATCTCTCAGCTTACCTGCTCGTTGTTCTGGAGAGCCACAAAATACACTAGTACAGGACAGGATGATTGAGACTTTTTGTGCCTATTTGATTACTTCTTAGGAAAAAAAGTCACTTAGGTCTGGTCTGGCAGCTCATTTAACTACTTCAGATGAAATGGCTTTGCTCTTGGCATCAGCCCCATGTGACAGATACCCGTCAGATCCCGTGATTGACTGCTTATGTCTGAGGCAGTTGCAACTATAAATCTTACTGCCACAATTTGAGAAATGGGAACTCTATCTCCCTTGGAGTGTCAAGTCCCACTTTTCCAGAAGGATACTGTTATTTATATCCAAGTTCAGTCTTTGAAATTATAACTTGCATGTAGTGAGTTACGGAAAAAGCTTTTAAATTTAGTAGCAGTGTAGTCAAAACTGACCTCGATGCTCTGTATTGTGCAGTGATGGGTTGCAAGTTGTGCTCTCTTCTAAACTGCACTTTACAGTGACTCCAAAACCCATAAGTGGTACCAGAATGAAGACGTGCTCCACAACAGTGGTTTTTGGCATTAGGGTTAGCATCAGGTTTAGCTGTTACCTTCCTCTTCAAGTTCCTCCAAGGGTAGTTCAGAGCACATAAAATAAGCTCCTGTGCTAAACTACTTAAGTTAAGCTTGCTATCCTCTTTCTCCTGATTGTAGATTACTGCTTTACAGTCCATCGATTCTTTAGAGCAGCAAGTGTAACTATATTTAGTGCTGCTATATAAGGAGTGGGCAGCCCAACCAGAAATTCCTAGGGGAAAAAAGTGTGAAAAACACTGTTACAAAGTGTGTTGTGGCTTGCTTACACACACTACAACTAACTTCTTCAATTAGCAGTTATAATGGCAGTCAGGGGATGTGTTAAGTTTGGGTTTTAAATGGCCTTCAGTACAGAAGATACTTAAATTTTCATTTGCCAAGATGAACTTCCAACGTTATATATAGAAATTCAGTAATTTAATTGGATGGAAATAGAGATGCAATGAGAGAGGAAGTTTTCCAGAAGGATGTCTTTGACCATCTAACTTGTTCTTAAATTGCCTGTATTTATAGGTTGACAATTTGAAAAGTGTAAGAGAATTCCTTCTTCCAGTAAGAAATACAGTGGAAGGGGCAAGGATCTACACAGCTCCGCTCAGAAGAAAACCAAAGTTTTGACACTTGTCTATGAAATCTCTTTGTCCAGAGTCATCATACTGATGAGTCTCAATCTGAACACTCACAAAGCACAGCAAAACAAAGAATGGTGGTTACCACTGCTGTGTTTACTGGTTGAGTGTAATGCTTCCTTTTTCAGCTGATATGTAAATTGTGGCCATGAATAGCAGTAACATGCAGATATTGCATATAAACAACCTTTTTCCCATAAAATTTCATGTACTTGGGGTTCGAGAAATCCCTTTGTCTGATACTGCTCTGTAGAGAGGGGTGTAATAAACGTAGAAATTACTTGTCTGAAGATCTGCTTTTTTGTAGCTTTTGTTTAATCAGATGAAAGGAGTTGCCTGTTATTTGCAGGTTTAATTACCAGGTTCATCCTTCATACCAGTCTGTTAAGAAAAACTAGTGGAATTTCAGAAATCTGCATAATTCAATCCAAAGGCATATGAAAATGAATAGCCTTAAAAGAAAAGTCTACAGATTCTAGTGTGAAGCTAAGTATATTATGTGATACTACAGGATAGAGAAGACAGAGGACTATGGGGAGGCTTTACCATCAAGTAACTGTTACTGATATTTTTGTTGCAAAGTAATTTGGTCCTGCAGTAAGACCTTGTAGAATATAAAACATCACTGTGGACTTCAGGCAAACAGGGAGGATGTTTCAGGTATTAGGCAATGGTCACAGCTGCTTCATATTCTTCTAGAAATACTTTCCTGACACTTCTATCCAAAAAGGATGTGTTTGTAGGTGTTCATAGTGTCTGGAAGGAAACTGAAGAAATAGGTATCTTTGAATTTTTAGATGGAGTAAAAAAGCAGCCTCATCAAATTACTCATTCAGTGCTTGGTACAGACAGACTGAATTATTCTAGGTGGATCTTTCTTATTTGGTAGTGGGGTGATTTTATTTTTTTGTCATGGTTTCTCCCTCCCAGGCTTCTGAGCTCCATATGTTAGCCTGTATTTCAGTGTCAATGACTGAAGAACAGGAGCAGAAAGCTACTGCAAAGGTCCAGTGGAATAATCTACCCTTGGGAAATAGGCTGATGGTGAAAGCCCAAGTGTCACAGGCTCAGGGTTTGGGGTGGCAACTGCCTCAGCTCCTTTGGAGTCCTTATTCCTATTCTGCATTTTAAATCTTATAATGCTAACCTTTATCTCTGTTTTTCCAAACTCTTGAACCTAAAGTGGTATTTTGGGTAGGATATGCAAGTAGAGTAATCATATAACTTAAACCACAATTTTCTTATATGTTTTCTCTCACTTTGAGCTGCTGAGCAGTACAGAACTGAGCTCTACATGAACAGAAGAGATTTTGCCCTGTTGGCATAAATCACAGGAACTATGACAAGTCACAAGAAGTACTTTGCATTTTAAGGTTTACTTATCTTTGTCTTCCTCTGTGTAGATGTTGATTCCCCCCACCCCCACTCAATTGCAATAAATACTACTTTTGTTCCACGTTTTCTAAATTCACTGGTTGGTCTTCTTCCTCTGGAAGCTGCTATTCTAGAGTGGATACCTCTCAACTCCTGTGCCTTTTTCAATGACCACAGAAAAATACACCTCTGAGAAAGCAATAAAACCTTATGTGTAGAAGCTTGTTCTTAGGATTAGGCTTACTCTTCTTCCCAGTGTGTAAAGGCAGAATGTAAAATGAAATATTTCACTCTGAGACGTACTGTGCATCCACCTTGGAAATTAAAAGGCCAAAGGTTTAGGTCCTTTACAGAAAAAATACCTGTTGTACCTTGATTAAAAGTTTGCATCACCTGTAGCATTTAGTAGTATATGTTAATGTGCTTCTTTAGAGGGAGGGCCTTGTTTCTTTGGAGCAGACTTGTTCACTAGAATATTTAACTTTTCAGAAACCTAATTCTCATACAGATATTATTAATACCTTCTAATTAGTGTAACTTTGTAATGTAAAGCTGTAACTATTGTAATGTAAATAGTAAATATTACTTTTCACTTATTTGGAGCATTTTTTGTTTGTTTCAGGGCGCTGTCTCTGGGTCAGTTCAGGCTTCAGATCGACTTATGAAAGAACTCAGGGATATATATAGATCACAGAGTTATAAAACAGGTAAAATGCCTCAGATTTCCCTTTTAAAAATATATTTTAAATTAATTTTCTTGCAAAGTATTTCCTGCTAACTTTTCTGTGTTTTGTTGTCCTGTGTTTGTATATACGTGCATGTTTGTGTGCACATATGTAAAAATACATAGATTCATTGTATATACTCTTATTACCTAAAACAGTTTATTTGTGGAGAAAAATCAGAATATATTCCTTGGAATAATGGTGTGAGTTACAGTGGAAAACAAGCTTATATTTTAAATTAGTTTGAATAATGACTGGTGGTTATCTGTCAGTAGTGGATGCTGTTTCATTTATTCCTTATAGGAGCTGTAGCTAAACGAGCTCAGCAAAAGATTCAACATATTGAATTGCCTGATTGTTACCGTATGAGGAAAAAAATCACATAGATTCTGGGCAAGTTGTATTCCTCCAGGTCTGTCAAATAGATAACTCCATCACTGCAGCCAGGTGCAGGCCAGGAAGGGAACAGGAGGAATGCCTAATTAGAGAGTCAGTAAAACTTAAATATTCTTTCACTTTTCTGAACTTCTGCCTATATTTATTTCTAGAGGACTTGAATCTCACTTGGCAATGCCATTTTAATCATGTGTAAAAGAACAGGTGTAAAGAGACAATGGGGTTCCTATTTTTATTTATCATATTTAACATTTAGGTCAATTGTTTCATGCATGGAAGTGCTGGGGACAGTGGTAAAGTGTCTGGGGTATAAATTTGATGAGATAACCTAGGGTTGATTTAATGCATCTTTCTTTTAGCTTTGTTCCACCTGAGTGCTTGTCAGTGTGCCCCAATCCCCACGTGTCTGGGAAGGAATGCATTGGTGGGTCTAGGGAAGAGCTGGAGGCACATCTGTATGAAGGCATGGGGGGTGCTTTACTGCCAGGGCTTGTTTTGGTGATTGGGGCTAAGGTTGGCTATAACACACTGTAGAGGTTGCTCTGGGGTTCTCAGTCACGTGGAGTCAGCTGGGGGCCCTGGATAGGTGTGGTTTGAGGGGAGGGTTCAGGCTCTCTAATAATGCCATTTCTTGGCTTTAGATAAACAAGTCTTCATGAGTTGCAAAAGACTGATCTCGATGTAGGAAAGCATACTCTAAAATTATGAGGAAGAGCAAATCTTGCTCAACTTGCAGAAAGCTGAGGTTCTAAAGGGTGAGTGCAGTAACTTAGGGCTTATGACTTTGGAAATATGTAAAAATACTGCAGCTGGCTGCCTCATGTTGATCTCTACAGCATGGTGTAATGAAGGAGTGTCAAGTGGAGGTTGACACTACAAAGGTGATGGTAATTCTGTTTTGAAATACCGTCCTACACATTCATTACATTTTGCCAGTAAATTGATGCTGTTTGTTATAAAACGTACCTAGATTCATTCCTTATGGTTTCATTTATTCTTCGACCTTGAGTGAATTTATGTTCTCGGTTCCTTTCATACACACAAAATTCCTGCTTCCACAGCCTAGTTCTGCCTTTCTTCAGGTAACTGTCACCATGTGCACAGGCTGTGGCCAGTAATTGGCTTTTTTAATGTCATTTTTGTTCAGAGCACTTGCCCCATGGTCCATTTTACCCTAAATTTAACTTCTTCCTGTTAATGCACAAAGGGACCCATTGTGAAACTTGCAGGTTCTGGTCACTGTTGCAAGGTAATATAAGGCTGTTTTCATTTCTTTGTAAGACAAGCCAGGAAGGCTAAGGCTGATTTTTAGTTGGTTAAGGATCACTTTATTAAGTTTGCGTGAGGTTACACATTTTGAGGACTGACAGTAGGACAACACTGGGGGTTCTGAAGGGAATAATACTTACAGCAATAGTATTTTAAATTTTTTCTTTTCTGTTAGACTGTTTTATAAAAAAGTACTATTAAAAGATAGTGGCTTCAATTGTTTGTGTACATTCAAGGTAGTATCTATTTTAGGAACTAATTTCCTTTAACAAATGAATCAAATGCTGGAGTTCAAGCAAAAGGTTACAAGCTCACTCTCAGCAGCAAAGTTGCTTATCTACCTGGGAAATCTAGGGGAAGAATTGCCCTTAAAGAAACAGAAAATAATTTTCTTACAAGCTGACAGAAGCGAAAAATACTCCAGCTAATTAAGGTACTCTGTTGTGAATTAGACAGTTTCATTAACCCGTTCAGATAATGAGAGCTGCAAGTCCTGCAAAACAAGATTATCTCATTTCCACATATTAGATTGGAGATTCACAAAGGACTTAATATAATTTAGGGGAATGGGAAAGGAGGGCAAGAAACAAAGATTTTGGGGATAATAAATTAAATCTTTCTGTTCATATCTTCAGCATCTGTTTTATTCATATATAGTTCATATAGACTTCAATTCCCTGTTTTTATCCAAAGACTGTATGGGATTTACTTTTTGATGTAATAATGTTACTCTAAATAAGATATTCCCTCTGTTTTGAAAGGAATTATTTTCCTTTCTCCATTCAAATTTCTTACTTTTTGCTTGCTTCATCGTTCTGTGGGTTTCTTTTTACTTGATCACCTTTGACTAATAAAACCCTTGTAAACACAAGCAAGAGGAACCTACCTTGGTTCCTGTCCTAAATTAAGGACTTCTCAAAAACTGCTATTAATAAGTTAAATACTTTTTTACGGGAACCTTTTTCTTCATGCTGTCAAAATAACAAAGAAAGCATATAAATTATTTCCAAATAAGACCTCTTGATAATTCAGAAAACCCCAAACATGCCTTCCCTCATCTTTGGATAGTGTTGTTAAGTAGGTTCCGTATCAAGACACGGAGCCCCCTGCTGCTGTTCATGAAGAGACACAGATGCTCTTTGGTCAAAACCTGGCTGCTTGAGGAGAACTCTCCTGCAGCTTCTGCTTAGTGCAGTACAGCTCTGAAGAGTTCAGCTCTTCTGTTAGGGAAGCTGGCAAAGCCTGTGGGCTTTGAAGGACTGGGACAGGGGCTGTGCCTGAGAACAGGAGGCCCAGGATGATGGAGGGAGCTGGAGGCTTAGTGAGTGAACAAGGGGATGGAAGCTTTCCTCTGATCTTCCATTGTTTAGCACCGTGTCAGGAGCCTTACTGTAACAAGTATTCTTTGCTCCCATTTGGATGCAGGGGGAAGAAAATATTTTGGACACAACAATGGAATGGATTTATCATTAATGGGAGTTGACAGTGAGCAGAGTTCTGAATGTCAGCTCTTTTGTTGTTACATCAGAGCAGTACAAATTGAAATTCTTACAGTTTGTGACTTACACAAAGGTCAGTTCAGAAAATAGCATCCTTGGATCTGGGGAATTGGAAAAAGGCCTTAATAGCTCCTTTGGTTGATCCTCAAACGGAGATGTCATGTCTCTGAGGTAGCTGCTGATTAAAAGGGACATGGATAGCACAGCGAGTATGTGTTCGGGTCTGTATTGTTACTCTAGACATAGAAAAATTAGAAATTATGCTCTTGGCTGCAGTACTCGCTTGTTAGTGGCACTCAGTGAGGAGAAACAAGCATGGGTGCTTCAACTCATGTGCCGAGTTTTGAAATGCTTGAGAAATAAAGGTGTCTGGACAGCTTGAAATGCCATCTGTACTCCAAGTACTAATGCTTATAAGTTTCAATTGCAAGATTGTTTTTATGCTAGAATAATAAGCTCAGAAATTAATACCCTCCGTTCCTTGGGGACAATGTGGTGACTGCAATCTGGTGGTTGTGTTGCCTTCAGAAATCCTAAGCAGGTTCCCAATTTGCATATGGCTTCCAAATAATTAGGTCAGTGGCAAAGATGCTGTTAAATATTATGCCAGGTAATGAGTTTTATAATAGTAGGTTAGTCTATATGCATGAATATTCTGTGAAAAAAGAGGTTTCACTTTTGTACATGACTGATACTATGCTCCAAATTTTGTCCGGTGGTTAAAGATTTATTGCTTTTTCCAGAGCTGCTTGTGAATTTATGCAGAGAGGAAGCTTTGAGTATACAAGTAAATGGCAGATAATTTCCATTCTTCCCTGGGAGTGAAATGCACAACTGTTGTTTAACATGCTTAAAACAAACTGGCTGCTGAAAGTCACCAGCTGGCTCCCACAGACCATTCCATTCTTTAGATGCATCTTTCTGGCTTCCTCAGTCAGCTGTTGGGAATGTGCTTCATCCACTGCAGTATCTCCTTTTCTTGGGGTTTCTACTGCATACACTGTCCTGTGTGCTATCCTGGTCTGCCTGTACTGAGGAGAACCTGTGAAACAACAATGTTGCTTACTCACACTGTGAAGCGTCTTAAAAACATGGTGGCAGGGTACTGGGTGTAAAATAGAGTGAGTAATAAGCAAGCTGGAGTTGTAGTTGTGGAAGGTTTGAAGGTGAAATGGTTAAGTATCAGGAAAAAAATTATTAATGTGGAATTTTTAAATAGAAGTGAAAACACTTTTTCCTTGTAGCTGCTCAGAAGTGCATCTGCTGCTGGAGGAAGGACATACCTCAGTATCAGTATCCTACCCATTGCTTACACCTGCTGACAGTATTCATATTTAAAAGCAAAGAATGTTTTTGCTGTTTTCTATCTACACTTTTAGTGCATAATTAATTCCATCTCATATTTCTACAGGGATATATTCGGTGGAACTGGTAAATGACAGCTTGTATGAATGGCATGTTAAGCTTCTCAAGTAAGTTAATGAAGTTTTGCATGTTCTGAATAATCTGTTTTATTATTGCTGGAGAGATTCTTTTGATAAATGAATCTCTCCAGCCAGAGCGTATAAAAGTCTGTTACAATAGTAGCAGCAGTAATGGTAATTGTAGCCACTAAGTAGTGGCTGTAATTCTGATAGGTAGAAATGTGTAGAGATGGAACTGTAGTAACTGAGCTGGCAAAAAGACAGACCTGCTTTTCACTGCCAACACTATGTGTATTGCATTGACTATCATTACTGTTCAGTTCTAAAACTGCTCCAAAATATACAGCCTTAAATGATGAAAAATTTTTCAAGAATTTTTGTACGATTTTATTTTTATTTAATTACAGGAAAATCCAGCTCTTAATCTAGAACAGAACTGTCATTAGCTGTTGATTTCTATAGTTAAACAGACACATAGGACTGAAACTTTTAGCTGTTGTATAAATGTGAGTTATATAATTATATGTACCTTTTATTCTGTCATCACCTAGCACACCAAGTGAAAAGGCAGTACATAACTCACCTTGCTACATCCATAGTCCAATAACTTTAATCCTAGAGCTGTTAGAGTGAAGTTATTCCTGGTAAGAGGATCATCTGCTGTCATCCCTGGACAGTACCCTAAAGAAAGGAAGGAAGAGCCTTCCCAAACTGTGCTGGGTGGCTGCAACATCTGGCAGTGGATGAAAAAAATTCCATGGGTTCAGATATATCCTGGGGGTTAAGGATAAAGACAGGCTGGTTCAGCACAGTAGTTGACCTGTCCTTAGGAATTGTTGCCTTGTCCTAGGGGTGAGACTTGTGCAAACTGGGTCATCAGCTGCTGAACTGGTTCTGTTTCCTTCTTAGTGTAATCATGGGCATGTGAAGGTTTTGAGGCTGAAAATGGCAGGAATGACACAGAGAGATCTGTGTCACATTATGGGAGGCCTTTCCTACCAAGCACTTCTGTAACCAAGTGCTCAAACCGTATGCAGTGATTTGAAACCTCAAATCACTGTGAACAGGTCTCATTTTCTGCCTTCAGAAAAGAGGAAATGGAGTACATGCAGCAAATGCCTTCCAGAATGTATAAGAGAAGTCTTGTGTTTATTGTAGCAAAAAGTGTCTGGAGACAAATGTGCTGTGTGCAGAGTAGCTGAGGGGTAGATGTCAGAGGAGAGAGCCTGTGTGAGGAAGGACCTGTATTGTTACAAGAACCAGTCCCTTTGAACTGGCCCGGCAAAAGTTATGGCTTGAAATGAGAGGTTCCTAAGCACTGGAAGATTTTTTTTTTTTTTTTTTTTCCCTGAAATAACTTCACAATGGTAGGATGGGGACAAACTGCCCAAGAAGTTCTGAAATGAGATCTAATAACTCTGTAGTGCCAGCTGTAGCAGAGGATTAGATTTAATGGTCTTTCAGTCCCTTTAACATCTGCTTTTGGCTTGCTGCAGGTGTTTTTGACTAGTCTCTTCTATTTAAAAGCTGATGGGGTGTCAGAGCTTGGTGGGATTAACCCAGTGGTGTCTGAATTAATGGCCAGGCTGCTCACCACCAGCATTTTGTAACAAACAGTTGTTGAAATTCTGCTGAGCAGAAGCTGCTGGCTTTAGTACTTCTGCTGATGCAGATTACTTTTAACAGCTGATGCAGAACTACAATTACATATTCCATAAAGGACTCACTAACTATGTGCTGAAAACTAGATGACTACAGTCTTCCTGGTTTTTTCCCCTCTTATTTGAACACAACTGAACTGAAAGAGAATTAAAATTGCTCTTTTCAAATGAACAGCTTATTCTGTGCTGTGTTTAAGCAACACTTGATAGCATTGGGAATGTAGTATAATGCAGCAAGTTTTCATGCTGATCTCAAGTTTTTACTTGGTGAAAGGAGCTAGAATTTCCTACAGTTCACCTTAAACTAAATTTGTCAATGACAAATACATAAAGGAAGTTTTTAAGAGGAATTACTGTTTACAGATAATGAAAATAATAACTTCATCCATGATCTCCCCCTGCTGCTTTTTATAGGGTTGATCCTGATAGCCCATTGCATAGTGATCTTCAGGTCTTAAAAGAAAAAGAAGGTGTAGAATACATTTTACTCAACTTCTCTTTTAAGGTAAGTGTCTATGGGATGAAAAGCTGCAGTTAAATTTGAGGCTTACTATAGAAAGTGAATGAAATTACCCTCAGCTATTACTTGGGTAATAATGGATCTGTAGCATTAAAAAAAAAAGGAGGAAAAAAGGAAAACTAACTTTTGAGTTTGGAACTGAAGCTTTGGCAATGAAAGCAAAAAAATGCTTTTTAGCCAGTACTATGGAAAGGGAATCTTTACAGAACTGAAAACTTGTAGCACTTCAAATCTGATTTAACAAATAAGGTGATTGAAATTCTTTCTGGATGGGAAGCAATATCACACTATTTTCCTTAACCTGCTATTCTATTATTCTTTTCAGGATAACTTCCCTTTTGATCCTCCCTTTGTGCGAGTGGTGTCTCCTGTGCTCACGGGAGGGTAGGTTTGAGTTGCCCTGCAGAAATTGTGCTTTGTGGTAAAAATGTTACAACTTGAAAAACTCTGCCTGTCATAGTGTGTAAGAACTGACACCTGTGGGGGGTTATCATTGCTGTTCCTGCTCCTGTTGTAGGGTGGTTGGGGGTGGTGCTTTGAACAGATCTTATCCCTGTGTTGCCTTAAGTTGGCTGTAAAGTCTTAACTGTCTCTCTCTTGCTGGTAATACTGCCATAAAATTTTTGTTGAAAAATTCCTCAAATGCTAATCCAGACCACTAAATTTAATTGAAAACATGCTCCAAATGTCATCTAAAGCATGTTTGAAGTGCTGTCTGTGGCACTTGTATATATCCGTGGAGAGACAATTAAATTCACCTTTCAAGGCTTTTATGCATCTCCTGGTGACAGGAAATGATGTCTGCATCTGAAAATGCAGTCTGTGATAGCTGGTGCTGATTCTGATGTGATTTGAATTGCCATGTATTCTTCTTGAATTCTGTAAGGGCTTTGTGCCGTTAAATAGGGTTCATGAGGGATGCTGCTCTCTCAAGACTAAACAAGCAGACCCAAATACCAGAAAATTCATTGGATTCTAATTTGATTGTACTCGAACTTCTTTCTAGAATTAAAAAAGGATGGCTTTCCAGTGGTCATTTCTCTCTGGATGCCATACGGATGTATGAGGTTTAAATGTCTTGATCATAGAGGAGAATACATTTTGGCAGTGGTAAATTCTCTTCCCTTCGTCAAGGTTTTGTCATGCTCAGATGTTCTGATGAGTCCCAGTCAGCACAATGGATCAAGTGTTTTTGAAAATTAAAAAAGCTATTTACAAGAAAAGAACAAGAAGAGATCTGGTTATCTCATATTATTTATAAGTGCACTTACATTGTTTGAAATGGTGTTAAACTTCTTTACGGAATTGAATTTTGTTGGTTTCTTTTAACTACACATCAGCACTATGTAAATGGAGAGTAGCTATAAAAAGTAACTTTCCTTTTTCCATGGTCTCTGCAGTTGTGCAGACCAGCTCAGTCAGTGGTTTAAACTAAGTCTAGTTAGCAAACAACTGGGGTTTTTGTCTCACAGTGCTAATTTTCTTTGCCTAAGTATAACATGGCTGACTAGTTACAGTATATTACTGGTTAAAGGGCATTTCAGCTGTATGAACAAAGAAATGAACAAACAAGCTGGCAAGAGCTTAAAGTGCTGTGAGCACTTGCGTCTTTTTACTTACTGCTGTCAAGTATATTTTCTTTCACATTTGTTTCTAGGTATGTCCTAGGTGGAGGTGCATTATGCATGGAACTTCTTACTAAACAGGTGAATATGAGCTCTGTTATCTGGATTATAAAACATGCCTGAAAATAATGAAAATAAGTGCTTCCCATGAGTTGAAGAATCCCTGTGTGGAATAAAATACACGCTCTGAAAGAAACAAGGTGGAATTAAACCTCAGTCCCACAAGATTTGCCTTGCTAATCTTGTTTGAGATCTTCTCTTCTGCCTTGGATGGCTTACAAGGGATGTGAGGAAGAGGCAGGAAGTGCAAGCATGTCAGCTGGGAGCTCTCAGAATTTCTGTGAGGAAGGCAGCGTGAAGAGCGAGTTCTGGGGAGCAAGACACATCATTTTATTTTCTAGAAGCCTCTTCAACTGCATAAAGTCAGCTCTGGAGAAGTGAGGAATACAGATGATCATAGTCATAGATGATTTGTGTAGACAGCGTGATTTTCTCTTTAAAATAAGAAAATGAATGAAGTAACTTACTTGCAGGCTCTGGCAGAAACTCTTGTGAGCTCTGGAATGGAAGGTAAAGCAATGCCAGAGATGAGCAGAATTCTTACAGCTTACTGAATTGGCTTCATTAGAGATGAGTCTTTTATTCTTCTTGGAAAAAGGAGTTGTAATTTCTGTTGCGACATTGCTGAAAATGTTGTAAGGATGGAGCTTTTTTGTTTCTGTCTTGCTGTATTTTGAAAATGTGATTAAGCCTTTTCATTCCTCTTATGAATTCTTAGTACTAGGACTGTATATTATTTTACATATTTTCTGTGGAAAAATAAAAGTTAACTGGAAAGAAATAGCTAACACTGGAATGCAGGGAAAAAAGTAAATCCCAAAGCACCCATTCCAAAATAGATTTGCAAGGTGAGCACAAGAAGCAAGTACATCTTGTATGTTAATACTCCTTTCCTCCTCCAGGGCTGGAGCAGTGCCTACTCAATAGAATCAGTCATCATGCAGATCAATGCCACTTTAGTCAAAGGAAAAGCCAGAGTACAGTTTGGAGCCAATAAGGTAAATGTGCTCTGTTTATCTATTACACAAATCACTCTTGGGCTTCTGTTTTCTTGCTGACTTTGCATGGAAGATGCTTAATGACAGAACTGCTATTGCAAATATATATGCATTTTGAATTGTCTGGTGCCTGTGTGAGTATTTTATTGGCAATTAATTTTTTTAAATGTAATTACAAGCGTATGAGGTGGATAAAGCCTTGGGATGGGCAGGGTAGGCTTTTGCTGTCCTTGTATTGGCAGGGGAGGGAGAGAAGGAGGATCAGAATTGGGAGGATTTGGAATTTCTGGCTCTGAGAAGGGAACCTTGAAAGCCAGAAATGTTCTGACATTGTGCATGGGCTTTATTTTTAAGCCCACTGTAGAATTTCCTTTTTAGAACTGGTTTTGAGTCTTGCATGTCTCCGTGCAGGTTTTTATGTTAGTTTTTTCTCCTTTCAGAATCAATATAATCTAGCAAGAGCACAGCAGTCCTATAAGTCACTAGTACAAATACATGAGAAAAATGGTATGTATATTCTTGCCACTGTGTTGTTGTCTGTACAGTAACCTGGGCTTTGGTGTTTGGCCACAGAGAAGCTTAAGTGACAAGGTGTCTTATTTTGGCTTGGGAAGGCCATAAATGTTTCTTCCTTTTCTTCTTGCACTAGAAAAACAGTAGTGCTTAAATAATTGACCACAATCATTGCAACTTTTCCAGGTTACCTGAATGTTGTGTGTGTGTTCCTGCTGCTTCTTGAAAGGCAGCTCCATTTCATTTTCAGGATGATCTAGGAACTTCATTATTACTGTAGCTTTAAGGACTCTTAACATTGATTAAATATCTGCTGGAAGTTTATCTCTTTCCCTGAAAGATTTTGTTGCGGTGTCAAGAGCCTAGTGGAAATAATCATTAAGGAAGAGAGAAAGTGGGGAAAAGACATGAGACTAAAGCATACAAGAAGTCCAAGTGAGGTGTACGAGCTGGGAAACTGTACAATGGAATAGGGAGACACCTGGTTTGGGCTTTTTTACTCTATTTAAAGTCTCTCTGCTGCATAAAACAAGGGTACAAGTGCTTCAGGTATAATTGAATTTACTGTGGCACTGTGAGAAGCCTGAGGCTTTAAAAGGTTTAAGTAGCTTACATGTTACATAAAGGTAGTCAGCAGAATTGGTACCCTGGTCTTGTGATGAGCGAGTCAGTGCAGTTCCACTTCCATGATGTTCTGTGCTCAGGGCCGGACGCAGTGTCCTCCAGGAATTCAGGTTATTGTGAATGTGTGTGTGTGACTGCAGTGAGCACCTCAGCTTCCCCACTGCTAACACGGAGCATAACACCTGTACTCTCGGGAGGAAGATCAAAGATAATGACTTTAACATGCTCTCCAATTTTACAGTGTTTTGATCTTGCCGTTAAGTGAGCCTTTTGCTGTTTTAGTTTGCTACAAAAGCCAGAGAGTGGCTGTTTGCTTGTATGTGCTACAAGTGATCAGTCCTACCTCAGGAGCTGTACACAAAGCATTCACAGTACTCATGCTGCTGTGAAAGGTGTCTTGGGCTTAGAGCTGCTGTGTGCTCTCTGGGACAGCACAAATAGGCCTTGTAGTCACTATAAACACATTTAGAGGAAATGTTACAAAAGGGGTTGGGAGAATTAAGATTGGAGCTCTAGAGGTCTCTAGAAAAAGCGGTGCACACTTGATCAGGTATGATTCAGCTGCTAAACATGCCAAATTATGTCAGGAGACCAGTTATTCAACTGACATTTCTGAGCTTACTCCTGTGGTTAGATTTGCAGAAGTAGGATAAACCATTCAATTGCTTGTGCATGCCTAACTCTGCAGTACACAAAATGGGATTTATATAAGTGTCGCAGTGCAGTCTTATTTGTATGTCTGTTTCAGGTAGCTTGAAGACTTGGGAGTTTTACCTCTCATCTATTAAGTTTGGTTAGTGATGTTCCTCCTCCAGCAGCTTCCTTTTGTTGGTATTCAGCTTGTCCAGCTCCAAATAAATGCTGACACAGAAATCCATGTGTGCACACCCAAATACCGGGTCTGATCCTGGAATGTCCCACATGGTTTGTCTCCCACTGCTGATTACTCACATTTAGGGCACTGGCTCTTGCTGAGCTGGCCTGCTTTAAGAGGGAAGGAATGAGCCAGGTTAGGTTTCCATCTCTCACAGGTGAAGAGTAGGATGGTCTGGACACAGCAATGTCGGTTCCTAACATGTCTCTGTTCTCCACAGGCTGGTACACTCCTCCAAAGGAAGATGGCTAATGCTGAGGACTGGTGTATACCTGGACCAATGTCAACAAAACAAGCTCTTTTTTATGTTTTCCGACACACAGACTCAAGCTATGAGTGCCCCTATAACAGCTGTACTGAGGACTTTAGCTATTAGATAAGTTAGTGGATAATCTGTCAACTGACACGTACAATATAAGTTACAGCCTTACCATTCCGCTCTTCTTAGGCATCTGGGCTGAGCAGTTTGGGCCTTTACATATTTGTTCTTACGAATTAAGCAGATTTGGGCCACGCCCTCCCTTCTCCCTTTTTTATTTGAAAGCATAAGCTCTCCCTGCAGCAGGCTATTGATTTACTAAAGATCATACAATAGAAGTGAGTTGTTCAGACACTTCTGTGTATTTCTTACTTTTTGCAAAATGCAGACTGCAGAGACTTGCATTGTATTGTTTCATTTAAAGCCAAGAAGTTTAATACATTGTTTAATACTGTTTTAGGAAATGTCAGGTCTTGCAAATCACAGTAGTTTTTCTGGTCTAAAATGACAGCGTTTGTAGTATTTTCCAAATTAATGATATAGGAAAAATACATGTATGTTAAGTCATTAAACATTTTTCATGGCTGTATGTGAATATGAACTGTTTATTGGAAAAGATGCTCTTTGTTAAGATTATCTTTTTTTGTTTGTTTTTTCCTTTATTTTGTTTTGGCTTTTTGGTTTGGTTTTTTTTTTTTTGTTTTTATGCAGAGCAAGGCTGTGCCAATAAAACTTTGTAACTTGTCACTTCCACTGGGGCATCAGAACTTGGGCTGTTCCTGCTACTTGTTGGCTCAACTTCCTTAACAAGAAGAGCCACAGTATGAAGCTTGAAGTTATTTAAAGTACTAAAAACCTTTTTAGGTGTTCCATTTTATTAACGGGTTGTTGCAATCATTTCTAAACTAATGACTTCTAAAGTGATCGGCACAAATTGAGATGAAAGTCCTTGAATGAAAAATTTTTATAGAAAAGCTACAATGAAGTACAAAACCATCATCCAATTCTGAAGCGTAAGAAATGCTGCCATAGTCATGACGGTGGTTTTGTTATTGAAAGACTAATGGGAACTGCTCTTTCTTTATTAGGAGATGAATCTGGGTCTGTGTACTTACACAATTTCATTGCCTTACCAGAATCGACTCTATTTTGGTTGTAGTACTAGTCCTTAGGCCTGTGCACTCCTCGGGGCAGAGCGAAGGGTGTGTTCCACGGATTAAGCACTTTCCGAAGTGCAGAAGCATGTTTTTATGTTGTTTTTTTTTTTAGCTGACTATCGAACTTGTGCTCTTTTCTCTATCAGGCGCCCGCGGGTCCTTGTGCATTTGCTTCTAGATCCAGTTTTTAGTCCGAAAAACACGATGGGAGATGTTGGGCAGCGCTCCCCGTGCGTGTTGTTCCCCGCTGCGGTGGGCGAGCGCCGGGGCCGCGCTGCTGTCGGGGCACGGCGGGGCCGGGGCCGCCCCGGCCTCCGCCCTGCGGCGCATGCATCGATCTGGGTTCCATTTCTTCTGGCGGAGTTCCTTGGCAATGTACAGTAATTTGTAAACTTGCATCAAGTTTATGAATAAAAAGCATTTTACGAAGCGCTGTGTCCGTGCTGGGGCCCGGGAAGGGGGAGGCGAGAGAGGGGCGGGTCCTCCCCGCCGCTAGGCGGCGCGAGTGTCAGGGTTGTGCTCGTGCGCGCTTACCGGAAGTCGCTTCAGGCGCGGCGGTGCGCGCGGGTGACGCAGAGCGACGGGGCCGGGGAGGCGGCGGGACCATGGAATCCGCGGCCAAGGGCGGCTACGTCCTCGCCAACCTGGCCGAGGTGGTGGAGCGCGTCCTCGGCTTCCTGCCCACCAAGGCGCTGCTGCGCGCCGCCTGGTAAGGGCCGGGGCCGTGGGGTGGGCGGCGGCCGGCTCCGGTTCGCCGGGGCGGTGCGGCCGACGTGCCCGTGTTGTGTTGCAGCGTGTGCCGGCTCTGGAGGGAGTGCGCCCGGCGGACGCTGCGGACGCGGCAGCGAATCGCGTGGGTGTCGGCGCTGGAGCCGGGCCCCGCCGAGAACCACGCGCTGGTGCGCGCGCTGGCCCGCGAGCTCGAGGTGAGGGGCGCGAGCTCAGCGCCTTCGTTTGGACAGCCCGGCGCAGGGGACGCGTTCGGAGGCGTTGGGTGGTTTTTATAGTTCAAGTGTTGCGTGTTAATACACCGATCAAAATGCCGAGGATTTGCAGTTCAGGGCGCATCTGTTCATCGCGGCAATCTTGTTAAGAGGTAAACCCTCATGGGCTGGGAGACACTGAGTAAACACTGCAGGACTTCTCTGTCTGGAAGAATTTCTTTCCAGTATTAATCTGGTGCTGGACCTTCACTGCACAAAGATTCATGTCAGGCTTTTTAAGCAGTAGACCGGCCTCATCAGATCAGTGTTAAACCAAGTGGGACAAGAAGGGCCGGAAGCGCCTCTGTTCTGTTTCCCAGCATCAGCAGTGAACAGCAGAAGCCGACAACTGAATGCAAAGAGTTTAGATATTGCTAAGAGAAGGAGCAGAGTCTTGCTTGTGTGAGGTTTGGGTCAGCTTCCTCCCTGTGCTGCCAGTTCACTAGCTAAATCTGGCCACTTCTGAGGCTAATGAGAGATTGTCGGCTGCCAAGAGTCCGGTGAGGGGGAGGGGACCAGCGTGGGCTGCTGGTGGAGCAGGAGCGGTTTCTCCTCGGTTTGCCCTGTCACGATCCTCTCGTACAAGCGGGGGTCGTGATGGTTTGTTTACTGATCTCAGAGTGCAAAACACAACACAAAGGAGATTTCAGTATTAATCAAAACAAATGCACTTTTTATTGATTGACCATAGCAAATGCGATAGAGGGATTAAGAGTGAGAGAAAGAGAGGAAAGGGAGGATATAGCTACCAAACGTGGAGACAAAGTCCTCGTGGTCTGGTTGGTGGATCTGCCTGTCGTGTCGGGGAGAGTCTCTCAAAATCTCTGGTTAACTCAGGGGTTTTTATTACAGTCCTCAATTGCGGGGGGAACAGGTAATAAGAATAAATCTTTTGAAGCCACCAAGGGGGAACAGGTAGTCCATGTTCTCAGCAGTAAGCGAGAGCCATTGTCTTCTTGGTCCCACGACCACACCTGCAGGCAAACATCTCGCTTCGGTTAAGTCAGCCCCCACCCCCTGTATTAGGGTTGTAGGGGTCTCATGTCTCAGTCCTTGAGAGGGGCTTTGTATAGAGGTCTCAATCTCAGTCCTTGGGAGGGGGCTTCGATCTCCGTCTGTCACGGTGGTTGTGGAGCAGATGAGGGATTTTCCATGGAGGGCCACCAAAGCTACCCCAGAAAGTTCCCTTGGCCAAGAGGTGGGGAAATTCATAGGCTATTGTCATGCAGCAGGGACTGTGAAACAGGTGCAAACTTCAGGTACAGAACTGCCATTACACTGCTCAAAGCCCATGTACCGTGGCGTGGTGACACAGGAAAATGCACCCGCAGACGATTGGCGAGCATCCACCTCGAGCAGGCCAGAACTGCAGTGGGGTCCTGGGAGTCCTCATGACAATCGTGAAGCGAATGAGGGGAACTTCAGACCGACTCTTACATGCCCCCACTTCCCCTCCACTCCGTCCTGTCTCGTGTACTCCTCTGCCTGTGTCTTTGCAGAAGGTGCATGTGCTGCCGCAGACCGTGCTCTACATCGCTGATGCGGAGACATTCAGCGGGCACGAGGAGTGTCACGAGCAAAAGAAAGGTAAAGCCTGGACCTAATTCACTCCCACTTCAAGATAACACTGGGATGTAAGTAGAGCATAGTCAGCCACAAGGGAATTCTCTGAGTCTGGGTTTCAATGGAGAGGAAATGTTTTGCAGAAACCATGACTGCGTAGTATTGCATTTGTGGTACGAAGCAGCTTGCGGATCTGTGTTAACGTGCACAGACTGCTTCCTTGCCCTTCTGTGGAGGATGCTGTGTGTTTGCCTTGCCAGCAGCCCTGTGCTCTCAGGGAGCAGCACACACCGGCGTGCTGTTACCAGGGTGGCCACTGATGGGCGGCATTGGTTATACAGCACAGGGTTAGCTGTGGGATTTGCTCAAAACACACTTTTACTGCTGTCTGATGGGGGTTTTTTTTGATCTCTTTCTTATTTTAACAGCCAGAAAAAGAAACAGTAAAGAAACAGCCCTGGCACTTGAAAAGTTGTTGCCGAAGCGATGTCAAGTTCTTGGACTGGTCACCCCAGGGATTGTAGGTAGGAGCAAAATATGTGAGGTTTTGAGAGGTCAGCTTGAAGGTGTCATCTCCCACCTTGTTCAGCACTGGCTTCGACTTTAAAGAGCTCATAGTGTCACTGCTAAATAATGTAGAGCTTATGTCATGTATTGCAGTTATAATTTCAAAGGGTTGGTTTAATTAGGCAGGCAGCTTTCCCTGGCACCTTAATGTACTTATTGAATGTTGCTTGGATTTATGACTGACATTTCAGTCATATTGTGACTAACTGTACAGGGCCATCCTGGAATGTATGTGTTTGTAATGGTTTACCAGGAGGCATATGCGGTAACTGGAAAATTCACAGCCTCCCGTGGCTGGCTTTCTCTCATGATTCACTTTTATCATTAGAAGGTTGGGTTTTTTAATAGTTTCTCACCTTAAATTCACTTCCGTATCATAACTAAGGTATTTGATTGCTTTCATTACTGTATTTTAAAAAATCACTCCCAATTTTTTGTGTCAGTTTGCTTTATACTGTTGTCACATGCTTGTAGGACACCTTAAAAACTTGAGTATGTCTGTGTGTCTGCAGAAGTTGGCAGGAAGGCTTGTATTGTTTTCATAATGTTTTATATTTGGTGTGCCTGGGGGGATATGTGTAAATATGTCCATGTCTCTGTGTCAAAACTGACTTCAGCGTGATCAATGGCCAGCAGCACCTACACATTTCATCTTTCCCAAACTTTAACGTAAAAATCAGACCACTTTTCAGTTAGCTAAGTTGTTATGGAAATAAATAGTCATGTTTTATATCACCTGAGCTGTTCAACCTCTTTCTGCCTGTGTTACAGTGTAAATGAAAGTATTAGAATCTCTGAACAGAAGATGCTTGGTTTTGTCTCTGTAGTTACCCCGATGGGTTCAAGCAGCAATCAACCTCAAGAAATTGAAGAGGGCGAAGCTGGGTTTGCTCTGTTGTTTCCCAAAATTGATGGGGTGAAAATTCATACCTTCCATTTTTCTAAAGACGTGAAAAACAGGGTCTTTGATGAAAGTAAATTTGCTGAAGCAGGTATGTCATTTTTCTCTCTTTTATATGGGCTTTTGTGAGGTGCTGCTCTCTGAGGTGCCAGTCTGGAGTTCTGCGGAGAACCAGCAGCTTCTGTACTGGTTCCAAGAGCCTCTGTAGCCTCCAGCTGGTGACTGTGCATCTCTGTTCCTCACAATCTCTGGATAAGTTATCCTGAATATCAGTTTCCAGTTACCTCAGTCACATTTCAAGTGGAGCTGTTCAGAGAGCTCTTGTGTGATGTATTATTTGAGGAGAGACTAGGAGGCTTGGACATCAGAGTTCAGGATTTAAAAATAAGGGTATCGGTGTTGGCTTTTGTTTGTAGGTCTGAAGAATAACCCAGATCTCCGTGTTGTTCTTCTGTTTGGCTACAACTCCTGGAAGACTGGAGCTACTCGATTTCTTCATCAAATAGTCAATCCATTGAATGAGAAAAGTATTATCCTGGCTGGAGGACAAGTGGAGAGCTTTACATCACTGACCTCTGAGAAGTAGGTATTGTTTTCAAGGTAAAAGGTGAAAAAGATTTAAAATGAAACATTGCAGATCCATAGCCTACTAGTTGAATTGAAAATCCCCTTTACCAGTAGTAAAATAACAATTTCTTAAAGGGAAAAATGTCCCAACTGCTACACTGTGATATAGCTAGAAAAGCTGGAAGCTTTGCATGGCTGTGTTACAATTTGGATTCTGGAAACCCAGCTAGGAGAAGCCCAACGAGAAGGAGATTTCCAGCTTCAGATACCTTTATGCGTTTATTGCAGTCAGCATTTCATCTCTAGAGTGCAGGTCAATGAGTGCCCGTTGTGACAGAGCCCAGGATGTGAACGTGTGTTTGTGTACCTGCCTCGCTTTGGCTCGCAGCACAGAGCAGTAGCTGTGCACAGCACAGGGCTGTGCCTCAGGAGCTCACCTGATCCACGTGGCACTCCACTGTGGAGCACAGTGCAGCCATGCCCATAAGCTCCTCTCGTGCCACTGGGGGTCTGGAGTCTGTACTGGTGTCTTGAATCTGATTTTGCCAGCTGCACCATTGCCCCAGATAAGAGAGCCGACCTTAAATAAAGCCACTGCAGATAAAGTCAAGTATGTAACTACTTAACCCTGTGTGTCCTGGCCAACCAATTTAAAGCAACATGGATCCAAAACCTTTACTGTCTCCTGCTCTGCTTTGATGTATAAATCCTCAGTGCCTTTGCTTGTGTTAAGTTTAACTGATGGTTTAGTTGAAATTGTAGAGCTGTAGCATACGCAAACTGCTGAATTTGGCACGAATGAAACAAATTTACGCTTAATACCTAGTAATGGATCGGGAATTTTTTCCTTGTGAAGGATTGCTACACAAAAACATTGGTAAAATATGAACTCTTTGGTTTGCTTCTTAACTCTGGATGGTATCAGAATCACTGCAGTGTTGGCTGCTTTGAACCTCCATCTGCCACAGCAGCAGTGTAAGTGAGGTGAGAAGCGGTCCCCCCCGAACATTCCCTGACTCTGTGCCCGTTGCCTTTCAGTAACCACGCCCAGCCCGGTGACGCCTGCGGCGTGGTTGGGCTGGCTTTCAGCGGTCCCCAGATCCAGAGCGCCACTGTCCTGTTAGACCAGGACGTGGCTGACGAGAGGACGGCAGAAGCGGCCATGCAGCGGCTCAAAGCAGCGAACATCCCCGAGCACAACACCATCGGCTTCATGTTTGCCTGTGTTGGCAGAGGATATCGGCATTACAAAACCAAAAGGAATATGGAAGCAGATGCGTTTAGGAAGTTTTTTCCGAATGTACCCCTCTTTGGCTTTTTTGGACATGGGGAAATAGGATGTGATCGAATAGTTACTGGGAATTTCGTGTTAAGAGAATGTAATGACATAAAGGATGACCTGCTTCATGGTTATACTACTGTTATGACTCTTATTCACCTTGGTTCAACTAAAGCAAACCAAGCATAAGTTAGGCGTAATGCTTCAGTGAGCTGTTTGTTTCATTTCAGAGAGCTGAGAAGTCTGGAAGAGTGGACATCTTGCAGTCAAAGCCCCTTCCAAAACGTAAACATCATTTTGGTAATACTATCGAGTCCTGTAGTTGCAATAGTTTACTGTAATATCTGTGAGAAAGCCTTGCATTTTGTGTAATCCTCTGTACACATCAGAATTGCAGGAAATTATATTTGATGGAATTCTGCAACTGAAGAAAGCCTCTTTCTTCCAAAATGAAAATGGTTTCTACGATTCATAGAATATGCTGAATTGGAAGGGACCCATCAGGATCCTTGAGTCCAACTCTTGGCCCTGAACAGGACACCCTAAGAATCCCACCAAGTGCCTGAGAGTGTTGTCCAAACTATTCTTGAGCTCAGGCAGGCCTTGGTGCTCTGACCACTTCCCTGGGGAACCTGTTCCGGTGCCCAGCCACTCTGGGTGAAAAATTTTTTCCTCATATCCAACCTAAACCTCCCTGACTCAGCTTCATGCCGTTTCTTTGAGTTCTGTCACTGGTCACAAGAGTGAAGAGATGTTGAAGACCACAATGAACTCTTCCCTCAATCTCCTCCAGGCTGAGCAAACTAAGTATCCTCAGCCACTCCTCATAAGGCTTCCCCTCCAGATCTTTCACTTCCTCTTGGCATTCCTCCGGACTCCCTCTAAACTTGATGTCTTTTTTATACTGAGGTGCCCAGAGCTGCCCCCAGGACTGGAGACTGGCCCAGTGCAGAGGTGGCAGGACATTCTCCTCCCTGGCCTGGCTGGCAGTGCTGGGCCTGATGCCCCCCAGGATACTGGATTGGATTGGCCCTCCTGGGTGCAGGGCACAGCTGGCTCCTGCCCAACTTGCCACTGACCCCAGCTCCCTTCCCACAGCTGTTCTCCACCCTCTTGCTCCCCAGTCTGTGCACACAGTCCAGCACTTGGCATTGTTAATTCCATATGGTTGGTGATTGCCCATCTCTCTAGAGCCTCTGTCCTTGAGGGAGCTGACAGCTCTTCCCAATTTAGTGTCAATGCCAAACCCAAACCCAAGTGTAGAAAAAACCAGTACTTCGATGTGCTCTATTTATGTATGTAAAACACTGTAGGAAAACTACTGATGCATTAAATCTACCATTTCCTGGATTTTATTTCTAGAGAGATGTTGAACTTTCCCAGAGCCCTGCTTACAAAACTGAACAGTTTTACTCTATAAAATCAATGAAAATCTTTAGAGTAAAGTAACAAAATTCTTGTTAAATAAAGACAGAAGTATGTTGAAGTACCTTGCCTTCTATTCTTAGAGAAAAAGCTCTGATTTAAAGATGTTGTCTGGCCAAGAGTTCAGCTGGGCTCATCACCCTGAACTGAATTTCAGTTGCTTAACTGTGCTGCTCAGAATATAGCGGTTGCCTCTGTTGTAGCGAGATTACAATCTTTTAAATCCAGAGTGCTTAGAAATAAGTCTATCTGTCTTTAAGTTTCCCTAGGGAGATTTTTGTTCTTAAATTTGGAATTGTGGGACACACAAGACCTGGCTATATTATATTTATATAGAGACTTAAAGTAAGACTTGTGCTTCTGCATGTTTTTCCTATGCTTTTACATCAGTCACCTGTTTTGATTGCTGCAGCTGGCATGCAGTATCAAGTGAGTAAATTCAGCATAGTCTCAGTATAGCTAATAATATATTTGCTGCTTTTTAAATTCTTTCCTCCCTTTCATTTTCACTTAGCAATGATAAGAATAGCATGACAAGAAAATAGGATTAATTTTGCACCGTATCACCAGATTTCTAAATGCAAAATCAGGCAGCTGGCCCATTTTCAGTGTGGTAAAAAGAAAATACCTGTATGTTGTACAACAAAGTAACATTTTTTTGCTTTAAATGTACCAAAGAAAACCTCAGCAACTTTATTCTCATGTCTAGTTAAAACCTTCCTGAACTTGGCCTAACAAGCTTTAGTAGGGGTGTGTCTGTCCTTGGGCATTAACTGTTGGTGACAGTATGTGCTGAGCATAGGCAGCACTTCCCCATGGCTGTATTGATAGGGTTTTGTTAATTAGAAGATAGGATGAGCTCTGAACTCCCAGTGGCCATCTGTGGATGGGAGATTAGTAAGGTGTGTCTTGGATAACATTCAGTTATTTCATTTAGAGGGAGAGGTATCTGGAAGTGGAATTTGGTTGAAGTTTTGGAGAAGCCCCTTGATGGGAGGTGACTGTTATTTTAGCATAACCAGAATGTCTCATTTGGCCCTTTGTGTCTGCATAAGCTTCATGTTTAACAGGACAGAAAGGAAATGTTTTGTTTCTGTAATGCAGATAGGATTGCTGGTGCTGCCAGCCATGCTGACCAGCCTAGGAAGGTTGACTGCTTGCTGTATTAGAGCAGTTGAAGAGTGACCCTCAGCAACAGTGCAGACTGAGCCAGAAGGTCAGAGAAGTTGATGGTGAGCTCAGACAATGGCACAGCTATTCCAGAAGGGCCAGGGTGGTCTGCAGGGGACAGTCAGCAGGTCCTGTAGCTGAGGAAGCTTCAGAGGTAAACACAGTACAGAAAAGGGGGTGGAGAGGGTCTGCATCAGAATCCAGGAATCCTCTCCAGCATCAAGTCTGGGGATGAGCCCAAAATACCCTGGTACCAATACACTGTCTGTCCCAGGCCACATCATGCCTTCCACGTGACAGGGAAGTGGTGCAAGTGATAAAATTGCAACATCTGTGATTAAAGTGTTTTGCTATCCAAATCCGTTTTGCCTCCATGCTGTTATTTGCTCTTCTACCACAACTCCTGAGAGAACCCCGGATACATTTGCTTACAAGGTGCATGTACCAAAAGGCAGAGGTAATTGATAGAAAGTTTTGCAGTGTCAAAATTTATATTTCTGTCACTCAAAAGAAGCAAGCATGAGGTTTTAAAGTGGGGAAAGTTATTTAAGTGAGTATTCAGTGATTGAAACAAATGTGAATAGCAGGACTGCTCTAAAGATATCTTTATCTGCAGTTGCAGTGCTGACAGTAACGTGTTTCCATCAAGAGAATAGAATCCCTAAGTGACCACAACTAGATTTTGGTTTTGTTTCCAAGAAAGTAGAACTTGCAAAGTCACAAGACCTGCAGAGGGGAGTGATAGTTTTGCTGACAAATGTTAAAGACATTTTGAATACAAATGTTTTGCTGCACATTTGTTGATGCATCATTCAATTAATTAATCTGTAGGTTTCAAAAAATAATAGGCAAGCAGTATGATGTATAACCTTGTACTCACATAACCAAAGCAGCAACTACCAAACATAAAGCTATTACTGCATCTTTTATTTTAAAGTTCCAAAGATCTCCTCATTATAGGATGTTTCTCTAACATGCAGTTGTAATAAAGCAAGAATAAATTGATAAAGAGGAGGAAAACTTTGAAGAACAAATAGTTACATGTGATTATGAATTAATTTTTTGTTAAAATTTTACCTCAAAACGCACTCGGTGTCATTACCCCCTCTTAGTTTCCTTAAAAAAAAAAAAAAAAAAAAAAAAAAAAAAAAAAAAAAAGGAGAACTTTTTTCTCCTAGAAGTAACCCTGTGGTGAAGGTTCTTAGCTTTCATATCAGAAACTGGAATTAAGTTTTCTGGTGTTTGGCCCCATGAGAGAACAAGCATAAAGCATTTGTCATTCAGATACCTGCTTCTGGTTTACTCAACTTTTTCAACTCAGAAAAATAATATTTGAGCTATAGAAGTTTGCACAGGAGTTACAAAGATCTTAAGTATACAGTTAAGTGGTCATTTATAGGATGTCTTACAGTCTCTGAGCACTCTGCAAACATTAAGAAAGTAATGATTTCCTCCACTGATTATTTTTCTTGATTACGTGGTGGAGAAGTTTGGGGTTTTTTAACTTTATGAATCTGTGGTGGATCTCTAAAATACATTTAATCTTAAAACAGCGGTTGTTGTTCTGCATGCAAACACAGGTAACACAGTTGAGTCTCATTATCATCTGCAATTTTTCCTGTTGCTGAGCCCATTTCTGAGCCAGACTCGAGCTCCAGGAGAGGCTGTTTCAGCAGGACTCCAGATGAGCCTGGAGGGGATCTGAACTGCAGGCTCCAAGGTGTGCAGCAAGGTAAACCGAGCTCACTTCTGCTGCTGGTGTGCAGCAGTCCTGTGCTACTGGCTTAGGTCAAACAAATACAAATTTAAACATTGTAGGGCCTTCTAATTGATTATTTCATGCCCACCAGCACTTCAGGACAGTGTGGGATATTATTCTAAAGAGAATGTACAGCTACAGTGAGAAGCTGGAAACTCAAAGGAAATGCCTAAGAGAGGTTTGGATTATTTTGAAGTGATATCACCTGGATATTTATATTAGAATTATCAGCAACAGCAGATAGAAATTATGAGAATATATATATTCTCATAAATATATGTAATAAATATATATATTATGAGAAATAGCTAATTAGATTTTTAGTGTTTAGATAATTTAGGAGGAAAAAAAATTCCCAGATCATTGGGATTTGTGCCTCTAAATGCTTTAAAAATACAATGTATAAATTGTCACCATTACATTTCACAGGTATATCTTCCCTGAGATTAGCAGGTAGCACAAAATTCTGAAAATAAATGTTTCAGAGATTCACATCACTGAGTCAGTGGCAGGTCATGTCACCTTTCCATGATAAATTTTCACAGCTGTGAGAGTTAGAAACAGCTTTTGTCAAAATAAACTCAACTGAGTTGTCAGTATGGCAACGGTGACGGCAAACAATAATCCTCTCAAAAGAGGAACTCTCCTAGAATCTTCAGAACTGGTGAAAGTACCTGAATGGTTGACACGGCAGCAAATTCTGTGGTGGAGAATGGACAACATAGGTTCAAGGGAACCTACATTCAGTCCTTAAAAAACGTCACCAGTGGAAGCTCACCTACATTTTTACAGCCCACTGTTTGCCTGCACAGAAGTTTTAGATGAAATATCATTACTTGCACTGAGAGGATAATTTGAAAACCGTCTCTTTTAATGTGCACTGAAAAAAGAGTTTTTAAATGCTATGGAAACTGACATAGAGGTGCATTGAAAAGTGTTAAAAATTGGTTGTAGCTTTAATTTGGGGGATGAAAACAGCAGTATCTTGTCATTTCAGGTTCTGCAGCTGTAGGTTCTGTTCACATGCCCTTCCCTAGCTGTAGAAATGCTTCCTGCTGTAAGGCTTAGTGGAGTGTCAGTGTCACAGACGGAACTGAGCAGCAGCCTGACCACTGGTGTTTCACAGGGTTTGTATTGTGCCTTACACACAGATGATGGTGAGCAGGCTGCAGTCACCAGGACAGCAGGAACAGACTTGGATGAGCATAAGCAGGTACCTCACCCAGAATAATGACCATTTCTGCTGTGAGAAGTTCTATCCTGCATTTCTTCTTGGCTTTCCATTTTCAAATAACTGAGTTACACAATCAGAGCCTCTCCACAGTGTTGTTGTGCATTATTTGGCTTTATACTGTATTTCATTTTTATATTGGGTTTTGTAATGGTTTCTTCTGTACTCCCCTGTTCCCCTGGAAAATGTAACATCCCGAGGTTTGTCCCTGACTCTTCTCCCGCCCATTCTCCCACGCTGGAATGTAACCCAACTCTGCTCCACTCCCACCTTATCCCTGACTGGGTGGTGGCTTGTCCCCGCGTTTAGCCCCTTCCCTGGATATAGGGCAGAGGAACACATGGAAAACTCTCTTGGCTCAGGGACAGGGAAGGGGTTCCTGACCCAGGCAGTGGCAGGACCACAGGAGAAAGACTGAATAAAGCCCTGATTTCCCCCAGATCAAGTGCAGACCTTCCTTTGCCATTGACAGGGATTTGCTCTCTCTAAAGGAAAAGGTTCACAGCCACTCCTGGGTTTTTGGGGCCCTGAGGAAAAATCCTTCCAACTGTGGTTTGTCTCTCAAGCTAGCCGAGGCAAAAACAGAGCCAGGGCTGTGTGTGAGAGAGAGAGAGAGAGAGAGAGAGAGACTGCCACACTACAGCTCTTCAAAAATTCAGGGCCAGAAGGAAAATGTCTTCTTTTAGTGCAGTAAATTTTGAAGGAGTTGCACAACATTGAAGTTGTCTTTAAAATGGAGAGTGCTATCAAATGGACTTCTGTTGGTTTTTTCTGCTTAATATTTAACATTATAAATCAAAAGACTATGCAATACAGAGAAATCCTCATTTTCTTTGAAAAGCCATTTGACTTTCTTCCTTAACTGTAACTTTAACTGTACTTTGTTCCAGTGTTTCTTTGGGCTGCTAATGAAAAACAATTCTATATTGAGTAACATAAGCAACCTCTTACAGGTCTATAAAGAGATTTTCTGCTAATGGCTGGCAGTTCTGCTAGTGATCAAAAGGTTTTCACAATACATTATGAGGAGACTTTTACTAGAAGGTTCTAGCAGGATAACATGATCCCCAGGTATAAAAGAATTTTTGCCATAATGCTCTAATAGATTGTTGTGTAATCATAGTAATGGAGTTTCTCAGGAAATTAGTCTTTTCCAGTTTCTTCCCTACATAACCTTTCAGCTGGTGGAGAGGTAATTTCTAAGACATGAGATCTCTTTCATGAAAATGGGAGTGAAACAGACAGGAGAGAGCCCTTATCACTGACCCTTTCATAAACATCATCATAATTTTTAAGACTCCAGGTGACTTTAGGCACAAGATCTGATCCACTGGAACTGGAGTTTCCTTAACTCAATTGCTCACAGGACTACTTCATTAATTTTGTAAGCAATCATTGCTAAAGAGTGTTGCACCATTTTATTAAATTATATATCATGTTGGCTACCCTGTATTTTCTGTGGCATTTGACCACCTTAAAATGAATTTGTAGTCTGATGTCATTTTGATTTGAACATCATAGCCACAAAGTCTGTGAAATGAAATCATTTTAGAAGCTGAAATGTTCTCAGATGCAATGGGTTTGAGGCGATCTGAATTGCTAATAGCATTTCCTTCACACGTAACAGTGTTTCATAAATCAGCCTGTTCACATTTAAACATGAGGTCAGTTTATTCAGCCCCACTTTTTGTACAGCTTGTTTCCCAAATAATGCTCAGTAACAATGAATAATTATTCCATGTCTGTCTAGAAAGCTGAGAGGATTCTAAGAGCTTATACAGAACAAATTCAGTCCATTTATTTCTTCCATCTTCTATTTGTATCTCCTTCCTGAATTTGCACTTAAGATTCTTCAGAGGAGAGTTTACCAAACTGTAAGCCTGACATGCTCATGATCAATAACACAGCAAAGTGATCTACTAGCTGTCATCTCTGATTAATTTTCACTGAGGCTGTGCAAAGTACTTCAGGTAACACCAATTCTGATGTAGCTGTCAATACTGCTACATATCTCCTGAACTCTGTACAACACCGCCTGTCCCTGTGTGATGAAAAATAACTTTTATCCTTCCTAGTCTTTAAAACAATATTATCAGCTTCCTTCAGCTTATCTGCTAAAGATTTGAGGTACAGAAAATGAAATGTAAGACTGATTAATTTTGGGAGAAACTTATCTTGTAGTGCTTTATATAACTTTGTCTCTGGATCAGGTTCTCTACCTGGTTTGGTGTCCCAAGATTCTCCTTTCACATGCTGAGCGCTAACTTGGGCTCTGACCTCTCTGACAGGAGTTTTCAGAAGGTAATGAATTATTCTGTTTTGTGTTCTAGTAACCATTGTAACGTGATTTCTCTTTGTCTTCTCACCCTATGCACTGTACCCACAAGCCTTTTCTCCCCTGTCCCACTGTGCCTTTGTCTACCTTGACACAAAGTACACACTGCTTTTTCTGACACTAGAGCATGTAGTAGACATCATAGAAATAGGAGCTTATTCAACATTTTCTCTGTGCCTATGTTTTTATACAACTTCAGATTGTTTCTTTTGGAGAAAGCTCTGTTCTGAATTTTCTCTCCTTTCAATTCATGAATTTTCTCAGCTAATCTTCCCTTCAAAACAACCTTAAAAATCCCATATAATGACCTGCTTGGTAATGTGCCATTATGAAAACATATCTGATTTTTTGCTGGTTTCAGCCTCCAGTTATTGAAAAGAAAATTGTTCAGTTCGTGTTTTCTATGCCTCTGACTAATCAGACATTCTCTCTGTGTTGTGAAGACAAAAAAGACATGGACCATGGCAGGTGGCCTCTCTTTGTCTGGGTAAGGGAATCCTGTAAGGGACCAAAGTGTGGAATATATTAGCGTGATCAACAGATGCTTATGTGAATAAAAGAAATAAATCTTTGGAGAGGGCAGCATTTTTTCAGCCAAGACACCTGTCTGGATATTTTGTGTCAAAAATGAACAAAATTCCTGATTTCTGCTGTCTGAAATATCTACTGAACATTCAAGGTAAGGTTTGAATTTCCCTCAGTAGTGAGATTTTCAGAAGAAAGCCAGACAAAATTAAAAACCATCAAGGGAGATGTCTTGCTTGGTATTAGGAGTACTAAACTCTGCCTAAAAAACTTTTTTAACCATTATCAATCTCTCTTCTTAATATTTCCCTTTAATTTGAATTAAAATCATGTGCCGGGAAGCTGGGCAATAAACCACCAGTGGTACCTTGTGCTGATGTTGTGTGACAATTTTTAAAAAAGCAAACATAAGTATTAGCTGGGAGAAAGGCAGGGGTTTTCCCCCTACATCTGGTAAGGTTATCTGAAACAAGCCAAATTCTGGACATGTATCACAAATACAGTTTTGAAACTATTGAATCAAAACAGGCTTCAGCTCCTCTGGGGAAATCCTGTGAAAAATGAAAAACCCCTATCAAAAGTTCATACTATCACTTCACGCAAAAATCCTGTGATATCTCATATTCTCTCTGAATTAAAAAAAAAAAAACTGTAGTAAAACCCAAAATTATCTCATGCATCTACCTATGGATTATTGAAAACCATAAAAACTCTCACAGAATTCAAACATAAATGATAGTAATTTCTGTATAATTGATACAGCTTTAAAAGTACATAGAAACTCCATTAAGTGCAACTGTTTAAGACTTAGATGTAGTCTTCTCCAACATGTCAGCCTCCTGTTTCAGTCAACTTTCTTCTCTCATCTTGCTTACCATGTCACCCTCTGCAACTTGGATTCTTAGGGTCGCTCTGCGTGTTGTTTCCCCACCATTCTTCCACTCTAACGCTTTAGGCTGTTGTTATTTCTGAAAAATAAATAAAATACATGACTTTAATTAACAAAAACTTCCTCCCCGACTTCCCTTGTGGAGTGCGGTCATTTAATTTTAAAATGTACTCACTGTTGCAGCCATTGCTGCTTGTAGTTTCAACTAGGTTGGCACCACACTCTGAAGAGCTTGTCCTTGGGATGGAAACTTTTCTGACCATAAAAAACAAAAAGGAGACAACAGAGAGAGAGAAATACACACAGAGTGAAAAAAAGTTATCCGGGAAGAGACAAATTAATGGAATGATTTTCAAAATGATTGAAAAAAGTGACATGGATCTTCTCCAATTACTTTCTAATTAATACTCATTGTTTTTGAGAAGTATGTATTTGAGGGAGAAGAACAGATCAGGGGGCAGTACAGCATTTGGAACTACATGGCTTCTCTCCTGAAGGTAATGTTCCTGTTTGGTTGATTTTGTAGGTCTTTATTTAAATAATTAGTAAACAGCACAGAATTATTTATCAATTCTGTTAGTGTTTGGAAATGATGTGAAATTTTCCACACTCTGTTGAGGAGAAGCAAATCTTGTAAACGGAGCTGATCATTTGCTGTCTAGTTCCCTTTCTTTTAACAGTAATCAGGCATCTGCTGTCTTGAGAAGAGTCATGAGCTATTCCCTGTTCTGTCCAGTTTGTGTCCTGTGGTGATGTAACTCCTCCACAAAGTCTGTTGTTTTGGACAGCTTAAATGGCTTTATTCCTAGACCCTGTTGTTTTGGCTGGCTCAGTTCCTGTTCACCAATATTACACTTACCTTACAGGTAATTTAGCATTTCAGCATGCACTTAGGATGAAATATAGAAATTAATTGCAGATTTATTTTGGTTTTCCCTAGAGTTGGCTTCATTCTTCTGAGCTATATGTGTGGCATTTAGGCTTCTCAATTGCTTTTAGAGAAAAGCTGGCTCATGTGGCAGCTCTTCTCATCAGCTACCTTTCTTCTTTCATTTCCAGTAACCCTGGTACAATATGTTTCTGGAGGATGAAGACCAGATGGACCTGGTCTGATAGGTGAATTGCTGGAAGCAGAATATGCCATTTGTTCCTCAGTAGCAGTGTAATAGCAGGGGATTTTTGCACACTTCCCTGTTTGGCCCATGTCAGAAGGACAGGCTTTGTCAGCACTGTTTGTTGGAGAGGGTGGGGGGTTGTTTCAAGATGGAGAGCGGCTAAATCTGCATTTGCCCTGCCTCCATGCACTCTGCAGATTGGAAAAATAAATCATCAGCTGATAAAAACGTGATGACTCAGCTAAACGTAAAAGGAGAATTATTTCCCACTGTTCACCCAGAGCTTTCGTGTGCAGCCCTACTCTTGTATGGATTACTTTCACTGTTAGTTATGATCGAGTTTTATAAGCAGAGCAATTAAACCTCCACCCTTGTATGTTGAATGGATTTTGTTTCTAGGGAACATGAAATGCCCTTGCACATGCTTGGTCCTCAAATCTGCCCCAAATAGCCTGAGAGAAAGAAAACTTTGAAAGGAAGGGAGGTACAATGATAGGGACAAGAAAATAGAGCACTGTGTTCTATATTCCAAACAACTTGATGTATCATTTTAGGAATTCTGTTTCCTTGTCCTGAACTTCAGTTAGTACCTCCTCTTCTGCACCCCTCCAGATGACATTACTGTTTATACTAAAACCCCACTAGAACCCTCTGCTGAAAGAGCTATGGAAATGCTCACTAACACAGTATCAGGGAAAAGGCTTTCTGATCTCTGATTGTGGATCAAATGTCTTTGTTAATAAAGTGCAATAGTGGAAATGGTAGCTAAGTATGCCTCTTTAACATTTGAAACTCAATATATCCCGTCAGGAGGCCAAGTCAAAGATGATGCAAACTCTCAGCTAACCCTTAAAAGCCCTAGTTCTACCTTCTTCTAAGATACAGGTGATAGATGACGTTTGAGAAAAAAGTCTGGAATAATAATAACTCTTAGCAATAATCCTCATTCACTCATCTGAAAAGGGGAGCAGACTAAAGTATCCACTTGAGACTCATGTGTTGGTCGCTTCAGCCAAGTGAGGACTTACAGATGTAAAGTGTTTCATTTATAGGTGAGTTCTCTAGCAGATGATCATCCTACATCAGCCTATGAAGTGTAAAGGTAAGACAAGACAATTTTAGCCAGTTAGGTTCTTTTATCTGTACTAAAGAAGTTGATAATGGTTTTATGAGATTTCCCAAGTTAGTCTGGTGTGTAAGATAGGGTTCAAGGGCAACTAGGTTATAACTGAGTTGTTGCTGTTTTTATTTTGCTAATAAAGAGGCACTACTACTTGTTCTGCCAGTTAGGTAAAGCTTGAGTAAAGAGAAGCTGATGTTCTGTCTAGTAAAAGAATTTTCACAGACCTGTCATTGCTGTCACTCTAAGCTGCTGCACTTGGACTATAAAACTCAATAAATTGTCTCCAGCTTTTCCCTAATTTTACTGTATGTGAGAGAAAAGGGATCTAATTAACACATTACTCTCTGAAGACTTTTTTTTTTCTTTTCTCAGAGACAGTTTTACTTCTACAGACATACTGTCTGTATATCTATGAGACTTGAATCAATTTTTCTTAAGATCGTTTAAGCTGTATTTTGTTCTAATAAGTTTATAGCAATTTGCAAATAATTTTTAGCAAACAACTGCTGTGGCACTCTCTGGCTAAGCAAGATTAATTTAATTAAAATTGCTAATGTGGGGGGTATCCTTTACAACAAGGGGGTTTTTTATGCCAACTGTTTTATCAAATGCTCTCTATCTCTTCTAAATACATTCAGCTGGGGGAGAAGCTGGCATTCAGTGGGTTTCCATGACAGCAGCTGAGGTAAAACTAGACCAGCTATTCCAAAGGTCGCTCACTGAAAGGCACAGAACAGAAAGGTTGATTTGGCAATGTGACCATGAGAGCACAAAGAACAGAACTGCAAGAACCTTTGGTTATCATAACCAAGGAGGAAAGAGAAGAGGCTGCAAGTTTGATGGTAAAGAATTACAGGGGCTGTAAGTTGCCTTACAGAGGCATAGAGATGCATAAACACACATTAATGGTATATGACAAAATGAGTTCTTACAAAAAGTGCTGTTCTATACAAATAAAGAGGGGACAAAGAAAGTTGACTTGCATTGCAGGTGAAGATGATACATTTGTTTGGGTTTGGTGTAAGTATAGTGATGTGAGTACAGCATCAAACAGTTGCCTCAATCCCAGGAACTGCTTATGTGTTTTCATTCCAAGTCCTAATATGTTTATTAGGACTTGCTGTCTTGCACTGATGTTTGCCTTCTACTCAAACATGGATCATCCTGGACAAATTAGTTAGCTCCCCTAAAAGCTAGTAGACATCTACCTGGAAGTGTTCTTCAATTTCATTATTTCCTTAGTTTTCCTTCTTAGACCAGGGTTGGTAGAGGAATTAGGACTTAATGGCACCAGCCGCTTTGGTTGCCAATTCAGTAGGAACAGTTTCTGATCCCTAAGCACTTTGTTAATTTACTTCTACTTCTCAGTCTTTGGACAACGTAAGGTAGACCTATGTTTTAAAATGTTAGCACTAACTCTAGATAGACTGTAAAACCTCAGATAGGGGTGTACTATGTGTATTTTTTACAAAGCAACTGTAAGTAAGAGCTTAGAAATGGCACTGAGAAAACTTCAAGCCAGGAAGTAAATATTACAAGCAACAAGTTGAGACATCCACATTCATTATGCTGAATAACCATACAACCTTATGGATAATTCATTACATACTTTTACATTCAAATAATTAGTACATGATTACCAGAAGAAATTTCTACTTGATTGAATAGCTTCAGCCTTATGAATCACTTTTACCTGCAAAGGAAGTAGAATGCTCCAATTACAAGAACTCCTAGAAGAAGAAGGGAAGCCAAGAAAGCTGCAAACAGGTCACCTTTTGTTTGGGATTTGATGCTGGGCAGCAAAACTTCCTCACAACGAGCTCCTGTGTAATTCTCGATACACCTGGGAAACAAAATTGTATTTGGATTAGATGGTAGCTTGTCATCTACGATGAAAAGCACAAAGGCTTCTTCTGGGTACAAAAATTGTTATGACACAATTCAAAGGTTGTATTTGCTTCACAGCAAGTCTTCTTACAGAACCTCCTCTCACCTCGTATTTCTGGAACAAAGGGAATTAGGCATGTTGGGCATCAAGTTTTCATTCTGATCCATACTGCTTTTATATATTAAGTTTAATATACTCATCACTGACAGATTTAATTAATTAAGCCTACTTCTTTAGTGTTAACTGTGTCATCCCACTGGTTTTCACATGGCAGTCACGCTTTCTTTTCCCTGTTTCAGGTAACTTTCTGGTTTCCTTTGTTGAAGATAGAACTGTCAGCTAAACAGATCAAGGAAATGGGAATTCATTGAGACACAGTACAGCTTAAACTACGAAAGTAGTTTATGCAATGTAATAATTCATGCCAGAACTTGTTACATGCTTGGTGAATAACCCCCTCTTGGAGAAACCTAGGTAGAGGTCTTCTCTACTATGCTTATTTTATGTGTTGAGCTTCTGAAAGCTTCTTCTGAAGAAAGGATTAAAATGAATATGGTATTTTATCATGGTAAAATGGTATGATATTTTATTAAAAATAAATAAAATTAACAGCTTAGTAATTCATATATAGTCAAAAATAGGTAGGTTGAAGCTAAACTAACCTTCATTTGTTATGTATTGTGCACTTATTCTGCTAAGTTTTCTTAAGGAATTGATTTCATTACAGAAAACGGAAAGCACTTCTTTCAACATCTACATTCTGCATGTATTTTTTATATATGTAAATTTGCTTCTCTCTATTTGTAGTACTAAAGATCTTGCTCCTTCTTGCTATTTCTGGCACTGAAGTCATAATAATCTGTGACATAAGCAATTTCAGGCTCCAGCTGAGAAAAATGGGCTAAACTGCAACATACTTCAAGTTCTCAACAGCCATTGGCAGCTGCAAGGTATAATTTCAGATGAGGGATAAGAAGGTGGAGAGGGGAGGAATTGCCAAAAAAGAAGAATGTTTAGCATATCTAACTAAGACCAAAGGATCCCTGTGAGTTTTCTGACTTAATGCCTGATGTGACTCCCACTGCACTTTTGTAGCTTATGGACCAATATTTCAGTACTGCTGGCCTAAACCACTGCACAAACAGTTGTTACCCTTTTATTTTAATTCTTTGACTTTGGAAATATAATGGAAGATTTAGAGACTAAAAAAAGACATCTAATTATCATCATATATTAAAGCTATGCAACTGATCAAACAGACACCATTTACTAAGGACAATCTGAGGCTTTTCAAAGTCATGATGTTTCACTGCTGGGAGAAGCAAGGGTAGGCAGACTGCTCTGATTGCTTGAGATAATGTTCCAGATATTTATTCTAAGTGTAGTGGCTTTTCAGTGGCCTATTTCTGAAATACTGTAGAATACTTTAAGAATAGAAGTGTAGTTTGAGTGGGGCATTGTTCTCTAGCAAGTGAGAGAGAAATGCTTTGGAAAGCTGAATAGAGTAATGGAAAGAAAATGGAATAAGGAATTCATAGGAGTATTCTTGAATAGCAATGAAAACTGGAGAATAATGCAAGGCTAAAATGATACAGGAAGGAAAAAAAAAAAAAGGTTTTGGCATCAAATTAGGGCTCGTGGAAAAGTTCTAAAGAATGAGTGTAAAGGGAGTAAGTCAGTAGCCTAAAGGGCAGAATGAAGCAGGAGGAAGACAAGACAGTGGCATCTGCAGAGAGCTGCATAGAGGATCAGCTAAAGGGTGAGGGTTCCTGAACTGCTGGGATACAGGACAGCGAGTTGGTGTGAACAGTGCATGGAAGCTGGATTCACGTTCTGCAAAGACCGTAGGAAAAGAACTGGGAATATGTTGACAGCGTAGCAAAAGGGTCACTGAGATCACAGCACTTCCTATGAAACAGGAAACAACCAGATGCCTAATGTAGCACAATCCTTTAACAGGGAAAAGAGCTTGAAGGCCTAAAATGGTAAAGGGGAAAACTCCAGTGATATGAATCCAAGGTTACAGCAAAGAGAAAGAAACCTATATGAAAGAAGCGCATGCCAAACTGAAAACATCCTGGATGCTGACCCTATGAATACTTCACGGTTGTAACAAAAATAAGTTGTAAAACATGACTAGCTAGTTTGATAGTACCTGTTTAACTGAGAGCAATGCACTAGGGATTACGAAACTACCCATCCACTTTGTCTAGGCTGGCCTGTTGACATACCTGCTTAAAGTGATTCCATATTATCTAGAAAATGCTGTCATATAACCTAAAAATTATGCAGGGTTTCATAGAAACAGGAAAATTAAGATGATATATCTCTGGGTTACATTTAAGTAATAAAATTATAGCGAATGTGACCAAGCTGTGGGCATTTCTGAAATATGATGTTCATATATTCAATGTTCATATATTCAGATGTTCAAATATTGGTTTGAACAAGCTTTTATGAAGTCACCTTTCCTGATGTACAAACAGGTAAAGGCCTATGTTAAAGATAGAAGCAACTAATGCTTTAACACAACCAGGAAACCTTTCTTCCCATACATCCTTTGCTAAAATAGGCAAGAAAGAAACTAAGCAGACTTCAGTAAGTAGCAGTGGAATTCTCTCAGAAGACCTGCTTATCCTATTGCACTAGCAGAGCTCCAATCATTTCAGTGGAGTTACCTACGCAGTGACTGCAAGCAAGACAGAAACAGTCTCTAACAGGCAGGTGGCTGAGAACACAACGCAGAGTGACGGTGTCTGGAGAGCTTCTCCTAAGTCTTACTGTACACAGCCTGAAAAGCCAGAAGCAACTCAGTTTGTCTTGTTTATAATGGATGCCTAAAAGTAGAGCACAAGTCAAGAGCAGCTGTTGACGTGGCAGGCACTGGTGCTCCTGCACTTGAATGAGCTGGGGGAAAGCCAGAGGACCCTGGTGCAGGCTGTAGTAAGGAGGAGTTGCACTCACTGAGTCTGTGCTCACTTGCCAGGTGTTGCTGTTGCACATCACCTGCACGCTGTTAATCTGCTGCTGCTGCACGTGCCCGACTGTGCAGCATTCCAGAGCTGGTTTTTTTAAATGCAAAAAACATCTTCCCCCTCTGAGAAAATGCAATTTCTAATTCAGAGTCAAAAGACAGCAACCTTCAATGTTTGGGGAAAATCTGTGACTAAAACCTCCAGATTTCTGCTGTCCTAGATGGCTGCACACACGTGCACACACACACACACAGCTCTTAGCAGATGACATGAGCCAGCCCTAAACGTTGTACACAAAAGTCCTACAGCAGTTCTGGACAAAACCAGCATATGGAAAGATTCTATAGAATCTTTCAGCGCAGGGTATTAATCACAGCAGCATCAATGCAAGGTGGACAAAAATAGACTGCATTGAATAAGATGTCAGGAGATGACCTGCAGGTCTGAAATGACATTGATCCTTTACAATCTGATTAGTACCTAAAACATAAAGCCTTGCAGCAGTACGGCTGTTACTGCTGTCTCCTCTCAGATGCTGTTTGTTGGACAGCGCCAATGATCCTATGGCACTGGGATTTAGTAAGAACATAAAGTTCCTTTCTTTGCCAGACTCTAAGGTGGGCATCACAAGGAAGTATCTGACAGACTGTAAAAGCAGGAAGTAGAATTTGAGTCAAATATGCACACAGATTCTCACTGCTTTGCATTATATTATCAGGGTGTTGACTTTAGTTTTTCATTTAGCCTTCCTTTACTCAGAAAAATCTTGAATACTTCTTGGTAGAAAAACTACTTGCATGTAAATACAGAGCTCTGAGCAGAAAAAATATCTGAGAAATTATCTGCTTGTCAATGCAGTTCAGATTACATGGCTAATAACTTCAAAATCAACATAATCTTCAGTCTGTAGCGGACTCCTAAAAGTCTTCCTAATCCATACAGCCTAAGAACATCTAGTAAGCATGAAAAAAAAACTTAGAGCCAAAGTGAATAAGCAATGGCAAAGTTAACTGGACACCTCAGCAGCTTTTTAAAAAGTTTTGCATTTAGAGGAGCTTCAAAACTGTTACTCTCTATACTCATAGAGTAAATTAATATGCTCCTACGGGAGAGAAGTTGAAAGAATGGCTTGTTCTCCCCTCCCCCAGCTATTTGTTTATATGGCAAGTTTTCCATATCTGGCAGTTATATTAATTTGGATTGCTAATGGTTTTCAAGCACATAAAGTAGTGTTGCATTTTATATTTTATGTCCCATTAAAAATAAATCTTCATTACTGACTCTTTTTAGCTACACTTTTGGTATGTATTCTAACTTTTGTTACTACTTTTGAAGCCAAAAGCAGAATTGAAAAATACTAATTGGACAGTTTTCAGAAGAGCCTGAGGGACATTAAAGTGTATTTTTGGAGGCAGAGAAAGAAGAAAACCCAGATGAGTGGGAAGCCCTTCCCTGGCAGCTTGCAGGGTGCATATTGTGAAGGCTGAGAGCACAGCAAGTGTATGACTTGTGGGGAATGAAGGGCCCATCACAGAGAGCCAGGCAAGGAGGGAGTGTACAGAAAGTGCACGGGATTTACTGGATTACAAGAGGAAAGGTGGAGGAGAGATTCTATTAGGAAGGAAGGAAAGGAAGGGAAAATGGAAGAGACATCCTTAAAAGATACACAGGAATTTAAGGGAGGAGATTTGCAAGGTCTGCCCGTGTCTCTTGCAGTACTCAGCCCTCCACAGAGAAGGATCCCTGTCCCAAAATGAGGACACTAATTTCATTTCTGTGTGTACTGCCCTCTGAAGCACAGCTCTGTAAGTGTTGTCTTATACCATCTATTATTTTGATATACAGAAAGAATGCTCTCAGAAATCTGCCAAGCGTAAGGAAAAAAAGGGGAGTACCAGAGCTTCCCCTCAGAAACCAAAATCTTCACTTAATTCTGCAGTGCATTAATTAATGATTACAGGACAGCTGTGCATCAGGTGCTGAGGCAAACAGCTTTCATCCTTGTGTTTTATGGCACACCTGAGGCAGCTGCTTTTCCATCCTTCTCTGTCCTGCTGCCTGTTTATTTAGTTCATTTGAGGTTCCTGGGTTTGAAGCTCATCTGGTTTATGGTGGCAGGTGTGCCTTTTGCTGCTGAGAACATTAACTCATTGTTAGGAAAGCAGTGAGGAAAGATGGCAGCTGAGCAAGCTCATGTTTTAACACACATCAGCTGTATTTAAAATCTGCTACTGTTGCACACGGAGGGGGTTCAGCTGATGGTCTGTAGATGTTCAATCTCTGCCTTGTATATATCTGTTTCCGAATGATCAAAATAACTGAAATTTCCAAGGTAAACAGCAGCTCTTAATTTTGAGCACGCTATAAAACAGGTATCTCTAACGAATGATGCATTTTTCTTAGTCACATGGTGAAATTACTTCCAGTGATGTTGCACAGGGTAATCTGGAGTAACTCTGCTGAGCACAACACATTTGTGTAACCAAGTACCACGTCAAGGCAAATGTGTTTTAAGGTATTTTTACAGTTTGCTAGTCTGTCCTTTCTCCATCTCCTCCTTTTAATTAACAATCACTCAGCCCTTGATTCTAAAAGTGATTTGAGTTTTCTTTCAGTAGGAGATGATAATTTGAGAACACTAGGGAGCTTTGGGTGGGATTTGGCAGAAACCTTCATCAAAGAAACTGTGCAACTCTGTGATGATGCCAGTCATGAAGTTCCAAAGCACCAAATATTTTCTGAATTCTGCTGAATAGTGATGCATTTTTTCTGTTGTTTCTATTCACATCACCGCTGATTACTAAGATATCTGTGTGTAAACAAAACCTTTCTCATCTATAATTAGACTTCTCTGACTGATTAAGGAACATGCTTAGAATGAGGATGTGCTTAAATAGAATGCTGCTATTTAAACCCATCTAACTTCATAATCAACCACTAGATACAGAAAAAATAGTTGATAATTTAAATGCAGTAAGATTGCCTGAGTATAACAAAAATGCTCTTAAGATGTCACTTTTCTGCTTCAACAGATTATAAAATCCTGTAGTATCTGAAATGAAAATTACTTCATTCGGAGCTATTTAAGTGGAAATTATCTATTCTGACTAGTTTGTGCTCCTGAAGAATGAATTTTTTTGAGTATTTGTTACTTCATATTTATAGTTATTGCACTGAATACATCTTCCTACACAGTCCAGTTATTGAGAGGGTGCTTTGAAATTGTGTAACTGCTGCTCTTTAGTTTAACCATTCGTTCTTCATTTATGTACAATGATACAGGATTTCCTCTAGAAAAAAAAAAACTTGTATTTCAGAATGTTTTACTTTTTGTTTGTGTAGTATTCATTTTATATTGCATAAGCTTGCAAGGTTTAGCAGATAGAACAAATTGTAAAACAGCACTTCAGAGCTTTAATTTCACTTCTGGATCTGATTCATTGTAACACTGAACAGTGACAGTGATATGCTGTGTATATTTTTGAATGAACATTTACCATAAAATTGCCTCTTTTCTCCCTGTCTAACTAAATGAATTTATGTGCTTAAGTATTTAGATTGAACTGTCCCAAACAAGAAAGTAATATTTTAATTAGGCATCTGGGGAAAGATGACGTTTCCTTCTTCAAATGTTTTATCCAATTATCATTAGTTATAGCTCAAGACAGAAGAGGGAACAGAAGTTGCCACGGAAGAAAAAAGGTAATATCCTTAAGTGTATGTAATATTTATCTGAACACCTATTTTTTTGTTAAGCAAACCCATTAAATTGACCATAGTTTATTTTGATGAATGATAACCCAGAATTAGTAAATGCAGGACCCTAAAAAGTGACAGTTTTATGTAGCATCTTATGTCTTGGTAAATCAGAGAATAAACAGATAGAGCAGTATTTATTCAGGAAATGGCTCCACATCCAAACCCAGGAAGTGCATCTTCTCCAGTTGGCTACATGGGCTTCAAAAGGAAGAATGGTTCTGTTATGGAGTGGTGTGGGAACTATCTGTATTTGCTGCCTTGATGTTTCATTATCAAGTAGTCTTTGGCTGTCACTATAAAGCTGCTCTTTGAGTATTTCAGCAATATTTGAAGAACACAGTAAGTCTTGAATAATATTCTTTTTTCCCCCCTTAGAAGATTTTTTTGTGTGTGTGTCTCTGCATTTTGTTCGGGTCAGGCCATTTTACATTACAAAAATTTTTGCAACATAATTAATTTGTAAGCAAAACTGTACTCTGCCTTTCTGAATGCCTTTCCCACAGTCTATATTCCATGAGGTAAAGGGTATTTTGTTCTTTCTGTATTGTAACGAGAAAACGTGGCTCTAAATGTACATACAATCCTGAATGCATACGTAACCGAATACCGTTCCCCCTGCCATACACCAGGTATACACATTTATATTTCTCATATTGCCATGTCTCTGTTAGCTAGGTAAGTAATAGGGAGTTGGTATTTTCTTTTAGATAATGCTTTACCGGTGATTACTTAAAGAAGGAAAATGGAGAACTAGTCTTTAGACAGCTACTGTCCAATACTTAAACACACAAACTTTAGTTTCACTGACCTGCAGAATGGACTGGATACAGTAGGAATCATATAACAAATCCCTCCATTTAGACAAAAAGATCCATAACTGGTGCCACAGAGTTCTTCATGATCTTAAAAATAAAATGAAAAAAAAAACCAAAACCACTGAGAAAAACAGAGACTTCAAACCCCAAACCCATGAAAATTAACTACCACACAAATGAAACCAGCCTAAGAACAAAAAAGGTATACGTCTTGCCTTCCAGGCCACCAACATAGAGCCCTGTTCTGCAGAAGAGTTTTATGTAACAATATGCAGAAAATATCACCAATTTATCACCGTATCAGTCGTGAAACACCTAAATTAGATTAATAAATCAAACTTTCTCGTGCAGTGAGAGGAAATTTTGAATTCTCCATTACTTCCTTTGCCTTTCATGCCCACTCACCGTAGTGAGCACAGTGATTCACAAGATGACCTAAGCGAAGTCTGGTTTGTCCTGTTCCAGTGGCACCAAGTAACTTTAGCTTAACTAGCTCCTGCAATAGAGTCAGCCCAGATACACCCAGAAGAGTCCAGGTAAAGGCCAGGACGTTCTGAGGCTGCTCTGGGCTGCAGTAAAGCTGAACTGCAGCACACTGGGAACCACCAGGCTTCTCCACCCCGATTCTCAACGGCCAAACCAGGGGACAGCCTGCAAGCACTCCCTAATGTACAGGATTGCTGGCTACAATATCTTTTCCACAGATCCCAGAAAGGCTTTTTCCTAACTCAGTAAGCTTCTTAGAGGAATTCTTAATGTGTTAAACATAATTAGGCATTCTAATAACACCCCAAATACAGGACACTAACGTTGGCACTTGTAACTTGTCCATTTTGTGCTTAAAAAGCACATCCAACGGTACCACTTGACTCTTCCTGAAAGCAGTCTAAATTTAGAAGCAGGACTGAATATATTTATGATACCTTTAATGCATCAGTAACTCATTTCATTTATATGTATCTAATATTTTTATATATTTCTTCCATCTTACGAAACCACAGTATCTCAATCAAAACCAAAATAGAGCAGTCTTCTGACATCATAGGGGTGATATGTGTTACCTCACACTTTAGGTGTTCTTGCTGTTATTTCTCCCAGAAGTTCTGAAAACAAGAATTCTGCTGTGTCACTATTTATGTATAGAAGACATGTTCTATACATAGCACAGAGAGTTAAGAAGAATCAAGATTTTAGATTTCTTATTTGTCCTTCAAGAAAAAGAGTTAGGCTTCCCCTTTATTCCTGCAGAAAATAAAAAGTAAGAAGTGTGGCCGTAAGACATTCTACCCTAGAGAGACCTTCTACAGCTTCTTATCTAAAATAAGCCAGGCTTTTTTAAGAATGGCAGAAATGCTCTGTGCAACAAAACCATTGTGTGTGCATCCTGCTATCCTCTAGGCCAGCTCTAGCAATTCCACTCTCCCTTTCTTTCCTACATTCTTCCCCTTCTATGACAGCATATTGATTTAGGAGTGTGAGTAAAGTCCTTACATTATTTTAAGATGAAGAGTTTTACCCCAGGCCCCAAGAGGAATTCAGTTTCATGTTCCTGTTACTGAAGTGCCAGCATCCAAATGGTAACTGGACCTTCTTGCCTGTGTGCAGATAAATTAGGAAGCTGGAGGAGGGGAGAAGAAAGGTTGGAAAGATTGTTCACGTTTGACCTTGTTGCACAGAAATGTGTGTTCTGTCATACCTGGTTAGAAATTAAGTGGAAATTTATTTTAACTCTGAAGCTTTCTGTGCTTATCTTCTGGCAATTCATTTACTGCAAGTTCACAATTAAAAAACTTCGGAAATTATTTTGTACGGGGAGCTGTACAATTGGAATAGGAATAAAATGGGAACAGGAGAAAACAAGGAGGTTTTTAAACAAGAACTGCAATTTAGTTGACTTTAGTCTATCCACACAAAACAGTGCACCGCCTGTGAGAGTGTAATTCAGCTGAAGGCTACATCCCTCCTTAAATGAGGAGAGGGCACTGAACACATCAACAGTGTATCAGAATATCTATACAATTTTAAGAATCAAGGGAGGAAAAACAAAACTCTCAACTTTGACCTGCTCTCAACTCTGTTGAGTGTCTGAGGGAGTTAACTGGTGAAACTCTACCAGATGGAAAAGTAAGATGATAGCAGGTAGGCCCCGCAGAAAAATCCTTTTCAACAGCTCATGGAAAGGTTTCAAAGAAATTCTCATGAGAATTAATGAGAATTTGTTAACCTCCTTAAAATCCTGCCTTATTGGTTCTATTTCCTCATCTTTATGCAGAAATAGACCTGTCTCTCCTGGCACAGGGGCAGAGGACTGAAGAATGCTAAAAGCCTCGAGTCGTTCAGGAACATTTGGGAGAATGAATGCCTCTGAGGTGTGATCTTTGTATCAAGGACCAGCCCTGTAGCCCAACCAGACACTTCTGTTCTGGCAAAATACCTCAGGCACTTTCTCTTAGGTCTCTTAGAGGAAAGTGAGAGAGGTGGAGAGAGAGAACAGAAAGTGCCTAGGAAGCCTTTGAAACCTTTTTGATTGTAATTACAGACAATTTTTCTATAGGCTATTTCTTTCTAGAGATAGACTCTTCTTCCAATACTAAGGGAAAAATGGTAACCTTAATTTTAGCAGTAATGAGAAACTCAAAGAAATCTCTATGTCCACCTAGATCAGGTACCCCTTTTTCCATCCAGTTGTGCTTTTGATTAGTAAAACTATCTGAATAACACAGTATAACGTAGATATTAGAATTATGAAAGACCATAAAAGAAATTCAGGAAGCTTTAACACTAGGAAAAAATATTACTAACAAATTATAATTTGCCACAATACAAAAATAGGTATTATGGTACTCCACACCTACAGTATTGAAATGCAGTAGCTTGCTGCAAATTTCAAAGTTACAGTTCTGTATTTGTAGACAGCAAAGTGTGAAAGCACCAGTTCATCCCTTTAAATCTACAGTCAATGATGCAGAAGGGTATACTGGAGAATCAGAAGGGTTTCAATAAAAGCCAAAACCCAATTACATTAGCATTGGTGAATGTGTTATGATTTTTCATGAGGTAAGTCAATACATTATATTAATCTAAAAATGCAAATTGTATGCTTTGAAAGTCAAATGTATACTACAGTCAGACTCCATAATCAAGACAGAAAAGTTTAACAAGTCAAGAGATGATAGGCAATTAAAAAAATACAAAAGATTTAGCTTTGAAATTAATAGAACTCTTATCAAGGTATGTTGTACATAACATATAAGTATGTATTTTGATACCCCCTTCTATGTGAGAGATTAAAGAGAAGTAGGACACAAAAGTACTTTTTTAAAAAGTTGAATTTTGGTGGAAGAAGCAAAGAGGAATAAAAGGAGGTTGCTCTTTCTAATGCTAGATGGAATACTTAAAACTGACTGAGGTAATAGCAGCCTCTAAATACACTTATTCTTAATTACTCTTTTTGAGGACATGCAGGTGTCCTGGTTTCAGCTGGGATAGAGTTAATTTTCTTCCTAGTAGCTAGTATAGTGCTGTGTCCCTTAACTGTCTGGTCTGTTTGCATTTAAACTTTTGTAACCTGACTCTCCTAAGTATTAAAAAAAACCCACAAATGCAGGCTCCACACCACCTTAACCCCAAAGAGCCAAGCCAGCCCTGATTTTGACTCAGCTGTCTCACCTACTCCAGAGGTTAAAACACTAGACTGCTAACACAAAAAGGAAGAGAGAGGAATGGGAAATGTTGACAGAAAATTAAAGGGGGCTGATGCATGCTTCCTCCCTTATAAGCAACTTTGGACTGCAGGCTAAACAATCACAAACTGAAATATTAGGATTGACCAAAGCAAACATCTCCTCACAGAATTCATACCACTGGCTGGTAAACTCTAGTGAGGGATGGCATCTCTGCAGAGCAGTTGTGACAATCCCAGTGGCAACTATCAAAATTAATGCAATTTTAATGAACTCTAATTATACAGGTGCATCCAAGTAAAGACTTGGAAGAAATTACCTGTTCGCATATTATTCCAACAACAATTCTTGGTTTTGGTCAGAGGCAACAGCACCTAAAGACAAACATGTAAATTAAGCATGTAATTTTTGAACCTGGTGTCTTTTTCCCTGAAGAAATAGCTATTGGAACGCAACTTTCAGTGTTTCTGCTAAGACATCTGTTGCACTCTGACAGTAATGTACTGTTATATGTAAGTTCCATTAATTCACCGTTAATGGCAAACATTCAAGTCTGTTGTCAAGTTCAGTGAATCCCTGAAGGCAGAGTAAAACTAAATTCAGACTAAACCATGTTTAAACAATGAATGCTTTTTAAAAACTGCCATTCTTATGCAGAAGTGTAATACCTGATGCACTTAGGCAGGTAGATTCTGGTTAGCTAATTAGATTGACACTTGCACCTTGAAAGATAGTCCCCACAACTGAACCATTCCTCAGACTGCTAATTAATCAGGTGAGACCTTGGTGGGAGAATTCTTCCATTCCACAAACAAGAACTTTCCAATTTGTCATTTCTCAGAGCCAATACGTGCTTTACTTGAGTGTTCCTCATGTCTGGATGTCAGGTGAAATCAGTAATATAAGCTATGAATTTATCAGAACTTGTACAATCATTCTTAAAATCTACAATAGAAACCCCCTGCCAGGACAGAAACCAATGTTCACTTGACATTGTTAAAAGAAACTAATTATTATTCTTATTCCATCTATCCTAGTTATATTCTGTTTTCTTGTTAGGTATAGTCAAGGTCTACTGTACCAAACAGGTTACTGAATAAGTCTAACATAATAGATCATTTTTTCATGTTTGCTCTTTCTTTCTTCAGAGTGTATGCAAAATAAGTATTTAAGCAAACTGTCCTATATTGGAAGAAAGATTTTTTTCCCCATTAAATGATCAAATAAAATACCAGCTTTATGAGAAACAGGTGCCTATACTGCAGCTTTAACTAACAGAAAGCTGACTTGCTTTAGAGGCCCATTTCAAAAGATGTAATGCATTTGTACTTACTTTATAAGTAGATGGTTCTGGTTTTCATGGGACCTCAGGTGGCTTCTCTAGCTTTTTAAGTGTCCTGTCCATACAAGAAAATCTGAAATGGTACTTCCCTGTGATATTGGGCTGTAACAGCAAGGTCCCCACCCAAAGGCGTCCTCTGGAGCTGGCTCACAGCTACACTTTGCTCTGTGTACAGAACCAAGAACAATTAACATAGCAGGTGGCATGAAGAAACAAATGAACAGGGGTCACTTCAGAACTAAAATCCTGTTTTTAAAAGAAATAAATCATCCTGGAGATTCATTTTTCTAGCAGTCAAGATCTGGATTCTATGTGTGCTGTTGAAAAGGTTTCTAATTTACACATGGTGCAGGGTGTGTGAGGTTACAACAAAGACAAACGTGTACAGGGTCCAAGTACAGAATAGGGTAACACCCCATCATGCTCACAGGATCACTTGCATATTTTTCCAGGGTTACCAGTACTAGAGTTTATTGCTGAATTCAAAATACTCACATAATGTGGTACATATAAATTGTATCATACATATATTTTACACTGGCATCAAAAATCCGATTTAAATTTGCATTTTATTGGAGCAAATAGTCTTTGTTAATTTAGTTTCCCTTTTCACAGAAAGCTCCAGAAAACTGTATAATGTCCAATAGCTCTCATAAAATTTAAACAGGATATATAACCTAAATTTCAGACTAGCTCCTGTACTAGATTCAATTAGGATAGGAATCCTCGAATTAACAAAATAGCTTGAGTTTTGCTACCACCAAAAGGGGATCTCCCATCTCCTTTCCTTCATCTTACTGTCAGTATGTACCTCAGTATCTCTGGTGCTGCTCCTGGTCTAACTTTAACTTTTTCAGAAGATGTTTAAATCCAGTGATCTGGCAGAAAATCCCTCAGGAGAAGCTGACGGTTTTCTACTGCATCCGTGCGTTAAATGGATGTGCTATGCAACTCATCAGCTCTTGGGACTAGGACTAATTGTTCCATGTACCACAAATTGTTTATAAACTGAATGCAGAGAGCAAGACAGCTTGAGAAAGGCTGTGGGACTACTAATTATTTATTTCCAAACTTAATTGCCTATGTATTCAAGGAAATAGGGGGTGGCAAAGGGAGGGAGTGAAAATACTTCCTCACCAATGTGAAAGCATAATTTTATTTTTTAAGTTCTGATAATAAGTATCACAATATGTGTCTAAAGATGGGTTTTGAAAGAGGTGTTGCTGACAGCATTCACAGCTTTGACTTTTTTGTTTCTAAGACTGAAGAGTACATCATTAGGTAATCATGTATTTAGATGCTTTTCCCTGAGGTGTTGCACTCTGAACAGAAGTTCAAGTATGTTATCAGTGTTCTTAAAAGAATGAACTGGACTCTCTGTCTCATTAGAGAATAAGATGATATATTTAAAGAAAAGAAAGTACTACAGCAGAAATTGTTGCTAAACTTAATTCTAACTCGCTTATGCCTGGGTGTGCACTGAGTTCATACTAGAAAGACAAAGAACGTCTGTGCACCTTCCTTGCACTTTCCAAACTGAGTCTTCCTCTAGATACAGATGTAGCCCAGGCTCACAGAAACTAAAAATCCAATTGTATGAATGCTCAAATGCTTATCTTGGGAGTTTGTGAAAGGTTACTTTGCATATCCAGTTAAGAGTATTTTAATCTGAAATTTAAAATATAGCCTTCTTTGCTCTGTGCCAGCTTGTTGAAAAATCTTATCAGTTCTACTCTCTCCCCCTCATCTTTGTCATCTAAACTGATATTAATAAAAGCAATGCATTGTTTGAAATGCTTATACATTAGTTGGGTCATCCGCGTATACTGACATATATTGGAACAAGTCTTGAACTTGTTAGATTTGTCTTTAAATCAACCCATGTGCTTTCCCCATATATTTAAATCAGAATCTGTATTGCCTCTTGCTTTTGTGTACTTTTACTGGTTAGCTGGCCTAAGCATCCACAGTACTTGTAAGTCTTAATGAGCATAGACAAATAAAAAGCAAGTACTGAATAATGATTTGGGTTTTGGTTTATGGATCTTTTCTATTCAAACATTCTTAAAATTAATTTCTATATAAACTCTCCTCCGAATTAAAGAAGATTGTTTCAGTCATGCAGCTATTTCAAATATACATTAATATACATTGTTTGTACATTTAGATTAAGTTGCACCTCACAGCTGCCTTTGAGAATGGGATTTAACTGCATTATGTATTCTTTCTAAAAATCAAAAAAGGTAAAAACTCATTCTGCCCTAATACTGAGCTCAAATATTTGTGTCATGAAAACAATGAAGGGGAAATTTTTTAAAAATAGCTTAGTATGCTGATTGAATATAAATTTTCTTCTGAGATGTCCTTGATATCTGTCAAGCAGTCAGTAGTCTACACCTCGTACTTCCTCCAAGAGCCAGGAACTGTCCTGAAGCCTTGTTAAAAGGAGTCGGTTTCTTCTCACTTAGGTGTAACTTTTCATACCTTCAGTGTCTGAAGCTCATAACTGATCTTAGCACACAAAATCATCAGACATCAGAAAAATCCATCACACTGCCTGAAACAAATGAGGATCTCTATAACGAAGAATTCCAGGTGAGATCTTACAACAAATCTGTATAAGAACAATGTTTTACTCAAATTTACATACTGGAAAATTCTTTTAGGATGGGATAATCACAATATCAGGAAATTTTGACAAAAGACAGGAAGCCAAGGCAGATGACAGATAGCTCACAAATCTCAACATGCTTTGCTTGACAGGGTAATTTTTTTGAAAACAGTTATTCAAAATTCTTTCTATTGCAGTTTTCTGAAATGGCAACAAAAGACTGAGTCCTCTTATCTTAGAAACCCCTACAACAAAAATTTAGGTTTGCATTTTCATTTTATCCACTAAAGTATGTCTAGGATTAATTATATACTAAAAGAGGTGATAAAACTCTTGTCATGGTGTTGAAATTGAAAGTTGAGACACTACAGTGAATTTCAGGGAAAACTTTCCATTGCCAAAATTTCCTAAGCAGCCTGCAACCAACTGCAAATTTCCTTCTAAACTCCAGTTCTATTGTATGAGATATTCACACAGACATTGGCAAAGCTACAAAGCTGAGGCTTCTGTCCGATGTAACCACTGTAGTCACACTATAAATTTCTAATTTTGAGACAGAGATTTCAGTCTCAAGTTTGTGTGTGCTTACGTGAGGGGAATTATTAAATCTTACAGGACCCTTGCATTAAAAAAATCACTATCAGTCTTGGAAAACAAACCTCACCACTATTCTATCATTCTGTGTGCTTACTGATTTCTTCTGGCACTTTTGCTTCCAAGTTTCATCCCTAAGTCTTGTAAGAAATAAACTGAAATGAATGCAACTTAAAGTTTGTCTCTGCTTGGTTAATTTTTATTCATACCTCAGAGGCAGATGTAGCGTCCCTCGTAATGTCAGCTGTCAAATGTCAATAATTTCCGATCCAGTAATCACAAGTCAAAACATCCATATGACAGGCTGACATACAGTGAGACAGTTTAGCACATGGTGACATAATACAACAGACCGGTGTCACTTGAATAATCTTGAGTTATTAAAAATGTATGTCGTAAGAGTTTAGATATTTACTTTACATGGCAGTCATCAGGAATCAAGTGTAACTAGACTTTGTAATAATGATTTTGATTTTTTAAGATTCATCCAGCACTAATAGCTGGTTGCTGCTAACAGCAGCTTTTCCAAAGCATACGGGAGATAATTGTCAAAACCTGAATTTCAGTCTCTCTATTATTTTGTTCATTTAAAGCACCTTCTTAACCTTCGGGTGTTTAATTTTTTTTTTTTTTTGGTGCAATTAATTTTGTATTGAGTTAATTCGTTCTATTTAAACCACATCTTACCAGAGCAAACGGGTATTCTTAACTCTGCTGGTGTAATCTTTCTCAGACATGCACGGGACAATCTGCTGAATCAACGTAATCCCTAATCCGCATGGTGTAATCCTGCAGCTGCTCGCTCCGGCGCCGTTACGTAATCCCGGCCTCTAGGGAAGGGAAGGGAGGGGAGGGGAGGGGAGGGGGCGGGCGCGGTGCCGATGTGCCGCAGCGGGCAGGGGTCGCGGGCCGGGCCGGCCGCGGGGCTCGCGGCGTCGGCGGCGCTGGGGCCGGGGGCGGGGCCGGGCCGGGGGCGGGGCCGAGCGCGGGGCCGGGGGCGGGGCCGGGGGCGCCGCTCGGCTCCCGGCCCGTAGTACTCCAGCGCGCGCCGCCCGCCGCCGCGATTGGCCCGGCCGCGCCCGCGTGACGCGCGGCGGACGCGCGCGCCCCCTCCGCTCCCCGCGGACCGACCCGCGCGCCGGCCCCGCGTTTCCAAGGCGACCCGGCGGGAACGGAGGGAGGCGCGCGCGGGCTCGCGCGCGGACGGTCCCCGGGTCCCTCCCCGCGCGGCCGCCGGGGGCCGCGGGCGGCAGGTACGTGCGGGGAGCGCGGGGGATAGACAGAGGTACGCGCCGGGAGCGCGGGGGATAGACAGAGGTACGCGCGGGGAGCCGGGGGGATAGACAGAGGTACGCGCGGGGAGCCGGGGGGATAGATAGAGGTACGCGCCGGGAGCCCCGGTCCGCGCCGTGCTCCGGCGCGGGCGGCTGGTCTCTGCCGTGCCCCTAGCCGCGGGACCGTACCGCGCTCCGGCGCGGGCGGCGGGTCCGTGCCGTGCCCCATCGCGGCCGCGCGCGGCTCGGGAACCCCCGGTCCCTCCGCCTCCCGGGGCACGCCGCGCGCCCCGCCGCCCCCGGGGTCGGGCAGGGCAGCCCGGCGGGTTCCTCTCGCCGCGGTGGCGGGGGCCGCGCCGGCGGGGGAGCCCCTCCGCGGCGGACAAAGTTTGGTGGCGGGCGCCGCCTCCCGCCAACTTGCCGGCGGTGGGGCCGGGGGCCTGAGGGCGCCGTGCCGCGGGCCGGCCCGCGGCGGGGCCCGAGCCCCCTCACGCGGAGTCAGCCGAGCCGCGGCCCGGCCGGCGGCGGTGTGAGGGTCGCGTCCGCCTGTCGTGCGGGGCCGCGGCGTCGCGGCCGGAGCGGCGTTACTCCCGCAGGGGAGGGGGCTGAGGGGGCTCTCGAAGCCGAGGGGCGCCTCACGCATCGCACTCCCCCGGCGCCGCTCCTCTGCGCGGCCCGCGCGCTCCCGGACGGGCCCGGCTGGACAACTCCTGGCGTGCGCATCCTGAATGCGAACGGCCCCGGTAACGCCCGAGCGTGAAAGTTGCTTTTGTCGTCTGTGCAAACCCACCCAACGGCGGTGCCCCAGCAGTGTCTTCACGCAGGAGTACTCTGTATATGTGAGGTACTGCATCGCTTTGGAAACCCCCTGTCCTGCAGCAGCATCGTTCCTTGCCCCAATGAGAAAACGAATAGTAGTGTCTTTTCTGGAGTCGAAATCCATTTAGAGTGCTCTTTACTAGGGAATTTTCAGTTTTCCTTCTATAAAATGTAATAAACTTAATAGGCCTTTTTTGTTAGATTTGTAGAGGTGAACTCTAAACTGTGGGTATCGATGAGCTATAACGGGACAGCATGTCATAATAACTTTACTTAAAAATAGTAGTTACATGAACATGCATGGTTTCTAAGCTTGTTAGTATACTGAAGTTAGGAAATGATTCTGCTAAGTGTGTCTTCAGAATCTCTTGGTTTTAAGAGCAAACCGATCTACAAGCTCTGTATTAGAGCATGCACCTGATACCAGTTGTAACAGCTGCAGAAGATTGTATGTGTAAAAGAAGTAAAATGAGTCATGGTGTAGGGGTATTTACAGCTGTGAGTGCAATCAGCAGGGAGGGCTCATTTGTCTGAACGCAGCGCACCTGTCATAGGCACACAGGCAGGAACTGCTGCCTTGCTATGCGACTCTTAGGAATCCTGCTAGTTTTGTGACACTTATTACTAGAATTTGCACAAAGAGGTTTAAGCAACCTGTGTACTTTTAATGTGCTGTAATAACATTACTAACCAGGTGTAGATTAGGTGAAACAATACTGATAATCAAATTTTGGTACCTCCTGTGAAGATACTGCAAGTTCCTGCAGGACACTTGTAAAAGGGTTATTGCTACCACAGTCACGTTAGGTGGGGGTTATAAATTATTAGACTGTGCAGTAGTAGCATATAGGTGCTTTGCAACGAGATATTGCAGTTAGCATTGTGCACCAAGTATCTTGTATGGGAAAATGTGTGTCTTGATGTTGTGAACAATGTCTGTCTTGTGAGGCAGAATACTCTGCAGAAAAGGGGAGGAATGCTTCTCATTTACAGAGGATGCAGAATAAGAAGCAAGTGTGTGCTGCTTCAAACGTGTTATGGTTCCTAAATGCTGGGAAGAGTGTGCCTAGAGTCAGTGAAGGGACGGTGTGAGGGAGGAGCCCATTCCCGAATGAATGCATGTGCATACTCATCTTACTCATTCCTCTATGTTTCTGAAAAAAGTGAATTTTTTCAGCTGTGTCCTGATGCTGCATATTGCAGAATTGTTTAGGACAAGATGCTGGTTTTGCCCTGAAGGGTGAAAACAGGTGGAAGTTGCACACAAAGTTAGATGTGGTTAGCGGGTAGTAATTACACTAAAGACAGCAGTGGACAAGAAGGGCGTGAAGCAAGAGTACGCATCAGCTATTTCAGCCACAGAACTGGAGTAGTAGGTGAGATAAAGATCTGAACTCGCACTGGTTTATGAAAAGGCCAGTAAGAAAATTAAGATGTGAGCTACGTATGCTTGCAGTGTGAGTACCAGTGCAAGCCTGCTACTCAGCTGATGTATTTTCAGTTCGTGACTGACAGCATAAATGCAGAACATAACACACAGTGTAGCTGTCTCCGCTCTCGCTGTGCCTGTTCCCAAAGGTTAGGTGGATGTAAGCATGATTACGGTTCTGAAGATGCCCTGTCCAAGATGCTTGCAGCTCATTACCCTTTGCCTCTCCTGGCCCCCAGTATTGTTGTGCTGTTACACCAGCTCGAGTTCAGTGGTGACTCCCCCAAACCTGGCTACCTGGCAGCTTGCTGTTTGTCTCTGATGGCCTCTACACTGCGGAGTCTGATGCTGCAGTAATATTGCATCACAGGTTACTTTTAGCACAGAGGGACAGAACCAGCAAAACCTCCAGCATGATGAAACAAATGGTTTCAGTGTTACTACACGTGGTTAGGTCCAAATTTGGAGGAGAAACTGCATTGCCCTGCGAGATCCTGACACGACTAAAATTTACCTGTATCATCAGTATTTGTTTAAAGTAGTTGTGTTACTTGGCAATAGCACAAGAATTAATTGAATTGTGTTATGCAGGATAAAACTGCATCTTTTATCAGAGCAACAAACGGGGTGTCACTTCAGTTGTAGTGGCGCTCAGCTAAACGGCTTCCGGGACACTGGGATTATCTAACAGGAAAAGTACTTTATCTCTGTGAGCACTGCAGAATCAATACTGACATAGGAGACTGAGCTGGAGTCCTTTCTGCCACATGTGTTAACATCAGAAGTGTCCAATAAGTGCCATTTGAAGAATCTACGTTGTTTGTTCGTATATGAGACGAGGACTGAGGTTTGATTCCTCATTTTCCTCTCCTCACTGGTTCTAAAGTGATTCTGTGTGTTGCTGAAGGGTATTTGCCACACTCTTGGTAGGCTCAGTAATATGAGGGCTAAGTCTGGAATCAGTGGTGTTGGAAAATGGGGAGGTTTGGATTTTTTGACTCGGAAAAAAATTCTGAACTTTTGGGAGTATTTTTGTAGTGTAGGTGAGTATGAGTATGCTTGGTGAAATGCCGTTTTCAAGAGAAGCAGAGTAAAAAAAACAGTAAAAAGTTGGCTTCTTATTCCTCTGGGGAAGAGTTTTGATGTTGTTCATTCTTTGGCTTTAGAGGTTTCTGTCCAAGGTGAATTGAGACTTTTTCCTCCAAATTCTTAGCTGGTGTGTTGTGGGCAGCAGCAGGGTTACGTCAGTTTCTGTCATATTTCAGCCCACCCATTTGCTGAGCCTAGGATTTGGTGTGATAAGTTGATGTATTAGGGTTTAATTCTTAATTTAGTTATAAGTCCCTGTTACCTCCATGTAGTCACATTGAAATCACTAGGTTTGCATGAATAGTGTGAAGTCAGGCCTTGTAAATTTGAGTAGCAGTGGAGGTTTTCTAATGATACTTAATAGTGCTCATCAACTAAGCATTATAAAATGTAACATTGGCTTGTTTTTTGCTTTATTCCTTTGTCTCACTTGTATTTTATCATGGCTAGCGTTCAGTGTTGCTTTGATGCATTTTGACTAAAATTTCTTTGGGGCAATTTTTGTATCTTTTCTCGCATCTGTAAAGTACTGTGCGTGCCATAGCATTACACACGGATGAAGCTACCTTTGGAAATTTACAAATCCATTGGTTGCAGAGTTAGACCTGTAAGTCAGCAAATGCCTGATTTAGGGTTGTGCAGATACAGTTCCATGTTATGAGCCACCCTGCTCACTGAATGAGGCAGTGATTTGCAGGAGGAGTATGTGGTTTTAATAGTTCAGAGGAGGATTAATGCAAATGGAGCTAAAGTAGTAGACTCTTTTAAACGTGGTGCTTCCGAATTTTCAAGAACTTCCCTTTCAGCCCAAGTAACTCTCTTGCAAATTAGTTTCTAACATAGTACCTCTTGGAACTGGGAAGCTTAGCCCCTTTTGTTTGGTTGGTTTGGGTTTGTTTTTTGGGTTTTTTTGTTGTTGTTTTTTTTTGTAAAATTACACTACATGGAGGTATAAACTTCCCTTGTTGACTTCAAAAAAAAATCCCCAAATGGGATTTGAGCCTTCAGTAGTGATTTCTAATTCAGGTAATTGCCTTTCTTGGTAAGGTTGTCACTGGATAAATGGGGGAAGGACCTTTGGGTTCTGTGCTTTGTGTGGGGGAGCAGCAGGTGCAGTTGGCTCTGTTTCATCCTCCTTTCTGCTCTGTGTCCTGCCCCTGCTTTTTGGCCTCAGCAGCCTGCCAGTGCTCACAGCACACTTGCTTCTGTTCTGTCTGAGGTACCAAGCGCCCAGCCCTTGTGTGCAGGGATTTTTGTTCCTTTGGATTGGCTTTTGAGAAGCCACCAAATACTTGATTTAAAAAAGCAACCAGGCATAGGAAAACAGTTCAGTTTAACTTGAATGGATTGCCACGAGACAAAGAGCATCTCTGCTGTTCCAGGGAACTTCAAAGGTTCCCTGCAGATGAGGCAAGTGTCAGAGCTTCTCAAAAAAGTTGTGAAAGTCTTTGTAGTGGAAACTGTTATGTGTCTGATATTTAAGTGTGCCTACCAGTTATTTCCACTAATAGAAAATGAAAATTCATGTATAAAAATAGCAAAATACAAGTTTTATTGACGTTAGTGAGACTTTTACTGTTGAATTATTCTATATTTTTTCCTTCAATTTATTTGTTCAAGTTTATCAGTTAGTTTCTTACAGAAAAGCAGCCATTTGGACTACCAGTCAATTTGGCTGATGGTACAAATGTAAGGAAAGCTCCACTTTACGTGAACTAAAGAACTCCAGTCTGTAATAATTAAAGTTAGCAAACATACAGGATGTAAACATGAGGCATGTGGTGTGTCTCAGCAAGCAGTGCATAATTTTTCTCTGTATATAATAGCTGCCTGCATTTTACAACCCACATATAGTAAATAATTGCATTTTTTTCTGAAATTATAAAGTAGACAACTTTGAAAGCAACTTTTTAACGGGAATGTGAGATACGGATCAAAGTTCACATGTTAATTGTACAAGTGTATTAAAACAAAAGCCAGTCTGAAAGATTTTTCTTGCACATATCTGTTGGTTTTCTTCTGTTACCAGCTGCCACCTCCAGGAATCGGAATGCTCTCTTTCTTTTTTTTTTTCCCTCTTCTCTGTTTAGTCTTAAGAAGAAGGACTTTCAGAGCAGGGGCAGTAGTGTAATTAAATAGATATGTTTAACTTGGAAAGGTGTTATTTTTAGGACTAGCTCAAAAGGGCAGGTACTCCTTGGAGGCATTATAGCGTGGCCAGATTGTCTCCTCCAACTAAAGAGCCGTACGAGACACGGGCAGCATGAGGGTTTACTTAAAAGTTTTTGACACCTGTTATCTCTGGGCTAAAAAAAAAAAATAAAAATTTGAGAGGAGGCTGCAGAGTGGGCACAACCTGTGAGCCTCTGGACTCTTGGTGCTTCATTGAAAAGAGTGTGGCTTGCAGAGGCTGCCCCGTGGAGGGAAGTCCTTGTTCCCTTCCCTGTCTCAGGGCCATGCTGGTGCTGCTTCTCTTCCCTGTGCTCGTGCACTGGCTCCTCTCAGGCGTGCCCCACTGCTGGCTGGAGCACAGGGAAGCGCCCTCCCAGCAGCGATTGTGCCGGAGACAGCAGCTCTTCTGGATTTACATCCTCAGCTACAAGGAGCAGGGAAAGCTGGTGCATGCTCCCGGTAGGAAAGGGTGTGTATGTGAATTAATGGGCACACTGCAGAGATATTTTTTCTCCCTACTCTCTGTTCTTTTTTTTGTGGTTCACATTTGCTCACTTTTCCACCTCTGAGCAGGGGGGAGCATATGGCAGTGCGCTGTCCATCTGGTTGCCACTTACTGTGAAATCATTATGCAGGTAAATTTGGCCCCATTTTGAATTTCTTAGGTAGGTAAAACTGTTACTAGAATGACAGCTGAAGTGTTTATACTGAGCTGTAAATGTGAATTAAGCGCAGAATGAACACAAAGGGCTCTTTCTGAATATTTTCAATCTTATACATTTAAAAAAACCCAACTTGTGCTATGCTAGTATTTAAAGCAAATAAGGCTGGGATCCTCATTGTGAACAGTGGGCTCTTCAAGTATGGATAAAAGACAAGTCCTGTCCCAGAGGATTTGCAGTCTAAATACATTTTAATGAGAATATAGTGAATGGTGATAAGTGCTTAGGAACCCCTTAGTTATAGCGATAATACGCTATGTATGTAATAAAAAATTCCACTGACATTTTTGCATCCTAGCACAAGCTTGTCACATAGTCTCTTGAAATGCACAGCAGATGTTAATTCAGATCCTGTGCATTTTGGGTATACCCGGGTATTTCTTGTTTACCTGCAGATCAAGGGTCAACACTGGCAAAGAGAAGTCTTACTGTCTTTGTCACCATGTGCACGTGTACATTTTTATCACATTTCACATTGCAAACACTGAGATAATAATAACTTAGCTTTCCTCTAGTTATCTAGAGGAGTACCACTGAAAAAAAGGTGATATTTACACTGTAATATTCTGACACCTTATCTGTAGACATGAGTACCTGCCAAAGTAGTTTTTAAATTCAATTTATTTTATGTTTAGGAGGGTTAACTTTTGTACTTTTTTTATTGTGTAAGTCAAGGGCTTGTTTTTCATGGAGCCACATGGAAAAGTCTGTATTTTTTTACATTGGAACGGGTAGCTATACAAGCAGAAAATGAGTCAGAAGAGAGTAATTTATCTGAAACAATCTTCCTTGCTGTTCAGATCAGGGATCCCCACTTTTGATTGTTATATGCATATTTATTGTATAGTACTGCCGCAGTGATTCCGCTGTAATATGTGATATGAAAGTGCTTGTTGATTGGAAAGAAGAGTTTTGTCTTTGTGGAGGAGAGTGGCTAGAGTTCACTTCATTCTTTAAAGTTTTCATTTTGTTTGGAACAGAAGTGCAGTCAAGTTTTTAGATATTGTAGGTATTGAGATTTTTTGCCTTTTTTCCTGCAAGAGCCTAAATAAAGGACTATAGGTAGCTTTCTAACAAACTTTTGTTCTATACTGCAACATGCAATGAGAAACATTAATTTTAAGGTTTCAAAAAAAACCCCTTGAGTTTGAGATTTACTCTGAAGAAACTGGTTTTGAACAGATATTCTCTGCATTAGTATGTCTTCCAAGTATTTAAAAACGGGAATTCAACCCTCAGTACACAGCAGTGAAACTAGACTGACAGTGGGAATTCTGAGTAGATTTGGGGAGGAGGAGGTAGTTCATGGCTTCTATTAGAGTCTCATGAGAGCTGTGGCCTGTTGGTGATCTACAGCCAAACACTTGTTGTAGCAGCACTGAGGGCAGCCAGGCTCTGCTGGCTGACACTGAGTGCCAGGCTCTGCTAAATCCCTGCTGAACTGCACCTTGCACTGCTTTGTTGAATGACTTGTGCTCTGTGGAATTTTTTTCCAGTTCAAAAGAAGAAGAAAAAAGAAGAGTGGCACAGAAAAATTCAAAGCTTTTTTTTTAAACCCCAGTTCTTTAGCTCAGAACATCGGAGAGTATTTCCTGAGTAGTATTTTGGGTTTTTTAATGCATGGTGTCATATGATTTGTATTGGAGTTTTCTGAAAAATATTCTGTTTTGGAGTTTGTTGTAGGATAAATCTGATGAATCTAAATGTGACATATTGCGTGAGATTTGTGGACATCTTTGTCAAACTTGTCTCCCTGCTGTTCTTTATAATGCGAAAGCGAGGAAGAGTTCCTTTAGTAGTTTGCTTCTCATGAGATAGAAGTAACTGGTAAGGCAGTTTCTCTCTGCTTTTAGAATAGTGACCATAGTGGCTTCTGAGAATGACATTTGAAAAAATTATGTTTAGTTAAAGATTCTAAAAATTTTTAGTTTAATGATATTGGACATCCTTCTGCATCTATTATTCTGCTGTAGAAAAAGAAGTAACTTGTGCAGGTAAAAAACCATTGTTCTGGCTAAGGAAGAGACTATAACAGTCATCTTGAAGTTCTGCTTTTAGGCTGATACCCAGGCTTCATATCATGCCAGGAGGCAGGAGTTTTGATGTGTAAATGAAGATATTCTTTGAAATGCTGGGAAGGCCTGGAGTGCCAGGCAAAGGACTCCCTCAAGAGCCCAAGGAACAGGAGCTCAGGGGCTGCTACAGCCCTTTGAATCTCGAGCTACAGACTGTCCAGTTGTAAGGGTGACGTTCGGTTTCTTTTTTAATTACATTCTCTTTTGATTAAAAATGCTCATCAGCAGCTCCCTTGTGCTCTTCTGAAATTTGGGAGTAATGGAAAGAAACTTAGTATTTTTTCCATTAGCAGTTGGATATTTTACCCGATCTGACTGCACCACCTCATTCTGAAGTGTAGACAGACCTGTTGCTTTTGAAGAACTTCTTTCAGTATAAGATGATTTCCTGCTCTTGAGGGGAAGGGATTGCAGCCCAAGTGGCTGGTAGCTTGCCAAGGCCCAGATCTGAAAGCAGTGGGTACAGTGAACTGGCAGACAAAGGCTAGTTGGTTGTTTGAAGCCTTGGAAATGTGGCCAGGTCTCGGAGTGCCCAGGTGACTGGCAGCTGCTGGGATCTGGTTGATGGTTGCTGGGTTAAATGAGGGAAGTGTATCTCTGGTCAGGAGGGTTCTACAGCCTCATCTGAGAACATTCTGTTAGCTGGTGCTTTCACGGGCTGCCTTGATGGAGCAATTTCATGGACTGAGTGAGCGCGTGAAGTCAGCGAGCTTTCTTCTGCTTCATGTCTCCAAATTAGGATTAAGGTACATGGGACAAATTGACAGGTTTGCACAGTTCATTTTGTCAAGAGAGGGAGGACTTTATGCCCTTGTGCCCGTGTATCTCACAAGCTTTAAAAATCACTTTTAAACATACTCCTTTTTCATTGGTGGCTGTGTGAGGCAAGAGCTTTCTCTCCTGGTAATGTTTAATGAAATGAAATACTTATCTTGGTTATAATGCTATCAGAAGGCAATGCTAAGTGTTCTTTCCTAGAATGAAGGCAGAAAAAAGGGAAGGCCGGTGTTCAAAATATTAAATTATAAAATGAAGGATTTGGCATTGGAAGAAAAATTGATAGCGGTGGTACTTTCTTTCCCTAGATGGACATCTGATCTTGGGGCTTTTACTGGTTGTGTTTAAATGGTTTAGCAAAGCACTTCGGTTGGAAAAAGGCTGTTTTTCTCTTAGTTCTACTGAGTATATAAAACATGCTGCATGAACAACATTTGGCAGAAGAGGAGCAAAATGTATCTGCAACCTTTAATTATATACTATAGGCAGGACTGTCTAGGTCCGAAAATGCCATATTATCAAATAATATCATATTAACACCATATTATCAAATATTACAGGCATTCAGAGCTTGCACAGTAGCTTGATTATTCAGTAAATAATTGGTCTTTGTTAAGCAGATAATGGCACTGTTTGCATTCAGAGCCTAGATTTGAAGTACATGACATAGAATATTTGTATTTTAAATCATCTGTTATCCAGCTGAGGTAAGAACTAAATAGAACGGAGTTCAGTAAAAGCTTCTAGGATGGTGGGCTGCCTATTCTCCTGTGCGTGTCTCACTGAATGTATCATACCTGTAGTTCTGAAGCTGTTGAAGAGATTTTTTTTGTTTACTGAATTTAATTTTGTATGGGTGTTTGCAGCAATGCTTGGGACCATATAGACTGTTTAAACATAGACCGTATTAACAACCAAACCAAACAGAAAATGTCCTGAAGAATAAAACAGTTTGGAAGCTTTCCAAACTGCTGGTGGACAAAAAGAGAAGAAAATAAATAGTGAAGGAGAACAAGAGTATGATTAAGACAGGCAAATAGGATTTATGAGAGAAATGCCATGTCTTTGTGTCACACATCACACCTTATTTTGTTTATCTAGAGGAGAGAAAGTATTTCTGCCTTATGAATATTTACTTAAGCTTTTTAATCCTTAAAGATCCCAAAGTGGAATATGAAATTATTGACTGCAGTGTCAATAGCTGATAATTTTTGTAAGTATGTCAGAATATGAGCTCAGGTAAGTTTGCGGGTTCCTAGGGCATTCATTTATGTAAGCTTATGCTAGGAGGTGACTGTCAGCTTAGTAGAATGCCCAAGTGCTACCGTACTTTGTTTTGCACAGGCTGGGGAGCAGGTGATGATGAACAGATCTTTTTTGTCTGGGTTTTATCTTTCTTTTTCCCAAGATGGAGTTTAAAAGAAAAGGAGCAAGGTGATAAAATTACTGCCTTAAAGGACAACAAAAGTGATCAAACCTACCCAAAGCAATGGGGTTTTGTATCAAGTGCAGCAGTCAGCTAATCAAAACACATGTTCTCTATCTGTGACTGTTTAGCCTGCAGAAGATGAGCCTGCCTTGCAGTAGAGAAGTTGTATTTTCCATATGAGCTGAATGCCCATTTGAGCTGTGATCAGCACTCTGCCTTCCCTAAGGAGATGGCAGTGATTGTAGCATTTATCATACATAAAGGAATCTGTCTTGCTCTATATATCTGCCAAAAGACATGTGAAAAATAGAGACCAAGGCAGCAGCATCCATGATCTCAATAACCCCTCAGACAACAAGACTGATGGTGAACTAACGAAATCACTTCTCCCCATCTCACCTGAGCCCCATATTTAGCCACAGCAATAGTTTTGAGTTGGGCTGATTTAGAAGCCTGTCTGTAGAGGAATCCGCTAGCAGAATATTGGCTGAAAGGTTTGTGTAGTGCATGAAGCTGCTGACCTGTGCTGCAGAGACATGAACCTCCAGGTGAAAACAAATTCTTGTTCACACCAGAAATTGAGTACCTGGATCGAGTGCTGTTGCTTACGTCAAAAATGGTTGCTTGAAAATTAAGTGATGTAGTGGGCAAGAGTTGGAATTTTTGGTGTTCAAGGAAAAATTGTAGTGCATACAATTGTTTTAATAAAAGCAGGGAGTTTGTCTGGGTTATTTAGGATTGAAAAAAGCCCAGAATGTAATGTTCTGCTGTCATCAAGCAGCCCTGTGACTGAGGCAGAGACGTAAGACCAAGGGCAAAACTTCTGTTCAAGAAAGGAAAGATGGAGCAGACTTAAGTTGCAGAGCACTTTTTTCATGGAAGAGCACTGAATATTAGGATTTTGCTTTAGTCCTCTGCTCTAACATGTAGCAAAAATGATGGATTGGTGATTCTTCTGACTTGGCAAAGTTAGGGCTGCTCCCTGGAAAATGCAGCAAAAGAGCCTCAGAGGCTGCTCTGGATGTGCTCACAGATTCGTGTGCCTTTGCAAGGAAAGGAGAAACAAAGGACTTGCAAGCCAAGATCAAAATAAAAAATGATGTCTAAAAGGTGCCATACATGACCTGTTTTTCAATTCTCTGCTAAGGGCAATGAAGCTGCATGGTATGTAATTTCTAATGATTTTCCTTGTATCAAGCTAAACATTCTCTTCACTTTTCTCTCTAAGGACTTAACTATAAGCATTTTTGTAATTCGAGCAAGGACAGATCCGTATGTAGCAGCAGGAGCTACTGGACCTACATGCCGGTCCGAGCTGCTTCCCTTCTTCCCTGCCACGGTGTGTGGGGTCAAAGATGTTCAAGTTGCTAATTTAATATCCAGGTGAAAGGATGGATGACAATATTTGTATGTCCATAGCTAGAGTTTGTGTATCTCCTATGTGAGGAGTATGGCAGTGTTCTCAGGCTTAGATTTTTTGTCAGTTTTTATGGTTCCGTGTTTGTTTTGGTGCATGCATAAGTGTGTTTAAATTAGTTTTCATCTTTTCTCTGAGATATAGTTTTGCATTTTTATAATAATTTATTGTTATAAGTTATATATTATACAACTTATAAGTTATATATTATACAGCTAAACTGTTGGAGGAAATCATTCAGGCATGGGTTTTTAATGAAATTAAGATCTAGTAACACTGTTCACTCTTACAATTTATTTGCCTAGAAAATCCTATAACTTTTTTCCTTCAATAAGCAGGTAAGCTCTCTTTCCCTTCCCCGGTTTTCACAAATTTCAACACTGTATCTGCTGACAAAGTGAGTAGGTGGGGTTAGGTAAAGCATGTGGACTTCTTGTTATTATCTATAATGTGTGTATGTACATGTGGATCCTGTAATTTTTCTGCTTTCTGGGCTCTCATTAAACTCTGCTGCAGAGCTTTGAGTTTGATTTGTACTTTCCACCAAGTTGTCTCTGGGATAGCCTCTCATCCCATTGATTTGCTGTGATATTTTTATGCTAAATGTAGCAAAAGGAGATGTTTAAGGAGAAATATTTCAGGAATTTCAAATGCGCATTTCATCTTCTGGACACAAACTGGTAGAGCAAAGGGGACAAAAGTCAGCATAGTGTGACCAGCTGTCTCTGTAAGTTCTCGATGGAGCAGAGTTTGAGAACATCTGGACTGTGAAATGCACCTCTTGAACTTTCATTGATTGGTTCCTCAGGCTGCCAGCCAGGAAGTGTATTTTTAGATACTTGCAGCAAATCTTACTGCATGTGAGAGAATGCCAGATCCATAGTTCGTCATTTGCTGTTTTTCAGTAAGTAGGAAAAGTGGATTTGGGTTTAAGTTAAATAGTTAATTTAGTGCTGCATTGCAGAGTGCAGTTTGTACACCTGTACCCGAGTTAGCTTTAAACTGGGTAGCCTGGCAACTAGTCCCAAAGCCCAGCACAAACTGTGGTAATTCTGAGTGCCAATCCAGAGAGGAAAACTGTTGGCCTGGACAAGATAAAGCAATCTTTTCTTTTCACTTAGCCATGGCCTCTGAAAGCAGAGATGGGGAAAATGTGTGTGTGTGTCTAGTTTTCATGCCTCACCACATATTTTTTACCAGAACAAAGGAAGACATATTAATTTAATGGAAAATGAATGGTTGACTCCTTGTGAGTGAAATGTGACAGTTACATAGCACACTAGAGTACAACTGTTCCTTGGGACTTTTTGCCTTGGGGCACATTTCTTGTTAAGAAGCAGGAGAAGAGAGTTCTGCCCTGCAGCTGCAGCAGTGGGCAGGGCAGGGGTGAAGTGTATGTAAGGTGTGGGACTGCCTGAACCCATCCAGTCTCATTGATTGCCTTGGTCCCATCACATTCCTGAAGGATTCTGCTCTTGGTTGAGAGTAAACTGTGGTTAGGCCTGCCTGTATTTTTAGCCTTTGGAGATTCTGTCTGATGCTGCTTTTGAATGGCATTATTCTCTGAAGCTCATCGCACTTGTTTTGGACACCTCTCTGTTTCGTGCTCGGTAGAAGAGCATTTCCAATATTACCGACTCTTGAAATTACTTGGTAATGGGATATCTTGTCAAAACCTTGTTCATCTTTGTTTCAAGGCAGGAATTTTCCTATCCTGAAGCATTTCCTGTTTCTCATGCTGTCTGTCCTGCAGTTTCTCCCAAAAGGTTCTCTGTTCAGCATCAGTGTGGTAGGTCCCTTAAAGCAACCTGTGATGCTAAGGTATTTTATCTGCGCTTGTTCAAAACTGAGTGATCTTATGACTGCAAACAATGCCTCAAATTAGATTAAGTACTTTGGAGCAGAGGTTATATCACTTTAAAAACCACCTTCTAAATCACCTAATGTGTCTCTAAGTAGCACGTGAATAACTAAAGTATGGGCCAACATTCTTGTGTTCATTTCTGTTCATTTTTAGGACCTTAAAAGTCATAGGATTCTGATTGTCCTTCTGGAGTCTTTCCCATCTTGGCCCACAGTGGAGTTTGCAGTGGACTCCTTTGTCAGCTCCCACTGAGAGCAGATGCTTGGGACCATGTGAAAGCTTGCTCCACTTTTCAAGGGCTGTGAGCTCTACAGTTCATAGCCTGTTAATTGTCAACCTTGTGTTTTAAAAGAGTATGTTGAGAGTGAGAAGAATTGTACAAGAGAATGTTTTACTAAGGACTAGTGTTTTGGAGCTATGAAGATGAGAAATGAAGACTCACAAGATATTGACCCTTTAAATCACATATTGGTCTTTGCAGCAGATTGTCTCATTTCTAATGCTTTTTTTTACAGTGACAAGTGCAGTAAATCTCTCACCTGATGCCAGTATCATCTTAATACCTTGCAGATGTTCTTGCTTTATTGGAAAATTTGTATTGATTTTGATTTTTATGTTTTTGATTCAAATAAGATTTCAAAACCAATTTATTTTATTTTTGGAATATTTTCATACGTATCTAAGAAAACCTCAACAAACTACACTTACAATACTAGAAGCTTTTCTTTCTATTGGAAAGTGGCAGGATTTTTACCAACAGAATGCTAAACCAAAAGCCAGAAACTTGAATACTAATCCAGATTTTAGCATCTGTTTCCTATGTGGTCTTGGGCTTTGTGGTTCAGTCAGGAAGTATGTATTCAGTAGTTTATTTAAATTCTATTGAAGGTGCTGGGGAGTCTTCAGCTGAGTTTGATATATTGTTTGGCAGACAATGGTTGGGTTGGTGCAATGGTGATACACAAAATATTTCTGAAAATTTTCGGAGCTGTTTTGCCAGGTCTTCATGATTTTAATCCAGAAGCTAATACAGGTGTAGCTTCTTTGCTCTCATTGGTCTGTTTTTAACTTGTTTTTCTGAGTTTCCTGTCTCCTAAAAATGTTTTATGACTAGACTGGAAAAGTAGTTAGTTTGGGTTTTTTTATTTTTAATAAAGATGAATTGATAAATCTTTAACAAAAGTCTGTGTTTGCAGCTGTACCAGACATGGTTCTGTTACAAGCAGGTGACTGGTATGTGTTATTGGTTGAAGAGCAAAACCATGTTTTATTTATATCTTGACATTTGTTTACTGTTCTGGGGCTTGCATTGCAGTATGGATCCCTTGCATAACCTTTGCTTGAAAAGCATCCTTTTATCTGCTCAGTGAGTTAGACAGAACCTCCTTATTGGATATGGGTCATGGGACTTGAAGTACTAAATAAGATACGCTGAAATAGAGCTGAGGAGGGTGGCAGGATGGCTGCTATGTTGGGTCACACAGTGGCCAAAGCTTTTCGGCCTGCGTGGTGCCACAGAATACTGAAGGATAGAGGACAAAGGGTATTTTATGGGACAGTGTGGTTGATGTTTCCTGTTTTCTTTATAATCTTCTGTTTTGAAGAAAGTGGTTACTAAACAAAGCTTTTTAAAACATGTGTTTTATATATTCCCTGTGCTGAGCTCTAGGGTAGCAGAGTTTGTTACGTAAGCTTCCATTGTACATTTCCCCAGCAGACACTGTCATGTGTGATAGAAGTGTTCACAAAGGAATTATTGTATCTCCTTTAATAGACATTTGCTGTCATTATTTAATACGCTGGCAAAAGCCACTGAGGTCTGATTTGAAGTTAGTGCCCGGCATTTTAAATGAGAACAACTTTTCTCCATCATCTCCCTAACTGCAAATTAATTACTATGGCTGTATATTGAAAGAGCAGCCTAGGAATTCACGTGCATGACTCTTAATTGAAAAACATGAGAGTTTTGTATATGCTATTTATTTCTTCCCATTTTGCTATGATTTGATGAGTATTGGGTAGAGGAGTTAATGCAAAGTTTACTCATGGAATTACCAGAGAAGCTGAGGAGAGGTCCCTCTCTGTGCCAGTCCCTGCCCTGTATTTTCTGGTTATGTTGTCAGTGACAGCAAGAGCTTGCTGGGGCAGAACCGCTGGGATTCTTGGGCCTACTTCAGGAAGACCAGCTCCCATGAAGGGATCCATTTGCTGCTAGATTCATCAGTTATCTTTCCCTTATCATTGTGTCTTATCACTACAGTTCCTTTAAATTTATTACCAAAACTTTTCTAAGGCAGGGAAGTTCTCTTTTTTCGTTTGGTTGGGTTTTTTTCTTGTTTCCTCTCTCCTCATTCTTTTCCTCCTCCATGAAGGAAAAACTGGGGTCCAGGAAGCCACAGTCCTATGAAGGCACCTGAAGTGGCATTCAGCCACCGAAGTCCAAACAGCTGAAGCAGCGTCAGAGCATTAACACTTCTGTTTGAACTATGGTGCATATTTTATCTGCCTCTAAGGTATTACTGTTGCTACTGCTCAGTGCCTCTCGCTTGCTCATGTTCTTCTGGGGCTGTAGTTTTACCACGTGTCTTTAGGGCCATGGTTCAAAGTGCATTTGAACCAGGCTTCAGTGCAGAAGCCTGAGGGAATACTGAGGTAAATTTTATGTCTGAATCCCAGAGTACTAGCCTCATTGCTTCACAACATGGATTTCTTAGTATATTAGCAGTAGCACCAAATTGGTGTGCCACAGGGAAAGCTGGTTCTAGGCTCACAGTTTTGAATCACAAAAAGATTAATTTCCTAGTGAAGAGTGAACTTAGTGAGCCTTTAGCAATTGAGAAGTTGATTTTAAGTTTATCTTGATGCTGATGCTGTCAGTGAAAGAGCACAAGCTGACAGTTCTCCCTTCTAAATCAAAGGGAGTTCATGGGTGGGTGTTCCCGCATCTTCTTTGAAATTTATTCAGTAGCTTGTGATGCTCTGCATTTCCTCATGTGACAAGAATATCAGTCCTCTCTGTTCTTGCTGAGTTTAAAAGAGATGAGGGCTGGGCAGGGATGGTGATGTTAGGTATTCTTGAGAGGGGGAAAAGATAAATCGGACATTTTTACTTTCCACGTATGGTTTGTTTTATGACCAGTAGCTGAATGCATTTTAATATGTATTTATATGAATAAGCAACTTCATTCTGAAGGAGCTCTGCATGCCTGTGCAGATCAAATGCTTTTTAACATTCTCAGAAAGTACTTCTCTTGCATGCTTCATTGCTCCTTTTTGTATTCCATACAAAATAACTAAGGAATTAATTACTTCTAGGAAAAAAGAGCACTCACTTCCTATCCCTTTCCCGGGTCCAGTGGGTAGAGCTGTTGCCTTATGTGTTCGGTTTGCAGTGGACGGACTAGGCAGACTGCAAACATCGCTGGGTGTGTGTGTGTCCTGTGATGTGCTCAGCCTCGGTGAGAGGTGAGGGGAGGGCACACTCGTGTGTGTGTGTGTGTGTGTGTGTGCCCCATGATGTGCTCAGCCTCAGTTCGAGGTGAGGGGAGGGCACACTCATGTGTGTGTGTTTGTGTGTGTGTGTCCCATGATGTGCTCAGCCTCGGTGAGAGGTGAGGGGAGGGCACACTCGTGTGTGTGTGTGTGTGTGTGTGTGTGCCCCATGATGTGCTCAGCCTCAGTGAGAGGTGAGGGGAAGGCACACTCGTGTGTGTGTGTGTGTGCGCCCCATGATGTGCTCAGCCTCAGTGAGAGGTGAGGGGAAGGCACACTCGTGTGTGTGTGTGTGTGTGTGTGTGTGAGTGTCCCATGATGTGCTCAGCCTCGGTGAGAGGTGAGGGGAAGGCACACTCGTGTGTGTGTGTGTGTGTGTGTGTGTCCCATGATGTGCTCAGCCTCGGTGAGAGGTGAGGGGAGGGCACACTCGTGTGTGTGTGTGTGTGTGTGAGTGTCCCATGATGTGCTCAGCCTCAGTGAGAGGTGAGGGGAAGGCACACTCGTGTGTGTGTGTGTGTGTGTGTGTGTGCCCCATGATGTGCTCAGCCTCAGTGAGAGGTGAGGGGAAGGCACACTCGTGTGTGTGTGTGTCCCGTGATGTGCTCAGCCTCGGTGAGAGGTGAGGGGAAGGCACACTCGTGTGTGTGTGTGTGTGTCCTGTGATGTGCTCAGCCTCAGTTCGAGGTGAGGGGAAGGCACACTCGTGTGTGTGTGTGTGTGTGTGTGCCCCACGATGTGCTCGGCCTCAGTTCGAGGTGAGGGGAAGGCACGCTGCTGCAGGAGGGACTCTGCTCCCGCTGACTGGGCTGCCCTGGGCGGGCTGTGCCTCCAGGTGCTTCACTGGGCTGTCTGGGCTGGGCCTGCTTGCTCACGGCTTGGAACAAGTCCCTCACCGTCAGTACTTTGTGGCAGAAACCTGGCCTGTAATTTGCAGTAAGTGCATTCCATGGCCTGCTGAGGGAACCAGGGTGACCTGATTAAATGCACCAGACATATATTAAATAATGGCTATCAGTCCTCTGCATGCTGTAATAAGGTAGTTAAAACTCTCCTTTTAGGCTCCTGGTGATCAGAAAAGACTCTGCCAGCCAAAAGCAGTACAGCTGTTGTGTCCTCTTGCCTCTGAAGTACAATACAGATGTGAATTCAAGAATTTTAGTGTGTTTTTGCAGAGTGGAGTTTATCCTGTGTGCATCACCAGGATTAAATGCTGCAAGTATTTGTAAATTTGCATTCAAAACAGCTGGGCTGTTTGTTTCCAAAAGCTGAATTACAAAGCATAACACGGTCCAAGAGAAGAGCAATAAATTTCACATCAATGGGCTAATGGTTATATACTTGCTTTTAAGATACACAATAAAGCCATAAATTAATATAAATTTATTGCATTTTGTCTGGAATGTTGCCCATAATACTTTCCAGTAATGACAAAACAGATATTTCTCACAAGTACATTTGTGATTTAGTTGGTTCTTAGAATGAAATCTTTTGTTCTAGATGCTTGTTTTGATTTGTCTAGTACTGGATTTAGTACCAGTCTAGTCAGGTCTATTTTGATTCTGTACTTCTGATTGTGAAAGACAGAATTGGTCTAAAGAACTTCTCACTCTCCTTCCTGGCTAGAAACATAATATTTATGGGCCTCACAGAGGCGTAGTTGGCAAGATGCATGGAAATCCTCAGCTTCACGAGATGCCAACCATTTCTTAAAAGATTTTTCTCTAGTTTCTCCCATTCTTATTGCAGTGTTGTAAATCTGTATTTTGGTTGACGTTACGTTCTCTAGAAAACTACAGGGTACTTCTAAAATTTTTAAAGGCCTTTCTTTCTAGAATCCATTAGGCCCAGGATCTGAAGAAAATTAAAATCAATAGCTGGAGGAAGAGTCTTAAGGTTGAAGGCTAATGGCTGAAAGACAATCTCAAAGTTATATTAATCTAAGTATGATCAGAAGCTCAAGTGAGAGTTAAGCTCCAAGTATGGGAAGCACATATGGTGGATGAAAATTGAAATGTAGTGAGTTTTGCCTGTTTTTCTGACAGACAGGTGGTGACAGACACCTGTACTTTCACGTGACTAAGATTGGCAGTGTCACCCCCCTGAATTGACACACCATGTCCTCAGGATGTCGCAAGGATTTTTTGTTATTCTCCTGCTGTTCTTAAAAGCCTCAGTGAAATTCCAGCACTGTCCAAATAAAATTTGCTGTTGGATTCAAATGGACTTCTATTCTTACCTCCAAAGGCATTAATAGGCTGCAAAAATTAGGTTCATTTGAGATAATCGGAGATTATCTAATCTAATTGCTCCAATCTAAAGAGATGACCATCCAGAGATGACCTAGCAGGTATCCAAATAGACCTGAAAACATTAATTCTAGCATGTTCAAAAGGGTACCTGTTTTTTTCTCAACTATTTTGAAGAGTGGCTGGACTGATCTTGCTTGGCTTGAACACAAAAAGATGTGGCTGCAGGTTTCTGGTTTGGCTTTTCACTGCACTTCCAGGGAGCAGGAAAAAGAGAACTAAAACCAGCATCCAAGAGCTGACTCTTGACGGACAAAAGCAAACCAAACTTCTTTGAGAATAAATTGGTACTTGATTTGCTTCCAGTAGTAATAATTTGGTTTAATGCAACTTGGCTTAGGTTAGTGTCATTCCCAAATGTTTAAATTCAGAAATGTGATTGTTTTTAGCCAAGGAAAGATAAACCCAACTTTGGGTTTCAAATGGGGGGTGTTTTTCTGTGAGGGGGTTGGTTTGTTTCTTTTGAGAAACAGAATTTGTGACACAAAAAATCATGGTTTGTGGGGGGAGTGCCTGTGTTGGGAAATTTGTCCAAATGATCATCTGATATATGCTGACTGAGCCCAGAGTCATTTAGGCTCCCAGACCAGAAAAAGTCAGATATTTTCAATCCAGTGGAGCTGTTGATGCCAGGCTGTTTCCTATCAGCATGTGCAGTGGCACATTTCAAAAGCAAGCTAATCCTGAGCTTCCAACTGTGAGCCCAGGAGCAGCGCCTGCACAATGTTGTGCCAGAGCCATTTACCCGAGCCCACAGTCCCTGTTGGCATCCCTGCGTCGTGCTGTACCAAGGGATCACCTCCCTGGGAGCCCTGTCTGGCCCAGGTGCTGCTCTGCGTGTGCGGCTTTGACCTCACATTCCAGCCAAGGTCCCCCAGCAGCAGCTGTGAGCAGAGCAGGAGATGCTCAGGCGAGCAGGGAAGCGCTGTGAGCTGCCAGCCCTGTGCCCAGTCCTGCCAGGCAACAGCTGCTCGGGGCTCTCCCTTACTGGGGAGGCCCAAACTGCGAAGACCAGACAAATCTGTAAAGGGACCTTTTAGTACGTGATTGTTCTGTTTTATTTCTTCTCTGGACTCAAGGACTCTGTGGTGTGGGGGTTTTTTCTACCACATGCAGGAAACTATAGATAACTGTGGGGATCACCAATTTATTACAGCTAAATGAGAGTGGTTTGTAAAAGGAAAGGGAAATGGCATGCTTGGAATTACTCCAGAGAAAGAGATCAAATGAATAATCTTCTGGCTGAATGAATGGCTGTTGTTTATTGAGGAGCTAAGAGCAAACTTGCTATTTGGATAGCCTTTGTAGATGAAGAGGTTTTGCACGTCTTTAAGAGCCAAATTGCCCTCAGTATTTGCTACAGTGTTAAACTTCCTCAAGAAGGGCCTCAGTGCAAAGAATACCTTTTCCTTGCCCTGTGGCATCTTCAGAATTAGCAAGGCTGTGGGTTGCTGCAGTACCTGCCAGACCTGTGCCTTTTCTGGAAAACACTGGGAGTATGTGGAAACCATGAATTCCAACAGGGCCAGTATACATCATGTAGCATGAACTCAATGAGCGCCCAGAGGAGCCCTGGGCAGCTCTTGTGTTGAAAGCCTATTGATGCTGGAGTATTTGCAGATCACAGAACCTGTCTGGAGACCTGCTACGCAACCCCTGCCCTCCTTCCTAGCTCCCATATGAAGAGAGAGCACAAGGAAGGAGTGTGAGTGGAGTCTTTTGATAACCTTCCCAAAAAGAGCAACTCCTCTTTTGGTTCTGGAAGTGCCATGTGCTGCACACCTGCAAGCTTCTTGGAGGAGGGTGGGCTTAACTGGGCTCTCCTCAGTCTGTTTTGGATTAGTCCTCCTCTAAAGGCTTGGTTCCAGCTACTCTTATTTGTTCTGTAGTCCAGATTTGCAGTACTGAAACGTTCAGGATTCAACCAATGATCATGTTGCATTTTTGCAGAGGTTATTGTAACTGTGCACAAGATCATTTTTCTCTTCTTTGGCCCATCTAGATTTCTCTCTAGAAAGTGTGAGTTAGACTTAGGAATAATGAGGTCTTTAGTTACATGATTACATGCTGGTTTTTTTCCTTGAACAGCATTCTGCCTAATTTCAGCTTACAGGATGATTCCACAAGGGGATAGAATTATGACTGCATGAGCAAGTGCAAATCTGCCATTTCCTAATTTGTGAATGCCTGACTTTTTTTTTTCCCCAATCGAAATACCTTTTATCTTTTTTTTTTTTTAATGTGGTGTATTTAAAAACTTTGCTGTCAATCCTTCCATGAAAAATATGCAAAATTCAGTGTCTTTTCTTCCTTGAAATCAAAAGCTTCTCTTGTACCTCTTTTCTTTTGGACACTGCATAGGAACGTTAAAGATTAAGGAAGTTAATTTGCTTTCTGTTTTCTGTTTGACATCTCTGCATTCATAATTTTTTGACAGATCTTAATACTTCATCAAATTCTTGTTTTAGAAAATGTATTAGGGAGGGTTAGTTTAATCAAAAGAATTTTTTTTTTAATATCATAACCTGTGATTTTTCCTGTTGGGGAAAAAAGAAGAACCAATTTTGTTTAACCCAAAGTAAAGGGAGTGCTGGAACCACGCCTGCAAATTTATCAGTTTTTCCATGTCAGAAGTACAAGCCGCTAGATTCCTGGAGGGAATGGTTTTGGCATACACGACCAATAAAACTTTCTAGATGCAGATGATTGGAGCTAATTAAAATTCTCAGGACAAAAACTGTTGTGTGTCGGAGTCCCGGGCATTCCTTTGGTCGCCCTGGAAGGTCAGAGACCTGGGCAGAGAAGTCTGAGACCTGGACAGGGGTCTGAGACCCTGGCACAGAGCCCAGAAAGACACTGGCTTTGATCTCAGTCCATGGGAGAGGCTTCCTACATTGCAAGATGAATTACAGGCCACAAGAGTGTGAAAGACGGTAGTTTAGCTTATCAGAGGGTGAAAAATCACAATTTCAGGTTCTTTAGTATAGAAGTAGATGGGAGCAAGATGGAAGATTTTGGGCGTTGTCTCTTGCTCCTTTCTTCTTCACTCACTCCATTTTCTGTGGTGACGGTGGCACAAAGTAATTTAAGGAGATTGCGTCAGAGTAAAGATGACCTGTTCAGTATAGGCTGTAGGTATTGGCAAGTACCTACATAAAGAAAGAATTCTTTATTCTTCTAAATAAAGAACACGTAATAATTAGTATAAAAGACAGCGCCCTCCCAGTGCAGGTGGAGTCGCCTGGTGCCCGAGCAGCTGCACAGACCTTGGATGGGCACAGAAGGAATTGTAAGATAAGAAAAAGTAAACAAAGCACGCAACCCTGAGAAATGAGAACTTGAAGACTCCGTCTCTTTCTTGCGTCTGGCTCAGGGCTTTTCAGAAGACAAAGGACTTGAAGACCACCATAAACTCGAGAGAATAACACTTGAGAGTTGTGATCCCAGGGGGCCTGTGAATTTCAGTTCTTGAAGAAATGCAACTTGATGTACTAGCAGTGAGTGATCACCTCAGGTTTGTGGTGATCCTCAGGATGATATCCATAGTATTCATCACCAAAAAATTTGACTTGGCTAATTCACAAGAGCTAAATGTATAAATCACTCTTGCCATTTTGCTTTGAAAGCTTCTGGAGTAATGTCTGTTTAGGTGTTTCCCGTACTCTTATTACTCTTATTTCAGATTATTTCTTTTCTTCCTGTTTTTCTGAATAGCTCCATGACCTCCTTAGGATTGCCCAGCTGGTACATGAGTAGCCATCATTTACATTTACACTTTAAAGTGTATAAGGGTTTCAATTTATAGACTGAAATAAGAATGTAACTTGTTTGCACAAAGGAAGCAAAATTCTGTGTCTTGATGTGGACAAGATTCAAAGTAAAAATCTCCATTATGACCCAGAAGGAGAAAAACCCTCACAGAAGCCATCCTCCTCTGCACCCGTTCTCCAGTCTCTTCCAGTCTCTTCAGTGCTTTCATGCCAGGCGTTTGCTCCAGCTCAATATTGCCGATGGCCAGGGCTCTCAGTAGTCCTTGAATATTTCTGATCGAAAGTCTTTCTGCTCTGTGTGCTTTGTTTCTTTGGCTGTGCACAATGCCTTGCCCTGCACTCTCGCTTTTGCTGACACAACTCTTTTTGGAGCTGTACTATGACCTGTATCAGAAAAGCCATCCTGCCTTCTTTTTTTTTTTTTTTTTTTTTTTTTTTTTTTTTTTTTAATGGATGGGGTGTGGGCAGAGGAAGGAGCTGGTGAGAACACAAAGCCCCACATTGCAGCCACAGAGGTGTCTCCTTACTGGGGCCTGTGGCATTTCCTTTGAATGCAAACTCAGCCTGTCCAAGTGTCTTAAGCTGCTATTGGGAGACTTATTAGAACATGTCAGAATTTGGTATTGTAGCTACCTCGTAAGGGCACAAACTTGGATACTTCAGTTAGCATCTGAATTTTGTACAGGGGCTTACAGATTCATGATAATATGCCTCAGAACATGAGCAAGTGCAGCAAACAGCTCTGAATCATGTTGTCTTGACTTCAGCTCAGCTGAATAGGGTACAAGTTAGTAGGGACTTTGGTGATAAAGGCTTAAATTTAAATCATCTTCCTACTCCCCACCCCCAATTGGGCCCACTACATTGTGACACATTTTGTGCCTAAATCAATGCTGAAAGCCATGGCTTTCATGCACCAGTGGAATATAGATTTTAGTTTTTTTGAAGTTTGCTATTGGGGTTTTGTTTTCTGTTTTAGCTTACAGTGTATGTATACCATGTGCTATGCTTTAGCATATGTTTTCCAACCTCTGTTCTATGCTTTTTGTTGTTTCAGCTGGATTTTATCTCCCATTAGCAAGCTCCAGTCGAGGTGTGGTGACTGACAGTAGAAGATTGATGTAAACATTAACAAATAAACTGGGGCAGGAGAGGTGCTGGGCAAGGCCAGCAGCAGGAACCTTTGCTCAAGTGCAGTGCATGACCCCAACACCTGCACAGCCAGAAGCTGTGAGCAGGTGCTTGCAGTGCCCCTGTACAGGAGAGGGGAAAATCACAGTCAATGCAAGGACCCCTTGCAGAAGCCTTGGGGAGCACTGGCACGTGTAGTGAGGGTGCAGAGAACAGAGCACAGCTGAAGAGCTTGGAAGGGAAGGACAACACCTTTAAGCATTTTGAAGATCTTGCCTCAGAAAGAGCTGAATGGTTGGGGTACAACTTCCTTCAGTGCTAAAGAGGGGTGAAGAGCTGAATCAGCTTGGCTGAGATTTGAGCTGTGATCCCACACATTTTAAGCTGGGCTACCAGTTGCAAACTTACATGCTTCCCATTAGATTGCACTGTCCTCTTGGTACATACATGATGTCATTTAGCACAGTGAATGTTTCTGGTTGTTACACTGCTTGAAAGGTTGCACTAGAAACTAGTGGGACAATTCCTTTCTGTCATATCTCCCTTCTAAACTGTTTCTGTAAACTTTGGAAACTGCTCCTGCTACAGCCATTTCACTTGGAAAACACACCACGGAACAAACAGAACTGCTGAACTCTCAGGGGTCAGGCATTGCCCATGCTCACGTGGCAGCTCAGTAAGTGCTGTGTGCTGCCTACTCTCAATTCTACAAAGTGGGGAAAACAGCCAAAAACCCTGGACCTGTTAGTAATTCCATCAGACGAGACTATGAGAGATGAGGCATTTTTGTCTACTGAACATTGAGTGTGTTAGGTGGGGAAAGGGCTGTAGGGAAAAATTGTCACTTGAATGGTGGATGGAATACCCAAAAGTTGCCCTCTGACTGTCTTTGTTGGTAGGGAGAAGAGCGTTGTCATTCCACTTTGCCTAAGGGAAAATCCTATAGGAATGCAAGCAGGAGATAAGTTTAAAAGAATAAAATTGCCCTGCTGATCCCTGCTGCCTTTAAACACCACTCAGTTGCACAGAAATTTCATGTGGAAATTGCAAGTGGTTTATGTTGCTATAAAATGGGATTTTTTAAAGGGAAGTTAAAACCAGATGAAGTGGAATGGATGGTAAGAAAATACATTTTTGCAGAATACCAGTATATGTTAAGATGCTTGTATAAAGCCTGGAAAGGAACATGGATCACAGTAATCCATTTAGGAGACAGATACATATACATAACCTATTGCATCTTTTTTGTCCACTTACTGACTCCACTTGTCTCTTCAGTTCATTAGATCAGCTACTACATTAGTCATTTTTACCAGAGCTTACTCACGTTTTGTCCCTTTTTGTTTCAGGAGGGTTGCAGTGAGTCCTTTGGAGAGCTGAGTCCCCGTCTCTCCTTTCGGGTGTCTCGGTGTTGCTCGTCTCAGCCCGGTGAGCTCCTTGTGTCATGGTAGCAATCCCTGCGGCTGCGGTGAGCTGGACTCTGCTCCCTGCAGAGGAGCTGCTGCCCTCCTGCCAGCGGCTCCTTCAGGCCTGGGGTGAGCAAACTTTACCTGTAGAGCTGCCAGCTCCAGCAGGAGGGAGCTGGCCTGGCTTAGTGCTGCTGCCGCTGGTCACATCCGGTTCAGAGCCCTGGCTGAGTTGTAAAACACAATTCTGTTTGATGGCAAATATACTTCCAGCTCTGGGAAAGCAAGAAACTGTTCTGGATGGACAAATACTTGATTTTTGTGTCCTGGCCCGTTCCCTAGAATCTTGGGATTAATCTAAACAATAAGATTTCTTAAAACCTAAATGTACAGTTTTTGTCACTGCTTTCTTTTCCAAGTCCTCTTTGGGAGTGAGATTGGGGTTATGAGCACTGTGCTCTCTCCTGAATAAATGGTGAGGTTTTACTAGGGTAGGAAGCTTCCATACATACATTTGTCTGTCTTTCCTCTAACGCCAGTTTCTGTCAGTCTTTTTCCCATTTCCTAAATCAGCTGTATCCCCATGTACTTTCTACTCTCCAGGCCTGCAAATGCAGTTAGAGCAGGATTCTCAGTTTTCTCAGTCTCAGAAGACAGGTGCACGGTGCCTCGTGCTTTGAACATTTTCTCATGTTGAGTGCTTAGAGCAACTGATTAGGGTAAAATTTTTCATTCAGAATTGTTTGGGGTTGTTTCTGCCAACTGAAAATGAGGTGCTAGGGAGCTAACGTTGCAAAATAAGCCCAAGTCTTACATTTTAGTTTTGTTGTGCTGGTAGGTGCAACAATTGCCATCAGAAAGCTCTGTGCGATTGAAATATTCATAATTTTGGCAGATGTTTTAGTTTTTTGCTGCCTTAGGGATATAGTAAATAAAATAATTTAAGGTGTACAAAGGCCAGGGAATAGACTCCTATTGATACTTGAATGGATATCAAATCAAGTTTCTGCTGTATTAGCAAAGCTTTATCTGAAAAACATTTGCTTCTTACTCTGCCTCTAGAAGCATTACAAGATTGTAAATAAATGGAGAGTGTGTCTTTCTAAAGTATGTGTAGTCTTTTGTTTTGAAGCTGTCCTCTTCATATGAAATTAAATTGCTTTTGGCTGACTTAGCTACCTGAGGAGGGTGATCACAGTGTAGAACTTTTTTTCTTGCATACCCAGGCACATTATCTGGAAAATGTGAAAATGCATTGGCTACATTGTGTGGTTTTGTAAAATTACAAAACATGAAATAAAGCTTTGGAAATGGCTCTACAAAAGACGTAAGTTCAATTTTACTTTTTTGTATGAAGTGATTGTTAAGGATCTTAATGTAGCTACATTTGTATGTCTCCAGTGTAAATGCTTGACTAACAATTCAACCTGTAAGTGACTCTAGGGTAAAGTTTTAGTATAAGAGCATTTTTCATGATCATTGGTGTTATTGTAAGTAATTCCAATTTGCCAGTGTTTATTTCTGTTTAATCAAAACAGAGTCTGTTTTTATGTTACTTTTCAAAATTTTGTAGCATCTAATCTTCACAATAGCTTCACAGGGTCTCTCATGAGTTTTAGGAGCTTTGGGGGGGGCGTTTTGTGCAGCATTCCTCATTCTTCCTGCTTCCAAAACCTGTGTATCAGTAGGTTTCATTCTCACAGGCTTTTGTCCTCTTTTGCTCTGGTGGCCATGCATTGATCCAGGTACAGGATGAGTGGAGATTTTGCCTTTTCCAAATGTGTTACTGGGTTTTGTTGATCAAAATACTATCCTGATAACAGCCCACCAAGAATGTTTGACAACATGATATAATTTTTGGAAGAGACTTCCTAAGATAGCAAAGGGAGTCAGGAACAGTTCAAATTGGAAAACGGGGAACAAATCCCCAAACTTTGCTGACAGTGTTAATGCTTATGTCTAGAAAGTATAAAAAATGGTAAGAAATTGTCTTCCAATAGAATTTACACTCCTGAAGCCATGAGCTTTCTCTGAAAATCCCCTTCCCCTTCTGTTCCTGATTATTTTCTTAACAATCTAGTGATTTAAAACAGTACCTGTGTTCTTATGGAATTATGTGTCTGCGTGTAAAAGTTAATGCCTTGTAACTTTACAGCTTCCTTAATATGGAGGAGTTAACCTGGAATAAAAACACTTTGAAAAAGAATCGTGGTGGGGAACTAACCTGTTAGACACATTTGCAATACCACAACAGAAGTCAGTGTAGCCCGTTGGATTTCCTTCAGCTGTGTTTCAGATAACTTTGTTTTGCTTCTCACAGAGACCTAATCTTGCAAGGCTAGAACTTTAATGCAGAGCAGCTGGAAGTAGTTAAATATTGGGAGCACTGCTGATTTGGTTGCATCCTCCAACATGACCAATCCTCAGTAAGTACCATGTGATACAACTTACTTGAAATGAAAGAGAACAGGCTGCTACCTGGAGAATAATGATGTGACATCAGGAAGGTTTTGTATTTGTCTGAAGAGTGTGAATTAGCAGAAAATTCATGAATGATGCTGTAAGCATGTCTGATGTGCTACTAACAGCAGTGGCTGAAAACTATTGTGTTATGTTTTTTTCAGATCTCTTTCTCTTTCTTTCTCCCCCCCAAGCCACCAAAGCTGCCTGCCAACACCAGTCTATTTGTTTTTCTTTTCCATCAAATCAGACTTTATCTGTCATCTAGTCTGTCTAAGAATACAGAAACTCAATACTGTTGGGGGAGGGAAGGTTGCACCAACCCATCTCCTGTTTCTTTTATAATACTGGAAATTGGATCATTGTATGCTCTTTCATGCAGAACTGAACCAGCTTGGACTTACAAAGGTAAATGTCCACAGGATGGCATTAAAGGTGAAAATGGAAGAAAATTCTTGCTAAAATTAGCTTGTACCTCTGGGTTTCTGATTTCAGATTGTTTACAGAAGAATACAGTTCTGTTGGAAATTAAAGAATCTCAATGCTTTCCATTATTAGTTACACATGAATAAAATAAAAGCTTTTAGGTTGTTCAAATAGTACTCCCTTTTACGTCCTTTTTCTGTCACAGTATGACACAACTGCAGCCTTTCCCTGCCAAATGCTCTACATATAACAGCATTTTACTTTCTTGGCCAATTCTGGCAGCAGTTAGCTCCTTTTAATTCAAGAATAATGTCCTCCATCTGAAAGAATTAGTCTAATGGTGAGACTGACCAATGAAAACTTTCAACACATAATTTTAGTTGCTTCACCCACATACTTAAATGATATCCTTATGCAAGGAATACCAGTTAAGTGGTCTTCCCTTATTTTCAAGAAAAAAAAATTGAACTGCTAATCAGGTTGCTTAAATTGTTGGAAGATTTGAATAAGCTTCTTTAAAATAAAACACAATTTTTGCAGTCGAATAACACAGGGCACTAAGAATTCTTTAAATATATCCATGTGGAAAAAGAGTATCTTCACACCTGCTGCAAACCTCTGACAGTAGCCTGGGATTTCTTCTAAAATTACCAGGCTTCCCTGGAAGAAAGCTGGAGAAGTTTGTGCTTGCACATCCTTGGACTCAAACAGGGGAAGCAGCTTTGCTGGGTGCTATGAAGATCAGCCCTTGACATGCAAGCTGTGTCTCACAGCCAAGTCATCCTGTGCATGCACTAATGGTAACAGATAAAATTCCTACAGAAGCAGTGTCTTGTTCTAAATGTGGGAGACATACACATTGTCACTGTTCTTACCTGCGTGGAGTTTCCAGTAGTATTAGTGGGCTGCTGTAAGAATACATGATCAGATTTAGAAGCTGTACATAACGTTAGTTAAGATCATCTTTGTGGAGGAGGCCATAATTCTTCTGAATCACTGTTCCCTTTCAGAACTATTTTGAAATAACTTAGAATTACCCTTTTTTAGGTAAATGTTACAAAGCTGCCATCCGTCAAAACTGTTTGAATCGATATTCAAATCTACATTGGAAGAGGGGTCTAACTGCACCTAGTAGTTAACAGCTGATTTGAATATAATAATTTAAAAGCCTAGCTGTTCATTGCTAACGAATCTAACTTAAAAAGCAGTGAGTCTTTATTTGGCATAGTTATGTGCCTTCTTTCTGTTTTGCACAAATATTTTCCTTTTGGGCTGATGCATTTTTTTTTCTTTGTTTACAGCACAGATATTTATATTTAGTACTTTTGAAGCAGATTCAGCAGAGTTAAATGTTCTTCTCCTTGGTGAGGTTTCTGTTGATGACAGTGAGATCTACTAAAGTTTGGAGAGATTTGATCTGCCTCTTTAATGAAAACACCTCCTCAATGACCTTGCAGAGGCCTTTTAAGTTGCTGGCTTGTTAGGATTCTATGAAGTTCTTGTCTCTGAATTCCTTTTACTTGCTTGCTCATTTATATTTCTTTATGTGTATATGTGCATTTATTACATTTTCAGGCCTACAATTGAAGGCGGTGTTTCGGAAGTTGAGATCATTTCCCAGCAAGTGGAAGAAGAGACCAAAAGCATTGCTCCTGTGAAGCTTGTTAATTTTGCTTATCGAGATCTACCTTTAGCTGCACTTGATTTGTCTGTGGCTGGGTCTCAGCTTTTGTCAAATTTGGATGAGGAGTACCAAAGAGAAGGGTAAGTACAAAGGGCAGACTTTTGTCGTGTCGTTTTAGGTTACAGGAATTTCATGGCCTGTAAAACAGGAAACCTTAAACTGGAGAAGTGCAGCCAGTTGTCCTTAAACTCTATGTAACATCATTGTCACAGGATGGAAGAGACCTTTTCTAATATCACTAATCTGACTGGTTTAGAGCTGTTTATCATTTTAACTGGTTCATAGCTACTGTTTGACTGCAGTCTGGAAGCTTTATCTCTGGAAAAACCAGATGAAATGCCTGGCCTGTCAGACAAGCAGAATGATCTGGTGAAAGCTCCCTTGAGAAAGATGTTTCAGGAACATGAGAGTTGTCTGATTCTTGTACATAACTGTACATCTCCTGACTGAGAGGTAGTATCTAGTACTACAGATTCCAGGACAGATAGTGTACTTGTCACCCAGTAATTTGAATTGTGTAGTTTGCTAATGTGAAAATGTTGGTTTTGATAATGTTCACAGTATATACATACTGCTTCTGTTTTCTTAGAATGCTGGTTCCAGGTTTATTGCAGTAAAAGATCTTAATAAGTTCATAGCATCTGCGCGAACATAGCCCAATGTCAGATTATGTAGCACTGTTGTCCTACAGGACATTAGAAGTCATCCTCGTGCCTGGTTCAGGCTTGAAGTGGCTGTAGGTAGACTGCTGTACTAAATTCTTTATGAAAGATTTGGGTCAACTGGAGAGAATGCAGAGGAAGGCAGTGAGAATGATTAGAGGCTCAGAAAACCTGCCATGGAGTACTGATTGAAATAACTGTGTTTCACATGAAGAAGAGACTTCGAGGGGAGCTTCTAAGAGACTCCAGTAAGAAAGGGAACAGCCTGTTACTGATCTCCAAGATGTCTAGGACAAGAAATAGAAAGCCTGAATTGCTGCAGAGAGTAGTGAGGGCAGCAAAGTGCTGGGGTGGGCTGCTGGTGTGTGTTGGAAGAAGGGGATAGAGGTACAGTTGCTGGATGTCTTCAGGAAGATGCATTTGCCGGGAATGATAACACTATGTGTAACATCCCTCGGGACAGAGATGGGCTGAGCCCTGGTGCCTGCCCTCCCTGGTTCTGTGCCTGCTCTTCCCCTGGGTGTCACACTGAACACAGACCTACTCACCTGTAAGGTCCAGGGAGAGCATTTCCCAGTAAGCCATACAGAATGCTCACTGCTGAAGACTTCAAAAGGCTTTATGTAAGCCTTCATTTATTAACAGCTCAGTGTGTTTTAACCTGCGCTCTGCAATCAGCAGAGACCTGCTTGATCTCAGCTCAGCAGGTATTCTGTATGGTACTCAGGAAGCAAGGCGTGGGGAGGGCTCTTGCTTTTAATTTCTTTCCAAATTGGACTTTATGAGACTTCTCCAAAAAGTTGTTATTCCAAACAAGGGGAAATACATTTTGAGTAGGTTATATAAGTACGGTATGACTGTAACATAAAATACCCTGCGTAGCAAAAGAGGCACTTGAAAATTAATTTGAGTATGCAGGTGTAACCCTCAGGCTATTTTGGTGTTGAGTCAATATCAGTTTCGTTCAAATATGCGTTTTTATAGATTTTTATGATCTGAAACTCAATTCTTCACTGTGCCAAAGGGCACGGGTCTCTCACTGTAACCATTTAAGCACCTTTGCAGTCTTTTTAAGCATGGAAGTAGACTTGTCATTCTTTTCCTCAGCAGAGATCTCTCCCTTCACTCACACTTCTTTTGTGGCTTTGTCAGTCTGAATGGAAATAAGCAGGTGCCCTGCACACCTCCCAGCTGTAGAGTACATTCTCTGAAGAAAGTTCACAGCTTAAGTTTGGACATCCCAATGCATTTTCGCTGAGTGTGTTCATCTGCCTTGTGGGAATGGTGGCTTCTTCCTTTCAGAAGCATCCATGACAATTGATGCCTTGTGAAATTTAGGGGAAGAGCTGGGCTTCAGAAGCGCAGCAGCAAAGTAAAATGCTATCCCTGTGCCACCTCCTGGCTTGGTTGGAACTATGGTTTTATGAATGTGGTGTCGTTTCTTTCCTATGGCCATATTCATTGTGACTGCCTTCAATCCGAGTGAGAAGGAGACAGGGTGAGTCAAATCAGTTTGGTACAGGAGCTGGCAGCCACATCTCCCTTTAGTGCAAAGAGGGGAGTGTGGGGAGGGCAGCACAGGAGGTGGCAGAAAACGGCAAAAATGCCTGTCGTTTCTGCCAGCACCCGTCTTCGTGACTGAGGCTCTGTTCCCCCAGTGCTGCTGTGCAGAGGCAGGTGGAGATGCCAGCAGATACTGCTAATGCCAGAGAGTAAAAGATTCCCTTTTGGAAATCTGCCTTTTGTTGCAGACTCCACGGGTTACCCTCTGCATGCATTTCCCAGAGAATATCAGGGAAGGTGCCAGCCTGCATGGGCCAGCACGTATTCTGTGTGACTGATATTCCAGATCTGCAGCTGATCTGGGCAAGCTGGAGTTGTTCAGATTGCAAGGCTCTGGCACGTGTCCGTGCTTGCCACAAGCTGCACCTCTCCACAGCCCTGCTGGACAGCATAGTTGTCCACAGTCAGTAGTTCCTGGTTACTCTGGGCATTCAACAGTAAGTCTCCATTTCCTGGCATGGAGAAGCAAGAGAGACATCAGACTAGAGATGAACGAGAGCGCAAGAACGGATTCTTCTGATGTAATGGTTTAGTCGTGTGCACCCCAAGGTGCACACAAGGTTTTCCTCTACCTTTTCTTCTTTAAGGCTACAAGGTGTTCAGGGTCCATGCACAAATTTGACCTGGTTGCTACCTAGAGGAGATCTTGTTTCATCTGAGGGAATATTTCTCTTAATAAAGCTGATCCTAATAGGCCATCAGGAATAGATGGGTCATTACCCACGTTGTGTGCCTGGAAACTCTCAGATGACATCACACGAGCTACCCCTCCCACAAGAAAAGAAAGAAATGAGAAAGAAAAGGAAAAAGGAAGTTATGGTCGGTCTTTAACATGTTAGACAAACTGTATGTAAGTTGACCTTCCTATGGCTTTATTACTGGAATAAAAGTCTTAGTTTGAGCAGTTTGATAGGTCTTTGCCTTTTCATATCAAATTCTCAGGGCAGTCAGTTCCTGTCTGTTGGTGGTGTTGAAGGAATTTTGTGGACAGTTTTGTCAGACATTTAGATGACAATGCTGATCCCTGTCCTAAGCAACAAAGAAAGGGCTGAAGATTAGAGGCACATTAAACCTGTCTCTGATGTACGCCTCTAAGTAGTGAAAGGGTAATCAGGCAAGAAAAACCTTTCTGCTCTACCTGAAATCCTCAAACAAAATACAAAACGTGTTGTCCTGAATTTACTGGAGAGGCTGTGGCTGCATTGAACTCAGTTTGCATGAAAAGAGTATGCCAACATTTCTTTAAGGAGGCTAGTCACCCAGAAAGGTGAGATGATTTTTAAATGTTAACATTGCTTTAAATGCCACTCTCAGTTTCTTTTTTTTTTTTCCCCAATCAAGTATGGTGTGTTTCAAAAAACAGTTTCTCTCTTCTGCTTTATTTGCATCAAGTCCAATAAAAGTGATGGAGAATAGCAGAAAAACTGACATGCAGAAAGTAATACATGGATAAGGAAAAGCTCTCCTTCCTATATTTTCTGTAAGTTCCAGTTAATAGGTATCAATCACAATAAATTATTAAAAAATTGACATGCACTGCAGAGTGTATTTTATTGTGTGACTATGCAGAGACACAGTGAACCTCTCGATAAAGATCTTTGTTTATTGGAGTTGAGAAACAAGGGGGCATGAGTTGAGAAATAAGAGGTACACCAACTTTTAAATTATTTGTTGTATTTGTTTTAAATTGCAGCTCTTGATTTTTAATGTTAAACATTTGAAATATGAAGGTGTTTTCAAATACTGTGTTTTACATCAAAAGCTGTAAACTTTATGAGTTCACACAGTTAATGCAACTCATTTGAGATTAGCTGTAAATAGTCGTGCTGTTGTAATTTAATAATTTATGATCATCTGTTCATAGCCTTAGATTTGTTTGGTCACAGGTAGAAAGTGCATTAAACAGTGGGAATGTCAGAAAAAAGAAAACCATAAGGAGAGAGAAAGGAAGGGAAACCGAAACTGAACAGAGATTTACAGAGATGCAGAAATTAACACAGAGAAGAGTTGTTAGCTCTCATTTTAAACTGGTTGCAGGACTTTGCTGGTGGATGTATTCATCCATCCAGGGGAAAAAAGATGTATGTTCCTTCAGTCTGTCTTCTGTAATTGTACCAAGTAGATGCCATTATTTTGCTTTTTGCATATTGCTTTGATTTTTTGAGGTATTTTTCTCGTGCTTTCTACAAAACTTAAAGGTTCTTTTTCTAAAAGAACTTGACTAGATTAAGTTCTCACATCGTTTTCTGCTTTCCTTGTCTTTGTCTGTTGGCATAATTAAAAATAGTCCACTTTCAGAGAAGTTTCGTGCACCTCTGCAGATCTTGGATCTGGAATATTGGTGAATAATGAGGTCCAAACCCAAGATAAAGTACAAAGATTTTGGAGGGCACAACTATTTTATGTAGTGAGCAAGCTCCTATTTACAAAAGTGAGTTGTAATTTAGTTTTAACTGCCAGTCATAGTCTGAATCCAGAAAGATGGTGCAAAATCCTAGCGTGAGGATGCAGTGAATGAGACTGGAGTGCTGATCTGTTCTTTGTGCAGTACTTTATCACTGCTGCTCTCGGTGTTGTGGTCCAAAACAGACCTGCACTGCAGCAGAAAAGGCACATTCAGCTCAACAGAACCTCTGAGGTGCCCAGCTCTTCAGTAGAGAAAACATGAAACTTTGAGCTATGTTACAGAGGTGTTCAGTGATTTAGAAATTTCTGTTTCTGTACACAGCCTTTTAAGTGTTTCTCTTGGTAAATTTTGTTTCCAGAGTAGCTCATTACTGTTTTTATCCCAGTACCTCAGTGCTTTGAGTGTCCCCCCTGTGTCTTTTATCAATTGGTAGAGAGAGCAGTATTGTAAGTAACACAGAGAATTAATTTTCTAGCTCAGCGATTTTAAGAGGTTTTCAGTCTGGAGATATTTCTGTATTTTTCCAACAGAACTTGCTTTTTCCAGGTAGTTTTTGAGGATAGAAATGTAGCGTTTGTAGCCCACAGATCACTGTTTGCAAAGCTCTTTATTGGAGACTGGAAATGACATGAGCCTAATTTGTCTGGCTTGACACTGGAATTAGTTGTCTAAATTGGGGAAGATATGGCTTGGGGCAAAAATTGAAATATGGATAAGCCAGAGGACCAAGGGGAAATGTGGAAAAGAGGAATATTTGTCTGGAAGGCAGGTCTGTAAAAAACATTGGCTAAATGCTGAGCAGCAGTGTAAAAGCAAATCAGATCTTAGGATTGCTTAGGTAAAAGAGCAGAGAATAAAAGAGAGGCCATTGTTCTGCCTCTCTGTATATCCAAGCTTTGCCCACGTCTTGAACACAAGTACAGTTCTGATCCCTGTCAGAAGGGATATGGTAGATATAAAAGAACTGGAAAAGAATCAAAGAAAAACAGTGATCAAAGCTGGAATACATCTTCTGTTGGAGATTACTATGTAAACTAGGACTCTGCAGTCTGGAAAAAAGAAGGTTGACTGAGATTTGATATTGCAGGTTGACTGATTGATATTCCAAAGTCTGTGACACGGAGAAGTTAAAACTGGTTTGACACCCACATACCCCCCTCCCAATACAGTCTCTAAAGTACATTAATAGATTAAGGCCCAGTTCCAAAGAAACAAAAAGAGTTTGCTCTTGGCACAGAGGGCAGTAGATGCCTGAAGCTACTTTCTGAAGAACGTGTGGTTGGGAGTAGCTTATCCCCACAAGGAGTTGTTGAACAAGTTTGTGGAAGAGAAATTCATTGAAGTTTGCTAAGTACAACCTGAGAAAACACACCTGTCTCAGGAAGTGGCCAAATGGAAAAGTGTTGGATGCTGTGAGAATGTTAAGGGGAAGGATTTATATGTTTGCTGTGTTCTTATTCATCTTGAGACATCTGCTCATGGTCACTCTTGGAGACAGGATGCCAAGCCTTTGTTCAGTATGTTCTAGTATGGCTGTTCTTATGTTTCTTAAAGGGAGATTTTGAGGCTGATGTTATATAGCACTAAAGATTTTAGCATAAAAAGGAAAAACCTAACAAGCAATTTTCTAGTGAGAGGTGTAAAGGGCCAGGTAAATCACAGGGTGTCTGTGAGCAAATGGTGTGATATACACCTATAAAGAAAGAACAAATGATCCTAGAGAGCTTCAAGTACTTCAAATAGAGCTGGGAAGCATTCATGTAATTAATTAAGCCTATTCTAAAATATGATCTGCTGCTCCAGTTGTCTGTATTCACAGAAGGGACTGCTAGGATAGTTACAGAAACTGAGTGTTCTACAGAAAGCATGGGCTTTAATTGAATCACACACGTGGCTGCCATTACTGTGTATAATGCATCATGGACAAAATGCCACCTAGGGAAAAGACCTAATCAAGCTAAAGAATAATTTTGGCACAAGAGTGAGTGTGTATAAACTGGCCATGGCTGAGTTTGGGGAGAAAAATGGGGGAATCTTTCTTGCCATTTGAGCAGTGGAGTTCTGCAGGAGTCTTCCAAGAAGTGCCATGGGGCTTGAAATAGTACAAGTATTAGGGGGAAAAAAGATGAGAGTGTTGTCAATAGTTAAAAGTTCTGTAGTTAAACCAAGCTTGTAGAAGTCCAGAAAAGAGGTGCAGGGCTCTGTGTGTTCCTTGGAGTTAGCTGCTCCCTGCAGCCTGCTGTGAGGCTCTGCTGTCTGTGTTGGCTCAGACGCATTTTGTATTGTTATTTAGCCTGTGTTCCTGTCACTTCCTGACCATGGCCTTTCTGCTCCTTCAGATAGCAATTTGGATGTCATCCATCCTTCTGTTTTCTGATCATAACCATCTTGTGAGGTGCAAACACTTGCTGTTTTAGCCAAAAGAAAGAAAAAAACCCAAACAAACAACAAAGAAAACCAGGCTAAGGTATAATGCAGATTTTGGGGTATTTGTTTACAAGAGCAGAAAACAGAAACAGTGACAGCTGTTAACAGCTTGAAAAAACTCTTTGTAGTGGTTCCTTAACACATAAATATGTTCAACCTTTCCCAGTTTGGCCTTATGCTCATTTTTTTCCAAGCTGTTTGTTAGTAGGACTAACAGCATGATGACAGATTGGTTTTGCACAAAGCCATGTGTGAAAGTATCTTTAAAAAAATTACCCCTGGTAAAATTCCACTAAATATATGTTAATGTCTCAGAACAAAGTTTTACAGCTCAGTGTTACCAACAATTAAAAATTTCCTGTGCTAGTACATTTATTTACTTCCAGGCATTGCAAGAAAGGTAAATGATATTTCTGTTGTAGAGACAAAGTAGCTGAAATACCTGATGAACTTGTTTGAAGTCATGCAGGAAAGTTTTCCAAAGTCACTTGCCTGTGAATTCAAGCAAACACAGTCAGGACACCAACAGAATGTCTGCTTATTTTCTGAACAGAATAGGGGACTTTTTTACTTGTTTGTGGGGTTTTGGTGATTTGGGGGGTTTGTTTGGTTGGGTTTTTTTGTTTAAAGTGAGGGAAGAAGGTCTTCTGCTTGCCTGTGGTTAGTACGAAATCTCTTTGTAAATTTATGAGCCGTGTAAGTTATAATTTGGTTTGTTGAGTTTTCTGAAAATTCTGTGTAGCTGACTTTCTAATTTGAGCTTAAAATTTTAGGTGTAGCTTTGCAGTGTCAGAGGTGAAATGGTCAGAATTTGGAAGGTAAAGTTCAAACCCACACTAATTCTGGTAAGGGTTTGTTTTTCTCCAAAGCCGGATTTCTCATCTGTTGGATAGATGAGCCTTTGTACATCAGAAGGGAGAGGGAGGGACTACTCAGCTAAAACAGGTTCCAGGGTTCCAGAAGTGAGATTTGTGTCAGGAGTCAGGGTGATTGTCAACAGCCTGCAAACAGGGGTGTGTGCCAGTCACTATCCATCCACAGGCCAGGTGGTAACAAACTCACCTTGGTGTAGCAAGTCAGGATACAGAACTGAACGTGGTTCTCCAGTGCTTCAATTTCAAATCCATTTGTGTCTTTGAAATCACTTTATATATTTTACGAGTGTGCTACAGGTGGAAATGTGCCTGTGAGCTGCACTTGACCTCTTAAGCTGATTGCTTTTTCAATTATAAACTGGTAGTTTCATTCTGAAGCTTTTTAGAATTGGTGGTAGCAATATTGAACAGACAGAATAATGCCATGTTATTTAGGATTCTATACGTAATTAACAGCTTGAGTAATAATTATCATGGTTATGTGTATTGTATGCCAAATATTGCAGTTGGTTTATTCTTACTGGTACATTTGCTATATTTGAAAATCTTGACTATGCAGAGATTTTAGAGGCAGGTACTTGGGCCCTCTACTGATGATTTTGTGATTAGCAAAGCTGCCCTCCAATATTAAAATACTGGCATAACGGGTCTTTTGGAAAAGAGAAGATAAATGTAAGCAGAGTCTAGAACTAAAACCTGTTCTGTTTAAACAGAGCCACCCCCCCCACCACTGTTTTTAGAAAAATCTAAAAAACCCCCACTCTTAGCCCAAAGTCATAGTTGCATTGAAAACAAATTACCCTGTTTTGAGATGATGTAAAATAAAATCCATTAAAAGATCAAGTTAGCAAAAAAGCCCTATCCCAATGCTTTTTTTTACCTTATGTTTTAACATAACCTATTTGATGTCTAGTGCATTCTGCATTCAGGCTGGAGCCATAAAAAAGTTTAACCTAAGGGCAAGTTGCTGATAGTAACACTTGCCAAATCTTCTCTGGAGCTTTGAGAGTCAGTTGAGGAGGACTTTTATAGTCAGGCAATCAGGCAATCTGGCTGTAAGTGTTGTTGATAGGCTTAATTCTGAGAAGCTGCTCGAAAGTGTCGAGTCTTTGGGCACCGCTTGGCATCGCCCTCATTTGTGAGTATGTCAGAGAACATTTTGTGATATTTTTCCAAGGGTTTGATTATAATGTGAGTTATTGAGTCTAGAGCTGTTTATTAGGAATTGATCAGTACTATCCTATCTTCTTGTACACCACTGATTTCTGTATAGTGGTATTTTGGACAGTGAGGTTACTGCATCATACTTGCAGCTTTTTAAACTCTGGTTAATAAATCATGTCAGCTTTTCATTACCTAATGTATATTTACAGTGCTTTGAAAACCTGAAGTGTCAGGCAACCATCCCATCTGATGAACTTTCTGAGGTGAGCCAGTAGGGGAACCCTGCAGAACTCTGTGATGAGAAATTATGTGATATTGCATCAGTGATACTGAGGGGGAGGAGTTAGGAGATGAACTGTATCAGGATGGGCTTTATACTTCTGAAGTCCATACTACTGTTATTCCTATCACCAATACTCCTAAAAGAAAAAAAAAAAAAAAAATTTAGCAACCCTCTTGTAAACGTGTATCTGCATTAGCACAACACCAGTGCAACATTTACTGCTTCATCAGCTTCCCTCCAGAGTTCTGATCCACAGAACTCAGCCTCCTCACAGCTTCCTGCATCCTGCCTAAACCTTATTGCTGCTCTGGAAAAGGGTGACCTCATCCAAACCAGGTTTGGGAGCGATTCCTGGTGCATGCTGTCCCCCAAACTCTGACAAGGTAATTCCCAATGGCCTGATCCACAGACAGATTGATGAGAGTTGGACAAACAGCCAAGCGAGAGCGCCTTGCCCAGAGGCCTGACACTTTGCCAGGCTGCATACCTTTGCTACTATAAAGTGTAGCTGTGGAGTCACTGAGCTGCTTCTTCGGTGTTTTCCAGATTCCTGTTTTCTTTTCCATGATGTCATGGACTGATTGTTGCAACCCGTATTTGGCAGCCCTTGTCAGATCTGTCTCATAGTAGAGCAGGGATAAAGGTGCATGGCCAGAAAATTCAGTAGCAGGGAAATTATTTTTAAAAAGACATTAGTTTCTAAATAGCAGCATCCTGCTGTGCCTTGGTACTCACTATAAATGAATGCAGCATGTCTGTCAAAATAAGAGCACATGAGAACCTGTGAGACAGGAAGAAAGAAGAAATGTGTGTGTGATGATTAGGGCTGCATGACTCAGTACACTGAAGGGGTTTGAACACCACTACACTCCAGAGCTGGGGAGATCCCAGATTGAAAGTTTTTCTCATATTTCTCTCAGTAAAGAAACCAGTGAAAGTGAACTTTGCAAAGTCTTTGTGTGTTATGGCTGAGTGTATCTATAACAGCAGAACTTAGACTTTTGAGTTCACTGCTCTTTAGCTCTTTTCCTTTTTCACTTCTTTTCTTTTCTTGTTTTTCCCTTAATTTTATTTCCTTAGATCTAACTGGCTAAAACCGTGCTGTGGGAGACGAGCAGCTGTGTGGCAGGTATTTTTGATCAGTGCAAGTCTCAACAGTTTCCTGGTAGCCTGTGTAGTATTGGTGGTGATTCTTCTGACTCTGGAACTTCTAATAGATATAAAGCTTCTCCAGTGTGAGTAGGAGGATTGTTTATTTTTTTGTTTTTTTTGTTTGGTTTGGTTTCTGTTTTTGGTTTTTTTTTTTTTTTTTTTAATTTTGATGAAATAAAAGCTTAACTTCTTGCTGGGAGGTTTTTGAAGGGGGTGGATATTTGGGATGTTTTTTCCCTACAATTTAAATGATAATTAGGCTAGGTAAGAAATGTGTCCTTGTGGAACCCTGGTATAGTGAAGTCAGTCTCTTCTTTATTTTTCTGACCAAAGCTAGGTCAAATAATAAATTCAGAAATTCAGTACAGGACAGATTTTCAAAGGATGCAAGCAAAGTGTACGTGCAGAGATCCATATGTGTTGTCATTAGTACTTGAAGAGCTCTGCCCTTTACAGACATACTACATATGCACAAAAGAAAAATCTGTGCATCGTTAATCTCTGCTATCCATCACGTGTCGATAGACAAAAGCGATGAACGTACAAAAATAAATAGGGTACTTGGTGCTAACCTCTTATTAATTTACTTCTGCTCAACTGGATAGGAATTGAAAATACAGCCTTCTAGCTTGTAATGCACTGAAATGAGACAGATTTTCATTCTACTTTGCTAACACACTGTGAGTCAAATAATGGCTTAAATGGAGTTTAGCTTTATCTGAATTCACTCTACACAGGTTCCACAGTGGAAATTTTAATGCTGCTGTTTTGCTTCTTAATTCATCTTTTTTTCCCTACTCTTCTTTTCCTCTATTCCACACTTTTTTTCCTTCTTTTATGATACAAAGTTGACGTGACCACAGACACCATGTACGCTTTCCCCTAAGCTAAATATTGAGGAGCAGCCTCTAGTATCTCCATGCGATCTCACTCGTGTTGAAATGGCAGCTGGGGTTCAGACAATCCCAAAAATGCAAGAGTACATAGCACAAAAGAGTGTCTGGTTTCTCCTGTGGCAGCTTTAAACTGAGCAAAACAAATTTTATTCTGTTGAAGTCCTTTTACTGTTGTAATTTGTCAATTGATTGTAATGGAGTAAAGATTCAGGTGTTGCAGTTGTATTAAGATGACTTTAAGGGACTTTATTGATAATTGCAGCCATTTCTTAAGCTCTGTAAGATGAATAAATGACTGTGTGTCATTCCATGCTGTTGCTCCCCGTTTCCACCCATCTATCCATACTGCACACACTGCTCAGGGCACGGCCACTCCGTTACAGCTGTTACTTTCTCTGCTCTCTGGTCACTCACCATTTTTGGTTGAGGAAGCCCAGGATTTGGACAAGTCTGCCACTTTCAAAAAAGTCAGGAATCCTAATTGTAGGTATAAGGCCTTAATGAGGAAGAAGCTTTCACCAATATTTATTGAGGTGTCACATCTTTCTGTTTATATAGAGAATTTTCACTTCCTGTAGAGACAAAGGGGTTTAAAGACTGTTGATTTCACTGAGTTTTAACAGTTTTGGTGACTGTCTTCTGGAAGCAGGCATTTTGTCACCATTTATTTTCTAAAGAAAGCTTTACTTTAGGAGTCATTGCTCCCCTGCGTGTCTGGTGCATGTGACGCTGCTGAAAGCTCTGCAGCTTACACCTTGTGCATGACCTGCAGGTGTTTGGTTGAGGCAGGTGACTTCACTCTTCAGAGGTGGCCCCTGCCTGGATGGATTTGCTCAGGACCCATTCCTCTTATGTTACTACTTTACATTTTAACAAATGAATTGCCATGAGGCTTGTTGCTTTTGCCAAGTTTGAATAACATCTATCTTGTTTTAAGTCAGTTAGAGGTTGTCTCAGTGAGGCTGATCTAAGTATTCCAGTTGTGCCTTGTAAGGGATGTGTGTCACTTACATTAAGGTTTTGAAAAGCCATTACCCATAAATTTGTTTCTCAAAAATATAATTAGTATTAAGGGGTTCCTTATTATTTATAAAACCAAGCAGTTCATTACAATACCTTACAGCACGTCACTGCTAGTTCTGTCCATAATAATAACTGCTAATCCATGCTATAGACTGTAATTACTTAGGAAGCCTCCCTTTATTAAAAGAAAACCAAACCAACCAACCAACAAAAATCCACAACAAAAGAAACCTGGCGTTTTCTTTGGCTATGACATGTTTAGAGTTTAGTTCTTCTCTCCTTCTTTCAGTATAGTCTTTGGTTGCAGGATGCACTTCTCCCATGCGCAAAGCTGTTGGTTTCATAGGTCAACACCACATTTGCAAACTGTAGGACACACGTGAAAAGGTCAGAGACCCCTTAGGGTCTTTTAGTACAGAGTGTATTCATTCCAGATTTAGAAACCCCAGAAAGCAAGGGACATATAATAGGTATTTTGGTTTAGGTCTATGTTCTGTAATCAGTTTTTTTAAGTCTGTCTTCAAAGCTCCTGACATGCAATAATAAAATACCATCTCAATTCCTTGTGTTTTGCAAAAGCAGAAGTAGATAAGTATTAACTCACATTTAAATAAGGAAAAGAAAAAAAGTTGTGGCACATTCTATGCCTCAGAAATACAGACCATGCTATCCATTCCTCATCCTCAGCAGTTTTGGGGAAAAGGCGCTCAGGAAATGATGTTAGCTCTGCCCTCGCTCTGCAGTCACCTGCAGCAGGTGCATGTGTAGAAGACAGCAGCCCTTCCTGAGCAGCGTGCAGGGGAGAAGCTGCACTCCTGGGCTGCCCTGGCTGAGCCCTGCAGAGGAAAACGCCCCCGTGCTGCAGCAATGCCTCAGGAACCAACAGCACCACACACACCCCTGCAGTGTGCATCTGCCTGGAAATCAGCTACGGCATCCGCTGAGAGCAGATGCTGCTGCTCCGGGCTTCTGCTGCTCGGAGCTTCTGCTGCTCGGAGCTTCTGCTGCTCCGGGCTTCTGCTGCTCCGAGCTTCTGCTGCTCGGAGCTTCTGCTGCTCCGGGCTTCTGCTGCTCGGAGCTTCTGCTGCTCCGGGCTTCTGCTGCTCGGAGCTTCTGCTGCTCCGGGCTTCTGCTGCTCCGGGCTTCTGCTGCTCGGAGCTTCTGCTGCTCCGGGCTTCTGCTGCTCGGAGCTTCTGCTGCTCCGGGCTTCTGCTGCTCGGAGCTTCTGCTGCTCCGGGCTTCTGCTGCTCGGAGCTTCTGCTGCTCCGGGCTACTGCTGCTCCGAGCTTCTGCTGCTCGGAGCTTCTGCTGCTCCGGGCTTCTGCTGCTCCGGGCTTCTGCTGCTCCGGGCTACTGCTGCTCCGAGCTTCTGCTGCTCCGGGCTTCTGCTGCTCCGGGCTTCTGCTGCTCCGGGCTTCTGCTGCTCCGGGCTTCTGCTGCTCCCAGCTTCTGCTGCTCGGAGCTTCTGCTGCTCCGGGCTTCTGCTGCTCCCGGCTTCTGCTGCTCCGGGCTTCTGCTGCTCCCGGCTTCTGCTGCTCCCGGCTTCTGCTGCTCCCGGCTTCTGCTGCTCCCAGCTTCTGCGGCGCTCGCTCCGGGATTGTCCGGACGGGCTCTCAGCCCGAGCCGTGCTTGCTGTACCTTTTTCTGTCGCTAGGGGGCAGCTGGAGCCGTGTGTGTCAGTCGAGGCCTGTTGGGAAAACTGCATCCAAAACTGCCGTTCCTCAGGCTGGAGACAGCGCTTTAGGAAACTTTATTAGATTAATGTTCTCCTTCGTAATTTGTATTATATTGTATTTTGCCGATTTGTTTCACCTTTAAGTAGTTCCTCTGCTGCAGTGCAGCAAATGCTCTCATCAAGCCCCAAAAGAGTTTCAGCAGTGGAATTTCCAGTGGCAGGGCATACTCAGTTTTATTTGTATCCTGATTTCTTCCTATGTGCTTCTCTTCTCCTTCCCGTATTAATCGATTCTGATTTTAAAATAAAATTCTTCATTTAGCACGCACCCTGTATGTTCTTGGGACGTAGTTAAGTCTGCCACAGCCCTGCACCTCTATGCACACAGCCACTGCTTTGCCTTACACAGTGATTCTCTGACTCTGCAGGACTGCCCAGACTGCTCTGGTCTGTCTGCTGTGGAGATGGTGGATTCACAAAGACCCTGCAGGAAGGAGAGAATGTTTGCTCTTCATTCCCGTAATCCAGCCTTGGGAGCATATGGGAGTGGGAATCGTTAGCAATTCAGTTAGTGCACCCTGTCAAGTTTCTGCATTTTTCTGTCAGCGTGAAATGTATTTTGAAGCCCATTTTGAGCACTAGTTTTTAAGCAGCTGTTTCGGACAAATACTGATCATTCGAGATGAACTGTCAAAGACTGAAGACAAGGAATAATGCGGGGATAGTAGAGCATTCTGTTTCCTTACTGAGTGCTAGATCTGGATTTTTAGGTACACAGGAATTAGTCACACATCTCGTACTAAAGCAGCATGTGGGATGAGAACATGAAGCAGTGGCAGAGCATCAAAGACCTGAGCTGTGTCTGCCACTGCTTACCAGCAGCAGGATCTGTTAAAGCTCCAGTGAAGAGCTGCTAACGTGGTGAATGAGGGTGAGCAGCTGGCAGGGCTGGAGTTCCATGTCCATTGCATCCCATCCTCTTTCTGGTACTTCCATTGCAAAATCTCAGAAAGCTTTACCATATGTAACTTGTGGCAGTACTAATTATGCTAAACCTAAGTTGCCCTCTGCTACTGTAATGACCCTTCGTTGTATTATGTTAATTGCAGTTTCAAGTGCTTCCCAGTTTGCAGGAGTAATTCACTGGATCAGCCTAGTCATCCTCTCTGTTTTCTTTTCAGAGGTATGTATAACCAAAGTCTTTCACCACATACAGAACTGCAAAGTATTTTTATGTTGTCACTGGAATTAGGAAGAGTTTTACAGTAGTTTGACTGTAAATAATGTAACGCAGTGGATTTTAAGGAAAAAAAAACAAGCAAAAGTGTACTGTTGCTGCTTCCACGTAGCAAACTGAAAAATGTTGTTTTGATTAGCACTGTATGTCAGTTGCTTAGAACTGGAAAGGAAACATGGAAGGGAAGATACTGCTTTACAAATAATAGTTGGAAAGCTGCAAAAATAAATAATTATCTCTGAATCTACAGGCGTTGGACAGGATAGTTTGATCCATTTGTTATCAGTGTCACTGGGTATAAAGTATAGGATTTACCTGAAGATCTGTTCTTCAAGAATAAAGACCCATGGTGGTTTTGTACAAAAAGATCTGTTTTGAGAATGGAGTTATCTTCTCTCACCATTTATTAAGGGAGTTTTTATATTCCAGGTTGCTGCATACAGACCTAGTCAGAGAATGAAACAAACGGTGAATTTCTTTGCCAAAATGTGTACGAATGTGTGCACTGGAAAAGGCTCTAGTCATGATGTAACAAATTACCAAACTGGGATAATCTGCCTTTCTGAGCTTTCAGCTTTGTTCCAGAAAGACGTCATTGGTATTGAGACATTTAGACTGCTCCTGAAATATTCCAAAATGCTTTTATTGTTATTTTTCAGGTTGTAATATGTTACTTGTCACAAAAACAAGTTTTATGTTTGTTAAGTTGGAAGACAGCTTGGACTTAAATATTTTAAATTTTTTTTCTGGTTCCATAGGAGAAAATGGAATCCAGAGAGGTCTGGTAATTACTTCATTCTATAGGAAATTTAGATAGTTACAAGGTGAAGGTTACAAAACACCAATAATCAAAATTGATTTATTGGATCACTTATATTGAATTTGTACTCATCATATATGATTGGTAATTTCCATGGTGCTCCTGATGAAATGCATTTACATGTATTATTTTGTATTTCTCAGCAGGGTTTTTTAGCTGGTGTTGTCAATGGGTGCTTTCTGAAAGGATTGTTTGATGGCAGGAAGGGATCTCCTGCTGCACTTACACAAACAGGTCCCATTACTGGCTCCATCCTTTGACAGTGTGGTGGGCTGTAGCTTACATGTGAGATGCCTGAAAATAATCTCTAAACAATTAAAAGAGCTTGCAGTCTTTCCTTTGTGAATTGTGTATCCCAATTCCCAAAGACTCGGGTTTGCTAGATGGTGTCCATTCCCTTCAGAGAAATCCTTGTGTCTCCCCTCCAGAACCTTTCCTCAGTGGGGATTAGCAGCCTGGAGCTCCTGTAACCCTGAGCTTCCCAACACTGCTGCTAGCAGCATGGCTGCACAACCACGCTCACCTGACCCTTTTACTTTCTGGAGCTGGTTTCACCCAAAGCCTCTCCTGTGCTGCTGAGTTCCCTGCTGCTGGACCTCACTCTGCAGTTCTGTTGTCATCCCTTGCAGGACCAGCACTCTGCTCGCTCCTGGGGCAGTGCCTTGCTCCTGTGTCCCTCCCTGAGTGCACAGCTGTTGTTGGGCTCTTTGTGGCACTGCAGGCACATTCTCGAGGCCAGGGCTCATCTGGCTCAAGGAAGGAATTAGTTGTTTCAGTTCTACGGGGACAGGATACCCCCGAAGTGGTTGAGTATTTTGCAGGAAAAGAGTAACAGAAGTGTTTCACAGAGCCAAAACAGATTGTCTAAATCACCATCCTCGTTTTGGATCTGTGTTGCTTTTCTCTCTTTATTAGATGTTGGAACTACTTTGTCTCCTTGCTGTTCTCATTTATTACAAACTTCTCACTCACTTCATTATCTGCTTTTGTCTTCCAAAGTAGCTTCCCTCACCTATTTGATTATGGTTTGAATTTAGAACAAAGGCCACAAGACAGCCTGAGGTGCACAGACCAGGGTAGATTTTTGGATATGGATTCATTTGGCAGCTCAGAGACAGAGGTGGCTCCACAGAGCAGCTGGATGTGCTTCAGAGACCAGCAGTCTGGGAGAGAGTTCAGGTGTACCTTTCCTGCTGGGTTTGCTGGGGTTGGCCTTATGCCAGGTTGGGTTCATGTTGAATTGGGTCTTAAGAGAGGAAAAGCAGAGGGTATAATTTTCTATCATCCAAGTATTTTTTTTTCCAAGAGGTTACAAAATACTGCAGGATTTGCAAATGGCTTTTTTTTTTCATCCATCTTGATTTTATTTACTCCTTTGGTCCTTTCAGGGGACTTTTTTTCCCTCTGATTCCCATGCCATGAGTCAGCTGTCTTTAGGATCATTTGTTGAGAAGATCATGTGTTACAGTGAGATTCTGCAGTCTGTGTCTGTTCATGCCAGGATGATATTCCAGAGATAAGGAGGTTTAATTATTTTACCTGTATATAACAGGCAACTGCTTAGGATTGATGAGTCCTTCAGTCATTGTTTTTCTACTCAAAACAAGGATTCAAAGTTTCTGGTGTTCAAAAAAGGTTGTTTCCACAGCAAGTACCCTGTAGGATGTTCACTGTTTATTCTGTAATTTGGTTCCCATTAGTTGTAAATATGGGTGTACAATTCTTCAGAAAGGCCTCATCTTAAAGAACAAAGAAAGTTTTAAAAGACTTGTTAAGACCCATAAAACTTTCAGCACAAAATCTGAATGTTTTGGAAGGATACGACTTAAAGGTTACACGACTAAAGGTGGTGCTCTCAAAGCATTGCAAGTAATTGCAGCGGAGTTGAAGTTAAACAGCACTGGCTTCCTCCTTGGTTAAAATGAGGGGGCTAAACATGCCAGCAGCTGGCAAATGCCACCAGAACAGCTGCCAACAGGCTGAGGAGCTGCTCTCGCAGCATCTTCCTGCTTTCCCTGGCCTTGTCTTACAGCCACAAGCCTTAAAGGCACTTTGTTCATTTTATACTCTCTGTCACTGTCTGTGACTTTCCAGCATTAAAATATCCATATTCAAGTGAAGTGTGCATCAGCTTTGTTTGCTTCTTTCCAAGTATTTGAACAGGATTTACTAGTGGTTTGTCTCTGTTTACATACATCACTATGATTTGTCTGTGCACCAAATGTTACCCAGACATTAAGACAGAAGAGAAGAGACAGGCACTGGGGGGAAATCCCAGTATCAGCAGCAAGGCAGGGCTGGGGTTGCACCTTCTCAAGAGGGCAAATTCAGCCTTGGTATTAGTTGGCTGAGGAAAGCAAGATGGGGAATGTCACAGAGTTGTTAAGTGGATTGAAATCTGCTCTTAACAGTTCCATCTCCTTGCCACAAGTACTGTGGCTGTTGCTTAGCTCTGCTTTTCCACTAGGACTGATGAGTCTGATTCTCTGTGCAAGAATGGAGTTCCTTGATATTAGCTGTTTGCACTGCTCTGTGTGTGCTTCAGCCAGCCCAGCACTCAGGCACTCTGCTGAAGGGAAGCCCTTGAGGGTTTCCCTGGGAGGAACAAGTCTTATATACCGAATCTCAGCTTTTTTGTGGCATCTGTGTCTAAGAAATGAGCTCTCAGATTGAGTAGAGTAAGTCTGGGCTCCCAGATGAGAAACAATCTGTTTCATTAGCTATGGTTCACAGGAGGAAAAACTCCAAGGCTTTCCTCATCCTCTGTGTTTAAAGGAAGTGTTCATAGAAACCTGCCACTTTTCTGCTTGTTAATAGCAGCCCTCGAAAGGAATAAAACATCCAAAGGGAGACTCTGCTGTTAAGGTTCTGTTAAAAAAAAATATCCTAAATGGCAAAACTGGTAAAAATGTCTTTCCCTTAACAAATTCATAATTTATGTTAGAGAAACTCAGTTATGTTACTTTTGTTATATTATTTGCGAGCCTCAGAGAGCTGAGCAGAAAGATAATAATCTTCTATTAATCTTCTGTAAGCTGTGGTTTCTCTTCTGTGTGTTTACTTTTGTTCCATGTACACACAACTTTTCTCATGATGCATAAATGCATTTCATTGCTGTATGTTTTGTTTTTTAAATGAATTGAATAGTGGGGTCTAGGAACAAAGATACAGATTTTATATATTAATATGATTTATAAAGGCATATTTAGGCTTTCTTTGCTAGTATGTATAAAATAAATTTTAATATACTGGGAAATTTCTTTGCTAAGTAGTTTTCTGGCTTCACAAAGAAGTAGTTACCATGGAAAATGGTCCTGTAAAGTTCTGGGGATCTAGCTGGACATCTGCCTGAAATGTCAGTCTGCCCATTTCATTTCCAATGGTATACCTAACCCACAGTGTGCTCCATCAGTGCTTCATCTGTGCTTTCATCTCTTGATAGTGGCAGTGCAGCACCTCCTACACCATGTGTTTCAGAGAGGTGTCAGTGCTCGTGTGACCATGCCCAGAGGGAACTTGTGATGCAGGGCTGCCTAAGCCCAGTTCCCTGGCCACTCTGCATCTGTGGTGAGCTGTTCCCATGCCTGAAAAGCCTTTCCAAATCTGTACAGAATTGTCAATTGAAAACTCATTGGTTTTACCTGTGTGCTAAGAATTAAGATTTTGAAAGTATTGGGAGAACATAAGAAGAAATAGAAGTGCAGAGGTAGTGCAAAGGTTTATTTGGGTTTGTGATGTCCTGGTAGTGTTGGTGAGAGAGAACACGTGTCTGTGTCTGTTCATGGCACCAGGCTTTGGCAGGGAATGATTTCTGTGGCACCTCAAGCTGATGGAGCCCTAGCAGTTCCAGAGTGCAGGACATGGGGTGGGTTGTGCTGGATAATGGTGATGTGGGGTCTGTAGTTTCAGAGCCTTGGTTGAAGAGAAGCCATGTGAGGAGGGTGCCTGTGCCCTTGAAACAGAAGGGTGTGTTGATTTAAGCATGCCAGCACGTTCCTCTGGCCTCTGGTGGCCTGGGGACAGTGTGTGCTAGGACAGCTCAGGCTGTAGCTCGGTACCGGCACACCAGGAGATGGCAAAAGAGGATTCTTCTAAGGACTTGATGAGCTAAGGGCTCTGTGGAGTGACCCAGATGAGAGAGGTTATAAATTACAGATTGGGTACAGGCTGTTCTGGAAAGCTTTCAATAAATATCTGGTCTTATGAGATACGTCCAAAAGGCAAAAGCTTAATCTACAGAGTTTCTGGAGCCTCTGTAACAGATAAGTTCCATGGCAGAGGAAGGGAGGGAGGGCTTGTCTAAGGACATCTTTTCCAGCCTCCTCCATCCTGCCTATCTCCTGCCCAATCCCTGCCCCACCTTGAAATGCAGAGTTGCCCTCCTTTGCCTCGTGCTGCTGGGCCAACTTCCCCTCCTGTGCTGCCTCTTGGTGATTTCTTCACACTACAGGGGCATTTGACTCAGTGACTCACCGAGTAGTAAATTGTCTATTAACGGTGCAAGCAGAAAAGTACTTAAAATTACCTAATGTACCATGCAGTCAGCTGACAAATGCAGATTGTGGGAATTCATACAGCTGGCTCAGCAAAGGACTTAGCCAAGTTTCCCTACAAAATCAGAGAGAGAACCTGCAGCATCACACAGTTCATCATAAACGTCACTGCAGACAGTTAGTCATGCAAACAATTGTGTGTCACCAGGAGACTTTGTCAATTTTGAAATTGGATTTCTGTCTGAAAAATGGTTTAAAATTTTATCTGGATTTACTTCAGCTTAAAGAAGTTAACAGAAATGTTCAGTCATTTGCCTTTTTTAGTGCACTGAACACATTTTTGTGTAATAAATTAGCTTTTAGCAGAAGAAAAATGTATTTCTGATATAACTGAAAAATATATGTGTTAAGGACTTTCTAATTAAAAGATTTCCAGTCAAAAAACGTTAAAGCTTGTTCTTCCAAGTACAAAAAAACCAAGTTGTCAGTACTTTCCTTTAACAGCAGACTACTCACACTGATACTTAATGCTTTTTTTCAAATCTGTATTCAAAGATGCAGAATGCCTGTGGTGTAATGCAAAACTCTGTGTGTGCATTTGATACATGCTTGCACATCAGTAGGAAACAGCAGTGCTACTCCAGTTTTTCCCTTTTTCTTGTACTTAAAAATGGTAGAGTTGTGACTAACATTGGTTTTGTCTGTGATGAATGTTTCACAGTTGCAATTCTCTTCTAATCCATATGCATCTCTCACTTTGGACCTTGAACAGTAGGTAGGAATTTTCCTAGATTATTAATTTCTGTCTGTGTTTTTTGCAGATTCTGCTACAGTTCCTCTTTTTAAAGTTCTGTACAGAGACAATATACAATCAAAAGCAATATATATGTATGTGCTTGAAACGTATTTTTGTTTCAAATCGATTGCTTTGGAAAAAATACTGAAGTGTTTTATATATAAGAAATACCAATGGTTTCATTTGCAGTCCAAGTATTTATTATACTGAGCAATCAAGGAGGTGCCCAGTATAGTCCACATTTCTTTGGTTCCACCTCTTCTGGGTGAGAGCTGTGGCAGTAGCAGTGGATGTTCTCTCTCTCTCTGCCAGGGACACACAAAGGCAGAGTGGGGACACCCGGAGCTGGTTTGGAGCTCTGTTGGCACGGGCTGGCCCAGGGGCACCGCAGTGGCCAGGCTGGGGCTCACTCGGGTCACCAAGGACAGACTGCCTTGCCTGGCTCTTGGCACGTCAGTGGTGGGGGTGTTTTTTAAGTGACAGTGCTGTGGTGCACAGCTTGAAGAGCTTCCATACAGAAAAAGTGTTTGCAAAGCTTACCCCCAGTTGTGCCTGCTGGTTCTGAAGGGTGCTGGGATGGGATGGGAGCTGGCTTATCCCACCCTTCCACTCACCTTCCTGCAGTGTCTGCTCTAGCTGAGAGCCAAGGTGCTGATCATCTCGGCACGCCTTACTGGATACCCACACCCAATCCTGCAGGGTGTCTGCCAAGTAGACTTCCAGTCACTGCTGACTTGTGCTGATTCACAGCAGCAGGGCGACAGTGAAAACATTTGTGTTAGTTCCCAGCCCTTGGAACTGCGCACACCTGTTAACATGGCAGTAGCAAAGTCTGATTTAAATTCTGCAGTCAGGAATTAAAAAGGCAGGAAGGAAAATCCTTCTTATATTCCCTCAACAGTCCGATGTTAAATCATATTTATGGTTGTGAGGCGGTGTTTCAGTTCTCTTTGTGCAAATATGCTTCATTTGGATGAAAATACCTTTGTGCACACCTGTCCAAAGGCAGTTTCTGTAAAGGTGTTAAGTGCTCTGCCATCCTCTATTAGTTGCTCATTAACCTGGCACTTCATAAATACTGCCTGAGCGTAACACAGCATGAGCTGTGCTCTCAGCAGGGTGGCTGTAGCAAAGGTGGTGCCCCGAGGTTGTCCTCGTGTTTCTGCATGGCTGCCTGCTGTGGAACCTGTGTGGCCCCCAGGTGACTGACACAGCTGGACTGAGGGCTCACAAGAAACTTGTACTTCAGCATTTTGTGCAGCTCCTCGGTGGGCAGTGAGGGAGATGCTGGCAGAGGAGCTGGGATGCTTTTGCCTGGCAGAATTCAGCTCGGGAGCTGAGCTGAGGCTGCAGGAGTGCCTTGGCTGTCAGCAGCATGTGTACTTACTGAGGCTGCAGGAGTGCCTGGGCTGTCAGCAGCATGTGTACATCCTGAGGCTGCAGGAGTGCCTTGGCTGTCAGCAGCATGTGTACTTACTGAGGCTGCAGGAGTGCCTGGGCTGTCAGCAGCATGTGTACATCCTGAGGCTGCAGGAGTGCCTTGGCTGTCAGCAGCATGTGTACTTACTGAGGCTGCAGGAGTGCCTGGGCTGTCAGCAGCATGTGTACTTACTGAGGCTGCAGGAGTGCCTGGGCTGTCAGTGGCATGTGTACTTACTGAGGCTGCAGGAGTGCCTGGGCTGTCAGCAGCATGTGTACTTACTGAGGCTGCAGGAGTGCCTGGGCTGTCAGTGGCATGTGTACTTACTGAGGCTGCAGGAGTGCCTCGGCTGTCAGCAGCATGTGTACTTACTGAGGCTGCAGGAGTGCCTGGGCTGTCAGCAGCAGGTGTACGTACTGAGGCTGCAGGAGTGCCTTGGCTGTCAGCAGCATGTGTACTTACTGAGGCTGCAGGAGTGCCTCGGCTGTCAGCAGCATGTGTACTTACTGAGGCTGCAGGAGTGCCTGGGCTGTCAGCAGCAGGTGTACGTGCTGAGGCTGCAGGAGTGCCTTGGCTGTCAGCAGCATGTGTACGTACTGAGGCTGCAGGAGTGCCTGGGCTGTCAGCAGCATGTGTACTTACTGAGGCTGCAGGAGTGCCTGGGCTGTCAGCAGCATGTGTACATCCTGAGGCTGCAGGAGTGCCTGGGCTGTCAGCAGCATGTGTACGTACTGAGGCTGCAGGAGTGCCTGGGCTGTCAGCAGCATGTGTACATCCTGAGGCTGCAGGAGTGCCTGGGCTGTCAGCAGCATGTGTACGTACTGAGGCTGCAGGAGTGCCTGGGCTGCTGTCAGCAGCATGTGTACATCCTGAGGCTGCAGGAGTGCCTGGGCTGTCAGCAGCATGTGTACGTACTGAGGCTGCAGGAGTGCCTGGGCTGTCAGCAGCAATGTGTACGTACTGAGGCTGCAGGAGTGCCTGGGCTGTCAGCAGCATGTGTACTTACTGAGGCTGCAGGAGTGCCTCGGCTGTCAGCAGCATGTGTACTTACTGAGGCTGCAGGAGTGCCTGGGCTGTCAGCAGCATGTGTACTTACTGAGGCTGCAGGAGTGCCTTGGCTGGCAGCAGCATGTGTACTTACTGAGGCTGCAGGAGTGCCTGGGCTGTCAGCAGCATGTGTACGTACTGAGGCTGCAGGAGTGCCTTGGCTGTCAGCAGCATGTGTACGTACTGAGGCTGCAGGAGTGCCTCGGCTGTCAGCAGCAAGTGTACTTACACCCTGTGCCTGTGTCACATCACATTGTGTGGCCAGTTTGGGGTCATTAAGGGACTTGAGCACCAGCACTTGTGACACACTGTCCCTCACGGAGCAGCGGCTCCGTCCACCCGAGCGGTCAGATGGGCAGCACACCTCTGCATCCCGGGAACCAGAGGAGCGGCAAAGGGGGATTTCCCCTTTCTGAGGAAGACTGAGGAAGGAGTCTGACTCAGCTGGAGGGGAAATTCCAGCTTTATTCAATCCCTGCTGGGACCTCTGCGCCCCAGGGGACCTCCTCCAGCAGAGCCCCTGGGGCACTGAGCTCTTAAATGCAGGGGAGGGACCAAGGGAGGAGACAAACCACCATCCGATGGGGGACAAGGTGGGAGTGGAAAAAGGGTGGAGGGACATTTAAAGAAACCAATGGGAACATAAAGGGAGGAACCTCCTTGGCTCCTGCCCTATCACTCGATGCCCTTACCCGAACTCTCTAGAAGCCGGGAGGAACAAACAAATGACAGGCAGGGCCTGTAGGAGGGGACTGGGAGGAATGTGGGAGGATTGACAGGGAAGGGGGGCAGGGACAAACCTTGGAACATAACATTTCCTCAGGAGAATAGGGGAGTGGAGAACAAACCATTCCAACGAAAATAAATAACATAAAATACAATACAAAAATAAATAACACAGAGCACAATGCAACACACTTGTGCATCTCTTCCTCCACATAATAAATAAACCTTGGGGAGATATAGGTTATTCTGGAGAGAGCCTTACTCCCGTGCTGCGTTTGTAAACTGCTTTGGAAGTATGATGTTTTCAGGAGTACAGCAGCATTGGTGCATCTTGCTGTCTGTGTAGAGTCTCATCATTTTTTGTAGAGGAAAGAGGATGCTGCGTTTTGTCTTCTGGCTCCTCCCTTTCTTTGCCGGCCTTGGCCTGTGCCTTTGCATCCCCCATTTCTGAGAGGTGTGGGGGTTGGCAAAACCACGCATGGGAACACTGCTGAGCAATTCAGTATTCTTCTGCAGTAGGTACTGCTGGACTGTTTGGCATAAATTCAGAGTTGCTTGGGGTTTAATACTTGTGTTTGTAATGAAGAGGAGGTAGATGTGGTCCTCAGAGTCACATTTTTCTGCACAATTCTGGGCATGGTCACCCCTCACAGAGTAGGCCTGCTGAGCACTAGGTCCTCTTGCTGCTCTTTATTGGAGAAAGCAGCATTTTGGTGGTCTTTGTAAGGTTCCCAGCAGCAGGTAGACTCCTCATGTCTGTCAAAATCAGACCTTGTTGCTGTTGGCAGGAAGCATCTCTATCAATTAGGCTTTTATGTGAGTTCAGTATCAATCACAAGTTGACTGGTGGATTTTTTTTTTATTATTATGTCTTCTTAAAACCAAATTAAAAATTAGGAAAGGTGCCGTTGGATTTTTTAATGGAAATTCACCATTGGTTCATTCTGTGTTCTTTCTTTATTCCTCTTTTTTAGCTGTTGAGGCTACTTAATACTGTTTTGCTTCACAGGGAAGGATCACAGAGATATTTTTTTCTCCTTTATCCCATGACTTTCCCGGGATCTCATAATAGAGCGACTGCCTTTGACTCCAGTGAAGAGCATCTGCTCTTCAGGCTGATGAAATATCAGTACCCTTAGGCATCAGGACAGGACAGGGCCTCTTCTCTTAGAAAATCTGTTAGCACTGGCATATCAAAGACGGCCAGAAAAGAGAATTTTCCCCTGTTCTGACTGAGGGGACCTCATGGTGGATAATTCATAGGATTGGGTCAGGAGGGTGGAGAGGGTTGGTAATCTAAATCACACAAATCTGGAAGCAAAATTTTAGGTAGATGGAAAACTGATGAGCATTTGAACTTGGAACTTGTTTGTGGAGGTTTTAGTAAGTCAATATAGTGGCTGGGAAGCAATATCTGCTTTTTAAATATAGAAATTCAGCTATTTCTAGAACCTGATTATTATTTAGGAGAAATGTGTAATGCTTAAATAATATAAAAAATTATTCCCTAAATAGGCAAAGGACTAAACGTTTATCTAAGACTGCAGAAACACTCATAATCTTTTTTCCCCCAATCTGTTTTACTAGACTATTTTGAGGATTGTGGTCCTTGGCATATGGGATTACATTGAAAACAAAATAGAGGTAAGCTCTCTCTTGGTACTGTTTTCCAGGCAGCCCCAGCAAGACCATGAAGAACTGCTGTGGATGGCTTCATAATTAACCTGGTGCAGTGCAGTATCTTTTAAGGGAGATAAATGCACACGTTCTTCTCATTATGTATTATCCATAGCTGAATGACGCAGTCTCTTTTTCTGTGAGAGACTCAGAAGATTGCAATATTTGAAAATATTTTATGAAGAGAGGGATTTGTCCTTTTGCTCTTTGTGTGCCTGTTGTTGTTAGAGCTGTGCTGGTCTAACTGGTGATACTGCTACCCTGAGATGTGAAAATTGTCACCTGAGTTTTATATCCCATTGCCATAATTGAGTTGAAGTTAGTTGAGTTAGTTAAAAAATTGCATGTATTTTCCTGATAGTCAGTACTAGTTTGGCAAAATGTCCATTTTTATTGTGAAATTGTTTTGATAAACACTGTAATTAGTACCTCAAATTAAAAATTAGGTAGAATGTGTATACTCCTGTAGAGAAAGAAAAGGAAATTTGTGTGTTAGAAATAATACATAATCCAAATCTGAGCAGAAATCTGGAGATGGGGAAAATTAAAAGCTCTTTCTTGATACTGCCTCATAAATCACTACTGTGCTGGAAGAACCGGAAGACAGTCTGGGTGTTCTTGGAGCTTAAGCAATCTAGAGACTTGCATATTTTTATAATGAAGTTGTAAACATTTTAACTTGTTTTGCTAAAAAAGTGAAATGAAACTTAAATAGTTGATCGGGGGTTTCTTTTTATTAAGGCTAAATGCAGCAGTTTCTGATAATTCATTTTGGTAATTTGGAATAGTGGTATTTTTTACTGTCCACCGAGTTGCAGTAAGAAGTAATGCTTTTCAATATGCTGAATTTTTATACACAGTTCTGAATAAGTAGTTCTTACAAAAATCCATGCCTGGCCTCTTTATGCAAGCAGTTAATCAATGGGCCATGGCAGCAGGGGAGGGTGTCAGCAGGAATGAGAACATGGTGCTCTGTTCTACCCTGCTAGGCCAGTGTGGGACGGGCACAGCACTGCTGCCACTTTGCTCTGAAACACATTCTCTGGCTCATTTCTGTCCAATGCTTTGTACAATTGCTTTTTCTGATCTAATCCCAATGCTGCCAGTGTCACATAAATCATTCTGAGCGGTCCCAATTGTCAAACTCCTTGCAAGCCTCGCTGCCCCATGAAAGTGAGAGCAGGCACTCGTTCTGTCTAGGTGCACAGCCGTTCCCACTCGTGTTGTGTAGCCAGGACATGGCCGAGAGCCATCAAGTCTCTTGGCTCCATCTTTTTCTACTTGTCTTCTTGATCTCTTCATTTAGACAGGAAGATCTATGGGTAGGGACTGCATTTTATTTTGAGATGACATTATGCCAAGTAACAAGTAATAAATACCAGCGATGATAAAACTATGGCTGTAATAACATTTAGACTATCACTTCTCCTTGGGGATTTTGGCCAGTATTTCTAAATACCTTTCTCTCCCCCTGCCCTTCCACCACAATTTATCTCTCCTCACCTCATAAAAAGCACTGAGGAATTCTGTTGTGCTGCCTAAATAGGATGCAGCCTCTCTGTGGCTTGGCCACCTCTCATTCCCTTTCAAATAGGTACCATAATTGCATTTCTTTTGGGCAAAGAGGGAGTCCTTCAAGAGTTCAAAGAGGAACGGCAGGGATATGATTTTAAGGAAAGATTTGAAAAAGCTGATTTCTCTCTAGGTGTTTGATGGTGCTGTCATAATCTTGTCCTTGGCACCAATGGTGGCCTCAACAGTGGCTAACGGCCCCAGCAGCCCGTGGGATGCTATCAGCCTTATCATCACACTGCGCATATGGAGAGTGAAGAGGATCATTGATGGTGAGTGGGGACTCAGTTTGTGACTCCAAGCATTACCTGGCAGGCTGGGAAAAAGAGGTTTCAAAAATACAGAGAGAGTGGTTGCTAGCACTGTTCCTGTCATTGTCCTTTCTCTTACATTTTGCTAGCACTGAGCAGAAAAGAGTTATGACTCCCATGGAGGAGAGTAGGTCTGGAGATCATGGCTGTACCTCCTGCTCCTTGGGAGCCTTTATAATTCATTGGTTTGTTTTCCTGTTAGGCACCTTCCCATCCCCTGTCCTGTAACGTAAATGCCCCAGCCTGTCTCTTGCCACCAGATATCATTCCCGATTCTGCAAAATAATTGATTCCAGTCTGCTTTGCTGATATTTGCCGCAGTCGCCCCATAACCATACAGCCAGCTCTGTCTTGGGACTTTGTTTTCTAAGTTCTTGTCAGTAAATAAGTTTTATGTCAGATTCCAGGAGGATTTCCTTGCCCTGGGGATTCCCAGCTCTCTATCCTGGAAGTGAAGTGTATGTCGGTGGTGGTTTGCACAGACCTCTGTGGGGATGTTCCAGGGGAGATGAAAAGGCTCCAGCAAGTGAAAGTTGCAGAGAGCAGTCTCGGTGGCTGGGCCTGGGAGCAAGGACTTTAGTGTAGGTTACTGTGTGCTCAGCCGCTTCAGGCAGCTTAGGGGAAAGAAATAAATGAATGATCATTTTGCTCATGTGTGAAAAATCAGAGTTCAGTTTTTATTTTGGGTTTAAATGCCCAGGAAACTCTGTATTCAGAGTTCAGGACGTGTCATAGCCCTCTGATTGAAGCAAAAAAGAAAATGTCAGGGTTTTGTGTAGCTTCAGAAAACATTATTTGCAGTATGTATTGACCAGCTTTTCTGATCACTCTGAGTTTGCAATAGTTAAGACAGGAGCCATTCAGAAAACATACTGAAAACTGGGCTGTAGCTTGAAAAGCTATAGAAGATAAATGCCCTTTTTGTTTCTTCAAAATATCTTTCTTAGTCTGCTGTGTCCATTAAGGGCTGATTCCTTACCACAGAGTCTAGGAATTAAATAGTTAGGGCTCTGGAATAGTTTTTTTCCTGAGGGAGCTGTGCTGTTCAGGTTCAGAGGGAATGGGACTGACTCCTAGAGTCAGAAAATCCTCCTACCCAGCAATTCAGGAAATCTGTGGTAAGCACTGGGGAAGAGCTGTACTAGCGTGGAATCTGGGAAGAGCAGACAGCATGCATTTCAGTTCAGCCAGGCAGATGGAGGTCTGAGCAAACAGTATCTAGACACTGCATTTCCTATGTTAGAAACCCTTCCCTGGAAAAAGTTCTCCAGTGCTGCTCCTATTAGAAATACTCCATTTCTCTAGATGCAGGGGAAAGGGATGATGCTCTTTGGCCTGTAAAGGTTTACTCTTTGTTAAAAAACCAAATCACAGCTGGGTTGCTTTAAGTTTTATTTGTGTTTTCCAGCATATGTCCTTCCAGTGAAAGTGGAGATGGAGATGATGATTCAGCAATATGAGAAGGCAAAAGTTATTCAAGATGAGCAGCTGGAAAGACTAACCCAGATCTGCCAAGAACAAGGGGTAAAGTTCAGTTATGTCTTTATTTACACATATCTTGTCAAGGCAAATCAAACAGTTCATGTACTTCGCTGCAAGCTGAGCTTTGAGAAGCACCACTGGGACTTGTGCTCTGGGGTGACAGGTCTCAGTGCTAAGGAAGCATTAGCTGCAGCCAGGATATTGTCAGCATGGTATTTGTCAAACAGCAGTCAGCTGCCTCTGCTGCTGGGCTTGTGTTTTCAGAGGTGAGGAAAACAAATGTGAGCAACAGAAAATTAATGGTTCCAGTAGGTCATTTGTTGTATGAGTACAGCTAGCTTGACACAGTACTAACATACAAAAGCCATTGCTGGAGACTGCAGCTAGTAGTCCTAGGAAAAGGAAGTGCAGTTAAAAACAAATCAATTTCCCTGCTTTAAATGCAAAAGGCGACTTCCCTGTAGCTCAGTCAGAGGTTCTTGGCAAGCTCAAAATGTTGCAGTAGAAGCTTCTAGTTCCTGGAAGCAAGTCAAGATTTAAGACTCTTCCCAGGCCCCCAAATGTTCAGTGATTCAGTCTAGAGGTAAGGGAAGGTGAAGTTTGAAATATCTCAGATGAATATATTTTACATGAAAATGGTGTAAAACCATTTTTGGGGCAACGAGCCAGGAGTTTTTGCCATTTGTCTTATGCAAATGGGTTCTTGACTAACTTGCTGTAAAGTAGAAAGCAGGGATGGATGTTGAGGCTCAGGATAAGTGAGTGCCGAGGTGGCCATCAGACCACAACAGGATGATCCCCAGGTGATTTACTTCTTGTTTCGGTGAACTATGAGATATCCTCCAGATAAATCCTGGAGATTTCTAGCTTCAGCTACCCCTCCTGGCTTGTGGCAGGTACTTTTGAAATACAAAACCATCAATATTTAGGTCCCCAACTGGATTTTTAGGTTTAGGTCCAGGTCTCCTGGATCTCAGCCTAGGATTCTGTGATGAACTGCTGGTGGTGGTGAGTTGCCTTGTCTGTGTGATGGATTAGGAGGAGCTGTAGACACTGTGTTATTTCATAACACTGGTTTTGAGTCGCTTACATTAACCTTAACAAAGTTCTAAACCTAAGGCTTGGCTTCTGCCAAGAGTTACTAAGTGCCAACTCTGTAAGTGTCTTTGGTGGCAAAACTACAGTCCTCTTCATAGCACCTTTGCACGATGATACTTTGTGATTTGGGTCTGTCAAGGTTGTGAAATTGCCAGGTAAGTGGTATCCACCCCATTTTACAAGGGAGAGGTTCTCTCTTCACCAAACTCATTAAGCAAAGTAGTGATTTCTTGAGTCCCAGTGCAGTATTTTGTCTGTTAGACCATACTAAAGGTCTTGACAGTCATAAATTGTAAAATATTTGTTTTTAGGAACTTTGCTATACAGCCAGATAACACTCTCAATCTCTAAAAAATTTTTGGTGTTACTGTTTCATAGTCTGAGTAAAGTAGGCTCATTATCCCAGATGGGGTTCAGGAACAGCTCTTGCTGCTCTTCACTCTGAGCCAGGTACTCCTGAATGTCTGACCAGAGTAGCCCTAAATCTGAGCTCTGATGGTTATAACAACCAAAGAAATACTGCATTGGGAGAGGAGTAAATCTGAGAGAGCAGAGCAGGTTCTCTTGCAGCTTCCATGTGTCATCTGCTGTGGAAAAATACAGTCTATAGAAAGATGACAGCATTCATATCCCTCTAACTGGCCTGACTTGCTGCCAAACAACCATCTCAGCTGTATAATGTCAGGTAAATGTACTCATTTGCTGCAGCTAGCAACATAAGACATTGACATGAGTACTGCATCCTTTATTTGTAAATTATTAACTTCATAATTCAGTCAAGAACAACTTGTCAGCATTATAATATTCACATTAACATTGTGTATGGCATCTGATGGGAAAAACGGCTCCTAATGGTATTTAATGTCTAAAATTCTGCCAGGTTTTTGCTTTTTAGTTTGATCATCTTTCCTGAGCTTTCTAAGGGATTGCTTGTTCATGGTGTTGTGTGTGTGCTTGTCTGTTTTTGAGGGAAGGCTTGCCCGGCTGTGCCCAGAGCAGAGCAGCAGCCAGGAGGATTCCAGGCTGCCCTGTGTGTGTGGTGCCAGCTCTGCCAGGGCAGGTAGGCAGAGCAGACAAGTCACCGTGGTTCCCTGCAGCCCAGCAGTGGAGGCAGGCACCGATTCACCCTGTGCTGCACCTTTGTGACCTCAGTGGTGATTTGCATTTATTCAGCAGTTAGAGACGGGGTTGAGAATATTCCTGTTGAAAAGGTTTGCCAGTGCTTCCTTTCCTGAGATCCTGTGTTCAGTTTCTTACTGCTTTGCTGCTGCTCAGGCAATTGGGGTTAGAATTCTCAGGGTCTGGCATATTCTGCAGATGAAATTATCTTGAAAGTTTCAAGCAAAGTATTAATAATTTCATTAGAGGAATTGGGAAAAATAGTTAGCCTGTTTTGCTTGGGATTTAAAACAAAAATAATTGGTGGCTGGTTCTCTGAGAAGTCCCATGCTGATTTGAAGCTGGTGCTTAGTGCTAGGCAGACAAAACCAGAATTTCTGTTTTAAAAATTAAAAGCAGGAAAGATACAACCTCCCTTCATCTTTTTGAATTATCTTTCTTTTGTTAGTTGCGGGGTTTTTTGACCAGTGGTGGGGTAGCACAACTATAAAGTACATTTCCATTCCTGCCTGACGTTGGAGATGTACTTTTGCAAACATGGAAACTCTTTCCACATGTTGCTTTTTGGCTAGCTGTACACCAGAATATATTTATTAATCGTATTTGCACAGGCCACCACTTTGTTCTCCATAGTACCCCACTGCAACTGTTTGGATAGTTTGCTTTTTATTTATTCTCCACTGGCCAAAAAAGAAGTTGTTAAACAGGAATGGAGCATGTAGGATTTCTAAAAATGGATAAAGGTAAAAGAAGTCTCACTGCAGTCACTGTCAAAAATACGCAGAGTATGTTGCTGATGGTTTTATCAGAATAACTTAAATTGCAAAACAAAGTTCTGAAGTTTCATTAGCTACAATTTCCAGTCAGGGAAGATTGTTTTTTTCCTCTGGAATCACCTGTGAAGGAATTTCCATTAGTGATTGATAGTAGAAATACTTATTGGATCTTCTCTGCTTAGCTTTCATAGGAGTAATTCAGCTGAACACAGCCCAGCCAAGAGTATGTGCTCAGCCTTAAAACACCAGAGCTCCTTTCCTGTTGGTTCCTCTAGAACTGGGGTTTTCATCATTCTTAACACTGCAACAACTATGAAAGCTGTAATTTCTTTATCTTGGAATGTAATTTGTACAACAGCTGCCAGTTTAATGACAGGGCTATTTAGCTGGTAAAATTACCTATTGGAGAAATAAAGTATGCTATCCTCTTGCAATAATTTTAATTTATTTCTAACTACCAGTCATTTTCTTGGTGGATGGAAGGCAGCCAAGGTCATCCCGTGTTTTATTCTACCCGTAAATCATTAGTTTGCAACTGTCTTCTGATTTTTATTGTTACCAACAATGGCTGAACTAATGGAAATAAACATTGGATTGTATCCCAGTGGCAGATGAGTTTTAGGGCAGAGCATTCTGTACAGACAGCACTAATAGAATTGAGCAAAGTTATTGCTCCTGCATTAGACACAAGTAAGCTTCTGGCTAAAATGTTCATTGATCTCTCAGAAACTATGTCTGTCTTACTCTGTTGTTAGACCATTAAAGGGGAGTACTCCATGACTCACTAAGACTCTTTTCGAGTCTTTCATGTGTATTATAAAATATCAGCTAGGATGGGTGGCCCCCTTCATAAAACCAGGCATGTAAAAGGAGATGTTATCTAGAGCTCGGGGTAGATCTGTCCATATACCTGCTTAGAAATAATCACCTAATGCATTATTTGAGTGAGGAAGTGCACAGGAGTGCCCCATAATTCTTTCTGGTTTGCTTCTTGACAAAACATGGCCAGGTTTGTACTGCAAGAGGACATGTAACAGATTTTGAAAATGGTAAGTTTAGATTTCCCATGGGTGAAGTTTCTCTTCATGCCAGACAATCTAGTTACTCATTCTTCTATAAAGTGTTCTGTATCTCCCTTTTTCTTGGTAGTGAGGGTGTTACCACATCAGCCACGTGGATTACACCTTTGTTGCTGTCTTCAGCTCCATTGTGGTGGGGTGTACCCAGAACTTCTCTGAGGTGCACGGTGACAGTACATGGAATGTGCAAACTGCCTGTGAAGTACAATAACAAAAGTTTTTGTTGTGAGAATGGGCAAGCACTGGAACATCTTGCCAGGGAGGTGGTGCTGTGTACATAGCCTGGAGATAGAATTTTAGAGGACAGGCTTTCAGCAGCCTGAGCTAAATGGAGCTGCTTTAGGCAAGGTGTTGGACTAGATGGCCCTCCCAGTTCGATTTCAGCTTAGATTGTTGCTGGGATTCTATGAAGTTTTCCAAAATATTTTTCCATTACAAAGTATGTTGGAACTTACTGGGAAATACCAACCCAGAAGCTACCAAAGTATGTGTAATTAAGGAATGTGAATGTCATAGGTGTCCTGGTAAATAAAGTCAGTAGCAGCTTCAAGTGGACCGGTGCTCTGTTTCTAATTACCATGAGTCAGGAGGTGGCTTACCTTTGTCTCCTTGGTCACAAGTTATCTTCCACACAAGTGCATTTTTTTGCTCACTGTCTCTCTGTCAGATTTGCAAGGTTCTTCCACAGAGCTGATAACCCATGAGCTAATTTAAACAAATCAAAGCATATGTTTAAGTTTAATACCTCTTCTTTAATATGTGCAATATGCTCGTGCCCTACAAGCTTCTAGGAATACAAACCATGGTTTCGTCAGTCCAGCTCTGCTGGTCCAGATGTACACTCAGATCACTACATCAGTTCCTACTGCAAATAGAAATTTCCTGTGTTACCTTGGCCCAGAATTTTAACTTCAGAAGACTGTTATATTTTGTACCTCCTAATGATTTATATTAGCTGCTCTGGACTGCCTGAATGCAGTCAGAGCAATCTCATTAGCTCTTGTACACATTGGAATTGCCTGGGGTCAGTGTGCAATATAATCTTCAGTAGGTTTCAGAAGCACCTACAACCTAATTTTGCTCCTGCAGCCTTTCGTTGCATTTTGCCTGTAAGGAACATGTCCTTAGACTTAACCTTTGTTTTAGGTGCTTGCTTTGAGTGGTGACACTGTAATGCAGCATCTGCAGGATCCTGGGGTAATGGTTCGGAAACAATTCCTACTGAAGCAATCTCCTCTGTAGATCCATGCCTTTTATGAACAGAAGTTCTGCTTCTTGTATGTGACAGGGGGCCGTTGGTGCCCGGGCTCGGTGCCTGTGACAGGGTGACAGCGGTGCCCAATCCAGTACCTGTGACAAGGTGACAGTGGTGCCCAGTTTGGTGCCTGTGACAGGGTTACAGTGGTGTCCAGTCCGGTGCCTGTGACGGGGTTACAGTGGTGACCCAGCTCAGTGCTGGTGACACTGGTGTCCCTGTTGGTGGTGACCCAGTCCACTGCCTATGACAGGGTGACACTGATGACCCAGGGTGACACTGGTGTCCCGGTCAGTGCTGGTGACAGGGTGACACTGTGTTCCAGTCGGTTACTGTGGCAGGGTGACGCTGTGTCCCGGTCTGTGCCGGTGACAGGGTGACACTGTGTCCCTGTCCGTGCCGGTGACAGGGTGACACTGTGTTCCGGTCTGTGCCTGTGACAGGGTGACGCTGTGTTCCAGTCGGTTACTGTGACAGGGTGACACTGTGTCCCGGTCTGTGCCGGTGACAGGGTGACACTGCCTGTGACAGGGTGACACTGTGTCCCTGTCCGTGCTGGTGACAGGGTGACACTGCCTGTGACAGGGTGACACTGTGTCGCGGTCCGTGCTGGTGACAGTGTGACACTGTGTTGCAGTCGGTTACTGTGACAGGGTGACACTGTGTCTCGGTCCATGCCGGTGACAGGGTGACGCTGCCTGTGACAGGGTGACACTGTGTCCCAGTCGGTTACTGTGACAGGGTGACGCTGTGTCCCGGTCCGTGCCGGTGACAGGGTGACACTGCCTGTGACAGGGTGACACTGTGTCCCTGTCCGTGCTGGTGACAGGGTGACACTGTGTCGCAGTCGGTTACTGTGACAGGGTGACACTGTGTCTCGGTCCATGCCGGTGACAGGGTGACGCTGCCTGTGACAGGGTGACACTGTGTCCCGGTCCGTGCTGGTGACAGGGTGACACTGCCTGTGACAGGGTGACACTGTGTCCTGGTCCGTGCCGGTGACAGGGTGACGCTGCCTGTGACAGGGTGACACTGTGTCCCGGTCCGTGCTGGTGACAGGGTGACACTGCCTGTGACAGGGTGACACTGTGTCCTGGTCCGTGCCGGTGACAGGGTGACGCTGCCTGTGACAGGGTGACACTGTGTCCCGGTCCGTGCCTGTGACAGGGTGACACTGTGTTCCAGTCGGTTACTGTGGCAGGGTGACACTGTGTCGCGGTCCGTGCCGGTGACAGGGTGACGCTGCCTGTGACAGGGTGACACTGTGTCCCGGTCGGTGCCGGTGACAGGGTGACACTGTGTTCCAGTCGGTTACTGTGGCAGGGTGACACTGTGTCGCGGTCCGTGCCGGTGACAGGGTGACACTGTGTCGCGGTCCCTGCCGGTGACAGGGTGACACTGCCTGTGACAGGGTGACACTGTGTCGCGGTCCCTGCCGGTGACGGTGTCGCCGTGCCCGGTTGTGTCCCCGCGGTCGGTGGCTCGGCCGCAGTTCCCGCTGCCGTCGGCAGGTGGCAGCAGAGCCGCGCCGCGGGCCGTGTCCCGGTTTGCGGCGGGAGCTGAGCTCCGCCGAGCGCGAACCTCGCGGGCTGTGCCCGGAGCGCTGCCCGTCCGTGGGGCTTTGGGAACCGGCACTAACCCGTGCTGTTCGGAAAGGTTCTCTTCATCCCCAGGAACCGTGTGTGGGCGGGAGGAGTCTGGGCTCTCCCCGGTTCTGCTCTGGGCTCCCTCTCCTTTGCACTTGTATAATGCAGTGATGCATTTGGGCTTCTGATTGTTACAGTGCTCAGAAAATCTTTGTAAATGCTGAAGTTCCTTAGATTGGATCTGATGCAGACATAGTGATTGAGCTGACTTTTAGCTAGTTCTATTTATTTGAGTTAAAAAACACCTGCCGGAATTTTTGTCTTCCATGAAAAAAAGGAAATCATACCATATCTCTAGACCAGAATTAAGCATTTTAATAACAGATATTTCTTTTTCTGACACATGTGAATGTTTTGAAGGGTGAAATGTAGAAAAACAGAACTTATGTTTGAGCTAGACAACATGAAAAAAAGATCTCTGAATTTATTTTTTGCCTATTCTGTTTGAGTGCATTTCTTCCATTAAACTAGGGAGTGTCTGAAAGAGTATCTTTCTCCCTTCAGAGGTGGAATGTAAGGTATTCCTTGTGATTATTTTTTTTTTTTTTCAAGTCAAGGGTAAAACCTGAAGTTCCCTATGTTCATACTGGCACAAGCACCTTGAGCCTCAAGATGCTTCAGGGTGGCTGGGAACAGAGTTAGCAGTGCCAGTTCTTCCTAGCAATAGGGTAACACAATAGCAACGTGCAGGAATCTGCCCTGGAGGCTTCATTGCAGGGAATCAGGGAGCAGGGCAGTATTTTGACATTTGCTGATTGCACTTGGCTTCTGACTGCCACTGCCAGAAGCCCTTTGGTTAAAAGCAGGTAGCACTTACAGCCAGCTGTTTGCAGCTGCCAGGTGTCTGTGCACTGAATTGCAGATGGAGGAAAACTGTGTGCTTTGTTAGAGCCCTGGATTAGCTGCTTTGAATGGGATCTGGAAAGGTTGAACTGCCCTTTGGCTTTCTAGATTTGAGTCTTGCAATGGGCCCTCCAGTTACTGTAGTTCCTTCCCAGATGCTCTGGAAAGCACATAGTTTCCAAGTGTGACAAACTGGAATCCCTTTTTCTTTTCTAAATCTGTGGAAGTTATGTCTCGTTTCCCCTCCCTGTTGTTTGCCCCGTGTCTGACTGCAGTGGAACGAGTGAGGTGTGGTGATGAGTTCCAAAATCTGCCAGTGAAGCAGATCTGAGTCACATCTGAGGGGCGAGGCACAGCCAGGGGTGCTCACCAGGGCTGTCCCACGCCAGTTTTCCAGTCTGGAGGTGCCAGTTCCGTGTGTGCTGGGAGTGTGGAGTGGCAGCTGCCATGTCCTCCTGCTCTGCTGTGGCTCCTCAGGCCCTGAGCCAGGGGAGGCCCAGCAATGCCACATTTGAATGATTGCCTGTTACTCACTTGTTTGTGTTTCCCTCTCAAACTCTAGAATTAGATGACTTGGTCACTGCTGTTCTACTGATTTTAAAGAGTTACTCTTTAAAAAAGAGAAACTCTTCCTTGCAGCCCCACAGCTGTACTGCGTGACGCAGGGAGTTTTATCCTGCTTACATAAGGGTTTAAAGGGTCTCTGCAGACTCTCAAAAAACCTGTTGTCTTTGTTGCATTGTGGAAGATGCATGGCCATCATAAACAAGAGAAATCTCCTGTATCCTTCAGCTGGTAGCTTCTTTTTGTCAGGTGTCTGCTTTATAACACCAGTCATGAGCAAATCCCCTCATGGCTGCAGAAATTCTTTAACATGTTTGAGAGGAATGGCCAGAAAAGTGATAACCTTCCCCAGGGTTTTCTGCACACTGTTGAGTACAGAAGTTTTCAAATCAGAAGAGGACTGCAGTATCCTCCCCTTGTCTAGTTAGTGAGGGAGGACTATTCTGGCTGCTGCTCAGAGAATCTCCCCTCCACTGGAAGCCTCATTATTACAAACTCTAATTAAGGATATTTGTCATGAACCTAACTCCCTAAATGCCTGTTAGAAGTGGTCTCTTTCTATAAAGGTTACATGAGGTTGGGCAGTAAGACGTGTTAAAATTGTCTGTTAAAATCTCACCTTCAGGACACTAGTGTGCAGAATAGAAGACCAGCATGGCGCAGTCATTGTCTTTAGATTATGTGAGAAATGGTCCAGCTCACACAGGCTCTAGGAGAGCACCACCAGCTCGGACTCATGTCCTGGCCCAACCACAGACTGTAGTGTTTAGTGATAAAATGAGTAATAGATCCCTAACTGTAGCGTATAAACTTCTGGCTGTGCTCACGTGACATCAGTTTGTGGTGTTGTTTTTCCCTTTAGTTTGAAATCAGGCAGCTGAGGGCCCACCTTGCTCAGCAGGATTTGGACCTGGCTGCAGAGAGGGAGGCTGCACTGCAGGTCCCACACGTGCTGAACAAACAGAGCAGCAAGAGGTACAAGGTGGTGGCCACCGAAGACTCGGACGATGAAGCCACAGAAAGCATCACAGAGCTGCGACCTGCACGAGGTGAGTGCTGCCTGTGCACACACTGCTGATCCCTCCACACTGGGATCTCCCTGAACACCCTCACTCCAGCAGGCATTGATTGCTTCCCTGCAGGCTGCCATTTCCCATTGCTGCAGAGAGGCTGCATCCGCTCTGAAGTGGCAGGAGCTGTTGTATTTGAGAGCAGGTTCTGAACAGAGCCAAAGGAACGACAGGGGAAGAAAATGGCTAGGATGTACCTCCCCACTGTCCTCATGATTAGATTCATCAAACACTAGAGAAGCAGCAGCCAAATGAAAGTTGGCCAAAGGATAATAACTCAGAGGTGAAAGCAGGGAAATTGGGAAGAACATTGAAAAACAATTTTGGTCTTTGGCCACTTGCATTTCTGTGGTTTGGAGAGGACTCCTGCATCAGCTGTGGGGTTTGCCTTGCCTGGGCTGTGCTCTCAGCAGTTTCCTAAAGCTGCCAGTGTTGGGCAGGGCAGCACTGGTGCCAGGAAAGGAGGGAAGTGCAGTGTGGGCATCCTCCTTGCATGTCTGAGTGCCACGTGGCCGTGGTGAGGAGCACTCTGCTGCCTCGGGGTGTCTGCTGGGCAGCTCTGTGCTTCAGGGGTCAACAGCAGTTAAATTTACTTGGAGCAGATTTTATTATGTAAGTACTAGGCTTGATTTTTTTTCTGGAAAAGACAAAGCTCCTTTCCTGTGATCCACCAGCCCTTCGAGTGGAGTGCAGAATGTCTCCTGGTTTAATGTAATATTCCAGAGGAGACAACACTTTCTGCCTTAGTGGTATGTTAGTCTTCCTTGGGCGTCTTAGCTTAATTATTGTGAATCTATTGGAATTAGAATATGTTCCTTAGAATTCAAGGGACAGACGCCTTAAAAGCTGTTAGACATTTTCAAATTATAGTTGTTTCCTTTCTCTACAGAGTACTGAAAGCATGTAGAAATTGTTTTTGTTTTTTTTCTCTTAATAATATCTAAGTGCTAACTACAGTAAAGCCATTAATTATTCCTGATATGAAATTGTATTCAAAAGCAGACAGTCAAGCAGACTGACCCCGAAAATGCATTTCCCTCTTTTTTGTAGTATTTCAGAGGTTTCCCCAGTGGATATATTATAATTTATGCATGTGTTCCTTGCGGGTTACATTTGGAACTGAAGAGTGTTGTGCACAGTGTAAGGAGGCTTGCTGAAATTTTAGTGCTGTGGAGGTTGATCTAAAAATTCTTCTGTCCAAGATATTCATTCCAACATCCAGGTTAACAGAATTACTCATTATTCATGTATTCCTGTAAAATGCTGCCCACATTTGCAACAAAGTAGACATCCAATCTTCAGAATTGATTTCTGCACTTAGGTTACATGATTAGAGGGATTTGTTCTTTTCACTAAAAAAAAAAGACATTTAGCAAATAAGAAAACATGTATTGCTTCACATATTGGGTAAGGTGCAGTTATATTTAAACGTTTATACTGAGTATGCAGAATAAATTTCCAATTCCTGGAGATCATCTAAAAGCACCAGAGGAGATGTTTCTTGTGCATTTATTATATATTGCATACAAAGTCTTTGTAGTGCTTGTTGTCAGAACCTAAATTAGGGTGACTATTTGAACAAGTAGCTTCTGTGGAATGAGGCAGGAGCTTGGCAGGAGAAATTCCCTGTGCTCTTACAGCGAGGGCCAGCAAGGCTGTGGTAGTCTGTCGTCACATGGGGCTGCCAGCACAGGGCCCAACTCAGACTGCATGAGACACCACACAGCAGCAGTGTTCAGCGTGCACAGCCCAGGGCACAGGCAGTCGAGGCAGAGGATTTCACATGGCATTTCTGGGATAATTTTGCAGTGCTGGCTGAGGGATTGCTTCTATGTAACTTGGAAATCTCAGCTCACAGCTGGAGAAGGCAGTTACCTCTGGGCAGTAAGGATCCTGGGCCAGCCCTGCCTCATTCTTTTCCTTCCCTACCTTGACTGGGGCTTTTTTCTCCAGCTCTCCAGCACCACCTTTACTCCCAGTGATCTGCTGGCAGTTGCTGCAGCAGCTTTCACCATATCCCTTTGCCATGCTGGCAGTGTCTGCTCATTCTGCACCCTCCTGAGCAGTGCAGGGGGCAGCCAGAGCTGCCTGTGCTCTGCCAGGGGGAAGCAGGGCACTGCTGAAGGTGCCTCCATGTCCTCTCTGTGGGAAGGGCATATACAGTTGGTGTGGGATCTTCCATCTCCCCCCCTGCTCAGGCATGTGAAACACTCAGAGGTGGGGCTCTGCAGAGCACAGGCAGACAGGACGATTCCTGGACTCTCCTGCCTCTCCTGCAGTCACACTGCCTGTGCTGCCTTCAGGGCTTCCCACACCACTTGTTCCACCTGGAATTTCAGCCACCAGTGTTTTAACACCTGACTTTCGGGTCAAGGGTTATATTTTGCAAGTTACCCTGTGTGTCAGACCACGTTAGGGATTGCTTTGCAACTGTTTTCTCTAAGCTGTGTTTTTCCTCCTTAAAGATTCCAGAGTGAGGGCTGCAGCTAATCATTCTGAGTGCCACTTGGCACTTGTGAGCTCTGAAACATGCCTGCCATGGCCTCTTGCACTGCTAGGGAGAGGAGAAATGAGGGACTAGGTCACTGCCACTGGTGAGAGGAAAGCAGCAGTTCAAAGGCACCATTCAGCTGTTTGGCAGAACAGGCTCTGATGTGCTGTTCTTCTATGCTCTGGCAGAACATTAGTTCTACATACAACACCTGAGGCTGGGGGATGGAATGGAATGCATGTGTTTATTCCAAATGAAACTTTGTCAGCCTTCAAAAAATCACTGTCTTCAGAGAGCTCTGAATTCTGCCAAACCAGCAGGCTTGAGCTGGCTAGAGAACACACTGCACGAGAAAGTGGGATATTCCATCTCAGGCTAATCTTATTTCCCTCATCTGTATTGAACAATGGAACCGTTCAGTGCAGAATTCTTCACCACGAAGGGCTGATGGAATAAGAAAGCATTGAGACATTTACTCATTTCCCTACCTGGAAGTTTTATGGGACAGTACATTAGTTAAAGCTCCTTAGGGGCAGCTGTAGCTTGTACTCTGGTATTTACAGAGGATTTTGTTCAACCATTTACTACAGCATTCAGTAAAGTCAGGTAACCCCAGTATCACATGGTATCACCAGCACCTCAGGGGATTTGTGTAGGGACACACAGAGACCTGCACCAAGAGAACTGTGTGTGTGCTGGCTGATTTGGGAGTGTAAAATTGCATGTTTTCACCCAGATTTTCCCTCAGCAGATCTCCTGCTCTTTGTATTTAAAGTGCCTTAATTGCAGGTACGAGACTGGGAGAAGCAAGAGCTCTGGTCAGAGGGACAATGGGCTCTGAAGGAGCCCCGATACACCCCAGCTTACATTTCATGCCTCCTCCCAAAGGCCAGTCCTGTGCTAATTCTGGGAACAATGAGCTGGTTGCTGCCTCACACTTCTGTTCTCCAGAGCAAGAAACCAAGAGTAGGAAAACTCCATGGAAAATATATGGAGGATATATCCTATTTCCTAATTAGTATGGTAAAGAAGCAGGAAGTTTTTTTCACCTTCGATTTGCTTTGAATTGAGGTTTTATTTCTCTTGCCAAGAATTTTATCTCGAGAGCAGACAAATGTGAAGGCTGAAGCAGTTTTCAGCCTGCAAGTCAAAGGGTACCAGTATCAAAAGCAGGAAACAAATAGACCCCAGAGAAGGGCAGGGCTGGAGGAGCTGCAAACCCAGGGCAGAGCTCTGACATTTGCTGCACTCTCCAAGCACTTCAGCTCTGTTTGTGAAGAGCTTGGGCTGAAAGCTGCTGCCTGTGAGTGCACAGCAGCATCTCTAATGATGCTCAGGACCATTGTGGTCAGCCTTTCTCCAAAAGCAGGGAAATACTCTTGAGTGCTCCTTTCTTCTTCCCAGAGATGGTTGCCATTTCACATGATGGTAAATATCATCCTGTCTATTAATCTCTAAATTATAAAGGAAGTTCTAAATTATAAAGGACTTTGTACCCTGTACAGTAAGTAACTGGTCATGGTGAAAATAACAGCTAATGTTTTCTTGCTCTGCACAAATCATTTTTAGTGTTTGGTATACAAAGTTCCAGGCTTCAGGGAATGCCAGGTTCACAGTGCCCCCTCTAGCCATTAATACTTCCTTCCAAAATTTATTATTCTTTAATCTCTCCCATAACATATGAATTAGAGTCCCTAGTGGAAATTCCTCATTTTCCTGCATATATCATTTCAGTTTTTGAAATTCTACAGTACTGCCATATTGTAAGATTAATATACCAACCTTCTATTCCTTTGAGCGAGAACCGGAACGTCACATCGCCAAAAACTCTTTTTTAACTGTTCTGAGTCAAATTTCCATTTTTATGGGGTTAGCAATAAGTCTTTTGCTTTGGGGGACTGCTGCAATTTATGATCATGCTTTAAAGAAAGGTAAAGCTTGCCCTCCCCATAGGTGCCCGCAGTTTTGTAAGCGAAGAAAGTAGGATACTGGGAGGCGAGCATAAAAAGTTCTGGAGCTTCAGAGGGCTCCCCTTAAGATTATTCATAAGCTGTCTGAGAAGGCAAAGCAGGGTAATGGAAAGGATTTTTGTCAGTTGTTCCTTGCAAGGCAGTCTGAGCTGGTTGTATGCTTTTAAACTCGAAGCCAGTTCCTTTGGTGATCATCTGTTAGCGCTCTATGAGAACCCTGTTAGTGCAAAACAATAGATAAAAAATAGTTTATGGGTATTTTCAAACGCTGAAATGTATCTACTTTGAAGTCTGTTCCTGGAAATGGAGTATCTAAGTGCACACCACTTCAGCTTGGCTTCTCTCTAGGTGCCTCTTTCAGGCTTTGTGGTTCTCTGGGCACTGAGCAGCCAGGCAGGAATCAAAGGAATTAAACCTTAAGCAACACTTAGAGAAATGTGTGTGCAGTTAGTGGAGTCAGGCTCTTGTATTTCATAGTCACAAATGGGTGGGGTAGAAGCTGCTCGCTCCCAGAAGGGGTGAGCCTGCAGTCACGGCTGTGAGGGTGAAGTTGTCTCTCATCATTAATGTGAAGAGGTGTGAAGGCACTGCTGACAGGTAAAGGAACACAGAACTGGAATGCTTTCTGCTGTCCAAGCATGCCTTTCATAAGGATCCCTTTCATGAGCAGATGGTGTTCTTTGTGACAGCAGTGATGTGTTCTGCCCTCCACCTCCCTTCCAGCAGCTTGGGTTCTGAAGTCTTTTCCTAATTCTAAGATTGCATTTATTTGTTGCTAGTTTATAACAGTTTGTTCTTGAATCCTTTCGCTTAATTTTTTTTGTCTTGATGATTGTTTTCGTGGCAGCCATATTCTTCCTTAGCTTTGTATTTTAGATTTAGCAAATGTTGCTGTCTCTCAGAGACAGACCCAGGTTCCTCTGAGTCTGACTGTACTGAGCCAGCTCAGAAGTGGATCTGCTGATCCATATTCAGGGAACGAGGTTGGGAAGAGCACTGAGAGTCCCCCAGGCCATCCTGTGCGCACAGCCACCCTGCCACAGAGCTGTGCTGCTTCCCAGCCGTGCTCCAGTCAGCTCACAGTGCTCTTGCTGCATCATCTGCTCAAGTGAGGCCCAAAGCCCCCATTTGTTGTCAGGATTCTGCATTTCTGTCCCAGCAGCATCTGCCGATAATGGAGCCTGTTGCATATCCCAGATTTCCTTCTGCACCATGACTTCAACCACAGGTTGATTTCTTACTTCGAACCGGGCTGAAGCTGTTGCTCTGTTTTGTGTGCAAGCTGACTTTACAGTTGTTCTCAAGATGGAATATCCATGTGCCCAGGCATCCATCCAGCCTCTGCAGGGACTGGATGTGTGTGTCAGTTGAACAGTGGCGTGAGTACTGCAGCTTGCACTAATGTGGCAATCTGTCTCCAAAGCAAAGGCAGGGGAAATCTCCTGGAAAGTGCCAGCTGGCTGCTCCTGGTTCCTGTTGAAACACATGAAAGATCTGCCTCTTTAGAAACCTCCCAGTAAAGATTGTTTTCTGGAAGGAAGTTGGGGTAAGACATTACTCTGAGGACTCACTTCCTCAGTGGGAGGCTGCACAGCAGAAAAAATAACCTTCCAATTCAGAAAATTCAGCTTGGAGAACAGAAGGCAGTACGACCCATGGCAATAAAAATATGAAATAAAATACTCTAATGAAATATTTCAAAATAAAACCCCATTTTTAAGGCGTTTTCTTGTATGCAGGGGAGTTGCAGATCGTTCACCTGAGGCATTGATGAAACAAAGATCACTATTGAGGCGTTGTAGAACTGAATGAGATCTGCCCTGGGTGGAATGTCATTTATATGTTTTACCAAATCTATTAGGTTTTTCTAGGGCCAAGAGAGGGAGATTGCAATGTTGTCTCTTGGGTCAGATGAGATTATATGGCACTGTACTCTAAGTAGTTTATTACTCCCTGAACCATTGCAGTGTGTGTTTGTAGTCCTGCAGGAAAAGCAGCAGATAACTTGGAAACCTTCATCAGACAAAATCCAGTGGTGTCAGACAGATCCTGCCTGAGAACCACACGTTTTTTCAATCACTGGGATTTGGGCAGCAGGCAGAGATGGGACTGCAGTGAAGAGCCTTGCCGAGGGTTGGTTACAGTGCAGGGGAGGCTGGCTTTGTGTGAGTCAGGGCAGAGTGTGAGCAGCCTTCCCAGTCACACATCCCCTTCTGCGCGGCGGGAGCTCTCATGTGTTGAAGTCAGCCCCACTGTGCATTTGTGGTCTCTGCTGCCTCACCCCTTGGAGCTGCCAGCCCACACTGCTTGAGCGAGCTCTGCTGATGGACCAGAGAGCAGCGTGTTCTACTCCTTCCTTCCCCTGCTCAGCTCACTCTCAGCTGAATCCCTGCACAGGGCCTCACTGCCTCCACGCTCCCACTCTGCAGGGAACATTGTAGTTCCATCCCTGTTCACCACAGGTTTTCACATGGGGAAGAGCTGCCTCACTCTCCCTTCTCAGCTCACACCTTTTCGATTTTCATCCCTAAATTTCCTGCCATCCAAGTTTCCTTGGGATCATCTGTTAAGGCTGGATGTGGCACAGAAGGATATGTGGCAGTTTTAGGTTTCCTGGTAGACTCAACCTTAAAGGCCTTTTCCAACAGAAAATTTCTGTGATTCCTGCTGGTACATGTAGCAAAAGGATCCCAGTTTGCCATTGCCGTTTTCATGGGAATTAAGAGGGAAATGCTTTTCCTTTCTACTTACTGCCAGTTTTTTAGTTTGCTCTAAATACCATTTAGGCATCTTTATAGCTAAAGATGCAAAGTCTGTCTCCTGGAAAAGGAAGTGCAGGTAACATTTCCGTGTATTGGAGGAGATGGATTTCTAGGAAAAGAGAAAAATTGAATCTGGATCCTGAAAATTCCAAGGTGGCAGGGGTAAAAAAAAAAAAAAGAAAAAAAAAAAGGAAATTGTGAAGAATTAATTATTTCTTAAGACAACTCTTTTTCTGCAGCTAAAACTGGAATAGATTGACAGCAGAAAACACTGTGTAGAATGTAAATAATACAAGTGCTCTGCCTCTTGTGTAAAAGCTGGTGTTCTCTGCTCGCTCCTACAAGCTCCCTGCGTGCCACCAGCTGATCCTGATCCCATGGGACCCCCACTCTGAGCAGGGACTTTATCTCCGAATCCCCACAGGCACTTGAGTGTTCTGTGGCACTGTGCACAACCAGGGCTTTGTGGGTATCTTTTATATGCACAGATAGGTGCTTTCACTTGGGTATTAGTTGCATTATTTTGAACTCCTTTTTTCAGCAATACAGAATATAATGGGAGGTAACTGGAATTCTTTATAACCTTCAACGCCCAGAGCAGCTGAGACTCCCATATGACTCAGATGAGTTTAATTGTCAGTTTGCTTTAATGTAATGATTCAGAAACTTAATCTGTTGTTGAAATATTTATTCTGCTGCCTTTATTCCATTACTCTTTATTGGTTTTTATTCATAAGAAGCTACTCAAGTTTGTTAAATATACGTGTTTTATATGTATGTACACATGCACATACATATATACTTAATTTATAGCTAAATAGATCAGCAGTGGTGAGCAATGACAGTAATAAGACCATCACAAAATAACATTCAAGTAGGCAGCTGGGAGCTCCCCCAGTCTTGTGTGCCTGTGGTCACACACAGGGCCAGACCAGGCCAGAATTCTCCCAGCTCAGAGGGAGCAGGGGCAGTGCATTTCTGGAGTGCCAGGTGTTTGGCAGTGCCCACTGCTGCCATCCAGAGCAGCCTGGCTCCCTGCCGGCTTGGACACAGCTGCTGTGTTTGGGAGCAGTGCCCTGGTACATTCTGTCAGCTGGCAGGGCAGTCACTGCAGTCCTAAGGAAACCTTGATTTGAGCATTGCCTTTAATACATGGGGAGCAGGTGAGTAACTTCGACATTTCCTGTCTTTGATGCAAAGTGTTTTGGCATTTAGAGACTGTACTGGGAGCACGCAAGGCCCCTGTTGGTGGCTTTTGTCAGGTGACAGGGAGGGTGACCCTCATCCAGCCAAAGCGCTGTGCTGTTTTCCTCATTTGTCTGGTTAGAATTGGGCTCCAAGATGCTGAAAGTGCCCTACCCGAACGAGAGTTACACGGGCATTCTCTGAACCAGAACCTGTGTCTGTGCGGCTGGGCACGTGTGGTGGCACTGAGAGTATCAATCATGCATGACTGAAATGAAGTGTATTTTAGTAGCAGATAGCTGAAAAGCCTTGCAATGTACTCCTAATTCAGCGGCATCGCCTTGAGCTACTCTGAGGCCTCTTTTAAACTCAGACATTAGCACAAAGCACACCTCTGACTGCAGGCATTTAAAGATCAACAAGGGCCGAAAAAGCTTTTAAGATCCAATGAAACCAGGAAAACAACTACGCTGCCTTTCAGTGTCAGGTTAGATTGCCTTCTTATGAGTGCAGCTATTTCAGGTACAGAGTGCTTGGTGGTTTGGGTGTTGTTGTGTGAGGAAAGTGTTCTCTGGAAAACATCTGTTTCTTTCACCTGCAAACCGCAATGTGCTGTGATGAGGCAGGACTGTAGCCACAGCGACCCAGGGGACGAAGGAAATCTGGCTCAAAGGGATGAGCATGGGTTTCTGAAACATGGTATCAAAAAGAGCACTTAAAAGGAGAGAATGCTTTTAGAGCACAGATATACCACAAATTGGGCAGGTCAGGTTGCTTTGGAAGCCTGATGTTCTCTGGGCCTGCCAATACTGTTTCTTAGCAGCAATGTTTGCCTTCCTCTCGGAACAAGAGAAGTTTATTTTTCTCCCATAACATTAAAATGTTCTGCTTTTCTGTAAGATAACAGTAAATCCCTGTCATCTGCAGCATCTGAAATCTGTGGATGCAATAGAGATGCTGCTTTCCCTTCTGTGGTCACATCTTCATTTTTAACTTGTTGTTGAAGTTCAGGTGTAGCTCTCGTGCATGTATTACAAATTTAGTACTACACCCTTGCTTAAGTAAAACTTTATAGTAGGTTTAAAGCCAACAAAGAGTGTAATGTTAACATTATGGTTTATATTTATATGCATGTGTTATGTACACCAAAATAACTCTTCATTCATCTGAAATGGAATAGACATCTTAGAAGGTAGGGAATTAGACATTAAAATCATACATGGTGCCTCCGTTTCTCCTGTGGGAAAGGAGGTGACCTGGGGATGTCAGTGTGCAGCAGCAGTGGGTCTGTCTGTGCTGGTGCCCTGGGTTCAGCCCGTCAGGATAAATACCGGGTGTATTTGTGTGCCCTGGCTGGGAGGGGAGGGCCCTGCTGACCAGAGAAATGCCAGTGTTGTGCTTGTCTCTACAGAGCAAGGGGAAATGGCCAGCCCACATCAGCCTCTGGAAATAGCACAGAGCACCTGTGCTTTGGAGCCCCAAGTGCCTCATTCCCAGGCTGGACTGTGACAAAGGATAATCCAGTCCCTGTGTTGGCTGCAGCCACAGCGTGGATGGGGTGTAATGCATTCAGGCTTGTCACCTCAAAATCCAGAGCAGTGGCTCTGGGAATGCAGGGAGAGGAAAGCCTTCCACGGGGTGGGATTCCGCCATTTAATGAAATAAATGGTCTTCTGAGGGCTGCCTTTCTGTTCTTTCAGAGGATGACATGAATAATTACATCAGTCGATACTACAACGAGCCCAGCAGTGGTGAGTGTTGCTTGAAAACACAAACGTGAGCAGTATTTTTGCATTGCATTGTGTGCTGTAAACCGGGTGAGACTGAGCAGTGGTGTAGATCTGTTCTCGACATGAAACCCACCACAGTCTTCTGGTTTGGTCCATGGAAGTGTGTGCCAATTGTCATTCTCTGAAAGTTGAAGGGCCCCAAATTTGCTTTTGCTGATGGCACTCAGGATAGTTTGGAGATCTGGGAGGGGTTAATTCCCTGTAGCTGAGCTGTCCAGCTCACAGAGCAGTTCAAACAGATTTGAGAATGAACAGCAGGGACAAAATAAATGAAGAGAAAAGAAGTGGGGAGACAGCTTAGCCCAGCACCACGCTGGGAGCCTTTCAGCAAGGTTAAACTGAGTAGTGGGAAACCTGAGCAGCTGGACCCTGACCTGAGGGCAGCTTTCAAATAGATGTTCCTGGCAGGTGTCCTGCTGGCACAGGGGGCTCTGCCTGTGCTTGGGGCTCTGTACAGCCCTGCTGGGCAGCACTGGGGGCTGTCTGTGCTGGGGGCTCTGCACACACTGCTGGGCAGCACTGGGGGGTCTGCCTGTGCTTGGGGCTCTGTACAGCCCTGCTGGGCAGCACTGGGGAGCTCTGTCCATGCTGGGGGCTCTGCACACCCTGCTGGGCAGCACTGGGGGCTCTGCCTGTGCTTGGGGCTCTGTACAGCCCTGCTGGGCAGCACTGGGGGCTCTGCACACCCTGCTGGGCAGCACTGGGGGCTCTGCACACCCTGCTGGGCAGCACTGGGGGCTCTGCCTGTGCTGGGGGCTCTGTACAGCCCTGCTGGGCAGCACTGGGGGCTCTGCCTGTGCTGGGGGCTCTGCACACCCTGCTGGGCAGCACTGGGGGCTCTGCCTGTGCTGGGGGCTCTGCACACCCTGCTGGGCAGCACTGGGGAGCTCTGCCTGTGCTTGGGGCTCTGTACAGCCCTGCTGGGCAGCACTGGGGAGCTCTGCCTGTGCTGGGGGCTCTGCACACCCTGCTGGGCAGCACTGGGGGCTCTGCCTGTGCTGGGCAGCACTGGGGGCTCTGCACACACTGCTGGGCAGCACTGGGGGCTCTGCCTGTACTGGGCAGCACTGGGGGCTCTGCCTGTACTGGGCAGCACTGGGGGCTCTGCCTGTGCTGGGCAGCACTGGGGGCTCTGCACACACTGCTGGGCAGCACTGGGGGCTCTGCCTGTACTGGGCAGCACTGGGGGCTCTGTCTGTACTGGGCAGCACTGGGGGCTCTGCCTGTGCTGGGCAGCACTGGGGGTTCTGGCCGTGCCGGGGCTCTGCAGAGCCCAGCCAGGGCTGGCCATGCTCTGGCTGCCAGCACAGCGGGGCCAGGGGAGGCTGAGCAAGGCAGGCTCTGGCAGATGGCACTGTGCACACCCCCCTTACGTGTATAACATTTTATATATATGCTAAAAAAGTGTGTGTGCTTAAATATAATGTGTTATAAATTTATATCTCCACATATAAATCCCCATATATATGTGTGTATATATATATGGGCTTATAGGAAAAAAGTGCGTGTGCCTGCATATACATGTACATAGAATATACACAAGGGGGTGTGTATAAACACATATAAGCATTTATGTGTGTATATATGTATGTGTGTGTATATATATTTTTAAAATGTACGACATACTTTAACCCTATCTATAGTATGCATACATAGTGAAATATAGGTGTATATATATTTCTGTAAGGATGTGGCTAATTTATATAAAATATGTATCGTGTATAAATCTTCAGTGTATTATATATATCCCACATATATACACACAAACCCAGGTGCACATACATAAAGATGTAAGTTAACATATGTATATAGTATATCACGTATGTCTCTTGAAACATACACACATCCCCATATGGGTATTATGTGAGCAGATTAATACACATATAAAGGTATATTGATTTTGTGTATACATATAGATATATCTTTATGGAAATATAAAGATTTGGGAAATGCTGTGTCTCTGTACATACTGAGATACTTTATAAGAATGCATTTATTAAATATATAAAATGTATAAAGGAGGGTGAAAGGGAGAGATGGTCAGAATATATGTGTGTATATATTATAGAAATGTATGTGCATATATTACAGGAATGAAAATATGTATCTCTGTATAATGTATATCTTTAATCCTGTATATACATCCATACACGTGGATATAGATTGTATGTAGCTGAAGCTACAAAAATACTAAACAGAAGGGAGTGTGAGTGTCTGGTTGCAAACCCAGCTGGCATCCAGTGGGATCCAGCAGGCTGGAGAGGGGGGCTCCCGACTCCTCCTGCCATTCAGCAGGGCCAAGGAGAAGGTCCTGGCCCTGTGTCCAGGCACTCCCCAGCACAAACCCCAGCTGGGGACCAGGGGATCAAGAGCAGCCCTGGACAAGGACCTGGAGCTTGCCTGCCCCACTCCTGTGAGCTCCTCCTGCAAAGCTGCCCCAGCTCCAGCCCGACAGGAGCAGGAGCAGGATCAGCAGGACGTGGAGCAGGAGCAGGATCAGCAGGACAGGACGTGGAGCAGGATCAGGATCAGCAGGACAGGACGTGGAGCAGGAGCAGGATCAGCAGGACAGGACGTGGAGCAGGAGCAGGATCAGCAGGACAGGACGTGGAGCAGGATCAGGAGCAGGATCAGCAGGACAGGACGTGGAGCAGGAGCAGGAGCAGCAGGACAGGACGTGGAGCAGGAGCAGGATCAGCAGGACAGGACGTGGAGCAGGATCAGGAGCAGGAGCAGCAGGACAGGACGTGGAGCAGGAGCAGGAGCAGCAGGACAGGACGTGGAGCAGGATCAGCAGGACAGGACGTGGAGCAGGAGCAGGATCAGCAGGACAGGACATCGAGCAGGATCAGGATCAGCAGGACAGGACGTGGAGCAGGAGCAGGAGCAGCAGGACAGGACGTGGAGCAGGATCAGCAGGACAGGACGTGGAGCAGGAGCAGGAGCAGCAGGACAGGACGTGGAGCAGGAGCAGGATCAGCAGGACAGGACGTGGAGCAGGAGCAGATCAGCAGGACAGGACATCGAGCAGGAGCAGGATCAGCAGGACAGGACGTGGAGCAGGAGCAGGAGCAGCAGGACAGGACGTGGAGCAGGAGCAGCAGGACAGGACGTGGAGCAGGATCAGCAGGACAGGACGTGGAGCAGGAGCAGGATCAGCAGGACAGGACGTGGAGCAGGATCAGCAGGACAGGACGTGGAGCAGGATCCGCAGGACAGGACGTGGAGCAGGAGCAGGAGCAGCAGGACAGGACGTGGAGCAGGAGCAGGAGCAGCAGGACAGGACGTGGAGCAGGATCAGCAGGACAGGACATGGAGCAGGAGCAGCAGGACAGGACGTGGAGCAGGAGCAGCAGGACAGGACGTGGAGCTGCTGCGGCGAGTCCAGAGGAGGCCCCGGAGCTGCCAGGGCTGGAGCTGCTCACCCCTTGGGCCAGGCTGGGAGCGCTGAGGGACGAGGCCCTGGCACAGCCGTGGCTGCCCCTGGCTCCCTGGCAGTGCCCAAGGCCAGGCTGGACAGGGCTGAGCACCGTGGGATGGTGGAAGGTGTCCCTGCCATGGCAGGGGTGGCACTGGATGGGCTGGAAGGTGCCTCCCAGCCCAAACCATCGGGTGACTAGTGTATTGCGTATGCGCGTTGTATAGTTTCTGTACGTGGGCTGAAGAGGGCTTCTGTGTATCTGTTCATAGGTGTGTGCAGTGAATATGCCTACAATGTATGCTGCATATTTAAATGTCTGTAAAGGCATTGGTACACGTTTGTGGCTGCAGATTTATATTTTATATGCATTACAAAATACATGTGTGTGTGTGCATATATAGCTGTAATGTATTCTGTATCTATAGCTATATACTTTAGATATGACTATGTATGTATACAGTGTAATCTGTATAAAGATACTTTAAGTGTGGCATGTATGTGTGTATATATATGTCTATCCCATATATATGGGGATAGATACGAATTTATATATATGTGTGAGAGAAACTGTACTCATTTTATATTTCTTAGGTAATATAAATCAAGGAGGTGTGAATGGCTATATACATCTTTTTAGTATGTATCATATGTATGATGTATAACATGGATCTATCTCTGTGTTTCGTGTATAGGTATTATATTATAAATTATATCCCTATATACAAATTCCCCACATAGATACATACAGATGGGGGGAAAGTGTGTGTTTGTGTAGATTTATTTTAAAACATAATTATAACATATACCTTTTAGAAATGTATATATTACTGTCTGCATATACATTTTTAAATCTATTTTATGCATGTTATTGTGTGTATATTTTACATATGAAATATATACTTGTTTTTCTGTTATGATATAGGTACATGGAAAATTTTATATAGGCTTATCCTAGATCTTCATATGTATAAATGGGGCTGTTTATGTGTATATACGCAGACAGGTAAAGATCTGTGTGCTACATTGGTATTTTATATGTGTATAAATATATGTAAAGATACATATATAGATATCGGGAGATATATATGTGGGTAGGTATGTGAGAGCCTGTTTAAATACATATGTGATTTATACATTAGAAAGGACATGAGTATGTATATAAACTGTCTTATATACAGAATATGCATACATATGTAGATATATTATGAAGGGAAAACATAGATATATGTATAGAGACATTCCCCCTATAAATATGGATGTCTTTATATAAAGCTATGTATATATGGGTATATAAAATCTGTATATATGTGTGTGAGAGACAGTCTATATATCCATAGACACATGAGTACACAGAGACCTATTTTAAAAATGTACACATAGAGGTATAAAGTATTGATTTTATTTGTGTCTATCCCTCTCTATACATCCCCAAGCTCTACAGGGCTATATATATAAAGATGTATGCAGGTGTGGGGTATGTAAAAAGGGAGAGGTGTGAGGGACCATGTCTGTGCATCTACATACATACATAATGTAGGGATGTGGGGGTGTCTGTGTTCACATAGAGCAATGATGTACTTTATATATATATATCCCTGTATGTACATTCCACGTGTCTACAAAGATACTCGCGCGTGTGTGTGTGTGTAAGCACTAGAGATATATACATTGTATCCCATTTATGGGGCAGATATACACACCTATTCCCCCATCTATATGGACACATGCATATATAACATTGGGGGGATACTCTGTATATACCTATGTATTTTATAGTATGTGTAGAGATAGCCATATACACAGGTATATGGTACTGTTTATATGGTTCTGTTTATAGCTGTATATCCACATAATATACATTGAGATATGTTAAAGGGGTGGTGTAATATAATTTTATAGGTATAATATGCATCAATGGTGTTCTGGATAATGTATTATGTATGTATGTCCTTATATCTGCAGTCCCCATGTACACACAGATTTATAGATGTGTGTGTGTATATATATATATGCATATGTAGATACACATATGTGGAGGTGTGTTTTGTTTAAGGAGAACAGACTGTATTTAAAGGGAATATTGTGTGTTCCATGTATCAAAGGTCCATATGTCTGTATGCTGTATTTTATAGGGGACTCTTCATCCATGTACGTATTGCCTGTATGTCTACAGAATGATTGTGTGAGAGAGACTCTGTGTGTATGTGTGTATACAATGAGCAGGTGTATACAGGCATATCCTATTTACTTATAGATGTGTGTGTGTATATATATATATATACACATACACAAACGTCCCTTGGTATTAACCGCCATTATATAGATAGCAATAAAGATATATCTGAGTTCTCAAGTAAAAGTACAATGTATTTTTAATATGTATTTATATGTACATGTATCTTATAAATAAATATACACACATAGATGGGATTTTTTAAATTTAGTAATAAATAATTATGTATATTTAAGGTGTGGGCTATGTATTATAGTGTATATGTGTGTGTGTGTGTGTGTGTACAATATTCTATTTGGAGCTCGTGTATGCATGTATTGCCCGTACCTGTATGGAGAAATCTAAAGATTATGTGTATATACAAGGGAGAGGGGGAGAGAGGCTGCATTGATGTAGTGATGTAGTCTGTAGCATAGGTATGTGCCTGTATATACAGGAGTGCAGCACTGTATATAGATAGAGTTCCTCTCTCGATACCCTCTGAATGCCTGTGACAATGTCTAACAAGGTGTATGTGTATGTCCACATCTCACTGGCTGTGAGATATATGTGTATTTCTGTTACATATAATGTGTATGTCTCTGGGTGTGCAAGCATAGTTGTAATGTATATACTGAGATATACATTGTCTGTGTATGGACACATGGTGACGAGTCTGTGCATTTCTACAGAAAGGTAAGGCTGTGCAGGTGCTAGTGACAATGGTGTGGAATTAAAGAGGGGACTAAACAGTGCATCTATAAAATGTCTGCATATTCCTAGGGAAAATGTATTATTATAGGGGGAACCATGCACTACAGTGTGTGTGCATGTATATGTAAAATATTATATGGACACACACATCCTCCCCATATCTGTATGGAGAAATCTATGCATGTATAGATTATATAGGTTTAAATTGGGGCAGGTGCATATATGTAGGTGCATATTGTATTACACATAGATTTGTATCCCTGTGTATACATCCCCATAATAAATGTTGCTGTCTATAAAAAGGTGTATGTATATAATTTTAAACACATATAAAGGTGGGGGGATCATGTTTAGCTATAGTGTTATACATGTATTATATGTATATCTTATATTTTGATACATGTGTTTTATATAGATCTCTGTATATTCAGTCCGGATTTATACATACACATCATAAGACATAAATACTCACACACAAAGGCAAGTATACATGTAATTGTATACATTCTGTTTAAAGAGTAACAATTACATTTTTAAATGGGGAGAACAACTCTGTCCTATAGATAGTACACAGATATATATTTTTATATATCTGTGCACACGTGTGTGTGTGTGTGTGTGTGTATACACACACACACACACACACATTTATAAAATGTACATATAGATGTATAGGTCTAGTGGACTAATGTATAGGTATATATGGGGCACGTACGCGCGCGCGTGCGTGCATGTGTGTGTGTGTGTGTACCCATATCTATATATTTAAAGCTATATATAAAGATTAGGTACATATAAAATTAGGGGGGTGAGAGACTGTAGAGTCACCTCTAGAGGTGTATGTCTGCATATGTATAAAGAGAGGTATGTAGAATTATATAGTGCTCTATAGCTCCCCATAATATACTTGGAAAGCTGTAAAAAGATACATGTAAATGTGTGTGTGTGTACATATATATCTTTAAGTAGATACATATACATAAAAAGACTATAAGAGGGAGGGGGTGCTCATGTATAGGTAAAATGTATTCTGTATATCCCTGTAACTATGGTCCCCAGCCATACACACACAGAGTGAGAAATCTGTATTTATAGATGAAGGGTAGTAGACCTGCATGTGAGAGCACAGGTGTGTTCTGTTTACAGATAATAATTCTATGTATTTAAAGGGGAGGCATGCATTAATAGTCTATATAGGTATGTATGTGTACTGTATCATATATGGATCCCCATGTAGTCTGAAGACATTAATAAATATGTAAATACAAAGGAATAGGTTCATGTATAGATATCATCTCTTACACACAGACCTAGCCAATAAATATATATATACACACATACAGAAAAATATGTATACATTTCTATAGAAAGGTGGAGGGGTTGTATATATTTTATTTACTGGTGAATAACTGTCTTTCAAGGGGCACCACATCTTGTGTGTGTATAACAGAAGGTCTGTGTACATTGTATTCTATATGGGGCTCACACAGACATAATTCCTCATCTCTCTATAAAGATCATCTCTATATAAAATGGGGTGGGGAGAAGGGTGAGAGCCTGCATCCATACACCTGTGTATTGTATGTAATAAATGTGTGTGTGCTCAGTATATACAGATATGTGGTATTAGGTATTAGTGTAAATAGCAGGACATACATAAAAGGCATGTGTGCATAATTTAAGGACTGTCTCAAGAGAATGGGGTCATATTATCATGTGTAGGTATAAATGTGTGTGTTTGTATATCCCTATGGGTACACACAGACAGAAAAAACAGCACAACTTGAAGGGGGTTGGGCTGCATGCTGTTGGAGCAGTAACTAATTCCAGGTATTTAAGGGAGGGCCTGTAGGTCCCTATTGCCTGTCCATGTGCACATGCAGGCAGAAAGGAGCATAGATGCAGTTCCTTATGCACACATAAACAAACACCCCTTCAGGTATATGACCAGACCTCCAGGTGTTGGTGTTTGGGAGTGACTGACATATACACGCACATATATGCGCATACAGTGTGTGTCATATCTGTGTACTGCTCTACCGCTGCTCCCCCTATAACCATAGAGAGCTGGTGAGAGAGAACAGGGCTGTGTTACTGTATATGTATATATTAATATACATCTATAGATGGACTAAAGGGGGTCTGTGTACTACAGTGTGTGTGCAGTTCAGCTGGCCCTGTGTACAGTGCTCCACATGACCTCGCTCTAGCTCTCTGCACCCCTCTGCAGCCCATCCCCGCACGGGCTCTCAGGCGCCTCTGTGCTCTGTCCCTGCAGACAGCGGCGTCCCCGAGGCCGCCATCTGCGTGGTGACCACGGCCGCCATCGACGTGCACCGGCCCAACATCTCCTCGGAGCTGTTCACGGTGGAGGTGCCGCTGCGCCTGGGCAGCACCGGGACCTCGGCCAGCCTCACGTCGGGCAGCGCCTCGCGCTCCACCGTCAGCTCGGGCACGCGGGGCTGCAGCGAGAGCAGCCAGACCCTGGGCTCGTCCCCGGACTGCAGCGCGGCCTGCGAGGAGCCGGCCCAGGCGGGAGGCGCCCGGCAGCGCGCGGCCCACGCCGTGGTGCAGGAGCTGCTCTCATCGCTGTCGGAAGAGGCCCGCTTGGCACAGAAGGGGCTGGATCCCGTCAACCTGAAACTGCCCAGCCCGGCCGGCTCCGTGGGGGCCAGCCCCGACCTGGGCCACCGGCTCAGCGTCTACAGCCGCAGGAACCAGGAGAGTCTTGACGTCTTCCAGCTCAAGCCGCTCCTCGACTGCCCCCAGGGCGCCCCAACCATCGAGGAGAAGTATGGGGCGCTGGGGCCCCCAGAGCCACGGCTGGGCAGGGTTCCTGAGGCGTAGGGCCAGCCTGGGGGAACGGGGACTCCCGTGGAGACACGCTCACCCCGCTGGCCACGAGGCTGCCACAGGTGAGGTGGCAGTGCCAAAGACAACCCGTGGCATCTCCTGCAACGGCCACCGGCCCAGGGAGAGGCCGGCGTTGCCTCTGCTCACCAGCGTCTGTGGCACGTGACCTACCTGCCCTGCCACCAGGCCTGGGACAGCTGGGACCTACGGTGGCCATCTGGGAACAATGGACCTTCCAGCAGTCTTAGGCCAGTACGGACCCCCAGTGCCTGGAAGGACAGACGGACTGTGCCGGGACCACCACGGAACTGCCACCAGTCCAGGGCCAGCACAGCCCCATAGTGCCTGGGGGCAGGACAGAGCTGCTGGACAGCTTGGGCCCAGCCTGGCTCCCCAGTTGGACCCCCCAGCCTGACCCTGCCCAGGGCTGAGCATGGCTGGGAAGGGGGTGGAGATGGGAATAAACACTGACAAATACATACAGCCTCTTGCTGCTTTCTCTTACCTGCCTTCCCCGCCTTGCTTTCTTCCATCCCGCCACTCCCTGTGCCATGCAACTGACCACCAAAAACCCCCAACAAAACCAAAAAATAACCATCCCAACATCACAGTGACCGATCCCACCTCTTTCCAGTAAAATCTTTTATTTGCCCTTACTCCACAGCACCGGGTCCCATCAGCAGCACTCACTTCTTCTTCAGGAGCTTTGTCATCTCTGGCACCGCCTGCAAACACCAGTGCCAGGGTAGCAGTGCACGTTCCCCTCTGACCCCCACAAACTCGCCCTGTGCACTTCCCAGCCCTGCAATTACACTGCCCACCCTCCCACCCAGCACAGCACTCCAGGGGCTGTGGGTCACCCCAGCTCACAGCACTCCCCACTTCTCTCCTGCTGAATAAAGCCTCTTAATTATTTAAGAGAGCTACATTTCCATTAGGTGGAAATAATGCATTCGTACAAAATTTATTAAGGTAATTGTCTACATGGTGTTTCTTTGGAATGTGACTTTGTCTCCGGCTTACAAAGAGGCCAGTGCTCACCACGGAGCCAGCGGGCATTATTTCAGGAATGGCATTAAGTGCTGGCAGAGTTTCTGCCCGTGCCTCCACAGAGCCACGACGCTCCCGCCCCTTACACGTGTGGTGACACACAGGGGACAGGCCTGGCTCTGGGCTCCTCCTGGCCATCAGTCAGTGAGGCACTAAGCCCAGGCACAAATAATCAACTCTCTACTTCCAAACTTTATGAAGTTTAAAAATACATGCAAGCACCTATGTGCAGTTATTTCCAGAACGGTTCAACCTCAGGAAACCAGAATTGAGGCAGGCTGGCTGTGACACAACCTGCTTGCAGGGATTTGATTTTGAGCGCACAAATCCCGACATCGGAAAGCGAATTTTTAAACTAGAACCCAAATGCCCTCACACAGACATTAACAGTCATTAGATTACATTACGTAAGCTCCTGTCAGCTCTCCCAGAATTACCCTGCACATCGAGTTTAGCCTCACCTGAAATAAGTCTGCTACCAGTCCATAGTCTGCCACTTGGAAAATTGGAGCTTCTGGATCCTTGTTAATAGCAACAATGGTCTGCAAGCAAAGGTAAAGCACCATATGAATCTAGATAGTGAACATCCTCTGGGGCCAGATTACAGGGCCAGGTCTTAGCCTGGAAATGAGCTGTATTCTCTCCAAGCCTCCAGAAGCAGAAGATTTATCTGGGCATTTAATATTTTCCCATCTCAAAAACAAACACCTCCTTCCCTCCACATACACCACAATCCCCCTGAAAGAAAAAAAAACACAAAACAAACCCTCCTTTCCCTGCTCATCATACACATCTCTGTTATCTTCCCTGCTGAAAAGCCTAGAAAAAATGTACTACAAACAATTATCTGCACATTCGAAGCTGCACCATTGCAGAAGTAACCTGGAGGCAGCAGTTACAAGAAGCACAAAAAAGCCCTGCCCAAAGGCCTCTGTATTTACAAGGGGACGCAGCATTGATTTTGGCACACTGTAAAAAACAGGACGACAAATCCCAACACAATGATCCAGAAAATGTCTTGGTTTAAACTCTGCCATTCACTGTCTGTGACAACTTCCAGCAAGTTAAGCATGGGTGGGTGTCCTCATGAAAATCTGCAGCAGGATGGGGAGCACTCCACAAAGGAAGGGAAAGGAATCCCAAAGCAAACCCAAAAGCTGCCAGAAGGAGCCCAGAGCACAGCACGGGGCAGTGCCTGCCCACTCCACTCTGCCAGTGGGAACAATGGTTGGGAGCTCTGACCCAAAGGGCAGCTGAGGCACTGCTGCCACACCCACAGGGAGCCACACTCCACTCAACGTCCAACAGAATGAATGGCTCACTAAGCAGGGGCCTAGTGGTAGTAACTCAAGGAGAAAAGTTTACAAATCCTGTGGTTTTAGGCCCCAGAAATGTTATTTCTTGGCATTTCGTTTGTCGCCTGAGAGTCCCTGTAAAGGACCCCACCATGCACACGAGGCACCACCCAGAGCACTGCCCCTGCCCTCAGCTCACAGCCGAGGACGTGCACGTGCTGCAGCAATGCTGCCCTTGAATGTTCTCCCATTGCTTTATTTGCTTCACTTCAGTCACCCCTGTTTGCAAATGCAAGCTTCCCCCGACAAGCTGCAGTGCAGGAAGTGAATCCAGGCTGTGATCCCTCAGGGTGCTGGCCCAGTAAAGACTTTCTGTGACCCTCCTGACCCTGCCATTCCTTGCAGGACCATCCACAGGGGCTGCCAGCTCTGTCCTTAGCACAAAAATAATATAAAAATTGCTTGCAAAACTGTCTGAAGCTTTGCTTTGGCAGCCTAGTCCTTCCTCTGCCTCCTTTAGCTGAAGTAACTTCAGTAAGATCTGGTTCCCTACCTCGTGGCTAACTCAGGTAGCACAAAAGCGTCACCTTGCTCACAACAGAACTTTGTGAGTTAAAACTGAGTAAGAAAAGACAGGGGAACTCTCACGAGGGAATTGGAAATAAGGAGCGAAAGCAACAATTCTCCAGGTCTCCTCAAAAGCTGCCTTTTCTACCTTGCTGTAAAAGAACAAATAAATTATACATTTCACTTGGTAGAAAGCATCTGACTGCTTTGGAAAACGTGTCCTGAAGTGTCCAAGTTCACAATGCCAGGTAATTCAGAGTGCTGAGGGAGGACAGGGGAAGTGTCAGAGAGCTCCTGTGGCTGCAGAGCTCTTTGCTGGGAAAACTGGATCTTTTCCATAACTACCCCACTTAAATGCTTCAGCTAAAAGGAAGGCAGAACACATTGCAAATGCAAGTAAATCTTAATTTTACAACAGACACATTAGGTTACGCTAAAAAACTGAGATATGGGAGAAACGTAAGGGGTAAATAAACACCTCATATCAACAAATTTCCTCTGTTCTTACAGCAGAATACCTCAAAATAAACGTGCCTTTGGAAAAGCCATAAAAGCAGAGGTTTTGCTGTTCCAGTATAGGATAACATCACTGCTCAGTGTTTTTGGAACAAAGGAAATTCTGGCTCTTCAAGTCAGAGGTTCCCAGTGCTGCTGGCAGCCTTAAGTGAGGTAAAGCAGCAGATAAACACAGAGAGGATCACCTCAAGTCTTCATGCAGCTTCTAATATCCAGCTGTCAGCCAGTGGCTGCTGCTCCTCCCACTGCCCATCTCCTCACTCGGCCAAGGGCACAGCTGGAGACTGAATTCCGAACAAAGCCACGTGTGCCACGGTGCCAGGGGAGCTGAGCTGTGACTGTCCCTCTGCTGCTCTGCAGGCACGAGACACTGGCAATGCTGTTCCACCAAAGCCCTTGGGAACACGCTGCCACCACTCCACTCCCACTTCTCAAGAGAGACCTTCACCCACCATCACACACCCTTAACATTTTGAATTTGCGGTTTTTTCTCCACTGCGTCAACTAATGCTAACACCACTCGAGTCCCTGCTTTTACAAAGCTTATCATTTCCCCCCAAATATTTATATAATACATAAGAAAAAAAAATGGTAAGAAAGCAGAGATCATCCCACCACAGGGGCTGGTTCCTGAGGACAGTTACCAATCACAAACTCACTGCTCTGTGGCTGCTTAAACACAAGAAACTACCTGCTAACTTCTGCAACCCTTTTCCTCAGCTCTTACAAACTATTCCAAGTTGTGGCTCGGTTAAGATCATTCCCCAAAAGTAGAAATATATTAAATACATATCCTTTTAAAAAATTACTGTGGGAGGCAGGACCTCCAGTTTTTGATGTCTGGCATTTGATAGCATCAATCAGCAGGTAACTCTGCTCCTCTTTTTAAATGCTGCACCATGGGCCAAACTGGCGATTCCAATTTTGAATTATTTGCTTTGGCAACTAATGAGTTAAACCTTTTAAAGTTTTACTGCCGTTTTATAGCAGGTTTCCATTTGAATGGCTAAATGCAGGAATGTCAGAAACATCTTTTACTTTATGGAATAGTAAGTTCATAATTCAAATTGCACATTGTTATGCATGAATTAATATGTCATAGTGAAATAAAGGCAAATGGAACTATTGTATAGAATTCAGGCATATGTGCTTTGGGTTGGTTTTTTTTTAAACAAAGTCAATTAGCTGCTTCCACTGATCACTTTGGGTTGTAGTGCAAAGGTTTTTCTACTGTGTGAGATGTTCTGCCACAGTTTTTTGGGTGTTTTTTTGTCAAAGAGTGTTTTAAAGCAGCAGGAAATATGAAAACCATTTAAAGCACTGATGCAAAAGCAAGGGAGTCAACTCGTTTCCTTCCTCAGAAATCTTTTCTAGTTCATCCACCTTCACATACCTTGCTGTCTTTCATTCCAGCCAAGTGTTGGATTGCTCCAGATATTCCCACAGCAATATAAAGTTCCTAGGAAAAACAAGAGACAGACATTTTTGGTCCCCACAGCACAGTCTCAGTAAGCTCTCCCCCACCTTAATCCAGATCACTACATGCAGCAGATTTTACATGACAGTAGCTTTCAGTACTAAAGGCAACCGATGGCTGATTCTCTTCCCCACCTGGGGATGCAATGTGACTGCAAAAGGAGAATCCCAAAGGAGCATCTAGCAAAGACAGATTTGGGAAAAAATAAACAAAGCCTGCATCAAAAACATTCAACACTGCTCAGCTAAAGGCCAGGGCAGTCCATGTTATCCATGACCCTGCACATTCCCAGTGCAAATATTAAGGAAATAACCTACAGATGGATAATGCAGATGCCCCAAGAGCAAATCAAGGCTTTTGTTGGAAGGCCTCAGAGCCTTTACCTAGAACAGAATGCTCAAAGCTGGAATTCGGGTGTTAGGCCTTTGAGAGGTTCCCTACAGAGCAGGATAAACCTCTGAGGTAGCCAAGTGGCTGGTGCACTGCACACCTGAGTTTGTGTTCCTTGCCCCAGCCATCCATGTCCACGTGTGCTGAAGCCCTCCTCCCACACAGGTACAGAAGGGACACCAGGGACAGCTCTACACTTTCACATCTCCAAAGAGTCTCACAGTCAAAAGAGATGAAAATTTCTAAGTAAATAGAAGTATAGCAGCTGCTTCATTCACAGCTGAAAACTCTTACTTCTCCTTGGGCTGGAAGTCATCCATTCTATCATCTATCCAAAACAAAGGCGATTTCAGCTCCCTGACAGTTTTTCCAGTAGCACAAGTCCAAGCAAGCAGTCAGAGCTGTACTCTTTAGCTAACTAATATTACAGAGAAAACTAAAGAAAACACTTTTCACCAACTCATTCAGTAACAGAAAATCAGCACATAAATTTAGTTAGGGGCTCATCTATCAAAAGCAGTTAAAACGTGGTACTTCACACATGCTTAGAAAAGACACAGCCTCAAACACCAACATAATTTCTCTTTTAAAAATACTAAGGGTATTCCATATCTAAGAAAATATAAACCTAAGTGAACTCAATAAATACTACTGGGGGGACACAGGAAGGGTAAGAGGATCAAAACCCATCTTAGCACTGCAGCTGAAACTGCATTACAGTGAAGTGGCTTTTAGCATGGCAGAGCCAAGCCCAGCTGTGGGACATGCACAGCCCTCCAGAGGGGAGGAGCAGACACAGGTGTTCACACACACACCACAGAGGCTTCTGCCACACAGGCCTCAGAGTCTTTACATCACTTAAAGAAAGAAGGGAAGGTTCCTTTCTGAGGTTTCTACAGCTACAGGCTCTGCTCACTATATTGTTTTTTAAATTGGAATAGATAAATGAAATTTATGAAGTCTTTCTGTACTTTTATACAAAAAGCTCTCTCCTGAAAAAAAACGAGGGGAGAGGAAATAAAGCAGAAACAAAGTATTTCCTATCAAAAAGGCTTCCTTTGACATTGAAACATGGAATCTAGTCCACGTTCTTCCCCAAAACCACACAGCCGGTGAACACGCTCAGAAACTCCTTGGCCTCAGCAGGCTTTTACCAAGTGGATTACTATTAGAGGTCAATCCATTTCAACCACAGCTGCAATGTAACATAATATGTCCACATTAGAACTCATAGTAAGAATGCAATATTTTAATTATACCAAATAAAAGAACAGATGTTACAGGAGAAATTACTCTACCATCAGGCTGTCTTTAATACAAGCTCTTTTTAAAGACACATTACCGTAATTTGATTTTTTTTAGAGCAATTAATTAAATGCCAGTCATCCAGACTACCAGATACTCTTATCAGTCTGCTTAACATTGTGAAGCTCAATCTTTGGAGAGAATCCAGCTAACCAGGAGCCAGATGCCTATAAAAATATTCTATTAAAATATCTAGGAAAGACAAGGATGTTTCATTAAAAGGACATTTGTAAATCACCAGGCCTGTCTAAAAGCATTTATTACACATCTAGGCCATGGCCTTCTAGGTTATGTGCTTTTGGCTCCCTGGTTCAGACAAGTGGTCCTCTAACCCTGACAGGAGAGCACCTCAGCAATGTTTTCTTACAGAGAACACACAGGACAGCATGGTTCTTACCCACACTTCTGTGCTGTAAAAGGGACAGGACTGCTTAAATCCTAGTTTTAATCTATTCTGCAATTCAGTAGGAGGGACCCAAAGGACCCGCAATGTGTAAATGATGAAGCTTCAGGACTATTCACTGTCATCCTGAAGAGATTCCAACTGGTCATCCAGAGATGACAAAGCATTGAGAAATTCAAAAACCTTATTTATTTTCTGAGTAATAACCTTGTTTTGATATTTTCCCTGAGATCACTAACTTCTATCAGGCCTTTTGCTGAGTGCTGTCATTGCTGTGGCAGAGTTCCAAGTCCCAGGCCAGGACCATAGCCCCAAGCCCCGAGGGAAGCAGAAAGGAGCTGGGTACCCCAGGGCAGAGTCCCTTCCAGAGCAGGCTGGGCCAAGCTCTGCAAGGAGCTCTGGGTTCTCCAGGGCAGGAGACCCACACAAGGCACAGAACAGCTGAATCCGAGCCTGGGTCACACCTCTCAGGAGCCAGATGTGGCTTTACACCCACTGCAAGTTCCAGCTTTTGGAGCTCTGGAAGTTGCTCTAATTACTGCTGTCAGGCAGCTGACCCACAGCCCCCAGGTACAGGCACTTACAGCCAAGTCCAGGACGTGGAACAGCATTTATCAACTCCCCAGTACTGGGCATTGGCAGATTTTCACTGGAGGGCTGCTGCCAGCACTGTGCCACGAGAGAACGGGCAACAGAACAGCACACACACATTCCAGATCAAAGGTTCACAGCACTGTGAATGAATGAAGTGCCAAAAGCAACTGAGGTCAAGGAAGTGAAAGTTTTGGTGGTATATGGACATGACATCAGGTTAGAAAATTGTCTTGGCTCTCAGTAACTTCATTTCACACAGAAAATACTGTACAAACATCACAGCCACGCCACAGATATTTTTATGAAGTGGCTGGCAGACATCAGCACAGGGAAAGGAAGAGCAGGAAAGGGGAACACGTGGCACAGGACACTGAATGCACCCAGCAGCTCAGACTGTGCAAAGCAGAGGACAAGGGGCACCTTGGGGAAGTACCAACGCTCCAGATGTGCTGCTGCTGGAAGGGCTCTCTGCATCAACAGTGGGCAGATGTGAAGGGGAGCACCAGCACCCACGAGGGCTACAGCAGCAGCCCAAGGTGACTGTGCCAGCAAACTGGCACAGAGGCCAGGAGGGCTTGCATTTGTCCTGCCACACAATGCCCTGCACTACTCCAGAGGCAGACACGACCTTGACAGAGACCTCCAAGTTCATAAGCACAGATTTGCATCACAACCACCCTAAAAAAACCCCCAACTCCAGCTCCCAAATTTATCCTATTCAAAGTCAAGACTCCAAATCAAAACCCCACCTTCTCAGTTGCTAGCTAAAGTATTCATCTAGACTTATATTTTTCCAATGGGAATGACCACGGTATGTCCTAAGAGTCATTACATGTTAATCACTAAAATTAAAAAACATCCTCCTTAGCCATTCCCTGAACTCTATTCCTGCTTCAGACATACCCAGTGTAAATACTGGCAGGCCACAAGCACGAACCTGCACGTGTCTCAGAATCCATACAGCTGTGTGGATAAATGCACAGGAGTGCTGGATGTGAATGATTGCAATTACCAAGATACCAATGCAGTTATTTTCCTGTGCATACAGACTCTTGCAATTTTTAACAGAATAATTTGTGACATATATTACTTCATTTATGCTTATGAGAATATTGAAATATGCCTTAGGCTGCCTTGGGGCAGTTAAGGGACATTTGCTTAAGAAAACTACAGGAAGAGTTTTTATTTCAGCTCCCAGAGCCTCTGAATGGTGCTGTGACAGAACACAGGGCAGCCACAGGTGCCCCACAAGCTGAGGTAGTTACTTTGCAAACATGTTGGCAGCTATTGATCTTTATGACAATTTTTGAATAATGCTGAAAACCTCCAATGCACATCAATTTATCATCCTCCTAATGGCATGCTTTTAAACAGGCCAGTTTAATAAACCCCTCTGGCATGCACACTATTTTTGAAGGCAGCTCAGATATTTTATTTCCTTTGCAAGAGCGAAAAGACAATGAAATTAGAAAGAAATCTTTGTGATCAAAATTGGTTTGTACAAGAGATTCCTTCCAATTACAAGCTATTAAGCCAATAAAATATTTTCTGGCTTGACAGTAGTTCATCTCTATTACTGTATATCACACACTTGTCCAGTACGTGATGCAGCTGAACCCACTCCATTCAAGAAGCACACATCACTAAGCTGGAGCCCAGCTACAGTTTCTTTTTCACTTTAAGAACCTTTGATCAGCCAAGCTGTGTAATTACTCTTAAGCGTGGTTAGGGTGTCTGCTGGAGTGCAGGGCCATACAGCAATTTTTTTCCCCCTCTCTCCAGGGAAAAGCACATCAATTGCTTTCAGCTAAATGCACTCACATATGAATATTTTAGTACAATTTAATGTTTCTGCACCAACCCCAAAGGAGCAGAGCATCAATTTGTGAACATAGTTTTCTTGGAGTTAAAAGCTGCGCTGGATAATGCAGGATGAAAGGGGTTGTCAATCCTCAGCTTTTTAGCGAGTCAGAGAAAGACAGTCTGTAAATTCAGTCCCAGCTGCATACAAACAGCTCTCTAAAGTTTGCCACCATAAAGCTACTTTCCAACAATAGTGAATTATCAGAGGAGATATTCCAAAAACAATTTCCCAAGCACGGTTGGTTTTCCCAATGCTATTCCCATCTGCTTCCTACCCAACAGCCCAAGCATTTACAGCAAGCAAAGTGCACCTGCTGGTCTGTTAGCAACACCACAAACCTGAGGTACAAATAGCACATTCCTACAAAGCGCTGAGCTGAACACAGCAGAAATTACCTACTGTGCTTTTGAAGAGAGAAACCTTGGTATCTCAATATTCCCTTTTATGTGCAACAAATGAAGTAATGAAGATCTTATAAATGATAAACAGAGTAGAACTTTTTTTGAGAAAGTACAATCCAGACAAGAGGAGTGACAATTCTCATGATGCCAAGGGAACTAATTAGTTTCTTCTGTTGTTAGTCATTTTAGGTAAGGGCCAGGGAATAAAAAAGAAGCAAAATACTAGAATAAAATATGTTTTGTTTCACTTTCCTTATGCTTCCTCACAAGAGAGTGATAGGAAACAGCAGATAAGCTAATCTCAATAAGCAAAGGATCCCTAAGAAAGCAATGGGAAATAATTCTCAAGTTAGCATCTACTTCTTACAAAGAAATACGAAATACAGGAATTATGTAAATGATGTGATACGTGCCTCTGCCTTCCCCAAAGCAAAATGACAAGTGCTAAAGAGCCACTCACTGCAGTGAAAGGGATGCCCAGCAGAATAGTGGGGGCACAGAGAGGCTGAGAAGGGATCCAATCCTCTTGTAGAGGAGGGGGAGCAACAAGAATTCCACCGTTCTTCCACAGCTTTGGTGCCTTTCAAGTGAACCAACATCTCACTCCTGTGTCCCAGCTGAAGCTGCACCTCCTAACATGCCTCCTTTCCTCTCACTATTACTGTCAATTCCTGGCAGTTGTAAATCCGCCTCCTTTTTGAAGCTCCTTCCATCTGTGACAGCCAGAGAGATCCTCTAACATGAAAATGAAGCTGCAGCAGTTTCCTCCAGCCATCACATATCAGACCTACACTGAATTCCCCCCTGCCTTGCCCACATGAGGTCTCTCAGCACATGCACCTGGCTTCTGTGCAATCATACCACATTTCTAGCACAAGCATTTAGCCCAGTGTGAATTATTACTACACCACATATTTCCTAACTTGTGCCTTCCTGAGTTTTCCACCTCAGTTTCTCATCATCTGTTAGTGTTTTGTATCCAGTGGTGAAAGCAACAAGACAGCAGCACCTGAACACCTTAAAATAAAAAAGAAAATTTTAAAAAAATAAAGTAGTTTTGCCAGTTAGGAAATCCTGCAGCTGAAACTATGGCAGTTCTAGAGTTAGACCCTGAAAGAGCACTAATTTTAGAAGAGAGAACATTTAAACTCTGAAGAGAATTATCTAGAAGGACACTTTCAGGCAGCAGCTGATCCTTCCCAAGGGCAGAGGGTAACAATATACACACAAAAAAAAGCATCTCTCAGTGTCACAGAGGTTCTGGCTGTTTCTTGGACAAGAAGTTGAGTGTGAGATAATCCCAGTAACGAGCCCACCTGCCTTGAAACCAGAGGGAAGGATATCATTAATCAGAACAGGCTGCCAGGGCAAACCTGGGAACAGCCTGGCATTCAAAGGCACTGCAGTGTAGGGCCTCCCAGCTGGACCATGGATGCAGCTCCAGAAGGAGGTGTCCAGGTCCCACACAGCCCTGGGAATTCACCTTTCCCAGCCCAAGCTGCCTCAATGGCACTGGACCCCCACCAGTGACCATGCTGAAGTGCAGAGCTCACAGCCCCAGGAAGGGGTTACAGCAGCTGCTTTCCTTTTCTCTCAAGTCAAGGGTTTATTTTATGGTTGAACATCAGACAAATGGCACAAGTCCCTGAGAAAGATGACATACTGCTTTGCATGTTAGAAACGTTGTTAATTGTGCCTTGGGTAAGGAAAGCTAATACTGAACTAATAAATGAAGCATTCGTGTTCCATTTTCAAAAGTTTTAAATAACTGGGAAAACCAGGTTTTTGTTTCTTTCTTTCTTCTCCACACCTGTTTTGTTCTTCTTTCTTTCTTTCTTTCTTTGTGAACATGAGAAGCTAACTGTGGAAACGAACACCCCTGACTATTTGAAATTTCTTATCTAAAAATAGCAGCTACTCTGGGGTAATGGTGGTAGGCCTGATTTCTGTAGGGAATTTATATTTTCTAACTGGATATACTTAACTAATATTTAGTAGTAGGCACTCATAGGAAGGATATTTTTATCCAAAACCAGCTAATTTGAACATTCTTACAAAGGCTTTTTCCTTAAACAGAAACTCCATACAGGACTTAACCTAAGAATCGAATTTCATTTTTCGGCAGAACACTTGTATATAAGAAATAGTGGGAAAAGCTAGCTTCTTACTGTAAAAAACATGCTAAAATGGTTGTCACTGATTAAAGAGACTGAATTTACTAAATTGCTTTAATTAGGAAGAAAACATTTTATGTTTTAATATATCCACTTATGTCTAAAAATTTCCTTCCTTCCATCTCATCAAATAATGCAAATCAGCCTTCTCTTTCGTAAGACAGAATGTTCAAATAGGAGCTGCAATCACCTGAAATCAGGAGGTTAAAAAAAAGGTACCAACAGAAACAAAAATAATACACCGAATATTTTAACAACTGGACTAAAACCGTAGAAAAGCAAAATTGCCAAAGGTCAAAACCCAACAACACGCAGAAACGCCACCATGAACAAAACCTTGACGTTTAACAGTGCAAGGTGACTTTGGAAGAGCAGATGTGCTGCACAGAAGCAGGGATCCAACAGACACAAGGTGAAATCTGTGCTCTTTAACCAGCTGCACTCTTCCATCACTGAAGTCCCGTGAGCTGCAGCTGTTCCCTGGGTGGCAGTGTGTTTGTGTACTGATACCTCAGCATCTTGGAACACCACCAAGCTGTGAGCTTCTTGGGTCCTGGGATGCACTGTATGGCCTGCACTCTTAAAAACTGAAGCCAGTCACTGAATTAAGAAGGGCCAATGACCAAAACTACCCTTCCTTCCACAAATCCACAACTGAAGGCACAGGGGAAGAAATAAGCAGCCCTTTTAGCCCATGATCGCATTACCCAGCAAAGAGCACAAACACACCCCAGCAGTCACACAGAAAAAGCAGGGGAAGCACCTCCCCTCTTCCTGAGCTTGTAACTAACCCTTGTCCCTCTGTAGATCCAACTGACCCAGTTCCAGAGTCCTGGAAAACAATGCATTCCAATCCTCCACTGAGACTGAGCAAGACACTATTAATAGAAGTGCAAGAGCACACATGAAGATACTTTCCCATCAGAAGCCAAGAGCTGCACGAGAGAACAAGCGTGGCTCTGACTGAGAGTTTCTTCTGAGACTCTTCCCCTGCTTAAAACCCACACACCTAGAGGGCACACACCATGTCAGCTCAAAACTGAACACAAAATTCAGGTCTCAGCTGCTCTACCTGACCAGTATTCAAACCTGCTTTGCAATTCTTCAGATAGAACATCGCAAGCTCTCCCTGAACTGATACCGAGCACTTCTCACACAGGGAGAAAGCAGCATCTTCTGAGAACTGCTAAAATAGCCAGTGTCATCTTGACCTGACAAAAAAAAGCTCAGTTCTTCTTCAAGTCAACTCTATTTTCCACTGCAGAGAATAATTTTCTAGCTGAAGTACCAAAAAGACAGTGAAGTAGAATTAGGGATGTTAAATTAAGAATTTGCAGCTTTCAATTGCTTCATATTTAAGATGACTATCCAGCACACTGAAAAATTAAAACCTCTAGTCAGCAACTCTCTGGGCTGAGTATCAATTCAACTTGCTCTTTCATTACAATTAACATTTAATATTTTCTGTATTTCTAAGGCACTGAATCCTTGCATGTATTTTAAGATTCAGACTAAATATCTGAAATTTGAAAGACGCATATAATTTCCAGTACTCTGCACAACTCACTATTTAATTAAACACTTGTTAGGAAGTGAGATGAGAGAAAAATGCATCAGCCTGCAGACAAATAGATGGGGCACCATGCAATTGTGCCAATTCAGATCATTTATAACACCAGAGTTTAACATTCATTCATTAGTCCTGACTAAAGGCTACTTAACAATCCTCTAGAAGAGCACAATGATGACACTGATGTGATCCTATGATGTGGTTTTATGCTCTTATGACTCTCACATGTTGCTATGGGCCATCTGTGGCAAAATACAGCATTGTATCATCATCAAAAACCAGCCTTTTTTGTTTCAATGTAATTGTTTATATGCCCTTGACTCTGGAAAGAATGTTCATTGTTGAGCCTTAACACACAAACCAGAGCAAAGCTGTCTTCAAATTAATATTCTCCACCTCATTAACAGATATTTGGGTAGTGAAGAACTAAGGATGGTTAGTCTCATCTCATGCCCTTTCAAAATAAACACTTAAGTGACACTTAGCTTATACCCTGGTAAGCAGAAAGATTTGGGATTGCATTTATAATCCACAGAACCTCCCAATTTCCTTAAATAGCAGAGGTTAATATCACTGCTATCAAGATTTTGGAATGACCTTAGTCTTATCAGTAATGTCTATTTCCCAGAAGGAGTGTTTTGTCACAGGTGGTTATCATACAGATTTACAGGTTTAAACACAAGCATGCCTAGAAATAGCTCCACTCAGCCCCACAGGGTGATCATCAGATGGCCTCTGATGAGGACTTCAAAAAAGGTAGCAAGCATTGCTACCTAAAACTCAAGACAGAAGAAATCAGAAGCACAAGATGTCTTGTTCAAGAAAATCCAGCAGACAGAGCTGACAACAGAATCTCGAGTTCCTGTCTTTGACATCCAAGTATTACTGTATCCTGCTGGATGTATTGCTAGAAAAATAATGGTCATGGTTTGAATTTCTTAAATTTGCAGCAATGGCAAAGGCAGAACATTTCAGGATCCTATCAAGGCTTTGAACATGCACAGCTTTTTAGTATTATTTGAAGTGTTATGTTTTGGAAAATGCAGCAATTGAAATGTGATGAGTTTCTCTACTAAAGTTTGAGCTCACTCTTCCCTTCCGGCCTCATCAAGACATGAACAAGTCAAAAGTTGCTCCCTGGTGCCTTCTGCTGCCATACACAAAAAGCTGCCTGCTGAGAGGCAAAACCTTTACTCCAGTGTGGAGCTCAGTGTACCCCTGACAGAACATCTCATCTCATCACACTGAGGTGAGCTACATTTGTACCTTCCTATTTACAAACACTCAAATGTGCTTTATCTGGCTACAGCTTTCCTTGTATGTCCTCAGGTCATAAAGAACAACGAAAGAAGTCCTGGACTTCTGCACGAAAGAAAGCCCCACACAGACACAAAAAGACACAGAGATCAGTTCCCTGTGATATTGGGATGCAGAAACAGCAGAAAAAGATATGCAGCATGTTATTGCCCAATATTAAGCCATTCAGAGTATGCTCTTCTTGGTATTCTGCTCTACAGCAGCCAATCCGTAGATTATTCCTCTCTTAAATTTCTTGCGCTTTCACTTCTTATAAAAATTTTGCTTTGACTGTACTGCAATAATCCAGTAACTGTTACTAAAAGTTTTTTAAAAATCATCACCTGAAAAAACCCAGAACACACAACTGCAAGACATCAAGCCACGGAGTGATATAATTTTGACTTTCTGTCAGTAATGACATCTTTTAGCATTCCAATGCCAGCTGCTAGGAAGTTAAAAAGGTTCGGGCAGCTATGAAAAAGCGCAGCATGCAAAGCCCCAACAAAGTTGTGTCAGAACACACCCCATTGACCCAAAGGAGAGATTTCCATCCCAGCTTGCTTCTGTCATTTTGTAAATGCATCCTCAAGTGACAGTATCACAGTGGGCACGCTGATGTTCCTGTTAGGCCCGGTATTAGCACTCAGCCCATGTCTAAGTGCTTGCTCTGAAGGAAAAAGCATGCTAGAAACCATCCCAGCTCTGTGGTGAGAGAGATTTCCATACTTACTGGTGCTACTATTTTGCCCGTCTGTCCAACTTGCATGTCATTAGGAACAAAGCCAGCATCAACAGCTGCACGGGAAGCTCCAACTAGTTGAAAGAAAATATTTTCAGTGTTTTCTTTTAAAATATTTGCAAGGCAAATTTATATCACCATAAAACCCCACGTATTTAACTGAAGAGTCCCACAGTCTAAGGGCACGTATTTAAAAACTTCCCTCTTAAAAGCTCTTATGGTAATCCCTCTCTATACCACTAGCTAAAAACTTCCAAATACTAAGTGCTAATGCACTTCATAAGCAACAGGAAATCCCTACTCCCAGCACCAAAGGGCCATATATTTAAAACCAAGGATTTCAATCTGGCATATTTCCATGGTTTTCTCTTGTTGCTTTGTCAAAAGAAGATTTTCCCAGAAATGCCTTCCCAAAATGTTCCTTCAAGTCTGAATGGAACATATGTGCCATCTTGTATTGCTGTGAATCTCAGAAGTCAGGCACGGCAAAGAAAAATATCAAAGTAAAGTCGAAAATGCCATATGGACATTTAGTTAGCAAAAACATCAATTTAAAAACTAAGCCAGTCATGTAAAACTATAAATGTGAACGCTAAAATTAATAGAGTTAAAACATTAAAGCAGACAGTTTCTCCTTCTTTCCCAACCTTCATACAAAACACTTTGCTGAAACATTGTACATGGTTGATTTTCTCCTGTTAATACAAAAGGACAAAGCCACTCGAACTGCAACAGTGTGAGTGGGATTCTGTAAAGAAGCAGTAGAAAAGGATGTATGCAGCAAGTATCAGCTCGTCAAAATGAGCTATGACAACTTCACTTTTTGTTTGCAAGCTTCTGTTCTGGAGATTTGAGAAGCACAGAGAATATTACAGGTTAGTATTTTGCTTCATACACAGGCATTTAAGTACAGCTGACAAAACCTTATCTATTACGAAACTAAGAGCATTTTAACCATTTGATAGAGGCATGAAAATAAGAGACTTAAGATTAATTCCGGTTTTAATATGGCCTATTTAAATATAATAAACAGAGTTTTAAAAAAGGTGGAAAACAAGTTTACCTGCAGCATGCAATTGATCTGCAAGGTCATACAACAACTTAAAATTTTCACCGCTCTTCAAGCCCCTCCCTTAAAAATTAAGAAGAAAAGAAGATCAAGAAAGAAGAACATGTGTTTTAAGATGTTTTTTTGCCTATGTAAACTTTCTGTATGACTATTAACATTTGCAAAGACTCAAAGATATGCTTGCACAGGGTATTTTTGGATACATTACTAACCAGTATTTAATATTTGGAGATTTAGCTTTTGTCCTTGCCATTAATATTTCATATGTATAAACCAACACCACTCTGTCTTGTTTACTTCCTGCACACAGCACCATCAAGGTCATTCTCCAAAACCAGGGAAACAGCATTTTTTTAAACTAATTTGTGCTCCCTCTGCTGGCTTCAGGAACAAAACACTAGTGGGATTAGTAAGAAATCATTTTGGCTGTAGGTGTACAATAAAAATCACAGTCCATCGCTTGATACCTAAGGAGCAGAATACAATCAATACAGGTTTTAAAATCATTAAGTCATTGCATAATAATGCTCAGAGTGACTGAAGTGATCAGCAGTAATTTTAAACATGATAAATTTCCATCTAAAAACCACTTCATATTGCTAAAATCTTAAAGAGGCTCACCAAATATGACAATGTTCTTACAAAGCCTCCCAGCATATGCAAAACTCATGTTTTACCTCTTTACAAAATATATGTTGGGTGCTTCCCCAGCGGCCCCCATGGAATATTTCAGAATTACATCATAATTTCTTTTTTTTTTTAATATGTATCCCATTCCTGTGTTCTGCTACAGATACGATTCACCAAGAGGTGCCATTACTTCAGTGCGGCACCAGTTGAATGTGATCCACTCACCCCCCGACACAACCACTTTAGCACTGGTGAGCTCCGGTCGATCGCTCTTTGTCAGCTTCTGCTCAATCCATTCAGAGATCCCGACGGGCGGTGGAGGGGTCACTGCACTCACCAGATGAACCAAACACCCACAAGCAAAATAAGAAAGCATGTGTTTTCAAGCTGCAATCTGAGTTTAAGCTTAATTCAAAGTTCATTCTCTAAGCAGTTCTGCCGCAGGCTTTTGCTGAGTCTCCGCAGTTGCTCTGAGTAACAAGCCTCGCTCACCAGTTGCGTTCAGGGAACCTGCGGCACAAACTGCACTAAAAGCAGTTGTGCTCTACGAGTTACACACTGCCACCGGCCCAGCATAAGGAGTGTGAGCCTTACTATCACAGGGGCAAGTCAATCAGGCGGTGCAGCGACGGTGCAAGACACTAACTGCAGTCACGCTGGACTCCTGCCACCCGCAGACGTTGGGAAATACAGCGTGGTTCCGAGGCAGGGACTCGGCAAAGCAAAAAGGCCCAGGGTGAAAAACAGCAGAGGTCACCAAAAGTGGAACAGGTTACCCAGAGTAGCTGGGAGGTCTCCACCTGTGGACATTCTCAAAGCCTGACTGGACAGCCCAGGGCAGCTGGCTCCATGATGATCTCTAGAGATCCCTTCCAACCTCAACTGCTTTGTTATTCTGTGACTGGATTGCTCAATTATCAGAGCTACGCTGGCTTCATGAAACTGTAAATTAAACTGATATAGTTAAAACTGATCTAAAACAACTGGGTGTTCTCAAATCAATTTAAGCTGCCACTAATCTGGCTTGATGATGTAATGACCTATCTCAATTGCAACATGATTAGACCAAAACTGCGGAGAGCCAAACACTTCTATTTTTGCTCAGTCTTGTTTTGAAAACCAATCTGGTTATTCCAACAGCTGTAACTTGTCCTTACTTAAAGTTTCAAGACTGCAGTGGCAGAACTTTAGGCAGTGAGTGGAACAAGCATGGATTTCAGCACAGATAATCTCCATTTCTGGTCAAAGAAAAGGAAGTAACTGTGCAGATAATCCCTATCTTCCCTTACCAGACATCACTAAAAAGTACAGGCACTTGTACTTAAAAGCATAAAGCTAACATCATGACAATCAGTTTGCTCTGACAAATACTTCTACAAAACATCACCATACAGTGAGCAAAACTAACTCCATTAAATGGAACAGCAGCATCCCAGAACAAATACTCACACTTCTCTACACTGGCACTACCACCGCTCACTGGTGCAGCCTCAAACGAAGTTCCCCGTACAGTAAAAACTTTGACTGCTTCATCACACTGCACAGTGCAAATAATATTTCCTAAAAAAAGTCACATTAAAAAATTAAAGATTATCAGACATACTATGCTTAAAAAAAAAAAATATATATCAAAACCACATTAGCAGTCATATTAGACTATGCAATATCCACCAAGGTACTTCCCAAAACTGCAGTTTTAGATGAAACTTAGCACTTAAATAAACTTTAGATAAAACTTAGCACTTAATAAAAAGAGATTACAAATACTTTAAATTACATTTTAGCCCTGTGTTTCTAAAGTACAAATACAAATCCTCTGTTTTTAAAGGATACAAAGCATTCAAATAATCTCTTTTGAATGAGCTTTTAAATTTCAGAAGGGTGAAAAAAAAAAACCCCTTTGAAAATGCCATTCTTACACATAAAGAATGTCTATAATTCAAAGTAGATCTTTTATCCTATTGCTTGAATTCATCAGAACTGAAGACAATGAGCCCTCCCCCAGTTATCTGTGGGACTGTATTTCTCCCTATAACATAATACAATACTTCCCACTGGAGGCTGCAGGGAATGCTAAAAGAAAAAATGCTGCAACATTTTACTAAACAAACTATTAATAAACAAAGTCATCTGGAAACTGTGAATTACTGGGAAGCAACTTAAAGTGCAGCAAAAAACCACACTCCGGTACCATAACTCAAAATGTAATACCCTGCTGGTAAATGTGGTACAATCTTTACAGTAAAATTAAGAAACACAAGCTAATGAGCTCATATCTAAAATAAAACACAGTGTCAGCCAAGCATTAGAGAAACAAGACTGAAAAACTAATTACAAATTAAGTTAATTAAATATCATAAATAATTTGTTCAATGTCTTCATAATTAGAAAAAATAACCCTGTGGTATCTTAAATCAGAACCAATGCTAGTCCTATTAAATAAAGCTGGACAATTAACCTGATGTCTTATGCTTTCCAAAATCTGATCAGAAGGGCATGAGCAGACACAGCACATGGAAAAGAAGTGACCAAATTCTATTCCTTAAGGTGACAGACCTGGGTCTGACATGCTTCTACCAAGGCTCTTGGAATTACTTGCTTTCTCACACAGGGAGCATCGTGTCCATCCCCAAGCTTCATTTTTTTATTAATCACAGCAACTGGGATTGTTAAGTGAAAATTCCTATCATATTCCAAGGTTTTAACAATAGGATCATGTAGAAAAATTAGCAGTACTGGTTTCTTCACTGGACAAATAGCACACAGCTTTTGTGATTACCCACCTGCATAGATGGTTCTCACAAAAGTATCTGGGGACTTGATTTCAATAATATCAGAAACAGGGGCAACATCAAGTTTGCCAGCCACTCTGGGAATAAGATTCTAGAAGTTAGAGATGAAAAGTTAGCAAAGTAAATGCTAAGGAAAATGTACATGGTCAGTAAAAGAGCACTGCTGACCTGATTTTAGCTTCATATAATGCAGTCACTAAGACATATAGACCGAAGATTTTTGAAGGGCTACTCATGTAGCTTTAGCAGCCAGATAAAACCCCATTACTGTAATAACATTAGACATTTTATGAGACTTACTCTAAGTAAACTCTTAATTCAATATCTTAAATTAGGAGACTTATTTGCTTCAAGTATTCTAAAACTGAATATAGATGCCATTTACTCAGAAAATTGACAGTTATGGGATTGCTGAGCTCTTGCCACTTCAAGGAAAAAAAAAAAAAAAGGTGCATTTGGAAGTTACATGCCAGAAATGACAAGAAAAAACCCCCTGCACTCTTCCCTCCAAAGCAAAAACAAAATTTAAATGTAATATTAAAGTATATATTCTCTTGCTCCAAAATTTACTCTAGAAAATTACTTAGCACCTTTAGGAGTGGGAAGAAGGAGAAAAAGAACAGCAGAAATTATGAAGAAAACAATGATAAGATGATTGTTTGTTTTTGTCTGCCTCCTAATCTGGTACAAGAAAAAAGGGCCCAGTTCTGAAATCTTTATTCACTCATGCTTCACACGAAGCACTAAAAAATGGCAGTGTAAGCTTTAAAGCAAAAGCCATTATCTCCTACTATGACACTGCAGCTAAAAAAAAAAAATTAGGAAAACCTAAGGCTTAAGGTACATAAAGATTTCTCTTAGCAAAAATACAAGCATATGGATTGATATTGATTGGAAGTGAAAGTAGTCAGATGAGATGAAAGGCCAATGCCATTACTCGTCCTACATCGGCGACATTTTTGAAGAATCCTTTTTCTCTAATTTAGCTGCACCACAGTGCTGCCCAGATTCTTAGTACTGAGGCTCTCCATGTACATATAAACACATTCCTTAAAAAAAGAAGTTCCGAAAAATTGTATTTTCATTAAAAACCATTCTAACTCCCTGGCTGGGACTTAGAGCTGTGTTATTTATATATGTTTACAGACATTTCAATGTACATGGCTTAGATCAACAGATGCAAATCCCACTCCAAAAAAAAAGTTTGCTTCCAATAGGTCTGCACACTTTCATTTCAACATGCAAATAACAGATTTTTCATCTCAATTTGCTGTGCTTTTCTTTACAATTTTCATGCTTTCAGATCACTTAATCTAATTTGCCTTACTGTACATTTTGCCTTGTGTCTGTAGGATTGACTGGTTACCATCAAATATTTCCTCTACGCTCTTTTTTTCACATCAGCTCCTAAAAGAACTCAAACACGAATCGTGAAATCTAATTAATGACCTCTTAAGCAAACTACTGTAAATGCAAATGCAAAACTGTCCATGGCTGATCTCTCTCAGGCCTTTGATTCACACTCCTACATACAGCATTGCCTGTCTCTTTTCTACAAGAACTTTTTGCTGCTCTCTGAACTACTTACCTTCCCAAAGGCAGATGCTCCAGCACAAATGTGGGTGTAATTAAATTTTTTATGAGTTTCCACAATCAAGGGAGTCAGCTCCTCTAAGAATAAAAATATATTGCTCAGAATTTACAACTATCTTCTTTTTGATCACAAATACACAAATAAATTTATTTTGTTAATAGGTAAGAACAACTCTCACCTGCTAGAAACCCCTTGTACGCATCATGCTGAGCCACGAGAACTTTTGCAACACCCTGCACTTTGCTGAGTTCTGATGCTACCTGTGATTACAAGTGAATTAATATTAGTTTGTGTTTTAACAAGCACCACAAACATCTAACAAGGGAGTCCCCACTGCAAATAGCTCACAGCCTATCGGTGAGTAAAACCAGAACCAAAAGTACATTCATGTCAAAATCAGACCAAACCTGAATGGAATAAATTGCACGTCTTCTGATCTCCAGCACCGTGCCTTATGGGATAATGAAAATGAATTTGTGAGTAAGAGAACTAGGGAGCAAATTCAGCTTTGGAAAACTTGCAGGGCTCCACACCAATCCCAGTGCTTCTTCCAGCAGCCAGCAACTGCTCAGTATTCCAACACAATCACCAAGAAAAAACCAATCCTAAGTTCTTTTAGATCAGTCAGTAGCTACCATACAAACAAATACAAACTCAGTATTCCAACACAATCACCAAGAAAAAACCAATCCTAAGTTCTTTTAGATCAGTCAGTAGCTACCATACAAACAAATACAAACGTACAACGCTGTTAGGATTTCTGTCCAAATTCTAGGAGCAACCCTTTGTTTGCATCTGACTTTTTGCCCACTGAAGCAATGTGTATTTTCAACTGATATTTATGCATTTTTTTTCGTTTGAATTGGCACAAGTGAAGTTTAAATGATAAAAGGGTTACTATAGATCAGAGAGAAGAGGACTGACAGTGAGATCTGGAGACCACATGCATCATCCCAGAACCAGCGCAGTTTTACTGAGTTTGATGAGTATCAGTTTACCCTCAAAAATTAACAAAAGGAAATAAGGAAAAAACTCCTAATAGCTGCTGCAGAATATCTGTTTGAGTCACTGGCTCTTAAATAAAAACCTCTAAACCTTCATTTTTCATAAAATACGTTTCCCCACCATAACATACAGACTCCATATATTTAGCATTAAAACAAATAAAACATTTGTAATAATTTTTGTCCTATGCAAGTGCATAGAATAAGGAAAATTAAAGACACACGTCAGGCAATTATTTCTTTTTTTCTTTTTAATTTTCTTGATTTAAATAAATATTTGTTTCACCTTCACCTCAAACAGCTGAATAGCTACTGAGGTTTCTCCACCTATTTGTGAATAAGCTGCTCTAAATATGCCCTCTTCATGAGATACTACATGTTGCTCTTAAAAGAACAGTTTGTAAACAGTGTGTAAATATTAGGCACAGGTTTTGTACTTTTACTGCTCACACAATACCAAGCCATGAGGGAATAAAAGTGCCACTAATGTACTATTTACATTGTCTCTAGAAGTGGCACATAAAAATCACACTAAAAATACCAAGCTAACACATAAGGAACTTTTTACATGCGTGAGCTGTGTGATAAAGTCAAGAAGCACTAATTTCAGAACTTCAGGTTGCAAGCACTCTCTACACAACTAGTGATTGGTTCATAAAAGCAACTTGCTCAAAAGCCCAATTTATCACCGTTGTTTCACTTTTGCTGGTTTCCATTTAAACAAGCACAAGCTTCTTTCCAAATTCTTAGCAATGCAATATTTGTCATTTAAACTTTACAGCGATGTATCTTGTTTTGAAAGTTAATTGTCCTTTAGTCCTATAAAAATGCGCTAGCTCAAGCATGTAACAGCCATTATTGATCCCGTCCCCTGTGAAATGAAATCTGTATCCGTATTTGCTCTTTAGAACAGAAGCACTTCCAAGTGCAGGACTTTTCCGGCAGATTAGCAACTCCTGGCACCGTTTCTCCTCAGTACAGATTATTTTTCAGGCTGCCCAAGACTCTGCCAAGTCCCGTTTCACTGCATTCTTGATTTCCTTGGTATGAAAATAGCATTTCCTACCTTGTCACAGCTGGTACCGGCCACCAAACAAGAGACGTCCCCTCCCAGGCGCTTTGCCGCAGCGATGGCGTTGAGGGTGATGGGCGTGAGGGACTCGTTGTTGTGTTCCGCCACCACCAAGGTGCTCTGAGACCTCCGGAGCGCCGACGCCTGCGAAGGAACGGAGACGCACGGGAGTTGGAAACTTAACTTCAGTAAAAACCTGTTCCTCTGAGCACCCGATTTACAGCAATTCATCGATTATACAAATCGTAAAACGCTGCTGAAAGACAGACCAGGCTCATTCTAGTTAATTAAGTAAAGAGAATAGGGTGGTACCAAAAAAAGAAAAGATAAACCTGCTTGGATTTCAGCTTGTCTGTAACATGCTGTGCTTAAACTGAAACTCCACAGGAAAATACTGAACAAAATTAAGAAAAACATTTTAACACATTACATTCAAGCTCAGCCGATCGACTTAACCAAGTACCTTTAAAGAGTGCGGATTAGACAAGCAAGAGTAGGACACAAGAAAATCAACAGTTGCAGAGAAATATTTACTTGGTTTTCTAGGATGGTTCTCTGGCAGTGTTTTATTCTAAGTTTTAAACAAAATCTAGCTACAGAACCCACTTTTATATTTAGATATATAGAGAGGCAAAATTTTATGCAGTGGCTAAATGAAAATTAAGCAGCATGGGCTCACAGCCTGAAAACACACTAGGAGAAATCTTTCTAGGCATCAGGTCATTTTTCCCGCTTTTCTTTAAAACATTTGAGCACTTACACACAATCTACACATCACAATTTAATGGGCTTTAAATAACAATTTTGACCAATTCATCTTCCATACACAAACTTGAACTTATAAAGCAAAAATGAAAGAAACTAAAAAGATAGAAAAAAAGGCAAAAAAACAAACCCCAAACCAAATTACTCTAAATTCTGAGACCTTCCTCTCTAATATTCAGATGTATGTGTGAAAAGTGTTATTCCTCTATACTAATAGAATATATTATTCTAGTAAAATAGTAGATAATTATATTATATTATCCTCTATACTAAAGCTAATACTAGGGTAGGGAAAACATTTTGGATGGGAACAGGAATATTGTCCCTCAAGTGTTTGTTTATCCTACATAAAGCCCAACTGAAGACTCGAGTTACAGTCAGTGTAGGGTGGAACACATGGAAAACCAAGTAAATTCATTCCTGTAACCAAGGAACAAATACTAACACAACGCTGAAGGCAGCCAAACACTACTTCTCTAAACTTACATTCCAACCCCATCTCCCCTCATGCCAAACGTGCACTTGCCTACAACCTCTAATAAAGAAAGCTTCAGAAAACATGAGAGGCTAAAATTTGCATCTGGACTTCAACCCCACAAAGCCTACCAACATACTGGATTTTAAACATAGAAAGCCAATCCCAAGGACTTCCCTGAAGCTAATCACAGGGCACAAATAAAAATACAAAGTTAAGTTTTTGCAGAATCTGGATCATAATTTGTCCTTTTGATTCAAACAATAAGGATTCACGTAGAAGCGCTCAGCATTTAATCTCTTATGCTTAAGCTTACTTGCTGTGATTAAATATCCCAATTTCCTTTGAAAACAATTGCCAGTAACAAAATATTTACTGCCACTACAGATCAGATGCTGTATTTTTACTGTTTTGTACATAATTTGCAATAAAAGTTATGACATTTTAGTCACCATTTGAAGAATAAATCCATGCCTTTGTGGCAAAAATACTACTCTCCAATGATTTACAGTTGTGTCATAGGGTAGACCATACTCCTAGAAAATCCTCAGGTTTTCAGATTTCCAAAGGGAGACACATGCATTTTAAACACACACTTATTTCTGCCTATATTATCTTTTTTTTTTCCTAAATAAGCACTGCACCGCCACCATCATTCCATCAAACTATTCTAAAATAAATTGAGAAATAATTGGTTTTTTAGCCAAAACGAATATGAGCAATAGAAGTTGCTTAATCAGACTAGCTATTACAGCATTAATCAGGTATTGTTTCTAAACCAATAATTCCACATTTTATATTTGTGGGAATATACACAATATGCACACCAGAAGGTCACTTCATGGATGACATTTCTGAACATAAAGACAAGACCAGATTCAAAATAATGTAAAGTCACATTATATATAATGGGTAAAAATCTAGATGACAAATGAGATTTCTATGTGAGTCTGAATTTTATACACTAAGACACATTAAATAATTTTCTCAATAAACAAACCAAACCAAACTGACTTTTGTTTGTTATAATAAAGAGTCTGCAGTAAAACCAGAGGGTAATTCATCCAGTCATATGGGCCTGAAAACTAAAAACTGGCAATGAGTCACTGATAGGACAGGTAGTTATTCTGATGAAATTGCTGCCCAGCTGCACATGTGGGAGAACAGCTCATTGCTGGACTGACATCATTCTGCACTTGAGCAGGATGTCTACTTTGAAGCCTAAATAAAATAGGAAGGTAGAGAATAAACCAAACCAGCTGGCAGCAAGGAAAGAAAGCACAAGAAATAAGACATACAGATCAATCAAACTACTGAAAACAATGCCTTAAGAAGGAACAGCACTTAGTGCTTGTGCCACAGAAGGTTCCTGGTGAAAATCAAGCTCTGGAAAATCAGGCTACCCACAGAAATCACCTCCAGATAAACATCCCACCAACTTGGGCAACTGAGTAGCTTCTGCAGCTTGGCAACATGCCAGCAACAGGGTGGTAGAACTGGGAAGGTTATTTTCCTCAGGTTTAGGTACAAATCACAGACAGACACCTATATTTCCTCTATAGCACAAACATCTGCACTTCCTCTCTGGTGGAAACTCTGGACAGTGATTCAGTTTATACCAAAACTAACATTTGTGAATGAAAAACACCTAGAGTTTTTAACTTCTCTTTCCCTCTCCAGTATTTACAATAGAACAAACTTGGCCTCTGATTTCCAGATGTCTAAAAGTTGCTAAGATTAACTCAGATGTGCAGTATTGACCAATTAAGCCACTTGGATAATAGCCATGGATTCACTGAACTGATTGTCTCAAGTTCCCCCAATGCATCATTTTGCTCCCCACTGAGAAGCTCATCAATATTTTCCAATCACAGCACAAAAAAATCTTAAGTACAGTTTCTAGGCTGTGGACAAAATACCAGATATAGGTCACTGCTACTGTCCCAGCAAGCATCAGCAATCTGGGCACATCCAGTACACGTGCACAAGTAAAGCCAACACCACACACAGCCAAGGCACCCACTGAATTTGCACAGGTGATCTGCTCTTCACACACCGCCACTGCAAACGGAGCATCTGTTGTTGCTCTTTCAGCACACAGACAGGCCACCTGAACAGCACACACGCCCAGCGCCTCATAAATACAGATCTGCTGCTTGTATGGTAAAAAAACATTGTATCAAGAGCAGGAAAAACCCAGAGGGAAGTGTCATAAATCTTTGCTTGCTGCGGGGTGAGATTGGTGTGCAGCATCCATGGCCTCTGCTAGCAACAGTGGTGGCTGACTGCCTGCAGCCAGCTCCAGGACACTCGATTAATAACACCGGAATTAGGAAATCAGCTCTAACTAAAACATGCGGCAGGCACAGCAACACAAGATGGGTCAGCCAAAAAGTTCTTCCAAGAAGTGCAAGAGATGCAGCAGGTGAATTCTACATAGTCCTATGCTCCAAATATGCATCAATAAGAAACAGGGTGCTAGAAACTTCACCTGGGAAAATGAAGTTTGTCTCCCTTTAGAAGAGCCACTGGAAGTTACAGGAACAAAACCAAAACAGACGTTCACCAGAGCACCAAACAACTAGACCTACAAAGGTATCTCTAGAGCTGATTTTTTTAGCTGTAAAAGCAAACTGGCCAGAAGCTAAAATTTTAAAACTGCTTATTATGAATTCTGATCTCATGGAGAACCATTAACACTGGGCAAAGCTCCCAAGAAGGAACTCCAGGAACTAGAAATTGGGGTATTGCTTAAGATAAGGGCTACATAACAACCTAAGAAACAAAGCAATGCCTCATTTTAGTAAGACAGTCTTGTAGCTGTAAAACTTTAACTAAATATATTTGGTAAACTCAGGGAGAGAAAGGAACTCTAGCAATAAAGCATATACTTCTAGAACCTCTCCAAAGACTTGGTACAAAAGAGGTCTAAGAGACAGCTCTATAGCTCCAGGAAACACTAATTAGAAAAACAACACTAAAGGGACCTGAATTAAAAAGGAGCTATAACTGCAGCAAAGAACAGCAATAAAAAAATAAAACCACTTTGCAAAAAGGATTTTGCAATCATAATAAAGACTTAACATTACAAAGGGACTGAAGCAGCAAGAGAAAGATGTAATACAAGTAGACTACCAAATACACCCTTGAAAAACATTTAAAAAATCAACAAAACTATTTTGAAATACAGACAACACTGAGTGTATTTCAACACAGTGAACTCCCTAAATGGCTTATTCCCACCTCTGCACCAACTTTTTGTGCACTTGCAGTCTCATTCCTCCTCAGTACTCCCATTTTTAAGTTATACAAAAGTCCAACTTTCCTTCCTGCTCATACTCCACAGGTTTCTCTCATCATCTTTTTCTCCAGAATCCACTCACTCTTGAACGCTACCGGTCAGCAGGGTTAAACTTCGCACTTTTCAAAAAGTGAAACAAACTTGTTTCACTTCTGGCACAGGCTACATTGTTACGCACACACAGTGAAGATGCAAACAATGTTTTACTGGCTTTATTGCAGGAAGTTACTAGTTTAGACGCGTATGGCTGAAAAGCAAGGAGATGAACTCACATGTCCAGGCCATGAAACTGAATTGTGCAGTGAGCATGCGAGTAAAGTACTATTTACATAGCAGTACCATATGATTCAGAGATCATCAAGACCTTTGCTCTACAAAGCCTGCAGCCTAACAACAACTGAGACGTGCCCATGATAATAACAGAATTTTCTGATTAATTCATCTGACCTAGTCTACCTTTGCTCATGTTTAATGAGATTTTTATCACCTGAAAACATTTAACATATGCATAACTACTATTTTAGAGCTGTACTGAACTGTAATACCTGTAAAAGCCTTGGAGAGCTCAAAAAGAAACTTGTGAGATTTAAAGTTGTTTACAAAGGCTATTTATACACAGTTCTAGTGGAGGGGGTGTCTTCTGGTGCATTGTAAGAGATTGAGCAGCTATTCGGGGACATCTCATGAATCATCTACTCCAATTAACCTTGAGTTCACCTAGACCTTGGTAACACAGCCACAATGACACACTAAGCAGTAAATGTCCTCCAAAAGCCCAGCACTCCTCCCAGCTGAGCCATATGAAGGTCAAACTGGAGAAGCAACAGGTGCTTTGCATTAGCTTCATCCACGGGTTGTAATAATTAAGGCAATCACATTTCTGCACAGGTGTGACTGAAAAACGCTGGATTAACCTGCAACACCCCAGAAAGCCTCTCCTTGAGCCACAAGTATTTTTCTAGTGTTCTTAAGAGTTTACAGTAACAAACTTTAGAAGTCTTCTCCACCTGTTGCTCAGCTTGTCCGGCTCAAGGGTAGATGCGAACGAGCACTCCCAGAAGTTCGGGACTCCCCTGAAGCTTATGTCAGCTTTCCACACGGGACAACAGTCCTCAATTCCTGCCTGCCGTGACCGCTAGAAAGGGTTTCTGGAACACCCTATGTTCACTCGGAAACTTTATTTTTAACAGACACGGTGGGAGAGGAGTCCAGCGGAGAAGTTCGACCCCGGCGGCGCGGGGCGCTCGCCCCTCAGAGACCCCCTCGGACCAGCGCTGCCGGGCGGGAGGAGCTCGGCGCCACGCCCCGCCCCGGGCCCCCTTCGCCCCGCACGGCAGGGCCCGCACGGCCGGGGCGGGGGGAAGGCCCCGGTCGGTGCGCACCACGCGGCCCGAGCGCGCTGCCCGGGGCTCGCCCGCACTCACCGCCCGCCGCAGCCGCTGCGCCGCCGCCGCCCGCAACATGGTTCCGCCGGCCCGCACCGCGCCGCTCTCGCGAGAGTACGGCCGGGCCCGCCCCGCCCCGCCCCGCCTCGCCATTGGACCGACCGCCGGGCCAATGCGCGGCAGCGGCGGCGCGGGGCGGAAAGGAGAGCGCGGAGAGCAGAGCGCTGAGCCCCTCACGGCCGGCTGAATCCCGCACGGCCCGCTGAACCCCTCACGGCCGGCTGAGCCCCGCACGGCCGGCTGAATCCCGCACGGCCGGCTGAATCCCGCACCGCCCGCTGAGCCCCGCACGGCCGGCTGAATCCCGCACCGCCGGCTGAGCTCCGCACCGCCCGCTGAACCCCGCACCGCCGGCTGAGCTCCGCACGGTCGGCTGAACCCCGCACCGCCCGCTGAGCCCCTCACAGGCGGCTGAGCCCCGCACGGCCGGCTGAACCCCGCACCGCCCGCTGAGCCCCGCACGGCCGGCTGAACCCCTCACGGCCGGCTGTCCTGCCCCTCGCTGCCCGCTGAACGCCGCACGGCCGGCTGAACCCCTCACGGCCGGCTGTCCTGCCCCTCGCTGCCCGCTGACACCAGCGCTGCCGGCTGCGTTCCCCCGCACCTCTGTCCCCCCGCACGGCCGGCTGTGACCCCTTCCCCGCTGGCTGTATCCGCCCGCCCCGTACGGTTGGGCCGGGCCGTACCGGCGGGCGAAAGCGAAGTTGCCGCTGCCGTAGGGAGCCGTCCAGCTCCCGCGGAGCACCTCGAGGGGACCGGACCCCTTCCAGCCCAAACTGACCTGATACCAGCGCCAGCCTCCTCCGGCCGCCTTTGCGCGGTCCCCCTGCACTGTTCCCACGAAGGGTTAAAGCCTTTAAAAAGAAGAAAACAACAGAAAGCAGGGTTATGCCTTCAGATGCCGGTGCCCCTTGCCAGACCCTGTCCTGAGCCAATGAAATTGCCTTACAAAGAGAAAGAAAAGTCTCAATTTACGACTGCGGAGCCGACAGCAGCCTGGGAGACCGTGGCCCCCGCCTGTGGCCGTCCTTGAGCTGCCAGATCCCCCCGGGCCACGCTCCCAACACCACGAGGCGCGGCAACAGCAGAAGAGATAATGTAGGGACGGAGCGGCACACTGGAACCGCCAGATGTCACGGTGCTCCCCAAATGTCGAGTCCTTCCAGTTGTTCAAACCACACCTAAACTTCAAAGACCAGTCAGGTACCACCAGCTCTGGATGGCATCCTCTCACCACGACAGATTTCTGGCTGCCTCACCCACACCCCTGCTTGGACCCAAGCAACATTAAGCAATAGCTCATGAGCTCTGAATAATTTATACATCTATTTTATTATTATTATGATTTCTCAGAACCAAGGCAAGACATCTTGTGCCTGCCCCTTACATGGCACCAGGATGCCCCAGGGACCAGACTGAGACTTGCTGGTTTTCCATACCTCCGGATTTTTTTCTGGGTCGCAAGGAGAGGGATTTAAAAATCAATGAAGCAAAATGTTTCAGGGCAAATTCGCTGCTAAAGTGTGTGCTATGGTTCTCTGAAGACATGATGTCCTGGAGAAGCTGGCAGGAGCTGCCACACTGGAGCAACTGGTCCTGCCAGCCCAGGAGCCCCAAGCACACATGGATTTGGGATGCTCCAGAATGGAACTCCCATCCCAGGAATCACAAGATAGTGAACCACAAATGCAGTTTCTTCCTTCCCATTCTGAAGTGGTTTAGAGTGTAAAAAAGCTCCCAAACTTTCCCCCACCTCCCCCCAGCAATTATGGCCAGTGGATTGTTTCTCCAAGAATCAGCAGTGATCTTCAGCATGTCAGCGATTCGTTCTGCATTGCTAAGTCTCTCCATAAGAAAGCAAAAGGCAGATTGATCAAAAAGGCTCTTCAGCTTTGCCACAGTCTTGGCACAGGATCACCTTTTAAATTTATTCTGCCACATGATTTTCACATCAGATGCCAAAAAGTGCTGCTTTACAGCAAAAGCTAACCAAGTCCAGCAACTCAAATATCTAAATGGACAATTTACTTCGTCTCAAATCTCAAATGTCTCTAGAATGGAAGAAAAGCAGCTGTCCTGCACATTACAGCTTTCTGGCCCCAGAGCACTACCTTAACTCCTAAAGCCCCAAAGGAGGGCTGCGAAGGGAAGAGCTAAAGGAGGTGGCAAACCTCCTCCAGGGCCTGTGCTTCATTATATGGATTAAAGACTCCTGCCTGGTCTGGCTCCACCCATCCGTCCCCAAAAAAGGAAGGAAATAAAATGAGTGTTTGGAGCTGCCTGTGCATTGCCTGGTCTGTGCAAATGACCAAGTGAAAAAGAAACCCAATTGTTTATATGAAGATGAGGGGGAAAATGGTTTTGCAGAAGCCACAGTACCCTGAGAGGAATTTAAAAAGAAGATTAATATTTGATGTGGCTCTTTATCACCAGTTTGAATGATGGTTAAGGTGCAGTGTAACTCTTCAGAGATGTGGAGTTTTATGCAGTACAGAAATCCCTACCTGCACTCTAGGTAATCAAACAAAAGCAACAGCAAAGGCAAAATAAGAACATCCTAGGCACCCTTAATTTGCCCATTATGTCTTTCTAATTGGGGTGTTTTACTCATTAAAATCGTGGCATGTAATTTCATAATCCTATTTTAGGCTCCAGAACTAAGCTTCCAGTATGCACATCTCATGCAGGTGAAATCTTTACAACAAAAGTACACCTAAAACCCCCAAACCACAGGAATAAACAAAGTGATCTCCTTCAAGCTGGGGCTTTACCACCTCACACTAAAACAAAAGTGAGCTACTATCAAAATTACTAATTGCATCATAGCCAAGAATAAATTGATCCTTTTGCAGTGTGACTGGCTTCATAGCAGACACATCGTATTTTCACAAGCAGAGTGACACCACCGCTCTTTGGGTCAGATTTACAGGTGTAGCATCACCAATTCAGAGACATGACAGATTTTTTATTATATTTTCTGTTTATAATTTTGATTCAAATCCTCAGCAACACTTCAGATGCACAAATCCTTATTGAAACTGGCTTGATGCGGATTACAGCCTGAAGCACAAAGGAAGTCTTTATCACTTATGGCCAGTGTTTTAGGAGCTTATAACTGTAATCAGGTAGGGATTATATCAGCATGATCCATACAAGCTGAACCGTGGCAAAAAGGTTTTTTTCTATTTGACCTTCCCATGACAATAATAAAAATGGAAAATATGCAACAAACATGCCACTGAAGGCAGAATCACTGTCCACTGCAGGCAGAAGTTACTACTTTGTATTTTGAAAGAAAAATTAGTCGTTAATTAGTGGAAGCAGATCCTTGTATGGTGTATTGTTATCCAGGATTATTTCATTAGGATTTGCTGACCCAATTTCTTCATTGGAAAGAGAATTACATTTTTTCACACTATTGGGAGTGGAGAAAAGAAAATCTCAAAATTACTCAAACTTTTAAAAATATGGTTGCAAACAAGGACAGGTACTTGTATTGGTATCTCTAGAGAAGCCAAATGAAACAAGGACCATTACAAATATGTAATGATGTAACGATGTCTTCCCTAGAATCGGATTTTGGTTTTCTTAAAATACATAATTCCTAATTAAAACATATGGAATCCAGCTAATACAGCCTCATGACTAAGGGACTTAGTGAAGAGAGGGAATTTTTTTTATTACTGCTATGATGGCCCCTCTGTCACAGGTCATCCTCAGCTTACTCCTCCTGCAATCACCCTGGGGATAGCTGACTCAGATGAATTAAAAGAGCTTCATTTGGGAAGCTTCCCCAACACAAGAAAGGATTCGCCTCCTAATCTGTCAAAATCCAATAACGTTAAAGCAACTGCAACCTGCTGACAGCTCAGCAGGACCCCCAAACCGATGGAGAGGACCCACAGCCCAGCACTGGATGGGACTAAAACCCACCTTGGAAGCAGCAGCAGGAGAGGTTTCTGCTGCTGAAATAATTTGTGCCCAAGTGCTGTAAGCTCACAGGGTCCAAGTGGTTCAGCCACCCCAGGATGTTGCCAGTGCCCCCCTGCACTCAACCCTTGCCCACAGCCAGGAGCTGTACACAGGGAGGGAGGGATGCATGGCCCCAGAGTCCTCTCTCTGCCCCTCATCATCACTGGCACAAAAACTCATGCCCAGGGGTCTGACACTGGACGTCCTTTATAACAGACCATCACAGGTGTGCTTAGTGCTCTGCTCAGATCACCTTCCAGCCACTCACCTGCATGGCTCAGAGCACCAGCTGCTCTTTCAGGAGGCCTTTCAGGAGCCTTTGGAACGGACAATGCCACAAGCCCTGCTTACAAAGTGGGGGACAGAGGAAAGAGCTCCCCCAAAGCTACCCCACAGCGGGGACAACCCTTCTGATATTGAACCAACAAAATCACCACAGGCAGGTATTTTCTCTTTTTTAAAAACTACTCTCTCTTGCTAATAATTTCCATGTGGCAGTCAAGTAACAAGGGAGCCTGGGAGTGACATTATTGCATATTCCTAACATTGCTGCATATTCCCAAAAGAACAAGATCCCCTGAGGAGTTCAAGAAACCCTTTCTACCAAGCTCACAGGAAAACGGGACCCCCATAACCTCCTGAAAGCAAAGGCTCAGGTTACCTTGGAAGGCAACTTGTCTTGCCCAGGGGTGATGGTGGTTTGTGGAGGGCAAGGGAAAGAATGCTGGTGAGAAAAGCTCTGCTGCCCTCCCAGTGCAGACACCTGGTTGGGGTTTTGCAGCCTGCCAACCTCCTGCACAGAGCTCGCCTTGTCGTTAACGGCAGATGCACACAAAATTCTCTGACAGGTTGTACCAGAATTATTTTTTAAATGGGTAGCTGCACTTTTTTTGCCCATTAGACTGCTGGAAAGGAATTCCAGATGCCACTGTATTCCCACTCACACTAGCCTGAGCCATTTCTGCAGCAGCAGCAGGGACAGTCACTCCAGGGGAACAGCTTTTTCCATGCCTCTAAGGACTTTTCAAGGAATGTTGCTTTTTCCTTTTTTTCTTTCCGTTTCAGCTCAGTCAATAGCACTTTTGTGTAAACACAGCAGCTGCAGTAGGCCTTGTTTTCAGTGTTTTGGTACCGCTTGATTTGTAATATTTTTATTGCAGAGTCTGTTAAGGAGGAGAACCTTCTTGTGAAGCTACCTGTCACTTATAGCACCTAGTGGCAAAGGCTGATTTACCTCCTGCTTGCCCTGTCACAAAGTCTAAGATGAAGTCTACAAGGTTTGCAATTTACCCATTGCCTTTAATCCTGCAGATAATGGTATCATGAGATCCAGTGTTTGGGGGTCAAACCTAAACTATACACTTAGATGTCCGTTCCAGTGAAAGCAGGTAACAAGCAGGATGTGAGAGCAGGGCAGCGTCCCCTGCACTGGCAGGCGACACCAAGACCAGATGCATCTCTGGGAGAGATGGCTGAGGTCAACCATAAATTAACAGGCTCGCTGTGAGGGGGGAAGAAAAATAACTCTGTGTCCAATTGAATGGTCTGGTGTGAAGGAGACCAGAGGAGGTGGGCCAATAAGTCTTTTCTGCACTCATGAACTTTCTGAATCCTTCCTATCCGGAGGGAAAAAATGGCAAGGGCTCCCTTTGCCATGTTACCATGGCTGATTCTTAATCACTAGCAGGGCTGGCAGTAGCTCTTGTGCAACACCACTTTCCCCAGCGCTGGGCCCTGTTCCCCTGCAATGCTCCCAACCCCTGCTGGTCTCAGAAGAATTGAGCCCAAAGCTCCACATAGCAATTCAAATGCATCACCAGACATTAGGCCACCGGGTTAACCACTGTTTAATTTCGTCACATTTGTTTGTGAGTTATGTACGTGCCTTTCTTTTGTCAACATCTCCTTTTAGAAAGGATATTGATTTTGTTTTCAAAGACTCTCGAAAATAAAATGAATGACTACATTCTAAGGAAGAGTCATTTTCTCAACAGCTGTAAATAATTTATTGTTCGCAACCCACCCAGATCAAAAGATACTTCATCAACTGATGTGGCAAAATCTGGTGCAAGCTGCATTTCTATTATCTCAGATCCAATTAACCATTTGGAGCAGACTAAAACATAACTAGATCAATCCAGAATCAGATTAATATCCAATCCATAATCACATTAATCACAATCTGTCCATAATTAGCCATCAGATAATCCCATTGGACAGGAGGTGACATGCAGTATCCCATTATCTCATTAATTATCTATTTTCAGTATCAGACATTGTGCCCAAACACAAGGAAATGTTTTTTAAAAGAAAAATGGATAGGGAATTCTCATTTTGTTACATTGAAGCTCCCAGTGTCTCAATGTTGGAGTTTTACAACATTTCTTTGATTTGCCATATTCTGCTAGGACCGAGAGAGGGTTTTTGATAGACATCATTTTTTTAATAAAATATGACTATCTTAGGAAGATGGATATATAAAACATTTGTTTCATGTGAACAAGTTTGTGAAAGAAGGAAAACTCTTCATCAAAGGTTTTAATGGTAACATGATAACAATAGCTTTGCAATGCTAAATCCTATTGCAGATGGTTCCTGTCCTTTTTTGTAATGTAAGTGAAATTGCGTTCCATCTGTTTTAATTTTATAATGGACTTAATCCACGGTTGGCTCTGAAAGAATTGGCATTTACTGCCTTTTCAATCTGCTGCAAATGAAAAAAAAAAATAGTTACCATTTCTCCTTTCTAGAGGGAATTTGTATTTTCATTTGGGAGCAAACCCCAGAGGTGCTCTGTAGAGAGTGGGAGGTACCATTAGCCAGCTTCACCCCACGGCCAGGCAGCCTCTGCCAGCTCTCGCACCAAACCCAGCCAGAACTGCTGCAAAAGAGAATGGAATCTCTGGACACTGGTGGAGGAGAGCAAGGAGTAATCAGTGTGGCAGGAGAAATTGCATTTGGCTCTGACTAGAAAATGCTTCCCAGCAGTTCCAAGTTACCTGAATGCAGTTTTCCAGAGGTGCTTCCTGGACTGAATTATCCCATGATTTTATGATGTGCTTTCCCTTACTCTTCCTCAGATGAACCAACAATTAACCTGTTCATAAAATGTGGCATCAAGCTGGTTCAATGCCTCATGGCATTACCTGGAGTCATTTTAAAGCTTTTTGTACATCACATAGAGGAAGTGCATGGCTTTCAACATTTCCCTGGCAAGTAATTTTGGGGGATTTGCTACTAAACTGACTGTGCAGCAGTGCCTACCCTGTTCCTACCTGCCTAGTTGTGAAGTGAGCTCAGTCCAACAATACCTGCCTGCTGCCAGCACATTGCACTGCTCAAATGCAGGTGTGACTGCAGCACAACAGTCACATAGGTTTGGAAAAGTTTGGTTGGCTCAGCTGTAACTTTACTAATTCCTAAACTGGTGGGAGGTTTGAGAGAGCGGAAAGGATCCTGTCCTCGAGTGGGAAAGGGTGATGCAACACAGAGCATCCCTGCCAAGCTGCTGTGTTCTTAGACATGTCTCATTCTCCTATCACTCTGACATTTTTGCATTTTATTGTTAACACATGCAGATACTGACTCACCCAGGACTCTGAATTCTGGCTCAGGCTGAAGTCACCTCTCTGTACCTCTTTTCTGCCAAGTGCCCAGGTGCGGAACTGTGCTGTCCCACAGCGCTGTAGAGGTTCCCATCACCCCTCCCTCTTGGTCACCCCAGTTTGAAGAACCAACCAAACTTTTCCAATTGCCTTCTTACCTCTCGCCCCCGCACCTGGCTCTGCCACTGGCGAGCGAGCCACGCTAGCGGCAGGCAGCAGTCAGACCTCAACCCCCAGCAGGCGCCACACGGGCAGGGAACAACACATGGGCTCACCCTGCCCTGAGGATGTCACTGCTGCACCGCGCCTCTGCACCTTCGCACATGGAGGGGCGGGCAGGGATACCAAAATCCTTTGGTGACATAAGTCCCTGCTGAAGTGGGTGCTTCAAATGCCATCCATCCTTCTTTCCCGCGCAGCTATTGTACAAATTTAAAAGCTTGCTTTCAACATTTGGGGTCCTCAAAGGGGTAGCAGGGGCTGTGGTCAGGGTGGTAGAGCCGGTCAAATAGTGAAACACTTTATCCAAAGGGTCCTCTCCCCTCCCCAGCCTCTGGGGTTGCATACTTGCAGGGTGCCTGACTCGCACAAAAGACAAGTGCTTCAGCTGGAAAGCCCGTCCCGCCTGGCTCCTCTGAGAAAAATGAGCTCAGCCTGCCCTTCCTGAGCCAACATCTAAAGTCACCATGTCCTTCCCAAGCCATACAGGTTGGCAAATGCCTGTCAAATTCCATGCATAAAATGAAAATGTTGGGAGGAGAAGGAAGAGGAGCAAAGCCCCAAGACAGAGGCAATCTCGATTCCGGCATATATAAGCCTTCCTGGACCTTATGAGGCACTCGTGCTGCTGTGCTGCAAAGTCTTTGGAAATTTAACACCGAGTTAAAGGCCACTGAAACGCTTTCCCTGTTTCTGCTAACGCGCGGGAAGCCCATGAAGACATGGGGAGAAGAGGGACGAAAAAAGAAAGGCACAAAAAAGCAACAGGAGATGTTCAACTGCGGGAACAGCACGGAATCCTGTGCATGAAAATGCGGTAAAAAACTATTTTTTTTCTCCGCAGATTTCAACTCATCACGGGGCTGCTGCCCGGGACGGCCGCCCCGACGACCGCGGTCGGCTCTGCTCGGCTTCGTTGGGGCAGCTCTCCCGCACACGGGCCTCAGCAGGTAACTGCTCCGCGGGTGCGCAGCGTCAAGCCGGCGTCCGCCGGGCAGCCCCTTCGTGTCTGCAGCGGAGATGCGCTTCTGCTCAGCGCCGGGACTGTCCCCCCGCTCCCGCCCGCGGGCACCTGCCGGCGGCGCGCCGAAACGCTGGGAAAAGAACAACGAAATAAAACGCAAAAGAGACGAGAAAAAGGAGGAAGAGGGAAATTAAAGGAGAAAATCGTAGGCGAACTAAAAGTCAAGAAGAATAACTGAGAAAACAGAGGAGGAAAAACAGCCACAACGAATCTCCTTCTCCTCGGGCTGCCGATGCCGCCGTTCCTTGCGCGCACAGGGCCGAAGCGCACCGCGGCGGGCGGGGCGGAGGGTCCCGCGGCCGCCCGGGGCGCGGGGCGCGGAGGAGCCTCCTGGGCCGGGCGCGGGGCCGCGCGCCCCGTCAGCGTGGGCGTCGCGCGGCTCCGGTCCGGGTCCCGCGGGGCGTGCGCCCCGCTCCGCGCCCGCCGCGCGCCCATTGTTCGGCGCCGCCAATCCGCGGGCTCTCCCCGCGGCCGCCAATCGCCTCCGGGGGCCGCGCGGTGAGGTCAGCGCCGCTGCGCGCTGACATCACGGCGCGGCCCGGCGGGGCGGGCCCGGGGGGGCGGGCGCGGCCCCCGCCCCGCGCCGCGCGGGTAGTGGTGGAGCGGCGGCTCCGCATCCCGCATCGCTGCCGGTGCGCAGGGGGCCGCCCGCATGGTGGACATCCTCCTCCCGCGGCCGCTCCCGGGCGCCATGGGGGAGCCCTCCAAGAGTAAGTGCGCGCAGCGCAGCGAAACGCGGGGCCGAGGCGGGCGGGCGTGCGCGGGACCCTGCGGGTCGAGCTCCGCGCCGCCTCTGCCGTCGGGCGGGCTAGCGGACCGCGGCCGCGCTGACAGCCCCGGGAAGGGCTGCAAACGGCGGGCGCGGGCGGCTGCGGGCTCGGCCCGCGGCGACTCCGGCGCCGCTATTCCCGTTCGTGCCCAGCGCTTCCCGGCCCCGCTGGACCCATTCCTTACCGAATGCGTGTCCTTTTTGCTGTCCGCACCGCTGAGATCATTTATTTCGGCTGTTTCCATTTCTTTCTCTCCTTCCCTCTGCTTTTCCTTTATTTCCTTCTTTCTTTGCCCGTGGTACTTTTTCTTTCTTTATCTCTTTCGTGTTTCGGTAAGGTTTTTTTTTTTTTTTTTAATCTTTCCAGGTTTTTTAATTTCATTTTCTTTCTGTTCTTGTTTAGTTTTATTTCTCTTTCTGTCTCTTTGGTTCCATGTCTCTTACTGTTTTAATGTGTCCATGTTCCCATTTTAACTGTCTCTGGGTTTTAGACGTTTTTCTATCTCTTTCCATCATTCTGTTTTAATTTCTTTTTTCTTCTCTCCTTCCTTCCTTCTTTCTTTGTTTCTTTCTTCATTTCTTTCAAGTTTTCCTCAGCCGTTGTTTTATTGTTTTCGTGTTTCTGCTTTTATTTTCATTTTCTGAAATTCTACTTTTACGTTTCTGTCTTTCTGTATTTATTTGCCTTGGTCAAGTTTCTGTCTTTCTGTCTTTCTGTCTTTTTTTTCCCGTCTTTTTTTTTTTTTCCCCACCTCCAGCCGCAACACCCCCCCCCCCCCCCCCCCGGCCATATTAATCTCCTTTCGTGTTTCCATTATTTCTGCCCGTCTATCTTTATTTCTCTTTCTTCCTATTATGGAAAAAACCAAAACAAATCAGAGTAAGAAAAAATGATAAAATGTAAAAACGAAAAAGTACCTTTCTCCAACTGCTGGCCCCTGCTCTGGCTCACTGCTGGCTCTGACCGTTCCCCGCTCGCTCTCGGCAGGGCGGCCGGGGCTGGCCCTGTGCGCGGGCTGCGGGGGCCGCATCCAGGACCCCTTCCTGCTGCGGGTGTCGCCGGACCTGGAGTGGCACGTCGCCTGCCTCAAGTGCGCCGAGTGCGGGCAGCCCCTGGACGAGACCTGCACATGCTTCCTGCGCGACGGCAAGGCCTACTGCAAACGGGATTACAGCAGGTGACCCCGAACGCGCCGACGCTCGTTCGAAAATAAAATAACCCAGACCCGAAAAAGTACAAAAGCCCCTTAAGCCCCCCGAATTTCCCTCAACGAAAACGCGATTCTCGGCCGCTGCCCGTCCCCGCGGCATCTCCTGGAGCCGCCTCGACGGCGCGGCCGCGGGCCCTGACGGCGCGTCGCGTCTTCGCAGGCTCTTCGGCATCAAGTGCGCCCAGTGCCGGGCGGCGTTCAGCAGCAGCGACCTGGTGATGCGCGCCCGCGACCACGTCTACCACCTCGAGTGCTTCCGCTGCGCCGCCTGCGGCCGCCAGCTCCTGCCCGGCGACCAGTTCTGCCTGCGGGAGCGCGACCTGCTCTGCCGCGCCGACCACGGGCCGCCCCCCGACGGCGCCGCCGCCCGCGGCCCGCGCAGCCCCGCGCTGCCGCCGGCCGCCGCCGCGCACCTCGCAGGTACCGGCTCCCCGACGGGGCTGGCGGTGGGTCGGGGAGGGTGTCGGGGGGGGGGCCGCGGCGGGCGAGCGTGCGGCGGCGCTGACCGTGCGCGTCCTCCCCGCCCGTCGCAGAGCCGGTGCCCGGGCGGCCGCCCGCCCCGCGGCCGCCGGCGCACAAGGCGGCGGAGAAGACCACCCGCGTGCGGACGGTGCTGAACGAGAAGCAGCTGCACACGCTGCGGACCTGCTACGCCGCCAACCCGCGCCCCGACGCCCTGATGAAGGAGCAGCTTGTGGAAATGACGGGGCTCAGTCCCCGCGTCATCCGCGTCTGGTTCCAGAACAAGCGCTGCAAGGACAAGAAAAAGTCCATCCTCATGAAGCAGCTCCAGCAGCAGCAGCACAGCGACAAGACGGTGAGCACCCGCCCTCCCCGCCGGGGAGGGAAAGGTTGGGTGGGGGGGCTCGGGCGGCAGTCGCGCTCAATCCCCGTGTGCCCGCAGAGCCTGCAGGGCCTCACCGGGACGCCGCTGGTGGCCGGCAGCCCCATCCGCCACGAGAGCGCCGTGCAAGGCAGCGCCGTGGAGGTCCAGACCTACCAACCGCCCTGGAAGGCCCTCAGCGAGTTCGCCCTGCAGAACGACCTGGAGCAGCCCGCCGCCTTCCAGCAGCTGGTGAGCCGCGCCGGGCCGTCCGTCGGGCCGCAGGGGATGGGCAGATCCCGGCCCGCCGGGCTCGGGCGCTGCCGAAGGGGGACGGGGCACGGGGTGACCGCGCCGGGCCCTCACCGCCGCTACTCCCTCAGGTCTCCTTCTCCGAGTCCGGCTCCTTGGGCACCTCCTCTGGCAGCGACGTGACCTCGCTGTCCTCCCAGCTCCCCGACACCCCCAACAGCATGGTACCCAGCCCGGCCGAGACGTGAAGCGGCCCGTCCGCCCCGCCGCGGGACCTCCGCATGCCTGCGCTCCCTGCATGAGACACCCGGCCCCGGGCCGCTCCCAGAGAGTCGGACAAACGCCTTTGTTTTTTAATTATTCTTATTTAAAAACGAACAAAAAAGATGTTACTGACGGCCAAAAAAGCACCGGGATCCTCGCTGCCTTCACCAGACCGGAGAGAGAGCCCCCGCCCTGGTTATTTCGTGGTTTTGGTTTTTTTCTTCCTTGCGGATTTCGATGTTTCTTTTCCCCAAAGAAACGCGGATTTCCCCGGCGAAGCCCGGCACGGTGACAGGCTGCCTCGCCCGCCACTTGGGCTGGGGACGGTTTTTCTTCCCTTTTTGAAAGGGAAAAATAAATAATAACAATAAATTTACAAAAGGGGGAGAGTCTCCTCCGGCGTGCGGCCGCGGAGCCGGCCTGAACCTTCCTCCGCGGAGCCACGCCATCCAGCCTCATCTCACACCGATGCCTCTCCCGGGCCGCGGTCCGCGGCCCGCACGATCGCTGGAAAAACGGGACATGGAATCGAGACTTTTTAACGGGAAAACCAGTACTAATAATGTTAAGTTAACAATGGACGAAGGACGGATGTTTGCGCCTTTAATGATCAAAAGTAAGTTATTGTTATTTATTGTCAGAGTCAGCGGTTGAATAGTGGGATTAAATATTTTGGACTTAATAAAAAAAAAACAAAAAAAAAAGAAAAGAAAAGAAAAGAAAAATTTGATTTAAACGAAAAGAAAACCAAAAACGAACTAAAAAAATCGCGGAAGGGAGGCGAAGGGGCACCCCAGGCACGGAGCGGCGCGGCCATACGTATCGGGAGCGGAACTGAGCGGGTCGGGGCGGGCAGAGCCCCGGCTTCTCCCGCACGGCCTCACCGCACCGCACTAATCGGCTTTCCGAAACGGGGCTGCTTATTTATAGCGGGGGAGGCGGAGCGCAGGTTTCCCTTTCGGAGTGGCCCCGAGGCTCCCCTGGCCGTGCCCGCACCTGCCGCGGTGCGGGGCCGCCTCGCCTGCTCCCTGGGGGTGGCGGGGCTGGGCGGCGAGGCGAGCCCTAACCTCCCGCGTATCCATTCCCCGACCAGACCCAGGCGGCGACTCCTTATCTGCCTCTGGCATCACACGGGAGCGCGGCGGGGCCGCTCCAGCTCCCGTGCCCTCCCCCTTACCCTCGCGGGACTGCTCAGGACCAGCTCCCCGCGGGACCGCAGGCACGGCCGAGCTCAGGCCACGGCGAGCCGCACCCCCGTCCCCATCCCCGGGCACCAGGGGAGCGGGGGAAGCCGGGACTTGCCCGAGTCCTCCGGGAGGCAGGGGATGGGCAGCGCGGCGCCGGGGTGGCTCCAGCGGACCGCGGATCGGGTGCGCAGGGACCGGGCTCCCAGGGCGAGCTTCCGTGGGGGCGCACGGAGCGGCCCGGGCTGCGGGGCCGCCTCAGGCCGGAGCCGCTCTGCAGCACCGGGACGGGCAATCTCCCGGCTGGGAACAGGTGGGGATGGGGATCCTGCCGCCCTCCTGGCCCCGCCGCGGGGCTCCCGCGGTTACCTGGCTCCGTCCGGGTCGGGCGGGAGCTCCGCGCGTTCTCCCGGCGCTGGACACGAGCGAGGCGCGCGGCTTCGCCTCAGGACCGCCGCCGCCTCAGGCTCGCGCCGGGCCGGGCTGGGCAGCTGTTGGGAGGCGCGGGGGCTGCGGTCCGGGGCCGCCGAGAACGGGCTGTTCCGGCGCCGGCGGCGGCCCCGGTACCCGCGGGACGGGATCGCCGGCGGCCCCGGGACCCGCGGGACGGGATCGCCGGCGGCCCCGGGACCCGCGGGACGGGATCGGCGGCGGCCCCGGGACCCGCGGGACGGGATCGGCGGCGGCCCCGGTACCCGCGGGACGGGATCGGCGGCGGCCCCGGTACCCGCGGGCCGGGATCGGCGGCGGCCCCGCCGCAGCGCAAGGCCGGGGCGTCGCGCGCCCCCTCAGCGCCGCCGCGCGCGGGCAGCGGCTCCGGGCCGGGCCGGGCGCGCGGGGCCCGCAGCGCGCAGGGAACAAGGAGAGGCTGCAGCCAGCCCGGCCCGAGCCGAACCGAGATGTAAAAATGCACCAGCTCTAAAAAATCTGTCTGAGCTGACGTATCCTCAATCGCCCAAAAGTTGTAAGCAAACTTCCCCCAGGGCCAGATCTGACGAATTACTTTGATTTGATTCTGATCGACTCTTGATTAACGAGAAAGACATGAGTGTTTTTTTCCTCTCTTTCTCCACCGTATTGCTTATGGTAATTCAAACATACTGACGATTTTAACACAGAAATCACACAAGACGGAATAAGTTATTTTATTACAAGATATATAGAACATATTTTCTCTATTTGCAACCTTATTTCAGCAGTTCTTGCAGCGCAAGTCCCACTGCAGGGCAGAAAACACCAAAATCATGACATTGGATACAAGAACGAAATAAACTCAAATTATCAAAATTACAAAACAGAACTTGGAAGTATCTACAGTACTTATACAAATAGTGCAAATTATTTATCTACAGCATAAGTATTTAGAATATAAAAAACGTATAGGAACAGCGTTTTAAAGAAGGTAGTCAGCAGGAACTGGTCAGCGTGACAATGTTAGGGATTTAAAAGCTAAATCCAACTCTTATTTTTTCAAGAAGAACTGTCGAGCTTCTTCCCAGGACTGCCGGGGGAATCTGTTGGAGAGCTCAAGATAATCTTGAGAACTGAAAAATTTTTCTGTTGAAAACAGAACATAAAATTACCAAGTTATTCCCTCTTAAGATAAGATGGCAATAAAACAAAAATAATGAATGTGCAGCCAAATGGAGATACTTTAAGTAACTTACTCCCCTCTCCCTATCCAAATCTCAGACCATGGGGTGACACTTCCGTGGAGCTTGGGACATCTGCGCTGGGCTTTAAGAACGGGGGCAGAGGATCTGATGAGCAAAGGCTTCCATTTGTAAGCTGATCTGGCTCTCTGCCCTATGCAGAGGAACATCTCTGCACACTTTATGTTCTTGGACCCACTGGGGACCAGCTCAGCCTCAGTTCTACTCTGGGCAGCCTCAGTGGCGTTTTCTGCTCAGCAGTTTCTTTTTCTTACCACAAAGGGCTGCAGAAGAGTTGTGTTCCCGACTCCCCGGAGCTCAGAGCATAAGCACAAACACAACTTTCACTCTTGAGAGCGTGCAGTGACGTGGACAGGACTTCACAGTGCACAGGTTTGAGGGTCTGACCCTCCACAGAGCACCCAGCTATGAAGTTTGTGCTTTCAGGTTTTATTCCTGTCAGTTTTTTTTTATTCCTTTCAGGTTTTATTCCTCCGCTTGTTTTTGGGGACACCATCCTTCACATTCAAGTGATATAAGATAAAAATAATCCTGCCTACACTATTATTGTCAACTTTTTTGCAACTGGGGTATGTTTAGAAATCACACTCACATGTCACCACATCTTTGTTTAAAATTTCCTCCAGTTTGAAGAGTGAAAATAAAAAACAAGTTTTCCACTCGGATTTTAGATGTTTCTCGAGCAGATTCTCACGCAAACACAATCCTGGAAAGTTGGTGCTGCAGACACTGCACACGGCTGCTTAGACTGAGATGTCTGATGTTGCCAGGAAAAATCTCCACCAAGTTACCTTAATTTTATAATTTTTTTTTAAAACAAAAACTTTATACTTTAGACCTAGAACCACTCACCTCCTGGCCAATGTTGAGGCAGTGAGTGGTGGTGGATTTCTACCTCTTATAAGTGAGAAATGACTGTCCGAGCATCGCAATTTATGTGCAATACGGCTACTCAAGACCAGATGCCCATCAACACTTGAATTTCAGCTGTGTTTAGCAAGTAACAGCCATCTCAGCTGAGAATCTTTCAAATGTTTAGCCTAGAAAGGTTGACTGCATTTAAAATAATATTTATAATAACTGAGGGGAAAAAAAAATCACAACTCTTCTGCAAACTGACAAACTTTAAAGGACAATTACAGGACAGTATTTTAGAGGTTTTTGGCTCCCTGGATGTATTGGCATGGCTGCATAGCTTCTGCAACCTAAAACTTCTGAAGGCAGCCTTTGTGTCAGCTAATTAAATATGTGCAGGTACAGTATCACATTTTAAGACATGATACCACATGGCATTGAATAAAGATTAACAGTCTGAACCCCCGATAGACGAGCAGCAGACTGGAAGACACGTACGTGTAAGTCAGGATGTAAGCCAGGGAGCCCTCCCCCAATCTGTGAAATCGTGCTGCAATTTACTCTATTTCTTTTCAGCTGATCCTAAACTTAAACCACAGTATCTACACATTTTGTTACCCAACTACAGGGAACGTACCCCTCTGCTGAGATAACTGATTTTCCATTTGGCCTGAGCTCTGTGCAAAATCCTACGGGGAAAAACAAACAAGAAAAAGACATCAGGTTTTTGGATCTCACATCTGAGGAATTAAACCAACATTTTAAGGTCTTCGCAGTCATTCAAAAATACTAATATTTCATGTAATCTGTAAATTAACAAATCTGGTTTGTTTGCTACATACCATAACACAATACTACCAGCACTTAAATTCTGTAGTTCACAGTGGATTTTTATACATTTATTTACATTTGTTTTCAAGAAATATGTTTTTAGTACCCAAGAGAAAATCCAAGGCTTTAATATCATCTTAGGAAAGAGTTATTATTGTGATTTTTTATTTACCATAGCCATGTTTCTGTAAAGCAAATGATGTTTCAGATTTTTGCTCCCAACTCCAAGTACACTCTGAAAAGGATTCATGACTGATGGCAATTCCAAGCACAATGGCTGCGCTTCCCGGCGAGCCGGGAGCCTGAGGTGCTGATCTCCCGGGAGAACGTGGAGTGCTGGCCCTGGCAGGCAGCTGTGGCCCAGCTGTGCCCCCAGCGTGGAGCACTGCACGATCCCGCTGCTGTCGTGCGCTGGGATGCAGCATCCTCGGGGCCAGCACGGACACCGAGCTCACCCGCAGCCAGCCAGCTCCCCACTACATACCCTGTCCTTTGCTCGAGTCTCCACCCAGCAGAATGCTGAAGAAGGGATTATTTGAGATAAGATACAACACAGCAAAGCGTGGATACTCCTGAATGTTTCTGCTCGTTTCTGCACATCTCCAAACAGAAGTAACAAAAATAAACAGGCTGATGCAAACTTCGGCTGATGGAAATAAATCTCTCGGTAGGGAGAGCACTGGAAAATGCAGCAATGGTCTTCCTCTGATTTCAGCTGCACATTTAACACACTGTATTTAAGTGATATATTCGTACACACCACCAAACTTTTACGTAAACGGGACTTCTTTTTGCGTTCCCTGGCAAAGGAAGAATCTCATTTTCTAGTCACGGGGCAACATTTTAAAGTCCTTCCCAAACCTACCGAAGCAAATGAGAGATTTGCTCGACAAACAGCAGCGAGTTGAAATAGAAGTAGAGAGGCAAGTCCCTTCTGTGTGTGCGGGATCTCAGCATTCCTTGGATCCTGCCAGCGCTGCTCTCCATGTGTGCATGTGCAATAGTTGGGATTAGACTTTAAAATGGGCAAAACACTGATGGACCAGCGAGGCCAGCAGTGACAGGACACCACAGCACACACAGCTCTTCCGTATTTTAACAGAACACCTTTCTTTAAAAGCCCGCATGCACAGTACACGGACTTGCCATCTGGGATATAACTAACTGGAAAGCAAATTAGTTTATTGCTGGCCCTTAGAAATATACTTACGCTTCACCATAGCTACTGTGGATTTTAGCACCATTCCATCTCTTACAGAACAGAAATCAAAGTAAACAACCTTAATTATTCATATAGGGAACATTCTCCTCCACTCTCGTGTTTTTTAGCTGAAAAAACCCCAAACTAAACTTGGCGCACTTACTGATAATGCAATTTTTTTTTTTTTTTAGTTTCACTATAAGAAAATCAAAGAAGTTGAATATAGCTGTGTATTTCACCAGAAGCTCATTACTATATGGGGAATGTTTTTTAATACTAAGTTCCAAACTTATTTTAAAAATCTGCTCTGCAATTATTTCAGTGTTAAAATGATAAAAAGTAGCAGCACTCGCAAATTTGATGTTATGCGAAGACTTTTAGTAAATATTTAGTTCATGTACTTTCTCTCTCAAATGCATGTAGCCTATTCTTGGACTAGCTGTAAAGCATTAGGGAAAGGGGTTTGATTATCATTTCTTTATCAACAACAGTAACTTTCAGGTGACTGATACAGGGTTACAGACTCCTAAAAACATATTATTTTTAGTGGTAGAATGTTTATGAAAACAGCATTTATTCACTGGAAAGAGTCAATAAAATGCATGAAAACCATGAGGCATGCAAAAAATCTGATAGATAAAACAGCATATAAATTTAGACAAAGGGAAGCAAAATAATGCAAATCTTTATTCAAAACAGTATTTGTAATGACCTCGGTGGCTCACTGTCAAAAATAAAGATTGCAAGATTAGACTGGCAACATATGTTTTGTGTATTTTCTGCATAAAATATATACACTTACCCAGTTCTCTGTAAATCTATGGTACACAGTATACAACTGTACACTTCTATGTAAACACATTAATATACCGATTTCAGATATGCTATATGGGCAGGAATTTTTTTAAAAATAAATATTTTAAGATCTACATCAAATCCTCCCAGTCCATGCAGTAACTTTAATGAAAGCCGGATTCAGCACGGGTAGCGAGAACCTGAACTCCTTTCAGCGTGATTAGATGCCTCAAGTGCAGGCATCATCTGTGGTTTGAGAAGAGCTGCAGAGAATCTGAGAGCACTTCACTGCTGTTTGCTTGTTTTATTGAGGATCCCCACCCTGAGAGCAAAGGCGAGCAAAGGCGAGCACTGCAGCCGTACCTGGATGAAGGTGGCCAGTAAAACACAGCTCATCTCCTGCTCCAGGATGATCTTGTTCTGAGGGTTATTGTAACATGCAGCTATGAGCGAAGGGAAGAGCACTTTGATTAAACGAGGATCACTGAAATACTGGAAAGGCAACTGGCAGAGCTTTTGCAGCACCGTGGGGTGACGGCCGGACTGTACAATGATCTGAAAATACAAACAGAGCAAAATTAAACCACGTGATCTATCTGTTCTTCTCTTCCTCTTAACCACCAAGGGTGCTGAAGTCATGCTAAAAAAATGAGCGTGGATGAGGAGTAAGTACTAAAAATAAAGCCTGTAACATTTAGTTCAAATAACTTCTGTTTCAGTGCGCAAGTACTATTTTTACTGCAGAATAATATAAAAACTATAAAGCTCTGAAAGTTCTTTTTTTCTGTATCATCCAAAAAGACAGCACATAAGCAAGGGAGAAATTTACAGATTACAATAAAATAGATAATTTAAAACCTTAATTCAAAAGACAAAGAATTATAGCTCAGGGACTATTCTAAGTTAGAGCCATGAAACACAAAACCCCAACGCCTGCCATTTAAACACACTGAGCATGGGGGGAAAAAAAATCCAGGAAGAAATCGCCAGGATTTTAAAAACCCTCCCGAAGCTTGACCATCCTTTCCTGGAACTGGCAATTCGAGAGGACTGTGTTTCATGGGAGATGTCTGCCATGCATTCTCAGGCACCAAAAAGAAAAGGGGATTGTGAGCTGCCCAGCTAGGAGTAAGGAGAGACTCCAGAGATCCTCCCATCTGTATTCCTTATCTCAGTTTCTATCAGTGCCATTGGCTCTAAAAGGAGAATTGTTTAGATAAATGGGACTGTTGTCATGAAGAAGGCTAAGTTTACAACTGTATACATCTGAAGAAATAAGGCAATGCTATCACTGGTCTACAAAGGAACCTTTCCAATTCACTTGATATTCTTATAAAATCTTTGCCATAAACTAAAAAATGCCCAAATCGGATCTGTTCCAAGTAATCTTGATTAGACAATTACAATATGAAAGAGCTGTTTGACCCAAAGTTGGCTTTTTGGCATAGGAGGAAGCTCCTATAAGGTTGGAACACTGTAAAACCAAGGGTCACGACTGTAAATTGTACTTGGAAAAACACAATTTTACAGGTACACACCCAGACAAGACTGCATTCAAATTAAAACCAGAAGGACAGAAAGAAGCAGTTGAGACTACAGGAACATAAATTACAGGGATTTACAAGTTTTCAAAGCACTTTTAATAATACCTTCAGAGTACACACGAAGTTGATAATGCAGTTCAGTTTAAAAACAAGATGAACAAAATAACAGTTTGCATTTGTTTCAGTTCACCAGTCAAAAAAGACTCTGAAAACCTTTCAAAATACTGGTAGCAATGTCTTAATGCCCTTAAAGACAGAAGGAATTTTTAAAAGACAGCCAAAAAAGTGACAATTAAGCAAGCACACATTCACTGTTTTAAGGAGAAATATCACAGAGGCATTTGGATGATTCTAAACTCTCAGCTCGCACCCTGTAAGCAAGAGGTGCCCCCAAGTTTGGGAGTACTGTTGAAATTTTAAATTAACCAGAGCAGTTATTATACTGTTCTATTTTTCTGTCATAAATTCTACAATCAGGGAAGTATTTAAAGTCAATCATAATTGGTACTAAAATAACTAAAACTGGCATTTCTGATCCAGGACAGAACAAGAGAACTCTCGATTTCTTTTTAATGGCCACCATACACTTGATGAACAGGCAGAGGCAAAGAAGTTTTTGGGACTTCTAATTTTTCATTTCACAGTCCACTTCCTTTACCTGTCCTAAAAATGCCATGGATATTTAGTGAAGTCCTGCCAAACTCACAGTGCAGATACCCAAAGAGCTTCCATGGAATTATCATTTCATTACCTTTTTCTTTTCAACAGTTTTACTACTATGACGTTATCAACATTAAAGACAGGAAGGTATATAGAGAGGTTACTGACTGTTTTAATCTGGTATTTATCACATGTGGAATCCATTTAATAATTTCAGCTCATTGTACTAATGCAGCTACTAAACCTGATACACTATATTATGTACTCTGATGAAAAAAACCATGAGTCACCCCTTACTGGAAAAAGCCCCAATCAAATAAACCTGCAGCAGAGCACATATTCCTCGTTCACTGTCGACGGGTGGAGAAAGTGAAGGCCAGCACTTGACTTAGCAGACGAACAACAAAGAAAACAAATGAAAACCTTGCACTTCTCTTACTTGATTTTTTTTTTTAAATTTTATTTTTGAACAGTCACTTGGCTTAGTAATCCCAGGGAGTTTTGCAGGCCTGGAATATGGAATACGCATCTTACAAACTGCTCTCATACAAGATACAAACTCCTTACTGAAATGCAGCTTGCCTCTCCTCCTACCACAGAGTGGGATCCAGACGCATTTACCTAGAATTAGCTTTTCTTGTTGCTCTCTTTCCAGTCTGCTAGTCAGATATGCCTGTCAAATGTAACAAAATCCTAATTAAATCACTGCATTTCTGTACAGCCAAGCACTTAAGCACCTGCTTAACTTCAGCTATGTGCCTACGTTCCATTAATATTTGCTTGTGGTTTTCTTTTTCTGAACAGAGACCTATCAAATTAGTCCGAGCTACTACTTTTTTTTTTTAAATCCAGAGTAGGCAACTCACATGGATGTTTTCTGTATTTCCTTTTAAAATATTGCTTATTCTCAAAACTTATATTCATACAACTTTATTGGCTTTGACTGTGCTTAGCTGGAATAAATTCCAGCTTAGTTTACCTTATTTATGGACCAACATGTACTAAATGTTGGAACAATCCTGCGAAGACCCAAACAACACACAGGTAGGAGACAGAGCAAATAGGTTTTTGAAATGTTATTTCATGATGAATGAAGGAAGTTTTCCTTTGTGCCACCAGCCAAACTCCAGGCCCCGATCCACCTTGGAGGTGGAGCCCCTGTTACAGAGTGGGTGAGAATTCGGGGTTAGCACACCAGAAAGCACTGCTCAATGTAAAAGCCTGTTCAGGAGAGACTGGAGCAACTCAAATCCTCACTTTTAGGACTCCAATCTTGCCTGGTTGGTGTCTGTCTACATTTCCAGGTCTCCCACACCACGTGTGCTGTGCCTGCTGCATCCACAGCCGACTGTCCGGCACCATGAGTGATGTGGTGACCCATGGAACTTTTCACTGAGCAACACCTTTCAGGGCTGCCTATCAGTTATCTTCTGTCACTCCCACCACTTTATAGCCTTCTGCAGGTCTTGCTAATTTGCTTAATCTCCAACAGCCAGTGGCTCAGGCTCTCTCCTCTGCCCTCCCAGTAATCCATGCCCTCGTATGTGCAATGATCATCCCCATCAACTCTACCACTGTTTCTGAGGCTGATCACTCAGGAAAGCATGATTCATGATTTCTGAAGTCCCTAGATGGAATCCATGTTTTCCTCACATTTACTTGGGCCAATATTCACTCTGAAGTGTATTGCTTGGCCATTTGCTGCAGCTCTCACTGTGAAAGCCTGAAGCAGTATAAAAGTCAGTCTTTCAAAACAGACTCCAATGACAAAAGCCAGCAATATGCCACACAGCACTCCAGCAGTAAAATAAGACAATCAATCAAAAAAATTAAAAGCTCCATGTGGTACGAAACAGTAATAAAGCAGTGAGGGGAACTCATCATTCTGCTGGGAGATAAGGCTTCCCCAGTCACTCAGGTAGGGTGTCTGGCTCCAGACCTGAGAAGACTGCTGGAAGGATATTCCAGAATATTCCACCCTGGATACTCAGTTCTTCCCTGCATGCCCACCAGCACAGCAGCCTTCCTCTCCTGCCACTGCTTCCTGGCACCATGCAAAGGAGAACTTCCCAGGACTGAATGCCTTTTCTAAGGAACTAATAGACCATATGAACCCAAAAAACTTGGGCATGATTTTCCCCCGGGTAGCAAAGGGGAATGCTGCAGCTCATTTCATTTTTCAGTGAGCTCCAAGGGCCCCAGAATTAATGTTTTGATGCTGCTGCAGGAAGAAGAGTCATAAAAGTTGCAGCTCCTTTCCTTCCTTGCAGGGAGATGATGAGTAGCACACATAGCAGCCTTTGCCCAAGAACCAGCAAGGGAAAGATATTTTGCCGAACACCTCCTAATTCTGTTTACATACTGCAAACACATATTCACTTCACTTAATCCTTCTCTGTATTCCTTTTATCAGTGAAAACTACCCTTACTTTAAAAGGCATGCGTATGTATTTTTGTCCAAGGAGGGTAAGAAAACCCTCATAACTAATAGGATCTGAAACTTTGGACTGGTGAAGCAACACCACAGAATGTCTCAGCAGTTACACATCAAATCAGATGTAAAAGCTTTCCAATTCAAGAGTTAATTCTATGGAAAACTAAAATAAGAATCCTCTTGCTTTTGGAACTGTGTTTTCATAATCAGGTAACTGAGTGTACAAACACAATTTTCATCAACAAAACTCAAAAAATGTCATTTAGAGCACTGCAGAATGACTGTATGTAAAACACCGAAGAAATATTAGTACATTAAAGAGAATTGATAATTCATATATTCATATCATTCATATATTCATATGTTCTGAATAGACATGTAATGGAGATGCATGCTACTAATTTGTCAAGAACTAGCAGTTCAATTAAACAGCCCTGTGAAGATTTATTATGGAGTAGCATTTTTGGTGACAATCTGAGCTTCTTTTTCTAAGTTGTAACTACATTCAAAAAAGAGGAACTAATTGAATTTCAAACTCTGCTTGATATCTTCCAGAGATTTAAAGAAGATTATGATCCCAGATTGGTTTCCAATGGCTCTAGGCATGTATATTAAATATTGTCAGATATTTTATTACAAATAACAAACGGTTCAGTGTCAGACCAAGAGCTTTTTCACTGCTTGTGTACTACACAAGGTTAGTCCAGGATTATTGCAGACTTGAAGTGCTGATTTTTAGAGCAATATTTAGTCTAGTTCTACTGTTGGATTTAGGTTTTCTTGCTTGACTTGGTCATTTGCAGCTCTGTAAAGACATCATTCATGTCAGTTATTTCTGTCAATATATATACAATAAAACCACCAGAGTTATCTTTTATAGAAGCTAATTCATTTTGTAGTCAGATAGAAGAGTAAGCCAGCAGCAAACTTCCTGTCTGTGGAAGGGCCAAACGAAGAAGTGAGAAGTGATTCACTTTGGGAAGTGAAGAAACTTTGGGAGCAAAGGCACAGCTGGCACTGCTGGGGCACACGGCAGCCACAGGGGCAGGGCCAAGGCACGAGGTGGAGACAACACCCAGCAGCTGTGCTGCCCTCTGAGCCCTGCCAGGGCCTCACCGCCCCTCCCAGGCAGACCACGGAAACTCCAGGTGCTTTCTGCAGCTCATCAGCTCCTTTCATCCACACGAGGAAGGAAAAATGGGCAGCAGAGAAAGGAAAAAGATTGCCAAGGAGAGAACTGGAATCTGTAGGCACAGCCCCAAATGTGGAGCTTTGAACAAAACCTTACAAGTCATCCAAGTGCACTGCTCTTGTGTGACTAACGCTGCATGAAAATGCCATGTTCTGAGTGGTCTATAGTCAGGCTGATGGGTTTTGTTACTTTTGACCAGATATTAGGAGTTGTAGCTCTTTTCTCAAGTGAAAACTGAGACAAAGTTATACTGAAGTGGATACAGGAAAAAGCAGTTGGAAAGTTCAGAACTTCCTGAAGCAAAACCTTCTTTGGCTCTTGGAGGAAAACCCAGCAGTGAAATGAGGTGTTCCACAGGCACTTAGAAACAAACACAGTGCTTACCATTGGGAGCTGAATTCACTTTCTAGAAAAACATCCTTCCCAACAGAATTTCCTTTCATTTTTATGAAACAAAGCATTAAAATGTGCCCTTTACTTGCCTGTGCTCTTCTGCTACAACGTAGTTTATGTTAAGATGCAATTTTCTTAGAACAGCTCAGCCTAAAAGTTAATGGTTCTCTGAGGGGCAATCCCTGCCTCCTCTGCTATCTCAGATGACCCGTGCTTCCAAACTTCGACATGGCCATTATAAATATTAGGATCTTAAAATGGTAGTCTGTATGGGAACCACTAATGTTTCTTATCCATGTATTTATCATTTATATAAATGTCAATTCTAATTTGTACTAACAAGTAATAACTTCATTGAACAGGAACTGTGCATCTAATTCCTGTAACAGTATTCCATCAAACAGTTAAATCCCTTTGTTTGATGTCAGGTTATTTACAACTTTGTAAAAGAAATAAGTCTTTATATTAGTAGTCCAGAGTGTCTCTTCAAAGTTAGATCTGCATTATTTCTTTGCTTCTATATAAACAGATCTCATACTGCTAGTATTTAATCAGCAGAATATGTCACCACTTAGGCTCTTCTTCTGCTTTAAGGTCAAGCTCTTTTCTTTCTGTTTTGCAAACTCCACTATTGGCAAAGCTCTGAGCAAAGAATGTTCTAAATTCCTCCTAGCATTTCTCGGGAATCAGAGCACCATTTCCATGCAAAAAGAAAGTTCCAGAATGCTACATTCAAATGTAAAAATAAGGATTTTGTCTATTTGAAAAATTCCAGTGTTTATTTTCTTAGCCTCACATGTAAGCTTTCAGAGAGAAGATAAGGGTGCTCAGGAATAACATCAGTCTTCCTATAAACCACATTCTAAGCATTGTCCTTTTAGAGCTCTATGGTTTAAGCAGATTCAAGGGTGCTTTGTACACATCACAGAAAAATATTCTCGCATCAGGTTTTGGATAATCATCCTAAGACATCTGAACATTTAGGATACGACAAAGGCCAACCACCAGGACAGTGATGCACTGAAAATGTAAAAATGTTTATCAAAAGTGATGCTTGGGGACAATCCAGTAGAAGTTCATTATACAAAGCTTTTGAAAAAATGCAGCCCAAAATGACAACAAGTCACCTTAGTTATAAGACAACAAATGAAATATATATAAGATTAAATTCATCAATAAATGAATAATGTTAAACAAGTATTGTAAAAGATAAACTTCATTACAGTGTGACGAAAGGAAAATGGAAGCAATTCTAATATACACTGAGGTTACTTAATGTGAATTTAATACTTGTCCAGGCTACAGGAGAAAATAATAAACTAATATCTGACCTGGAAAAAGTATTAAGGAAAAGCCTAACTTCTGAAGTGATAGCATTTTAGCATTTATTAAAATAAAAATGAACATTTAAATGTGAGGTTGTTCTCACACTTCAAGTTAATCATATACTTACAGATCCAAATGTATCACTGCTTTCCAGAAAATTCTAAGCTTCCTTGTTTCCACAATAATGTAACCAAAGATTCATATGTTTAAGTGCTGGCCTACTAATTTTTAATCAGAAAATATTATCATAGATCCTATGTATGAGAAATACACATCCTGTCCGATAAAATAAAAAACCCCGTCATGACACACCTCGAATCCCCAGGTACTATTCTGAGCCCCGAGTGATTAGAGTTAGCCTTTGCAGCCCTGCACTGTTTGTGAAGAATCATCTTCAGCTTCGGTGATGAACCGCTTCTAAACCTAGGCTGCTGCTTTGGGCACGGTTCTCCAGTCACTTACCCCAAATGAAATCCAGTTGAGCTGAATGAAGATGATTTAAAGGGTAGAGAAGAAACAGGACCAGTCTACAGAAGTTTAAGCAACTATTGGCTGAGGTTTCTGCTAGCATCCTTGGAAACAGAGCTAGCTTTGGTCAAAATCCCCAGAAGGTGTGAATAATTCAAACATTACACTCTAAAACACATAAAATCTTTTTCTGTGTCTCAGAGCATTTTTTCTCTTCAAAAGCAAACGTTTTCTGTCACACTCTGGAACTCTACTCACAAGTAAGCCACGCGGTGCTGGAATTACTATTCCTAGCACGTTTTGTTTTACGGCTTCCACGAGAAATCTAAAAGGTTTGTCAAAGTATCCAATCATCAACTGAAAAGCTTGTGAAACGCTGAGCCACTGGACATATTACAGAGCCGGCCGAGACAAAGCTTCAAACACAGAGCAAGAAAACGTGCTTTTCTGCCAAGAAAAATGAGCTACAATTTACCCTTTACTAAGGGGAGAGGAAGACGAGCAACATTTTCCACAGCACTCCATTAAGGCCGTTTGCTCTTTATGTTTCAGTATCGCTTCCATCGAGCCTGACTCGAGCTGAACACGACACGAGGGGCTGGGAAGAGCTCCCTGGGGCTCTCGCAGGCTCCCGCCCTCAGAGCAGCACCCAGCGAGGAGCTGTCAGCTGCCGGCGACGCGGAGCAGGCCGCCGCTGCCCCGCGTGGGGCCGGCCGCGCCGGGGCAGCCACGGCGGCTCTGCAGCGCCGGCCAACGCCGAGTTTATGAGGGCAGCACAGGGAGTTCCCTCGCACATCAGGCCAGACAGACAATAGCTCAAAAGGCCGATGAAATATTTGCAGGCTTTAGACTTTGTGTTAAGCCTCAGCGTGAAAAGCGCTTCCCGAGCAAAGGGGTGAGCGCGGCGCTGGGCGGGAGGACGCAGCGTTGTGCAAGCGCCTGCCTCCTCCAAAGCCAGGCCCAGGCCCGAGCTGGGAACGAACTGCTCATTGAGCGGGATTGTGCCGAACTCTGTGGCGTTTTTTCGATGTGGACCGAGTTCCGCTGGGGATTAGGAGCCCACCAAACTCCTTTTATCCTGCCCCAGGAGTAAGATTAGAAGGTCGCTCCGCAGAGGCGGCATCGGCCGATGGCTCGCTCTCTCCTAAGCCTCAGCTATGGACTGTATCTGAAAGCTGCCCGAAGTACTGGCTTTAGTGACATTGGGAGAGAATTTTATTCTTTCATGTTTACAGTTTGAGAGGAAGACGTAAGATAAAATCAAATGCATTAATTTCTCACACTAATTCCTATACACTCTCTCTTCTCCTCCCTACAGGAATCAGCCAGTCATCATGAATTGAAACTAAATACACTTTACTTCACGCTAAGTCTTAGCTCATATTAAATTACCGTCCCCACATCCTCTCAAAAGCCCCCAAAAAATCCAGGATGCATTTTGGAATGTTAGAAATACAATTAAGATGTGACACATGAAATGTGCGGTCCCAAATGCTTCTGACATATTTGATTCGCTTTGTCATAGATCATTCTTAAAAAGAAAAAGTTCATCAGGAAGCTGTAACAACAACAAAGGTGTCTGACAAATTATCTAAAAGGCATCTTTCCCTGACTGCCCAGACAGGAATGCCATCTTTCCTGAAGACATTGGTTCACTTAAGTGAATTTATGTGGCTGAGGATGTAAGGCTGTGAGAGCCAAAGCACACATTACAGAGCTGCCTTAATGTACTTCGCTCCAACTCGGGCACTTTAATCCTTAGGGGATTTCTGTTCACAAGCTGAAGTGCTTCTAAATGGCAGTCAAGACTACAAGTTCACACAAATCACACTTGCCAAAATCAGCTATTCCACAAAATTTACCAGGCGTATTTCTTGTTTAAACCTATAAAGCTTTAAAACATCGGGGTGTGTGGCTTTAAAAAAAGTTTTAAAGAAAAATCCCATAACCTCAACATGAAATCAATACTCCTAAAAATCCCTATTTGAGAAGAAACTAACAAAATCAGAATTAAGTAATTTCAGATCCTATTTACTTCCAGATAGGGATGTTAACTGCATGGTAACTACCAATTCCTGCATCTTTATAAAGCTCTTAGTGCCGTATTTTCATAAAGCCCACCTACCAGATCAAAATTGTTCCAGTCCCTCCACAGTCCCCAAAGCAGCATAAACTAAGACAGTTTAATGATGGCCTCTAGTAAACAATCCATATGGAAACTCTACATATTTTTATAACTTGCAAGTTTTCCTGTTGACTTTTGATTTTCACAATTTTTCCATTTTAGAAGTATTTTTCTTCCTTCCCGCTGACACTAGAGAAAACTGGCCCCATACTAAAACTCAATATGTACGAACTCTGTCAAAAGCACAAAATAATTTCCCTCCAGAAGGTCACTTTTAATCCAAAATCCCTCTGTAAGTGTCTCTTGCAGCCCAGTACGTGTAAGCACAGCTAGGATGTGTCGTACACAGATTTATTTGTGATATACACCGTGTATGACAAAGGCTCCTGTTACTTTATGACACCAGAAGGTTTATCACACCAAAGGAGTGCTTAGAAGAAAATATGACTATAAGTCAATCATTTAACAAAAAAGGGAAAATAATCTTGGGATGAAACCTTTCTTGGGGACTAACTACCACGCTTTGGGTGCCACAAGTGAGTCCTAAATTTTAAGATCCTTTCAGAACTGTGCCTACCATACAATATTCCAATTTCTTTACACATGATATTTTTACCTGTGACACTGCTGTGTGATGTTTTACATATTTATTTAACATGGGAGAAATTCCCCACCAAAATATCCTGTTATCTCACTGCTCCTTACTCCTTCACCTGGAGTTAACTGGGATGCCTGGAACGTGGTCTGCAGCAAATATTCCACACCTGTATAGCAAGGAGTAATTTCTAGTAGGTGACTGATACTATTACATCTAATTCCACGTGCTTCTATTTTCAGCATATGGATCAGTAGATATTAACATTTCAATTATTTATGAGTTTATAACAACATACCTTGTTATGGACACAAACGTCTGGGGATAGAGGGTTTGGTCAGAAAAATAAGTTAGACTTTGAGAATGAAATCCCTTCTTCAAGGACACATAGTGTGCATGTACATTTCTAAAAATAATTCTGAGAGAACTTTTTACTTCTGTCTACAAACCTAATTTTATAACAAAGTTCTGAAAAACTGCCCACACTTTTTCCTGACTCTTTCAGCAGAGATTTTCTTTTGCAATCTAGCAATAGTATCTTCAAGAAGTATACAGTTCATATCTAACAAGCCCTTAAAGTTGGTGGGATTCTTCTAGAGCACTCTAAATACAGCGTGTCCCAAAGGCTGGGAGAACAAAGCTCTTTTTATTTAAATAAAGGCATAGCAATGCAAACAAATAATGCAACTTCTTTAGAGCTTGTCAGCAAGGTCCTGGGTCTGAGGATCTGATTTGTGAGGACTTTTCAGATGAAAAATATTCCCTAACTGCAATGAATATGGAAAGATTTCTATTCCCAATGCAGCAACGTGAAAGAAAGCAAATCATCTGTCACTCCTGTTAATTTAATTACAGGACCACATTCAATTATTCAATTATTCAATATAATATGCAAATAAGGTGAGTTGACAGCACATGCTAATTATATTCATTATACTAATTAAATCAAACAATAAAAGGGAATAAAAATGTAATGAAATAGAAGGATAATTTTAATTAACAAGAACATTTTAATTAGAAACTGTAATTCTACAATCTGATATAGTAGGGCTGGCTATTGAAAGATTGGACATTTGGTTTATAGCACAGTTTAGCGTTCCATGTCTATCCTTGGTGTCATGGGACCTGGTTTTGTATGGCAGTAGATTAAATGGTGGCCAGAAAAAGTGAATCCCTCCTCCCTGCTCATCCTTTCCGAGAAGCAGATGCCCAATAAAGCTGAGCTGGCCTGTGAAGCAGGGGCTGTCTGGCTCGGTAGTAAACACAAGTTCACCTGCCAGTACAAAACAGGGCAGCTCAGGCCTCACCGCTGGCCTTGGAGCACTTCAAATATTAAAGAAACTCCTTGCTTTTTTGCAATTTTCACTTTCATAACTGATTTATTTCTTCACTGACAGCAGCTGCCCTGGAAAAGCTTTATGAATGTTAAAACAGAATAGGAACGAAGGAAAGGAATATTACTAATATATTACATGTGGGCAGAGTCAGCAAAATCAGACTCTTTTTAAAATAAACAGAGCAAGCACTATCAAAACACGCAGGAATGTATTCCTCAGGAATCCACTGTCCTCACTGCTCCTCGACAGAATCACTTGGGGCTGGCCCAAGAGCCAGGCATGGTGGAAACACCAAGTGGGAGCCCAGGCAGAGCCTCTGTGTGTGGGACCCAGCGGGAGGGGCCGAGGGCTCCTGGAGCCGTGGGGAAATCTGGGTCTCCAAGCTGCACAAGAGAAAAGCACTTTCCTCCTTCCTTTTTAATTTGTTACTCAACTAAGTATAAAGACTTTAACAGACAGCATAATAAATGAAGTCAAACCCATACTATATTAAATGACTGGCATAGGATGCTCTTGGAAGATTTTGTTCCATGAATGTGAAATATTTTGGAAATTGCCCTCCTATGATTTTGTCTGCATAGTGGTAGTAGTTCACTTACTGAAATCTCAGTACTGCTACAGATGGTCAATGCTGAGGTTGACAGGCTGTAAAATTTCTGCTTTAGAAATCTATCTAGTCTCCAAACTGGGGAACTACTGGTTGTTTGTTTTTTTTTTTTAAGTTGCCTTTTTTTCCTTCTCCCAGTATGCTGCTCTGGATATTTATCTGTTGATGTCAGTAGACAAAGGAACCACTAAAAAACCAGACAACTCTTTGTCCTGTTTTGTTTTGAGTATTGAAAGGAATTAAAACATACCTCTGTAATAAGAACTACAAATTTAGAGAGGAAATGACTTTAAACTACAAATGTTTCCAAATAAATACACATTTGACTGCAAGAAGAACCTGAATCTGCCTTGAAATTCGTCAGTTATTGACTCAGTTGAAGTTGGTTCAAATTCTAAATAGAGCTATCTGGCTTTACAGAAATTTGTTTTCACAGCTCAAGTCTAGTGTATCTATTTTTATTACACTGTACTTGCCAGGACTTCAACCCTACTATTTAAAAACTTTCACTGTGAGACCAATTTTTTATTTTAAGTAGGACTCCCCAGATGATCAACAATGAAAGAAAAAATTGGAAGCCCTTAATGTAATAAAAAATTAAACCATAACTGAATGAAAAGAAAGCATTTCCCTCTTCATGAAAAGCGGCCTGTCTAGGGCAAGTCACAACACAAAGAGCACCTTAAAATAATGACCATAAGAAAGTTGTACTGCTTTGCCTGGTAGTAAAAGAAAAATTACTTCCTTTCACTGAAAAACCTTCCCAGTATCTTTCAAGTACCTGAGTAAAGAAAGCTTCAGTTTTTCAAAAAGCCTTTTTAAAAAAGTCAGACCCAAATGCCTTTTCCTCAGTGAGAATCTTATTAATGAGGAATATTAGAACTTACATAAAAAGTGAAGCATGTCATGATATCTGAGATTGTACCTCCAAAGCAAACCACCCTAGAAGAGAGCTTTTAGGGTAAAAAAGGCCTGACGTGGCTGGCTGACTGAAACCCCAAACGTGACTTGGAGAGCTGCAGAGCCCCAGGGGCACAGGCTGAAGACTCCAGACCCAAGTGTGAAGCACAAGCCCAGCCAAAGGCTCCCCTCAGTGTCCTGGGGCCCCTGAGCCCGGGGCCGCTGCCAGGGCACGGTGCCCGCTCACCGTGGCAGGACCTTCCCCGGGCACCAGCACCGCAGGCTGGCACTGCTGCAGGAAATCCCTCAGCTGCACCGTTCCTGCAGGGCCAGCCCCCCCATGCTCATCTGCACCGTTCCTGCAGGGCCAGCCCCCCCATATTCATCTGCACCGTTCCTGCAGGGCCAGCTCCTCCATGCTCATCTGCACCGTTCCTGCAGGGCCAGCTCCTCCATATTCATCTGCACCGTTCCTGCAGGGCCAGCTCCTCCATGCTCATCTGCACCGTTCCTGCAGGGCCAGCCCCCCCATATTCATCTGCACCGTTCCTGCAGGGCCAGCTCCCCCATATTCATCTGCACCGTTCCTGCAGGGCCAGCTCCCCCATATTCATCTGCACCGTTCCTGCAGGGCCAGTTCCCCATATTCATCTGCACCGTTCCTGCAGGGCCAGCTCCCCCATGCTCATCTGCACCGTTCCTGCAGGGCCAGCCCCCCCATGCTCAGCTGCACCGTTCCTGCAGGGCCAGCTCCCCATGCTCATCTGCACCGTTCCTGCAGGGCCAGCCCCCCCATGCTCATCTGCTGGGACTCGTGTGCCAGAAGAGGAAGTTCGGAACTGCAGAGAGAAGATGGCGTGGTTTGCTGGCACTTCTGGGGCCAGCTGGGCAGCGGGGGGACTCCAGAGAGCAGCAGCATCACAGGGGGTTTGAAATGACCCTTCTGAAGTGCTCCAGCAGGCAGCTCCAGATCCTGAGTGGGGCCTGCTCACACAGGGCAGGGAGGATTGGCTCGGGCCAATCCCACAGAAACATCACGGTGGAATTATAGAGTGCTTGTGACAGCACTGTCAGCTTTGAAACAGCGCAGTGTTCCAATTAGAGTCAAGAACTGGAAGAATGTTATCGACCAGCTTTTCTCTAAAACCTTTCCTAACAAGTTTTAACACTTCTTCCTGCTCCTCAGCTGAACTGAGGGCACTGAGCTCCACACCCTGAACCCCTATCCCAAAAGCTGAGCAAAGCAGGGAACCAGGGGGTACATGCACAGAGAGAGAACACAGTGAGTACCTTCACAAAATGCAGCATTCAGCTGAATCGTACCCAACGTGTGGGCACTGTAATGCAGTACCCACATACTCAGAGTCAGCTCCACATCCCCAAAGAGCCAGTGCCAAGCCCTGCCCAATACACCCTGAGATGTTACACATAAGCTGAGGAAACCAGGAGATTTTTAAGACTGATACATTTGAAGTATTTTTTGAGTTTTGTGTCTGTGTTACTTTATAAGCCAGTAAGAGAGGTCACAGAGTCCAGTGGCAAAAGTGGACGACAATCAAGGAAGCTAAAGGGGAATTTCCTCTGTTTCTTGAATAGGGCATTTAGTTTGACTGAGAAGATTCACGGAAGAGAATGGCTTAAACCTGAGCACTGGCAAGCAGGGAGACAGCCACACTGGCATCCAAGGACAAGTCTTCATGGGAGAGTAGCTCAGTTGGCTTTTAAAAGGTTTAACTTGGGTACCACAACCACCTGATCAAGCTGATGTGAAGCTAACTTAGAATTAAAAATATCAGCTGCTAAGTGTACCTTGGCAGGGAGCAAGGCCAGTTCAAATCAATGCAATGGCAACACAAGAACTCCAAATGGAGTTTGCTTACGGATACACGAAATTAATGTCTCCGTCTTAACACACAACTTCAGTTTCTCTTTTGCAAACACATCCCTTTGTGCTCACAGGAATCACAGGAATTCAAAACCAATGCCGAGGGGATGAGTTTCCTGGAGGGATTCATGACTGAATGTGCCCTCGATAACTTCTGATCCCCTCTTCCATTTGCCTTACCTGGTTATCTGGGTTGTTTACAGTGAAGTAGCCCACACAAATGATGACTTCGTGCAGCAATCCTTCACAGGTATGCTGGGAGCAGTACCACAGCAGGGAGCTGATAATGTGCCTGAAGGCCAGGGACAGTCCTTCAGCTCCCACAATCGACTGAAAAACACGCCAAGAAACAGAAATGAACACTCCAGCAGTATGTTCTAGCGCTAGTGTGAATTGTGTACGCATCAATTGCACCCTTCTGGGTTTTTTGCAAAGTGCAGACTATGCTCCTCGTTGGAAAAGGCCAGAATCAGAGCTCTTCTTTCAGCCGCTCACTGTTCACAACTGGAATGTAACATTAAAAGCCACAGAAGCAAGAATAAATTCAAATTTTCAAGGGACACGGAAAAAATTGCATTCTGCTTATTTGACATTCAGTGTAGCATTAGGTTGAGCATTTCATCTGACATACATTACATGATCCAGGAAAATTTAGTAATATCTCTCAGAAATAAGCAAAATAAACCAAACCATCTTCATTTCTGTACCAGAGCAAAACGCATTTCTCATTAATAACTCACTCTCTGAATGGAATAAAATGATGAATAACAAATAATGACTTTTCAAACATTACAAAAAGTTAGAAACATCCAAAAGGAGAGAACACTCAGCTGCAAACCTTCTTGGGATGTTTTTCAAAAGTAGGCAAATTGCTGTAACGTGGAGATTCTGAATCAGATTTTATCTGCGCAGCCTACAGCCTCTATTTAATAAACATGTCAAGCAGACAGAGCGACACAGGGTCAAAGGGGAAAACTAAAGCACAAGGAATGAGCACGACAAACCCCTAACTCTAATGAAACAGCAATGCAGGCCTGAGAAAAATCTCTTTCATTTCAGAGTTTTCTTCATTTTCTACCTTGTAGCCTGTGGTAAATACATATACATAAATCCCAGGCTGTGGCATAGTTTAGTCTTACTGAATTCCAAATACACCCAGCAAAAGCAGGATCCTTGACAATGAAACCAGGCTCAGCCGTGGATGCTTTTGATCTTGAACTTCAAGCATTCTGGTAAGTCAGTGTATTTTCAAAATTTAATGCCCAATACAGCCATCATTTCCTGCTTTATGTCACGTAAATGCCACGTTCTCAGGTCCATCCTTATTGAATTAGCGCTGTCCGTACATGCCGTGACCCAGCACTGTGGGTTTAACCTCCCCTCATAACAACAGGTCAAAGGGCACCTGAGTTTGTGTATAAAAGTTAAACTAATTTTTCAAGGAAACTATGCTTCCTTTTTAGCCAGAATTAATATCTGCTCAGGACCCTGTGCTGGTTCTCACTACCATCTTTCAATTGTTTAGACTGTCAAATTAAATGAAATATATACCCATGAGACATCTGTGCTAATCCAAACTCGAGAATCCCAGACCCCTTCTGCTAATCAGAAGCCTCTATTCCACAGTCCTACTAATTTGTGCTAAAACTATCCCTTAGAGATAATGATCACACAGTACATAAAGGAGGCTTTTCCCTCTGCTCCCTGCCAGCCCACCACGGCCCAAAGGGTCAGGGTGTCCAGCAAACTGCCTCAGGTGGGTGATTTTTAACATTACAGAAACAAATCCCACTAATGCACGGGAGGGAGAGCTGCTGAGGCTCCCCCAGGGTGCCTGTCCATCACAACCCCAGTGCTGGGTGGGTATCTCCTGAGCAGAGCCCCGTGCCCATGAAGTGAGGGAGGCAATTCCCACTGCTGCGCTTCTGGCCACCCCTCATGCAATGCTTACTGACCCCCAACACTTTAGGTAGAACAGAATTGTTGTGTTCCTCTGAGGAATGGGTTTTCCCCTCAGAGTCCCCTTGAAGCCTGTGCTATGTAGTTTAACCCTTTTTCCCTATCATACGTACCCCTGACCCTATTGGCTCAGGGCCAATATCTTTCCTTGGCCCAAACCTAGACAAACCCCTGTTTCTTCCTGGTTCTCTCTCTCTCTCCTCGGGCTCCAGGAACATCACATCGAGAATAAAGCTCGGACTGGAGCTGGGGTGAGAGCCACTCTTTTGAAATCTTTATTCTGTCTCTCTGAAATATATTTCCCTAAAACCCCTGAACAACTGAGCCAGCGAGAGCCGGGGGGTGGCTAGAGGGAAGTATATTTTCACAGACTAACACAGAGCACGGGATTTGGAAGTTAATGCTGACTGTTTATTATAAATGCTGAGATACAATGGTGTTGGTAAAGGGATCATTCCCGACAGGGTAAGCAGGAGATGGTGCTTTAAAAATGAACAGTGGTTTCTTGGGATATCAGGGAGCTCTCAGCCAGAGTGATTTGTTCCAGCTCCCCTGCAAACTGGACCTGTTCCAGCTGAAGCCTGACTCTGGCACACACCTGAAATACCTACAGAGGCCCATAAACAGCCAGTCTCAAACCAAGGGCTGCTGAATGAGGCGTAGGAGGGATCTGCCTTGATTTACAGAAAGAAATGAGAGTCAGCAGTGTGTGCAACGAAACTCCAGTCAATATCCTGCTTCTGTCCCTGTAAACAAAAACCTGACTGGATTGGGTGCTGCAGACGAACACTGCTGCACACAGAAGTCTTGCTGCTGTTACAGATTGTACCAAACTCACTGAAAATCCACGGCAAGGAACACCAACTGAGGGAGCCACACTAAATTCTCCACTTGTGAAAAGCTCTCGCTGAGTTTAACGCGTTTCAGATGGAGAGGGTGGTACAACATATACAAATTACACATTAAATGAAAAAGAAACCTGTTCTGCTGAATTGTGTAAGATTGGTGCTACTAAATGTGTTTTCAAAGCAATGCTTTCTGACAGGTGTTTTATATTAACAATACAACTTTACCAACTTACCTGAGAAATACACCAGCATTTGTACGGCAAAATCATTCATTTACACCTGAACTCTCGTCACAGAAAAAGGTAGGCAGTCCTTCTCAAGACTCAAAGTGCAGCATTTTTTATTTTTTAATTTAATAAAAATTATGAAAACATATTTTCCAATTTTTGGTCAACAAAATTTCACTTGCTAAAAAAATGGTATCAAGCGATTATCAGTTTCAGCTGCACAATCTTAAAGGAAGTGGCCCCTGAAGCACTGGAAGATGTAATATGTGGTTATAATACAGGCAAATCCTCTCACAAAAGAAAAACTGTTGTTCTGTCCTTTTGACTAAGATTTTTCTTTTTGCGCTTTTGGGGCTTAATAAATATAAAAAGTACCATGCTAGAAACAAGAAAAAAAGAAGTTAGAAGACAATGATTGGATTCAGCATTTAATGTATTTCCCTTTCTGGTTAAATTCATCAGCCACAGCTATACGGTAGACATAACAACAGTTACAAATTTTATGCACAAAACCTAACATTCAAAAATGCTCTCATTAACTAAGATCTTAAAGACAAAACTTAGTCCACAGATACAACCAATAACGAACATTTCTCCACGAAGAGAAGTTTTAAAACATCTGTTACCTGGAAGGCAGGCAGGTCAAGAACAGCGAAACTATTGAAGAAACGTAAACTCTGAATGGCAACCTGGACAGTGCTGGCGGCATAGCTGTCCTTAGGGCCGGCTGTGTTCGGGTCTGAGATGGTGCCGTGGAAGAGGACGCAGTACAGCATGTGCAGCACTCCCACCAGATCCGTGGCCTGCAGAGCTGCTGTGAGTCCTGTGGGGTCCTGACGAGCGCTGTCAAATATGTTCCAGGACCTGGCAAGGAAACAGCGAGCGCCTGAGAGCCAGGAGGAGCCGAATGGCAGACAAACAGGGACCTGGGAACCAGGGAAAACTGATCCCTGAAGTGCCAGGGAAGCACGGCGCTTCCACAAGCCTTGCGACAATTAGGGCAGCGGCTCGTGCTCTCTAACCGCAGCGCGGCTGCGTCGCTCAGGACCCTGCCTCACGTGCCGTGGCCGTGCTTTGCTGCCAGCCTGGGGCACCTGGGGAGCAGCCAGGGGCTCCATGCAAGCCCCGTCTCGGGTCAGACCCCTGCTCTCACCTTTGCTGCTTGCAACAGCAGCCAGCAGCAGCAGCAGAACTCCCCAGAGCCTCTCCTGCCACAGTGATGGGCTGCAGGCACTGCAGCAAACTGCCTACCTAAGTCAGGAAATAAGTTGCTGGGAACAGATGATCCTCATCAAACGGCTCTGCAGGAATTTAAGAATGAAGCGGGGGAGCAGAAGGAACACACACCGCTTCTTCCTTCAGTCAGATGCTGTGATGGGAGACTGCAGCAGGGCAGCAAAGCACAGCTAAGTACAAACCAGCACACGGGAACCGGGCTCCTTTGGCATCTTTTGGGGATGCACGTAGGACAATGGAGAAGTTTTTGGTTATCTAGGGTATTGGCACAGATAGGCAAATAACTCAGGACTGCCCTTTCCATTCTCACATCCACACTTTCAAAAACACTTAACACAATCCTCCGTGATTTTTACTACTCATGTTTTTTCACATTATTAATAACCCAGAAGATGATGCAGGACAGCTACTAATGAAGACTCAAAATATCACTACCCTGGCAGCTAAATAATGTGTGGAGGGTAGGCAAGCACAAAGTGAAGCCCCAAAAGAATTCAGCAACTTTTATATTCTCTGAATTCTAATTCAAACCCATAACATAAATTACCTGAATTTCATTTTGGAAACGCATTTGGTCAATATTGGCAATCAAAGGAAACACTAAAATAATAAAACACAGCAAACAGAAACAATGAAAATCTGCTACATCAAGGTCTGTTTTTTACCTCATCTACTATGCTACCATCTTAAAAAAAAAAGAAAAAGAAAAAAAAAAAAAAAGAAGGAAGTGCCAATATCAAAAGAGGCTAGAAAGATTCAGTGTATATACGATTCCTTTTTATAATTAAAGGAAAATATGTCAGGTTATATGAGAAAACATTATAAAAGGACAACTTAAATTAGGGTATTTTTCCCCTTCTATAACTACTAAAAGCAAAGGAAATGGAAATAAAAACCAGAACCATTTTCTAAAATAATGACTAAAATAATAACTTCTGTAAGTTTGAAGACCTCAGTTTAAGACAGCAAAGGGCTGTCAGTTTAAGACACTCAGAGGGCTCAGAATATTCCTGCTGAGCAGAAGCAGTAAGGAGCTTTCCCATTGACTAGAACAGCTCTCAGCGGTCTCTCCTGTACCTGCAGCCTCTGTTACAGACACTGGCTCCAGTGCCATTTCCAACACAGATTCTGGGCAGGCTGACTAATGCTGCTGTTTACATAGACAGATGTCTTCAACAGAGAAACTAAACCATGAGCTCAGCAAGGACCAAGTTTTCACAACCATCACCTCGTTCTGACTTTTTTACTCTTCCTAAAGAAGCAAATAAAGCGGGCAAGAAAGCACCACCTTCCCCAAACCAATGTCTGTCCATGAGAATTTCTGTCTGTTAACAGCCCTGCATCGCTTCCTCGGCCCAAAGGGAGGGAAAGAGGCAGAGCAGGATCAGGAACTTGCATTCCCCACGGCCCAGAGCAGCCCTGAGCTCAGGTGAGTATGACAGGACAGTATCTGGGCTGGACACAACTTGCTCTACTGGCACCTCTCTGCTCCCACCACTGGCCCCTCACATCTCTACCTTTACAAAGCAGTAGGTGAGATGATTTAGGAGTGGTCTCATCTGAAATTAGCACTTATGGTACCATTTCTAAGTTATTTCCATTTACAGTCTGTGAATATTCAATGTTACTGAAAAAACCATTCAGTGCTGTACACTCTGCTGCTACCTCCAGGACCAATGTCCCAGGCCCACTTCAGGGACACCTGTGCTGCACAAAAACCACTCCAGACAGCAGAAGTAGTCCACAAGTCTCTGAGAGAAAAAAATAAAACACAGTAAGCACAAAAGCAACACAGTGGTGTCTGTTTTCCTTTAGACCTTAAGATTTACTCCACAAAGAATAAAAAGTGGAAAAAATACGAGCGTTCTAAGTGTGTCTGGGTGGGGCTACACGCTGCACAACAATTTATGGCAGGGCTTTGCTTTCCCTGTCTGGAGTCCACGTCCCAAATCTTCAATGGAATCCTCGTGCCAAGCTCTGTGGTCTCTAAGTGCGTGTGTGTGAACAGAATCAGCAGAGGCACTTCCCGAGCCATCACCTGGCCGTGCCAGCCGTGCCCCTGGCAGAGCCCTGCTGCACGGCTCCGGGTGCTGCTGGCACAGCCTGGCAGGGAGGGAGGCGCAGACGCGCACGGCCGCAGGAGCAGCGAGAGCTGGCAGCTCTGGGACCACCCTGTGCACAGCTCTGCTTTGTGTGTCTGGCCTCCCTGGTATTCCTCGCTTCAAAATGCCTTCTGATGTCCAAGGATTTGTTCTGCAGCATGCAGAAGCCAAAATGTGCTAACCATCACTTAGTTACACTCGACTAACTAGAACATTTATTGCCACAGGATCACATGAGAGCACGGTTCCTCCTGCCAAGCAGTATTTCCTAATTTCACTCTTAGCTTTTTCAGCTGTACAAAACAGAAAAGTACACTCACAGTGAAATGATAACCCCAAATTAATTACTGCATATGATACCTCACAGAATTTTTTCTGACTCTGTGCAATCAGAAGATTGACCAATTTTACCAAAGGTTAAAGTTAGCTTGCTTTCAACTCTCACTCCATCATTATTTTTAAACAATTCCATATGAGAAAGCTTACACTGCTGGATGAAATCCTTTTACCATTTTGTGCTGCTCTCGAGCAGAGAATGAATCAAAATATACATACAAAAGTCAATTATAAAATAACTCTAAATGCAAGCATTAGTTTTTTTCACAGAAAAGATGAAAAAATTTGAAGTTGTACTATAGAACAAAACTGTTAAAGAGAAATTAAAAATCTGTCTTCTAGATTTGATGGATTGAAGGAATCACCAGAAAAAAATATTTTGGACGTTGCCTGTAGTACAGTTTCTGTGTATGTGAACAGACCACTGGCTCCTGAGTTGAACTGTTGGTTACATCACTTTAAGCCTAAATGTGCACACTGAAAAGGTAAAAGAAGTTATTTGTACTTGCTGTGAGCTTTAAAAGAGGAAAAAAAATCTACGTGAAATGATGGAAAACAAAGCACGAAGCTCTTCCTCTCCTGCTCTGAGTGATTTTTGTCAAGTCTGCACAACAGTGGGTTTCATACATTTAGCAGATTTTTAGTTCACCTCAAAACCTAAGCCCAATGAAAATTCACTGCTGTTAGGACTGACTGAAGCAAACCCCCCTAAAAACCTTCATAACATAAGATGACAATGTCACACCAGAAAATCAGATTTTATATAACTGAAGTTAAGAGATGAGATTCCTATAGCTGCAATTCCTCTTAATTTCCCTATTTAAAGAAACTTTGAGTCTGTAACAGCTGCAAAAGTAAAATAGTCACTATGGACAAAAGCCCTTCAATGAATCCCTGAAGGGAAGCAAGACCCACTGGATTTTTGACATTGGCTGATATAGCTGGGAAAACAAACAGACTTTCAAACTTTAGCAGTCACAATAATTATGTGTTAAATATAAACACAGAAAAATAGACAAATATTTATATTACGGTCAAACAACCTGCGGGATCTTAAAAATAAAAAAAAGGTTTAAATGAAATGCACAGAATTTTTATTAAGGGCTGCCACTGTGATTTTCAGCTTGGTCTCAGGAATCTGACTTACAAAAAGGGTTTAAGAATTAAAAAACATGGATATACCCATCACAGGAAAGAAAAATACTAAACAGTGGTACTTCATTACATAAAATACACCACTATTTATTAAAAACAGGAATTCAATACAGCTTGATAACAAACAGCATACTCTGCAGAACAAGTATAAAACTACAATTTCTCCAAGCTTCAATATGAGCAACTGTTTATATCTGAAAATATATTGTTTTAAAATCTGGCTGAGCTAACAAGCAGACAAGCCTCTCTAAGGGTATACATTATAACATTTGTATATTTGAAATATATACTCCCGATTAAAAACATGGAGTGAAATGGAAACATGAATTTCCAAGAGGCTTAGAATATAATCTGTTGGGGTTTTTTATTATTAGGATTTAAAAAGTATCTTCAGTTCTTCTTTAGAAAGAGATGTCAAAATAGAGAGGCAAAATAATGATAAAAGAAGAACGAAGAAATATTTAGCACCTGTCAGACCTTGCTACAATTCTCACTGTCAAGCAGGGATTGCTGCACGGGAGTGATGAAGTGAAACCTGCCGGTAATTTCTGACGCAAGCTGGAGTTAGTTTCACAGCAACTGCAGGAGCTGCTGTCCCTTGGAAGCGGTGAGAAGCAAAGCCAGGGTTCAGACAGACTTGCATCTGACTCAGCATGCAGCAGCCAAAACAGACATTATCTTAATTACTGTAATAAAACGGAGCCCAGCCCAGCCCAGCCCAGCCCGTGAGGATGTGTGACGTGACAGGCACCGCTTCCCGGGATCAGACCTGCGTCTGCAGCTTGCTGCCCCTGCAGCCTGTAACCCACAGCTCCAGCAGCTTTTAGATACATTTATATACCCCTTTATATACATTTATATACATTTATATACCCCTCCACTGCTCTGAGATAACTTTAACAGCAACAATTCAATTACTGCACTGCTCTGACACTCTATTTTCCTGGGCTGACAAGAAAGCTTGGAGGCACTTCTTAAATCGCGAGAACAGCAAAAATTTTAAACAGCTCGTGTTCCCACGGACATACATCATTTGAGGGACTATTATTTGCAATATTCCCCTTGCAGTATCCTCCTTGCATCTGTGCTACTGCTCTCTGCTGCTCCTGGGGAGAACATTCTGCCTCGGTGACTGACTCTCATGCTGCAGTACTGCTCTCGGTTTCCCCCTGCTCTTTTCATTAACTCTGCACTGGTGGGAGTTTATTCACTCCTACTCACGGACAGAAGCGAAACAAGGCATCAACTCCAGCCCTCCAGAGAGCAACAGCCAAACCTCTAGGACAGCCCTGAGGTCCAGAGAAACAGGGCAAAAGGGGATCTAGGATGGATGAGCAGTGGGCACTAGAAGTGAGAAGCAGAAGGCAGAAGAGAGGAACAAAAGCAAAACCTTTGCTATGCTGATGAAGGACCTGCCATGGAGATTCTGCCTTAGTCTCCCTCCTGCTTTTAGGGAAGGCTGAGGAGGCAGCACGGCCAGGCCTCTGTTAATGCTCCTTGCATTCCAAGCCTGCTCATTGTTTTCTGCTCTGTGGGTACAAGCCAAGCACATTCCAGATGTGTAGTCAGGACCTGAGGGCCCAAAATAGGCCTTGTATCTCTCACATTCACACTCTGGAAAACAGGGCTGTCACCTTCAACAGTGCTACTGGACATCTGCAATTCCACACAGATTTCAAGAGATCTGTATGCCCACACAGCCCCCTGTTATCCCATATAAAGCATATTTAGTATTTTTCTTTATTTCATTACTAAAAATGTCTCTGTTTTCAATTCTGGGTACTGTTACTCCTAACGGTGAGCAAAAACCAGTTAAGCATTACCAAGGCCACAATTTTTGAAGCCTAAGTATCAAATGTCACGTTTATCTGCTCAGCAGAGAGAGCTCAATATTCAGACATGCTATATTTTCTGATTTCTCCCCACAAACAAAAAGGGACAATGCCCTGTTTTCAGCCCTCATAGCCCTTTTTTTTAAACTCATCAGGGAGGAAGAAGCTCTCACCTCCACTGTTAGCTATAGATGCAATACAGCATCAGAAAAATGGGACTTGGAGGTCTCAAATCAGCCTCAATGATTCTCACTGTGTAAGACAAGAGGACAGACAGTATCAAAACAAGCTTGAAACAGGGAAACAAGTTAAGCTTTTCTACAATTGATCTTTTATATGTACTCCACAGTGTTTGGAAAATGTGCTATTCCATCCACAGCAAATTTTCAATTAAAAGAATCAATCAAGCATTTATTAGCCAGTATCAAAAATGATAATTTGAAAAGTTGGATCAATAGCAAAGTTAAATCTCTTTTAAAGACCTGGATCATTAATGGAAAGAAAATTCCTCTTATAATAGGGTATGTTTACAACATATGCTCAGAAGGGATTTCCTTATTTCAATTACATTTTATGATTTTAAAATTGAAAATCCTCCAATTTATGTTTCTACATTAGTAAGACTTTTCTTTACAGTATCTAACGCCAAGATTTTGGACTTTTTTTTTTTTTTTTTTACAAGTCAACCACAGTAATAAAAGAAGTATTTTCTTCATTCATGTCTTAAAATGTTACCATCTATATTGTATCAACCATATATATGCCTCATTTAATAGATAATGTTGATTTATAAGTATATATATATGATAATTTGAGGCTATTCTGTAATAATCATTACTGTTGTGACACCTTGCCTGACGTAGAGGTACATGCAGAGAGGGGCTCGACTGAGATCTCTTCAGTGCCTACCGAATTATTTCCATGAAATAACTGTCCAAATACACACTGGGTATCAATTCTGAGCTTGGTTTAGAAATATTCTGCTGAATTTGGAGTTTTATGAGATGTACTTCTGAGGAAGGCAGGAAAGTCTAGATTGACAGCTCCTCCTACCTCAGAGCTCCAGAAATGGCCCAGCATACTTTGTACCCACAGGACAGGATCTTTTAATTGTTTCAAACCTGAGTTTTAGACAAGAACTTCTGGCCCTCTGGAGACAGACAGATCACAGTTGCAGTACAGTTCCCAACAACCTGGTGAGATCTAAAGGCACAGGAGAAATCCCCCAGCTCACCCAGGACTTCCCTGCTGTGCTGGGCTGGTTTGAGTGGCCCTGGTACCCCACCCAGTATTTACTGTCCTGTGTCAGCTCCCCAGTGTGCCACTCAGCGCTGCGTGGGAGACCTGCACACAGACCAGACAGCACTCTATCAAAGTACTCTCAGGAATTCAGTATGGAATGACAGCTTTCTATATGACAGACAGCAGCCTAAAAAGTTCTACTAAAAAAAACCAGATTAATGTTATATCCCCATCCCCTCGAATACCACTGAGGAGCATAAAGAAGTTTCCAACCTGGAACCATCTTATATAGGAGAATATACGAAAAGAACATTTCAAAATCTCTCTTGCAACAATGGCGAAAGCTTGCCATTAATTTGGCAAAACTTCTTTCCTTGCTCCAGTGTCAGAGCGCTTGAAATATGTCCTGGGCCTCTCAAATGTCAGCCACAACCTCAGGCCTTGGCTGATCAGAGTGGCTGGTGACTGGGATGCACAGAGGGCTGCAACAGGCAGGCTGCTTTGGTGCTCAAGGCTGTATCAGCCGAGCTGGAGAATGAGAAATGCTGACTGGAAAGGCTGCAGTGCCTCCACCACCATTCAGCAGCAATCACAGACATCTGTATTTCTCACAGAGGGGCTGCCTTTTGTGCTGCAGATCGGGTATCACACATCATGTATTACTGTAGTGTGACACATTTAAGAATTCAATAAATTGGAGCTCTGATTCCGACACCTTAATCTGTGTTTGGCAGTACCTGTTTTCATTTAAATCACCTCCAACACCGAGGACTTCTGTAACACGACAGAATTACACTGCATTCACTGCTTAAATGACAGTGGGCTCAGGTGATGAAAGACATGAGATTTAAACCACCCTCCTAATCACTTACATCAAAGCTTTGGATCTGAAAGACAACAGTTCTGAAATCTCAAAGTCCACTCCTCTCATTTCTTTTCACGCTCAAATGAACAATCTAACCTGGCATACACGAACAACCAGCACCTTTGGATAAAATCCAGAGAGCTGCTGCTTATGGAGGTGGTAGGATCAGACACTTCCTGGTGTAACTGTGAAGAAAAACACTCATCTCCCCAAAATCATTCTGCTGCTACGAAGAATAGATGTTCTTGATGGATGTACTCGTGCAGTGCAAAGATCTCTAATATTTTGGTGAAGCGTGTGCCTGCTACAGAAGTTGCAAATATTGTATTACTCTGAGCTAGAACTATTATTCCACTAACAGAAGGGTGATTTTTTATTATTTTATTTAGTGAGTATTTGACTTCTGGCAGCGCTCTGCTGGAATTTAAAATGTCAAGCTGGCAGCTTTCAGAAAGGGAAATTTCAGTAAGTTGGGATGGTCTCTTTGGGCTCGTATTTCTTGCAGTTCTTTTTCCATGTGTCTGTGTCCTTGGCTACCAGCAATAGCTCTTACCTACAGCTTTGTTTCTTATCCTATGTTCTATTAGCTCTAGTTTTTCAACCCTAGCATCATTTTACCCTTCAGGAATGCATTGTCAAGTTCTGCCAGCCTCGATTTTTCCTGAAGTGTGTAACAGTAACGGTGTGGGAGGTTCTAGTGCAGCCCAGAGCTCTGAAATTTTCACTCTCACATGAGTGTCAGGCTGTTCTACACTGCAGACCACAGAAGCCCAGGTTTGTTGGCAGGCACATCCCTTATTCACACTTCCCACAGCCTTGGTTAGGTTACTACAACAAGCATTTTGCATTAGAAAATTCCCTGACAAATCCAGTGATAGCTTGCTTTATGGAAAATAGAATTCCCTTACTGTCAGTGGTATTTTAAAGAACAAGAGCTGAATGAGGCTTCTCTAGAGACAAATCATAGAGACAAATCAATTAAGAGTTGATTCTAGCTGATAATAAAATACCTCCTGAAGTCCTTGAGACTGGACACTTAAAATGATCAGTGCTAAAAGCCTGTGTGGAATGATGAGTAAAGGAGGTAGCTTGCAGTTCTGATAAATGACTTACAAGAACCAAGCTCGGTGCAGGTAACTCATTACAGTTTCCTGGTGAGAGGGTGAGCAGAGGAGATCTCCAGCACTGGTTCTGTCCCTGTGCATCCCACAGTGGGCAGTTCTGCTGGCAGCCTCAGCAGAAGGCCACTCCTGACCAGCATGTTTGGAGCTCACAGAGCCAGTGCACTCACCTTCCACTGACAGCGAAACACAGCTGGCAAATCCCATGCAACAGGGCCGTGGCGTTCTGCAGGAAACTTGCTGTTTGGGGGTTCTCATCAACAGGGCCTTGGACAGACAGGAAACAGCAACACAGCTTGTCCACCAATCCTGTGTTCACCACGTAACTACGAACAGAGGAAAAAGCGTATTACAAAAAATAGTTCCACAACAGTCACCAGAACTGCTGCAAAAGAAGTAATTTTTGCTTCTCTGCTATCAAACCACGCAAAAAGCAGGTTGTGATTACTTAAATACTCTTTCTGAAAGGGTTCAATAAAACAATTCCAATTACAATAACTTCAGATCTGGCTCGCTGTGACTAGCAGTAGTTTTTGTTACGAGATCTGTCAGTTGTAGGATAATTTGTATTACACTGTGCAAGAAAGATGAGTGTAAATGTTTATTTTAGCATACTGCAAGAAGGACAATGGAATTTTGCCATAGTTAGATGATTTATAATAATCTTGATAGCTCTGCAACAGCACAATTTCTTTTTAGCATGAAGAGGTAAACTCTGTAGAACACACTAATTCAAGAAGACAATGATGTTACCCAGATAACGTTTTACAGCAGCACATACATCAGAGAAACCACTGCCCAATTTGTTCCCCTCTTATAAATACATATGCAACGTCCCGGGGACCAAGAGAATATTAACAACCTTCTATCATCAGTACAGAAGGATCAGGATCAGAAAACCTCTTCAGGACTTAAATTCAAGATACAAAAAAAACACCTAGTGACTTTTTTTTTTAAACTGAAAACTCCTTTCTTTTTTATTAGGGTTGACCAGATCATCATTGCTGATCCTCAGATCACAACTGCCAAAGTTCCTTCTTTGAATTTCTAATAGCTTGGAAACATATGTCAAAAAAATCTGCTCTGCACCCTTATACCTCTCTGCCCACAGCAGGTTCTCTCATACTTTGACTATTATCAACTCCACTTAAACCGTGCACAGGTCCAGTTTTTCCAGTCACTTTGCTACTATCACCTCACTTACTTCACTTACCTTCCTTTTCTCCCACAGCCATCCAGCTTCTCAGACTTCAGCCCATCTCAATCACCATATTCTGCTGACTTAGGTGAGATCAGCTCTTTGTGGACACCAAGGTCCCACTGTAATCACCTCCCTCTCTTTCCCCTCTAATTTTCTTTGTATTTTCCCTCACTCTTACAAAGCGGGAGAAACCTCTTGTCAAAATCAGAACTGCTGTTTTATGCTGTGCCTCCACCTCACAAAATACAGGGGGAAGCCATTTCCTTCAGTCACCAAGAAACGATTCACTGTTCCTATCCTGAATGTCTACACCAACCCTCCTGCTCCTGAGGTCACTGTCCCACCTGCTGCTCCTCAAGTGCGCTTGGCAGAGGTGGCTCCTGGAACAGAGGCTCCTCGAGAAGGGAACACCATTGGCTTTAAGTTTACACCATGACTACACCACCCTAACTAGGGAACATCATTAAATAATACTGATTCTAGTAAATAAAGACTCTTGATTAGATAATGTTGCTCACAAAAGCACGACTGTTTATTAAAAATAACCATTCCCTCACAACATGTCCTACAGTCCGATTTTGAAAGAACAGGGCTTTTGACATTAGGAAAGAAAACCTCATTGTTTTCAGACACTGCTGTTGCTCAAAGACATATTTCTCCTCAGGGTTAGAAGAGAGACCCTCTGCCAATGTCCACCCTACTGACACAAAGCTTTCGGAAGGAGTGAAGGAATTAAGAATTAAAATACACTGGATATAAAGCAAGAAGTTGAACTGCAGCATGGAAGATTTGTAAAGCTGCTGAAGTACAGCAGTTAAAAACACTTAAAGATGCACAAAGATTATTAATTGCATACTCATTGTGCAGGTAAATTGGTCTGTGCTATTTAGCAGCATGAAAGGTTACTAGCATTAAGTTTGTTGCAGATTTTGATCTAAGCAATCCACCTGATCACACAAGTGATAAACAAGTTCTCCTGCATTAGTGGAATAATTCCAGGAACATAGCTGGGTGTTAGATACATCACAGTCACAGAGAAATGCTGAGTGCTGGAAACAGCTCTGAGAAATAGGAGAGGAGAGGAAGAACGAAATAAAATAGAGCTAATACTGATAGATGGTGGCTCACAAAAAGGCACAGCCTTTCTCATCAACGTTCTCTCCCCCAGCAGCATCTCTGCAGCATGACACCTGCAAACTGTGCCCACTGTCCCCCTCCTTCCCACCCACACCTAGGCACAAAGCAGCTGCTCTTCTGGAGAGAGGAAATGGATGAGAGCCTTCAGTCTGCTGGGACTATTCTTCACTGGCATCCGGAGACAATGGGAAGATGCATGGAGCACTCCTTTCCTCCAGGAATTGAGCACACAGACAAGTGGAATGTCAAAGCTCTCTAATCTACTGCCTCCATCTCTTTGTACCCACAGGAGCACAGCTGAAATAGCCTGGCTACCCTTTTAATAGCCACACAGTACATAGATAATTGGTGTTTATGCATCAGGTCTAACAGTCCCAAATAGAAAAAAAAAAATCATTTCAGTGTTCCTCTTTCTTCCCCCACCTTCCTAAAACTCTCACTTAATCAACTCCCCATGACATACGATACAATGACCTGGAGGTGAAAGATTCTCATTAATGACAGAATTTGTCTGTTTTTGACTGGCTTAAAATGCCCTCTCTCTTTTTTTCCTAATTGCACCATTACCTTGTCATCATGCCTTTCATTCCCCATCTATAACCAGATCCCCTAAAGTGCCTCAGGTGAGGGACCTGCTTGGATTCTCATGTCTCTCCTTATCTTGAGGGTCTGCCTGGGCTGAGCAGTGTCAGATGTCTGCTCAGCACAGACCTCCCACCCTCCCATTCATAAATGGGCAGAATGCAACATCCTGAAATTTCACACTCTATCAAAACCTGTTTGGGGAGAAGGAGAGTTACATGAGAACATGGAAGTTTTAGAGGTCACTGGTATCTATGACAACTACTTGTTTTGCTTTTCCTCCTCCAGATGTCCTCTTTGTCTCCATCAGCATCACACCAGACTTTGAAATGTCTGAAGGCTCACTGTGACATGTTTTCAGCAGCGTACAAAGAATTTCATTTCTTCAGAGGGCTGAAGAAACACTGGTAACTATTTATAATTTATTGATAACTATTTATACAGTTTACCAGCGAAACTATATACTTTTAGCAAGTCTAATATACTGCTGGATATATATTAGTTTTATATTTAAAATACTTATTAATCATGCATGTACTACTATATTTAGGTTCAGCTATTAAAATGCAGCTACATAGTAAGTTCAGATTCTAGGAATGACTGGGTGATTTTTACAATAGGAAATGGATATTTTATGACAAGCTTATATGAATGCATGTACGACATGACAGACCACAGGCAATGGGCACACAAAATTGGCGTAGAGAACTGAGAGAAAAATATATGGAAACTGGCTCCTAGGTAACCAGGAGAGAAAATTAATGGAAAGGACACAAAAAACAAGTCCAAAAATAAAAGAATCTTGGGTTTCTGTATTTCTTTGTCTGCAGTTTTTTGAAAAACATTTTTGATTGAGAATACAGTATTTCAATAGTCTTCTTGACTCCCCCACACAAACTACTCTCACTGCATTAAGGTTAAAGCAGTTTGTTCCTCTCTGAAATCAATGCAATTTGCTTTCTCTCTCCTACAGAGTACTTAGAAAAGTTTCATTATCTTTTTTTAAACCTGATTAGGTCTTGGACTCTGCTGCTGAAAGCTTCCCCTTGTGAGGATTTACTCTTCACTTCCTGTAGAATCTTCAGCGCAGTAGAGTGGTTGTTTCCATCTGGGAAGCTGGAGATGAGACATCTGAAAATCACAGCAGCTACCCTCAGAAGTCCTGTTGTTAAACCTTCAAATGCCTGCTTATTGACACTTCTGCCTGCAGTAGCATTATGGTCATCTGGAACACTAACCTAAGTGAAGAGAAAAAAACCACAAACAACCAGAATTCAGTAAAACTGACCAAAGCTTGTAGAGAAACATTCACAAATTTGCATAGGCCCACACCAGAAGTAACAATGAAGTAACATTCTAGGAGTGCTGATGGACATTAAACCATTTCAGGTACAAGAGAAGGTAAAGCACATAATCCGAGCTGGACCTGAATAAATCAAATCAAAAGAATGCAGTGTCTGGGAGCCAAGGAAGCCTGAGAGCAGCAGAGTATGTCATCAGTATGATTGTGTTCTTGTGCATAAAACATCACCAGTGACCACTGCACTTGTGCATCAGAGGTCACCCACTAGTCAGTCATGTCAGAAGCACAACACCCAGCTCTCTGAGCAGACCTCAGAGGAATCTCACTTCTCGAAATCATTTATCTCCAGCCCACTCCTGAAAAGGTGAAGTTGAGTTGTACAACACGTAAATCTGAAGACAAATCTATATGCAGGATACAGATCCAGAAATCCTCACGGAGAGTATAGTTTTTTAAAAAATTAATTTAATTTTTCCATTCCTGCAGTCCAAGGTAACCTATCCAGCTGCAATCCTGCCCTATTACAATCAAACAGTAAGTGGGGGGGGTGTGAAGTCCTGCAGCGCTCGAGGCAGACACTGGCAGCAGTCAGGGCTCCTGGAACATCCCCACAGCTGCTGCTGCTGGGCCAAGCCCCAAAGCCCTCTGTGGAGCCTCTGCTCTGCCACGGCCTGGGGGTTTACACACAACCAGGGATCAATACTGATTGAAATGTCACCTTCCTTTCAGGTTAAAATCATCGGCACTCGGCGTATGCAAGCGAGGCCGAGAAAAGCATTCCTCCTGTACAGGTATCAGGAGGGATTTGGTAACACTTGGTGACAAAGAACAACATGCACATTTCTTTATTATTCATCAGCTCTGAGCCTTGTGCTGGTACTTAAAACTCATTGTAATGGTCTGTTTCTGGTGCTGAGCCAAGACAGCAAGTGAGAAGTCTTTAGCTGCTTATTCAAGTTCAATAGGAACAACAATACTACGTTGCTCCAGTAACATTTGTTGACTATAATAATTCATGCCTAATGATACCAATTGCTCACTGAAACAGATGGATTGAGCTTTGCAATGTGTAAATCAACTTAAATGTGGCGACTTTTGCTTGGAACCTTAAGCTTTAAAAACTGCTAACAAATGCTACTTACTGCTTTTTTCGCATTAGATAAAAAATCATATGTGCCGTTTCTTAAAAGATTTAATAATATCTTGCAGCAGAGCCTTTGGTTTGCTGTAATGAACAGCACTATGAGTGGAAAATGTCTGGTTTTGTCTTCCAGTTCAGTGTACATAGGAGAAATATGTATTCTAAGTATATAGTCCTTAGCTATAAAAGTTTGTGCTTTAAAATAAACTGCTCTTCCTAATTTGTAAAATAAATAGATCTGGCACTTACTAGAGTCATTTATTGCAGAGTTTATTTTTCCTGTTCAATTTTTTTGGAAAACGTGTGTGTGTTAATTAATATAAAGTAAGAACAAATGTGGTTTTTTACACAGTGTTATGTCAAACAAGAGCTAAAAGGAAATACTGCTTGACAGAAAATGGGTAAATTTGAACTTAATTCCTTGAAGAGTTTCCTTTTATACTAACTCAAACGAGTGACAACAGATCAGCTCCTTTACTGAAAAAGTGATTAATGGGATACTGTGAAAGTGTGTTGAGATTTATGTTCAGAATTAATTGGTGTGCTTGCAGAAGCAAAAGTAATTGGGGTGCTTGCTTGTTGATTATTATATCAAGAAAGGGGGGTAGGAAATCTTAAGATTTAATAGTGTAATTATGAAAGCTTTCAAGCTCTGGTTTCTTTGTGTTAATTACACTAGGAGTTAATGATATTCAGAGAAAACTGTGTTGAACGCAGGCTTTGGATGGGTAAATGTAACAACATTCCACATTCCTGAGGTTTAACAGGTTTAACAGTTTATAGGACACAAATCTACAGGTGTGATTACACACTTCAACTGATTTGTTGAGTAATCGGTGTAAAACATTTTAAAATCACAATGGAAAATCAGGAAATACGTAACTACTGTCCCAGTATCTGACAAATCCAGCATCTCAATGCTATTTTAGCTTTTCTGATGGCTGACTTTGCTGGCCTGATCACGACTCCTACTTTCTTTAAGTCGGTTTTTGAATTGGAACGCTCTGGTGACCTGACTGTCAGCTCTGGTACAGTCTCCATACAAGTGATAAGCTATTCCTTAGAGAATTCCCCCTGTGAGGGGTTCCCATGCTTGTGCAGAGCTGCCATAAGCTCCTCAGCTCTGCCCAGCATCTTGGGCTTAATCCTGTAAGATGCTGCACAATATGGCCCCAATCCAGTAAAGCACTTAGGCACCCATTTAATATAGCTGAAAATGCTCCTCTCTTCTGACTCATGTCACCAAAATACCTCTGCAGATCAGAGCACGTTCTCCTTCTGTGCTAACAAAAAACACCAAACAATTTCCAGTTAGCAATGTAGAGGTCCAGCACTGACAACCCATACGTATTTTTATTTCATAAAAGACAAGAATTTTAAACGTAGAGTTGGTAAACCTGAAAGACTTCAGACCTTTAGAGCATACGATTTCTCTTCATTTGGTCAATTATTCCCTACCATTCTCCCTTTACCAATAGCGATTTTGCGCTTTTTGCATGTTTAGTCATCGGGCTTGCCTCAAAAACACTGAAAAATACATCTCAGAAATCTCAGTTGGATGTCAGACTTTCTATGTAGTAACTAGTGAACCAAAGAAATGGAAATGGCTCAGGAATGGGCTTGAGATGGTGCAGTTGAAGGTTTCAATTTTAAATTCCCCACCCCATAACACTTCAGCATGTCACTACCTCCTCTACTCCAGCCCTGTTTTCATGATTTACATTGGCTTGTTATTAGGGACTGAGGGAACTGTCAGTGCCACAGAGCTGAACCCGTGGAGACAACTTCAAACTGGACTACAAGAGCCCAGCAGCACAGCTGTGCCTCGGATTTCACAGCAATTGCCACCCTCAGTGCTAACGTGGAGCTGCCTTATTTGATGCAGCACAGATTAAAAAACGGACCACAAATGGTGAAGAAACTGCAATAGGATGTATATTGTCATTCTGAAGAACCCAAATGAAACGGCAGCACATTCCCAGCAAGAAGTGGAGGAGAAAAATTCCTTTCCTGTGGATAGGTGTGGCCTCACCAGTGCTGAGTACAGGGGAAGAATGACCTCCCTACTCCTGCTGGTCACACAATTCCTGATCCAGGCCAGGATGCCATTGGCCCTCTTGGCCACCTTGGCACACTGCTGGCTCATGTACAGCTGCTGTCACCAGTACCCCCAGGTCCCTTTCTTCCTGGGCACTGTCCAGCCACACGGTCCCCAGCCTGTAACACTGCAGGGTGTTATTGCGGCCAAAGTGCAGGACTCGGCACTTGGACTTATTAAACTTCATCTTGTTAGACTCTGCCCATCTGTCCAACTGTTCCAGGTCTTTCTGCAAAACCCTTTGTCCTTCCAACAGGTCGACACACGCTCCCAGCTTAGTGTCATCTGCAAATTTACTAATGAAAGACTCTATGCCTGCATCCATGTCATCAATAAAAATATTGAACAGAACTGGCCCCAGCACAGACCCCTGAGGGACACCACTGGTGCCTGGCCGCCAGCTGGATGCAGCACCATTCACCACCACTCTCTGTGCCCGGCCATCCAGCCAGTTCCTAATCCAGTGAAGAGTGCTCTTGTCCAAGCCATGAGCTGCCAGCTTATCTAGGAGTGTGCTGTGGGAGCCAGTGTCAAAAGCCTTGCTGAAATCCAAATAGACAACATTCACAGCCTTCCCTGCATCCATCAGGCAGGTCACCTGGTCATAAAAGGGGATCAAGTTGCTTTCACTGAGCACTGCCGCCTAAGAGGTGCAATCCTCTTGGAGAGATCTGCTGACACCGCGGGCAGTGATCGCAGCAGAGGTTGGACACTGTGGGCAGTGATCGCAGCGCAGGTTGGACACCGTGGGCAGTGATCGCAGCAGAGGTTGGACACCGCGGGCAGTGATCACAGCAGAGGTTGGACACCGCGGGCAGTGATCGCAGTGCAGGTTGGACACCGCGGGCAGTGATCGCAGCAGAGGTTGGACACCACGGGCAGTGATCACAGCGCAGGTTGGACACCGTGGGCAGTGATCGCAGCAGAGGTTGGACACCGCGGGCAGTGATCGCAGCAGAGGTTGGACACCACGGGCAGTGATCGCAGCAGAGGTTGGACACCGCGGGCAGTTATCACAGCACAGGTTGGACACCGTGGGCAGTGATCACAGCGCAGGTTGGACACCGCGGGCAGTGATCGCAGCAGAGATTGGACACCGCGGGCAGTGATCGCAGCAGAGGTTGGACACCGCGGGCAGTGATCACAGCAGAGGTTGGACACTGTGGGCAGTGAGCGCAGTGCAGGTTGGACACCGTGGGCAGTGATCGCAGCGCAGGTTGGACACCGCGGGCAGTGATCGCAGCAGAGATTGGACACCGCGGGCAGTGATCGCAACGCAGGTTGGACACCGTGGGCAGTGATCGCAGCGCAGGCTGGACACCGCGGGCAGTGATCGCAGCAGAGGTTGGACACTGTGGGCAGTGAGCGCAGTGCAGGTTGGACACCGTGGGCAGTGATCGCAGCGCAGGTTGGACACCGCGGGCAGTGATCGCAGCGCAGGTTGGACACCGCGGGCAGTGATCGCAACGCAGGTTGGACACCGCGGGCAGTGATCGCAGCAGAGGTTGGACACCGTGGGCAGTGATCGCAGCGCAGGTTGGACACCGCGGGCAGTGATCGCAGCAGAGGTTGGACACCGTGGGCAGTGATCGCAGCGCAGGTTGGACACCGTGGGCAGTGATCGCAGCGCAGATTGGACACCGCGGGCAGTGAGCGCAGTGCAGGTTGGACACCCCGGGCAGTGATCACAGCAGAGGTTGGACACCGCGGGCAGTGATCGCAGCGCAGGTTGGACACCGCGGGCAGTGATCACAGCAGAGGTTGGACACCCCGGGCAGTGATCACAGCAGAGGTTGGACACCGTGGGCAGTGATCGCAGCGCAGGTTGGACACTGCGGGCAGTGATCACAGCGCAGGTTGGACACCGCGGGCAGTGATCACAGCGCAGGTTGGACACCGCGGGCAGTGATCGCAGCAGAGGTTGGACACCCCGGGCAGTGATCACAGCAGAGGTTGGACACCGTGGGCAGTGATCGCAGCGCAGGTTGGACACTGCGGGCAGTGATCGCAGGGCAGGCTGGACACCGCGGGCAGTGATCACAGCGCAGGTTGGACACCGCGGGCAGTGATCACAGCGCAGGTTGGACACCACGGGCAGTGATCACAGCGCAGGTTGGACACCGTGGGCAGTGATCGCAGTGCAGGTTGGACACCCCAGGCAGCTGCTCACAGCGTGGGTGGGACACCGCGGGCAGTGATCGCAGCAGAGGTTGGACACCGCGGGCAGTGATCACAGCAGAGGTTGGACACCGCGGGCAGTGATCACAGCAGAGGTTGGACACCGCGGGCAGTGATCGCAGCGCAGGTTGGACACCGCGGGCAGTGATCGCAGCGCAGGTTGGACACCACGGGCAGTGATCGCAGCGCAGGTTGGACACCGCGGGCAGTGATCACAGCAGAGTTGGACACCATGGGCAGTGATCGCAGCGCAGGTTGGACACCACGGGCAGTGATCACAGCGCAGGTTGGACACCGCGGGCAGTGATCGCAGCGCAGGTTGGACACCGCGGGCAGTGATCACAGCAGAGGTTGGACACCGCGGGCAGTGATCGCAGCGCAGGTTGGACACCGCGGGCAGTGATCGCAGCAGAGATTGGACACCGCGGGCAGTGATCACAGCGCAGGTTGGACACCCCGGGCAGTGATCGCAGTGCAGGTTGGACACCGCGGGCAGTGATCGCAGTGCAGGTTGGACACCCCGGGCAGTGATCGCAGCACAGGTTGGACACCGCGGGCAGTGATCGCAGCGCAGGTTGGACACCCCGGGCAGTGATCGCAGCAGAGGTTGGACACCCCGGGCAGTGATCGCAGCAGAGGTTGGACACCCCAGGCAGCTGCTCACAGCGTGGGTGGGACACCGCGGGCAGCTGCTCACAGCAGAGGCTGTCTTTGGGCTCGCTCTGCGCCAAAGAACTCGCACTATCTTTTTAAAGTGATCGTCCACGGTCCCACGGCTTGTTGATTCCAACAGCGTCACTTAAATTATTAAAAGTATGTACATAACTTTTCAATTAACAAACTGCTTGGCTCATGGAAATACGTACACACAATTTATAAGCAGAAAAGCAGGACTAAATATCTTATGATGAGCAGGTCACTATGAATTAAAAATGAGTTTTCAAATAAAATATTTAATGACATTTCAAATTAAATGAAACATTGGAAAATTAAAACTTTCGTTGCTGAAGAGTCCTATTTAAGCACTTCAGCGAATCAGAGTCTGGCAATGTATTGACCTGACTTAAATTCCTGACACTGAAACAAGTAAGAATCAAACACACAGAGACAACTTATTATAGTCTATACATTAAATATTCCTATAGGGTGAATTAAAGAAAACAACCTCAGAAAATGCTAAAGATAGAACAGTATCCACTCGTAGAGTTCCTGGTGCACGTGCTTTGGCAGAAGTTATTAGTAGAAGCAAATACATCAGTTTCTGTAGATATAGTAGATACAGCCACCAAATGCAAACAACAAATGAATTTTATTCTTTCAGGCCTTTATTCTTATTTACCTCCTGACATTCTTACGCTCTAAATACTTTAACATGTTTGTGAAGCACGTGAAAATTTCTAAATTAAAGAAGTTATTTTACTTACCGTAAACTGGTGTATCAACAGGTCCATCAGAAAAGTGATCTTATTACTAAAGAGAACATAGGTGCAGTTTTCTATGCAGTTGCTGCAGGTGAGGCTGTAAACATTTACTGTACTACATAGTGACCTAAAAAATCAGAAGGGAAGAAAAATTAGAATTTTACTTTCTTCAGTAAATTAAAAGTAAATAAATGGCAGCATATCAAAAAGCAACTCTGCAGGAATTCACATTCACTTTCTTCAACTTGGGAATCCAAACAGAATGAACACCTTAAATGAAATTAATTAAATAACTTCAAAAAACAAAGCCATACTTATCAGAAGCCACACTCTCTATACTCTATACTGGACTCTCCCGTATTCAAAACTGACCAAAACTGCTAGAGAGTATCAGCCAATGTCATCACTAGGATAGGTAATATTCCTTTGTGCGTGGCTCACAGCTCTAGCACACACCGAACTCCCTGGCAGGACCCTCCAGCCCTGTGGGAAGTATTTGACAGCAACTGCCAGGCCAGCTTTAGAGAGGAGCTGCCAGCAGAGCCTGTGCTCAGCACAAGGAGCAGGGATGAGCAAGGAACCAAAGCCCAGCAGGGGAAAGGCCACTGCCAGAGGCGCTGGTGCCACACTGTCACCCGCTGCTCCCAGAGCCTGCAGTGCTGATGTGCAGCTCCAGCAGCTCCAGCGAGCCCCACCTGTGGCTGGGGGACAGGGGACAGCTTTGCAATGGGAACAGCACAAAATGCAAGCACGTGCACAACTGCTCTCTGCACCACGGGCAGGGATTTCCGTCTGTGCCAGTTCAAGTGTTCTTCTCAAAACAGACCTTGCAGTGAGGCTGAGACCAGTCTGAGAGAATATTCTCACAAAGATTAATCATACCAAAGAGAACCTTGTTTCAGAATAAACACAAAGTTTGTTTCTTGAGCTTTGCTTACTATAAAAGCCATCACTATTACTTCACACACAGAGACACACAACGCAAATGCATCATAAATACATCCAATAATAAATACAGATGGTTAGACATTCAAGTTGTTTCTCTAAAGTAAACCAAAATAAAAAGAACTTTTACTTTGTTGAGTTTTTCTCAACATGTGAAAAAATGTGACTAAGTTCAAATAAGCTCCAAAGAAGAAAATAAATTATGAGCACTGTTGAAAGGTCATAGAAAACGGGACTGCAACAAAGACCAAGTTACTGCACCGAAATCATCAAAGCTGGTATTTAACAGAACAAGCTGCAGACTAATTCAATGTACTTCTGGAGCTGAGTTTTACGCTTTATCTTTCTCCTATAATGCCTTTTGAAGCAATAAAATTATTTACACAATAAGGACTGTGGCTTTACTGCTCGTTGCTGAGGCATCTGGTCACTTAGCCTGGCTCCCCAGAGCTGAAATGGAAACCTCTCACATGCATACACTGTGTTTCTCAAGCAAAGGAAAGCTGGAAATGCTCAAGAGGCCAGAAAAAGTGGAGTAAAACCTTTTCATTTGTATGGCTGGATAGTCTTCTCTTCAGCTGGAGAATTTAGAAAAGAAGGGAATGAACATTTATACTTCTCCTTTTCTGAATATCACCATATTACCAGTTATATTAATTTAACTGTACTGGTAATTAATTTTCCTCTACTGCCTATTTAAATCAATTTCAATCTGCAGCTTACATGACGTGAAAACAATATTAAATGATTACATATTGACCAAAGGTTAATTTTCATCTATTTCACTTAATTTTTACCCTACAAGGGTAACACCTCAAGATAATTGAAGCAGCATGCCTCATGAGCATTTTTACAAATCTGTCTTGCAACACAATTCTCTCTTCTTCTCCTGACTATATAAAGGGATTTAGTTCCCTTCCTTCAGCAATGCTGAAAAATATTTTCTTTAGGCACCTCCTTCTACCTTTCATGAAGATTATTCCCTTGTGTAGGCATGATTAGAGGGAGAGAGAAAAGAAACCATATTGGTAGTCTCTATTTTCTGTCGAGAAGATGCTTTAAATCAGCTTCTGTCATTTTATCAGCTATTCTAAAGATCAATTCTATTTAAATATAAACATTATAATTCATCCAAAGTGTCAAATATGGACTTGTAGGTTAATTCTGACAGCATTTCAGAGTTCTGAGGTGATTTACCTAATTCACTGCAATAAATGCTTTTTGATATATGGGATTCCCAGTTCCCAAGAGGATCATTTATTTTACACTTGAAAACACAAAAACTTCCCACTTTATATAAAGACCAAATTCCACTGTAAGAATGCATCACGCTTTTGTATTTCCCAAGTGAACCTCATGTCACAAACAGTGCTGGCATTTCCAGAGATTCTGATAATGCATTTGAAAAGGTGCTGGAAGCAAATGGATGTCAAATTAATTTTTCACAACAATAAAGAGGGTTCATTTAATTGATACCATAAGCTTGCTACCAGCAGCTCGTCTGAACACATTGTGATCACGGCACGCGCTCGGCTTTTCCTCGGCTCCACGGCCTGACTGCAGCTCAGCACCGGCAGTGGCAGCACAGAAGTGTCCCCAGGTGGTTGGCAGTGTTAAATGGTAGATTAGAGACAGCACAACTAATTTCTTTACTTTAATCTTATTAAGAGAACAACAGCTGTCAACTGTCATCATTTCTGCACAAGGCTGCTGAGACAAGCAAGGGGCTGCAACGGCAGAGCCACAACTTTATTTAACCACCCCTTAAACTCTCTGGGATGAGAAACCCTATGCATTTCCCATCATTTTCTTCCCTTTTGGAAGAGAAGAAGTGCTCTGAGTTCCGAAGGTGGTATCTCAGAGATGCCACAGCCGGTTGGAGGCCTGAAGCAGGAGGCTGTGCAAAGCAGGTGGTTCTTGATTACGGCTCTTGCTGTAAACTTTGTATCACACCCACAAATCAGCTTTCCAGCTCAGCCCCAGCACGTTCACTCTACCCCAGCACCAGGCTGCCCTCGGATACAAGGCTTTCCTCCAGAGTAAATCCAATTATAAAAACCTCCTTATGGTACACAAGCTTGAAGCCAAAAAAGAAATGTGTCTTTAAACTAGACAAAAATATGCATCTGTACGTTGTGTTTATTTTACATGAGTATGAAGGAGGAGAGGAGGATTCATTTAAATCAAGCTAGATCTCAACAGTTTATATGTCAGCGCATGATTTTTTTTTTAATGTTAGCCCATCTTAATTTCCTCAGTTTGCCTGATATAAACAAGTTGACAAACTTTAACTTTTATTAAAAATACTGAGGCATTAAGAGTATGCAACCATGCAGAACTAATCCATGATATGCACCAGGACACAGAGGCAAGAACTCAACTTTTGCTTTACAAAAACCAGGGCTTCATCAGCATACAACAATTCACCTGTTTCAAGTGTAAAGCTTTTCCCTATTCTTACAACTCCTGATGTTACAAATGAATGTACTTTGATTGCCAGTGAATAACCCTAAAAGCTCAAATTGTCAGTGCAGTAATACAAAACTAAACGTTATCAAATTTAGGATGTGTTAATTCAGTAGAAAATGACTCATTTTTAACCAGTTTGAATATCATGCAGCACTCTGATGGGGAAAGGGATCAGTGTTGGCAATTACCTGCTGAGTTGCAAAGAAGTGGGAGGTGAAATACTACTGAAAAATGGTGCACAGAATGGCTGGAGAGCAGAATGGGTAGGGAACCATCAAGGCAATAATATGGATTAAACAACAATAAAACTGCAGAAACAACACCACTGCAGCCTAAGAAGTGCATGCTCCTAAACCCAAGTAAAAGTTACAGAGAACAAGCTATAAAACCAGCCCTTAGTTCAAAATAGTTCTTACTGAAAAATGTCATTTGTATCAATGCCATCCAAAATATTATGGGGACACTAATTTCTTCTTTTATGGATGTAATTATGGTTTGAGCTTCTTTACCCTGATAATACTTGCTTTAAATAAATGATGAAAGAAACCGTATGAAAATAGAAGATACATTAAACTTGACTTCAATCCCATCTTAACTTGTATCTAAAGTCCAACTTTGTCCCTTACAAAACTACTGTCAAGTTCTCTTCTAAAATACTCGTCACTCAAGGAAGTCCAAGCATTTACCAAACGTTAATTAAACAAACCCTACAAGCCTCATTTGTTAGCAAGTTTGTTACCAACATGTCATGGTAAATGAGCTGCACATTGCAAGGCAACCCAGGGGATGAGACTCATCTCCTGCTCTTCATCTGATGGCATGAAATTGTTTTGTAGTGCAGCTCCAATTTGCTTCTCTGTAGAAGTGTAAGAAGAATATCACAGGGCTCTGAAACCTTTACAAATTCTTGTTTTGTGGAGAAGTGGACAAATCCTGGAAAACTACAAAACTCTGCTTTGAGAAATAATAAGCTGGACATTAATTTTTATGTTAACACCAAAAAAAAAAAACTTACTATAACCCACTGCTTTCTCTTTCCTTTTTCCAATGATGTATTTGAAGGGGAGTAAAATTGCCCCGACACCAAATGTATCATTTGTCTCATAAATGTCACGTCTTGCTCACAGCATTTCCCATCCTGCTGCTCTGACTAGCGAGCTGGACAGTGGTACAAAACAACAGGCATATTGTTAAATCTGCTGATAATAAAGCTTTATCTTGTAGACATAGGATTAAAATTCTGAGCTGCACCATACAGCCAGGATTTTGGGGAAACAGAGATGTAGATAATAGCCCACGTAATCTCCTCACCTACTTGTAAATAGCTTATCCTCATCACAAAGCAACAGACAAATTCCCAATTTAAGATGAGTACAAACATTCCAAGAACCCACAAACAATCTGAAGTACAGTAGTGTCCTTTAGCAAAGCATATTTGGCTGGGGGGAGACTGGAGGGCAATATATGGAAGGTCTTCATTTGACTCCTTTCCACAGGGCTTTGCTTTGTCTTTAAACAGAGAAAAGTGCTGCTTCACTAGATTAAAAGTTCAAGAAATCAGGATGCAAATGACATTTGCACAAAAGAATGAAACGTAACTTCAAACTTGTTTCAATGTTAAATGAGAAACGTGATCTGAATTTTCTTCCTTGTTTAAACAATTAAACACATTCTATGATTGCTCTTGGTTTTGAACCTCCCTCCAAGACTGTATGTGAAACATTTCTTAAATCCTTTCAGTGAGACCATACCAATACCCATGAGTATGGTCTGTGCCTGGTTCAAAGTGCTCAGAGAAAGTCCCACCCTCTGGAACGATGGCCTGCCCTCAAGAGTTGAGGTGCAGACTCTGCACAGAACATTCTTCTCCACCAAAATACCACAGAAATACCAGCAGAGGAGGCTCTGCATCCCATGCAGCAACACCGAGTTCCTGGGGCCGCTTCCAGCAGGCTCCAGATTCTCTAAGCCAGACTCAAGCACTCAGGCTCTGGCAGATCAACCCTGCAAGAGCAGTCTGCTTTAGAGAGCAGGATCCTGCGTCAAATTACGTGCAAGCTGATGGATAACTTCCCAACTTTCATACCTTCAGGTGCCTACAAACTGGAGACTGCAATTTGCTGTGAAGGTGAATGAAACGCTGTATTTCAGGAGTGGAGCAAAGTTCTTCAGAAGATGTTTTTAACATACAATGCTGTCATAACAGTTTATGGTTATCTCCTTTCTGCCCCCATATTTCTTTTGGAAATACAGCTAGTGGAGAATTTGTGTTAATAAAACAATGTTTAGAGAATTTTTCAAATATGCAAAAACTCGTTTTATAGTTCAGTTGTGAACACGCTCAGGAATCTGAGTGACCACTGGTCTGAAAGGGGTGTGAGACACAGTGACTGCCAGAGAGAGGAGAACCTCTGATCAGCTCTTGGGTGTGAGTTCTGTTACACAAATGTGGCTGACATGGGGCTTCATTCATCAGCACACAAACTCCTTCAAGACCTAATACATCCTCAAGCTGCCTCACAAGTGTCAAACCCAATGTTTTCAATAATATAAACACAATGTTCAAGAACCTATTCAACAAGGGTTACCAAAGCAAGACTGTTCTTAAAAAGAAAGAACAAAAATTGAAGATGCGCAGAGGGTGCACATTCTAAGAATTTAAAGCTCACTTTAAACTAGGCTTTATGTGGGCACACAGTGCAATCCTGTCCCTTGTGAAGTTTATCCCACACTGATAACTCAAAATCAGAGACTCTACAATGAAGAAGCCCCAAGGCTGTCCCTGAGCTGCTCACCACAGGCCCAACTCTCAGCAGTGGAGCCAGCTGGACCTACAGCATTTGGCATTACTACAAAGGCAGGAATTTTATTTATTCTCTTAGAAGTGCAGAGTCAAGGTATTTAAAAATGTTTTTTTCCTTAGTGCTCTTTCCTAGCACTTCACACTTATATCCCATAACATATTATCAGCCAGTTTTAATCCAAACTGTCACACTGTAGTGCCTAATTTACAATTGTACCAATATTACAAAATATCTACCAACAAACAATGACAGTGGTACACACCAGGATATCTTGGGTTTGTACTAAAACCATGCCTAGCTGTGCTCTGGAAGCAACTATGTGCTCTTGACTGTATAAAATCTACAGTTAGAGATCAGGGAAAAGAGCACACTTTTGAGTTACCAGTTTCTGCAGGAAATTCTGCTTAGTCACCACCTTTTTTTAAGGGATTAGACATTTAAACCCTTCCATTCTTCTGTTCTGTAAAGAGGAATTTCCCTAATCCACAAGAATTTTGATTTACCTGTTTGTAGGAGCCCTTTCAGCTAGCAGTATCCTACAAATATTTAATTGTAAAAGCAGGCAGATTTCAGTGAATTACAACCCTTTAAAAAATTCCCCTGCTTCCCACTAGAGCTCTCTGCAGACTAACTTAAAAAGATACGTAACTCCTCTGTTAAACACAGTTTTGTCTCTCCTCTTTTTATACAACTAGCTGCTGCTCAGATATATCACAGCTCAAAATAAAACCACCACGTTAGGAAACCAGAGGGTGAGTGGAAACAACTTTCACCTTCCATGGCAGAGAGAAGAGCATTTTTTTGCTCTGAAGTCACACACAGGACGAGGAGGAGCAGCAGATCTGCAGTGAATATTGCAGTGACTGAGCAGGGGAAGGACCCATCATACTCACTTAAAGGGAACCCGGGCAGCTGCACTCAGGTTGCTGGGAGAAGTCACCACCTGAAGAACGCTTTCAAGTGCACTCAGCCCTCCTGCAGCCCGGAATGCAATTTTATCTGCTGTGTTCTGGAGAAACACAAACACAGAAGAGAACCAACAGAAATGAAAGAGATGTCTCCATAAAGGGTACCTCTGGCAGTTGTGCATTCTGTCAACATAAAAAGTCTTTAAAGTTAATTATCCTGTTGGACACTTTTGAGAAAGAGCCTTTCACTGCCCATGCACAAGGAAGAAGCTTTCCAGAGCAGGAGTTGGTTTTTTTTTCAATTATCATATATACATATCCAATACTGCACAAATAATACACTTGAATACCATATTTTCTGTAAGGACGTACAATTACAGGTATTTTAATGCAGTTCATCTTTACCCGTTGCTATTTTCTTTGTATGATTTTAAAGATACAGACAATCTCTAGATAGGTAATTCCTTTTTACAAACTTCTCCAACAGGAGACAGCTTTCAGGCTTGGTTTATAAATATGCATAAAACATGCATAAATGCGGATCCCTTTATCCTAGGTGTCCACATGGAACTTGCATACAGCAAGAAGAATTTTAGAGTTAAATACCATCCTGTCATTTTTCTCACAGTTTGCAAGTGACTGGGGTTTTGCTGCAGCAGATCCAGTATTTTAGAACTTACACTCTTTTCCTTTCCTGCAAAATTGGTTTAATCTCCTCTTTTTACAACAAAACAAGAAAGATCGTCTTATTCTCTACTTCTAAACTGCCAATTTTCTATAGTTTTATTGGCAGTTTGTACTTGATCATCTTGATTTTGTCAATGATGATGATGCTCTAGCTAATAAGAAATAATTTCTTCTTCTTTTCCCCCCAGTGTTGCAAGCACTTCACATACAGGAAAAAAAATGGGAAGTCCTCAATAAACACAATTATTATTAGTCTGTAAAGAATGTATTCTACTGTAACAGACTGCATAACAGAAACAACTCCTAATGACTCTGACAATAAAATACTTATTTGAACAACTACAAAAGCAATTAAGCAGCTGTATTATGATTTACTCGGGCAACATTTTCCCCTGTGAGATCAGACATCACACACAGAAGTACATACCTTACTTTTTATTTAAATCATGCAACTCTCTCTCCATTCAGTCAAGCAAATAGCTGTATCGTATTTAATTTACAAGCTACAGAAGAAACTATTCATAGAAGCCAGATATTCAAAAAGGAAGCATTTTCCACAATTAATACGAGCTGCATTTAGATTTTTAGACAACCAAAAGATTTACCTTCCAAGGAATAACTAGCCTCAAATGAGTGGAAATCTGTGTGCCAACTCACCAAGCAGTTAAGAAAATCAACCAGTGATTTCCTACAGGCTAGTTGATAAGTATAATTTCTAGCAGTTAATTTTAGCCCAGCGAGCCCAGTAAGAGTGCCTTAACTGCAGAGCTATTTTTGAGTTTCACTCATATATTCTTCCTCTGCTTCCTCTTCCTCCCATCTAAAGAAAAATCTCAAAACCCTGCTTCCTTAAGCTCCCTTGGCTCCCAATAACACTTTCCACCAACTCCTGCTAGAGCCATAAAGAAAAGCCCCAAAGCAAAGAAACATTCCTGCCATAAATCATCATTATGGACTTTATTTGAGCATCTTGGCTCGCAGCCACGGTTCCCAGACCTCCTGCCCTGCTCCCCCAGTGCTGCAGCACCCCAGCCAGAGCCCAGGGCCTCTCTAACCTCGCTCTGCTGGCTCCAGGGAAAAGCTTCCACGTGCAGAGAGATGCTGCTACCAGCAGAGTGCCCTTCCCTGGGAACGGGCACACCCCGGCACGGAGAGCAGGAGCACAGAGGAGCCCAGGGCTGTGCAGCACAGCACCGAGGGCTGTCACACTGCTGATTTATCTGGCAGCGCTCCTCCAGCTCCAAACGTGCCCAGCACTTGCCACTTCTCACTTTCCCTATTTCTCATGGGAGATTATGCCACAACCTATTAGCTCTTGTGGCAAGAAGTCTTTCCTGTCATTCAGACCAAATATGCCCTTTCTCTATTTCATCCCATTACTCTGAGTTATATCCGATTTATTGCGTTCATTTTGTTTGTCCGCTCAGCAGTTGCTCCATTCTTGGACCGCTTCCTTTTCCTGCTTGGCTTGTTTCTCAACTCCATGTTCTCTTTAACGCTAAACTCCACCTTTTATATTTTTTCATGTGAACTTTTCTTATCTGTGATTTTTTTTCCAGAACTCCTCTTTTCTCCAAAAATACCTGGTAATGAAGTATTCAGAAAGGAACTTCCCCTGGTCTCAAATCAGTCACTAGAGCCACACTGGAAGAAGCAATGTCTCCCTGTTCTGAGGGGAGGTTTTCACGTATCTATTTTAAAATTATATAATTTTTTTGAAGCTGTTTCATTTCCTATGTGCTCTCCTTCCATTTCAGTCTGGAGCATTTCTTGTTTTATAGACAGACTTTTTTCAGAGAGCCTAGCTCACTTTTGTCTAATACTTTACTAAAATACAAGTCTACTTGTCAAAATACAACTTTGCATTCTAGAAACTTCTCTTACTACTACAGTTTTCTACCAAGCAGGAGGGAGCCTGTAATTTCTTCTGATTTTATATGATTTAGCTGTTTGTCCTATCACTCCTCTTTCTAGATTACTCATAAAAACTCATTTTGAAAATAAATCCCTAACAATGTGCATGGAAGAGAGGCAAAGCTTCCATAAAAGGAAGACACAACCAGCAGCGAAGCCAGGGAAGGTCCACGAGCACAATATTTGTTATCTGTGCTCACCAAACTGCCACGTAGGAATACACATTTCATCTATTACTCTCTAGGGATTCCTTTAAGATGGAGAACTCTCAGGGTTTCCAATGGTGATGCTGAAGCAGCTGCTGGTATCTGGCAGTGAATGACCTTGGTGCCCAGCTGAGTGCCCAGCTCTCAGGAATCCCAGGATCACACACAGCTCCCGGAGCTCGGCCATGGGAGCTGCAGGGAGAACCTGAGCTGTCCACAGAGGAGCACAAGAGTCACTTGGATATTGCACTGCTGACGTTTGCAGGGTGAGCACCACGGCACTGGAGGAAACACTGGAAAAAGAAATTGGCCCTCAGCCACCCACACCAAGACCTCGTACCGGTGAGCTGCTCTAAAGCAATCTCCCCAGCGTTGAAATATACTGTCATTCCATCTCTGAAGCAACCAAATCACACCAAATTATTTTAAAATATGGCTGAATTAATTCCTACTTGAGGCAATTTTCAAATTTTAAGTATTTTTATATTCATCTAAAGAAATCTTTCTTGGATCATAAAACTAGGTGAGTGAGGCATCTTTTCCAATTTGTCTTTATCTCAAAAATGAACTAATATCCTTGAAAATGTGATGTCCTGTAGTGCTAAAGCTTTACATTAGCTGACACAGATCGTAACAGGAATTCAAAAGAAGCAGATTGAAGCATCCCAGTTACTCAGAGTCCTTGTTCACATACTTTTCTTACTTAAATTGATCCCTGCCTGAACCTGTGTCAGAATGAAAGACCCCTTCAGGTAACTACAACTTTTATTCTGGTGGCACCCAAAGCTCTGAGCAGATTAGGCATCATGTGAGTATGAAAAATGATAGCTCCCACAGGGAATAAATTTTAAATCCCTATTGGAAAAGAGCATAAACCAGCATCGTATTTTTTGCTGCTTGAAAGGATCCTCCAGGCTTCTAATTTGACCTCCCAAATTAATTAGCTCTCCTGTTTATGAAACCTGTTTCATAATTTCATTTTCAGTGTAGGAACTGTTCTTTGAGTAGCTGCACATTTAGATCGGGAAGGTTATTCTCCAAGTGACACCATGGGATTCATGTCCCTTCAACATCAGAAAATATAGAAACATGTTTTAATACATTGTTTTTAAACAGTGTGTAAAAATTTGATTTGCTAATATTTTCAAAAATTCACAACTATTCAAATAACATTTTTAAACACAAGAGAATTTCTATGCTCTGGTGACAGGAGAGCAGAGACAAACGAACAAGTAAACAAAAATTATTATTACTGTCATCTCTGCCCTTTTTAACAGATGAGGAGGCACAAAAACCTCGAGATGCTACCTAGATGTGTCTTAAACATCAGAAAAACAAAACCAGAGATGCAGTTCCTCAGAGCAGCAGATGCAGCACTCAAACCCAACCCATGAAAAGAGCCTTGTTTTCTTTCTCCCTCCCAAGCCCATCGTTGGGAGCTACAGTGGTTATGTTTGCACAGGAGGAAAGCCAATCCAGCTGATGTGACAGGAAGCAGGTATTTAATCTCTGGACCATTATAAACTTGTCATTTGAAGCACACAGCCTCTAATTTAGGCAGAACACTCTATGAATCAAGTAACTTAGTGGGAAGTGTGTGTACACTAATGCATGTGGCACAGTAAACAGAAGCAGTGATAAATTAGACAAACCATGTAACCATTTTATGGATTAATTATGAATTAAACATATTTAAAAAGTTAAAATTAATCCTTAAAAAAAAGGGCAAATAATCATGACAGCTCCCTGCACAGTGGGCAAGCATGGCTGACTTATTTACCTACCTGTTACAACACCTTAATGGATTTGAATTTCCCTTCTCTCTAAGGGCTTGAGTGACAACTGACTAATAGGATTACAGGCTCTCTTCCAATAATACAGCTCAGCTACATGCCAGCAAAAAATGACAGCCTAAACCTGAATTACATGGCCTGGGAATCCATCCAATTATTAACTAAAGTAACTGTTATTACCTAACCTAATCAAAGGAGAAGCAGCTGTTAATCTTTGGTGGCCTGCAGTGTAGTAGCGGTCAGACTGGATGGACTGTCTTTGTACTTGACTCCTCTACAGACAATAATTATGTCCTTTGTGATCAAGAAGGAAGGGCTTCCTAACCTTTCAGACAGAGGCAGCAGATGGGGAACAACTGTTTGTGTGTTCATTAACAAGATAGGGTAGATTTTATCGGGGTTTGGCATCTGGGGCACCCTCGGAAGCACCACTTACCCGAGGACACAAGTATGCTTGGCAAATTCGAAAATGAGCAGACTAAATAGAAAGTTCAATATAATGTTTTCATCTCATTATCTGGCATTTGGCACAGAAAAACACACACAGCTCAAAAAGAGTGATTTACACACATGCCCCGTCCTACCCGACGTGGCCAACAAAGAAACACACGAAAGGCAACCGGCCTGTGCTGGTACTCGCCTGGCTTTTGTTGCACTCATTAAAGCAGTCTCACAACGTGAACTGTGTGCTTCAGAAATAAAACCAAACTGGGGGGAAATGCTGCCGAATTTATACAAGTCAGTGGGTACCACAAAGGACCACAGAGGGAAATAAAGCCAGCACTGCTCTGCGACAGAAGTGTCACCTAGTTCATGCTGGGGAAAGTAAAATATACAATGTAGAAGGACCTGAATGGGAAGAGGTCCGATAATGCACAGGAACAGCGAATATTTGGAAGCTGAACTGAAACCAAATTAATTCAGGTGAGAATAAAATGTATGTTTGTTTGTTTAATGCCAAGAGTAATTAATGATGAGCATAATACACTTAGCATATATAGTCGACTATCAACCATTTATAGTTTTTAAATCAAACCTGATTATCTCCTATAAAAATATGATCTTAGTTAAATCACAATTTATTAATTTGGTGCTAGAGATATTGGGTGAAATCCAATGTCCTGGACCAAAGTACTCACTTCCACAAATTTCTCCTGTTAAAGTATTATTATTAGTCAATAAGCAGAGCAGAATCAGAAAAAAAATTGAGCTTTAACAGCTGAAATGATTTAATGCCAGCTTTGCTATCTCTGCTCTATGTGACTTTAGCCCATTTTGACTATTTGAAATATTTCTGAACTAACTGAAATACTCTGGAGTATACCCTCCCTCATAGACAAACCTCCAAAATAAATATTTTCATGTAGACTAAAATGGAAATTTAGAAAAATTCTTTTTCCTTCATTAACCTAAAGAACAGTTTCTGCTGGTCCTGCAGAATGTCCAAATCAGAAGCTGATCCGGAAAGCCCGTTTGAACAGAGCTCAGGAACTAAAGTACTTCGGAAGAAATGATTTCTGAACCCAAATACTTCAAAACATGCTGACTTCTGTTTCTGAAAGAACACACTTGAGCAACTCTATTCGAAACTGTTCATTGATGGAAGAAATAATAACTAATTAGCAAAATATAGTTGAAATCCATCTTAAGAAGTTTTTTTCTTTCCTTTTATCTAGTGTTTGAAGATTCTATCTAAAATGCCTGAGGCTAAGAAATGCAGTTCAGAGCTTGCTTAGAAAAACAAACCAGACAACTGAATATTGTGCTGGCTTCTCTGCTTTACCTTTCCTCTCCCTTTAAATAAATACACAAGTATATCTATATGCACAGATACAAACCCAGGGACACATTTGTGACTGTAGAAAATCTACATTCTTTGAGCGGTTCTCCAGAGTTTATACAGTGAAAATCCCTGGAGAGTACACCAAAGTAGTATTTTCTATTAAAATAGGCAATTTTGCTCCCTGCAGCATTTCTCTTTAGTGAAATTAGTGTTACAATAATTCTCCACTCCAACCTCAAACCGGTTTTCAAACGTGAGTGAATTCACCCATAAATAACTGACATTTCAAACACTGAGTACCAATGGAAGAGTAGTTTAGGATTAAAACACGAGGCAGAAGTGGCTGAGTGTAGTTTGAATTGGAGGGAGGCATTCACCCACATCAGGAATACCTCTCATGTATTTGTATCCATTTCTTCCTCCTGCACAGCTTAGGGGTTGAAGCTCCAGAAGGGAGGCCAGAAGAAACGTTCCATCCACCTTGTCCTGCTCAGCTTCTGAAGCCTGAAAGGTGAACTGAAGCCTCGGAGGAAAGGCAGCTGCTCTGGCTGTGCTCCCTCAGGCAGCTGAGGAAGGTGTTCCACTCCCTGCACGAGCTCAGCACCTGCTCACAGCCACAGAAAGGTGCTCTGGCTTCTGAGCCATTGGGTGACACTGCCTGCTCACCTCCACAGCTCAGGAAGGGCAACTGCAACCTCACAGCCTGGATTTAGCACAGGGGAAGACAAGTATCTAAGAACAAAAGGGCTAAAAAAGCAAGCACTTGATAACAGCATTCAAATGCAATATAAAAATGAGGCTCACCTTACTTTTTAACTGTATCAAAAATAAAAGGAGGAGAGGCATTTTTTACTATCCTCTCTGATTACTATCCTCTCTGAAAGTCTTCTATTGACAAGCAACCTAAAATTTGTTCAGGGCTAGGGACAATACCAATACTAAAAAATTGATTCTTAGGCCTGTCCTGGAAACACTAAACATCCTGTGCACATAAACCTAATTTCTGTCTATGCCATCATATACTTAATTCATTTTTCTGCTTGCAAACATCTGCCCACATTGTCAGGTCAAACCAAATTCAATAGGACTCCTTACTAACTCACTGTATGATCTAATTGAACAGGCTGAGCTTTATTTACACAATCTCCTGAGTTCTGCAGTGGCTTTTCAGTTCAGCAGTAAAGTCCCGGAGAGGCGGCCTGTTGTACTTCTGTTGACAAGGACAGGAGCCTCACAATCCTAACTGTGAAGCCACAAGAGTCAGTGAAAGCCACAGAGGAAAGACAGGTAAAGGTAAAGCAGTGAATACCGTGCTCTCTGTCCAGCTGCTTTCAGCCACGCCAAGCAGCATTACAGGAAACAGAAAATATTGCTTGGGAAAGTAACAATTATCCTCACAGATATCCTGAGAGACAGCACTGAGCACTGCAGCACTGGTGCTTATTAAAAATAAATGTTTGGTCTACTTATAAATAACAGGGCATCTAGTAAGTGCATGAATTAAAGGAGGAAAGCAACAACAGAGCTTTAATACGATGAATAACCGCTCCTGCGTCTCCATGGATGGCTCCATTAGCTGAGGCCAATTTGACTTTTTCTGATTAATCACGCAAATAAAAGTTCCCAAACAGGTAAATAGAAAGCAAAATTATGTGATCTTGTCCTGTCCTCTCTCATCATTTACTGGACAACGAATTGCCCAGTGAGGAGGAAAAGCCAGATCTCTCTAAACACCGAATCTGACAGTTCCGGGTGGTGGGTTGGAGACAGATTCACAGCTGGAGTCACTGATGATCATGAGACAAAGAGCATGGTTTATTGCTCAGCATCCCCTTTGTTAGGGGGTTCAAAACTCCCGGCCTTGCACAACTGATTGCTCGGGGTGTCAGCACCGCCCTGCTCCCTGGCCAGTGAGATGTCTGCATTCAGCATCGAAAGGGATTGCCTGGGGTCCCCGTTTGAGTTCAAATGCACCCTTGCATTGCTCACCCAGGGACTTGTTCTAGAATGAACTGGGCTGAGCCAAGCTGGGTTTCTGTGATTTGTCAGATTTGTCTGTCCAGCTACACACCAGCTATGCTGTGACAACAGGTCACTACTGAGAGCTGTCAGCTGCTAGAAAGCAGCTGATTTCTGCTGAACCCAGACTGTGAAAACCAGTGCAATCCAGCCAAAGTGAAAATAGTAAATTTATGTGGGAGAGGACATATGGAGAGGGAGCAGTGGCTGTCATGAAGGCAAGGGCACTTGAACTCTAAACACAGCTTTCATCCTGATTGCATTGGGTGCTCTCTTGTAACCAGCCTCTCTGACCATTTGCCCAGACAGCCACAAAGGACTGCGGGGCAGAGGAACAGGGTGGGTTTGTGAGGTGCTGCAAACACCAGAACAGACCATGAAGGCCTCGGGGTGACATGTTCTCAAGTGAGAAATGATGGTCTCAAATCACTGTTGAACTTAAAAATACTTTGAAAAAGTACGTGTGTGTGTGTGTGTGCATATATATATATATATTTATATATATACCATCACACCAAATTAAACAAAAACTTCTTTAGAAACCATACTAATCCTTACTTTATTGTGATTTCTAAACTGGCCTCTGCTACTGGCAGAAATGTGCCTGGGTAGGGAGTTCTCACCGAGAAATCAGTGCCTGGGCTTTAATGACACTAAATCATATCTCTTGTCTTGTAGTAAAGGAACTTTGTGTACCTTGGAATGTATAAATATCCACTATATCCATTCCAATATGATGTATTAGTTCTAAACTGACGTAGAAGCCTGATCTGACAGCAAAAGCCACAATTAGTACAACACTGGAAGCTGACAGCATTTAATTACATCCTGCAGCAGTTCTCAACTACACCCACTGAGTACAGAAATTAACCTCCCAATAATCTTGGAATAAGAACACTGCAGAGCTTATCTGTGAACTCAACTTGCCTTTTAATACCATTTCCAGCAAGCAAGTTAAAAAATATTCTGTGACTGACCCCTAGTAACAAGTTCCTATTTATATGTTCATCTTGGGGAAAAGGTTAATCCACAGGTTACAGAAACTCCGGGCAAAGGAATTATTGATGAGATAAAGCTGCCTTGCCCAACCTGCAGCACACAACACACACCTGACCTGTTGACTTCTTCCAGGCAGTGACAGGAAAAGGCAGTTTGGGTGGGAAATGCTGTGCAAAGAGCTCCTGCTGCGTTTGCCCACAGCCTCTGTGCTGGGACTATCACGTCTGCTGCTGCAGTTGATAGAGAAGGGGATGTTTCTACTCCAACAGCAGCTTGGACAGTTGCTTTGATAGTTACAGGACAATGCCGATAGTCCAGGCTGTGAACACTGCTGAACCTTCCTCAAGCTGTGTTTGAGAGGCACGGTGCACCACTGGCAGCCAGTGCTGATCATCCAGGCATTAACATTCTCTAATTCTCCCTGTTACAGGCTTTAGAGAACTGAATTCATTTTGAGGGTTACTGACATCTCGCCTTTTCCAACAATTATATCTGCTTTATCCTTTCTGGAGTTCACACTCCAATTCAGGTTCTGTACTTAACACTTGCAACAAAGGATGTATAAATACAGAATCCCCTATGTTATTTTCTATGTTGGCAAAATTATTAGATTTTCAGTGGCAATATACAAAGTGCTAAGGGCCTGAATTCTAGTTTAAAGGTAAAACTTTTTAGTTTAAACTTATTAATTTTTTGCTTAAAAAAAAAAAATTTAAAACTTATTTTTATGTTTTGTAGTTCAATACCCTTACTAAAGCTTGGATTTTGAACTTTAAATTGTTTTTAAACAGTTATAATTCAGCTGCACATTTGATTAATTACTTCCTTTTATGTGGCATCACTGTAGCTTTGGAACTGGCTACTGCAGGAGTATCCCGAGTTGAAAAATTAATGGATAGATTAAAATATGAATCCACTATTTGCATAGAAATACACCATATGTTTAGCTAAAAGGAACCTAAAAGTTTTAACTTCTCATTGTAACAAATAAGAGTAGCAATTGCTTTTGCAGAGAACAAAACCCATAAGGATGAAGGCACAGTTAAGGTGGCACGTGGGTATTTATTTTGTTTTTTAGAACTTTGGCTGGGAAATGCCCACTGCCTGATATAAAAGAAGACTTCTTGGCGTAAACCAGTGCAGTGTGCATCAAAACCTTCACCTGGCCAAGAGCCAAAAGACACACAAGAGAAAGGCAGAGGTTGCACCGTGACAGCACCCAGGGCTCCGCAGGGTGTCACAGGGGGAGGTGGAAAGGAGCAGGCTCAGGGCCTCTCCAGCTGCTTCCACCTGATGCCTTAAGTTTTAGCTTTCATGGTTTTCAGCTTCTGTGCTGCCTAGAGATGTAGTTCTGAGCCTCACATTACGTGTCAGTCAGCTCTCATCACAGAGTAGGGAGACAAAACACAACCCTTTTCTGATGAAGACCAAGGACAGTGAGTACAACTTTCAGGCCCAAAAGCACAAACAATGGTGGACTGAAGAAGGAAAACAAGAAGGATGATACCTCACAACCCAAAGATGTAATTGAACAATTAAACCCAAATATGCAAACTGACCAAAGTGTGAGACCAGTTGTCCGTTTTTGTTACCGTTTTAAGTCCACCTCGCGGGTGGCCCTGGCCAGGCTCTTGTCCTGCCCAAGGTGAATCCTTAAAGGCTTTTCAATAAATACCTACTTTATTCTCCAGCTCTGTCCAGTCTCTCTGTTCCAGGTCAGCCCTCCCAAGGCATCACAGCCCAGCTATGGACGTGCCTTCAGCCGTGGCACAGCTCAGCCCCGCTGCCCTGGCAGTGCTGCAGCCCAGCTGCAGACAGACAGATGGACACCCCGACATGCTCACAGACCTCTGCAATGCAGGGACAGCACCAACAGCCCTGGCTCATCAGTGTGCCTCCTGGACTTTGGGCATGTAGCTGTTTCCTTCTGAAACCAGCGCTGTGCATATGCGTACTTCTGTTTCTCTGCAGAATTCTCTGTGTGATTGCAGGTTTAAGTTTTGTCAGGATACACAGGGATTATCCAGGTAAGTCCCCTGTGCACCCACACCAGGGGACAGCTGCTGTAAGCAGCTTAGCAGGAGAAAGAGCTGTGTGATTTCCAAGCACAGCGGTGTCAGTACCTGTTTTCAGAGAGAAATTCTAAATAGATTTATGACTTGTAAGGACTCAAAGGACCGCTGCTGCTCCTGCCAGCGGCGTCCTCTACTGGAAAGCCTGCAGATGCTGAGTAAACAGGGAAAGGAACGGGCTGAGCCAGAACCACCCTGCCAGGAACACCTCCCAGCCACAAACCTGCCAAACCCTGCAATCCTGACCACGCTTTCATTGCTAGAATAATGCTTAAAGGTGAACTTTCTAAAGCTTCAGTCAGCCTAGGAAAAGCACCCACTGCGAGACTACAGAGAATGATGTATGTTAAATGACATACAGATACATGTGTGTACATGCATGGATGTATGTAAGATCACAAAATACAGACAATGTGGGTCAAGCCACTGCTTCGTGACTTAGGGAAATCCACTAGGACAGCAATCGTCACTCTTTTTCACATATAATGTTTTGACTTATGTAAGATGGCGACAGATAGGCTGGCAATTCTCTCTTGAAAGGCCACACCACTGCTACACCAGGAACACACGGCTCCTTGCTGCTAGTATCTGCAGCACTAAAATTAAATGTGCAAGAGCTTGGGAATCACAATTTCACTATATTCTTAAATTTGCTTTAAGCAACTATACTGAGTCTTTGTAACAGAGTATTTGCTTCTAAAATCTATTTTGTCTGTATATATACGTCATATATATTTATATACACATACTCACACATACACACAGGGCAATTTTAAATCTCTGAAGAGATATTTGAAGCAACTTATCACATGTTCCATTTAACACTACTTTTGTTCCATACATTATTTCTCCAACAGTTTTTAATTTTATTGTTTCTGTTTCTGATGATGAAGAGTTTGTATTATTGGGGGGATTGTCCCTCTTCACCCTGGCTATGGTCACCATCCCCGATGGGCCCAACAGTTTAGAGAATAAAACATAAATACAGGGCCAGAGTGTGTTGTTAGAGCGAGCCATATCTGACAGTCTTTACAACGGGATAAACACTGTCTGTCTACAGCCCCCATGTATTTGAAAGCTACGACAAACATTTTACTGAAATGTAAATAACTGACATCACCACCGCTCAAACAGGAGGCTGAAAAATCTCTCTAAAACTCCCAAACTCAAAAACATTGCCTGACGCAAAACAAACCATTAATGGTAACTGAGAGAGCATGTTTTAGAGATCATGAGCATAGAGATCCTTTTTTTTAGAAAAAGGATTACACCACTGCAGTCAATTACTAGCTTATATTCACACATTTTTCAGTTACAAAAGGATACCCTCCTCTAAGGAAGTGTATTTCCCCCCTGAAATCTGTTTCCAGTAAGAATATTATTCTGAATTAGTAATGTAAATAACCATACTTAAACTTAGCCTGTTGAAAGGCAGCTGCTTCTAGATTTGCATGAAGAGAGCTGGTAAGTAACTATAAGGACTGTGGCCCGATTTATTAAAAACCTCCTGTTCCATTTCGGTTCCGTTTTAATTCCATACTTCAATAATTTATTTTGCACTCACTGTTATTTACTGAGATTTCTACAGCACCTCGAGAGCCTGAAGGAGATCAGGGACACAGCTATCCCCAAACTCATCCAAAATCACAGTTTTCTGAAGAGAAGCAGTGAAATCTTGTTTGGACTTTGTGCCTGTGAGTATGTGGGAGCCCCAGCTGTACTGTTTGTTCGGAGCTAAGGATCAAACCTGTATCCTGCTGCTGCAGCCCTCTCCTAGGAGCAGAGCTGGAAGAGCTTCAGTCAAACCACATAGCTAAAGGAACCTTACCACTCCTGTTGTGGTGGAAAGCTTTTTCAAACCAGTCATCAGTAAGAAGCATCATATAAAAGCAATTCCAATTGTTGCCCTTGAATTCCAAAAATCACGAGGTTCCCTCAGAATCCTACTGAATCTTTGTGCCATGCTCCCAGTCGGATGGACAAGAGACATACTAAAGGCTTGTCTGAATGTCAGATTAAGCGTTGTACAAATGGAACTGGAGTGATTTAGCTGCAGCTGAGCCAGGTGAAAAGGCCACTGCCCGCAGCTGCTGTCACCTCACAGGAAGTGTCTGCCAACCCTGCCCAGCACAGACTATCCAAACCCACCCCGAACGTTTAAAAGTAGGACTTTTAAAACCTGAAGGCAAACCCGACCCTCTCTAAACAGATTTCAGGAAGAACTTTAGGGAAGGGATATTCTGTCAGCAAGGATAAGGATGACCATCCGAGAGGCAGTAACCTCTGACCCAGGTCAGGGTCACAACCTTAGAAATGTATGTACTTCAGTCAGCTGAGGTTAGGGCCTAATGTCTATGCAGTAGACATCTTTTAATCAGTAGATTTTTTTAATCAACAAGTTTTTAATCAGTAAATCTCACCTCTTTACATAATAGGGAAATAAATGATATATGCATAAGCAAGTTAAAACTGTAGCTGCAGTCACACTAACAGGATATACTGCTCTCAGTATCCTGGTTCCTGAGAGTTCCCTTTTACAGGACGTTTCTTGGGAGTGCTCAAGGCAGACTAGAGCAGTTACTTTGGGATTCCTTGCTTATCTGAAACATACAGTTGCCCTCAGTGATGGATGTGTAAAATTAGTCCATCAAGGCATGAACATGCATAAAATCAAAAGAATCGTGGCAGGACAAGTGCTCTAGCCCCACCACTTCAAATATCAGCTCTGCCTTCTGTAAGAGCATCAAAGGCCTATTCATAGGAGATCTTAAACTGAGGGTTATCAGATCTTACTAAGAGCTTGAAGAGTCCCATATGACATCTGCCAACCTCAGGCCAGGGCTTGCTGGTAACATTTGCACAAATATTGCTGTTGTGACTCTGTGTGTGTTTGTTTTCTTAATGTACTTTTCAACAGAGTAGAAGCGAAAGCGAATACAGCTTCCTTCCAGGATTTCTGCCAGAAAGGGTGAGACACACAAACCCAGGGACTGCCCTCCAGTAACCCAGAGCACACCCAAAGCAGCAGCAGTACCTGCTGGACACACCTGGGGGACAGCAACCAGGCATGCACAACACCAGCATTTGTCTCCTTGCCTCCTACCGACACATGGCCTGAGAGGCACAAGCTTGTTTAAAACTGGAACCACAGGGTGGTTTATGACTTTAGAGCACCTCTTAAGCACTTTTTATTTAAAGACACTGAGCCACGTGTTTCACGCAGCTAATGGCCACGCTCCAAGTCAGATCCTCAAAACCTGCACTTCAATTTGCTTGTTCTTCACAAATCCTTTCCTGGCATTGGACACAAAGCTCCTACTTTTTGTAGAGTTTCATCCAGCTAGGCCAAGGTGGGCATATCAAGAAGTGTCTGGAGATCTAACAACTACTTGAAGCAAAACAGAGCACACCTCTTTCATTTGTTAACACTCAAAATATGCTGTGTTGCATGGGGACCCACGCAGTGAATGAGGAGCAGCTAAGGTGCTGCAATAAACAGCCAGGACTCCAAAATACACAGTGGTTAACGTGCATCTTTGCCTGAGAGAGAATTCCCATATCTGAGTGTCTAGAGGATGTATAAGCCTCTCAGTGTGCATTGAACAAGCCGCTCTCGCTGTGTGAGCAGAACCCATGGCTGCAGCCACAGACCGCGCTGTGTCCAGCAGGGCACAACGGGAGCAGGAGTGACCGGCACAACGGGAGCAGGAGTGACCGGCACAACGAGAGCAGGAGTGACCGGCACAACGGGAGCAGGAGTGACCAGCACAACGAGAGCAGGAGTGACCGGCACAACGGGAGCAGGAGTGACCGGCACAACGGGAGCAGGAGTGACCGGCACAACGGGAGCAGGAGTGACCGGCACAATGAGAGCAGGAGTGACCGGCACAACGGGAGCAGGAGTGACCGGCACAAGGAGAGCAGGAGTGACCGGCACAAGGGGAGCAGGAGTGACCGGCACAACGAGAGCAGGAGTGACCGGCACAACGGGAGCAGGGCAGGAGTGACCGGCACAACGGGAGCAGGAGTGACTGGCACAAGGAGAGCAGGAGTGACCGGCACAACGGGAGCAGGAGTGACCGGCACAACGGGAGCAGGAGGGACCGGCACAACGGGAGCAGGAGTGACCGGCACAACGGGAGCAGGAGGGACCGGCACAACGGGAGCAGGGCAGGAGTGACCGCACAACGGGAGCAGGAGTGACCGGCACAAGGAGAGCAGGAGTGACCGGCACAACGAGAGCAGGAGTGACCGGCACAACGAGAGCAGGAGTGACCGGCACAATGAGAGCAGGAGTGACCGGCACAACGGGAGCAGGAGTGACCAGCACAACGAGAGCAGGAGTGACCGGCACAACGGGAGCAGGAGTGACCGGCACAACGGGAGCAGGAGTGACCGGCACAACAGGAGCAGGAGTGACCGGCACAAGGAGAGCAGGAGTGACCGGCACAACGGGAGCAGGAGTGACCGGCACAACGGGAGCAGGAGTGACCGGCACAATGAGAGCAGGAGTGACCGGCACAACGGGAGCAGGAGTGACCGGCACAAGGGAGCAGGAGTGACCGGCACAACGAGAGCAGGAGTGACCGGCACAACGAGAGCAGGGCAGGAGTGACCGGCACAACGGGAGCAGGAGTGACCGGCACAACGGGAGCAGGAGTGACCGGCACCAAGAGAGCAGGAGTGACCGGCACCAAGAGAGCAGGAGTGACCGGCACAATGAGAGCAGGAGTGACCGGCACAATGAGAGCAGGAGTGACCGGCACAACGGGAGCAGGAGTGACCGGCACAACGAGAGCAGGAGTGACCGGCACAACGGGAGCAGGAGTGACCGGCACAACGGGAGCAGGAGTGACCGGCACAACGAGAGCAGGAGTGACCGGCACAATGAGAGCAGGAGTGACCGGCACAACGGGAGCAGGAGTGACCGGCACAACGGGAGCAGGAGTGACCGGCACAACGGGAGCAGGAGTGACCGGCACAACGGGAGCAGGAGTGACCGGCACAAGGAGAGCAGGAGTGACCGGCACAACGGGAGCAGGAGTGACCGGCACAACGAGAGCAGGAGTGACCGGCACAACGAGAGCAGGAGTGACCGGCACAACGAGAGCAGGAGTGACCGGCACAACCACGGGGGCACGCAGCACCCTGGGATGTTCTCCACCATGGAAGAGGTTCACAAGTGAGAAAAAGCCAGCGGAATACATCTGATGAATGCCAAGTCCAAAGAGAAATTGTTAGTGTGATCTGATTGTACCTGGAGGCAAATCCCATTGTGACAGGGCCGAAAATCTTCTGTGTGTGGCTTTTTTTGTGATTCAAGTGTGCATAAATATTACACCCCACCCTTTCAGGCTGTTTCAGCACAGCCATGGAATTTCTAAAGAGCTGAATAACTCTTCCTTCTGTTGAGAAATTTAATGGTATATATTTTTCTTGTTTACTGTTACCAACACCAGCTCAGCAATTTATTTCATGATCTGTAAAACCAATCTTTTTTTCCCTGGTGAGCCTGAATACATAAATTTTTCAGGCAGTGTAAACTATTAACAAAAGAAAAAAAAATTCCAATGTTTCAAAGTACAAACGAAAAGAGGGGTTTTGGATCAATTATATTTTGTAATAGTTTTGCAGGACTTGTAAGTAAGAAGAATTTCTAGTTAAGTGGCAAGGATCTATTGTAGTGAACCCTGTCCTCCCTCAGGGCAATTCTTTATTCAAGCCAGGCCATTAGCAAGGGTAAATCAATGTTATCAGCTCACACACACTGACAGCTTGTGTGGTTCCCACTCCCCCCTTCCTCCCCCCACATTAGGTTATATTTTTATGCTCTCCAGGGAAATTCAATTAACAGCGTCAGTCTCCTCCTCTCAGTCCATGACTGACACCAGCAGGGCTCTTTTCAGTGCCCACTGACATGTAAGATGTGTCTGCTGATCTCTGACTCCCAGGTTAACAAAAGAATTCCCATTCCCTCCTGCAAATGACCATGTATGATCTGTGCTCTAAACACAGAAACAGCAACTGAAATCAATCCTTCTTGACCTTATTGATCAGGACACTCCGACAGAAAAATTATTCTCCAGTGGTTCAGTAATGTTTTGGGGGTAAAACCCCAAATCAACAACAAAATAACCCGTGTCTACTAATACTATCAAATTTATTTTTTAATTCCCCACTGCAGACTCAACAACTAGCAAAACCACGTAAACAATGAGTAGCACTTAGCTGCAATTCACATCTGATTTAAAAAAAAAAATCTCAGCAGATGACTACCAGTAAAAGCCTGGTTACAACTCCACGTTCCAAAGAGTTTCCAAGGATTATTTAGATAACTTTCAAACAGAGTCATCTTTCCACAGTAGTCGTGCAACAACATGATTTCAGTATTCTGAAGTGAATAAAAAATGAATTTTTCAATAATTAATGGAAACACCACAAAATTTGAAATTGGCACAGCTCTTTCGAACACACTCCTAAGCCTGATGAGCAGCTCCAAGGAACCAGCAGCACACACAAGGAGCCCGTGCACCCCAGGCAGCCTCTAGTATTTAAAAGCATGGGCATTAACAAGTGTGTTCTCCACACTACATTGTGAAAAGCATCAAGCAGAGCTCTCATTTTCACAGACATCAACTCTGAACCACAATGATGCAAACCCCCCCTCAGATTTCATTAATCTGGTTTCTTTCTGAACTAATTTTCATTACATTTTGATTACAGATAAGAAAGAGAAGTATTTTCTAGTGGCTGAATACAGAACAGAATGTTCCAGCTGAAAACTCAAATACTGTGGTCCTAATGGAACAAAAAAGCACATTACAAGTCACAAGGCACTGTGGCAGCAGACTGACCATGAGGAAATAGGAAAAAAGATGCAAATACAGTGCTACCAATAAAAAAAACCCACAAAAACATCTACCATCAAGCAAAACATGCTCTACAATCCTATCACCTTGAAAAAGTTAAAAACCTAGAAATATCCCACATACATGCACATCATACCTTCCTCTTCCAGCAAAGACCCACTGACTTTGTTGAACTCTGGCAAAACTCAACAGATTGGTGCTCCAGCAAACCTGGATCCAATTCCTTAATTCCTTCTACTGTTTCCTGCTGATTGGTTTGGTCCTTACTGTAAAAGCTATTTGTGGGTAAGCACTATAAACTAGATGAGTGAAATGACCCAGGTTAAAAACAATCCTCATGACAACACAAGGGAAAAAAGTGGAAAGTGTAATAGCAGATACTGCTTGTTACACACAGGTCATTTATCCTTCAATATCTCACATTAAACATTCACAAATCCAAACTGATGAGACTTGAGGGCAGAATGATTTATAGGTCAATCTTAAGTCACAATACCTCTTTTTCCAGAATCCGAGAGATCTCTCCTAAAGTCCTCTCCAGGCCAGGAACTTTGCTGTTCCCCAAGGAACAGCTATCCTGCATTTGGAGGTGCTTCAGAAGGTCTTTTGCTAATCGCTGCAACCTTCAACAGAAAACAAAGAGCAGTTAAAGCAAAAAAACCCCTCCCTTATTAACTTATATCTTTGTAATGAACCTCTGGTAACAATGAAGGAATCATGAACGTCTATGTTAAATATTATTATCACCTATTCTGCATGGGATGCTAAACATCCAAGGAGATACAGTCAGCTTGGAGTGACATTTCACTATCTACTTTTTCAAGGAAACAGCACAGATATAGAATGAACAGCACAGCCATAAAGGGGCTTTATTAGCTACAGTTGTTTCTGTTTCCCTATTCCCCTTCCACAGCTCATCCTGCTAGATTCTGCCATCCCCATTCTCAAATGGTTTCACCCTATTTAAGATGAGTAAGGGAAATGGAACAGCAGGACCACTTGGCTGATTTCTTACAGGCATCATAAAAGAAATGGCTCTTCAGGGTTATTTGAATAAGAGAAAAGCAATGACTTTGCAACCTACCTCAGAAAGGGCATTTTATTAACGAGGGTCAGTAATGAAGCCAAAATGCAGGGGTGGGAGTGATGTAGACACACATGGGTTAGGTTTCATTTCAATTTTACGCATCTGCACCTGGGCTATTTACCTGTGCTCTCCTGCTCTGCAGTGAGGAGAAATACACAGTGCCAGGGCACAATTCTCTCAGCCTAAGGTCCAAAATACAGCAGTCAAAACACTTTCAGAGTTATCCTTCTGTGCCTTGACTGTGAAGGTGGAGACCTCTCTCTGTGGGAGCAGCAGGGCAGAGGAGCCAAGGCTGCCAGAGTCCCTCCCTGGAGACTGAGAGCAGTCAAGAGGAAGCGCCATTCTGTACTTTCCATGGATTTGATGTCCCTGCCTCTGTGTCCCCTCCTGGCTGCTCTGAGTGACAAGTCCAGGGCTTGCTGGACCTTTGGTTTCACCTACTGGGCAATTTGCACTGCAGTGGGACAAAGCTGGCAACTGAGCAGGAGGAGTGGCAGACACTGCTGGCACTGGAAGCCTACAGGAAGAAAAAAGAGGGCAAGGGTAACGATGCTCATCATGAAACAGGAGATAGCAGTGTAAAAGGGCCAGAAGGCATTCACAAAGTGACCACAGAGTATTGGAAAATAAAAATATTACATCAACCAGTCTCCTAGAAATGAGACAGGAGATGGAGTGGCTGGAGATTGTACCACAATAGGGGCACTATATATATATATATATATAGATATATATATATAAAAAAAATCAGATTATTAATTTGGGGAAGAAAATAGAGTTTCCACCTAGTCAAGAGACAACAGGTACTCTGTGTCTTCTCTGAAAAATTTAGGAGCTTCATTAATAGGTTTCAAGACATGCTGAAGATACATATACGTGATTGTGTTCATATACACATATACAAGATACATGTTCTTGAAGTACAAATAAAAATAATTTGTAGAATTTTGAGTCTTGGACTTCTTATCATCTCATCAACTGAGCCCACTAATATACAACCAGGATTTTTCTATGACAAGAAAAATAAAAGGAGATTATATACTGATGAGATTTTTTTGCACTGCTATTTCCTCTGTGGAAAATGAGGTTGGACAAAACCTCTGTCTATCTCCCTAAGCCACAAGCTAAAATGGGAAACAAAATTAAAAGCCAAAGCCCAAATAACTGCAGGACTTGGACAATAAATCAAAAGACCACAGGACCAATGAGAAATGGAACTGCTGCAGTCCACAAGCAGAGTATTCTCACAGAGTGGGATTTAGAATGGCTATTGCCTTGGCAATATCCTAGCACATTAAGAAAAAATACTTTATTTCTTTGGTATATCTACTCAAATTCCACGATTAAAGCATATATAAAGCTCACCACCCTATATTGTAACTTCATCTGACAAAAGACAGCAAGACAGGTTTCCATTTGCTTCAGTTAACATCACAGGAATGGAATTCCACTAGGATTAAGCACAGAGGCTGAAGAAAGGCACTTCCCTAATCTCCATCAGGCATCAGCATACAAAATGTGTAAGGTTTATCAAAACACTACTCACAAGGACTCAAAGAGAACATAATCATATTACACTGAGCCTTCAGCTGACACAACTAACACAAGTGACTTTTTCTTCAGTCTGTTAAGATGCACCGTAAGTTAAACACCACATTCAGTTTCTGTCCTCACTTTAAACACAACGTGTACTAACGCCCCAGGAAAAGCTCCCAGCTTTCCATTTCTTCTAAAAGTCTTTCTGGACACTTTTACCAAAATTCAAACTTTCTAAGGACGTGTTCAGCATCATAGAGTAAGAAAATGGAAGAATGAATTTCCAGTTCTGCCACATTAAGGAATTATCTCTTACACCCTCGTATGCTACTGCAGGGCGAGTCTTCTGCCAAACCCAGTCAATGGATGTTGTGTGATCACACGGGGAGGAGAGGGGAAATAAAAACTGCCTCATCCCACCCAGTGAATCTTGGAGAAATTATTTAAATATCCTTCATACTGACTTCTTGGCCATGTCAGAGCAATAAGAATAATTTTTGGACTGTTTCAAAGGATTAGAAATCTATGCAAGAGGACTTGGAGGCAGAATTTGCCATTGCTGTGAATGGATTTGCAAAGAGAGAGCTCTTTGTACACACTGGACTCCTGGCACACTCTCGCTGTGCACGGGGGATTACTGGGACATGGCATCCGCACCTGATCCAGTGACTCTGGAAATCCCATTGAATCCAAATCCAAACATTCCGAGACAATTAATTAGTCTTCCTTCCGTCCCCCAATTTTTACTCCTCCAATGCTTACTAAGCCATACAGGGAATGATAAATAATTGAAACCTTACTGTGCAGGATAAAAGCGAAAGTTAATGGTTTTTTTCCCTTAAATTATTTACATCTCACTTATTAAGGTTTTAGTACTCCTCACAAACGCGTAATTCAGAATGCAGAAGAAATATCAGAAGGACGTAAAAGGCCCTGATTTGTTTTGGAACATTACCATAATGTAAACTAATAAATTGTATGTTCAGCAAATACAAACACCGTATTTGATCTTTTTGCACTGCAAATGGGAAAATAAGGAATATTCATATCAAAGGTTTTTAACACGGGCTAAATATTTCTAGCAGGTTTAATATATTTTATAGGCCAAAGGAAAAAGATCTGTCAATATTCCTAGGTCATATTTCACCTCCAAAAAAAGCCAAAAAGCCTGAAACAATAGCATCAATGTATCCAGTACTTGCAGACATAACCCGATGTCTGGGCTGTAGGCTGATGTCCAGGAAGGATGGGTGTGACGGGGCAGGGCTGGGCAGTTCCCATGGAAGGAGCAGATTCTGCTTCCAACTGTTCCTGCCAGGGCAGCCCTGGGGCCAGCTGGACACAGCCCTGATCCTGGGACACAACTCCAATTCTGACACACAGCCCTGACCCTGGGACACACAGCTCCAACTGTGACACACAGCCCTGATCCTGGGACACACAGCTCCAACTGTGACACACAGCCCTGACCCTGGGACACACAGCTCCAACTGTGACACACAGCCCTGATCCTGGGACACACAGCTCCAACTGTGACACACAGCCCTGATCCTGGGACACACAGCTCCAATTCTGACACACAGCCCTGACCCTGGGACACACAGCTCCAACTGTGACACACAGCCCTGATCCTGGGACACACAGCTCCAACTGTGACACACAGCCCTGATCCTGGGACACACAGCTCCAACTGTGACACACAGCCCTGATCCTGGGACACACAGCTCCAACTGTGACACACAGCCCTGATCCTGGGACACACAGCTCCAACTGTGACACACAGCCCTGACCCTGTGACACACAGCCCTGATCCTGGGACACACAGCTCCAATTCTGACACACAGCCCTGATCCTGGGACACACAGCTCCAATTCTGACACACAGCCCTGATCCTGGGACACACAGCTCCAATTCTGACACACAGCCCTGGCCCTGGGACACACAGCCCTGACCCTGGGACACACAGCTCCAACTGTGACACACAGCCCTGATCCTGGGATACACAGCCCTGATCCTGGGATACACAGCTCCAACTGTGACACACAGCCCTGATCCTGGGATACACTGCCCTGACTGGGGACACAGTGCTCTGATTTGGGACACACTGCCCTCATTCCTGCACACACTGCCCCGATTTGGGACATACTGTCCCCATCCCTGCACACACACACTGCCCCATCCCTGCACACACACACACACACACTGCCCCCTCCCTGCACACACACAGTGCCCCATCCTTGCACACACACACACACAGTGCCCCCATCCCTGCACACACACACACACAGTGCCCCCATCCCTGCACACACACACACTGGGATTCTCCCCGAGGCAGGCGGTGCCGGATGAGCCGAGGGCGGCTGTGGCACCTCCTGCCCCACCGCAGACGGAGCCGTGGGAATGCTCCCAAAGCAGCCCCGGCAGCTCCCTGGGCCCCAGTGCCACCCCTGCACATGTCCTGGCACCGGGGCACCCTCTGGGTGTGCCATGGGAGCAGCATCCCATAGCTGCACACAGCCCCCAACACTGCCAGACACGAACCAGCTGCAGCTTCACACACCTGGAAATGGAAATCTGAAACATGAGGAAAAATTCCTTGAAATACTATTTATTTGCATTCCCATGAGAATGTTTTAGCCATTCTCTAAAGAGGAAATCCACCGCCTGGCCAATCATACCCCTGGTGTTTACCTGAATTTTATTTTATTTCCACTCTGGCTCTTCTACTGTTTTAAGAACATTCTGGAAACTAAATTCTGTACAAGTAGTTTCCGTTTCAGAGATTGTCTATTTTTTTCCTCAGTAATCAGTATTTTGGTATAATATCTTGTAACTGGCCTAACTGGACTCTAAGCCTACTACACCAGGAAAACCTCCAAGGTGAATTTGACCTGTGAATACACTGATATATCATATTGAAAGAAAGAAAGTACAGACATTTAGCTTTGGGATTCTGAAAGAACAAACTTCACACTACATTCCCATCTCCCCTGCAGCAGACCCCTGCAGGAAATATTTCTTTTTCTACTTCTTCTTTTTGTGCTGTTTCCAGGATTATAGGGGTTCCAATTTCCATACTTATCTGAAGTATCCCTTTACAATTAAAAAAAAAAAGGTAAATAAAAAGAATACATTAAAAAATTTCTCATTTTGTGAGAAGAGGCTAGATAAAATTTTAGACCAACAGGTTTCCCCCTGCAAACCTGCTAATTCCCTCCAGGCACAAGGCAATCTTTCATTACTTCAGTTTCCCTGTGGTATTGAAGGATGGCAACCATACTTTGCTACCTGGAAATTCAACACTGAAATACATGGCCTCGCCTCTGCATTAGAAGATACTACATAGATGTAAACAACCCTCTAACTCTGTGAAAATGTTTTCCTTCCCTTTTCAAAATGTGCTCTGAGGAACACTTGAGAATGTTCTAATGGACACCTGACACACCTTTTGCCATGTTATCCTAGTACACTGGACACGAAATAATTACTCAGATCAGCTCCCAGAGAATATGAGTTAATACTAGAAACCAAACAAGAGCCCACCAGCACTTAGAAAATTACCTAAGTGCCACCAGGGACCAACCAAAAAATGTACTTGAGAAAGGCATGGAGCAACACCCAGCTGCTCCAGGTGACAGTGTCCACAGTCCTTTCCTTGAATGTCCCTCAGCACATGAAATAATTCAGAGACCTACCAAACAAGGCAATATTTGGAATTATCCCACCCCTTCCCCTTAATGCACACGGGTTTCTTTAACAGATACTGAAAAAAACAACAGTCTCAGCCATCTTTTAGAAGTAATTTCCAAGAAAGAATTCCTTAGAGCCATTTCCAATCCCAGCCATGAATCAGTGCTGTGCCACTGAAAGAGGGATACACACTGTCTATCACAGCAGGATGAAGACTGTCTGCTTATTGCTATTAGTGTAGTACCAGTGTAGAGCTTAGAAAGCACTCAGATCAGTGCTTCCTTAGTGCAAAAGGTTTTATAAATCTGCAAACCTTCAGCTAATAAGAACCACTGAAAGTCTATCAGTTGCATCAGGAAATCAGTGGTCTCATAATATTAAAGTGGCCTAATCTTAAAGGTGATCTAAAAAGGCTTTTTACCTGCCAAAGTCTAACTCTGGTTTCTGTCTTTCTTCTTTAACAACTGCCAACATGACTAAGAACTAAAATCAGATAAGAAGTTGCATTCCATAAATGGTTCTGGTTGTTTGTGAAGACACTCTCAGTTTGGGGGTAGAGGAATGGATAAAGAAATGTGGCATAAGCAAGGAAGCATAAAAGAAAGATAGCTTTACTTAATTCTAAAACACATTGCTTCTGTTAAGCAAATAAATAAACCTACCAATTGTATCCTATTTTAAGTAGAATTTAAAAGGGAACTTCTCCATTTTTAAGCTTCACAGCACTCTAAGTCAGAAGATATTTTCTGTTCGCTGGTGTACTTCCACTCCAACTTGAGTACATCAAACCTTCCCTTGGGAAAGACACGAAGTCTTTGCATCTGTTTTGACCCAAAGAGTGAATTTAGCACTCTGGGTTTTTACCCCCTTCATTCTGAGTAACTTTCCCAGTAACTGTTCAGATCTCCTGAGAGCTGTGCAGACTCCCAGCTGGCAGCAGTTTGCTCTCCCAGCCAGGTACAGGGCAGCTCATCACAGAATCCCTGAGCAGCACTCGGTGTTCTGGCTGAAGAGCCAATCCTCTGACTGCTTGCACAGCTTCTCAAGGCAATAATGCTTCAGACCTACTCCTGTTTGTTTCTTTGTGCTGACTCCTCTTCCTGCTGGCCTTAGTTAAGTAGATCCTGTACTTAGTTCTGTATTTTCCTATTATTTTTCTCTATATTAAGACTAGGTTGTGCCATGTAAGCAGATACAGTCTGGGCTAAAACTCTTGCCCTCTCAACCTTTCTCTTACAGAAAGAGATAATACTTCCCTATTCTTCTTCCATTTTGTAATATGTGTTGTGCAAAGTAAACACATTTTAATAGAAATAAATGGGCTTCTGGTTGACTCACAGACACTCCTCTACTTAAAAAGCCAGTTCAGACTTGAGCTCCCATTTTTACCTCCTCGATTTCAAAGAAGCTCAAAAATATTTAAGCCCTCATAGCAGGTAAAAAGTTGTGTAATTTTGGAAATAACTATGGTACCTGAAACTATATTTTAAAAATGTAGATGTAAGCAGCTGATAGATCCCTAGGTTTCTACATGAAGACTGCAAAGAGACCTCCCAGATCTGTGGTGGAAGTGAGCTACACAGTGGCCATCACTAGTTCGCACCTAAAAGGGTACAGCCCTAACAGAGGCAATAAAGAAAGACACTAAAAAAAGCCGATGGAACAGAAGATTCTACCTGAAATCAAATGAGCAATTAATTGCATAAAGAGAAATGAAAACTGTAAATTCGGGATCAGTCAAAAGATTTGAAAACATTTTAAAAAAATGAGCTTCTCTCACCCTACAACTGAGACAGAACTGACCAAGTTACATCACTGATAATCTCAGAATTTAACACTGAGACACTAGACATTATTAACATCTTCAGAGTCAAATGCATTTCTACCCTCTGAAGATTAGAACCTCATCTTTTATTTTCTAGCAGCAAAGAAAAGCAAAACACAAAAGCTACAAATCTAGAAGTCTCAATATACCATGAAATTAATCTTGCAAACGGAAGTGCTGATGAAGAAGAAACGAAGCCAACTCCTTCCCGTGTGTTTATGCAGGTGTGCCATCTGCTGGAGATGGGTCATTTTCTTGTGTCAAACCTCAGTGATGGATTTTTATTATTTTTAAATACATCTAAGATTCAGCAACAGTTTTCAAGCTTTTGCAAAGCCTATGTAAAAGATACTCACATCCAGGCGAGTTGTATATACATCGAGGAGATCGAGCTGCAAGGATCTGAACTGTTTAACAACCAGCTGCTTGTACAAAATGCCACCTTCCTCAGCAGCTTGTGAGTGATGGAAACAACCGCAAAATATACAGGATATGGTACAGGTTATTACCTCAGTCTGAAGACAAATAGACTTTCCAGCAACTGGAAAGTTGCTGCAGTTTTACGATGTGGGGTTTTGACTCCAGCTCTTGAGACCCCACAGCCCCTTGACTGATGCTCCAGACTCCCGGGCCCAGCTATCAGCAAGGCACACACACCATCTGCCCACTGGGAATGGATGTCTCAGGAACACTAAGAACAGGGCAGGCTGCATAATCCTCTTTACTAATCTGTTTGTTTCCCCATTTTTGGCTTAGGGGTCTCTTGGGCTGGCTGTGCTTTCCCAGAGCTGCAGGAATGCAGGTGACCTGTCAGTGAGCACCTGTGTGAATCCCATCAGACAGGTCCCTACATCTCCCTGCAGGCTGCATTACGAACACTGGGTTTGGTTTCTCTAGAACCTGGCTCCGGCTTTCCTCTGTTCTGGTACCAAGGACAGCAAGCAGTCACCATCCATCTTTTCCATGCTAGTTGTGACACTGTAGATCTCTCTAACATGACCCCAATAAGAACTTCTTCCCATTTTCACATTTTCCTCCAGGAGCAGTATTAGTTTACTTATTTCCTAATACATAAGATATACCTAAAATCATATTTTCCTTTCTGCTGTCTCTGAACCTTTAGCAAGTGTAGCTTATCAGTTCAGAGACAAAGAACTAGAACTTCACATCCTATTCAAAAGATGGAAACGACCCAGGTATTTGTACCTGATGACATTCTTTGTTCTGTTTTTGCTTGTTTCTAATTTTAACAAAGGATTTTTATGAGCTGCTGAGTACTGAGCTGATATTTTCCAGGAATTACCTATCCCATCTGCAAATTCAAGAGACACACTTTTTATGTGAAGCTATAATTGAGTTCTGTCTTCCCCCTCCATTGGGTAGCGCTCAATAGACGCTGGATTTCACTGTCATTTTTCTGCCTGCTCACTCACTCTCTCCGAAGTTTCCATTCAGCACCAGTTCTTGTCCCTACTGCCCTGAAGCTCTGCATGAATATCACACTGTCCTCTCACTGTTGGCCCTCTTTTCCCAAGTAATTTCAGAACACGTTGACCATCACAGAACTGCAGAACTCTTGGTAACCTCCCTGTTCTGCCAAGGACTGATGAAACGACTTCTTTTCAGTTTCTTAACTGTTTTCCACTTAAGCTACAGCTGTATAGTTTCTTTTAAAATCTTGGTTAATAGACCTTATCAAAATAATTTTGGAAATCCAAATATTTTGCATTTTTTCCCAACTGGTTTCATTAGAAACAGGAAAAAAAAAAAAGCTGAGCAATTTTCATTTTCGAACAAAGCAGAAGGAATTTGGCAGTGATCACAGATCTTGTTTTAATCTCTCCATCCAGCTGTTTTCATCTGTGCCTTATCCTTGACAATAAAAAGCTCTATTCTTTAAAAAGCTCAATGTCAGCCTAGGACACCTGTGCATTAAAATATCTGCATTTCGACCACAAGAACCTTTGTTTCTGACCAAACAGAGGTCAAACATAAGATTTCCAATCCCAGAATTCCAGGGCTGAATTTTCACCTTTCAGTCTTAAGGTCCAAGACTGGAACCTTCTTGTTTCCAGGTAAGAAAAAGGTTAAGTATGTGTTCTCTTTACTACTGGAATTTATACATGTTAAGATATATGGTGTCTTCAGAAAAACCCCTGCATTTATTGAAGTCTGACCTTTTGTGTTAGAGACTGATCTGTAACTCAGGATGGCAATAAGCCCCGTACTGAGGGGAAACCTTCCACTCCTGCTCCACCAGAAATTTCATGGGCACTTCTGTGACAGACAGGGGAAAAGAGCATATGTCTCAAATATATAGAGATAAACGCTTACTTGGCTTTAAATGGGGAATCAGACACAGCATTTTTTGCTTCCATCAAGCTCTCATATTCCTTCGCCCTGGAGGAGAAAATATTCGTTATTATTGACTATTGTCTAAAGTGTACAAGGACATAAGATCAGCAAGGGAGTTCAAAGCTTTGGGGTTTTCTGTTTCATAGTAAAGCACAGCATTTCTGTCAATGCTGCCCTGTCATAATCCATAATCCACTGGTGCTTAACTACTGGCCACTGGCCATTAACGAGTTATCATTAACATCACTACTACAGAATAACATCAGTACACAAAAGACGTATTGAAGTTGACTTTTCAAATGATAGAAAATTTCACAAATTATATATGCAACTGTAGTAATCTACTGCCTATTATAAAATTATTAGTGATATAACATTATATAATTTTATACCAATATATGTAAGTAATATTATTATATAAAATATCAATGACTTAGATAGCAGACCGGTAGCGCAGACCGGATTAGTACATCAGAGAGATTACAATTAACATACAAATAATTGGTTGTATTTGCAGGCACAGGAACATTTTTTATGTAACCACTGACTGCAGCGTAACATAATGAACGTTAGGCAAACAGCACCGAAACACCTCCACCCAGGACTCCTTTACTGCTGGAAACAGAAACACGACCTCTTCAGTCCCTTAAAAGTATTGTTTACATTGGCCAGGGGCCAAAAGGCAGGAAGAGGGAGACAAGCATTTTCCACTGCTTGTTTTCACTCCAGCCAGCCTGTGCCAACAGGTGAACCCACGAGTCATTCCTGGAGCAAGGCAGGACCCACAGTGACAATCCTGTACCCCATTTCTAGCAATAAACACATAAAGCAAAACTAATCCAGCCTGCAGTGATGCGGATACATTTCTCTCAGATACATGTATCAAACCTTTATTTATATTTTCTGTTTGTCCAAATGACTCAAGTTTCCCAAAGCCACTCAGATTTTCCTTCCCTCTGCTTCACCATTCCAACTTATGCTCCACGCAAATACTGTTACATCACCAGCAGCTCTGATTTGTGGGTCATTAATAAAGCCATTAATCACAGCTGAATTTAGTACTAAACATGAAGGTGAGATTCCTTTATTAACCTTTTGCCTTCTTAGCCAGAAACAACACATTTCAGCTTCTGTAGAGACAAGTCAGTCAAACCTGAATTATCACCCCAAAACCCCGTTCCTAAATGTGCGTGGCTGGAGTGCTTTAAATCCCTGCAAAGCTTGTAGCAACTATCTGCTAAGCACACCCCTAATGCTTCCACTCAGCTCCCACCAACCCTGCTTTTCCCGTGTGAGTGTCCAAACATCCTCCAGCTAGTAGCACAGACGTGGGAACCTGAGATAATTCACTCACCTATATATCAGTTGTTACTGATAGCACCAGTTAAATGGCTTAGGGTTATAAATATAATTAATAAGACTAACGAAACTTCTCAACACATCTAATATCCCACTGATCACCATTTGTCCCCTCATTCACCTCTGCCCTTCATTGCTTTGATACTACAAGAGTGATTTAAGATCTGGAAACTCAGGAGTGTAACAGGAACCTATTTGGTTGCAGTTCTTACTTTTTTCCAGTTTGAAATGTTACAGCTTCCTAGACACTGAAATGATTGTGACATTTCACGTGCTGAGGTGTAAGGGCATTCTTCGTAACTATTTATTTTCCTAGAGAAGAGATGCAAATATGTCCTAAAACATAGTGTGTAGATAATCTGCTCACACCTATGAAAGTCTGAATTAGCAGCAACAAAATACCTCTGCTTTATGTTGCTACTGGACATTTTACTAGTAGGTCTTTTGTGTTAACATCAGAAAATCCTCTATTTAACTCTGAGTTATCTTCGAGGACAGCAAAGCCATTGAAAACCCCAGCCACCCTTTAAAAGTAAAACCAAACTTAATGCATGTGAGCTTCATGTCGCCCCACTATAACTTAGATTTTGAAACTTTCACTGTATTTTTCAATAGTACATCACCATTGTAGAACGATGGCCCTTTATTACTGTTTTAATCACAATTTCTGATGATGAACGTACTGACTCACACAGCAGTCTGACACATACAAACTCAAAGTGTTCTGAAAAAGTTTTTCTCCTATCTGTGCCAACAATAAATTATTATTTCAACTTACATTCCAAGGTCTGACAAATCTTTGACTAAATCCAACAGAAGCAGCCCTGGAGAAATAATTAAAACTGGACCCAGTAACTGCATTAAAACAACAGGTCCTACGAATAACTCTGCACCCTGAGCAACCAGAAACCTGAAGAACATTATCCAGTTCCAACCATGATATTCAGCTAGAGAAAGTGCTCATCCAAAGAGGAGAGCAGTCAGAAACAATAACACACTGTAAGGGTGTTGTGTGTTTGAAGGCTGATGTGCCTGCTAGGAGTTAAGAAAACATCTCACGTCGAATGTAGCTCTAAAAATCTCTGCAAGCTTTTTTCTCTTATTTGGAACCCTTCTTGCTTAAAAAGGCAGAGAAAACGTGTAATGATGACTCTTACCTAGCAGAGAAGTGTTTTTAGAGAGAGATGCAAAAATCTGCTACATCTGGCTGAGCATTAACTACTGTGCTGGGGCCCATCCAGCCACAGAGTGACACTGCCAGCTCATGAGATAATGATGTCCTGCACATCACGCTGATTTGCAGATGTCACTTCTCAGACTAAGAACAAATTGCACATCTGACAACTCACTTTCCACTTTAAGATATTTTTAACTTTATTCTTGTTGTGACAGGCAACAAAAAATGATTAAATTTAGTCATGGGATTTGACACTACAGCAGGCTGACTTCTATTTGTTGATTACTATTGATTTTCTTTGATACTTCATTTAAAAATCAATAGCTAGAAAGAAAAATAGGCATGGTTTACACAAATTTAAACATGCTATTGTATGCTAGAATAGGCTACAGTTTTGGCAGCGCACTGGCATCCAATTATGAGAAAAGCTCTTAACAGGTGAAACCAAGGGCTCCAGATCGATATTCAGTTTTCTTTCTCAATCACAGAAAGTGGCCATAAATTAGGCTCATCATTGTTATTTTCAAGACACTCCCAAAGCAAATAATTTTACTTTTTTTTTTTTTCAGCCTTCCCCTGCACTCATACTGGAGGACAGAAGGTAAAGTTTAGAACAGAACTTAGTGAAAAAAAAAAGAAGAATTTGTACTACCTGGAGTTCATCCGTGCCTTTAGCTTTTTGGCTTTCTTTTTAATTTTCTGTTTCTCCTCTCCATCTTTTAAAGGTTCCACAGGAACAGAGCTCTCAATCACAATGTCCACGATATACTTTTTTAATGACAGGTGTTCCTGCAGAAAATATTCAAATAATATTTAATGTTATAGTATGCAATAGAGATCATAGATTATCTTCCCAGGAAAAAAAACAGTGACAAATATTTAACTGAAAGTTATGAAAATGAAGCCAAATTTGAAAATAAATCTTGGGAAAGAGATTATTTCACATTAGAGAAAACGAGCTGTGTATTTTCTAAAAAGGGAGAAAAATTATTAAAAGCAGAACAATAAATACTGTGCTGTCTTTTCAAGAAATTGTCACCTAACAGGTATGGACTCCAAGCTGACACCCCCTCTTGCCTCGCAGCTGCCTTTTACAGCTACAGGAAACCTGCCCTACATAACTCATTACATTAAATTAGCTAATTTTGGTTTTTATATTAATTCTTCATCAAAATCTAAATGTGTCTTAATCTTCATTAAAATGTAAGGAAATGTATTTTATTATTTTACTATCCGCTACTTACAACATTATTGTTTATTAATAGGGCTATTACTTTTCCTCTCACATTAAAAAATTTGAATTTAGGCAAAATATTGGTAAAAGTTCCCAGAAGAAATGCTAAACAGCCAGTTCAATGCCAGTTATTAGAATGTATTTACACAATTTTTATTATACTGAGGCTTGTTTTCTTAAAAAATACCAAACTTACGAAGTACAGGTCACCACCACAGCTTATTAGGATAATTTATCTTTGAATATTATTATGGCCACAATCAGATGTGGTTACTCCTTCCCTTTTGGTACGTACCCTTAAAATTCAAAGTAAAAGGTGAAGTGCTAAAAAAATTTATAGACAGTCTTTTCCAGAAAACAACCTATATTTTCTTTCATTGATTCAGGAAAATGCTGTGCCTGTTGAAAACAAAATAAATCTCAGTGAAATTTCCTGGAAAAAGACCATTTAGTTTTTGGAAAGCAGTGCTGCATGGTATAACCTAGGAATATATATCTGGGGGAAACAGTAAACGAAATATCTATTTTAAATCATGGCAATGCAAAATGAATACTGAATTAGGAGTTCTAATTCTACTGAATTCTCCTGGACACAAGAAATCCAACGTTATTCTCTAACAAATTCTAAAGGTAATATTGACTTTCCCTTTGTCCTCTGCCTACCCTGGGTAAGTCCCAGCACACCTGAACAGTTTTCCTCAATGAATTGTCCAAGCTGTTCAAACCATACACATTGCTAGAGCCTTTTGTAAGGTCATTTGAACAGCAGGCATTTTCCCCATTTTTAATATTCTCCATTTAGTTTTAGCAAGAAGTGCTCAAAGGAAGATCTTCTCGGGGTGTCTCCAGAGGCAGTGGCCCTGGAGCGTTGCGATGGGTTAGTTCTCCACCAAGCTGCTGCAGCTCAGAATAAACCACCCCCGTCCTGCTTAGGAACCCCCAGCTCAATTCTGTCTCCTCAGAGGGATGTATCTCTCAACAACCACTTAAAACCACCCTTTCCACTAGTTTTCTTTTTAAAACCAGAAATTCAGTGCTTAGGTTCAAACTGCACAGGAAACAGGCAGGTTGGAGTTGGACAGCGTTAAGAAAGGACTTCCTCAGAACAGAGCACGGCACTGCTGCTTTGCTACCAAGCACCTCAGGGCACTGATCCTGTGACATCTACTGAGAAAGGTATTTACAAATGATTTCCATGGGATTCTGTGTGGACAGCCCTGTTTTCCAAAGGTACAGCATCTCCAGGAGCCCGGCTCAGGGCTCCCTGGTGGGATGCAGCACTGGTAACACACAAAACTAGCCAAGGCTATTACTGTACTTCTGCATCTTCATTCAACAGCGCAGCTGGGACTCTGGTTCATCACATCTTCAAACTGTTCCTGCTCCAAAGTGACAGCAGACTGGAACAAAGTCTCCACGGCACTCTGGGACAGGCCCCATGCCACACCAGGGACAGCCAGGCTGCTGTGCAGCCACACCAGGGACAGCCAGGCTGCTGTGCAGCCACACCAGGGACAGCCAGGCTGCTGTGCAGCCACACCAGGGACAGCCAGGCTGCTGTGCAGCCACACCAGGGACAGCCAGGCTGCTGTGCAGCCACACCAGGGACAGCCAGGCTGCTGTGCAGCCACACCAGGGACAGCCAGGCTGCTGTGCAGCCACACCAGGGACAGCCAGGCTGCTGTGCAGCCACACCAGGGACAGCCAGGCTGCTGTGCAGCCACACCAGGGACAGCCAGGCTGCTGTGCAGCCACACCAGGGCAGCTGTGACCGCAGGGTCACACTCATGCTGGGCTCAAAGCAAGGAGACAAAGCTTTGCACCCTCTGCACACTCATCTCTTCTTTCATCATCTTATCAGTGATTAGCTGCTGACTTGAAGAGAATTGTAGGGTTCAACAAGCACATTCATGCCCTGGCTGTGAGGCCAGGAGAGCACCCATGATGGTGGCACACATTTGTTCACGGGAACTCGAGCACCTCTGTGCACGCCGGTTCTCAGTGTTCTCAGCTTTCACACGGGGCTGTGTGGATTAATATCAGACTTCATACGGCTCATTAAAGTCAGACCACAGTAACAATACCTCCTGTCACAAAAACAACCCCTTGCTGAAGGTACAGATCAAAGCGTGGGATTATCACCGTGGGCAGATCGACACCATTCAGGTGCGAAACAAGAACAACAGCGAGCTTGGTATTGGGTGACAACTGGCACCTGAGGAGAGCTGCTGCTACACCACTCTCCAGAGCAGGGGAAAAATATTCATCCCTGTGTTTTATTAAGTTCCCACCAGTTACCTGAAAAAATGAAGGTTTTCGAATCCACTGAGTCACACTGAAGTACAGGAAGTCCAATCCTTTAAATAATTAAATTCATGAGTAATTTTACCTGCACTGCCATAGTTGGGCAGGTGAACACACCATGAGAATAACCATCAGAGCATAAAAGGGAGTGAGGCCAGTGCAGTGTTTTTAAAGTAAACTTTTGTCATTCTTTCATTGAAGTAAGAATGAAACTCATCAGTTTGGGGTGGGTGTATTTCCCAGAAATGTAATGCAGGATAGCTGGGTAATCTGGACACTTCTTCCTGAAAGCCTTTCACTTTTTTTTAACTGTTATTTTTATATAAGTAACTGCTAAATGCAGTCAGAATTTCTGACTCCCTAAAAGCATTCTGGGTTTCTTCTTACAGCAACATGAAGGGTCATCCTGTGCTATGCTGAGCACATTCTGGCCCCAAATCCCCAGATATTGGTAAACCAGCCATTAAGGCCATTATAAATGCAAAGCATTATAAAAGAGAGGATCTTTTTTAATTGAAGCTTCTGTCATTAAGATCTATTTTCAGCCCTACCAATAATATTCAGTGCAGCTGCAGTTTCAGCCATATCAATTTTAGCTGTGTGATTTCTCTGAAGCTATGTTTTAAAGGCTTATGTACAATATACTCATTTTGCTGGTTCTGTCCTACCAGGACACCTTTTATCTCAGGATTAAACCAGAGCCATCTATGACGGACATTCTGTATCAGCTTTCTGCCATCATTTTTCATACGTGATCCTCATCCTCTGAGCTGCACAGCTGAGACCAGGAACATCACAAAGTAATGTCTCAGCTCTCAAGGAAGTGGCAGAATGAGCGCCACAAAGAGCAGGCACTGCTCTGTAGCTGCAAAATAAAGAAACAAGAACTGAATGCTGACATGGATTTCTTCATGATCACCTGTGTATGCTCCTCTCTGCTCACGTGATGATGGCTTAGTGACCTATTAGAGCAGAAATACTCCTGCTCTTTCTCTCCAGTGTTATTTCCAAATACGCATTCTCCAAAGCTAAGGACTACTACTGTTAAAAATCCCAAGGTATCCTGGACCTGTCTCAGGGGGAGACCCGCAGGCCCCAGCTGAAAAAGCTGGGAAGCAAAAGTAAGGTAGCAAACATCCACCATGTGATATTTAATGGCATTTGTACAGACACATGTTGTTATTGGACAACTCCATAGAATCTCTAAATTTTTATAGGACACTGAAGTAATTTTTAGAACAACTGACAAATTTCTGTAAAAGTTTCGATACTTTATTTACAAACAGGGTGATAAAGACGAATATTGAATGGCCATGTAAAATGCAGTCATCACAAAGCAGACAGAAATTAGATCATTTACAAAAAATGTCTTTGTTATTCCTTTCTTCTCCCTCCATTCTTAACTGTTCTGACTTCTGGTCAAGTCATTGAAAACCCTGAAACTTTCCAAATGCAACAAATGGGCCTCCTCTACAAACTACATGAGAAATCGAGTTGCCAAAACCATTAAAGCTAAAGCTAATAAGGTCACTCCTGAAGTCACAGTCTTGCTGGTTATTGCCTAGTCCTCTTCAACTCCCTGAACCAGAAAATCTACCCTGTTAATCTCGTATCCTTAAGTTGATAATTCTAGTTGACTAGGCAACTTCTTATAACCAATGTTTTCTCTCTTTCTAACATGAGATGTTTACACTACAAGGATAACAACATTATAATCAATATCCCCGAAATAAAAGTAATTTTTTTCAGACTCCAGAACTCCAGACTCTAATTGAAGAGTTTTCCATGGACAGTGCAGCAAATGCTACAAAATGCTGAAATCCTATATAGCTGAGCAGGGTCCACTTCTGCTTGGATGAGGAAAACCACAACTTAAACCAGAATCTGAACCTCAGTAATCCATATAAAATACAACAGCTGGGTAAGAAATTTCCCAGTTGATACCCTCTTCATACAACAGCCATTCACAAGACCAATACTCTTCAACAGCTCTCCCCATTTAGTGTTCCAACTACAGCAAGAGCATCCATGGATCTGGCCTTGCCAGTCAAAACCTTGGATATGTATTTCTCAAACCAGAACACAACTGCAAAATCATGCTCCTACCCCATCTTTTTGACTACGACACTTCTTGGCTTTCTGTATTACATATAAGCTACTATTCATTTCGTGACTCAGAAGATATTAATAGGAACTTTATTAAACTGTGAAGTGTGCCAAACAGAATGCTTCCTAACGAAATTCCTTCCTTCTAAAATTAGAGGTAACCATAACACAAATAGTTATTTCCAGTTCCTTTCTTTTGAAGTAAGCTTTGCCTTTTCATGAATTCTGCCTGGGGCACGCCTGCATAGGCAATATTGAAGGCAAGCCAGGAAGGGAAGGAGAGCCTGGCTGTGGTGGGGCAGCCCCAGGTGCAGACCCTGTGTCACCCCTGGCCCTCCCCGAGCACAGCGTTCCCTCTAGCACAGGCAGGGACAGGAGGCTCCGGGATCCTTGGAGCAGACAGGAGAAGCCAGGAGCAGCAAGCAGCTGTACCAGGGAGCTCCTGGCACCTGCTCCAAGCTCAGGGAGGCAGCAGAGCAGGGGATGCTCAGTCCAGCATGGAGCAGGGCACAGCCTGGCAGGGCACTGTGAGCCAGGGCTCCTGACCTGGGCTCCATTGTTTGTAAACTGATCAAGTACAGATGTGGAAGGACTTCCTGGCTATTGGACTTTCACCCAAAAAACGAAGCCAAAATGACCTTGCTGAATATCAAGCCTTTAGAGGGTTTTTTCCCCTCTGTTATTTTTTCATTTTCATTCCCTTCTGTACTTCTGGGTTCTGGCCAGAACTGAAGAAGAAATGCCAGAAAACTGTAAGGCTGGTTATTCTGTTATTTTTGTATTCTTTCCAACCTTGAATCCCCAAATTCTGAAAGAAAAGGTATTCTTGTAAGTGTTCTAACCCAATTCTGCAGACCAAAGCAACTTGAAAAACATTTGTCTCCAGCTATTTATCTAAATTCAGTCTTCAGAACTTCCAAACGCTTGTTGTTACCTGCCCTGTCACATCAGCATTAAAACATAAACATCAGGAAGACTATAAAGAAATACTTGGAGTAGCTTATATCACATAATAGCTGTCATTCATTTACCATTTTAATATAGAAAATATAAATCAAACTGAGTATTTTCCACAAAGGTAAGGTACATAAGGAATATATTCAAGCAAATCAATAGGTAATTATTCTGAAGCCTACATATATCTTTTGGATTTACATCTCTACCTGCTTCAAAACAGACAATATCCTGTAACTGCAGAAAATCATTAAAAAGTGTTTTTGCTATTTATTACCAAAGTCAGGAATGATGGTTTCTTACTTGTGTAAATAATCACTTAAGGGATATATTTGCCAAATTTTGAAGGGTTTTTTAAGGTTAAATTCTAAATCACATTACCACAGGAATATTTGTTCATGATTTTACTACATGTTTCAACAATACTCTTCACTATTTTATTTTTTCCTCATAACCTAGGACAATATTTAATATGGAAAACAGATGCTGAAGTAGACTATGAGTTATATCAACAGCACACTTCAATTTTAAACAAAGAGAGCCTGAAACACAAATGATCAGTAATTCTCAATCATAAAGAAATTGAATACTGTTATAGGACCACAAGTGATCCACTCCAAAATACGAAGACTCATAAAAAGGAAGGTATTCTGTACTAATATGAATTAATAGGTGTTACTAGAAGTGCTACATGTATAAGAAACAGGTCATAAAGTAATGAATATTCAAATATTCATTCATTTTGAGAATCAAAATCAACATTTTAATTATTAATATTTTTATGCTAGGCTGTACTTTAGAAGATGAGCTGAGAGCATTAAAAAACTATTATTCATTCAAGACTGAAGTGACCTTTCATGGTACATCTAGGATTCTCCTTGATATCTGGGATTTAGGGTTTTTTTCCATGAGGGACTAATCCTGCTTTTTAGCACACCCAAACTAAAAGCTATTTTTACTGCTAATAGTGACTGCACTTTCAGTCACCTTGCTTGTCCATAGATTCAATGACACAAGTCTGCCACTAAGATAAATAACAAATTAGGAGCTTTAAGCATTTCTTCAGATTTTTAATATAATTCCCACTTGTCACTCTGAAATGTGGGAACAGAAGGCAAAGTAAAGGTGCCTCCTCTGTGAGGATGAGAATTCTGCATCCTGGCCATGGAAAGCATCCCTGCAGGTGAGGGAGAAAGGCTGCAAGGCACTGACATTCTCATCTGGCTGCAAGGACAGCTGAGAGAAAGGGGGGGATCAGAATGCACTTGGGCCTGCCAGCAGCAGATTCTTTTACTGGCTGTGAATATTCAAGAGATCCAAGCCAAAATTAGGAAGGGTGCAGCTGCTGGCAGTGATCTATCAAAATTAAAGGCACAGCCAATAAACAATTAATCACATACATTTTTGCCAAGAAAAACAACACTTTATAATAAATTAAAGGTAAGAAGCAATTGCTATGCAAAGTACAAAAACTAGAATTGATGTATGGGGTACTGAGAGACCTTCTGCAAACTGCAACATGGATTAGACTTTATAAATGATTGCTCATGACAATGTCATTTAGGACAGAAGTATTCACAGCAGAATGACACAGCCAGAACTCCTGGGCTGAAAGGAGCACAGGTATCCATGAGGTAGGTAATGTCCAGAAACAAAAATGGACCACAGATGCCTGGCGTAATTCCACTCCTGCAGCAACACACAACTCTGCTCTAAAAAAAATTCCTTCCTTCTGCAGGAAAAAAAAAATTGAGTAAAGCCAACTCAACCAGAACCTGAGGCTTTACTGGGATGGGGAGTTCTTGTTTGCAAGTGATTTACAGATTGTTTCCCCTGAGCAAGAGAGAAGAAAAATGAGCTACTGTTGGAGAACTATAATGAGATGCCAAGAAAAAAAAAAAAAAAGCATTTACTATGAGGTCTGTGGATAAAGCAAACAGCAATATTATTCTACATATGACCAAAACACATGTATCACCATGCTGCCCAAAAATGGCTGCAGAACCACCAGAGCTGGGTCAGGGTCATCTCCCCGGGCTGTAATGGCCATAATGGACCAGGCAAGTGCCAGAAGAGATGAAGGGCAAACAGCAGGGCAAGAGCAAGCTGGACACACTGGCACTGAGCAGAGCTGTGCTGCCCCTGGATCCCTGGCAGTGCCCAGGCCAGACCCCTTCCACCTCAAACCAGTCTGATTCTAGGAACACAAGTAGACATGTAACATACATATGAATGCTCCAGAATAAAAGGAGAACTATTAATTGTGTATAATGATTTTTAAAAGCCACATCCTCAAAGGTTTAAACTCCTCAAATAGCAAACATCTCAAACTCCTCTATTAGATGAAGCGAAAAATGTGACCATGCTTAGTATTATTATTTTCCATTTTGCTTAATCATATCTTTTAGACAAGCTACCAAAGGAGTTTATAAAACTCTGTTATTCATTGAAATACAAGAACTTGAAAACACTGATTCAGAAAGGAAAACAAAAGCATTTTTTCCATACTGCAAAGGCTAAAGCCGTAAAATAATAGTTATATATAATTTAACTGTAATGAAAACATAGCGTATTCAAAAAAAATAGTAATTAGCAAAATCCTGGCACCACCATGCGTCTAGACAAGAAAGCTCCTTGTTAATACAGACGAAGAGCAGCCAGGGTCAGACATTAAACTATTCCCACATCTTTTTCCCTCAGTAATTTCCTCTGCAAGAAATAATGGAAGCAGCACACACCTCTAGGAAAACAGCTCAATTTCTTTCAGAAAAACAACTCCTCGCTCCTAAAATCCAACAATCCTTTCGAACTTCCAAGTGCCGTGAACACAAGCTCTGCCTGTGTGCGGTGCTGGCTGCTAAGCTCAGCTCGCTGGCACAGCACAGGTACCAGCACACCCTGCCAGGGCTGTGCCCGTGCCCGGGGCAGCTGCCAGCACAGCAGGCACTCTGTAAGTCACAGCTGGGCCAGCACAGGCTCCCACTGCAGCCCCAGCCAGTGGGCAGCCACACTCCACAGGGAGCTTCAGTCACTGCCCAGCAGCTTCTCCTAAAGGAGCGTGGGTGGGCTCAGCCAACCAGGTCTGTATATAAATCCTCAATTTATATTCTGTCAGTCTTCAGACAACGATCACCTCTGCTCCATCACAGGATTATGTTTTCATTTGATCTAAATACACCTCTTAGAAGTTCTCTGTTGCCTTTATATAATGACAATAGAATCAGTTTTCTCTCCTGATAAAAAAACCCCACGTTTTTCACATATGCAAACAACAGTTCACTAATGTTCCTCCATCCTTCTTAGGAATACATAAAACTGTAGCATGCACCTTATATAAATTAACCAAACCCTGCCAAGTCATCTATTGCATCTGGTTTTTAGAAGAGCTTTTCACTTATTAGAAACATTCATAGAGCACATGGAATTACAGGATTTAGATTCTGAAAGTCCCTTTAAACCATGGCATTTAAAGGCCAGGAGATACAGAGCGAGCTGGGCCAATGGTTCAAAGGGAGCTCTTGGGTGTATTTCTCCAAACAAATCAGGAGAGACAAAAAAGGCAAAGACAAAAGAGAAAGCAGAGGGGCATAAAAGTGAATCTGTAGGAGCTACAAGTGGGAGAAAACATCTATGAGGTCCTTGCAGAGACTCCTCAACCTAATGAAATCACCAGGTGTTGTCCTATGGCTTTTGCAGGCACCATTTCACTGAGGCCTTTGTGTCGCACAGACATGAATTCAGCAAAGCAATTAGTCAGGACTACCAACATACTAATTGATTCCAGCGAAGTCAATGAAAGCAAATTGCTTACAGTGTTTACATCTTTTGCTGAACTAAAAGCAATTGGATGTTGAGAGAGGGGACGGGAAATCAATAGCACAGAAAAAGGCAGTGCAAAAGCAGGCGAAGCTGAGAGTTTGATGGAAGCAGCCAGGCACTTAAGCAGAGAGATAATGCAGGCAGGACGCTCTTACTGCACTGCAGATAATGCTGAAATGATGTGGGGCAGGGGGAGCATTGAAAGCTTCAGAAATATACTGAAGATGACTTTTAGCCTGCTGCAAGTTTTACCACCTAGGTGAATTAATGCATCTATAAGAGACCAGACAAAAGCAAAGTTACAAAGGAAGTAACCAACATGAACAGAACTTGATTTGCTTTTACAGGATAACCACTGTTAGAAAACCAAGAGCCGTTTGCTGTAAAACAAAGGTACAACTGTTTCAGCTGGAGACTACTAAATCCCCAAATGAAGAAAACCCAAAAGGCTGACATGCAATGAAGCTGCCACACAATCTGAAAAGAACTTCACGGTTTTTCATTTTTGTATCTTCATTCACAGCAAAACTATTTTCTTTGTGTGTTTCACATCCACAAATGAATTCACCTTCCTGATGGTCTAATCCCAGCTGTCAGCTCCTGCACAAGACATGCTGGAATTAAGCACAATGAGCACTTAATGCCAAGCCAGTGGGCCATTGCTCCAACATGCAGTCTGCTTTACCTCTGAAAATGTCTCTAAAATTACAGAATTTATAGACACTACAGCAAAGAGAAAACCCCTAGAATACATCAGCTTCTTTTTATTTCTGGCAAGATCAACTCCCACCACATACCTGGCCCAGAGGAATCAGTGTCCATGACCATTATGAGGTTTTTAACTTTTTGTTTACAGTCAAATCAACCAAGAAAAATCCTTACTGCGTGAAGAGAAATTATAAAATCATTTGTTTAAATCGGTTTCCAAAGTCTTGAGGAGATACCTAAATCTGAGGTACCAATATGGACAAAATTGAAGTATTTCAAATCCTGTGATTTCTCAAGTAATAGTAAAGAAATTCTATGATCAGATTAGAATTTTATAAAAGCTTTCTTTCCAGGCAGCTGCCTAATATACTGAACAGGCTGAACACAAAATAAGTCAAAGATCAAGAGGTAAGTTATCTGAGATGCCAAGTGCATAAGGTTAAAGGTGAAATTTTATTAGGTCAAAGGTGATATAAATAAAATCTTTTATGTCAAAGAAGAAGGGTCACAGACAAGACATATATAATCTAAATACATCACAGATGACAAGTAATAACTTTAAGTAGCACAAGTGTGTTCTCACTAGAGTTACCTTCACTGACTGAAAAATTGAAAACACTGATAAATAAGTAACCGTGACTATTACAAAGCTTCCCTGGAATATGGGTTCACTTCTGTGAATACTTTGGAATTTTTTTCTCAAGTATTTCAGAACTTGAGAAATTACTGGATGCTTTAGTTGTTGTTAGAGGTTGGCATTAACTATGTATGCTGAATAAAGGGATACACAAAGCAGATTGCTCTGATTATCAAAACTGCCTTCCTACTTTACTCTGCCCAGATCTACAACAAGTATCTTAGCACTGCTCTTTGAAAAAAAAAAATAAATAAAAAGCAGAGAAAATCTCAGGCCTAGGAAATTTCAGGTTATGATAATATAGTTAAGGATTTTGTACTTGGACTATCTGAAATAAAGCCATAACTAATACATAAAATACCTAACAACGGAAGCATCCATACATTGCCAGTATGCCAAGTACCATGCAGCATCTTGGTTAAGGATATTGGAATCTGCTAGAGGAATTCTCAAGCTGCTCATTCAGTTAAAATTGTTCACTCCTTTCTCTCTTGCACTAAGCATTACCCAAGAAATACATACATTAAACCTCCATCTAGGTCTTACATTCTCATCAAAATGTTTTGCTGAGAAACCCTGGATTTAGGCACAAAAATCAGGACCTTTGTGCCCTCTAGTGGAACTTCTCTTTTACCGGCTGGTTGCAAAGGCAGCTGTCAGGACCTGATCCCACCCTCACGAAACCGGAATTGTTCAGCTATCAGATGTGGAGAGTTTGTACTGCCCAGTCACAAGGAAATCCAGTTCACTGCCTTATTCCAGATCCCTCTGAGCCAGCTGCCCAGCAGGAACCACACTTCAGTCACCAGTGGCCAGCCAAGTACCAGTAGAGGCCAGAGAGATCCAAGAAAATGTCCATCAATACCTGGGACTGCCCACAAGAGGACAGATCCTGGGAAATCTCACAGCTGCTACTTCCAGGCAAACAGGTGCACTATGGAGATTTCTCAAATATACACCCCAGGTAAGCCTGGCACCTAAAATCCAAAACCACACAACTCCTACTAACTACGGTCCAAGAGGAAAAAGAAAGTGAGAAACCAGTTTATGTACTTTCATTACAGCTGGAAGGGGCAGGAAAGTGGGACTCCACAAACATTTATTCCTCCAGACTACTCTGCCTCTCCAGTTATCTTTTTCTGCTTTTTCGGTGATAACCATCTCTGTGGTTCAGAGACTTAACTCTCCAAAGTTTTTTATAAAGGAGAACATGTTACTACCAAATGTAAGAAGCTGAAAACAAAGAGAAGCTTTCAGTAAATAAAAATAGTAGAAGAACTGTGAAGGAAAGGGAAAAATTCAGAACTACTGGACAGTGTCATATGAATCAACTTGGCTAGAAACTGATTTCCAAACACAATTAAGTTCAACCTGAATCAGTGCTGAAGAACTGGCTTGCACACTATTTCCTCCTAACAGATATAATACAGGGGCATTCACAATTTTTTTGGATGTGGCAGAACCCAAATTCTCATAGAAAAGGCCTTGACTTAATACTGTAGTTGAATTCTGGCAGCAGCAATGAAAAATTAAATGAGATAACTATGCAGATATCTTTTCTACAAAAGAGTAGCCTCTTGCTACGCATAAAATGTCCTCAATGCTTCCTCAAAATCACCCTAAATGCCAACTCTTCTAAAGGAGCTACTGAAAAGCTATTTCTCTTCTTAGCAATATTAATACTTCCAAAACATTTCAAATCTTACATTGTGAAGTAATTTAGTGCTAAGTTTTCAGCATTATGGACCATGGTGCACAGAATGGCACATCTGCTCACCTGAAAGAGGACTAAGGGATTTTAAGCAACAAGAAGAAACAAAGAAAATAGCAGGATGGTGACAACTGTAATGTATAAGACTTTTCCGATGAAAAGATAAATGTAGTGACATGAAAAATGCCTTTGATTAACAGAAAAGCAATTCCTCACATTTTATAAAGAACCAATTTCAAATGGCAGTTGCCTGCAGCATGTGAATGCACTGTTTCTTTCACTGCTTTTCACTGGTGGTCTGCTATGACTCCCATGCTAACAGAAAGAGTCTTGTTCAAGTCCTTATTCAATACTTTCATAGGCTACTCAGCTGAATGGCATTTAAACCAGAAGTAATACAGCAAGACAGTACAAAACTTACCACTTCTTCATCTGAAAGCTCTCGTCCTTGGATGCTACTGTTTTCTCTCACAGCTTGTTGATGTTTTTTCCCTTTAATGTGGCTGAAAAGATACACTTCTGATGAAATCTGTAATGACAATAACTTAATAGTTATTTTTTCCTTTGCAAATTCCATAATGTATAAATAACAGCACTTTAAACATAATATGCCAAATTGTCAGGGGTACGTTCAGAAATTCAAGCACAGTACTTTACTCCACAACCTAATTTACGTAAACATCTTTTATGCAGAATTTAACAATAAATTACAGAATGATTTGCTAGCCAGCAGTGTAAGAATAGATTAAAAAATGTGTTAGGCTCTCCTCTCATCTTCACTTTAATCTAATTTCATATATTGGAGTTTCACTCTGAAATGCATGATCAGTGAGTACACAAGACTCCAGCCTGCTGAGCCCGAGTTTCTGTTCCAGCACCGCCTCAGGTGATCCCATGCAGTCTCGCTCAACGCAGCAATTAAAGAGAAATAATGCTCAGTGGCAGAAAAGGCTCCAATAATGCACAGTCTCTGCAAAGCAGTGAAAGCAGATATCAAGAGAGCTCTCAGCTCTGGCCCAGTGGCTGTGTGGCTTCTCTCCCCCACCATTCCTGGGACAGGGAGGGCAGACACGGGCAGAGAGCCCCTGCTGAGGCTGGGACGCTGCCAAGCAATGTCCTTGGCTTCCAAGAGCAACCAAAAATCAGACACCAAAGGAAGAGAGGAGACAAAGAGAACACTCCTTTTCCTGCCCAACACTTTTAACTGTCCAACCAAGCTCCATTCAAGAACTCCTTGAGCTTGACGTGGTTTCTCTGAATTTCAGTCCAACGACACTCAGCCAATCAGGCCCTGACCTCAGAGTAAATTCAAATATCCAGAGCATCTTACAAAAGGTGTTCCCAGCTCAGCTGCCTGCTATGTAAAGGACCATATTCTTTACTTTGCTTTAAATCTTTTAACTACTTTCTCCCATCTCCTCAGTTCTTGCTTCTCTCAGCAGAGAGCCAATAACTGAGCACTGCTCAGTCTCCATTCTACCCACAACTCTGCAGCTCTTTTAAATCTTCCCTAACCCACCTGATTACAGGCAGCAGAATAAGATGCACTTTTTACAAAAGCAGAACAGGGATACAGTAAATGTGCAAGTGAGTAAAGCAGAACTTGTAGCTTCATGGCTTGGGTTGGTCTTGCAATTGCAGCAGTATCCCCTCTGCCCAACTCACCATGACATTGCACAACGAGCACTGCTTCTTTCGCTCATAGGGTGTGAGCTTTGGTGCATAGTCAGTGTTAGCATGCCTTCCACTACTGAGTTCAGCTGCTTTCTCTTTTCTCTGTTCAATTTGTTCCATGTGCCTTCTAATGCTTTCGTCGTGCTGGATGGAAAATAAACAAAGCAGCGAAGAGAAACCACATTGAATGACAGCAAATGGAATTGACAGCAAAAAAATATCGCCGTATTTTTCAACTAACGTATCCTTTTATACCTTCAGTTGAATCTTCTTCTGCAGTTCTTCCATGGCTTCTTGCTGAGCTGCTGTAAGAGCTGCCAACCTCTCTTCTCGATCTCTAACCAAAAGATAGTAAGTACAGGGAGAATTTGTATCAATGTAAAGCATGAATAACACTGACACATTTATGTTTGGAATGCAGAACAAGAAAACCCAAAAATGAAGTTGAAGATGGTTCAGTAGAAAAGAAAAACAACAAAAAGCAACTTAGGTACCTGAGAATGCTGATGTTTTCATTCAAATGACTTGACAAAAACAGACACTTGAACCTTTGTAGCAGAACCTGGATCACACCTCAGTCCCAATCAGAGCAATGAGCGTCAGGAAGATGTCAAAAAAGAATGAGGATTGTGAAACCCTGTCACATTCCTCAGCCAAGGGCTGCAGTCAGCGAACCAATGGGGAAGAGCGGACAAAAAATGGAAAAAACCCCTTGCAGCACTGAGGGCAGTGCTTTATAAAACGTCCATTGGTGCAAATTTAAATAATGAAACTTCCCGACAGAACTCTGACTAACAGCATCACTGCGTGTAAGAGAATTAGATTTTTTTTTCAGAGACAAGAACAAGGGGTGTAACTTGACTTATAACCACGACCATTAAGCAGAAACCCAGGTAAGCAGGTTAGAGTTTCATCAAGAACAACTTCTACTGATCAGTAAGCCAAGGAAGCAATTAAATCCTAAAGGGGAAGAAAGTCACTAACTCATGCTGTTTCTACAAACAAAATTTGTACAATGTGATGGGAGCTCTAAAGTGCCAAAGACATAATGGGTAAAGACATAGCTCTGGGTAAAACTGAGCTATGAAGGAGTCAACCAAAGCCATCAGCCATCTTTTCAAAAAGCATTCCAAAATTAAAGGAGCCTGAGTGACAAAACTAGACAGCCTGACATAAGGACTATTACCCAAACTGCAATGGATTTTGTCAGGCGTGGATTTCTGTTTGTCTGGGTTTTTAAACAGAAATATGATAGAAAACACCAAAATCAGTTCCATAAACACAGAAAGCTCAGATAAAGTAACAGTTTTAAAACAAAAAGCCACAGAAAATACAAAAATGGTTAGGAAAGAAGACAGCGGAGGAAGTAAAATCAAATGATAAATATTAAAAATTGTTCTTTCAGAGAGAAAAGGTGAACGCTTCCAAGCAGTGTGGGCACAGGAGGGGTGAGGAGGAGATTATGGATGAGAAGCATTGGGTAGTTTATGTGTTATCATCCATGAGGTACAGAAAGGAAAACTTAACTACAAGCTCATTTTAGCTGTTTCTTTCTGTCTGCATTTTCACACATTTGTTGAACGCTACAAACTACAGCAAATTATTACCATTTCATACTTTGGGTTAATAATGTTTTGGGTTAATAATGTTTTGTCTTTGAAAAGATTCCCAGGTTTCCATTTATACAGCATCAACACAACTCCTGCACAAGCCCTTCTGAAAAGCATTGTTTTTCCATAGGGCACTTTATACAGCTTTATGATCTCTACTGACAAGATCAACATTTTCTACACTGTGGATTTCAACTCTCTGGAATATAAAATACTTTGAAATTACAACTAAAACTTTACTGGAAACAAGTAAAGGGCAGAGGGGCTTTTAAAGTCAGTTTTAAGTACACTATTCCATTCATACAGATATTTTAACCACCAACAAATGCACACAGTAAAGCTTATACTGAAGAAACTTCAAGCAGATACTGCAAAAATTGCTCATTCCTGCCAGTATTTAATCTTCAGGGTACAAGCCAAATACTAGCAGCAGGAAAAAACCCAACAAAACACCAAATGATACCCCTGAGGTTCCACCAGAACACACTGCAGTGCAGGAGGGAAAGGACAGGACAGCCAGATTCCTGTCGAGCTCATCCCTCCCTGAGCTTCAAACCCTGGGCACTGCATCCTCCCCTCGCTCTGCTATGCTAGAGAAACCCCTGACAGTTACTAGGGAGATGTAATGACTCTGACACGACAGAATCATCACACTGTAAGGCACCACACACATTCTTTCCTACTCTTTCCCAAAATTATCAAAAAAAAAGAAAGAAAGAATCTCTTTTTTCTAATCGACATCTGGCAAAGAAAAACAAAGGAAAACAAGTGCAAGCACGGTACTGCAATATCAAGTACAAAAAGGGTTTGAAAACTGAGTGTTAGAGCAACAAACACAGAGGAGACTTCTGAGACACAACAGGAACAGAAGGGAAATGGAAACTGCTTCTCCTCACAAGTCATAAGGAAATGAATGGAGTGCAACAAAGGGATGGGGCCGATTTACCACTGATTAAACTCAAAGAGCAAGGAATTATATGCATGGAGATCTTCCACAGAATCTAGCTGTAGAAGGCCTTAGAAGACAAAGATGTTAGAAGGGCAATTATTGGCCATTTGCTTACTTTGAGGGTTTCCTCAGATTTCAGAAAGGTGTAGAAGCCTTACACATGCAGGGTCTATCTTCCCAAATTCTCCACTAGTCCTAATCTTCCTGGAGTATTTGCAAGTGAGAATGAGATACTGATCCCTTCCAACTCACTTGATCTCATTGTGATTTTAGCTCAATACACTGAGGAAAGGTCCACGAAGCCCCAGCAAAGGCTACAGATCCTGCCCAGAATTCATTACATGTCTAATGGAAAGCTGAATCTCTTTATGATGTCACTCAGGACTTCAGAATATGAAAGGTGATCAATACATTTCTGCATATTTTACTTGGGGGAAAAAAAATCCCCTTCTTGACAATTTTGAAGAAAACAAGCCATGACAATAAAAATGCATCAAGAACCATTACTAAATACCCATCACAGAAAACCCCAAACTTTTACCAAGGTTTTAAGGATTGTTTATGGCAGGGGAACTGCAGGGAAATAGGGAGAACTAGGAGGTGAATACAAAGAGAATTTGGTAAATTAAACAAGCAGAATGTATCAGACTGCATCAGATTGGAAAGTAAACCTGTCTTATACACCAACAGTCATTCCCTCTGCACCTCATGTTTGGCTCAAAAGGAAGAGAGATATGTGAGTACATGTGAAGTCCCCTTTATGAACTTTTAATTATGGGCAAAACTATAAACCAAGTAGCTCACAGGCAGCAGAATTAGTGAAGTCTGATTTCCTGGCTGTGTGCTTCACAGATGTAATCTTTGGTGTTTACAACAATGTGAAATCAAACTGATGCCAGTAAGTCCAAAAGTTTCTGAAGAGTGTAGGAAATGGAGAACATGGGTACATTTTTCTTGGGTTGTTTTTTTTTTTTTTTTTTGAAAACTACGGTGAAATACAAAAAAGGCAAATTATTACAAGGTCTTTTCAGCAATAAAACTAAGATGAATGTAATAAAACACAGCCTTACAACTTATATTGGTGCATGTACGTAAGGAATACAAAAATGTACTACAGAACATTTTTGAGAGATAACACACCTGATTCCTTCTTTCAAGCCATTCATAAGGAATCCTTATTAATGCTACTTTTTAAAATCCTAAGCCTGACAAGCCAGGAAGGTAGTGCTGTTACAGAGGAGGTGCAGTTTGCTGCGGAAGGTCACGGTGAAGGGAACCAAAGAGATGACTGCAGAGTTACCTGGCCCTCTCCCGTGCTGCATCTTCTCGTGCTTTTTCCTTCTCTTGCCTCTGCTGTTCAATCCGTGCTTCCTGCTCCTTCCTCTTCATCAGCAGCTCCTCCACCCGGGCCTGCCGCTCCGCTTCCAGGGCTCTCTTGCGCTCCTACCCAGGGAAAGCAAACTCTCACTGCTTTAGGCATGAAATACACAGGAATTAGGAGAAACTATTTTAACATCTGCAGAGCCAGAATGAAACACAAACCTGCATTTCATTGTGCCCCTGCAGCTGCAGACCCACGGTACCTGAACTGCCTCATCCCGTGCTTGTTTCTCCTCCTGCCTTCGCTGACGCTCCTCCTGCAGCTCATTCAAGCGCTGCTCGTACTCCTTGAGTTTGTTCAGCACATCGTGGCGCTTGTTCTGAGCTTCCAGGGTGTTTATAAAAGCAATTTCATTGACCTGAAAACAACCAGAAAGTGTAAGGAAAGACCCAAGAAGTTGAAATAGGTTTCACTTTAGGGAATTTCATCCATTTGTTAATTACCCACTTGATAATTAAACTGGTGGGACATTTCTCCAGATGGGTTGGAAAATCACCGACTTGAGAATAAGTCTTTAGGTTTTGTAATGATTTTTTTATTGTTTTGTTTGTTTTAAATAAGACAGCCCATGGAATAGAAAATCTGAATTGTATCAGGGAAACAAGAAACTTTGGGTAAAATACAGAAAAGCTCTCTCAATTCTATCAGCACTGAGACTTCACCGGTCCATTCTCTCAGTCACAACGTGCAATCTTAAACCTCAAATGGATGAATCAGTAAAAGACACAAGTGCTAGCAGAATCCAACAGGGCTTTTGAGTTAACTTTAAATACATGTGTACTTACTGATCAAAAAAGTGAAAGTATACATAGTATAGAAAAAGAGAAAGCTCATGGTCTAATACTTCTTATCCATATAGCCTGTTTCATGAACATGTATTATCTTTTTCAATCACAGGACAGTGCAATACATAAGAACAACAAAAAAAGGCTAGCTTAAAAGAACTTTAATGTGTACACTGAATAAAACAGGTAAAGAGAACAGATACAGACAGACAAAAACAGATCATGAAAAAGGCTGGTAGGATCATGTTTGTAACTTTGTTTACTGACTAGAATCCATTTACAGAATGGATTTTACAGGTCAGTAAACAAGCAAGCACTGGGAATTTAGATAACCAACTGGGCAGCAACAGTTACCATGGTCTGCAGCTACCCTACCCATCAGCTATCTCTCTAAAGCCTTCTGGCCCAATTAACCTTGATTTCCAGAACATAAGAACCTCAGGAGGCAGCAGATCCCACACACTTAAACACACACATCTGCTTATCTGGGGAACTATGGCAAGCGTGATTTAGTTAATATAATTACAGAAGTCACACTGGTGTAATGGAATAGTAATCAATGTATGGCAGACTGAATTAGGTAGTCTAGAAATCCTTTTAATCCAAGAGAGAAACAGCAACTAAGTAAAAAAGTGCAATCAGTTTTGTTGTGCTTATCTTGAAACACAAATGAACAGCTGCATCAATTACAGCTGGGATACATGCTCATCATATAACGAAACAGTCTTGAGGAGATACATGTATCTTCACTTGGGAAAAACAGCCTTTAAAATAAAATACTTCATTTATTTTATGCTGGTTTTGGTTGGGATAGAGTTAACTCTCATTGTAGTAGCTAGTATGGGACTATGTTTAGGATTTGTGCTGGAAACTGCTGACAACACAAGGATGTTTTAGTTACTGTTGAGTAGGGCTTGCACAGCAACAAGGCCCAGGGACCAAAGGGATATCTAAGACCACAGGACATCATATGCAGCAACAAAACTCGGGGGAGGTTGGTGTGGGGCCACTGGCTTTTCAAAAAAGAACAAGAAAATGAGCTGGAGCTGGAAAAGCAGAGAATTGACCATCAGATCTTCTAGTCCTTCCAGGAGGACTAGGTATTACCAAAAATGCTGCAACACTGTGAGGAACAAAAGCAGCAAGATAATGATCAGCTCTTTATTTCAACCTATCTCTTCTTCCACACCAACCCACCATGATGTCTAATAATAGCCAATTAATTTTAAGTCACTTTAGAAAAAATGCACCATTTACACATCAGCATTTACCTGTTTCATGGATCACATGCTCATATCTAACCTGCACTGTCCTTCACAAACTACTCAAGAACACTCCAAGGTACAGCATATAAAAAAGCACAGCTATTAAAGTTCCTCTGAAAGCAAAGTCACTTACCTTGGCTTCTTCCTCTTGTGCTTTTTTCACAATTGCTTGCAGCTGCACTTCACGTTTGAATTCTGCATGGAGTAACTTCTCCTCCATCATCCTGCGCCTTTGATCTAACAATTCTTCTTTCCATTTCCTCACATCTTTCTCCTACACAGGAGTCAATTCATTACTAACACAGCGTGTGACAACAGGGCCTGAATTTTCCTCAGCATTTTCTAATACCTGAAGCATTCTTCATGCTAACAAAATATTGTCATGCACTACACAAAGCCTGCCTTAAGTTTAACCTGACACACTGCTCCAGTTTGGTGAGTTTGACCAAATGCAACACATTTCTATATACATAGTCATACCTTCCCTGAACCTGAGATGGTCTCCCTAAAACAGCAAGAAGTTCATGATTTGATATAATGCTTTCTTTAATTACTGTAATGCACAAGTCAGCTGTAAAAACTAATCAGATGACAACTTTATTTCACCACTAGTATGAATCTCTAATATGTCTACTATGTGGAAAAAAATCCTTTTCTGAAAGGCAGCAGAGCAGCCCTTTATATCACAGAAAGCTTACCCTCTCCATTAATTTCTGAAGCTTCAGTGTCTTTTCTTCACGTAACTTTTCCCTCAGCTGTTGAGCTTTCATTTGTTTCTCCTCATGCTTCTTTTTGGATTCTGCTATTGTTCTTTTAATAAAAAACAAAGTAGAACAAAAGCAAGTTAGACAGTATTAACTGACAGTGTAGCAAACATCTCTATGCCATTTCACTAAGAGAAAACAAATAGGCCACTGGAGGGCAATTATTTCCTGTAAATGTGAATACTGTTCTTCTAGACTACTGTATTTGGTGGACAACGTAGCACAAGCCTACTCATGGAGGAATATAGAGCGATTTCTCCAGCACTTTCCACCCAGAGACCCAAAGAGAGTAGATTTACGAAGAGTCTCCAGCAGCCATGGGTTCAGTTGCTGGTTTTCCCTGGCTGACCCAGGCAGGGAACAACTGCAGCACCTTTTGCGAGAGGGTGACGAGAGCTTCTCGTGCATGTGGATGCCGTGGCCAGGGGGACGCGCCGGCTCCTCCTCCACTCTGTCTCCCCAGGAGTTGCTCTGGCGCCACGACTCACGAGCTGTGCAGATAAAAACAAAGGTGGGGATTATTTAAACACGCTTTTCTACAAGAAAAGCCATTAATAAGGATTAGTTTCCCTAGTTCTCTCTAAGATGGGTTTCCTTGAGCCTAGGTGCAAATACGGACTGAAGCATCTTTCATATCTGTCCTTTTATAATGTGATTTTATCCAGATTTTAATATAAAACTGGATTAAAACCTGTAAACTTCTAATAGAGACATGCAGAAAGAGAACTGAAGAACAAAGAGACACAGAGACAGTCTGAACACAAAGTCTATCTTTCCTCAGGAAACAACAGAGAAAATAACATTAACTCACAATGTGTTGGGCAAACTTCTGAGACCTTAACTGGCCAAGAATAAAATGGGAATTTTTCTAAGTTTTTGCTGTCATTTCCATTGTAAGCACAGTAATATTTCAAAATTTACCTTCATAATCTGCCAGAACATCATTCCAGTCCATAGACAAACCACAGAAGGATATGCTTCCATTGCCCATATTAGCCTGAAATTTAATATGAACCAGACAGTAAAAACATAAACCTTAACTCGCAGGTGCACACACACATTAAACAGTGCCAATTCAGCAATATTCAGCAATGCTTCCAAGCAGAACCGGCCACCCCAAAGGCAGATGCTGTTCCTGCTCTGACAGTAAAAATGAAGACTTTGGCTTCACCAACTCTTCCACAGCAGCAATGAACATAACAAGTCCCAGCTCCTCCTGTTCTGCACCCAGAAATAGGCAGCAAGCTCTGAGGGCTCTGCACCACGCAGCAGCACTGTGCTGAGCGGTAAAAGAGCCAAAACAAAACCAACACTGTGCTGCTGAGTCCAGTAAGACTGAATATCCCTCCTGGCATAGTTATTACATGGCACTATTTCACACGTCAAACAGGTTATGTCAAGGCCAAAGCAAACACTAACAAATTCTGTATTCATTCTCCACTGACAACAAAGCTTGAATCTGGGTACAGTCAAATGAACTGGACACTCACAGAGAAGTCACTGTCATTGTCAGTCTCGATGTTAATGTCATTGTTTTCCTCTGCCTCGATCTCTCTGGTTAACTGCTCCTCCTCTGCAATAGCGCTGGCAATGGCTTCTTCATTTGCCTTCTCCAGCCGATCTGCTAACTCTTCTTTCTTAGCAAGGACTTCTGCCATGGACTGGAGGAAACATGACGCCAGAAAAAAACACCAAAATAAGTAGCAGGCACAAAAAGGAGGATTCCACACAGTTAACAGGAATTATATGTTATTTTGTTCAACTTCTCTTTACCTACCATTTTTTTACTGATATATTTTGTGAAGGTAGCTGAAAATATAAACCCCACTAGAAGTGTTAGCAACTATTAACTCATTTAATAACTATAAGAAACGTGTGAAATTAATTATTCACATAATTCAAAAATGTACAAACGCTATCATTAAAAGCACAGTTCTCCAGTAATTACTGTTTTATATACTTACTCTTAGGGACTAAGCAAGGCATACTCTGAGACATGAGGGCATGCCATGCTGTTACCTCTACAAAAGAGGCCGTGCTCCAAAGTATTATTTAAAGATGAAAATTATCTGCATGAACTGTATCTGGAAACTTTACCATAGTTAATACAATGGACTCTAAGGCTGTACTTGTTTTTCAACATGAATGACAAGAGAGTGGAACAAAAACGTAAGCCCGGATATGCTGATTGTCTTTTCCTTCTCTAGTGCCCAGCATTAACCAGACAACTTCCACTCTAGCACCAAGCCACGTGCCACAACACACCGACCGGTGTTTAAAGCAGACTGATCTGGAGCAGTAAAATGCTTCCGTGAGACACAGATCCCACCAACCTGGCAGCAACCTGAACTGTTAATAACTGAGCATCTGAAACAACGTTAGTGGGTGAGATGCTTGAAATCTGCGCTAAAAGCAAACAGGTACTTGGCTTGGAAATTATCTCCAGTTTGCAAAAATTAAAGGGCAAGTGATTTACAGAAAAACTGCAAATCAAAATTTTAATCTAGTTTCTGACAAAACCAAACCAAACCAAAACTGAAACAAACACAAACCCCTAAAAACCCCAAACAACACAAAGTATGAAAATATAACCTGGATTTTATGTAACATTACTGCAACTCTCCACTCAGAGAATCCCAGTGAAGCACACACTCCGAGATCTGCAGAATTCTCCAGACAGGAAAGGACACTTTTTTGGGAAGCCAGATAAAACCAGAAAACTGACTTCACAATTTTTTGCTTTAAGAATGACATTTCTCCAAATTACTTGCTGTAAAAGAAGACCCAGCAGAGCAGCTCAGCAAGTCTTAAAAGGCAGAGATCTGACTTTGTTTCTAACAGAATTTTGATATCCCATGTGTTCCCAGTTTGGATGATGAGCAAAACTGAAGTAAGACTTTAATGAGAGTGTGACTTAAAATGACTGCTAGTGGAAGGAAATGAAAAATTAGCACAAACATTAAAAGAAGTAATGAGAGCACAGATCTTTTTATTCCAAATAACATATTTGTATCTTTCTAGTTTAAGCTCCAAAACTTTACCAGAACGAAATCCTATAACGAAAAGTATCTGCGCAATCAATTCATTTTTGTTACAGAAAGTGCCTCATAGGTTTTTCTACAGTTTTTACATAAAGCTAACTGTAAACACTGTGCAACACACACTGAGAAAATTAAGGCTTAGATTTATTATTCACTCACCAATCTTACAAGATTTCTTACCAATCTGACAGCACTCACATTTGAAATATCTGAGGGATCCATTTCAGTTTCAGGTTTCGTTTTTTCTGTTTGATACCAGTCTGTAGCATCAGTGCTCTGGGGGGAGGCTTCATTCATCTGCTGAGTTTTTGAACTGCAGTCAGTACTGGCGAGCACTGGAGGCATCTCAGGAGCTGGTTCTAAGGAATCCCCTTGCAATGCTGTGCCAGTGCTCCCATTGGCTTCCGAGGCTGAGAGCTAACAAGAGGCATTTGCAAGATTAACAAAATGGAACATACTGATTTTTAAAGTCAAGAGTCAAATTTTAAGGAAATACCTGGCAACAACAGTGAGTGATGCAAATAATTTCACTTATTTCAGGCGCTCATTACCTTGCAAAAATCGGATTTTTCTACCTGAAATCTATGCATGAGATATGCTAAATGCTGACTTTCTGGAAAACATAGAAAAGCTGTCCACAGCATCATAATTTTAACTGGCCTATTTGCGCTGACACCTTACTGCATTTCCATAAATGCAACTGAAATAACCATTATTTTAAAAGCCTTTTCCCATCTGGTTAGTTCATAAAAGCTCTAGCCAACACCACCTTTAGAAAACACTCTGAAGAAAAGTCACAAGATTTAGATTAGAAAATGGTTCAAAATGATGTACTGACCTGAGTCCTTTCAGTAAGGGGACCCTGATGTAAAGCATCCTTCTGTACCAGCTCCATGCTTCTGGACTCAGCGGCTGAGCTCCCATGCTTGTTTTCTGCTGGTGGTGAAATCACATTTTCTTTGTCACTGTCACCTCTGGACTTCAGTGATTCTGCAGCTGCAGGAGCTTTTGTTGCCAAAGCTGTGGATCGAGATCGAACGGGCCTTCCACGCTGAACCGTCTCCCAACCCTCTGCGTCCTTTCGATCTACGTGAAAAAAACCCCATTCTCAGACAGGAACACTTATAAATAGAAGCATTAGAAACAACCGTTTTATTCCAGTATTACACAAGTTGTGGGAGAAAAATTTTCTCTCTAAAAATCAATTTAAAAAAAAAAAAATCAATTAAATATTCCTCAGCAAAGCTTTCTACTTCAAGGACTGCTATTGGAATTACAGACACTGGACACCTCCATTCATGGGACACGTTCTGTTACTGCAGTGGGAAATGGCAACGTGTACTTAAGCTTGCAATGCTTTTTCCTTGCTATTTCATGAGATGGTAAAGCACAACAAAGCAACCACATCTACTCCTCTTTGCAGCAACTGTAACATTAGAGGCCTTTGGTGAAAGTGCAAGTACCGACACAACCGCATGACCCCGCACGGAAAGCAGAAATGTGGCTTACTATCCTTACTATTCTGCCAATGCTTTCTTTACTTCTTTTTCTATTTGTTTCACTCTGATAACAAAAATACACAAATTGGTGTCAGCTTTTAGAAAACTGCTTTTCCTGGATTCCACGAAATAGTGAAATACTGCTACAATGGGACTGCAAACTGAAGGAGGAAACAGAAAAGCAGTTTTCTTCAATTTACTTTGATTTCTATGTAACTGTTACATATAACTTTCTGATCAATATATCTGATATTGGTACATACTTGAAAACCATTTAAAGTTACATCTGTCTGCCTGAAGGGTCAGGTCATAGGTGTGACCAGATTGCTAGATTTCAAGGTGAACCCCTTCTCCATATATAACATTTTTGTAGCCAGCAATTAATAGCAGCATATAATCTCCCACGTATCTTGGCACAACTCTAAGCGACTCTTTGAATCCTGACAGTACAACTCACAAGTGTGAAAGGTAAGCTCAGGCCTGTCTACTTGCTGAACAAAAAACTCTTGCAAAAAACGCAAGAACTGTATATGTATTGTCCAACATTTGGCAAAAGCTGCTTTTAAGATCATTCACATGAAAGGATGAGAAGGGTGTAGGAGATGACTTTTACCTGGAGAAGCAGAGATGCAAAAACGATGCAAAAACTCCAACACTAAACTGCCTGTTTTACAGAGGGTAATAATCAAAAATACAACTTGTATAAAAAATTCATTCTCTGGGTATTTCTAAAGTTTTTATTAATGAAGATGGTCATGTAGCTCAGACACAAAGACCAGAGCTAGAGCTGAAACGTTAAGGTTTAACATATGAACTGGGCTGAAAGGCCTTTAGGTGGACTTGAACTGATGTCCATGAGCAGCAGTAACCAGTGAACTGGGAATGAGCCAAAACCAGAACTAATGGCACTTTCATCCTTTGCTGCCCTTGGCATCTAGCATTTTACAAACACTGCTTATTTAACTGTTGGCTTCTTTTAACATCTCAGGAGGAAACAGCAGCCTGGTCCAACAGCTGGTGGAACTCCTGAGTTACCAGAGAATTTGACTGGGATTTACCAGGAATGGACTGGAATTTATCTTCGCTGAGCAGCTCAAGCAACAGCTGTTTTTAAATAACTATAAAACTGTTCACAAATGAGAATAGTAATGACAGATGCAAAAAAAAAAAAATCTCGTCTTTTACTATCGAGACTGTTTCATCCTAGAAAAATTGCCGTGTCTTTCAAAGTAAACAAAATTCCCAAACTGAGTGAATGAACATAGCTGATCTCTTCAGATCACTGCTGGTACCAGAGCCTGCAAAAAGCCTTTCTGTGTTCCTTCCCCTCATGTGCATTTGCACACATTTCAGGGTGTCCCACTGGCCAGACATGGAAATGGCAGTCCAAAACACACCAATTACATTTTCCTTTGCCACAGACCTCCCATTTGACCCCTGTAGGCAACTTTGACCTTCTTTTCATTTCTTCATCTTCATATAGAAAAACTATCATTACCTACAGGACTTAGTGATGGGAATATATTGCCCCCTCAGGGCAATTCTCCAGGCAACAGGGTTTAATTCCCCAGGAATCACAACCAGATTTAATGCAGAAAGCTCACAGCCTTTGGCTCTGCACCCTGAAAATTTTGTTCTGAAAATGGAAGTCACCTTTTACATAAAAGCATGGTTTCTACATTAAAAGGATCAGAAGATACCCTTCTGTAGTATCTACTACCTAAACATAATTTTACTAACATCTAGATAAAAAGCTGTATTATTCATATATATGTATCTTAATAATTGTACTAATATCTTGTACTAATATCTACTAAACTTTATTCTACCAAAAAAGAATACTCTCGCCTGTCTTGCCTAGTTGTTCTTTGTCTCGTGGCATATTTCTTAGCAGTCTAAAATGACAGAATTAATCAGAATAAAATTATTCAGAGCATAGAAAAGCCATAACCACACTTACTAAAGTAAAAATGAATCTTTCCATAAAAGCCATACACGTTTCATTTTTAATTTGCATTTGTTCACTGTCAGATTCATATTTATTACCCAAGACTCAACCAAGCATTTTAATAGCCCAGAAATACTATTTAAAGGATATTGTTTGGTGACTTCTACACAAAGCAGTTTTTAATGCATGTACGTATTCAGACTCCTGACCTACCTGGAGCCAGTTTAACAGTGTGATGCCAACTGACAATTACAGTGCACCAGAAGATTCTGTTCCTTTTAATTCACCATGCAGTTCAGTATTCAGTCACTTCCAGGCATGGTTTTTAACTAAGAGTTTGCAAAGCTAATATGTTTATTGACATTAGATCACATCTAATGAGAGACTAAGTTAATACTCAGTAAGGCATCAATCGTCCTCCATATTTTTTCCCTGCATCTGGAATTCTTACAGCCCAGTAGCCATCTCCACAGGCTATGTATCACATGCTGGGTTTGATTACTCCCAGAGCTTTGTAAATGAATAATTCATTTGCCTACCCTGATCATTCTCTAGTTTCATGTGAACTTGGCTGTCCCTGCCTGCTCTTGTGTAGCCTGGATGTGACAAGCCATCTGTTACCTCCAGGCCCTCCCAGCCACCAGGCTCTTGGGAAGTTGCTCCAGCTGGAAGAACTGGCCAAGGAGCTCACTGGAAACACCATGAACAGAAATCCAGGCACCTGTGAGCAAACTCTTGGGCGTTCTACCTTCTGAAAAATTTACTTGCTGGAAACATCCTGCCCAGCCCAGGACAGCTGCCTGAGGGGGCTCGGCATCCTGCAAAGTCTCCAGTCTTAGCTAATTTACAGAGAACATCTATTCACAGCTATGAGCAATTCATACAAGATGTTAGCAACAGTAATAGCAATAAAAACCAACCAGATTTCAAGTAAGGCAACAGAAAAAAAGCCAGTGTTTCTGAGAAATTCACATGTTCTAGATTGCTCTTAATTATTTTAATAGTAAGTACCTACTTCCATTTCTAACACACACTTTAAACTTGTAACTCATCTCACTTTTTACCACAGGCACCAAAGAATTCATGACCAGAAACTGCTCAGAGAGTAAGAACAGGCTACATTTCATATTGTAAAAAACACTCAAGCATGAAAGGCATTTTTTTAAAACTCATTAAAATATTGAGGGTAACAGTAAGTTTAATGAGGAAAATGAGATAAGATGATTTAACCTCATTTAATTATGCATTCAGAGAAGGAAAGATTAAAGAACTATATGGAAAAATAATGCATTTTCTTTCTCCCTAAGGGCTTACTTAGTTAGATTTGGAAATTGCATCAACCATGAAACAGATACAGTATCATACCACTCATCCACATCACAAAACCATTGTGAGACCTAATGATAATGCTGTTGGAAATCACTGGAGAAAAAGCGTCTGGGGAAATCCTGAGGCTGTAAGGCCCAGCTGGGCTTTGGGTGGGCAAGGGAGCATTATTACAGGAGGCAGGAGGAATCCTTCCCCCAAAGCCCACGTGCACCAAACAGCTGGGAGTGCATTAGCTGGGCAAGGGGCACAGCAGATGACACACGAGCCTCAGAGCTGCTTCAATAATGCATGTGAAGAGCCTCTGTGGCTCTCTTCACATAAACATCACAGACTTTCATAAGTGAGGATAACTGGATCTTACCAAAGTGATTCCACCTCCAACACAAAGGGCATCCTGCTCCTACAGAGAACTTGGTTTGTTAAAAACAATTCAGCCATGAGGGAAAAAAAAAAAAAATCACTGAAATTCTCCAATGCTCAATGTCAAAAAATCAGAGATTCCTAAGAAGAAACAAAGTCTAGAGGCATAACTTTTATTTCTTAAAATGAAATGTTTCAACTCTGGATTGCATCGTACATTTGATTTGAAGATCACAGAACACTTGTGGGCCACTACTACAGGAACTAAGGGGCTTCTCTCTTTTTGGAGCTCATCAGCTGCAAGTAACATTCAATAAAAGACAGCACAACACTAATTCTTCAGACCTCTAAAAGCCTCTGAAAGTAACATAAGGATCAAGTCTTCTGTTTTCCCTCTTAGCCTCTTAAAATACATTATCCATACTGAAATACAAACAACTTTTACACCCTATGTAGCTAATGACACTCTCCATATGCACAAGAGCACCTAATAAAGGTATTTTAGCAACAGCTTGGAGCCTGTCACTAATTTGAGTGATAATCATCAGCAAAAGCTTTTCTTACACGTGGAATTACACATCAATGGTAGTGCTGAAAATTCAAACAGCTCCTGCTCTCTAAGCAGCTCACTGCAACTGTGCACAGCAAGCTATTCCCTCATGCAAGCTGCAGCCATGGATCCCCCTTCCAACCACCATCCTTGAGTACGGCTTTGATGGTTCAGCTCTGAGCAGAGGAATCCACTCCTGAACTCATTCACGTTACAGTGCAAGACCCCTGGACAAGGTGTTTTACTTCCATAATAAGCCACAAATCTGCAAGTCACCATACATGGCTTCTACTACTCCTAGGTTGAACATACAACTATCTTAAACCGATACATGCACTTCCTGGAACTTTTTTTTATCAAAAAAAAAACCAAAAAACCAAACCACTTTTAATTTTTCTTTCAGAAGATCTATTTCTACATCCTGCCTGATGGTTTCGTAGGAAGCCATCTGAGACCACACATGAAGAAAATAAAATTATGAAACAATTCATAACTAAATGTGGTAACTCTTGTATTCCAAGGAAAAAACATCAATTGTTAGTTCAGCAGTTTTAATAGCACGTTCTCCCAGGACATATAAACTATCTCGAGCTCCTCCCAGATTCCTGTATGTGCATTATTCTTTATATTGTTAAGCCATCCCAACTTGCAGTCAGTTAGATTGGCAGCTCGTGACCGAAGACCTTTTGCTTCTTGGGATGTTATAAACTGGTATTTTAACAGATCAAATTTTAATTAGTGAAAGTACAGCAGAATGTTACCTACACGTGAAAACACACTTTTGTCTCAAACTTAACTATTGCAATGTAAGGCTGCATGAATCTTTTACCTCTATATTGAATTGAAACATTGTGTTTTACAAAACTAGGTTGAATTTTGCTTAGAACATAGCTCACCACATTCTGAATTGACTTTATACCACAGAGTTTGTGAAAACAACTGAAGCCACTGAAGGGGACTTGCCATTTTTCCGCAGTGACTTCTGTGCCGGAGGTACCAGGCAGGCTTGTGCTGTTGCCAGCTCAGGATTGGCAGCTTTACTTCCATGGTTGGCTTTTACCTTATCGGCCCAACTTACACCAGAAGGAGCCAGGCGTGTTGCAGAAATTGTCACTGCAGGGTTCCTAAATGAAAGTCACAGCTCTTTTTAGTGTCTGATCAAGTCACAGAATTGTTTGTTAGAAAGCTTTATCAGTCTGTCAGAATAATGCTGTACAGAACTACTTCTCTGCTGGCAAACTCTCCAGGTTGCAGCAGTTTACGCTGAAAAGTTGCTGTAATTTGCTCAACAAATCTTTGTTTTTAATAAACACAATGAAATTCAATCTTTGTGATACTAATTTCTAAAGGCATTAATGTTTCTGGCAACCAGAGCAATGCATAATAACAAATTCTACATACTAAATCTTGAAAAATACTCCTGTCATTTTAAGCCTGGTGTTTGACCGTTTAGTACTCCCAATTCCTTTTCATTAAAAATAAAAGATCCTTTTCCTACTCATCTTCCACATAATTTATCACACCCTTCTTGCTATCTCTTTTCCAAATTCTTTTCTTTTTGCATCAATGCACTTGGATACCTCTGAATATCCTTTTTTCTAGTTTCTGTACTTTTCCTACTTTTTCTACACTGCTTTGGGGAAGATATGAAGATGCCTACAGATATGAATCATTAATTTCTACAGAGGTACACCACTACCTTCTCCTCTATCCCCTATTCCTTTCCTAGTAACTCCTAGCATTCTACCAAAAAATTCTATAATACTAAGCATGTCTCAGCCCTTATTTTCCAACCCATTTTCTCTCTCATACACAAAATACTGTAGCTCTCTGGGGTTGCCTTGCTTTGAGACAAACAAGTGGACTAAGACAGAAGAAAAAAGTTTGCAAGTGTGAAGGATAGAAAACTCATCTTGCTGTTCCCTGCTCTAACACGCACGGTTGCTCATCATGTCCCCGTGACTGTGAATAAAACAGTTCCAGCAGCAATAGACAATATATAAAAATACAAAAAATGCAATTACAGCCAAATAAGGCTTAGCTGAAAGACTAATTGTGCTGAGCAGCTCTGTTCTAATAAAAATAAAAGAGTATTGATTTCCACCAGATTCAAGTGTTTCATTTGAATGCTTGTGCCTATTTTCTCTCCACCACCTCTCAGGCATTTCAGCAGATGCCTCTCAGATATGGTCAGGTAGGTATCAACAGATTCACCTACACAGGGCCTACACCAAACACACTTTGTAGTATTTTTGTAGAAATATTTGATATGCACATTTCAGAGAGCTCAATCCTCAGAGTGCTGACCAAACAGCCCAGTATCACATCTCTGCTGAGGGCACTGGAACCACTGAGGAAACTGGGCAGTGTGTTCCCTAGATCCCAACAAACCTGAAGGGACTACAGCACACAGACGGAGAAAGATTCCAGCTGGACACATCTGTGCTCTCCAGACTGAGACAGCAGCAGACAGGGCCGCTCTAAATCTGTGCACATTTCTGTTGAATGGCTTCCAGACATTTTCATTACAACAAGTAAAAGATGCTTCACTGTAGCATATAACATGCTCTACATTTGAACTAGTATCAGTTTTGCCACACATCAGAATCATCATAATCTCACTTTACACTCATTCTTCCTGACCTGTATGCATTTCTGCTCGCTCAGCTGGCCATTCACATTGCATACACTGGCAATTTTAAAATGCCAATTACAGACATTTTGACCTTTGTTTTGTAGAGAGAAGAGAGTACTAAACAGATCACATGAAATACACTAACAGTATTTTATCTTCAGGTCTTTATAATGACCAGTAATTAAATACATTGCGAAGTCAGGAAAAAGTAGCCTTGATAGCCTTTTCCTTTACAGATCATGGGCTTTTCTTTCAGGAATGCAAACAACTGCTTACATGATTTAATAAACAACAAAATACATTGATTACTATAGAAAAATAGTGCATTCGTGAACTTTGCTTCAAATTAATCTTTATTTTAGCTTCAACAAACTTCTTAGCCGGTTTCATACCCAAAATTTAAACTCCTTCGAGCATTTGATGTCACACTAATCCTATCTGTAGATGGACTTGGGATCACATGGCGTCCTGGAGACATTTTCTTTACTTCCCAAGCCAGTGAAGTAGGTCTGCGAACCCAGGAAAGAAAAGTTTAAAAATACAATTCACAATAACTCTATCACCTTAAAGCAGTATTATATAAAACGCTCAGTGTATTAACAAATCCTGCTGAATTTAATCATTCATCTTAGCAATTGTTTCTACACCAACTCCAAACCCTATTAGCCAGACCCACATCAAAAATAATGCCTCTTTGCAAGACTGCAGCGTTTATTTCAAATTCCCATATAGAGCAAAGCATCAAGCCAACCATTTAGAAGGAAAAGATGGGGGAAGGACTGGAAATATCCTCTGCTTCTAAGTGACAGTGAGAATGCACGTTAAATGTCCTTGCACACATCTTGTCCAAAAGGAAAATGGGTTCTATTTGCCGAATCTCTGCTAGAAAATGAAGTTTACTGTGAACTTTACTCTCTCTGTAGAATAAAAAAATATTAATCTAATTACCTGCTTTGAGCATCAGCTTTTTCTAGCTTCTCCTGTAGCTGTATCCAATCAATCAATGCTTTGAAGTCCCTCACATAGTTATCAAGCATCATCAGGACTTCCTGAAAAGCAACCATCACATCAATCTTTCCATTTAAAAAACAATCCCCCACCCCAATAAAGGAACTGAAAAGAGAGAACATTTACTATTTAGCTTTCTCATTAAACCCAAGAAAACCCCTGAAAACTAGAAGGCCCAGAAAACTGAGATTTTTATGTGAACGATTGTTAAAACATTTATCCTAAAAAAAAAAAAAAGTGCACATTTTTCAAGATCTGTGTCAGCATCAATGTGAAAGGACAAAATGGCAACATCTGCAAGAAAACAATTCTCAACACACTTAAGGATACCTGCTTCATTTTTTATGCTCCTTTTTTGGTAAGTTACCTTTTAAAATATGCTGGACATACATCACCAAGAAGGCAAAACTGTATAAAACCTAACAGGTCTGTGGAAGACTAAAAATGTCACAATTAATCTGTTTGTGAAATCAAAGTAGACAAAACTACACATAAGCCAACAGCTTCAGAAACCTGCGTGGGATTAAACATACACTGTCAGAAATGATGCAGGTATGCTGGAGATTTAGTCAGAATATGCAAAATCTTAATGAAGTCATTTGAATCTGGAACCACTTGTTGGTCTCTAACAAATAAAACTAACTGCTACAAAAGGACATATAAATTAACTTCACACTACACCAGGAAGAAAGTCACAGACAAAATAGCAGTGGCTGAAAAGACCTGTTTCTTATTAAAATATCCTTAACTCTGAGAAATTATCAACTGTGTCTACTAATGCCCAGTTGGCACAAACGTACGAGTTTAGTACCTACAGTATGGTCACGTTACATCCAGAAAGAATGAAAAATTCAAGGTAAGTTGCCTCTACTCAGTTAGTGGCATCAGATTTTCACTGCAAAGCAGAGCAAAACGCAACATAATGGAACTCTCAGCTGTGTTCTCTGAGCAAACTACAGTTATCTACTGCCACTGGCAGGGAAAAGAGCAATTCTTTGTATTCCACATAGCAACGCAAAAATCATTGACTGAATGACAAAACACACAGAGATTTAAGGCATCTCCTCAGCAAAACTGATTATCACCAACAAAGCACATGATGGCCTTCCTAAGGGAGAGAGTTTGAGCTCATGTCAGTCAGAAAGAGCAGCTTTAGTAACTACTCTACCCAAGACAAGAAAAATGGGTCCTGTACTCTGTCATGCCAATGTGCTGAAAACAATCAAAATCCATGAATGAAGCTTGAATTCTACGAAACTTAAACGAGCTTCACATGCAGAATGTAAAGTACAGACATCATTTTATGGTATAAGGAAAAACACTAATGACAAAATGTTGCTGTTTCACAAGTTCTTTACTATGCCAAAGTCATTCCTGCTGGTAATAAGATAAATTTTCTGCCCAAAGCAAATAATTATTACTTAGAAATTTTGGGAATATTACAAATGAGAAGGTATTCGTTTTTAAGTGCATAACTACAAATTTTAACAGTAAAACCTTTGACGCTAAAACCAGTAGAAACACTCTCCTACAGTCCAGGTAACGAATGAACGTTTCTGTAACATCACATCCCATACATCTTTACTTTTAATTGTCTTTTTAACAGAAAAAAGACCTCTAACATGCAAAATGCTTTGTCATTAAAAAATCATATGGATTAATATTTGTTTAACTCTAACTTTGAAATTCAGCTTCAGTTTTGATATAAGTATCTTTTTAACTACTCTTCATGATACATACAGAACATATGCTGGTTGCTGTAAGGCAAAGGCACCACCAAGTCAGACACAAGGGAAATCAAACAGAATCCCACTGCTGACACAAAAGTTGCTCTTTGTTTTGAATTATTCCCCAAAAATGCTAACAAAAATCTTTCCAACAAAGCAGTTGGTTTACAGCACCAAAATAAAGTCTGCTACAAGAAATGAACAAGTCAAGTGTTTCAGCCAGTTCTTTTTTCAGTTCCACTAATAAAATTTCAGCTTTCTAATCCAATTCATGTCCATTTAGGTTAGCCCATACTAAGTTGTGCTGACTGTTACTAACAATGAGAGCATAGAAAGCAAAATTTAATTCTGAATCATTTACTTTTCAAGGCAGCCACTGACATATCCCTCAAAAAAAAAAAAAAAAAAAAAAAGAATTAATGTGAATATGAGTTATATTTCTGAAGTTAGCTGGAACAGGAAAAAAAAAAACCAGAATAAATGGCTTAACCTATTTTAAGGAATGTTTAGCTCCACATTATCAGAAATGATCAGAGCAGACCCACGCAGCTGTAACCCGAGCCATGTTTTACGAACAAGGGAATACAAACAAGACAAGCAGCTGGAGCGGCCCCATACTCACTGATGCACATCTCTCTCCCTAAAGCTATGAGGGCCATTTTGTCAAGCAGGATGGAGCGGAACAAAAGTGGCTCTGAAAGCGCCGTTGCAGGCACGCAGATAAGTCCATATAGATGTCCAGCTAAAATTACCAATTAGCTCCCCGACGGGCCGCGGCGGCTTCGATCGGATTGTAAGGGAGGCCGGGGCCGGCGCGGAGCAGGCCGGGCGGCGCCGGCCCTTTGTGCCGCGACACAGGATCCCGGCGGCGCTCCCGGAGCCAGCCGCTCTACCTGCGGCAGCGCCCGCGGCCCCCGCGCCCCGCGGCCCCCGCGCCCCGCCGCCGGGCCCGGGCTGAGCCGCGCCGCGCCGGAGGCTGCGGGCCCAGACGAACCGCTGCGGGCCGCGCTGCATCGCGACAGCTATCGATCGCATTACTGCTCAAGGTCGCATCCATCCCGCGCGATTTTTAAAGAGAATCTGAACTAAGCAAGACAGCAATCCTGCTGAAAAACAACATGTCAGGAAAATCGGTGACATGAAACTCAAACCAGCCACAGTGTAACTCCTGCTACCTTTTCTGTGGGAAGACGGATAGAGACGGCGCCAAAGGCAACCCTGTCCCCCATCCATTGCAGCTGTGTGAATTATCAAAGAGTGGGAACAGCCTTGCCCTCACAGCTCTGGGGGTGATAGAAGAGGGAATTAGCTGGGAGGTCAGTTGGAGTTTGCTGGCAGCGCTGTGAGGAGGAAGGGACGGGAAGGGTAAGATGCTGTACGAGGGACAGACAGGGTTAGGAGGCTGTGCCAGGGGCAGGAAGCAGCGAGCTGGAAAGGCAGAAGGTAGAAGGAGAGAAAGAGCCAGAGCTGTGTGGAGCAGCTCATGGGACTGAAACATAGAAAAGGTATGAAAGACTTTTAGGTAACGAGGTACTGATGCTTGGAGCCCTCTGAAGTTTTTAAAGAAGCGCTCTCGAATGCCGTGGCCATCTCAACGACAACACTTTTCCTCTCCGCTCTTGTCAACTCTCTGATCAACAGTTCTGCACATCTCTTTTTTTGCTCTCCCTTCTTTTCTCCAGCTTTCATTGATTACTCTGGTTACCATGTATTTACCTCAAAGTCGGACTTGTAGTCTCTTCAGCTGGGTGATCCTATTAATTACTTTGTAATCAACAAAGACCTTTGAGAGTGGCTACATCGGAACAATCCCGTAAGGACCGGTCCTAGACAGGCCCCTGTCATCCTTCAGAACTGACGTGCACTTCAGAAATAGCTTAACCATTTTGAAATGTCATTTTGTGCATTTATTCTCCCATTCTCAAACAAGGAAGAGGAAAACAGGGATGTAGGGAACACTGTAGGATTTTAAGATTACTCCAACCCAAAACAGCAGCATACACATCAGGGATATTAACTCAGCCACCACATTTGTACTTTAGCTTATTAGCCAAGCTAGAAACATGGATTCTACTTTACAAACCATGCCGACCTTATGCTGTTTCATTACCTATACTGGATATTTTAGTTTATGTATTTACCAAAATAAACTCCTGTGTTTTTTTTATACTGGAGCATGCCTTTAGCACACAGACTACGATCCTTCTTTCTTTTTTTTTTAATGTATGTTTTCAAGGTTAATGGGTGTTTCAGTAATTTGACACAAAAAATTACTACAAAAAATTCCTTGTAGCCTTTTCATACAGTCAAATTATACATAACTAAAGCCAGCTCTGGGGTTGGTTTGGTGATTGTCGAAGCGATTCTTACAGCTTTGAGAAAAGATGAAAGGAAGCAGCTCCTCTAGACAAAGAACTCTCCTCAAATCAACTTCAGTATGTGGCAAATAATATTTTAAGCAAGCAAAAGGTCTCCTAGATCCAAGGGTTAAATGCACCACATCTGGACTCAGATACTCCTCATCAATGCACCTTCAATGTGGCAGCCAGAATCTCCTGCCTGACAAGGATGTGCTCCAAAGGACCACAACCATTTCCAAAGGGAATTTTCTCCAGAAGAATTAATGTAGGGACACATGCAGGGACTCAATCACACAAAATTTAAATACATGCACACACATATATACACATATTTGTCTGATGCAAAGTATGGAGAGGCAGGAACAGGGATACCCAGACTGCCAACCAAAAGACGTGCTGGCTTTTCAGAATAGAGCACCATTTTGAAAGACCTCATCCATTTTTATCTTTAAGACTGAATGCTTGATCATGAACCCATTTTCCTGTCCTTCTCTGTCGACTCATCTGTGGAAGATGACAACTATAAAAAAGTTAATGTCCAAAGAGAGGCAGCAGGAATGCTCACAGCGATTTTCACTGAGCATGGACTGCCACAACACAGCCATAAGTTTATACTCTTGGTAAATATCCCCAAATTCAGAACTAGAAGGAGTATTTTGTGAGTGCTACGCAGCAGCCTTGCACTCCTGTGCCATACTCCAGCTGCAGTACTGGCTGTCCCAAAGGCCAGCAAAGGCTCAGCTGCAGGAGCAGGAGTCTCAGTCTGCCTGGAGAGAGTGAAATCAGCAGAATTTGCAGACCCAGGCCCAAAAGCAGCTCTCAGAGAGGCTCCTCTCTGCTTCTGGGAGGCCTCAATCAACCCAAACTCTCTCACAAACATCTCCTAACCCAAAGGCCTTAACTGAAGTTGATTCAGTTCACAGAGGAGCATCATGTAATATGTCTAAATTTTAATGGAAGTCTTTACCCACCTCTTCACCTTGGGCTGTTTGTAAGAAGCAGAACAACAGAACTCCACTGCTGAGTTTTCCATTTCATAAGAGAGAATAAGAAACTCAAGCAAAATTAAACTGTTTTCACTGAATCAGGCTGATTTAAGAATGTATCTGTAAAATTCAGAAACAAGAGAAGGCCAAAACCTTCCAGAAATACACCAGAAACTAATGTTAGATGAAAAGATGAGATTGTACAAGCTTTAAGTAATGCTAAACAGCAATGTAAAAAGAACACAGAACTAAATTTTTACATTATAAAATTCAGCTTTTTTGAAAGGAAAGGAAGAGCTGAAGCTGTTAATTCATTCTAGGAGGAAAAACTCCAAAATTAAATTAAAGGTAGCTTGATATTCTTCTATACTTGCTGTATCATTAGTTGTTGGATCCAGTTGCTCAATCTATCAACTATCAATAAAGGATTTACATAAGTGTGTAGTGTTTTTTATATACACATACACATACAAACTCAGTTGCTGAGACACCTGAAAACACCACAGAAGAACAGCAGCTGAAGACATCTATTCCATTAACCAAAACCGACCACAGAATCTGCCTTCACCCATCTAAAAATCTTTTGGTCTTAATACCTTTTATCATACAGCAGAAGATTTGAAAGCATTACCATTTCTGTTCTGCCTACATTTGCCACCCAAACCTAGAAAACAGCAGGTAAAATATTCATATAAATGCCAGACCCACAGAAACCCAGCTAATATAGAGAATATCCACATAATTTGCATTTCAAATGTTGAAGGTTACAGCCGTACCTACTAGGATATAGCTAATCTTTTATCAATATTGCACAAACTAAATTATGTACAGTGAGAAGATGCTTAAACTTGAGAACTTGTCATTTATTTCAGAAATAATTCAACCACGTTCATTACACCTTTCCACACAAAGCATCCAAGCCATATCTATATATCTACATGCATGATTCGAGAGTTCTCAATTCCAAATCAATAGCAGAATACCAACTTCAGCAGAGCCCAAAGCTGAGAAAATACACACAAGCACTGATCCTCTTACACACAGTGCCACTGTTTGGATCCTCACCACAACCCTTCTGTCTGCAGTTTCAACCACAAAGAGCCACCAGAGCCCTTTCCCACTGGGGAGCATCAAACATCTTCAATGACAATGCACTCAGTAAAACTGCGACAACTCGTAAGGACACAGGAGAGCAAAAGGCACAAAATACCAAAAAAACCTAACTGAGACTTTTATACCAGCAGAAGGTTTAAAATGCCAGAAGCTGTCACATTTCATTTTCACATGGGTCTTCTTATAAGACAACTTTTATACAACTACAATGTTTAAATAGAATAGCACCTGCCCATTTGATCAAGACAGAAGTTTTAAAAGTCAAAATTAAGGAAGATTTCGATAACGTGAATTTATCTTAATTGAAAGGATTTTTCAAAATACCACTTAAAAAAAAAGAAGAAAAGGTTAGCAGTGGGACCATTTTGGTTTCTTATTTAATAATTATTTCCAACCTATGTCCAGCAGTTAAAATTGGAGAAACTGGATTGTCTGTCAAAACCACCATAAAATAATGACAAATAATAGAATTTACAGAAGAGAAACATTATTAGTAAAAATAATTTTCAAGACTAAGCAGTTTGACACTTTGTAACTTAATTAACAGAAATGATAGTAATTTATCAAAAGAATAATCATCATTTAATAGTAACCTGTAAAAGAAAATCCCAGACAAAAGACCACAGCACAAACACATATTCCAGCTGCTCAGGTAAGGCATACTTTTGTGCTGAAAAAAAAAGATCTTTTGAAAGGCAAGAGTAACATGAACATTACATAAATTTCGCAAGATTTGACACTGGACTGCCCTGTTCGCCTGTTATTGGGGTTTTTTTCACCTCTGTTTTGCAAACAAGTAACCTGATCCACACAGATACATACGTCATTGTCAAGAATCTGCTGAAATGAAGACTTTCCACTTGGGCTGTGTAGTATCCCCATCCAAAAGCAGATCAACTAGCCCGATTAAAATTTTGAATGACATCTAACCCCCAAAATATGTGATAATGATACAAATACACTTCTGTTCTTTCAGTCACAAAAGTTTAAAATGCTAATTTAATTACAATCCAAGGCTGGCTGACTTTCTTCAATCAAAAAATTCTACAGAAAAATTTCCTGAGCAGGAAGACAGTTCAGTAACAAAATGTTAAATTGTGTTAGACCAACCAGAGATTTGGAAGCCTCTGAGCTACTGTTCAGTTCTCAAAGCTGCTTTCAATGAAATATATTTGTACGCTAATCTCAAAAGCAATTTGGCCGTGTCTGATTACAGCAGAGATGCATAGGATAAGAAAAAAGTTTACTTAAATCGATATATGAATTTTTTTACAGCGATTAGATAATCATTTCCAGAATGTGTTGAGTTTCCAGCCATGTTTAATATGAAAACAAAGTCATATCTTTAAAATTTCTTTTATAATGTATTCTGACTTCCCTTAATGCTTCTGATAAAATTCATTTCCAAAGCATGAGTGATTTTTATTAAATGACAAGGGTATTTCTACAGATCTACTAGAAAATCACAACAAAATGTGAACCAGATGCACAAGCTATTACAAATCCAGGTTATTTGAAACTGGGCAGTGTCTTACAGTGACATCCCAACTAGACATTGCTTACACTCGACCACCAATCACTTTCTTAACAAAGGGAGAATGAGAAGAGTGATAACTATCACTGCAGAAAGGGAGCAGAGTGTAATTAAGCCACTTAACAGGCAGGAAATGAACGTGAAAAAAGCTGAACTGCAACAGCGCCACCTACAGTAAAGAAATAAGTGTTTAGTCACAAAACTAACAAAATCAGAACTCGATAAACAAAATCTGATTTAAGCAAAAAACTGGGCTAATAATATCACGTACAACACAAGTTTTATACGCTTCAAAAATTAGTCCCTGCTCAAGATGAAGGCGTTTTCTTAAATACAAATAAATACGTCCTCAGCTTCCCTATTTAAAAGCCTACGCAAAATGCAAATTAAAAAAGTAACATGCTTCTGAAGCTCTAATTCCTTCTTTACCATATTTCTGAAATACTAAAAAAGCCAGCTAGGAGCCAGGAAGGCAGAGAACAGCTGGAGCAGTACCTTGCATTCCACCACGCTCTGATCTGATTCGCACGTGACATAGATCTCATCAACGGCCCGCCGGAGGTTGTCGAAGAGAAACGCCCAGTACCGAGCCCGCAGATCCACCTTTCGAGGCTGCCTGGTTTTCGTTGGGCTTTTGTCGAAGTTCTTGTCTCCAGCTCCTGCTGCTGTTAATTTACAGTCCAAGGTAGCGTTCTGAAAACAAGAAGGTACAAGGGGAATGGAGAACAACAAACAGAAGTATGGTAAGAAGTTGGGTTTCTGTGCAACACACCTTTTATCAACACATTGAAATACCTGTAAACAAGAACTTCCTCACTGAAGATGACTCCATCATTGCACTGACTTGAGTTTTTTTAACATACGCTTTCTTAAATATAGACAGCACTTATGTTCAACTAGATTCTGTTTGACAGTTACAATATTTGCATTCCACAACAGCATGAGGTACTCTGCCACTCAGCACACTGGAAAGACACACTTTATGATTACATATCCCCATCTCACAGATGTGTATATCCAGAGGTGAAAATAGCGTTTTACTAACAAACATACCAGCAATATTCCACCACAGGAAAATTCTATTACCAAGACATTACATATGACATGATTGTTTTTAAACCATCATGCTAATACATGTTAATGCCAGTGAAATGCTGATGTGGCTCACCCTAAAACACAGACTTAACTGACCCAGTACTGCTTTGCCGCACAGGTGCAGGGGACAGCCAACATGTGAAACGGGATGGGTGTGTAGGATATTCCAAAGGCTTCTGAAGCAAACCTATTTGGCTAAAAATACCCAATCACCACTTGGTCCCATGACACTGCCCTTATTAAATCTGAAATTCTCTCCCACAGCAGAAAACAAACTGCAAAATGCTTCTGCCATAAGCTTGTGCATTCCATTGCCAGTGGACAAGCACCCCCAGTAAACACCAACTGTGTGCTGCTTCGTGATGGAGGAATTGGCTACCTGTTAAGGTAGTCTGGTTTGGGCTGGCTTTTTTCATTCATGTCTCTAATAGCACCAAAATGTAATTTTGATGCACTTGTCCACTGAGGCATGTATCTCCAGCACATCAATTCTTACTGGAGTACTCTTGCAGGGATTAATGCAAAATCCCATTCTAAATGCTCTGCTTTGGTGACAGAACAAGAACAATCAAACGACAACATTCATGACAGCACACAGCGTTTATAATTAGAATATCTAATCACCAACTAGAAACAGTGTAATTTTCAAAACAATTGGCTGAGATTCAATCTTTTTTGTCCTGTACCACACATCATTAAACAAATTCCACTTTGAAGTTAGGGAGGGAGACACAGTGCTGTTAGAATGGTTATGCTCTCACCTGCATTTATGGTGAGATGCAAATTTTCCTGTAAGAAGCAGAGGAATGGGCACCTGATTTACTACAATCACACCAACATCTCTGCTACCTTTACATATATCTCCAAGTGCTCCAAGTGTACTCCAGGTGAACTCCAGTTAATGTATGCATGAGAGTCATGCTCAGAAAGATGCATGGCATAAACAACCAATGAACAGCGATTTCAGAAGGGTTTCATATTTTTTCTTCTATTATATAAGTCACCTCTTAACAAACTGCTGGGAGAAAAAGATGCTCCTAGGCTGAGGCCTTGTGTAAAAATATTTAAAGCAAAGGTTATATACTGGCTAATTTATAGCTCCTTGAAACTACAGTTTATAATGATGCAAATGCAACTACAGAATCATAAATAGCTACATTAAAATCACAGTGCTACCTGTTACTGCCTATATTTGTAAAATGTGGAAACTGATTAGGCTTACAGTCATTCAGATAATACTGTTGATATAAAGGATCAGTTGTTTTGGAATGGGAAACATGCATGATTCCCACTATTTGAAAGATACATTTTCAAACCTATCTTCAAAAGACAATGTCATGGAATATGTTTTGGTATGTAGCAGTAAATGTTATCCATCTGACGTATTTGGCATCCATTTATCTCCTCTCTTATAAGTCAGCCATATTATAATGAGGGAAACACCACGTGTGGCTCTGTAAGTCACAGCAGTTCCATTATTATCCTGTAAGCAGACTTTCAGGGTCCCAGTAAAACCTAAGCAACATTTACAGCTACCAGTGCTCCAGCAGAAGACCTTCGAAAGGGTAAAACCCTCTAACCTACCTGATTCATTGTAAACACTATCACATAAGCAGGTAAGCATTAAATTGGTGGTTTGTTATTAGAAAAAGTATTTTAGCTTGCAGCAATATTTCAAACATTCAACTGCAGAAGATGCAAAGCTTATGTAGCTTTGAGGTTAACAGACATGGGAATAACACTTCTTACATCCCAAGTAACCCAGCATGGATGATGAAAGTGACATTAAAACTGAATCTCTCTTTGTGTTTTTTAATTTGTTTTGGGTTGTTTTTTTTCCCCTCTAATAGTTTCAGTAACTTGCCTTGGACTTGTGGAAAGTATGCAATGTATATTTATACTCTTGGGATGCCAAAATTTATTGAATGTGTATTTGCCAGCATCCTACCGAAGGGAAGATGAGGTTGGTAAGATCGTACGAAACAGCTCATTTAAGTTTATTTTCTTGAGATTAGTGGCTCATTTCTATGTAAAGGAAAATTAAAAGTGAAAGCTCAACAAAACTAAGGCTAAAAAGCCACCAATTACAGCAGTATCCAGTATCTGAAAAGCAGCAGAAACAAGGGTGCGGAATGCCAAACTGAGATGCCAAGACACACAGACACTCAGCAGTGTCAAACCTTAACTGAAGCCACCAGGAATCCACTGTGCTAACAAGAGCTTTAGTACAGCAGTCCCACACTGCAACCAAGCATTCTTAGGAAAACTCGGTGTACACGTAATCCCCAGGTCAGAACCCAAAGTGCACACTGCTCTCCACCCTCACTACTCCGAGGGCACACGCTGCCAGGGAGCCCCAGCAAGAGAACAGCACACACCGTGCTTGGAATGCAGCGGTGTGAGGAGACAGCACCAGCGGAACAGCTGTGAAACTGAACTGGAAAGGGACATGCCTGCGCTTTAAGGATGCAAATGCATCGCTATGGAAGCAGAACATTTTTTCTTTTTTCAAAAAATAACATCTTCCAAATGCCTTATTACCAAATTCTGACAGGCTGCCTCAAAACATTAAAGCTGTACTAATGGCTAAGTCCATAAATCAAAGAAAAACAGCAGTTAAAAATATTAAACATGAGGAAAGATTACTTTATTACTTTATTAATGTAATAAAGGCTGCCATTCACACAGGGGAAAAAAAAAAAAAACCCTGAATAAAAATAGGAGCAGTTTCTTTTTTACAATTCTCATTCAAACTTGCTTTCCAGTCCTTACTCTTAGATATTTTACTCACCTGGATTTTTTCCCAAGTTAAGATATACTGACTTGAGCCACTAACACGTGAGGTCAAGAACTTTCCTTTAATTAGAAATCCAGAAGAAAGGCAGCCCTTGTTTAAGCAGTATAATTATAGGAAGAATATTCTGCATCATTTTATTGAACAGCACTTTCCTTAAAATAACTTCAGTGCCGATAAGTCGTGTGCAGAGGCTGGGAAGTGCCAAAAGGAAAAGCTGAGGAAGACAGCCTAAATTCTAGCAAATTTAACTTCTGAATACTTGACTTTGAAACTCATATGCTTTAAAAATACAATGTATGCACAGTTTTAGAGAAGCCAACAATATATCACTGATCTCACAGAAAAACAGCGTTATGTCATCAATTTTATGTCACAATAAAAAATGAGCAGATACCTGTTTTGCAGTCTTGTGTGTTCCCTGAGTCACCCTTTTTGTTTTTCCACCAGATTGCCATTTCGATTTTCCTGTGGGAGAAGCAACTGTTTTAATCAACAATAATGATTTTTAATTAAATAGAGCACTCTAAAATGCACAGATCTCATCTTGCAATGTACTGAGAGGGGCACAATTCCTGAGTTAAGAGGTTTGGCAAATTTTATATTCGAAATATACATTCCACTGTTTAGAATGTGGATAATGCCAGAAAACAAATGAAAAAAATACAAGAAAGGCAAGACCTACAGACTTCATTACACAAAGGTAATCTTTGAGTTCTGAGTGCCTCTAAAAATAATATCATCACAATCTACATGTCAAACATGATACTAGTTTTCTATATAAATTTTAAGAAGTCTGCTTTTGAATGATTGCTCAAGCTATTACAGAATTAAAACAAGAAATGCATTTGTTAGGAAAACCAAATGTAATTATTTAGTTCTTCTGGAACTGTTCTGCCAAGAAACATGGGAAAAAAACCAGAACTTAGGTCAGGATTTAGTTCATCAATATTTAGGTAGCCAAAGAAAGAGAGAAAAACATTCACAGAACGCAAGTCAGTCTCCTTAAGACCTGAAATCCCTTCTCAAACATACCCATCTTCCTCCTCTGCTTATACAAAGTGACTTCAACAACTGTGCTTCCAAAATCAGTTTAAATTACCCCAGTCAGAAGGGGTGATTCCAGGTCTCAGTGCTGCAGTGATGGCAATTAAGTGATTTAGAGCTATCTTTGCCCAGAAAAAATTGTGTTAGCCTTGGCCAACCTGATCTGTTTGCACTTAATCTTTGAGATTTGCTATAGGGTAATGTAAAAAATATATATATTCCTTCAAGTATCTAAACTTGCACACCACAAAAAATCATAGGATCCAATTACCAAAAATGTAAGCAAGCTAAGACAAAACAGTAACTATGGCCAGAGTTTTCTCTAGCACAGATTACATCCAAAGAGAAGTTTCAAGATTATTTAGCTGGATGAAGCCAAGCAAATCAATGCATTAATTGAATACAGCCCTCCCTAGACCATGGAGAGCATTCTTGAATTTCAGAATTGTCTGGCTGAGTTTTTAACAGTGCTGAGGCCAAATTCCCAAATGCAGCCCAGCTGTTTTACACTGCGCAGGTTATGTAAAGCAGCTGCAAACCTGTCTTAATCAAGCAGTTGTACAGCTGGTTTGCACAGCTGGTTTGGATCACTGGCTATTCCAGGCAACAAGGCTTTTAATTTAAAACAAATTAAAAATTATTTGCTTGATAATTCATTTTTAAAATGCTACATTAGCCAAAAGACAGGTATAAACTAATATATTGAACTCAATTTAGCAGCCTTCAGGAAAAAAAAAAAAAAAAATCATTCAGCTACTGCATGTATAAAAGCTTCCCAGTCACTAAAAAGCTTGAACTGAGGAATAGTTCCATGGCAGACTTCTGATAACAGAAGTATTTCAATCAGCCAAGTCTCTCTTCTGACGTGATTTACATTCTGCAAGGACAAGGTTTTGAAGGCAATGGCATACAGGACTTTCACAGTGAAAAGGTTTGCACAAATAAGGGTACACTAAAATTAAAAAGCAGCAGAGGAATACATCAAATTGCAGACTCTTTAGATTCTGTAAAATGCATAATAACAATCCATCATCTAAGATCCGTAAAATGTGTGAGCAAGTCCCTTCTAAAGACAAAAGCAAATTTCCAGGCACTTCCTATATGGGGCAGACATTTAGATGCAAATAGCCAGTTTTCTGAACTTAACATAGCGTGGGGCAAGACCTAGCTTTTTCTTAAGGTGCGTAGGCCAGAAAACTTTGCATTTCAGCAGCAGCCACATTTTCCAGCTTTCTTATTCCTTTTCTTACAATCATGGCTCTGGTAATAAGAAGATTATTTCTGCCTTTGTCCCTCTACACTCCCAAGCAGTGGCAGCACTGTTTAATGGCTGTTTGTATGTTCAGGGCAGCTGAAGCGCTGTGGAACTGGTGCGTAACTACACCGTGCTGGCACTGCTAAGGGATGCACAGACTTCAGTGACACCTGCACAGCACCCCTGCTAGCAATTTACTGAATTGTAAGGAGAGAACAATTGTGACCCAAAAAGATCATCTCCTTTAGCTATTAAGCTGGCCACATGAAATACATAAAGTATCAAAGTTTTGCAGCATCTGAGGAGCTACAGCCATATTTTATCCTGGAATTCCATTTCTTCCCTTTCTGGTGTTTAACTATGAAGCACACAGAGTTTATGATTTGTGAAGTCTTCCTGTACAAAAAGCTGAAGTGAGATACCTGTCAAAAACCCCTACTGATAACCTATTTTCTTAAGCTCTTACCTAACAACCTCAACAACCATCCCACCCACCTCTCTCTTTTGGATAGTTTTACTGGTATGGGAAATGTAGGAATTGCCTTTACATTTAGTAGTTAACTGCAGCCTTCATTTCTGTCCTGGCTACGGCAGAGATCAACTGCACATGTTGTTTCAATGTCTTTGACACTGTTCATCATCACAAGTAAATCATTTTCAGCTGAGGAAGCATACTGACGTTTCTAATCCTATTATGAACCACATCTTCTTAAAAGTTTGTAGAGCAGCACTAGATGCTATTTTTCTAACTGTACAATGCTAAGGATCTGGAGAAATGACTGCCTTCAAGCATGGGTATAACCAAAATCCTCCACGTTTTCCCACCTCCAGATATTTTGCACAAAATTACTTTTATAAATTACTGTCAGTGTCTCATCCAGAAAATAACGGCCCTGTATTCACCTACCTGCACTAGACTGGACTGCCATTCATTCCAGTGAAATTCAAGGTTTGAAACTTAGGAGCCTTAAAGAATCCCCTTCCGTTCACACTACATTCTGGCAGCTCCCATCAGACCCGTGCTGCAAGGGCTCACACACAATGTGTACAGTCAGGACTCTCTCTGGCCATGTGAGGGATTGTGAGACAAATTTCATGACTTTGATCACATCCCACTAAACTCGTTTTCTGCAGCAGGCTCTTGCTAAAACACTGGAATATGCTGCAGGGTCCCCAGAGTGTGCCAGGTACCTTTCAACTGGTACAATATGTTTCCTTACTCTGAAATGCTTAATCTGCAAATGAATTCTATATGGCAAGAGCCCAGGTGATTTTAATCAGAACAGTCACAAATACAAGATTTTCCAATTTCTCTACACATCTCAAACTTATAAAGGTATCTTACCATCTATTAACATTTGAATGTCAAGCTTCTGCAAGTTTTTAACTGTTGCTAAAATAATACCTAGGGTTTTGTGATAAAATCTGTGTGTAGTTGCTTACCTGCATTCAGTGCCTCAAATTTCATTCTAGGCACGTGAAATAATTATGGAATAAAAGAAAGGAAAAATTCTGAAACCCTCCCTTGGAACAATCACAGCTTTCCAAGGTGGGCAAAAGCAATGTGACTGCAATTGGTGACCGGCGGCTGCTGGTCTGGAATGGAAATTTCATTCTGGAGACAGAATACCAGAATAGTGAATTTGTCACAGTTTCAAGACTCCTAAAACACCAAGTCAATCATAGCATTGATTAGTTTATCCAACAGAATCTGCTGTGTACTACTGAATTCTGGGAAGGAGAATTTGAATTTCAATGGCTGAAAAGTCTTAACAGTCACTGTCTCTTCTAGACCATCACCACCATGCCTGGGATTTTGTCATGGCATTGATCTGTAATCATAATTAGAATTTCAGATCTGACATAACTGGAGTGCACACTGCTCCAAAACACACACCAGACATATCACCTGCCATTCCAGAAATCTCTTTCCTTTTTAAGGAAATATTGCTTACTGGCAGGAACTATGCATTTACAGAATGGAACCAGAAGGCTTTGATTTCTCTTTTATCTCTGTGTGCTATATAAAATACACAAGTCTTTCAGAGAAAAAATGGGAATATAAGCACACAGTTTTTAAAGGAAATAGAAAAAAGATACAAATGGAAAAGGTGAATTCAGCACTTCAATTAATCAACCCTCTATAACACTACCCCTAGTAATAAAAATTTACTCATACCTTCACTGTGTCTGGAAAAAAAAAAATCTCATTATGAATAACAGTATATAATTTAAAATGTTAAATCACACACTGTAAATCAATACCTCTGAACACTGCGAGCAGAAGAAACTGCCCAAAGACAAAATTCTGCTTTGTAGAAGAGTGGCAGGATTGGCTCAGGCACCCTGAACCTTTGGCCTGATTTACACAGCCCTTGAAGAAGTTAGAACTGTGCTAATCCATCACATTGCTGTATCATCCCTCAGGGACACAGCACATATGGAAGGATCAGCACAAAACGAACCACAGCTCTTTAACACTGACACAAACACCCTCCATGCCAGGCAAGGGTCAAGAGATAAAGGATCTGGCTCTGCCAGGCTTTCACTAACCACAAGTTCCTTTTCACAGGGAATTTTCCATCAGACAATAATCATCAGATCCTTCGCACTGTGCAAAAAGGTCAGCATATGATTTAATTTTAAGAAATTTAACAAGAAAGCACCACTGACAAAGTTTAAAAATTACAATGACGCTAATACAACCAAAAGAAGGAAATGAATACAGCTACTTGGATTTTAATTACTTTACATAACTACTATTTAATGAAAGCTGAAAAATCACTTTTACATTCATTTATCATGGCTTAGCTGAAATTGTTAGAGCAAACATTCATCTACAACTCACAGTCCTTTTTAAGGAAAAAGTCTTAAAACTTTCTAAAATAATATTACAAGCAAGGTAGTATTAAAAAATAACAGACTCTTTACACAGAAAGTGAATCAACCCATAAGTTGCTCTAAAGTACTGCTATAAATACACTGTGTGTTCCTTTACCACACACACATTCACATCACTACCTTACCCAGAAGTGTAATTTGGAATCTGGAAATACTTTGGGCCCCAAATCTATTCTCCTTAAAGACAGTTTCAACTTTGCATCAGACATAGGGTGAATTATCTTGCAACTTAAGACATAACATTTTTAAGAAATTTCGATTCCACTGGCAGAATCTCCAAATAGCTGAGGTTGGAAGGAGCCTCTAGAGATCGTTTAGCTCAACCTCCAGGCTGCCCAGAGCTAAGCCCAGGGAGGTTTTGAGCATCTCCAAGGAAGATAATGCCCACAGTTTTTCAAGGCGTTGGTTCCCATGTTCAACTACCTTCACAGCACAAAAAAGAATTACTTTTAGACGCTCAAAAGCTGCAGCACCTGGACAGGGACATGCAGCTACAAAAATATTTGAGAAGAAGTTCTCAAAAACAGCATTCAGACATCTGGAACAGCTTGAGTAGGATGAAAATAAAAGTCAATTCCTAGCTCCTTAAGTCATCATGCCACAAGAGAGCATTACAACAGTAACAAAGCTGTTCTGAGGACTTGCACTACAGAAAGCTGTCCCCACGTATCCCCTCCTTTATAGATTCTTCATTGGCATTTACCAAAGCTGAAGTGATCCCAAAACAAACTTTCAAATTTCTTTGTTTTAGAAGACAGAGAGCATTTTTTTAGATTGTTCTAAGCCATCCTTACAATTCTGAGCTCCCCAGTTACAAGAGATCACTTTAGGACAACATCATTGTATTACACAACGATCTTGATAATATCAGCAAAAAAAAAAAAGTCTTAGATGTTACTTGCAGACAAAATAGTTTTCAATCTGTCAATGGAAGGTTTTATAAAGTGAACTGCCAACCACAAGGCGTATTTTGGAAAAAAACCTTCTAAATTATACTATGTACACTAAAACATTTTTAAATAGAGAAATTCTATGGAAGGAAAATATTTCCAGATGAGCAACTCCAGTTGACAGAGGACTGGAAGTGCAAACACCTGGAGGAAGGCTGTTAAACACGTACCATCATCCTCCTTGCTTTCCAGTGGGACACTCCACGCAATCAGGTTCCTCGCTGTCCGTCCCTCCTCTGCCACTATTTTCCTCACTTTGTCATGGCTGTTAGAGCGTTGGAAAGAAGCCTGAAAACAACAAATACACGGATGAGCACACAAGAAAGAGAAACCTTTGGTTTGACATGCTAATTTCATCCAGTATGTGGTTACACCATCCAATGCAGGGTGCACAGGTGCTGAATATTCCTCAAATATCTGAAACAGGTGTATGCATCCATTTTCATCCCCATTTTTCTGCATAGAAGATTTATTCATCAGCATGCCATGGGAGTTACTATCCAGCCCTCAATGTGGGCACATTTAGACCACATCACTTTCATTTAATTGCTTGTCAATGCTGCTGGAGCATCACAGCAGACATCACAAATGTTTTAATTACTCTGTGTCAATGAGAACTAATTATACAAGCTAAAGGCTGCATGAGACCATAATACATGTGCTGGTTGATTGGCTGGAGCCTGGAGAAAGGCATGAGCTGCATGGGAACTATCTGAAATATATATAAAGTCCCAGCTCTCTCACTAGGACAAGAACCTAGAAAGTATTTCCTGGCAACTGTGATGGGCTGTTACTACAAAGCTACAACCACTCAAAGAACAAGAGACACGGGGAATGCACTTCATTTATCTAATAAACACAGTTCTTTGCACTTGTAAAATGCACCATCACAAGATATTCAAAACCAAATACATTTAGAAGTATTTGTATCAACAGACAGATGTCAATCAGATAAAATCTTGCCTCTTCTATAGTGTAGGAAAGTTAATCCTCAGAAAGTAATTTGCAACAAAGCCAAACTATGTATGGAGAAGATAAACTTTTGTACCGCGATAGCACAAAACTGCTGACCACGTTGGCTTTAAACACCGGCAAACTTAACCACAAAGAACTTAAATAAACCTAAGTATTATTTTAGACACAAACAGACTGATTTTCTATAGGAGTAATCAGGAGGTACATTTTTCCTCTTTTCATTCTTACCATCACATGGCACTGCAACCCTGCAACCACTTCTACATCTTTAGAAAGAAAATACAGTAAAATTACACTAAAAAAAATACAGCAGATGAGTGGCTAGAATTCATTAAGGCAGTAGGAATCACAACACAAATGAGAAACTCCTTTTACCCTAATGCTAATCTAATGGTTTTTAACCTGGGTTTCTCTCATCTAGATGTTTTCAGTTGCCTGTTTGGAAGTCATAGTGTGCCACCTAGTGCTTCACAGACCTGCCCGGAGACATGACCAGGCAACACAACAGAGGAAAAAATAGCACTGCTGTAACTGCAAAGTTTTGGAAAACAGAGAAAAGTACATACATTGTCCCAAAGCATCTCAAATAAAGCACAGAAAAACCCCAGAACCTGTACAGAACTGGTTCTACTCTATCCTTATTCTATACAACTAATTGCATATTCTTGCTAGGAATTTTTCAGTAAGAGTGACCATTTCTGCTGTAGCAAGTTTGGTTTGGGTTTTTAATCCCTTGTTGCTTAATGACGTAAGTGTAAAACTGCATTAGTCCACAACAAACTACCTTTCTAAATTATCTATTTTTATACCAACCAGAACAGCTTAAAAGGAAACAATAAGTATCTCATCATGACATTTCAAGGTATTTTGTATAATGAAACTAGAGCCTAACTTAAAATTCTCATCTCCATAACTTGGACATCAGTCAAAAAAAACCAACAAACCCTTGGGGGAGGCCCAAACAGGAGTCAGCAGTGAGGAACTGCACAGCCACCGGGAAGTGAAAATCGTTGTGCCAAGGGCCAGGGTGGGGATGAACAGCCTTCTCATTTGACAAGGCCACACTGCAGTCCCCTCCCTCACACAAGTGACACATACTGACACCTGGTTTTTGACTGCTCCCTCAACCCGAATCCCAGCTATTTGCTACTCAACTATCCAAAGTTACCTTCTGCCAAGCGCCCTGGATACAATCAGCCCTTAGGCAAAAGGAGGAACTAGAAACTACTCAGCCTTATATAGCAAATGTTTGTTATTTAGTCTGTACTGCTTCTTTTCATGGCTAAAAATACTAAAGGACCTTTTATGAAGATTCTTTTTTTGTTGATATTCACAGATATACTGATGTAAACAAACTGACCAGTTTCATCCACTGCATTCCCAAAGAAAACTAATTCAGCTCCTCCTAAGAACACCACACTGGGAAGTGTAACCAACCATTAAGGTCTTACACTACAGCACAGGTTGGATGAAAGCAGCTTAAAATCTGAGTCAGCTGAAAAAGAACGAAAGCAAAAAAGCCCATATACTAACACAACTAGAAATTATGCAAAACAGAAGAAATGCTCACATTTATTCTACCGTAAAATTCCTTTTTGAAGGTTCCTCTCTACAGCGTTAATGAATAACAGTCATTAAGTTCCTAGAATCAATAGTTCCACAGAAGGTACAAATGAACTGATTTATGAATGAATCTCAACATGAAAAAATAGTTTTTCTTGCAGTTGAAAAAATACTCTACCATACAGTGCCATAGTTACTGAATGTCTTACCATCATGTTACAGCCTTCCTCTGCATCAACAGGCTCACTTATTACATTTTTGGACGACCCCATTGAGTTTTCATACCTGTGTCAAAAAAAATGCAATTAATTATTTTACCTTAAAGCACTTCTGAAACTACTTTTAGCTTGCTGGCAGCATTTAGGTCATGGACATCAGATGAAAACAGTAAGGCTGTCAGAAGATAATTTTATTTGGATAGTGTTTGCATTGCTTCATACTAAAACCAGCCAAAAGTCCAAGGAGAAAACAAAATGAGACTGTCACTACAGAAAATTGTAATTTTACATGTCTGACAGTAAACAGCACAAAGACTATCAAAACTTTCAAATAAATCATTGCATGGACTGCTTTAGAACAGTGATGCAAGCAGAATAACCTTGCCTGTGACAGAGAACTGGGCAAGTTGGCTATCAGTTCAAAAAAAAAATTAATCAGAGATGCACTAATAATCAGCATCAGCTAATTACTGATGTAGCAAAACAAAGCTGAAAACTCTGTTCTCACTTAACTCTAAGATGTGAAGGCTCCTGTACAAGTCAGTTCTGACAAAATGAATGCTTTACGCAGCTGTAACACAGAACCATTGCCACAAATGAAGAAAGTACACAGGGGTAAATATTTATAGGTTTATCAAGAATTTCCAGAAAAGTAATAACAATTCTGAAATAAAGTTAAATTCTTGGCTTCAAGGCTGATAAATTCTAAACATCTGCTGATTCGAGTGCAGTCTAATCTTACTTGTCTGAAGAATCAGATGCTAAAGGGAAATTAAAGATGCTTTTAAATTATCCAGACTAGGTAAAAAAACAAGATTAATCTTTAATCTGATCCAAAGTCAAATTCTGTTGGCTTTTACCATGGAAGGCACTGATTTAAGGAGGCTGTTCACTTGTTCTCACATTACATAAATAGCTGAATTTTCGAAAAGGAAAATTCTAAAAGGCTGTACAGCCCAGCCTGTGTCAACAAGCCCACAGATGCCTGTATGCCTAAAGACAACCTACTCAACCCATACAAACCAAAATGTTCTGCAGTCAGATGAAGGAAGTTGAGATTTGAAAACAAAGATTGTACTTCTGCATCATTTCAGCCATCAGAACAGATCCACCACTGAGTCTCCATACACTGAAGCATCTTAGAAAACATCTTTTGTACACCAAACTAACTTGATTGTAATCGAGGGATAATAAAAGCTCATTAAACTGGCATACATATTTGAGGAGAAAACATGAGGATCCATGTACTTTCCAGTAGTGCAGTTCATTTGGAAACAATGCAGAAATAAGAACCTGTATTTAGAGAACTGCACAGAGAAGACAGAACCTGAGTACACTGCAAGGTATACTGTGCTGTCAGCCGTGATTTTGTCTCTGACAGCAAAAGATGACCACGGGTTTATGCTAAGAACAACATTAGTAGTTTCTAAGATGCAAATAGTCATGTATCATGTGGCATTTTATACTCGTTCACAGCGAATTTCCTCAGCGCGGGTGCCTCTCCCCCCAAACACACAAGTCCCACTCTGGACGGGTGGGCCTGTACAGCCTAAAGGACCGACGGGATCACAAGCACCGGGCTCCCCCTCGGGCTGAGCCCGAGTCTCCCCACAGGCTGTGCGGGAACGACGGGAGGGGCTGGCACAGACGAACAGCCCGTTTGCCCCTCACGGCACGGCCTGACCCACACCCACCGCTCCCGGTCGCCTGTAGCAACCAGGCTGTCCCTGCCCCGTCTCGCCGGGCCGTGTGGCGGAGCCGCCCGCCGGGGCAGCGCCCGGGGCTGTGTGGCTGAGGGGGGGTAGGGCCGGCCCGCCGCCATCTTGCCCGCGCCGCCCGCGCCTCCCGCGCGCTGCCCGCTCACGCCGGGCCCGCGCGCCGGCCACTCACGCTCTCCGCCGCGCCGCGCCGTCCCGCCCGCGCGCGTCCCGCCGCGCTGACGTCATCGCACCCCGCCGGCACCGCCCGCCCGCCGCCGCGCCGGCACCGCCCGCCCGGACCGCGCATGCGCCGCGCCGCCGGTGAGGCGGTGCCCTCAGCTTGCCCTCACCTAGCCCACACCTTCCACCTGCCGCCTCTCGGCTTGTGCCCGGCCCCCGCTGGTGAGGCGGTGCCCTTAGCTTGCCCTCACCTAGCCCACACCTTCCACCTGCCGCCTCTCGGCTTGTGCCCGGCCCCCGCCGGTGAGGCGGTGCCCTCAGCTTGCCCGCTCCCCTTCCCACCCTGAGGGCGCCGGGGACGCAGAGCCAGCCTCGGGCAGGGCCAGCTCGGGGCTGCCCACAGCCTCTGAGAAAACACAGGAGTGCGGTCACAGAATCAATTCGATTGGAAAAGGCTTCTGAGATCATCGAATCCCAGCTATGACCGAACACCACCTTGTCACCAAGTGCCTTGTCTAGTCTTTCCTTAAACGCTTCCAGGGACAGTGACTCCACCACCTCCCTGGGCAGCCTGTTCCAATGTCTAATCACTGTTTCTGTGAAAAAATTCCTCCAGATGTCCAACCTAAATCTTCCCTGGTGCAGTTTGAGGCCATTCCCTCTCATCCTGTCACCACTGCCTGGGAGAAGGGACCAACCTTTACCTCTTGTCGGGAAGATGTGGAGAGCAAAACAGTCCCCCCGAGCCTCCTTTCCTCCAGGCTGAGCCCCTGCAGCTCCCTTGGCTTCTCCTGGTGCTCCAGACCCTTCCCCAGCTCCATTCTCTCCTCTGTACACGTTTCAGCCCCTCCATGTCTTCCTTGTCCAAATCTGAGCCCAGGATTTAAGGTGTGGCATTAGCAGTGCCCCAGCACAGACAGATGGTCACTGTCCTCGTCCTGCTGCCACACCATTGCTGGTACAGCCCAGGTCAGCCTTCTTGCCCACCTGGGCTCATGTTCAGCTGCTGTCAGCCTGACGTGTCTTCCTGTGCCAGTGTGATCACTGAGGTCATGGCAGTCAGCCCCTCAGCGTCCAGCCCTTCCCCACTGCTGGGAGCTGGGAAAAGGGGAACAGGAAATAACTGTGCAATACACGGGGTGTAGGTATAATACAGGCACCTAATCCTGGGCTGTAACACTGAGGTGTGATTTGGGCTACAGTGTCCTGTTTGTGCACTGTACCTGGGAATGGGTGGGACTTGTGAAGAGGCCAGCCTTCCTCATGGGGCCTGAGGCCTTGGAAATGTATTTTGTGAGGAAACACAGGACAAGTGGAATCTATTAAGCTAAAAGAAGACAAAAGGAGATGTGGTAGGAGTGTTCAAGCATGTAAAAGCATGATGTGAAGAGCATAATTCATTTTCCTCAGTGTGACAGGAATAGGGAGAAGAAAGAGGCCTAAATGATAACCTGGACAGCTCAGGTTGTCATCTCTAAAACATTAAAAGTCCCTCAAGGATGGGAATAGATGGCTTGGGAGATCATACACATTTCAGTTGGATCTGCAGCAGCGACAACATCTCCCAGAAATGATACATCACTTGTCTGTGGTTCAGAGCAGAGCTGAGCCATGAAGGCCCCATCCAAATCCCTCACACTGCCATCCTTTGATAATGCATTTGTTTATTATTTATTAGTCAGAGTTCCCACAGCTGCCTCCTCAGTGTGCGGTTGAGCTGAGTGCCCTGATACTGTTTGATACTGTGTCACATCAAATCCTGTTCTGGTTTGATGACAAATCAGACACAGCATCAGAAGAATCTTCTTTTATAACCTATTTCCTCAGCTATTAATAACTGCACTAAATGCAAAGAACTAGAGAAACAGGTCAGTAATGTCTGCAGAGTATAAAATACTTTCTGCAAAGTCTTATGAAACAATTAGAACACTCAAGAAGTGATATTTGGGTGCTACTAAAGCAAATTACTGTCACTTTGAAATCCAGACACAGGATATTTAAATGTGGTGGTCTTTATAAATAAATTGCTGCTCTGTCTTTTCCCTCACTTAAAACTATGTGCCAAAATCGACAACTTTTATAATGGAAAAAGGAAGGATAAACTTTGCACAATAAACTTGAAGGATAAACTTCAATAAACCTGCTCCTCATATGCAGCTTAAAATATTGATACATGGTAACAATAAAATTAGGGGAATATGTCAAAATGGAAGCTTATCTAAATAAAGCTACTGTCAAACAATTTATTTTGACAGTGTATAATTGATATGCACTAGAATAAATCAAATTATGGCTTATTCAAGGCGGGCAGTGATTTATAAAACTGAAATGCAGAAATGTTGAAAACTTACAGTGAATACCAGATGGATAATTTGACTTGTTAGAAATAACTGTTCAGGAACTGGTTTGTGCTGCTGGACAACTGCTCTCTTGCTGCCAAGTCCAACAGCCACGATTTCCACTTGCAGATCCCTCAGAGAACTTGTGTTGAACATGACCTTCTAACAGTCATTTTTTTGTGACCAAAAGAATGGCTCCAAGCAGATTTGTGGTAGAGTGCATGTGATTTGGCTTGAGGGAAGGGCACATTTTCCTGAAAAGTCAGGAAATTTACCACACGGAAAAGTTTTACGACTTTTATTCTGATTTTAAAATAACTTCACTGATACTCCCTTTAACTTACAATAGCAATGCATTTGCTATGCACATGGTTAAAATAATGGAGGGAACAGAAAAGCCTCTCTTTTTCTTCCCCCTGCATTCATAGCAGAAGGATCTTGAATTTTATTATACAACTGGTTTAACTGTGTGTGGGGAAGGGTCTGGATTGTATTTTGACACGGAGAAAAATATTATTTCCTCTGCTTTCCCTCTTCTGAGATCCAGATTTTTTCCCTAATGTATAGGATATAATGAATTTCATAATAATAAACGTGGTCTTACAAGTTGTGTAGGCACTGAAATGTCTAATCTGATACACTTTTCAACCCCTGAGATATGCAGCGAAGAGGTTTTTTGCGGACTTAGTAATGCATCAGACAGAGAAAACAAAGCTTCCTGAGTGCTATTTCAGAAACAAATCAAATCTTATTTCTATTTTGATTGCTCACAGAATTTGCTTTGACTACATATGCCACAAGTAATAGGACTTAATCCACATTTTGTATATGTGATTTATTAAATACTGATGGGAAATTTGACATTTAAACCAATAAAAGGTATTAGACTTAACTCACTTAGATTTTTTAATGGAAAGACATTTCTTAAATGGGCAGGAAATTGCAATAACATGTTTACTGATTTATTACAATATTTTACTCTTGGATCTTCAAAATGAACTGTCGTAGCTCTTCACAATTAATAGAATTGGAGGTGAACCAGGAGCAGTCCATCGCTGTCACCATGGAAGGGGCTGGGCAGTGCAGCAACTTCCATTACCTGGGGGTTCTGTCTAAACAATTGTGTTTGTGGAAACACAGGTAGGTTAATCTCACTTCTTTCTGGTTAAAGGAGGAATGTTGAAAATCCCTTGTATTGAAAGGAGAAATATCAAATCTAATGATGGTCCTACATAAATCTCAACCCAGTAATAATGATTAATTTGACCACAGTGGGGTCAGGATCAGAGCAATCCCAATTTCATGTGACAGCTGTTAGGAATTATATTCCTGGGGAAGCCCCCACTCATTTACTCAATGTATTTTCAGTTTGTCTGAGTGGTCAATGAGGTTAAATATATTTTACAGCATTCTATTATCTGTGTTGAACAGTTATTAAAACTTGTATTGATCCACCTTATTAATAACTCTTACAAAGCCTCGCTTCCCTTTCTCTTTGCCTCAGAAGCGTTACTTGTGAGTTGGGCCCTCAAGCAAGACTAATGCTTGTTCTTTTTTGGTATAAATCTTTTGCACACCTTATTTCCTGATCATCTTCCCCTTGCAGGGTTTGTTGATGCTTGCCTGAAATTCTGGTAATCACAGAATCACAGAGTTGGAGGGGACCCATCAGGATCATCCACCCCAACTCTCTGTCCCGTACAGGGCATTTCGAAGTGTCACTCGTACCACATCCAAGCGCTCCTCGAACGCTTACCTCGACTGTGGTAAGTCACTGCAACCTGCCAGGCCTCACTGATGTTTAAAAGTTGGATTATTGTCAGTATATCCTGACGGTATTTGGTGCCTTCCGCCGGTAGACCAGAAAGGCCTGGGCGAGAGAGGCCCGTTCCCGAATCGCGAGTGCTGCACGCAAGCGACACCGCCGGCCCGACCCTCCGCCGCCGGCCCGACCCTCCGCCGCCGGCCCGACCCTCCGCCGCCGGCCCGACCCTCCGCCGCCGGCCCGACCCTCCGCCGCCGGCCCGACCCTCCGCCGCCGGCCCGACCCTCCGCCGCCGGCCCGACCCTCCGCCGCCGGCCCGACCCTCCGCCGCCGGCCCGACCCTCCGCCGCGCCCCCCGCCCGCCCCCGGCCTTCTCCCCGCCCCTCGCCGCGGGTCGCTCCGTGCGGGCGGCGCGATGCGGCCGCTGCTGCTGGCGCTGGGCCTGGCGCTGGCGCTGGGAGCGGGGAGCGGGCAGCACCGCGCCGAGTACGACCGGGAGGCGCTGCTCGGCGGGCAGGTGGGCCGGGGACGGGCGGGGCCGGCCGCCGCTCCGGCGGGGCCGCGGGGCGGGCGCGCTCCCCGGGCCGGGCCGGGCCGGGCCGCTGACGGGCGCGTTGCTGTTCCGCAGGAGGAGGCGGAGGAGTACGCGCGGCTCAGCCCGGACGAGCAGCAGCGGCGGCTGAGGAACATCGTGAAGAAGATCGACGCGGACGCGGACGGGCTGCTCAGCGAGGGTAACGGCGGGGGCCGGGCGGGCCGGGCTGCTCCGGGAGGAAAACGCGCTCTACCCGTGACACAGCCCGTGGCTCTTGTGCTGGGGATAATCCCTGTGGAAAACACCACGATCCCTTGCACAGTGAGATAGAAGCACTGACCGGCTCATCTCACTGGCTGAGGTTTCTGTTTGACTCGAGAAGAGACCACTGAGAGGGGAACCTTACTGATGTGTATAAATACCAAAAGGAAGGGTGCTATGAGGGTGCTGTTCAGTGGTGCCAACTACTTGGACAGGAAGCAATGAACAGAAACTCATGCCCAGAAAATTCCACCTGAATATGAGGAAGAACTTTCATGTGCAGAGATTGTGCGTTGGCACAGATTGCCCAGAGTTTGTGGAGTCTCCCTCGTTGGAGGTGCTCAAGAACCTTCTGGACACAATCCTGTACCATGTGCTCTGGGTTGACTGCTTCAGCAGGGAGATTGGACCAGATAACCCACTCTGGTCTCTTCCAACCTGATCCATTCTGTGATGTGATGATGTAGCCGTGACTGTGGCCAGCAAGAGTTAGTGTGGGTCAGAGCAGTGTCAAGTTGAAGGTACCTCCTTTGCACTTGTACCTGCTCCTTGCATGTCTGAAGCTACCTGGAATCAAGTGGGTGGGTTTCCATCTTTGTAATCCTGTTATGTGCAAATCAGAGAGCAGGTTTAAGATGGAAAGAAAGTACTGCAGCCATGATACTACATAGGTGTGCTTCGGTACCTGATGACATCAAGTGACATTGAGGGATCATATTTCATCATAATACGGTGTCAAATGGCTCTTCCCAGACAGGTTTTTGTCAGTCAGACTTAGGAACTCCATGGTAAACTCGGGCCCTTTCTTTCAGTACATCATTATTATAATGTTAAAAAAAATGCTCCTAACAAGGTTTAAAATTAAATTTTGTTTTGCTGTGATTTTGACAAAAAAGTGTGCACACAAAACAAGCAGAATCCTTGGTCAAATGCCAGAACAGTAATATTTCATTAAAATTATACTAAACATGTGGGAAGCTTTCTAGATGAGAGAACAAAATGCGGTTTTAAAGACAAGATCAACTGTCTTTTGAATGCCCTTCACTTTATGCCTTTTACGCTGAATTTAATCAACTCTGCACCCTCATTTCTGTGTTCCTGCATGGGCTGTGTAGAAGTGAGATAGTCTGTAGCTTCAGTGGGATGGCTAGTCCCTGTCATACCCCACAGGCAGGTCACAACATGAAGGCTTTAAGGGAAAAAGTCTATACAAAGTATTGGAATTCCACCCATACTCTGTCCTCGTGGTGTATATATGCTGCATCTGATTCTCGGTCTAATGAAAACTTGCCTTCCTTTCGCTTCCCAAAGGTAAAACTCACAGTAGGATATGTTTACACTAAGAAATTTATGGTACTGAAGCTTTTTGAGCTCAGTTATTCCTCAGTGTATTGCAAAACTCTTGAGAACATTTTCCTTATTAGTGATGCCTCCGTTTGGAGGCTGACAGTGAGAGAAGATGAAATATGTTAGTGCTGCTTCTCGAATGTTGGAGTATTAAGTATTTCTGATTCATGGCACTGGACATTATGTGGTCACATAGCTGTGCCTCGCACCTTAAATGCTGGGAAATAAACCATTAATTAATGGTGCTTATCTTTAAGAAATCATGTTGCAGTTTCTTATAAGGCCGTGCTGGTTTGTGCACATACCTTGCTGGTACACACACCTCTGCATGATCAATCAATTCACAGAATCTTTTAGCAAGCTGGTCCCTTTGCTAATATAAATTCAGTACTCAAAATGTATTTTAAAAAAGCCATTACTGCTTTTCAAGGATATTTAAATAAACCTAATAAAATTGTATTGATGCCTTTGCCAAGGACAGGATGAGATACTTTAGTATTTAAAAAATGCTGTAAGATTTTTCTACGTCAAAGTAGTGATTTCTATAGGACTTTTTATTAGTCATCATGACTCTTCAGAGCAGGATTTCAGTTGAGTTGATTAAGATGTATAATTTTTGCAGTGCAGAGGAAGATGTTTTCCCCTTCCAGGCATCTGAAAATAGCTGAGAGATACTGGGAGAATATGTTCTCCCAATCTTCACTAAATGAAGTAACTTTAATGCACCTCTGTCAGTTCATTGGTGTATTTTTATTTCTTTTAGCTACATTTTGATAAAAATAAGCAGCTAAAAAACCTTTCCAAGCTATGAGGCTTGATTTCAGCCCCAAGTAAAGGGAAAATAGCTCTACGTAAATAGTTAATTTTTTATTTTAGGTAATTAAGGCAATGGTGCTAAATTAAGTTTTATTTCAGTTTGTGGATTTTTCAAAAGAAACCCTGGAGGGATGGGAACAATGTTTTTTGGGCTACCAAATTACATTTAGGGTTGTTCTTCTAAACCATACTCAGCATCATTTTCATAAAGCTCTCGAGAAAAAAAGAAATGATGCTATAGTGTTGATTTCCTTCAGATTTGAAAAGACAAGGCCACATCACTATTAACAAACCCCCTGAAGTTCTGTAGCTGTGATCTATTCCCTCATTCAGTTACCTTGGAAAAAGCCACAGCATGGAGCAAACAGACTGGTTAGCTTCAAGTGACCTCTTGCCTATGCTTTCATTTGAATATCTTTCATCCAAAGATATTCCAGACAGAAGAGATCTGTGGGATCTTCTCAATTTTTATGGTGCAGGTGATTCTGATTGTCTTTATTTTATTATACTTTTAATGTTTTTCACAGATGAGCTGAGCTCCTGGATACAGCAGTCCTTTAAGCATTATGTTACACAAGAAGCCAAGCAACACTTCAGTGACTATGACAAAGATGGTGATGGATTGGTGTCTTGGAAGGAGTATAACTTGCAAATGTATGATCGTGTAATTGATTTTGATGAGGACACTGTCCTGGAGGATCAAGAAGAAGAGTCATTTCGCCAGGTAAAATGTTTCAGCAGCAGCTCCTGTGAGCTGTTGGCCAAAGGCAGCAATATTTGTTTATTGTGAAGGAACAAGATGGGTAGAGACAAAAGAGCAGCTGGCATCTGTTTAACACTTTGTGCTAGCTGAGATAGGGGAGTAATTAAAGGAAAGTAGTGGAGTATTAAAGCTGCTACTGACAAAATAAAGACACAATGAAATGGTACCTCCTGAGTTATTTTGCCGGCTGAGTGGAAAGTAAGTTATTGAGTCTTGCAGCAGAACATGGTTTCCAGCCACCATCTTAAACCCAGGCTGCAATCCCTTGGGTGAGGTCTGCAGCCAGACAGGGCCCTGCCCTCAGCAGGGGCCAGCACCACTGGGGCCGGAGCAGAAGGCAGCTCTTTAACCCCTTGGTTGCACTGTTCCAGCCGTTCTTTCGGTTACTGCTCAAGCACTCAGTGTGGGCTGTCAGTATTGCCTGCTGTAACATGGCCTGTCCATTAGAGACCCACAGAGAGAGCAATAGCAATTCAAACAGTTTTAAGCAATGAAAATGCAACTCCTACAGCTAAAAATGGATGTTTAGACACAGAACTTGTGTGAGAATCACATCTGTGAAAGCAGATGCTTAAGCGGGGAAAGAGGCGAGAGAGGCAGGGAGAAAAGGTTCACCAAGAACCACCACATAGCAAAACTTGTTTCCTTTCAAGTTCCACAGTTATAAGTATATGTAAATGTTTCTCAGAAAGAGAATGAGTGTGTTTTTAGACTATTCTGGCCAGAGGTTTATTTTTTTTTCTGTGAGGATTGCTTTGTCTGCTTTTAGTAAAGTAATAGTAGATAATATAGGATGTTAGCAGAAGTGAAACTAATGTAGTGAACAGAGGATTTTACACACTGAAGAAACAAACTGTAGGGCTTGGAACGTCACATAACTGAAGAATTACATAGCTTTTAAATACCACAAGACTTCCAGAGGAAATTCCAGTCAAATACTGATACCATGTTTGAGACATTGCTGTCACGGATACAGCAGATATCCGTGTATACGGATAAAGAGCTATAGCTATATAAGCTGGGATAGAACTGCTTGCTTATATTATGACTTGACTGGTTGCTGAGTTTTCCTGCCTGCTGACTTCTCCAGCTTAGAGTGTAAATGAGCAGCATTGTACAAGCATCACAGGTCAGCCACCTTCAGCATTTTCCTTATGTTTGTAAATTAGTGGTCCTGCTCTGATCAAGATGGAATAGTAAGGCAGTTTAGAATTGACATCAGATAACCACAGGAATTTACCAGAAGATGGCGGCCTTGTTCATCACTTCCCAAAAAACACTGGAAAACACTCTCTCCCTCAATGGTTCAGAGCTTACTGTGCAGTATAGTACTTTCTGTAATCCTTCTGGATTGCCTTCCTAGTTAAACTCCCAGCTAAAGTCAGCTTTCCTCCAAGAGGACGTTTAACTGTTTTGCAGAATAGTCAAGATCTTACACTTCTTTTTTTACATGTTATGGTCTGTGTTCATCAGGTCAGCCTGATCTTGAGAGAAGTGTCAATAGATAGGATATAAACCAGAAGTACAATTTCAAATGGTTATTTGTGAAGATTTCTGATTTGCTGGCTACTTCTGTACCCAGATCACTCACACTGATAGCACAGCACACCTAAGGATGGGAATCCAAGATTTTTATAGTTCACATCACGTGCAGTTTGAGCAGACATTGGTTGTCAATGGTATGGGTCTGTATTTCATCCAAAGAGATTGTACAAAATGAAATAAGAAAAAAATAGGAAGTCTTTGCACAACTGGAAGAGAGAAATAGGAAGTGCAAGACATTCAGAAATAAGAACTTGCCTGCTTATATCAGGTATTATTTCTTTTTTAATGGCATGCTAATATGTATACTTAAAACAGGTCAGAGAAGTGACTTCTGTTTAAAATGATTACGTGTAATGGACAGCAGTCCTGTAGTAAAGGGATCTGGCCTTAAAATGGCTTTAGAAAAGACATTTTACATACATGATCTTTCAAGACCTTCTCTGAACTACAGGCAGCCCTTGACATAAATGAGATGTAGATTCAGAAGGTTAAGTGTCCTTAAAATGTAAATTCTGGAATTTGCAATGGCTGCCATTAATTATAATCATTGTACTCCACTTTGTTATTTTGGGAATTGGTGATTTTTAGAAGAGGATGCCTGTTTCAAATTGAGAATCCTTGGTCTTTTCATTATCTCTCTTTAGTATGTTTTAAATGGCTCCTTAAATTGAAAAAAAAAACAGGGGTCTTTGTGATTCTTAGAATAAAACCATCCCAATTAAAAGTGTTGTTCTTATTGCTCTCAATGAGCTGTTTTTAGTGAAAACTTAACATCAGTATAATATGAGTAGGTAATGTGAAACAATTAATGTACTAATTAAGTTTTGGATTGTGTTGAATGATTTCATCTCTATGGACACCTTTCAGATTTCAGATTACCTTACAGCCAGCTACTATTACGTTGTTTTTCCTTTCCAGTAAGGGCTCTAACTAAATCTATTTTCTAAGCTTCATTTAAAGGAGAAAAAACGTTTTGAGAAAGCTAATAGAGATGATGTTCCTGCTCTAAATGTGGATGAATATATTGCATTTGAACATCCTGAAGAAGTAGAGTACATGACGGTAAGATTTAGGGGATCTTTATCAGCCTGTGTGTGTAGGTCGTTTCAATGTGTGTCCTTAGCCCCAGTAGCACAGGAAGTGGAGCAGTTATGGATATGGCTTGGACAGCCCATATTAAAAATCAGGTATAGTCTCGTGGATCCAGTGCTGGAGGTTAGGAGCTGGAGCAGTTCAGTGCTTTTCTTTGAAATCTGATTCGAGAACTAGGACTGCACAAGTATCCCCAACTTTGGGGACTGGACTGACTTAGCCACATCTCAGTTCTGTTAGGCTGCAAATCCATCAGTGAGATTTTAGTTTTTGGTTTCGGCTCTCTGGTGGACAAAAGACCAAGCAGTTCTCCTAACAATTCAATTAAGTTGCAAAAATGCAAATTAGTGAATCCACCAGATGAAAAGAAAAGTGAAATGAGACAATAGAGCTTTGTACATATTCATGCTTCACAGATGCTTTTGCAGTTTTGAATTGTTTTGAAGGATTTCAGCTCTATGGACACATTTCAGATTACGTTTTCATGACATCTGACATTCTAAACTCTTCAGGACAGGACATGATCTGTTTTATTGCACAGGAAGCAATTACTGCACTAGTCTGCATAAAACACAAAAAGAGATTTGTCTTTCATTTAAGGAGTATGTCATTGCTTTAAGTGATTCACTGCTGTTTCTCTTGATCATGAGTTGCTAATTTTGCTCTTTGTATGTATACAAAAGGACTTTGTCATTCAGGAGGCTTTAGAAGAACATGATAAAGATGGTGATGGATTTGTTAGCCTGGAAGAATTCCTTGGTGATTACAGAAGAGACCCAAGTAAGGAAAAAAGGGAAGGGGCATGAAAGAGGGAACTAACAAAAGCTTTTGGAATGGGGAGAATAGGATGCACCTTTATTTTCAGCTTTTCACACTTACACCTACAGATTCTGAATAAGATTTTATGTCTTCGAATAATTCTGTTTTCTGGAACTGGGCATAGTAGACTCCTTATTTGGTGGTTTGTGTATAGCCCATTCCAGTTTCCTTGCAAGTTGCTTCTTGTTTTCTGAAAGACTGAAGCAAATTCCTGACCACAAAGGATGCAGCTGAAACAAGGTGCAGCCGTATTTGCCAGCTGAACACATCTGCAGATCCAGCTAGCAGGAATGTGAGGGTAAACTGCCCTGGCCTTGATCAGCCTGAGCAGGCAGCTGCCAGCCTTGCTTTGGGGGGACTGAGCTGAGTGTGCTGTGAGAGTGATGGAGGGGAAGTGTGAGGGGTCACGTCACTGTTCCAGGTATCAGGAGCCTGATTGCTGCTGTCACTCTTTGATTTGTTTGGGTTGGTTTTTTCCAGTCTTGCCCTTCCTTAAACTTGATCTGTTCCTTCTTTAACAAGAGGAAGGACACCTACCTGATGCTTATCAGTATTTCTCAATGAATATTTACACATTGTATTTGATTTGCTAAAAGCTAGGGCAAATAATTCTTCCCATTCCAAAAAGCCCAGTAACTTCAATGTTGTGGAAAGTCTGCTTGGCCCAAAGAATTATTCATTCTGAATGGAATCCTAGCTGGGGAGAATTGTGTAAGCCACATGAGGGTATGGAGAGCCAGGAGGATAATTTTTTCTTCACTCTAATCAGCCACCTGGAATTTCATGTTTTATAACCATCTTTGTTTGTCAGAGCCAGTGGAAACAACAGATCTCTGATGCAACTACAGGGTTCTTTATATTTTTCCTGCTCTAACATGAAAGAAAGTTTTTCCAAACCAGTCTATAAAAAGTTGTTGGAAAGGAGTGAAATTGTTGCAGTAATAGAGAAGATAACAGCTTTGTCATCACAACTTGTTAGCAAGACTTGAGAATCAGCTGTGATTGTACAAACTACTTCAGCTTTTCTCTTCTGCCGACAGTGTTCCTGCAGCACTCTTTAAAATGACTAATAGACTGCATGGGGACTCTGATTTCATAATTAGCTCATGGTTCGGGGCAACAGTGTATGGTCAATTGTGACATAAAGGGAAAATCTCCTTGCAAAACCAAATGTTTGGAAGGAGACACTTCACTTTTTCTTCCTTAATAATAGAATTGTAATTATTTTTAAACTGTTACTTACCTGCTTATGATACCTGCTACTTTTGATTTTCATAAGGGTTAGAAAGCCAGATCATGCTTGTCTGCACTGTTTAAAATTTTGATGAATTACTTCTCAATTTCTTGAAGAGTTAAGGACAAGTCTAAGATTGCTGTAGGTTGCAGGATATCTGTATATTGGATAAGTGTGAAACAAATATGCAAATAAATACTGGCAGTAAATGAAATTGCTTTCCCTGCTTTCCTCTGCCCATTAAGGTTTGTTGTTGTTTAGTGACATCACTTTTAGCTTATGTTTTATGAGAAAAGTGTATTTGCTTAGGAGAAAAGATGAGAACCTCTGCTTTAAAGTGAAGAGTGGCTTTAAACTTTACAATTGTGTCTTACTAGCTGCAAGGGAAGATCCAGAATGGATACTGGTTGAGAAGGACCGGTTTGTGAATGACTATGACAAGGATCATGATGGAAAACTCAGCCCTCAAGAGCTGCTGTCTTGGATAGTACCCAACAATCAGGGTATTGCACAAGAGGAGGTTCGTGGTTTGATTGCTGCTTAGGTTTTAATTACTGCAGGAGAATTTTGAAGGATCACAGCAAAATGAGAGAAGCGTTCAGATTTATCGTGTCTTAGTTATTGAAAAATAGTATCAGTAGATCTTTGCATATATTTTTAACTTCTTTTCACTTTGACAAGGAATGCGGGTCCTTTAACTGCATTAGGCAAATGTGAAGTTCCCATTAATTGTGTAAATGTTTGTAAATTAACAAAGTGCTTTTGTACATGTTTAAATAGCTTATCTGCTTTGACTCAAGGGTACAGAATTTTAATGAGTAATTTTTTAGTTGTTGTAGGTAAATCTAATGAGATGCTCTAGCAAAAGGAGCTGCATAATTTTGAAATAAGAAATTGATTGTAATTCTAACTGGATAAATCATCATAATTTGTAGAACTAAAAACTTGTTTTAAGTACAAGAAAATGGAAGTACTCTGTGATTCAAGATGGTGTAAAGCAAACTTTGATGATGCTAATTAAAATGGTTTAATCAGAGGTAGAGCAGCGTAATAGCTTTTAAGTGGATTCTCATTTTAGCTTATTTTTTGTAGTAGTTTCCACTCCCTGACTGCAGTAGAGAGGATTTCTGCCTTTCTTCTAGAAACTTCTTATTTCTAACTTCTAAATTTTCCATGTGTTTGCTTTACCATGTGTTTGTGGAGGGTTTTGGTGTTCAGAATGGCAGTAACACCAGGTCTTCCCGTGGCTTCATGTTCGTGGGGAAGAGGCACCTCCGTGTGTCAGACACGGCACGTGCTCCTCCTGGGCTGCCCCCTGTGCCCTGCTGGCCTCTGAGGACAGCAGCAGCAGCAGCAGCCCTGGCTGCTGCCGTGTGGGACCTCGTGGGATGCTGAGCTCTTCTGGGAGTATTTCTGGAAATGGGGACCTGTGAGCCTTTGCATGGCCTTTTCTGGCTGTGGTCAGTGCTTAGTTCACAGAGACAGCTCTGTTCTGCCATGAGCTGTGTGCTGTTGAGTGTGTTCATACCTGTGTTGGCTTCCTTGTTTTGGGGTTGTTTTTTTTAGCTCTTCTTAGCTGTCTTTCAAGTGTTGGCTTACAACAAGGCCATGCTGTAGTAATAGCTCAATTCTGCAACTAATAATTTGTTCTATTTGTTTCTCTAATGTGCTGGTTTTTTCCTTTGGGTAATACAAAGGCTTAGCAAAGTCACCTGTCCTAAAGAGAAGGAAGCATTGGTTTCAGTCACAAACTGCTGTTTGAAGTCAGAGTATCACATTTCCATTTCAGCATTTCAAAATGACCTGAGAAACCCGATAGCTAAATAACATTAAAATGGAAAAATTACTATCTATTCAATTTTCAGAATTGACATGTTGGCCAAGATGTTTGTCATTAATCTTTCAGCTTTTGCCACGCAGAGTACTTTTAAAATCCCCTTGGTTGACGTTAGTCCCCGTTATTTTTGGCTCAGTTACATTGAGCCAAACCAATCAGGAAAGTAGGAGCAGAAGGATTCTCTAAATCACTGTATTTGTGGATGTTCAGCAGATGAAAACAAAGCCCATGTAATACCATGACTCCTATTTCTTAGAAGTAAGAGGTGCAGTAGAGCTGCTGCACAGGCTGTTAGCTTGAAACTGTGAAATATTGGTGAATGAGCTACAACTAAAATATTCTGCAGCTGGTTCTTAATTTTACTGCTGGACTTCTCTCTTTTTATAATATATAAATAAGCAAAAATCAGAATTGTTTTAACTTGGTGCATGTGGTGGTCTGTTTCTTTTACAGGCTCTGCACCTCATTGAAGAGATGGATTTGAATGATGATAAAAAACTTTCTGAAGCAGAGATTCTTAACAACCAGGATTTGTTTCTTAACAGCGAAGCAACAGATTATGGTAGGCAGCTTCATGATGAACGTTTCTACCATGAAGAACTTTAGATTATTTATTTTGTAATCTTTTTTCCTTCCCTTTCTTTCATTTGGAGCTTTTGTTAAAAGCACTCATCAGCTGCATTGCAAGTTTTATGCTGTAATTACAGTACACTAATGTTGGTGTAAATAATTTGCATTCAAAATTCAATTGCTCTCCTGCAAACTTCCTGGGCCTCTTCTAGCCTTCAAAATTAATCTGAAATACTTGCTATCAAAATTCTGTAGTGTTGGGAAATAAATTACTTCAGGGTAGTACTGTATTGTGAAGAGTTGTTCTACTGTACTTGAAGAAAAAGGAGAATCTAGATGGTTCTTCCAGAATGCAAAATATAGTAACTGAGACTACTATTTTTCTAATCAATTAAATTAGAGCAGAGTGTGGGGAAGGTGGGGGGATGTTTAGAGTCAATATGAACTGTGTTCTGTTTAATACCTTTGAAGAAATACTTACATAAATGCCTCAGTTGTTTAAGAGGTTTCTACTTGATTTTGAATGGTTTCTATACTGTGTTTTACTCTATCATAAAACTTGCTATTTTTACATCTATAGACAATAATTATTTTTAATGTACAGTTGTAGAGCATTAGCAATACAGTGGTATTTTACTGTGTCAAGACCCTCTTCATTTGTTGGATTAAAATTTAAAATGTTCTATCTTTCTGTGTTTTGTACATTTATTTCTCACCTTGGGTCACCCATAGTAGCTCCTGGAGATGTGAAGGATGTGCATAATGTCCAGTAGCAACATTCTTGGCTTTATCAACCAGAGATCTGTCATCTTATCTGGCTGCTAAAGAAGATGCACAACAAGCAACGTGTGCATATAGCATTTTCTGGACAAGTTTGCAAAAGCAATTGTGTTCATTTTTTGAGTTGTGGTATGTGGAAGGCTGAAGCATCACAGCATTACGTAAATAATATTTGTAGTAATAACCTCTAAAAATTAACCTCAGCTGAAAGCTCTACAAGAGAGTGCTGTCCCATTTTGTGATTATTTGAAAAGTCTGAAGGGTTAATGGCACTGCAGGTGCCAATGTAGGAAAGTCCAAATATTCTCCTGGAAAGAAATGAGCTGAGTATTTCAGACAAAGACAAAGGCTCGCAGAACAGCTTGTGTGGAGTGTGTTAGGGTTCCTACATAAATAACTCTTGTAATGCTCTCACAGCGTTCTCCTTGACTAATGTTTTCCTTCCTCCCAGCTCTGTTGAGTAAAAGCAGCAAGTTCTGCCTTGGTTTTTTCCCAGGATGCCACCTCTTAATTATCTCAGAACAAATGGAATTCCTTTCGTGGTATGTGCTGATGTGTCACCAGTAGAAGGTTAGGAACTTTGATTCAGAGCAAAACCACATACACTATATTTTTAGATATCATAGTCATAGAAATTCAAAGCATTTTTCAATTTTAGTGGTTGGATTTTTTTGCTGCTCATATTTTTTAATGTCAGTTCCTTGGGAATATGAGTACAGCTCTTGCCATAGTGGTAGTGAGATCTGATTTAAAAAAAAAAACAAACAAACCAACGAAGTCTAATAAATCCAGTGTGCCCAGGAATGTTAAAGCAAACAAACAAACAAAAAGAGAAACTGACTGGTGATATTTCTAAATGAACACATATGCAGAGTATTGGCTAAAATATGCTGGAGGAAGCTAAAGTGTTGCCTCCCATGACAAAGGGACATTTGGTCCAGAGGTAGAACCTGAAGAAGGGACATTTGGTCCAGAGGCAGAACCTGCTGCAGATGATATGGTTGGGGCACTGATCCAACTGTTCTTTAGAGATGTAGAAACCTCCTCAGCAGCACCAGCATTGCCTGCTTGGCTAATGAACGTGCAGTGCTTCCAAAGGAGTGATTTGCTTTGAATTAAGGCACAGAGAAAGCCAGCGTATTGATAAAGCATTCAAAAGGTGTCAGAGAAATTAAAAACATCTTTCAGCAGGTATCTGAATTTATGACAAGAAGAGAGGGATAAAAACCCCAAATAATTTCATTTTCTCTTTCACAAAGTACTTCTACTTTTCTTCCAAGAGCAACCCGATCCTGTTTGTGCTATTCAAGGCCCCAGTGACGTTGCACTTCTCCACAGTTCCCTTTTTCTGTTTTTGCCTTTCAATCATTTTCAGGGGTAAGGATCATTTAAACACATACCAAGCACAAGAAGACCCCACATTTCAATGATACAAACAATTTTATTATGTACAAAGTATCACAATGGTAATTCTAGAGGAAATCCGTTCATGTTCTTTATGAGTGTGGCAAAGGCTGATGATATTTCTCTTGGGTAAAACAGCAGAACAGGATCCACCTTTCAGTGATGGCCTCTATTAGAAACTGCCATGAAATGTTAGATAAGAGGTAAGAACAGAGCCTGTGGAATAATTTTTATATTAATTACGGATTTCACTGAAGCAGAACGCCGGCAGGACTATCTTGCACTGTGGGACTGCTTTTGGAAGGCTGTTCCAGCATTTCCCTCTAACAGGAGCAGAGGGAGTTGAGTGTCAGAGCCTTGGTGAGGGGTCTGGGCCGTGCTGAAGCAGCCTCCAGCCGCAGCCACGACGGCCCAGAGGAGCTGGAACAAACCCAGCCAGGTGTTCAGCGGCTGCAGTTTGTGTTTCCATGGGAACAGAGACTGGCTCCTCACAGAAGGCAAGGTGATTTCAACATTTTTAATGGGGGTGATTGGGGATAATTTGCAAGCCTCTGACATTTGCTGCATGGAAATGGAGAGATCCATTTGTGTGGAATTAGAGTGGCGGGCATGGCTCAGCTGCTGCACCGTGTGTGTTTTAGCCACGCGTCTCCTCTGGCAGTGGTTCCTTGCTGCCATCCCCGGGCCGTGGGGCTCAGACAGACACCAGAGGCTGGGCTCTTGGAGTTTGGACATGGCTGCACTGCAGCAGTTGTTTGGAAGCTGTATCTCAGATGTAATGGTTCTGGAGGCTGGGAAGGACTGCACCAGTGCCTTCCAGTCTCCATTGGCATTTCCCAAACCACCGTTCCAAGGGACCACAATACACCCGAGCACTTCTGAAAATTACAACCAGCTCAATACTGGGAATATCCGAGTATTCAGCATTTCTTTATCTTCTGCCTGAATACTTTTCATAGACTCCCTTATCCTCTTGCTATGTAGAATAAAAGGGTTTTTGTCTACTTGATCAGACTCCCCAAAATCAGAAACGTTTCCTCTGAAGAATGTCTTGTTTGGTGTCCTGGATGAGCACAAAAATGTTTGTAGATGCTATTTTCATATTTTGCCTACTGTCAAATCCAAACCTGCCACCCAAATCCCTGATAAAAAACTTTTCTCAAAGCAGTATATAGTTAAAAATTAAACGAAACTTCCATTCTAAAGAATGAGAAAATTTGAGGGCTTTTAAAACTTTTTTTTTCCAAATCAGACTTATCCTCACTTTTCACTATGGAATGGATTCAAATGGCACATTCTGCTGCCAAACAATTTAATTACTGGGGAAAAAATCCTCAGGAAGTTTGTTCTTGGCCTTATCAAACAGAACACCTGATTTTTAACCTCTAAGAGCAGTGGTGGAAGGAGATGCAGTAGCTGTCAGGGAACAGTTCCTTAAGGCTCCTTGTTGATACTGCTGAATTTCTGAGTGAGCCTGTGAGGTTAGGCTAAAATCCCCTCTAAAGGAGTGAGAAAGGGCAGCTGAAAGACCCTGCAGGTGTCCAAAGCATCCTGACGAGACTCAGCCCCTTCCTTGCCCACTGAAACTCTGCTTCTTTCCTCAAAGTACTGACATCACTGTTGCAGGGGGAATTGCAGGATGCTCAGGGGATTTCAGTAGATGGCGTCACAGCATTCACAGCCCAGCGAGATTCCGTGATTTTGCTCCCTGCCTCAGCCCCACAGAGCTCCCTCCCAGGCTCAGCCTTTCCACACTTCACAGAACTCTGGCCACACACATCAGGATATGAACCCGAACCTGAGATACAGTATTTCAGAGCTGGAGGCATTGCGGTCTTGTTCCTGTTTAGAGCAGAGGGGAATAGAGAACTGTGTTCCTCCTCTAAAGCCCTGCAAAGCCTGGCTACCCCTGCACAGCACATGGACACAGCCCAGCACCACCAGCACCTGGGAGCAGGAACCCAAATCTGCTTCATTACACCAGCTGCTCTGACAGCTCATCAACGTGCTGAACTGGAGACCTGCTCTGGGCTATTCTGAGAACCTCACCCCAGCACAGAGTGAGCTGCCCGTGCTGATGGCATCGAAAGAGCCTCCCTGGGAGCTGCTGGGGTGACTCTGCTACACCAGGGCTCTTGGGTGGGATGGATGCAGGCACAGAGCCCAGCCTGAGGTTCAGTCAAATAATTGGCTTTGTGGCTGGAGGCCAAACTAAAAATAAGAGGAAAGTAGCATATCATTTTAGAGGGATAAAATGCACTCAGTGCATTTTTATGAACCTCAACAGCAGCAAAGATGCTTTCAAAGCACAGCTGTAACTTGGAAATAGTAAGAAGAAACATTTAGGTTTGGAAGGACTGAAATAAAACACTCTAGAAAAGATACTGTTATTTTTTCTTTGTGCATACAGGTCAAGTATGACTAGTGCCCATGCCCTCAAAATACATTTTTTCCAAGAAATTTTCCCTTCTGGAAGAAAGCTTCACTCCTTTCTCAACACTGGCTGCAAGTGAATCCTCACATTTCTCCTCCCACTCTCATGCAATGATGCTTTCTTCCTGCTACACCTCTGACCCTCCAGACTCTCATTTGCCCTCCTCTGCTTGCACTTCATTTTCCCTCACAAAGTTCCTCCTGCGCATTCCATCTCCTTCAGACAATCAGGAAGGAACCTTGCAAATTCTTTAAAACACCAGCTACAAACTGCCCATGGAGTGAGTCGGGGTAACTGCATCCCCCAGCTGAGCAGAGCTCTCTGAGCAGAGCCCTGATTCCTGCTGGAGCCCAGGGAAGCTGCAAGAATTCCCCACTCCACAATGATCTGCCCAGGGGCTGCTGCTGTGGGACAGCAGGAAAACAGCAACACCCAGAGCAGCAGCAGTTTCTGGAGATCAGTAAGTCCTGATGTGTTCTTGGTGTGGACAGACAGCTTTTGCATAGGCAACCACCACAGGACTATCTTTCTTTTTTTTCCCTACACTCCAAAAATGCCAGGCAGTATTTAAAAACAGGTATTTAAGAATGCTTAAAATATCCTAAGGAGGTGAACAGAGGCAACCTCACCTGGAGGACAGGTGCTTTGGAGAGGGTTTCAGGGAAACTTTAGAAGTGTTACCCTGTGCTCGGGTATTTGTGTTATAATGACTGGAGGAGCTGATTTGGGGAGCTGCCTGAAATACCTGGTGTCAGCAGGGTGCTGGGTGTGGTCTGGGTGCTGCTGCTTCACTGGTCTGTGAGGCTTCACTCAGGTCTTGGTGCTAACAAACTCTTAGCTCTCTCCTTCCTCAAGACCTTGGATTTTACTTCTAAATTTCACATATCTTGCATGTTCATGTGAATATGTGTATGAGGGCATGCAAATCAGGAGTGTTCTCTACATCAACATCCAGGCATCTAAATGTGTGCAGACACCTGCACACTTCTCAGGGTTCTTAATTTAACCCGAGTCCTGAAAAGCCTTTTCAGCTGCAAAATGCAGCTTTGAGCTAAGCTTCCCATGTGCAAAGACACTGGCTTCTGCCAGCCCCAGAAGGTGCTGCAGGGGTACCTCTGTCTCCTTTGTTTCTTTTTCTTTGCAAGACCACAGCATTAGAGAATAGCTTATCTCTTTGTATTGTGCTGGTTTCCTTTGCGCTGTAATTGTCTCTCTCCTCCTGCAGCTGATCAAATCATATCTCTGAACTTAGTGCCTTTTTTCCCCCCTCTGTTTTTTTCCTGCCGCTCTCACGCACCCATGGCAAGGAGCAGCCTGACACCATTTGACATCTCCTTGCTTCCTCATTTCAATATTAACTGTTTACCAGAAGAGAAACAGGTTTGGGGTGCGGGTGCTGAGCCCTTGTGTGTCTCTCTGTGTGAGCAACAGCTCTTCTGTCCTCTGTCCCTCACAGCTACAGGTCATTTCTCTGAGCTGCCACTGGCACCAGCCTGACTTCAGAAGGGACAGGTCTGTGGATGTGCCGCACTCTCTGCTTGGGCTGGGCCAGTGACACGGCTCAGAGCTGTGCCTGCTGCCACTCTCACCCCACAACGGACCTGCTGAAGGATTCCTACCCCTCCACGGAGCAGTAACAATGACCCAGCTGCAGTTTAAAGATGCTTTTTGGGTAAGTGAGCATTTACTATATGTTTCCTATCTTCAATGTACCTGTATTTTAAAATCTTTTAAAATACAACTTGGTTCTATATATAGTTTAAAACTAATTTAATGTTGTTCTGTGTTCTAAATTTAGTTTAGTAAAGATCCAAATTTGTCTCCAAGTAAAAACATAGTGTTTAGTAGTATAAGTGTTTGATCCTGGTCAGAAGGATGCAGTGTAAAGAACATATCCAGTCCCCATAAAACCACTGACATTCCCAGTTCCTGTGCTAGGGCCAGAAACTGCTTTTGAAAGGGATGTGGATTTGTCTGTCTCACAGTGCCAGGAACCTGCTTGCAGTGAGTGTGCTCAGCTCCATGAGTGGCTCCCAGAGCAGGTGAGCTGCTGCTAATGAGAGGCTGAATTCCCTCCTGTTTGGTGGAGAGCAGAGCCAGCAGTTGTGAGCACAATGCTCCTGCTCAGCTCCCTCCAGGCTCCCACCCCGCTGCCAGGAGCATTCCCAGGCAGGCAGAGCCCTGGAGCTGGGAGGCAGCACAGGTTAGAAAGGATCAGCAGTGACACCACAGCTGAGCCCAGACACTCACAGCTGACCTAAAACCAGCAAATACTGAAACGAGGAGATCTGTTCCATACTTGTTATTTGACTTTTGTTTGAAAATCCTTTTGGTCTCCTGTTTTCAAGCTCTTTCCCTGCAGTTACAAGGTAAAAAGACCTTAGTAATTTCTCTCACTATGGTAATCTGAGGTTCTCTTGCAATTGGAGAATGAAAGTTCAAAATCAAAATTGGAGAATGAAAGTTCAAAATCAAAATCTTAACATTGCAAAGTTGAGTAAACAACTTGGTTGTTATGTGGTTGCCTCTTTTCTGGGTAATCATTTATCCAGCGTCTAGGACTGACTTACAGAAAGACATGAAGCCATATGAATTCTCCCTGCCATTGCCTGGCTGTTCTTTCCGCTTGTGCTCTCTCCACCCACGCTTCAGGGTAAACCCTCTCTTGGTAGAAAACAGAAGGGCAGAGGCAAAAACACGTTTCAGTGAACCACCATCCTCTGGGCACTTCCAGGAAGCCCTCCCCACCCCCACTGCAGTACTAGATTTGAACAGTTCAAAAGAGTACAAACACAATGAGGAAATACAAAAGTCAGTGTTGAAGTTGGGACTAACTGTGCATGACCACACCTAGTGAGATTCTCCTTGTTTGTGCACCCACTGACTGCACAGTGCAGTGCACAGGGTGGGGCACAGCTGTGGCCAGTGCTGCCCTGGGAGCTTCAGCCCTTGCCTTGCTGGACTTCCTTGGAAAACAAACCACCTGACTTTTAGAGCTGGTACATTTGGTATAGCTACTTCTCAATGTCTTGTTCTCTAGAGAGAATAAATCAAGCAATGGGAGTAGTGTGAGGGTGATTAATTCCAGCTGATGATCTGGCCAGGCCAGTTCTTCAGGGCTCCTCTTCCCTAAACTTCTCTCTTGTGCTTAGTCACGTTACCATGACTCAAATCCTTGCTTAGCTTTGAAGCTAACACCTTATTTAAAGGAAAGCATCTTTGGATCTCCTCTTTTTTGACTGGAAACATATTGCCCAGCTTGATTAAGAGGGCAGGAATATATCTGGTTGCAGGATAGAAGCTTTAGCTATGCAGTAAGTCTTTTAAAGTGAAAACTTACAGGATATTGCACAACACAGCACTAGTGTGCAGCTTTCCCCCCCACATCACAAGATCAGCAATTATTTTTGCATTCATAAAGTTCTATTGTGAGAGGAGAGTGTATTCATGTGGTTTGTTTCAGCGAGCAATTATCTCCTGTGTTTGGTCTGTACATTGAACAGAGACTGTTTGGATTTGTTTGGGATTGACACCCAAAAGGTGTTTGCCTCGTGCTGGGTGCCTCAACAGAGAGCCCTGATCTCTGACTGCTGCACCCCCTCCCTGTGCTTCACCCTGATCAGGTGTCCCTGAGCAGCAGCTCCCTGCTCTGCCATCAGGAAACTGTTGGATAAGCAGGGGTTTCCTCAGGACCCACCTCAATGTAAAATATATAAAGAAATCCTAAAAGCAGGGTATCTCCCCCAACTAGCAGAGAAAGGACATCATTCATCCCGCCCCAAACTTCTCCAGACTTCATAAGAACAAGGTGTGCTGTCTTCCAGGAAAATGTAAATTGTTCCTCATAACAGGTTTAAGTTTTATCCTCTCGTTTCCAAATAAATGTAGCAGTGATAGCACTATACTAGAACTTCCACACTTAGTTCAATTTTATTTTCTGTGATTTGTGGCCTGAGCAAAAACCTGTGTATTTTTTAATTACAATTTTTATTTCTATATGCTCCACACACTCTGTAATGGTTAAGGGACATTTGCTCAAAGTCTGCACAAAAATGTACTCCTTAACAGAAGTTTTCTATCCTCCAATATTTTTTTGGAAAATATTAGTGAGATGAAAATTCAGATTGGGTTTGATAACCAGTGTAGGGCAGTTGCTGATGGATTAATATTCTCCTGAGCTGCTCTACAAGCCTGACAGATGTTACCTGTCTTCTCTAGCATCATATGAAGCATGTAGAGAAATTCCCATGTTAATGGGAATGTGTGTGTGGCACCAGCTGAGTTCCATGTTAATGGGGTTATGTTAACAGGCAGAGCAACAGTAATTTTTTTGTAACAAACCCAATATCCAAGAAAATCTTTCCCCCTCAGTCACAGTGTCTTTCTTAGTCTCATTCTGTGTTCTTGCACTTTGTTGCTTTTCCTTTGCAATTTCTGTCATTGCCTTTTTCTTCTATTTAGGCTCCCTCCAACCTGCTGCTCAAAACTGCAGCTGCAGTCCCTGAAATGCAGCTATTTCTGGCCGAGAGGTAGGAAGGCACTGGCACCACTTCCTGGCTTTGCCATACCCATCTGGGAACAGAGAATGAGGAAAATTTTCAAAGGAGCTGGTTGGTTTTGGGGCACGCTCTGAAGTGCCCAGAGTTGAGTGAGAGCAAGTCTATTACCTTGGACAACTTTGAATCAAACTCAAGCAGCCAAGTCAATTCTGAAAGTGTGTCATGGGCTCCTAAGGTACTTAGGATTTAAAAATATACACTTGAAGTGTGAAATTCTTGTTCCTTCTCAGCTGTGGGATGAGCTCGGGGCTTGTGGATTCTCACAGCTCACATTTATAAGTGTGGGGGAGATGCAGGCCAGCAAATATGAAGCAGGCCTTGAAGATGAGATGGCAGGATTTGCTCCCCTGCCCTGCTGTGGGCTGGTCCCTCCCACATCCCTGCCTGTGAAGCCTTGATTGTGGTCAGGCACTGCAGCACCGGGAGCCATGGAAGTGCTCCAGGAACAGGGACTCTTACAAAGATGCTTAATATCTCTTCCTTTGACTTCAGGCTATATTCAACCTCAGGTTCAGTGCAAATCTTTGTAGGTGAGCCTCTCAGCTCCTACTGCAGCTTTTTCACACAATGGTCTGTTATATACCTAAAAAAAGATGTTATTAGCTTCCCAAATAATTGAGCTTCTAATGAGACTCTTAACTGAGGAACAAGAGCTCCATGGTGATAAAAGTCACAGCAAATGTATTTCCTAAACTTATTAGGCAACGTGCTAAAGAAATACAACATCAATTGTTTTACTCAAAATAGGAAGTTTTTTTTATACCTGCGTTCCTGTAGAGGCTGAGCTTTGCAGGGCCTGTTGTTTTGCAGCAGGTCTGTGAGGAGGAAATGAGACTGGGCAGGTTTATTGGGAGGAACTGGAGCTGGGGAGGCTCCTGCCAGTCTGGCACCCCAAGGCTGAGCTTGGGCAGGCAGGGATGAGGCTGGCAAACCTTCCAGCCTGGCATCCCAGCTTTGCAAGTGTGTCCCACTGAGTTTGATTTGAATGGCATGGCGCCAGTTGCATCTGGCCCTACTGACACCAGGCAGATTGAGGTAAATCATCTCCCTGCACAGCAGCACACAGGTGGGCTCTGCTGTCAGCACGTCCTGCCTAACCCTGAGCTCCAGAGGCAGAGGCATGGCCATGGTCTGCATCTCCCTGAGCTCCAGAGGCATGGCCACGGTGTGCATCTCCCTGAGCTCCAGAGGAATGGCCACGGTGTGCATCTCCCTGAGCTCCAGAGGCATGGCCACGGTGTGCATCTCCCTGAGCTCCAGAGGCATGGCCATGGTCTGCATCTCCCTGAGCTCCAGAGGCATGGCCATGGTCTGCATCTCCCTGAGCTCCAGAGGCATGGCCACGGTGTGCATCTCCCTGAGCTCCAGAGGCATGGCCATGGTCTGCATCTCCCTGAGCTCCAGAGGCATGGCCACGGTGTGCATCTCCCTGAGCTCCAGAGGAATGGCCACGGTGTGCATCTCCCTGAGCTCCAGAGGCATGGCCATGGTCTGCATCTCCCTGAGCTCCAGAGGCATGGCCATGGTCTGCATCTCCCTGAGCTCCAGAGGCATGGCCATGGTCTGCATCTCCCTGAGCACCAGAAGCAGAGGAATGGCCACAGCACTGATCACCACCAGGCCAAGTCACCACTGCAGGATGTGTGTGGAAATGGGGGCTAAAGGGGGAACCAGCTTGGAAAAGTTGAACTGGTTGCCCAGCTGATGTCTGTGTTTGTTGTGAGGTTGTCTTGGTTTTGAAAGACAGTTGTGTGCCAAGGAAAGCCAGAGCCTCCCTTGGAATGGAGGATGTAAACCCCCTTTCCTCCAAATTATTATAATTTTGCAATTAGGGGCTCTCAGGCAAAGATATGGGAATAGGAGAAACAGTTCTTTACTAGGAATATTAAAAGAAAATACAAATGTAGTAGTACAACAAAACAAGCAAGGAAGCAAACAAAAATCCTGGAAAAAGCCCTGACAGGGTCAGGGATACGATCTGGCACTCTGGTGATTAGGGTGTTGGAAGCAGTCCAGATAAACCCTCCTGGAGTAACAGATGTGGTTCTGTGGAGTGGAGATGGTCCTGTAGAAAGTCCAGTGGTGACGAGATGGGTCCGGTCTTCCTCCAGGAATCCAGTGGAAACAAACCGGATTCCTTGTGTCCTTCAGTCCCAGTTTTTATCTAGCTGGGAACAGCTGGCTCCTCCCATGGGGTGGAGCATCTCCCAGTGGGATGATGGAATTTTATCAGCCATGTGGTGTGCCTCAATGGCCCATTATCAGGAGATGTCCCCTGTAGGATGGAGGGGTGGTGACAGAGATAAGGAACACTGCCCCGGCTGGGTTTAATGGCTGGGCCATTGTCAGAAGGCATCCGCCCCCCTCCCCCCTGGAGGGACAAGAGAAGGATAAAACATCTCCCCAAAACAGCTTTCAGCAGATGAAATGGAATACACATTTTTAGGTTACATAACCCAAGACAGAGGTCAGCCTCATCTCCACAGAAGAGGCTGCTCTACTCTTTCATATGTGTAATTCCTTCCTCCATTCCCCGCCTGCTCTGGGAAGGACTCTTGGCTCCCTGAGGCAAAGAGAAGCACCCGTGGAGGGTGCAGGGGGCAATCACAACACTCATTAAAACCAGAGGAAATCACAAGTACGAAATCAGACCAGTCGTTGTGGCTATGGAAACACTGGTGCCTCACAAGTCACTTCTGAGCAGAGCACAGCAGCTTAAATCAAGCTCAAATGAACTAACACTAGATGAATGGGTTTACAGAGAGTTCATTTTAGGTCAGTGACTGAAACAATTAGACAGTTAAATACACTTATTATGATTTTCTGATGACCAAGTTGCAACTGAGGGGGTTGACTATTAAAATTGGTTGATTGATGAAGTAAGTCATTGTGACAACTCTGTTAATATTTTTACACAACTGTGTCTGGTTTGTTTTGATCCATCCTGCTCTGAAAAAGTTGGTTAGTTTTGCTTGGGCTCAGAGAAGGGGAAGATTCTTATTTCTGCCAATTTTAAGTGTGCCATGAGTCTGTATTTCAAATATGGACTAGGTGAGTCATGGACTCTTCGCCTGCATACACACGGCCACATCTAACAAACCCCACCTGAAGAGTGTTTGTCATGCAGAGCTGGAAATGGAGCTTCACACGGAGATCAGAGGGTGTCCTCTGCTTGCCACAGGGGCATTTATTGAGGCAGAGTCACAGAACAGCCAAGGTTGGAAGGAGCCTCTGGACATCTCCAGCCAACCCTCACCCAGCACACGGCAGTCACAGCACTGAGCTCAGAGTGTCTCCAGAGCTGGAGAGTGCACAGCCTCTCTGGGCAAAACTGACACCGTGCCTCATCACCCTCACAGCAGAACCCTTCCTGTGCTTGAACAGGACCCCTTGAATGCCCAAGGGTGCCCATTGCCTCTTGCCCTGTCACTGGGTGCCCCTGCGGAGCCCTGGCTCCATCTCCCCTGTCCCTCCCTCAGGAATTTAAACACACTGAACACCTCTTGTGCGGGCTGAGCAGTGCCAGCCCTCAGCCTGTCCTCCTGCCATAGCTTCTCCAGGGTGGATCTCAGAGTGTCCCTATGAATCTCATTTACTGAACTTTTCCTGGCGGGACTGGTGGATTCATGGCCCGTCCCTTTCCTCCCTCAAGGCTGACACTCCTGCAGTGCAGCAGAGCTTCCTCTCTTTCTTCAGTCACTGGCTGGGGACACTGAACTTGTGCTGCCTCATAGACCCTGGGGAACCCCTGGAATTTCAATCCAGTAACACTCATTGCATGCTTGTATGGAAGGCAAGTTAGGCTGCCTGGTTATATTTCAGCTCCTTTAGCTCAAGAAGACCTTTTTTCTGATTTAATTTTCTTGCCTTGCCCACAGCAAGGCGGATTCCAGCTGGCAAATGGCACAGAAAACACTAGTTTAATCTTGAGTTTAATCTAGGTTTTGTAATAAAACTTTTCTCAGCAGCCACAGTTCAATAATGTACAAGGTTCACTGTGTTGTTCAGTAAGAGTAGGCTGGGATGAGGTGAGGGCTGGGAGAACAGCTCTGCATGGAGATCACTCAGCCTTGCTCAGGGTGTCAAGGTGAAGGAAAAGACCCACATGGAAAATATGCATCTGGATCCCAACAGCTTTTCAGTTCCCCAGAGAATTATTCCCTTACTGTTCATGGAGTTTAGGACTTCTTTAAATTGGTGGGAAAATGTCACTAAACAAGACTGAGGAATTGAAAAGTTCCATAGCTTCTCATTAAAATTTATCTTTGCTTGAACTGGAAGGCAACAGTCTTAGGAATTAAGTGAAAATGTACCAGCTCAGGCTAGCTTAGAGATACCAACTCCTGTGGTTCCATTCAGAGCAAATAAACAAATAAGCACAAGCTTTTTTCCTCTAATGTAAGAGCTTTTCAAATCAAGAAGTTATTTCTTGCTGCTCTCAATTTGTCCAGGCCTAATGTATTCCTAATACAAAAGAAAAATAAAAAATAAAAAATAAAGGGTGGGGACAAAGAGAAAAATGAAAATGGTCAGCAGCCCTGAGGTCTGAGCCTCATCACTTCGTGCTCCTTGCAGTAGGTGCTGTAATTCCTGAAGGGTTCTTAACAAGGGATGATAAGGTTTGTCAGGACTAACAAACAGCCCTGGGGCTGCTGCTCAGTGGGATGGAAATCCCCAGGAGCACCAGGAGAAGGAAAGGAGGGCCCTGCCATTGAAAGACCCTGGATGCGCTTTTGGCTAGGGCTTGGGTTTCTGACAGAATCTTTGGTGTGGAAAACACAGTTTTACTGGAAGTAGGGGTGCTGTTTTGGAAGATAAAGCTGGGCTTTGATGAAAAAGTTCACACCTGGTAAAGGTTTTCTCCGGAGATGGAGAGTTAAGGTGCATTGCTAACCAAAGAGGAGGAGACCAGGCTCATCAAACCCCTTGGTGGTTCTGGGAGCTCTGCAGGAGGAAGGCACACTCTGGAACAGGAACTGGAGCTTTCCCTGCCCACAGCCACTGCCTGCAGCCTGGAGTTCCAGGCATGCCTTCCCTCACAACTTCACCCCCACATAAAACAGCTGGAGAAAGGTCCAAATAAAGTTCCCCTTCCCTGTGGAGGCAGCAGAAGGAGGGTGCTGTGGCAGCTGTGGCAGGGGGGTGTCTCAATCAGATTCTGATGGAGTGTAAGAAAGTTGCATCATATTGAGTAATCGGATATGTTGAAAATTATTTAGGTGGCAAAGATCTCTTGTGAAAAGGAATTGGTAACATGTGGCTATTGAAATAATCTTTACTAAGAAGTGAAGTAAATCTTTACTTCATTCCCCTCGTACAGCAAGACTCTGGGAATATTTCCCGTAGTTTTACCCTTCCCCGTGTGCCAGGAGACACCAGTAACAAAGAGAGCAAGGGTTCAGCAGTGGCTTTTATGAAGTGCCTTTTTCAGGGCTGACAGGAAACAATTCTAAGCATTTTAAGACAAGGAGGAGAAAGACACATTTTTAGAATAAATTCATGTACTAACTAAGCAGGTCTTGTTCCAGTGTCTGTAAGACCTGGTGGACAGCTATCTCTGTGCTTGAGCAAGTCAGGGCTGTGTCAGGTTGTTTCACTCACCGTGGCTTGGAACCCACAGTGCTTGTAGAAGGAGAGAAGCCCTCTTATAACAGAGAAGGAAACTGGAAGTGCATCAAGTAAAGAGGAATAGAAACAAAAGTAATCTCTGACCATTATTTTGTGTAAAACAGAAGTATCCTCTACTTGTAAGATTCTATTTCTCCTTATTTTTCTTCCAGTTTCTCTTGTGTAGCTGATGTTACTCAGTAGGAGACTGAAGGAACATCTGATTTCACCATTGACACGTTTATCTGTCATGTTTCAGAAGGACCATGGGAACAGTGCTATGCCTTCTGAAAAACAGGTGCAAGTCCTCACTTGTGGCTTCTCTGTTGGCACCCAAGGAGAAGCCACTTTAATTTATGGATTTAGCTGTTGTCTAGAGTCATATGGAGAAAATACAAAGGGATGCTGCCACCTCAAACCTGTGTCATGCAGCCACATCAAGCTCCCATTTAAAACTGGTGAGGGATTCTGCTGCCTCCTGTCCCATTTCTTACTATCCCCATCACAGAGGTGTTCCAGAAGTTTGTTCTAAATGCATTTCCTGAATGGATTCCTAGTTTTTTGTCGCACTTTTTGTTGTGATGTGTATCTGTCTGCTGGCTCCTTTCTCCTTCTGCTAGCACAGGAGCACTGGGGCCCTGAGCTGCACTCAGAATAGTGTTTAATCAAACAGAGATAATAAGCACCAGCAGAGTCCTTTTAGTGGACTGGAAGTGAGACTTTCCAAGGCTGTTCCCTGTGTGCCATGAGTCTGCCAGCCAGCAAACCACCTGCAAAAGTGAGGCAGGCTTTTGTGCAGCCGTCACTTTGGAGCTGTGCAAATCAGGGGGTGATTAAAACACCAAGAGAGCCAAACAATATGCTGTGACTGTAAGAATGCCTAATACATAACACATGAGCAGTCCAGGATGCCAGTGAGGAGGGCGAGGGCTCCGGAAGTTGAGAAGCAAATTCCTCTGTCAGCAGAACTCTAAATCAACCATTTCCTTCTCAGAGAAAACCCGCAGGGTCAAGAGCAAAAGATCGCTGGGGAGTTATCGCTTTGCTCGGTGTCATTTGCAGTGCTATTGTACAGTTTGTGAATCTCATTTCAGTTTTATCTCTGACTGTCCCAACTGCTGCAGGTTTGAAGTCTGATGAGAATCTTACTCTAGGGGCAGTGGGAGAGGCAGCCTAGCCCCAGCCACTGGAACGCTGCAGAGGCAGTGCTTTTCCCTTTCTGATTTTTGAAGGTCCTATTCAAGGTTCACCTCTATGCTGTTGCCTGGCAATAAATACCATTTGCTCCCCATGAAAGGTTCTGTATGTCAGGTTTAGGTAACAGGCTGCAGCTGTTGGAAAGGATGAAACAGGAAAGCCTTACAAATATGATTGCTTCAAGGGTCCAAGGGGCAGGGGCCCTGCCAAGGTGGCAGGGAAAAGGAGTCTAGAAAGGAGTTTTTAGGGTTTGGAATGTGGCACAGTATGGTAATGTAGTTGTTCCTATAGGATGTATGTAAATTCTGTAGCGTTTGTGTCTTGTTCTGGTTGGTTCGTGCAAACTAGACTATTCAACACAGAAGGAGATATAATGTATTGTAACAAGAACTGAGCCCTCTTTGTTCACGCACTTTTAGCTGTGGCTGGCAGCTTAAGCAAAGCTCTTGCACCAAGGAACTGTGCAATAAACCACATGTTTCACGAGCTGCCCTGGACTCCAGAGATCTCTTGTCACCATCCCCACACTCTCCTACAGCAGCAAAACTGCAAACTAAGCCTCCTGTGGGAAATGCCCAAGTCGGCTCTTGGAATTATCACCAAAATGTCCCTACCTACAACCTGAGCAAACATTTATGTTATACATGAGGAATGAATTTACAAGAAGGGACCAAAATCTATACAGCCAGCTTCAACCCACCTACTCTTCCTTGCTTTTTCTGCTTATGTGGGGGAAAAAATCAATACTTAAAAAAAATTTAATTTTTAGGCTTGTATAAATCCTGTAGTCAGTCTTGGAAAGCACAAGCAACCATCACATTCCCATCCATTCCAACTGATTCCAGCCAGTAGGAAAAAGGAGCTCTTACACAGTACAACATGAGCAAATGCTTTTAAACTCACAAAGCAGTTGATTGTGACATGAGCATGTGGAAAAGGATTCATATCACACCCAGCACCGGCCAGGGGAGAACATTTTGGTCAGCGGTTTCTTACGTGGCACCACTTTGTTCTGGGCACAGTGACCTTCCCCCTCGTGTGTGCTCAGCTCAGAACGGGGTTGCTGAGCTGCCTTTTCAGCTGCTGGCACCTTCCCAGGGCCAGGCAGAGGAAGGCCAGTGAAAAGCCAGGCTTGGTTTTGAAAAAGGCTCGTTGATTTACCCCTGTGGTGGAGCAGAGCTGGGGCAGCAGCCGTGGAACAGGAAGCAGCAGCAAAGCAGCTCTTATTGCAGCAGGGCCACACCAGGCACCCTTGAGCCCCCAGAGCTGCACTGGGGCCTGCAGCACACACAGAGCACTGCTGCTCACCTGCAGAAAGACAGCAAAGAACTTTCATTTCAGCACACACAGAGCACTGCTGCTCACCTGCAGAAAGACAGCAAAGAACTTTCATTTCAGCACACACAGAGCACTGCTGCTCACTGCTGTCCTGAGTATTCCAGGAGAGTGTGAGTGGCACGGAAAGACAGCAGTAAACTTCCCAAAACACTTTGTATCAGGAATATATTTCTAGAAACACTAGGAAATGTTAAAGTGTACCAGGGGAAAAACCACGAAACATAAAGCAAGTGATTGAAATTCAGTGAAAGGCCGTGGCATGACAGGAAACATCCAGCCCAAGGTACTTGGAGATTTTAAGTCACGTTTGGCTGCTAGGTCTGCTTGCCGCTCATCTACACAGACAAAGCCCTTGGCAGAGCACTTGACAAGGAGACTGGCAGATCAAGGGAACAGGATTTGAAACACTCAGGGCCAGTACCCAGTGGTATGATGCAAGAATACCATGAATTGATTTAACTCAGTCAGAACAACTTACTTTCAGTCCAGGACCATCATCTGTGATACCGCTGTGGATAGAAAGGATTTCTTTCTGACAGTTCAAAAAGATGCTTGACAGTCAAAATGATGCTTGTTCAAAACTTCACTGTGCCCTGTTCTCTCTGAACTTCCTCCTCACACCAGTAATTGTTTTCTTTTTAACTCTGAAAAACTGGATCTTAAGTTTTTATTTTACTACAACTGTTATAAGCACACCTAAACTCAACAAGATGTGAATGCAAAAAAAGTTTGATTTAGAGAAAAAAGCCAAAGATACCCATAACAGATTCAGTTTAAATTATTTTTCTCTTTGAAAATCTGTATTAATAATTTATTTGGATCAGGTAGCAGCATTTAGCATTTTCAGTCCAAAACTGTGTGAGAACACTTCTGATACAAGCTTTGGAAAAATATCATTAGGAACCAAGACAAGGAATGAACTTTTATAACTAAATACTTTCAAACTTAAGAGAAAGTATAGGGGGTTTAAAAGATTTTTTTTTTTTAATATTAGCAGATAATACATTTCAAATTATCCCTAAATGAGGGTGGATTAGGCTGAAGGAAGCCCTGAGAGCTCTGCACTGGCTGCTGGTGCCTGTGCCAGGCCCCTGAGCGGTGCAGAGCAGGTGCAGAGCAGGTACCACGCAGGACTCTGATGCTGTTGTAATAAATCGACAAGCCAAATTCAGTAAATCAAAATTTAGAATTTTATTTTGAGACTTAAACTCAGTCTCCAATAGCCACAATTCAAAGGGACAGTGTCGAATCCCGGGGTTTCGGCGCTGGGTGAAGGCGGTAACGGCCTCTGTCAATCCGTCACCCCCTCGTTCACAAAGTGTGTCCAGCACCGCTGGTTTTTATGCAGCCTTTCGCTGAGAGTGGACAGCGACTGTAGAACTCTTGCTCCGTGGTAGCTTCATTAGGTATTCATGTTCAGGTCCGTGGTCGGTTGAATAGATTCTCAGAGTGGAACAGTGCCATGATTGCTGGGTCTGGAGAAGGTTTGGAAATGTTAAATCAGGCCCGAACAGATAAGATACCGATCTTATCCAAATTGTCTCCCATTTTCCATTCTTTTAGGTTTTTTTGTTTGGTTATCCCGAAGCAGTTCCCGGCAGAAATTTTTTCTTTCCCCCAACCCTCGTGTCCCTCCTGTCCCTCCGTGCAGCTTTTAGTCTTAGTTAACCCTAAACACACTTTAGGTTTACAGATCTCAAATCAGACCGAATTTTATATTGCATACCATTACATTTCACCGTGAATTAATTACATATCACATTACCTAACACGAATCAACTTTAGGTCATATATCACACTGTGTTTATCACCACTGTACCACTCAGCACTGTCCTGCTGGGTACTGAGCAGCACACCCGGTGTCTGCTGTGGAGTTTTTCCTTTTCCAGCCCTTCCTCCCTGCCAGGGAGGTGCCACAGCCCTGCTGTACCTGGGGTTACTGTCCCTGTTAGCACCTGCACCCGGTTCCTTACAGAACGCAGGTGAGCAGGAGCTGCAGCTGGGGATGTTGTGATGGGGTCTTTCCTGCTGAGAGGCAGAGATGCAGCCCCCCAGAGTGAGCCCTGCAGCCCCCAAACCCTGCAGCTCCCAGAGCCCTGCAGCCCCCCAGAGTGAGCCCTGCAGCCCCCAAACCCTGCAGCTCCCAGAGCCCTGCAGCCCCAAACCCTGCAGCAAGCCCAGGTGGAGCTCTGGCACTCCCCAAACAGGACACACGGCCTCAGCAGCAGAGGCTGCCCTGAGGGAGATGCCAAGGTGCTGCCAAGCCAGCTGATCCTGCAGGAGCAGGGAGAGGCCGAGCTGTGGTATGTAATCTCCCTCTAAACAAAGTCCTGGATGGACAAGCCAGGTGCCAGCAGGGTTAGAAATGTCCAAGGAAAGCAGCCACAGCAGAAAAGCCCAGCTGCCATGGCACAGCCGCAGTGAGCCGATGAGCTCATGCCACTGTGACCATCACCAGCTGGACGTGCAGGCTGTACCACCAGCGCTTTGTACATGAGTTTGGGTGGTTTTGCTTCAGTCCAGTCCATTGGAAAAGCTATTTACTGAAAGCTGCTTCAGTACTGAGCACAGCATTTCAGTCTTTCCTCCCTGATATTATTGCAATAGTAGCCTTGTCGATTCAAAATGCAAACTCTTGCACTTCAAAAAGCCTCACAGTTCCCCCTGGGCATCCAACGGCACAAGGCTCAGAGGAATATGTCCTGGAATAAGGCTGAATCTTGGTGAGTTAACACAGAAGGTTACCCAGCTTGGTGCCACCAGAAGGTAAAAAGAAATGATGTCCTGGTGTCGTACCCTCCGGGCAGGGAACTGGCACTGCCAGTCTTCCCCTGCAGCCTTCATTACCAAAGCAAATCCTCGAAGCCTCTCCCTGATGGCTGCAAGAACCAGCTCGGGGTCAGCCCTGAGTGATCCCTCCCACCATTAACTCCTGACCTTTGCCTGGCTGGTTCCCCATGGAGGAACCCCACAGGAGGGATGGGGCAGTCCCGGGGCACACATCTCACAGGAAGGTGCTGATGGGAGGGAGCAGCACTGAAAATCCTCAGAGGGAAGGAGAAATGGAGAGAAGAACGTCTCTCCCAGCGTGCTCGCTGTCTGCTTGCAGGCTCCATGCCTCCTTTCACGTGTTCCAGGAAAAGCTGTTCTGCTTAAACCCGAGCACAGAAGTTGTGGGTTTCAGTCATACACTCCACATTTCTTTTGTCTCTGATGGAGCAGTGCTGCTCATTGCACTGGAGGGAAGAAACTTTTGTCACTGGGCAGGGGAGGGGAAAGGCTGCACCTCCTCTACCTGCGATTTTCAAGAATAAAACAAGGAAAAAATCCCCAGTTAGAGAGCAGAGCACACGTGCAGAGTTAGGGGCTGAATTTCAGGACAACACAACTCTGCTCACAACGCAGAAATCCCTGTCACGCACTTTCTTGTTGGTGATTGTAGGTCCGTTGGACAACAAGGAATAGCTAATCTTTTTTAGTAACCAGGATTAAATCCTCTTTCACAGCCACACACGCTCTGAATAAGCAGAATCCCTTTCTTGGCAATGAGAGAAATTACTGGTGGTGAGTCAAATCACCCTCTTCCAAGCAACCAGATTTTAGTATAGGCAAATGATATTCTACACATTTAATGACTACATTTGTTATCTAATTAAAGAATCTTGTCTAACTTCTAAAAAAGAAATAAAATAGTTCTTTGACTATTCATTAGCTCTTTGAATCATCACAAAATCCTTTCTGAGAAGTACCCAGCTCTGTCTGAGTAGTGTGGCTTAACAGCTTTTGCAAAACCACTCAATGCGGGTGCTAATTATAACACGAAATGGTACATGGAAAATAGAATAGAGGCGAGACAGCTTAGCAAGGCTAGATGGTTGTTTAATGAGATCCAATCTTGCTGTCTGATTGTCTTGACAAAGAAAATGTAGGGTCAGTTATGTGCTACACAGGAAATCCTTCAGATAAAAACCAAACGGGACTGAACAGAAAAAGCAGGGCAAGAGCTCTAAAGGGGGCAAAGACACTGATCTGGGGGAGGCGCTGGATCCTGCCACAGGACATGAGGAATGGGCTGGAAATAACTGTGCTTGAAATAAACAGGTAGAATGAAATACTGTACAGGAAGTATCTGATAACATCTGAGCCTGGGGTAACAGAAAACAGATAAAAATCAAAGTTTCAAAGTACAAAATGGGAATAAGAGATCAGTAGTGAAAAAATCCAATATACTCTGAGACCTTGCAGAGTAAAATAGCAGGAGAGGAGAGAATTGCAGGTATATGTGCAGATCACAGCTCATTTAAGTGCCACTGCTATGATTTGAAAGTACAAGAAGGCAAATGCAATGTTTTGATGGTCCACAAGTGTTTCTTAGAGAGCTGACATTAATGCCATGGTACAAAGCATCACTTAGTCTTTATTGGAGTGGTAAAGCATCATCATTGTCCAACAGGGATTTATTCAGCCTTGAACAGGTGCCATAACAACACATGGGAATCAAGGGGATGAAAAAGCAGAATGTCAGGAAAGGGCAAAGGGGGTTTGCTTGGGTGCAAGGAGAGCTTGAGAGGGGCTGCAGTTGTACGACACGTGAAAGAAGAAATAGAGCTGTGGAAATGGAAGGGAAACATTTGTGCGAGTGAGCTGAGGCCTGAGTAATTCAGTGCTCTGTTGTGGTTGGAAATTAAGGAGCAGTGATGCAGGATGAGTGCCCAGAGCAGCTCACACTTGTCTCACCCTGGCTGTGGCGTTTCCTCTCCGTCCCTCTGCAGCCAGAGTGGTGACACGAGCTGTTCAGAGCACAGCCAGAGCCGCTCTCTGCGAGCCCTGCTTTGGATTCTGACCCTGCCGATTCTGGAACGGGCTCTCCACTTTCTCCAGGAACACAGAGGAGGACAAGAGAGCAAATTTTGAGATGAATGCACCCCCAGTGAAGATACATGAAATGACTGTGTGTGGTAGGAATCCTTCTGAGGAGCCAAATCCCTCTGCAAGGGCCAGGCAGAGGAACCAAGCCCGGAGGAGCCTGGCAGGCAGCGATGCTCCCAGGGGCTCAGTGAAACTGCCCGATGGACTCAGGCCAGCAGGCTGGTGTGTGTGTGTGTGTCTGTGCTTTTGGGGGATAACAAGTGGGGTTGCATTCTCTGTTCTCTCAGACATGGAGAATTTGTCATCCTTTCAGTGTAACAACTGTGCCAGTTTAAAAGAGGTGGGGGAAGACACCAAGCGAGTTTTAGCATTTTCTGAACAAAGAGAGATATTGAACAGAAAGTCAGAATAACTTCACAGTGAGCTTATCACTCTGCCTTTGTTGCCTGTGGCAGTGGCTGACTGCTGGGGTGATACCAGCCCACAGGATGTTTTCACTTACCTCATGGGCAGCATTTCTGGGCCAAGAAAGCTGTGTACACCGCTATGGGATATAGCTGATTGCATCTGAGAACACACAGTTAAAATCCCGGGGGTGTGAGTTTGTTGTGGAGCATCTGACCAGAGTTTCTGCCAGGCAGAGGGAACCATTTATAGTAATTTTTTTTTTACAGCAGTGATACCTGCTGTCACTGGAATGTCCTCAAAAAAAAAGAGAGAGGGGGGAAGTGCTAAGTCCATTGCCAAGGTATTATCAAGAACCTTTCCTGCTTTTCTCTCTGAATGGCAAAACTTGCTGCTTCTCATTTATTTCACAGCAGGATCCCTCACTGTGATGAGTATGTAAATTGCCCTTGGAAACATTAGGAAAACTAATGTTTTGGGCTTGAGATCCTGTTTCTTCAGGGGTGATGACTTACAATGAACTGCAGCACTGGAAACGTTACTACAACCTGCAGGTTTACAGGGATTGTCTGCCGAAATTTATCCTTGCTCTTGAAGAACCAAACACCCTGTTCCTAGACCTGCAAATCTCCACGGAAGCCCCAGGGCCTGTGTGAGCAGCACCCAGGCTGCTGTCAGCCACCACCACTGATCCCCAGAGCCCCCCTGCTCCTCTCCAGCCCCAGCAACAAGGAAGCAAAGGCACAAACTCCAGTGCCCAACAGTTGCTTGCCGGAGGATCTTTTCCAAGTACCAAACCTTGCACAGCTGTCTTCTTCCCAGTGGCAGTGGAAAGCAATAAAGTAACCCATTTGTTAAATGGTAACTTCTCAGGGGACAGTGGATGGATGTACAAACTGCATTCAGTTCATGTATAAGGGCTTGTATTGTAGATAAACTGCTGGAGGGAAGGAACACACTCATTCTCTTGATGGCTTCACAGCCCTTGATTTTACCATAATGCTGTAGCATAAAGCTCAGAAAACATTCACCGCCACATTTTCAGTAACGTTGTCACTGTGTACTGATTAACTCAGGCTCCCTGTGGAAAAATGGCTGGTCCTGATCCTGTTGTGAGGCAGTGGGAGGGCCAAGAGCAGAGCACAGAAATCCTCCCCGTGCTACAAACCCTCCCCTTAAACACCCCCTGCCCAGGTGGCACAGTCCCTGCCCCGCAGGTTGGTATCTGTACTGAGCTCACTCCGGCCTTTCTTTTTACAAACACAGTAAGAGGAATCAAGAAATAAGAATTAGAACGAAGGTAAGAGGAACTGATGTGCTTAACAGCTATTACTTTTTCTTTTTGTCTTCAGTGCAAGGAGTTCACCTTCCACACCGGTTACGAGGTGCTCGTGCAGCGGCTGCTGGAGGGGAAGAAGATGTGCAAAGATGTGGAGGATTTGCTCAAGCAGAGGTATGAAAATCAGTGTGAAAAAAGTGCAAACAGCCTCCTTTTTTGTCTCATTTGGCATCCGGATTCGCAGGCTGTTTCTCAGTTTGGTAGTGTTATGAGCTTACACAGAACAGCCTGAGTACTTTGAATCCCAGCCTCGTGATGTGAAGGTAGATAAATAGAAATCTCAAAGGCTTGAGAAGGGAAGAGAAGGTTGAGAGAGTCAGAAAGCCAGAGCTCCGCTAAAACCCCTCATTGTGGGTCCGGAAATACACAGCAACACCTACATCCACAAGTAGCATTTCTAAGTTTCCCCTTTTGCAGGGTAAAAATGACTTGCACATTTTTGTTTCTCTTTGAACATGCTGTTGCCACAGGCACTGTTTCAGTTTCCTGCCAGTACCAAAAATGAGATGTTTTTCAAATACAAAGCTACATAAAATGCTACCTAAAGCCTTACCCAGACACCCAGACACCTTACCCAGCCCTTTGTTCACCAACCTTAACAGGCTTTGAGTAGCGATGTTGTAGTTTATGTTCCTGATCATGTTCTTCTTGGTGCTTCTCAACAGCAGCTATGGACAGCTGACAATTTTGTGGGTGAGAAAATACATATCACACTGCTGCTCTGGCTCCTTTGCCATTCATTTTTGTAGTTGTGACTTTAAAAACCAGCTCTGAAATTTGGTTCTGTTTATAAGTGGTTTCAGCAGTTTCAGCATGTAGCATGAAGCACGCACATGTTCAGGCCTGACATGCAGGAATGACCACACAAATATGGATTATACATCCAGCAGGCAATCCCAGAGCAGCTCACCCCAGCACCGTCACCTTATGAATGCTGCTCTCTGCTCTGCCTCCCTGCTTTGTCTTCCCCTGCTGTCCTCATCTAGTTTTTAGTGTTTAGGGTGCTTTTCTGAAGGCTGATTTTAAAGCCCTGGGACTTTCAAGGGGGTGTGAGCTGTCAGACTCAAAGGTGGCTGTTTCACAGGGTGTGAAGTCTCCCATCAAAACCTGAAGCTATAGGTGCTTTTCCTGACCTCCAGTTATATTGGCACACATCACACAGTCCTGGGGTCACATCTCCCTGAAGTCAGCTTCGCTGCAGCTGTTGAAAGCAGCTCCCGTGTGCCTCAGAAGTCACAGAGATCAGAGCGGCACTGCGGGCCTCGGGCGGTGCAATTCTGCAGCGGATGCTGCGCGTGCCCACGCGCCTTCGGAACCATTGCAGAGGCCTCTCAAAGGTGCAGGATGCGGCTTCTCCTGGTGCGTGGTGCTGCCACAAAGCTCTACCCCTAAAGGACAACAAACACACGAGCAGTCCTTCTGCAAACGTTTACATGAGGTTTTTTACATGCCCAAGTCATTGCACAGTGCGTGTGGATGTGTGTGTGCCTGTGTGTGTGTGCCCGTGTGTGTGTGTGCCCATGTGTGTGTGTGCCCGTGTGTGTGTGCCCGTGTGTGTGTGCCCATGTGTGTGTGTGTGCCCGTGTGTGTGTGTGTGCCTGTGTGTGTGTGCCCGTGTGTGTGTGCCCATGTGTGTGTGTGTGCCCATGTGTGTGTGTGCCCGTGTGTGTGTGTGTGCCTGTGTGTGTGTGCCCGTGTGTGTGTGCCCATGTGTGTGTGTGCCCATGTGTGTGTGTGCCCATGTGTGTGTGTGCCCATGTGTGTGTGTGTGTACCCGTGTGTGTGTGCCCATGTGCGTGTGTGCCCGTGTGTGTGTGTGCCCATGTGCGTGTGCCCATGTGCCTTTGTGCCCATGTGCCTTTGTGCCCGTGGGCATTCCCGTGTGCCCGTGTGTGGATGTGCCTGTTGGGGTTGGGGGGAGGAAGAGGAGACGAGAAGTGGGCAGTGAGTGTGAGCTGTGATTCCCAGGTTGTTTCAGGCAGTGAGTGTGAGCTGTGATCCCCAGGTTGTTTCAGGCAGTGAGTGTGAGCTGTGATCCCCAGGTTGTTTCAGGCAGTGAGTGTGAGCTGTGATCCCCAGGTTGTTTCAGGCAGTGAGTGTGAGCTGTGATCCCCAGGTTGTTGCTGGCAGCTGTTGGTTTCAGCTCCTCACGTCGTTCAGAGGCAGGAGGCAGCAGAAGATCAGAGCATGGAATGAATCTCTCTTTCCACAGGCTGTCCATGGCACGTGGTTCATGGGGGAATTTCGGCAGGTACTCCTGCAGTCCTGGGCCCAGCTGCCCTGGCCCTGGCCACACAAACATTCTATCAGTTTTCCCATCACAAGTGCCCGTAACTGGCTCAGAGAAGGCCCTAAGAGGTTTGGGAGTGAGAAAGCAATTGTATTCCAGAAGAAAGGCCAGGGTTAGAACACAAAGCGTGTTCCCTCTCTGGAGGGCTGCAGGGAAACCTAGAAGCTGTGTGCTGGAGTACTGGAAACTGGGCAAAGTGGCAGGCAGATGTGAGGAGATGGTATCGGCCTCCTGTCCAATCCCTCTGAGCCTGGGCTAGTCCAGTCCCATCTGTGCTGAGGTTCCAGGAACTGGGACTGGCTTAAAAGCTAGCCCTGCTTTTTTCCCATGATGTTCTTGTACCCTGAGCAAGCAAAGTGGGGCTGCAGCACTGGAGTAATTCTCATTGCTGCACAGGCACTGGCACAGAGCAAAGCCTCTGACACAAAAGTGTTTCTTGGAACTAAAATCAGAAAAAAATTAATATATTCTTCTGCAGCATTACGTGTCTGGAGTGTATTTCCATTTTGGTGAAATGTCATTCATCTAACATGAAAAAGAAGTGGTGTCCCTTCGTGGCCTGTCACCACGTTCTGCCCCCGTGGCTCTAGCAGGAATGCCAAGCAGCGCTGTGGGAACAGCCCCCTAAAGCACAGCAGCTCCCAGTGCAGGAGGGCAGCAGGTGCAGCGTTCCACAGGTGGGAGCCATGGGCAGGGGCCAGGAGCACTCCCTGCTCCTGCAGCCCCACTGATGTCCCTGGGCTGGGAGAGCCCTGGGATGAGCCTGCCCCAGGTCCCGGCAGATGGTGGAGTTGCACCAGACGCCTTGGCCAGAAGGCAAAGGGGCAGCGGGAAGGGGGCTGGGACACCCCCAGGGGAGACAGCCAATGCCTGCCGTGGGGCACAGCGGCAAGAGCAGCCTCCGTGTGCTGGGACTCAGCAAAGACACACAGAGCACCTCCTGGCCAGGTGAGAAGGCTGATGGGACTAAAACCCAGCGGGGTTGTAGGGCTTGCACTCACATCAAATTCGTTTTTTGAACAAAGAGTACATTTCTCTAAGGTGCCAAGTTTCAGGCCAAAACAGTTTGAAATGCTTTGAAACTGCTTTTGAGAACTGGACTTACCCTAGACAAAAACCATCCCTCCTCCCAGGTTAGCACCAGGCTATCTGTTCATTATTTATCACTGACCATTCAATTGTTTCTAGCAGCTACTCAAAGACTGACGTCTTGATTCCACCTTGGACTTGCACCCAGGGGAAAGGAAGTAACACATTTAATACAAATACTTTTAAAAAAGATAATAGACGTTTCCTCCAGTGCTGGGGGAAGGGAAAACAGCAAAGGAATATTTGTATTTCTTTATTAACCATAGAAACAGAACCACTTTCCTGAGTCACCAGTTACAGTTCCCCATTAGGTGACACACCACAAATTGTCCCTTCCATAAAGCTGCCCCAGCCTCACCACACACCCACCAGGGCTCCTTCCTCCTTGGCCTCCACAGCAGCTCTTCCAGCAGTGCCTCATCTTTCTAATGGACAGAAATATTCCTGCTACCCTGGCTCCCATTTATTCTCAACAGCTCTTGAATGGATCCTTTGGAACCCACTCTTCACCCTCCTCACAGCCAGTGTTTCCATGGATCAAGCCATTTTTAGGTTCCTTTTGCTCTGTCCTGAACACCATCATCTCATCTCATCTCATCTCATCTCTGTCCACCTCCTTCTTCCCATGAATCCGTGTTTTGGGGGCAGAGCTGTACACAGCGTTCCACAGGAATCAAAGCCATGAAGATGGGCTTCATTTTTATTTCATTTCTTCCAGAAATAACTTATCCAAAATATTTCAGAGGTTTACTAACAGCACCAGGTTTGAGGAGATAGAGAAATTAAATAAGTTGCATTTCTGATGTTTTGCACCTCAGATACAATTACAAGATTTGTGTAAACGTGATCCTGGTGCCACTAAGAGAAATTGAGTATGTTTTTCTTTTAACAGAGCACAAGCAGAAGAGAGATATGGGAAAGAGTTGGTTCAAATCGCCCGAAAAGCAGGAGGACAAACAGAAATCAAGTAAGGAATTATTTTATTATTACTGCAAACAAAATTAATTTGGAAGAAATATCAGACTCCTGTGTTTTGCCTATGGATGGGGTCACAACCACTCACTTCAGTGCCTTACACAACTCTTCACAGTGTACAGTGAAAGTGGGGAAATGCCACAGTGGGATTCACAAAGTCTCTATTTGGAAACTGCCAGTCAGTCCTTTCGTGAGATTTTATTTTAATTTCAATATTCTTAATGTTTAATATTTGCTTCCAAAAGAAAATTAAGTGATGGGGGAGAAAAGAGAAAGGAAAAGGTTGTGAAATGTTTAGGATGGTGGCTTGACAATTCTGGAAAGTGAGTGAACACACAGAACAAAGACCCCCAAAATCAGCTTCTGCAGCAGGAAAAAGGCTTAGCTTAGGAATACAAAATGTAAATGTCTTTGAAGGGACCTAATTTGAAATAATTCAATGGAACTACTAAATACACAAAGATGACATCTATTTTTCTCTGTTGTAGCTAGAGGACACGAAAAGAATAATACTTACACAGCTAAGTTCAGGGCAAAAAGAAGAGAAGTTTATTTCTCGACCTCAATTTATATAGATTCTAGACAATGACCAGGGATTGGAGAATGAGGTTGCCACCTCTCTGACCCCACTAATCAAACTAGAAATCCATTAATTGTCCCACCTCAAAAAGGAATGCGAAAACAATCACTTTGTTTATGTTACAATTCGTGAGAGACTCCACTACAAAAATGCAAACAATCAGAAAGTTAAAAGAATATGGCAACACCCTGTCTCCTCCATTACTATTTTAAATTATGTATAAAATGTGTCGGGAGGGGAAGATAGATGTTGGAATGGAATGGTATGGAATTTAACTTAATAAACACTGCTGATAAACTGCTGCTGCTATTGATGGCAGCAGCAATAATGAGACATTTTGTCATTATTGTAACAAGTAATAATACAGTAATAAGGTGGCAGAGGATGAAGATGTGGGGTCAAAAAAGACAATCCTAAAAGAGAAGACCTCAATCTAAACACAAAGCAGCTTTATTGATCCCTGGGGCTTGCTCCCTTCCTCCATCCCATATCTCACTTCCTAACTGCAGTCTCCTTTTCAAGCTGATTTATCATTCTCAGTGCAAGTGGTTTCCTGTCCATATTTTATGGAAGCTGACCCCAGAGCCTTGTCCTGCCATGGCAGGTGGGTGCCAGAGCTCCTGGAGCACGGCTGTGACTCGGTGGTGGCACGGCCAGGCTGGCACAGACACTGCTGAGTTAACCAAGGGCTGGGTGATGCCAGGAGAAGGTGCAAGGCTTTCCCTGCCAGTGCTCCGGCTCTGCCTGGCCCCCGAGCAGCAGCCAGGGATCCCACAGTCCAGATCCTTCTGCCTTCCTGGGGCTCAGTTCACTCACCTGATCGGTGAAGAGGAAGGAGAAGAAATATTCTGAAATTAAAACATCAGATTAAGGATGGATGGGTTCTTCTCAACCCAAAGGCGAAGATCAGCATTCCAAAATTAAAGAAAGGCTTCACCTCAGCTCCTTTACTGGCAGTACAGGGCAGGCAGAGCAAATGTGTTGAGCAGCAAGCAGCTTTGGCTGCCCTCAGTAACGTAGTGGACAATTCCTGGGCCTGCCCTTCCCCAAGAGATTATGAGAGCTTGATTTAGAAGCAGAGCCAAGTCTCAGTGTCGGGATTTGGATCCCAACTCCCCTCAAGTTGGGGGAAGTTTGGACTTGGGCCCGGCTCTGCTTTGATTCAGCAATTTTATGGCTTGGCATGGAGGGAAGGCTGAATACACAAACAAAGCTGTGCTGCAGAGCTGATTTACCGTGTTTCCATAACCCACACCTGCCCAGGGAGAGACCAGCTCTGCACTGATGTTTTTATCAAAGCAAGTCTCTCACTGTGCCTGTTCTGAAGCTGAGAGGACACTCAGCTCTCTCTCATCCAGCATCCTCTGATTGTTTAAGGAATTACACAGACAGTGAAGGGCATTTGTCCAGGGCAAACAAGAAATCAGAGGAAACTAAAGTCTGTCCAGGGCTGGAACAACACAAGAAAATGCAGTGTTTGGTTTTGATGCCTTAAAATTGTTGAATTTTCTGTTTCTGTGTGCCCTCCACGGTGTGAAATTTCTGTTTGTTTATATGACATTGATTGCTGGCAGCAGTTCTGCCTCCAAGGTCAGTCCTTCAGGGAGACTTGAGGGAGGGAATCTATGTACTCAAGAAAAGCTTGAAAGGACTATGCTGCAACTGTCCCAGTGCATTTTTCCAAGTGTTTCCTCTTTATAGGACTCCCTATCATCATCTAGCATAACAGTTCCTGATAGAATTACAAGTACTTGACAGGCTGAACAGGGCTGCTCACATCCTCAAATGCAGCTTTGGGTAGCAATATTTCTTAAAGTCTAATATATTTGTACCTGAAGGGAAAAAAAAAGAGTAGCTTCCAGGGGTTTTTTGCATAATATTTTTTAGACCTTCCTGCGCAATGCTACGTATGGCAGAGGAGCAGGAATTACTCATTTTAAATCACTCTGTCATTTTCTTGCTAATGCAAAATTATTATCCTCTAGTCTTAAATTTAGCCACCTTTTAAATATCTCAGATACTAAGGCTTTCTGTCATTTCTGGGAAATGATTTCACACCCTAGCAGTTCCCGATATCAGGAGGGTACCTGATACCCGTTCAAAAAATCGATAAAAGGAACATGAAAAATGCATCCACAGCAAAACACTCCAAACCTTCCAGGATGAGTAAATTCCCAGAAGATCTTGAGAGGAACAAATACAAGGCTGAGTTTGGTATTTCAGCACAGCCGGGGTAGGCACCAAACAAGGTGCAGGGAATAAGCACCGTGAGTAAATGCCAAGCACCGGAGCAGCCTGGGGAAGGTGATGGCACACTGCACCAGGCAGTGGCCACTGCTGCAGAAAACAGTCCTCTCCCAAGCCTCCTCTTTATTTTAAAAGCTTTTATTTTTGAATAAAAGAAAAGAACAATTTCAACTTTGTTTCAGGCTTGCTCCTTGTCCCCCCAAATTCTTCTTCGGCCGGAGCAACTTGCTGAACTCAGCTAAATGTATAAATAGATTCTGCTGCCCTTTTTTGTTCACTGAAGACACAGATGAAGGAATATGCTGCTGACTCAAAAGGGAGATCGCAGGGAAGGCTTACTGGAATGTATCAGCAGCTCTGGGACCAGCGTCCCTTGATTTGAGACACCTCGAGGTGCCAGCAGCCATCAGGACGCCACGGTGCGTCCCCGGGCTGTGCCCTGGGCACGGCTCCAGCTCCGCTGCTGGAGAGTTTGCCAAAGCCTGGCAGGGACACACGGGGCACCTCAGCCTGAGCCCCAGCAGGGACAGCAGTGACCTGCTGAAGGACACACGGGTGTGCCCACGCAGACTGCCCAGCCCAGGAACGTGAGAGCCGCTCTGACCTCAGGGCAGGCAGGGGACGATGTCTGGGCGCTGCTGGAGCTGCGGCTGCCAGCCAGGACCCGCTGTTCCTGTGCACAGCGCAGGCAGAACTGGCCATGGGGAACCCACAGGTCAGAATGTGGCTGGCAGCCCCAAAACCAGCAAGGCAGACACTGCACCTTCTCTTATTAAAAAAAAAAAGCCAAGATGGGGTTTCTAAAACAAGCTGGTGCTGGATACCACTGACACAGCAAACAAACACGCCAGCTTCCAGCTCGAGAAATGAAGGTTTCCTCTAAGCGCTGGCAGGCAAAGGACACTGTCCCTGCACAGTCCTGCTGCCTGTGCTGACCCAAAGCGCTGCAGCTGGAACAAACTGCTCCCCACAGCCAGGGGGAGGTTCCTCCCCCCACGCCACGGCACAGCTCCCACTCAGCAGCTGCCACAGGCCTTGGCAAGCTCACTGCAACGCACAGAAGGATGCACACGCTTCAGTTGAAGACAGCAAGAAGGATCACGAAGGCTCAGACTAACCCCTTCAGCTTAGTGTTCTGTCCCCAGCACTGGATCCCAAGGGAAGGGTAGAACACCAGGGGAAGCATATGAAGATATTTCTTCTAAATAATATTCTCCCCACAGCAATCAGTGAGTTCACAGGATGCCACACCAGCAGCACCTTTCTGTGGAACAGCCTCCAGTGTTTTCTTCTTTTTCATTTAAAACCCTGAAACATTTTAACATCCACTGAGTCAATGGGTAAAGCAGTGTGTGCCTGTTATCCCACTTTTTAAACTAAGAAAGTTCAATCTGCATCACCATTTCCTGGTCTCTACTCATAAAAGAAATTATAAAAAGGTGATGACAAACCTACAGCCGTGTTTTCTTGGCAGATGATAGCTTATACCCATATCCAACAGGGGAGAAAGGACTACAGGTTTTGAAGTTTAAACTGCAGTGTTTGTACTCTCAGTGGGGCACACATGGGAGAGGATGTACAGAAACTGGGATTTGCAGCCAAATTACAGGCTGAGATCACAGCTGCAACTCTTTCCCAGGAGTGTACACAGCAATGATGCCTCTCCCACTGGAGGTGGTTCTCAGCAGAGCTCATGCCTTTAAGAGGAAACACCTTTCTGGCTGCAAGGTGCCTGGGAATTTCCATGCAGCGGCTTGGGGCAACACTTCAGCACAGCAACATGAAAGCAGAAGATGCTCCAGAGCCCAGTTCTCAGCTGCATGCTCAGCTTCAGCCAAACCAGGAGCTCTGTTCTTCTGTAAAATAACTGATGTCAGCTCACACGAGCTGGTTAAATTCTGGCTAGGCTGACAATAGATATTTTTGTCATTTGCTCTGCTTGTCTCTTCTCATGTACGTGATTTCTTACATTTTTCATCTGCTTTTTTTCCACTACCATCTCCTTAGGACCTCGGGAAAGGATAGTTCCTTCAAGCCCATGTGTGCTCTGCTCTTCTCTGCAATGCCTGAAATAGAACATTTCAGTGAGTGTGAGGTGAGGGCATCTGTAACGAAATGCCAATTGCTGCTTCCTGTGGATAAAAATAGTGCATCTGTCACTTAATATACAGAATCCTCTGTACTATTCCACACAAAGCAGGCATTTTTGAACTGAAACTAAAAGTCAGTTTGTAAGGTCACATCCTTCCATGGTTGCTTATTCTCCACCCAAATGTTCTGAACCCACACAGAATTGATACTGTAGTACTTTGAACTTTCAGGACTCTGAAAATGGACCTCAACCTCTGCTCAGTCCCTGTTAAATTTGATCTAGATAAGCTCTCTGGTGACGAGGACAGGCATTTTTGAGCAGTGCTGCTCTCTTTCTGAGAGATGTAAGGAAATTTTGTTTTATGTTAAAGTTACAACATTTCTTTTGACTGTTTTAACCTTTGGTTTGGATGGCACAGCTCATTCTGGGGATAATTTGTTGTCTATAGGCACAGACTTACAGGCAGGAGAAGGAACAAGGAGATGTCTCCCTGTTTGCTCCCCTGCCCGAGTAAAGGCTGGGGTGATGTGTCTGTGCTCCCAGTGACCAGCCCTGGAGCGAGGAGAGCCCCCTTCCCCTCAGCTGCTGCCGCTCCTGACACGCACCTGGGAATATCCCAGCAGCACAACATGGGTGTGAACACCCCACAGCACGAGAGGAATCTTCCACACGGGTTGCTGCTTCTGTGAAAGCCACAAATCCCCGAGCTGTCACGGAGCCCAGCCTGGTGCACAGCGCTGATACACCTCCTGTGGCTCCGCGTCACAGCCCAGCTGGGCCTGGACACAAATCCTTCCAGCTGTACCGAGGGGTGCTGCCTTTCTCTTTAGAGCTCCTCTGAGAACAAGAAAACATCCTGGCAAAACGAATTCTTCAATGTTTCTGCCGCATGCCCGCTGAACAACGTCAGACGCCGCTGCGTGCCCGGCCAGGACCGGGTGGTGGCTCGGTCACCTCCCCGCCAGAGGAGCACCGCTCCTCCCCTTCGGGTCTCTTCTTGTAACACAGCCCCAGCCCCAGGGGTGAATTATTTGAGACCAGCTGATTTCAGACACTTCTCCCCACACTTTGTTGTCACCACTGGGCTGCACAGAAGGGAGCGTTGGTAAAACCCCTGGGGTGTTCCCCGTGTGCCAGGAGGAGAGCAGAGGTTAGGGTGGCCTCAGAGGGGACTGGCCCTGCGGGGTCCCACAGCTCTGCTCTCCGGAGGCTGAGGGGGGGCAGGACTGCAGGGAACGGGCTGTAGGGTTCATCTGGCACACGCTTCTCTCTCGGTTCCAGAAAAGGTATTTTTAAAAATGACAAGAACAACTGAACATTGTAGATGGCACCAATGTCAAAATAGAAACCTACCAGAAAGGAAGGTGACGTTATTTCAGACTTCTATTCACCAAGCAAAGGTAGAAAAGAAAAAAAATTCAAAACGGTCTGTGGTTTTCCGGTCAGAAGCACCTGCTTTACCTTCCTGTGTGCAAGATATAAAGGAGCTCTCTGAATTACTCAGTTAACCCAGTGTCTAAAGGCAAAGTACTGGGAGAAAGCGCCCAAACTATCAAGCATGAAGCTGAAAAATTTGAAACAGACAAAATAGTGTGATGCAACAGTGTGCATGGAGAGAAGCGCTGCCCCGCTAATTACATCTCTGGCGCCACCAAATTCGGCTTTTGATGGCTGTGAAGCAGACAGAGCAATCAACTCCCGAAGGTCCTCGTGGCACAGAGCACTGCCCAGCACAGCTCAGTGTTTCAGCACAAACAAGGTCCAAAAACAAAGAGAAAAAGCACCAAAAAGCACAAGAAGCCCAAGCCCAACGCGGTCGGAATATCGGCCACTAGATGGCAAGCCCCCCTCGAAGTTGCACCGGCTCCGGCTGTTCCCTCTGGTTCCAGAGTCAGGCACTCCTGTTTCCGCCCAGCACTAATTTTGACAAATGGAATCTTTAAATGTGCAACAGGGAGAGGTTTAACAAACACGCAGAGTAAATTTGTGCACAGCCTCATTTTCAAGGAGACACCTGGGGCATTCTCCATGTGGGGGTGCCCAAAGGGAAGGCTGGAGCTCGGTCTTCAGCCGGAGTGGTTTAACAGTCTTCCAGAATAGGTGTGGAAATCTCAGAAATAAACAATTAAAAAAAAGAAAAAAGAAAAAAGAAAAAAAAAAGAAAAAAGAAAAAAACACCCCAAAACCACAAAACCCCCCAACCCACAAATTATGTCAAATTTTCAGTGTTGCTTGAGTTGTTTTTAACCCTAGGTTTTCTAATTTTAGCCACAGGACAAACACAAAAAAAATCTATTACTCCCAGAACGCTAAGCAGCAGCATCTACTGAGGGTAAACCACTCTGTCAGAGTGTCCAGGAGAGCTGGATGCCTCAGAGCAAAGCCCACATCCATCCCACTAGAAAGCCCAACCCACCCAGAAGCAATAGGTAACAAGTGCTGTACATCCACACCGGCACAGACAAAATTAAAACTCAGCTACAGGAGTCACTGCCATGAAACCCTGTGAAGCGCTGAAATATTTCACTGATATAATCAGAACATCCAAGAGCAAATCTATAGCACGGCTATATAGTCATAAAGGGAGTCCTGATGGATCCACGGGTCAAAATCCCATTGATTTATTCTCTCCCAAATGTGTAACTTGGCATGATGACATATTTGCTGCCCCCTTAAGCCCTGTGAGGAGGTAAGGATCCAATCCACTGATTTCTGAAAATTATTATAAAAATAAGGAAGGGAATGGCTGAAGTCTGTTTCAATGTACTTGCACCAGCCAGCAGCTATGGAACTGGCTGGACAAATCCTTCATACAAGGAGGAAACAGCCACAGATTTCTGAAAAGGCCATCAGAGACCACGCAGGGGACAAATGGATTCCTCCTTGGGTCATAGCCAGATGCATTTTTACACCAGAGACCCCCTTGGCCTGCAGAGAACCAGCAAAAAGGAGAACAGCTCCATGGGTGGCTCGTGGCTGTGAGCTGCCCTGGGAGCTTGGGTGTCTGGAAACCAAAAAAGCAGCAAACTGCTTTTGTCCTTGATATATCCTGAGAAGGTGCTATTTGCCACTATCTACAGCAGCAGATCTATCTAACTTTGCCAGTTTTTGCATAACTTGGATTACCAACAACAAAGGAGAAAAAAAATCTCTGACACAGATAAATCAACACAGAATGCAGTCAGTGTGCCCAGTTTGCAAGAGCCCTCTATCTTTTAAATTCCAGTATTTACCTGTTTCAGGCATGGAGTTGTTAGCACGTTCCCCATCTCCTACTGTAAATTACCAATGGGAAAAGAATTTTTTATTCCTTGTTTATTTATTTATTTATTTGTTTGTTTTCCAAAATAATCCGTTAGATCTTTTAGGTGAGAAAAAGCTATCTCTACCGCTGATATTCAACTTATCTTTTAATGTCAAGCTTTTAGTTAGCTGGAACTAATACTGCTTGTTTCCTTTGTGGTTTGAAAATTTAGTTTTCATCAAAATTTCACTAACTTTTTACAAAGTAAATCTTCAAATGTACAAGTATTTTTAGGAAAACACTCAAAAATACTCAATCTAGAATGTTCTCCCTGGCTTATCTCAGGAGATTCACCACAATCTAATCAAAATAGGAAGAAAAATCAAGCAGCCCGTCCTTTCTGTCTTAAAGTCTTTTTTTTATATTTCTACAAACTTAGGTCTGGAATGGGTTTCCAGGCTGTTTTTGCTGAGGACAGGCCCAACCTCTCCCCTCACTGGTGCATTTTTGGTACGCCTGGCACGGCAGCCTCTCTGCTGGGAGAGCAAGCTCTGCTCAGCAAACAGATGCCCAGCCTGAATGAACACAGGGCAATTCAGATCCTTCCTGCGCCTCTTGGTGCTCCTGAAATGGCCCGAGGGATGCAGATTTCCCTCCCATCTGTGGGTGCACGTGGCTGGGAAGTGAGAGCAGCCTCTCTTGGGCTCTCCAACTAGACATCTGGGGCTCTTCATTCAGCAGCTCTTCCCTGGGCTCTGCCTGGGGCAGAGCAGGGCTCCATGGAGAGCCCAGAGCTGATTCCTTCCAGGAACAACGCTCTCTGGGGCTTGAGGAAATCATCTCTTGATCTGAAAAATTCCGAGTCACACCCCAGCCCTGGCTTTGGTGTATGCAAACGCTCTGGCAGCCTGCAAATTCAGAGCTAGAGGAACTGATGAAGTTGAAAATGTCTTTTACACACCATTTGCTCTCTCGTCACATCTATGCTGGTGTCTCTGGCGCCTTCTAGAAGGGGCCAAAGACAGGACATCAGCCTGTGCTTCCCTCTCATGTCCCACTGAGCAACGTGGCTGCATCCAGCAGCTCTGTGCCGAGCAGCACCGCCGGGTTTGCTCCTCTTGCTGTGCCATGGGATGGGCAGGAGCTGGATTGTGTGCGGGAGGCAGGAGCCGGGCTGCACGGGGGGGTGGATGGATGGATGGAGGGATGGATGGATGGATGGAGGGATGATGGATGGATAGATGGATAGATGGATGGATGGATGGAGGGATGGATGGAGGGATGGATGGAGGGATGGATGAGATGGATGATGGATGGATGGATGGATGATGGATGGATGGATGGATGGATGGATAGATGGATGGATGGATGGAGGGATGGATGGAGGGATGGATGGATGGATGGATGAGATGGATGATGGATGGATGGATGGATGATGGATGGATGGATGGATGGATGGATGGATGGATGATGGATGGATGATGGATGGATGGATGGATGATGGATGGATGGATGGATGGAGGGTTGGATGGAGGGTTGGATGGATGGATGAGATGGATGACGGATGGATGGATGGATGATGGATGGATGGATGGATGGATGAGATGGATGATGGATGGATGGATGGATGATGGATGGATAATGGATGATGGATGGATGGATGAGATGGATGATGGATGGATGGATGGATGATGGATGGATGGATAATGGATGATGGATGGATGGATGGATGGATGGATGGATGGATGGATGGATGGATGGATGAGATGGATGGATGGAGGGTTGGATGGATGGAGGGATGGATGGATGAGATGGATGGATGGAGGGATGGATGGATGCTGGAGCAGGGATTGTGTGCAGGAGGCAGGAGTGGGGCTGCACAGGGATGGATGGACGGATGGATGATGGACGGATGGATGGATGGATGATGGATGGATGAATGGATGGATGATGGATGGATGGATGGATGGATGATGGATGGATGGAGGGATGGATGGATGGATGATGGATGGATGGATGGATGGATGGACGGATGGATGGATGGATGATGGATGTATGGATGGATGCTGGAGCAGGAATTGTGTGCAGGAGGCAGGAGCAGGGCCGCACAGGGATGGATGGATGGATGGATGGATGGATGGATGGAGGGATGGATTAATGGTCAGCAGGCACGGTGCAGGCACTGCTGCGGTGCAGGATGGTGCAGCAAGGACAGGAATGGGGCCGCACGCAGTGCTTCACCCTCCAGGTTACTTCACCCTTCAGGTTTTGCTCCACCCTTCAGGCTACTGCTCCAAGAACCCAAATTTCTCCCGGCCGCCCGTGTTTCATTCATATTTACCTGCTAGGTGCAAGACGAGACACACAGCTGTAAACATTCCTGGTGACAAACACAGCGAGAGTGAGAAAGTGTGCACAGAGGGAGCAGTGCAATTCCCTGCTTCATGGAGCATTTTATTGTGTTTCCTGATGGTAACAGATTGATGCTATTGTGCTTGTTAGCATGGTCAGCTTTTATTATGAGGCCATCAAGGGTTTTATCTCTATGTGGATCTTTGAGATTCTGAGGGAAAGTTCTTTCCCTGGATTCACAACCCACCCTTAGAAGCCAATACTAATAAAGTGTCTTGTTTCTGCCCCACAGCACACTGAGGGCAGCGTTTGAGATGCTCAAGCAACGTAAGTATTTCCCTGTTCCCTTCTGACCTGGGAGAGACAGACACCCAGTGTGTTCATCCTGCTCCCCACACCATTCCCAGCTTTTCTTCCACAGCCTGCAGCGTAGAGCAGAGAAAAAGGACGCCTACTCAATGTGGTGACAAAGAAATGGCTTGTTCTTCAAGTCAATTTTGTTTGGGTCAAGCCGCAAGATATGAACTCTGCTCTCTCTTCTGCAAGCCACTGACACCAAACCAGCTTCCTAAATGTGCCCAAGTCTCAATGAAACCCTTTCACACAAAATGCAGCACCATGAGAGCCAATAGGGCTCTGTACCTGGTCACTGGCACCTGCTGTTTACATCAAAACTCCCTTTTGAAAAGTCCTGCTGCTGGACTGAGGTATTTTTAGGGCCTGGGCAGAGGAGCTCAGCATTTCTGGAAAATGCAGGGCTCCATTTCAGAGGCGCTGAAGCTGACAAATGCAGAGCAGTTCCCAGGCATTTCAAACAGCACCAGCCAGGTGCTCTGAAATTCAATCCATCTTGGCTGACCCTTGGAAATCCTCAGCGTGCGGCCTCATCTAATAACAGGCCACTGCTCGCAGCAGCTCCCAGGAGCAGTGACAGCCCAGCAGCACACAGGGATGATGGAGGCCAGAGCTCCTTCCCTCCCTCTGCACCACAGCTCCTGACCCAGGGGGGCAGCTGGGGGAAATGTGGCCATGAAGAAACACACTGTTCTTGAACCCTCAGCAGTGTCAGTACACGAGATGTTTTTTAAGGCTGCCCTGCTTGTGACAACTCATAGGGCAGCCACATCACAGAAACATTTCCTAAAAAATGTGACTTTATCTTTAAAGACCTTCCCACTGACTGAATATGAATTCTGGTTTGCTTTAGAGATTGAAAATGTTGGAAACTCTCATATCCAGCTGGCACTAATGCTGAAGGAAGAACTGAAAGGAATAGAGGAATTCCGAGAAAGGCAGAAGGAACAAAGAAAAAAGGTGAGAAACTAGAGAAATGTTGAAACAGACTGGGTCAATGATCCATGCTGGTGACCTGTCTCCAGCCACAGGCTGGGAATTCTGCAAAAGATGATAAGCATGCCCTGTTCCCTCTATGGATGAGACCGTGGAACAAAAATCTCTTTCTGATTCCAGCTGGAAATAAAGTAGTGTCCTGAACTCAGGAGACAGAGGCTTTAGTCCCTTTTGCTTTCTCTGGTGTAACTGTGGATGCTGTTATTATTATTTCTCTAAGAACTTAATCCTTCCTTTTCTCTTTATTATACCCTTGCTAATGGGTTCCTTTGATATGACCCTGCACAATCTCCAACATGCACTAAATAAAGGCGTAACACAAATGTTTAAAAACATGACAGCAAATTAATGTCATGCTGAATGCAACACCAATATATGCTGAATTCCTAATACATGGAATAAGTAGCATTTAGTTGTTGTTGTATAATAAAAAATTTCAGTATATTTAAGGCCATTTCATCTCCTCTGACCTTATCAAGCCCTAAGTCTCTTGAAAAATAGCTCTCAATAGAGACAGCAGCAACCACTCTCACACCTTCTCTGGGTCCCTGGGGGTGAAGACAAAGACAGGACCATCCCTTAACTCTGACAGAAGTGAGGGATGGAGGAGTAAAATAAATATTCCTTTCTTTGCTAACTTTAAACAGGTGAAAATGCATATAACTAGTATCCGGTGCCACGAAAATCTTGTGTCTACAAGCCCCTGACACACAGGAACTTGGAATAGAAAAGAATTCTGAATATGAAAGTGGGTGAAACCAGTGGTGCCACTGAGCTCTGAGGCTGACAGAGATCTGATGAAGCTAATAAGGCATTCCAAGACAGACAGTGGGCACCACGTTCACCAGTGTTTGTCCCATTCCCTTTGGCAATGAGCAGAGAGGCTCTCTCCTGCTGCGAACTGTAAGCCTGTAACTTGACTGGGAACAATTAAAGGGGCTTGAGGGAAAAAAAACACAATGAAAAACTGCTTTGGAGTCTTAGGTAATCTTTTTTTCTCTGTCCAGCATGTGGCTGTGAGAAAGCCAGCATTAGACATGCTGGATGGTGTCAGCAGTTTTGGTCACCTCCCTCCTGATTTTTGTTGTAAAGCAGCTGTCTCAGAACTGTGTTCAATGTGAAACAAGCATCTGGGCAGCCCTGGAGAGAGTTTTGCTTGAGCAGAATGTAAATATTAAAGGACCAAAAGTGCCCCTGAAGAAAGCCAGCCCCTGGCAGCAGGAGCATATCTCATTGTCACATAAAGCTGGGCATATCACAACTAAAGCCATGACAGAGAATCCAGCACTGTCCTTCCAACACTGCCCACATGACTCCAGCAGGGAAATCAAATCACACTGAGTGTGAAGTTGCCAGAAGCAGTGGAATATAAAAGAGACAGGAATTGTTTGGATTGAAAATGGACAACTACCTGTGCTCATGTGGGTGAGACAGTGGTCTGGTCTGCAGAGATGTGGGATCAAGCTCTGGCACCAGCAAAGGAACCCTGCTGGCAGAGCCCACTGTGTCTGAGTGTTGCAGTATTTCACCTCCTTAAGAAAAAAAGAGGGAGGGAGAAAATGAAGATCAATGTCCTCTCTAGTATTAATGGAAACCACCAAAGCGGAATTATCTGGGATTAGTTTTTTACCTGGCACTTTGATGCTCTCTGTATCACTTAGAAACCCGTCATTTATAAAAGCAGAGTGAAGTAATTTTCCCCACAGGGAGGTGGCTTATAGAAAGGCTCTGGCTCTCCTAATTCTGCTGCTGGAAAGGGGAGGAAGGAGTCCGAAGGAGGAAAAGCTGACTTGTGTGTGTTTCTTACAGTACGAGTCTGCCATGGAGCGGATGCAAAAGAGCAAACTGTCCCATTATAAGAAAACCATGGAGGTGAGCATGGAGGGCTTGGGCAGGTTTCCTGATGCAAACTGGCTCCAGTAAAATCTGTATCACACGTACCTCTGGTTAAAGAAAGGTCAAAGCTGTGTGAGTGTGCAAGGGTGTGTAAGGGAGGGAAGATGTCATTCCTGCTGTGAGGAGGAAGCTGATCTTCCCCGCTGCACCCACTGAAAAGTCTCCAGAAGGTTAATACAGCATGAACGGTGCCCCAGGTCAAACAGGATTTAATTCTTTCTGGGCAAGGGTACTTAGAGGAGTAAAGGTAATTTTTCAATGTGTGTAAGTACAATTTTAAGAAGAGTGAGGGGACCTTGTAGGCAGGAGGAATCCTCTCCAGCTGGAAAGCTTGCAGGTACAGTGTTGCCCCGAGAGGCTGACCTGGAACAGAGGCTAGACAGAGTTAAAGGAATAAAGTAGGTATTTATTCAAGGCCTTCCAAGGATACACCTTGGGCAGAACAAGAGCCTAGCCATGGCTCTGCTCAAGGTGGACCCAAGATGGATGCAAGGTGCACAACCAGTCACGAGTTTTCATACTTTTATAAGTTTTGGTCCATTTACGTATTTGGGTTAATTGTCCAATTACAGCTTCAGGTTTTGAAGTCCCAGCCTCCTATTTTGCCCTCCTCAGTTCCCTGTTGTTAATGCTTTTTGGGTCTGAAGCTGTAACGGCTGGAAAAGGGTTGCTTTGTCCAACTACCCTGTGGAGAGAACTTAACACTTAATATGAAGTTCAGAGTTGCACATTAAGGCAGCACAGAATATAAAAAATATGAAAGCTAAAACTTAAGGCATCAACAGAAACTACAGGCTGCTGGGTTTGGTTTCCAATGGGCATCTGCCTCTAAAAGAAAGTAGCTGCAGACCTGTCAGTGCTACAGCTGGAAGTGTATTAACATTTTTTTTTTTAAATGTGGTTGTTCTTGAGTGCATCTCTAACACAGAGACAAAGAGAGAAATCAGAAGCAACTTCGGATTTGTTTTGGTGCAAATGAAGATTTCTCTTCCTTCTCAGAACTACACCAAGACTGCTGTCTATGGGTTGCTGGCTCTTCCTCCCAGCTTGGAGCAATGGCCAAGGCAATACATGACAGCCCACCCCATGGCCAGCCCGGGAGCGTGGGCTCCCAGTTTCATCTCTCTCTGGTTGCTCGGGCAGATGCCTGATGCACCAGTGGTGCTAGAGCAGCCTGCACATTCCTGACCCCTGCAGGGAGCTGCACTTGTACACAGCAGACAATGTCAGGGCTGCAGGACAAGGACACGATTTATGCTGCCAGCCCCTGCTCCAATGTTGCAGTTCTATTTTTCTGCCTCCTCACGGTGTCATTGGGATTTTTTCTATTGCCCAAACCGGGTTTGCTCCCCCAAACTGCAAACAAGAAAGTGTCTGGAACATCACTGTGGGGGGAACCCAGCCTTGCTCCCCCAGCCAGAGCCTGACATTTGATTTCATTTGCACCCAGTCCAAGAAGAGCTACGAGCAGAAGTGCAGGGAGGCGGATGAGGCTGAGCAGTCCTTTGAACGCACCAGCGCTTCAGGCAACCAAAAGCAAACTGAAAAGGTACCAGAGGTGACACTGGGAAAACTGGGGGGTGAGAATACAATTAACCAACCCATTCTACAGGATGCCAGGGGCTGCTTTGTCTTCAAATGAACCCCAAAGAATCGTCTGGGAAGGGACTAAGTTATCGAATTAATTTATCCCAGGCTGCGATCCTATTGCTCTATGAATCCTGAAAAGAAACTGAATGAGATTTTTCTCTGAAATTATTCATTAAGAAAAAGAAACAAGTCAAAAATACGTCACAGAGTTAGTTTTGCTTTTTGGTCTCTTACAATTAGTAGGCATAGCATCTTACATTAAAATGCATATTTTTCCTCAACCTTTTTCTCCTTACAGTGAGTTTAAATTCAACTGAATTTACACACTCAAAAATAAATTGTTGGAAATTAAGGCACTGCAGTCCTTCAGTGCATTGTCTTGATACTTGTAGCTGACAATTCACTAACTTTTAATGGGAACATTTTACAGTGAAACAGATGGAGAAAACAAAATAAATGAACTCCCTCCGGCTCGATAAAAAGCAGTGCAGTGTAAGCAAAAAGGATCAAAAATCATCTCAAGGAGTGTGGGGGGTGGTGGTGTGGAGACTCTAAAAACTCTAAAAACAGCATCAGAACTTTTATTTCCAGCATTCCCTAATCTTTGATGAGCAAACCCCTGCAGCTCAGCTTCAAAGAGGGGATGGAATCCCGGCCCTGCCAAAATGACACCAGAACATTTCACAGCTTCAATGACAGCTGAACCTGACCCAGCTCCTTTCATGCAGAATGATCCCAGGGTGCTCTGTTGCCATTTCTTCCCTGCACATGCCAGCGCATTGGGAATGCACAGAGGCAGCTCACAAGCTGTTTAATTCTGCTCAGCATTTGCAGTTTGGGCCAGGAAGCAAATAAGAAAGAAGCTTCTGTTCCCAGCTCAGTACACGTTTCCCAGCCAGCTGTGATGAGGAATATGATCATAAGAGCCCCGACCTGAGCCTTGTCTTCAAGGGCAGGATGGAAGAATGCACCACACTGATGCCTAGAGCAGTGCAGTACTGTGCTGCCATCCCCATCTGTGCAGAAAGACCTGCAAGTACAGACCTCTCAGTGATGGCTGTTTTCTCATTTGCTAAAAGCTGCAGTTTTTTGAAACAGAGAACTTCTACTTAGAGTGAATTTCGCTTTTAGGCTTCTGAGTCGTTACGGGAAATAATCTGGCATTTGCAACGTATTTTAAAAGCTGTGTGCTTTTCATCTGAGTATTACATGAGGAGCTTGAAAGATGAAGAATTTTAACTGCCGTTTATTTCTGCTTATAAATATCTATCAGAAGAGCACACCAAACAATTGAGAAAAAAACCAACTCAGCCAGCAGGCACAGCTTCAGGCTGGGTCACGCTGGCTCTGAGCTCCTGGGGCAGGGATGTCTGAATGGAAAGCTTTCCCTTGAAGTCATTGGATCTCTGGCTGCACCTGAGAAATTCTGGTCCCTTCTCCGTAGCACACATTCAGCAGAACCGTGCATAAAGGGGGGACTGCCAGGAAGTGCTTGCAAATTAGAGTCTTTCTCCTGGAGGGAAAAAGAGAGCAGGCAGCACAAAAAACGGGGGCAGAAGCAAGAATATGTCAGAAATTAATTTGGGGTGTTTCTTTTCCTGTTTCAGAGCCAGAACAAAGCCAAGCAATGCAGAGATGCAGCAAACGAAGCAGGTGATGCTGTTCGCAGCTGAACTATGATTGTTCTCAGCAAAAATCCACCAGCACGGGATTTTGATAGAACACATCCAAATCACCCAGGCTGTCAGGGTTCCCAAAGTCACCTACCCAAAGATTAATGAAGAAGCCTCTAAAGAGCAGCGACCTGTCATTGGCATTCAGACAGTCACTGGCATTCACTCCACTCCTTTGTGGGAACGCCAGTGTCCTGCTTGCATTAAAGAATTTACAGAAGACTTCCTTTAGGGACTTCACCCAGGGAACAAGAGCTCTTCTGGAAGCAAGTTTGAAGCACAGTAGATGCTCAAATGGCCCCAAGACAGCCCGAATCAGAGCCCCATCCCCACTGTGCACTCAGTGATCTCCAGCCACAAACGTGTGCATGCCCAGGTCAGGCCAGCACACACCTGAGCTGGCTCAGGAGCTCAGGCTTGTTCCTGCTCATGGAATAGCTTACCCCAAATCACATGGCTCACGTGGCTGGCTTGGAATGGAAAGAGCCAAAGGATGCTCAGTGCCCAAGCATGGTCCAGGCTCTTCATCTCTGAGTTGTGTTATCCCTACGGTAAAATTTATAAATGATCTGCAAACCATACAGAGAGAATCCTTACTCTAGTACATAGCTACAAAGAAAAAAATCCCGATAATTATTGTGCCCCACCAGTTCCAAGATCACGTATTCTTGTGATTCTCGAGCAAACCACAGGCCTGAAGCGTAGGAATCACAGGGAAGGCCTAATAGGAGGAAAGAGAGAAAGGCTGTATCACTTTTCCCCTGACTGTTGTGTTTCTGTTGTGTGTCTGTGTTTACAGAGAACGTGTACAAACAGAACATCGAGCAGCTGGATAAGATCAGGACAGAGTGGGAACAGGAGCATATCAAAACCTGCGAGGTAAACATTGACTTTTATAGCGATGTTTGCACACTCTTTATTTTATCCGATTGGAAGATTTCAGTCTAAGGCCTGAAATATCATCCCAAGGGTTTTGCTGTTTGCTTTATGTGGAGTCTCAGCAGATGTCTTTGCAAAATTACTGCAAAACCCAGAGCTTATTTAGACATAGCTGCTCCTGTCTCACTGACACTCTCCTTGCTTGGTCAGCACAGCAGTGTAAAAATAGAGGGGAATAAGTACAGAGGTGGGAGAGGTGGAGCAATGTACAAACAGCCACGTACCCCAGTCACTCTATGTTTCATAGCACTTTAAATTCACCTGCAAGAATATTTGTCCGCTGCCATGAAACAATCTTTTTGTTGAAAGGCAGTGGTAGAGAAGTGTCTATCTCCATTTTACTGAGGATGGACAAGGAGATTTGCACTTGGCTATTAAGTTTTGCACAATAACTTACAGAAGCTGGTTGGCATCCAAATCAGTCCCACGTTCGATCACAGTAATCCTTCAAGTACGTTTACCCATCTGCTGAAGTCTGATTTTGCTACATTTATTTCTTGCAGGCTTTATTTCCACGTAAAATAAAATGCCAGGATACCTTTCCTGTTCTCTGTTTCCTCTTAAATATTCCCTATCAGAGAGGACTGAAAAGCTCCACCACTGGCACAGACATTTCCAGAGATATTATGCCAAGCACTAGTCTTCCAAAGATGCATGTTTTCTCCCTTCTTACAAACCCAACAAACCAGCAAAGCATTCCACAACCTCACACTCTTTTTTATCCCATATGGCTAAATCCTGACTAGCCCACAGATCTTGTGACCTGCCCATTGCTTAATCCAAACAGCCATTCATAAAGGAAGGGCATCTTAAATGCCTTCTTTTAAAAGTGCTTGCAGAGAGAAGAACTGATACTCTCTGGGGGTTTTTTAAAACTAGCAATTAGTACAAAAAACAGCTTAAAATTGTGGCTGCAGAGTGGGGAATCTGGAATTGATGGGGTTGCCTGGATCTCCAATGGAGCGCTGGACAGCCACAGCCTGAAAACGTCGGCTGGCAAGTGGCACACTGGGGTGGCCTTTGTCACAGGGGCTGTGCCACGCTGTCATGGAACGCCCCTGTTCTCCAGCAGCATGAGGCATGTGTCAAACTCAACACCCAGCTGTGCTTTTCTGGGTGCTGACAAGGGCTCAAACGCCCCATCACTACATTTCCCTCTTGGATTAACTGCATTTCCTGACAGGACACCATTTACCTGAAAAATTTCCCCTTGGTTCTGGTGCTGTTTCAGCAGCCTTGAGAGCCACAGGCTTTCTGTTCAGAACAAGAATTGAAATGCTCATTCTCCACCTTGCAGGTTCTCTCTTTAAAAGCTTTTACTCTCAGAAACCAGTCCCCACAGCAGCTTACTCCCTTGACAGATTCCTTTCTCTGGGTTTTTTTAGTCAGTAAGTTATTAGATGGCAGGCAGCATACCCAGCTGAGTGTTCTGCTGAATGTTGTGTACATTTGTGGTGTTCTGGACATAATTACTAGCAAATAGAGATGGAGACAGATGGCTGGAAGCATCTGAGGTTTTTACACCTCATAGAAAACCAAAACTTTGTTCTATTTTTTGTTCTACTTTAACAGTATAATGTAGAGATCAGTGCGATTCGTTTTTTAAAAAAAATTTAAAGAAAGATCTTATCTGCCTCTTCCCCCAGATCGGTTCACACTTCTCTCTCTGCCCCCTTCCTTCTTCCTAAGCAGTGCAGCAACATGAGGAAGCCAGCAGATGAAGGAAAGCAGTAACTCTGAAGACAGAAAAATGCCTTCTCTTTACCACAAAAAGACCCTTCGATATGCAGAGTCAACTCCAGAGAGCCTCAAGTCCTTTCAAAAGAGAAAAGTTTAGAGAGATTTTAGATGGCAGAGGGGGATAGTTTTGGCTCTACCTCTAACATAAATGTTACCCTTTCATGCCAATACTCTACTGATCCCATTAAACAAGATTTCAGTGTGATGGGCAGACAGGACCCTGACTCTGAAATCCTCAACAACAGAGGTAGCAGGCAAATGCACATCTGGATTCCTCTCCCCTGCTTTGTTTCTGCCTCTGAAATATAACTTTAATTTGGTGCAACCAGTAAGAACAAATTTTTGAGCACGAACAGTAGATGTAGTTTCTCTACCAATTAAAAAACCTGCTTTACAACGGTGCCTTCAGCATAGGTTTGCATCCCCAGCCCTGTCCCAGCCTGCAAAGCAAATAACTCAATAAATACCATGAGGCTACATCACGTTTCCTGTTTGGCTTTAGGTCTTCCAGCTCCAGGAGTGCGACCGCATCACGATCCTGCGGAACTCGCTGTGGGTGCACTGCAATCAGCTGTCCCTGCAGTGTGTGAAGGATGATGAGGTACAGCCTGTCTCTCACTCCTGTTCTCTCCAGATGTAATCCAGATGCATGTCTGCATGCAGACAGTCTGTGTCACGCTTGGTGGCACCCACGAGTGTCCTCCTTGCTTTGCTGGGGAATGCTTCCTGCTGCCAAAACACTCACCTGAGAATATTTGTGTTCCGACACCATTTCAAAAAAGGCATCCAGTCATGGCCTCAAAACTGGAAGATGTAAAGAATACACTAGATTTGATTTTGAATGGTTGTTTCCTGCTATTAATTTCTTTATTGCATTGAAAAGTCCTGGACTGCCTTTGTCCTGCTCTCTTTAAAGACTATCCAGAGCACAAACAGGTGTGTTTAGAAGAATATTAGTACAGGGGAGGGGCTAAAGGTCAGCCAGGTCAGACATGTACCAAACATAAAGTGTTTCTTAAGGGGACAATTACTACAAGAGCATTACTTAATTAATGTTAAAAGTTAAATTAAACTCTTGGATTCTGTTTTGTAGCTGTACGAAGAGGTTCGGGTCAGCTTGGAGAACTGTGCTGTAGAGTCAGACATAGACTACTTCATTAAGACAAAAATGACAGGAACACAACCTCCAGGTAATTATTCCTACTGATCTTGTCTGATGGCTTGTGCAGCACATGTCCTTTGGAGTTGAAACCAGCTGGAGGAGTTTCTGCTTCAACTTTTCATTCCCACCTGCCACGGCTCACTTCCCCCACACTGTGCTGCCGTCGCTGCCTGTGTGGTGCTCCAAGTGAGAAAGCAGAATGATCCAGCTTAAAAATAACCCTCCAAAGAAGAAAAAACTTGTTTTGGCTTTGCAACCTGTCTCATTTCACAGTACAGCTGAACTGACACCACTAAGGAGGTGGCAAATTGCTTTGCAGAAATGGTAACTTCAGCTTCCTGCAGTGGTGACAAGACAGAGCCGACCTAGCACGTAACTGCACCCTTGACAGAGGTGCTGCCTCCTCATTTGCAGCACAGAGAAGACTCAGTTTTCTATTTTGTTCCACATGCCCAATGGGGAATAACAAATTTTCTGCTCTCAGGAAGTTGTTTGCATAAACCAAGAGTATGGCTGGTTGAAATTCTGAATGAAATTGGCTTGTCCCAGCACACAGAATTGCTGTCAGGTGCACAGGCTCTGCCCATTCAAGCCAAAGGTGCCTTTTCCTTGACTTCAATGCTCAAAACCTCTGGGCTGAAATGGAGATCAACCCAGCATGAGGCAAGAGCAGTTGTCAAATGAAAACCTGCTGCTCCAGGGTGAGAGTTCTCCAAACACTCCGCAGGGAAGGAGCTGTCTAACGTGTCACCTGGCCGGACAGAAACCGCTCCCGAGTACTTCCACAGGAAACACAAGAGAGTTACATAAACCCCTTCCATGCTAGCAGTTGCACAGGTACAAATCCAGCACTGTGGAGGCCTGATCCCTGGGGTAATTATCCTGTACAAGTTCCACCCCTTTGATTTCACCGCAGAGCTCAAAGCTGGCAGGAATTAAACATCCCAGGGCCTTCTTCAGCAGAGCGGGGTGCTGCCACTAACTTAGCTCTGAGCTACCTGAGGCCTGTTTTTCATCAGCCTTTTTGCCATTACTCTTATGATGGCTAAAAATTGGGATTTGGGGAATTTTTAAAAACTAATATATTGATTACTGGTGCACTGGATGCCATTTTGCTGCTGTAGTTTATTCTTCACATAGGGGATTTAAATTCACTGATACAGGAGGATTTACCAAGGAAAAATTACATTTTCAGCGGCAGAAAGGAGAACTGTGCCTTGCAACAGTGTGAAACAACTCCTGTATGCCAAGAAATGTGTAATTCTCAGCTAGTTTGTTGTTGTTGTTGTTGTTTTTAGGTTTTTGGGTTTTTTTCCTATTTGAGATTTGTCATTCTCCAGTCACCTAGGAAATTTCTACAAAAAGCTCTTGGCTATGTCAGAGTCATTTCTAATAAGAACTAGGTGGAAAAAACCCTTGAGAGCTTTATGAAAGGCAAAGAAAAACCTGAGTTGCATTTTTGTTATTTTTATTTTTGCCACCTTCTAGAAGATGACATATTCTGGAAGCAATATCCTAGTATCTCCACAGCTCTGGCTAATGAGTTTGTACTGTAGCACATGGTGAGCTGCTGATCTAATAACTGTTGAGCTATTACTTGCAAAATGCAGGAGGAAAGCCACGTGTAATTTTGCATTGTGTGGCAGAAGACCTTTATCCCGAGCAAACTTTCTTGATGGTCTTGCTCACTTCCTTTTCTACCCAATCTCACAATGCCCTCTAGACTGGAAACTGCACCAAAGTCACAATGCAGAAGGGCAACAGGAGACCCTTAAATTGGTCAGAAAACTCCCTAACTACTGTGAGTCTTATAAATAAGGACTCTTCACAGTCTCTAGCTTTATGTGCCTGCTCTGCTTGTTATCTCAGCTGACACAGTGTGAGAATGTCAACAGAACCTTTGGCCCAAGTCCAGCGTCTTTCTTAAGATACTTGCTGGTATCAGGGCTGATATAAAACGCTATCACAGGCTTCACTCCTGTTTGTTTGGCTCTCACACCGAGCAGGCAGAAAGGGTGTGTGGCCAGCAGCTGTAAGGAACTGCGCTGGGAGAGCTCTGAGATGACAAATAAATCCATCTGTAACTATTTCATCTGTAAAGTTACACTTGGAAATGCTCTCAATTTCACCCTTAACGACACTATAGGGGAGAGCGAAGGAACTGCAACCTAAATGTGCTTGAGAGAACAAAACCCAAATATCTCTGGGTAAACAGCAAATAAACTCTCGGGAGACGGATGGGGGAGATACGAAAGGTGGGAAAACACACAAGTACACACCAGGAAATTGCTCGTTATTGCTGCAGGCAATAACACTCAGAAATCTCCCCAGATCCGACAAAATTTCCTGACTGGATACACGGAGGAAAAAAAAGAGACAAAATGCACCGCAGCAAATTCTATCGTGAACAAAGTCTAGGGCTCACAATGACCATACTCTTCCCCCTTAAACCCTGAGCTTTGAGGCAATAGAAGCAGCAGCCGTGGAGGAAACTGCTCCTCATCAGGGCGGTGACGGCTCCTCAGGCCTCGCTCAGGCCTCACTCAGGCCGAGGGTGCCTTGGCACCAGGGCCTCGGCTGTTCACAGCCACTGCAGTGCCTTTGGTCAAGGCCCCCGGTGCCCCGGAGCTGCTCCGGCCGCATTCCAGGCGAGGGCACAGAGGTGCTGCCCTGCGGTTTGCTCCAGCAGCCCCAGGTCACGTTCCGGCAGGGAGAAAAGGGTTTCCTGTTTGAACATCTCATTTTTATTGCCCTCTTGCAGATGCCATAGGGTACGAGAACTACTACAGCAGGGAGCCCAAGAGGCGCAGCAGCAGCCCCACGCAGTCCTGCGGGATGATGAAGAGGTGAGTGGGTCCCAGAACGGGGATTTCTCCGCATCAACAGCCACGCACGGTGACAAAACCCACAAGGAAAGTCACTGCTTCCTTCATTGTAGCAAAAGGCAACTACGTGTCAGTAAACGTGACTTGATAAAGTAAAGATATCAAAATGGAGTCAGAGTCATTTTGCCACGCCCTAGTGGGAAGAGGGGCAGGGGATGAGTTCATCACACAATTACTCGGCCAGCGATGGGTAGCAGTCACTCGTTTCCTCTTTCCAACTGTGTCGGGGCACATAGCAACAAAACCAGTTTGTTGCAAGGAGGGTGAAGGTGAGTCTGGCTGGGAGAGCCGTCCTTTGGGGCAATTCCTCCATGCTTACAGCACCACTCAGCTCAGCAGAACAAAGAGCTGCTCTCTCTGGCTGCATCAAAGGGGGAAAACACAGGGCAGAAAAGCTGTGATGATTAGGGAGGCAATTTTCCTTATTCTGATCTATTTCTGCTGGTAAATGTTAGAACATGGATGCAGTTATCGCAGCAGAAGAGCATGGTGGCTCTGTTGGTTTAAATATTTTATACTAAAATGGCAAATTCACAATGGGGCATCACAATTAAAGCAGAAGAGATTTATAATTCACCAAGCCCTATGACATGGCAAAGACAGGAAGAAGGCAGTGGTCTCCCATTTGAAATGTGGTCCAGCCTTGACAGGTCAGGGTTATACACAATATTTTGTTTTTCAGTTGGAAACTGGATCTTCTCTAAGAATGAATTCAATGCTGCATCCTGTGCAGTTACATCAGACAACTGTACTGCCATTCAGAACACAACTGTGAGCAGCATGGGCAAGGAGCCTAGGGAGACTCAGCCTGAGTCTTTCAGGAACTCTTGAGATAGGATATCCATTTTCCAGAAAAACTGAATGTTTGCTAGCTGAAAAATCAGACCCATTAACTATGCCTTAAGCATGCAGTGCTATTTCTATCTCTGCTTGAGAATCCTAACACATTTTCTTGCTTTACTTAGACTTCAGTACCCAGCTGTGATATAGGAAATAACTAGGGATAGATTAAAATAAAAATCCACTTAAACTCACAGCTTTTAGAAAGGCTTGTTACATAAGGTATTTTAAATAGCATCAGGGTTTTCCTTAAACACAAAGAGATGTTAATATCTTATAAGCAACTGACAATTTTCATAACTTTAACATTGTGAAATAATTGGAGTTTCACACCATGAGCCTTCGGCTCTACAAAAAAATATTATCTGCTGCATTTCATGCACAATTTAGTGAAGTTAATGGTTCAATAATCCGCTGCATTTTTAAAAAGACATTTTTAAAGGAAGTTAAATATATCTTTAGCATAAAAGAAAATAGAAGGTCATGGAAAGAGGTGACATCTACTTTATGAATCAGATGGAGGGAAGGCTGAGTCAGAGAGCTGAGATGAAGGAATGCTCATACCCAGGCCTGTTCACTCATTTTGGTTCTGGCTTCTCTTGATTCTGCAGATTTTCTGGACTACTCCATGGGAGCAGCAAAAACAACACGGAAACTGCCACTCCTTCAGCCCCTCCTCTGGGTATGCTCTGCAGGAAATCAGTTTACCAGATGTGTTTGGTTTAGATCACGTTGCTAAACCAGGCTTTGACATGGAGCAGAAACGTACAGCAGATATTCACATGTTGGCAGGCAAGAGTAGTCTGGAAATGAACTTTGCTTGGATGTGTATTAAATTTCCCAGCTGAAAGTGTCAAATAATCCATGGATTCTTCAAAACCTCCATCTAGGCGGGGGGGGTGTACATTCAGAGCAGCAGTCTGACAGCGATATGAGCTTTCTCTTTGTGTAGCACAACTAAGACTAAAAAGCCCCAGAGAATACATAAAATTTTTAACACACCAGGCACATGGCTTATGAATACAAATATTCACCTCACCTCACAGCTACACTGCTGTCTTGTAATCCTTATAATCAGGAATTTATCAGATGATATTAACAGTTTATGACATTTTTATTGGTTTGATGGTAAACAAAAGCATTTTAACTGTAGTTCTTACCAAAAGAAAAGTTGTTTTCCAACAGCTTTAAAATTAACTGCCTCTGTCAGACCTGCCTGCTTGGGCACCCAGAAACACAGCCCAGACTCTCTTGCTGCATTTGGTACTCAGCAGGGGAAGCTCCCAGACAGATGCTGCGAAGAAATGAGAAGCTTCTCTAATCACAACAAGCTGTATTAAAACAAAACCTCTGCAAAAAAAGTTATGTCCATGACAAACAGCTATGTGAGAATTATATAAACCACTGGAAAATGTCTGGTGACCCATTGGCACAGTATTTTCCATTTTTCTCGGGGGAGAAGAAAAGTCCTATATGAGCCATGGAACTGCTAGCATTTTATACCCCCCAGCAGCAACATTTTTAAATCATTTTAATCAGTGTTTCCCTCCTTGGATGACTTGGATTGTGTTTTACTGGGGGAAACCTTTTTCCCAAACTGAGGCTGAAGCTATTTTCTGACCTCCCATGAAGTTCAATGGGTGTATTGTCATCCCATCAATGGGGGACAGTTCTTGTGCAAGACTTTACCTACAGTTCACAGCAGCTTTTCTATATGTGTACATCTCCAGGCAGGGAGAGAACAGAAACCCTTGTATTTGTGAACTCTTGCATATGATCCCATGCATTTATAAGCAACTGAACTCTTTGTTTCCGTGGTGGGTATTTCTTCCTTATTTTTCCTACTCTTGCAGAGAGAACAGACGGAGTCTATGCATCCATTTTTGTAAATGAAAACGCTGAGATCACGTCATCCCAGGACTACAGAGTACTTTACGACTACACAGCCCAGGTAAAAAAAGGCTTCAAAATAAATACTCCATAGCGTCACATTTAAAATGGATTATACTGACTGAAACATGTTGGAAGTGTAAATTCTGTGGAGGAGAGGTTACCGTAATTTTACAGCCAGGGACATGATTTTACATGATCCACCCTGCTCCAGTTTAGCACGCTGGTTCTCCAAGCTGGAGAGGACAGAATCCCATAAAGGACATTCTTTCCCTGTACTTCCCCTCTGCAAGCTGCAGAATCACAGTGGAGGTGGTCCATCTGCAAACAAAAACTGTTAAAGAGAACAACCTGCACCCTTAACTGGGATACTGAACTCTCCCCTGACTTCAGTCCTAACTAGCCAGAATACCATTAGTAAAAGGTTGTGAATGGACTGGTTACAAATATTTGCTAATTTAGATGGACTCCAGAACCTGGACTCCAACTCCACTTGCTTTACATGTCAGTTTGAAGGCTCCTTTTATAAGCTTTAGATCAGCAGAAGAAAGAGCATCCAGGAGGTCTTCTGTCTCAGTGCAGAGAGAGCCTCACACCAAGGGACCTGCCACAAACAGCCAACGTTGAAGAAGTGTGACAGTGACAAGATAGATAGCCAGATAAATGATGAAAACAGAGAAAAAGCTCAAAAGGAACACTTTCCCTTAGGTACAGCAGTATTCCAACACCTTTAATTGATATTGGAGGGTTTTTTTGCTTCATTTTAAACGTTATTATTTACATGAAATTTCATGCAAGCACAGCTGAAAGCACCTCACTGTTAATGGCAGCTCCCCTAAGGAGACTACTGGATCACCTTGTCATGCCAGGAGTCCCTTAAAACTACGCCATACAGGGATATTCCCTGCTGACAAAAGAACTTGCTACTACCTTTAGTATACTGTACATGAGGCCACTCATTTTTTGAGTCCATTCTTGCCTACTCAGGTGCATTAAATTTAGTTTTAGCTGACACCTCAAACATCTCTGGAAGCCTGTTTTCTATTTACTACACTGTGGGCAGCAAAGTGGTTTCCTATGGAAAATAGGACAGCACCACTGATGGCTGCCTGGGAGCCCAGTGAGAGCTTATTTGCAACTACTGCATTTGTGTGGGGATGAAAGCCACAGCTGTCCAAGAGTTACTGTTCCCCACTGGTCACTGCTGTTCCCTGCTAAAAGAACTGAGAGACCTATTTCAGACATGGATTAGCAGAGGCACTGTTATCCCCCTCAGGAATTAAGCTGCGCTGTTTTATTTAGCAACACCTGCAGACTATGCAGATCATGGTGAGCTGGTTTAGGAGAGTGGTGTTTAACCCTTTCTGGACTTCCCCAGTGATAAAACCATCAGGTTGTACAGGAGGAGACACCATGGAGGCTGGGGAAATTTGAGGATCTTAAGTAAATGGCCAAAATGCTTAATCCCTCATTGTCTGGTATTTTAAAACCAGAAGGACATTGGCAGACTGCTGATGAAGAGCAGGATTAAAAAAAACCCACCAGATAAATGCTTGGGCCCTCCTGTGCTCTCAGGCTAAACTCTTTTCCCTGTCTCTTTCCAGAATGTGGATGAACTGGACATCAGTGAAGGAGACATCGTAGTTGTCATCGCAGAAAATGAGGATGGTTGGTGGACAGCAGAAAGGAATGGGCAGAGAGGCTTCGTGCCAGGCTCTTATCTTGAAAAGCTTTGATGAAAAGAAGCCCCAGTCCTCAGACTTTACAAGTATTCTATTACGGAAAACAATCAGCACACCAGGTCTGCTTCAGCTGACCACGGGCATCCCAATAATAATATTTTCTACAACTACCAGTCAGGAAGTAACCAACTGACCATGCTTTTCTCTCCTCTTCTCCGGCCTCATCCCACTGTTTTCCTGGCCTACACTGTAAAATCATCTTCAGTCCTGAGGGATTAGGACTCACATGTTTTGGCACAGTCCTCCCTCAGCACACTGTGATGCCAGCAGTGTTTCAAAGCTCAGCGATCCTGAGAGGAAAATCCTGCCCAGATCTCAACTGTGCAAAGGGAAAAGATCACAGAAGCAAGTGCAGGTTCTCCACGATGCAGGATTGTCTCCAGCCAGCCTGGGGGCCACCCTTATGGTCACAGCAGCCACATTCTCTGTCACGGATCCCTTTCTCTCTGTGCACAGGCCATGCTGGCATTTTTGACAGAGGATGGTTTATCAGTCATGGACGAATACAAAAAACAGTGAATGCAGCCAGAGAGGAGCACCTTAAGGACCAGGACACATCCCTAGTAGGAAAACTGGAGGCATTCCATCACAACCATCTCCTAAGACAATGAAATCCATACATGGCTCTGCTTTGCCCTGGACTCTGGGACAGATGACGGCCCCATGGCTTGCTTTTGCCTTGGTTGGAAGGTTTCCCTGATGTCTCCCTGGGATTATGAAGTTTCAAAACCCAACAACACAAAGCAGCTAAGCCAAGTCTCCAGCAGCGCTGCCCTGGCCCGACTGCTCCCCTCTGAGCACCAGAGAATCACCAATTGCCTCCCTGGCAGTGCCAGCAGGGCAGCCTCCCTCCCACCCGCTCAGCCCACGGGCTGCTCTGGCTCCATCTGCTGCCTGCAGCCTCTGCCACTGCTGCTACAGGGACATCCTGGGCTCTTCCCAGGCACGTCTGATGTGCTCGTTCTTCAACAAAACCTCTTCAGAGATGTTGCACCGTGCAGCTTTACTGTATTTCACAGTTTTCAGCTCTATCAGTCTTTCCAGTTTGATATTTAAGAATGTTTCCAACTGTTAGTGTACTGTACAAGGGATTGAGGGATAGTTTCTGCCATTCTTCCTTTTTCAGTTATTTCAAGATAGTTAAAAAATTAAAAAGTGGTGATTTAATTTGAATCAGAGCAAACTATTTCTGGGGGCAGAATGACCGTTTGCCAAGGTTTCAGGTCTTAAAACTGAATCAAGACAATGAAAATTAATCTTATTGCTGAAAGGCGTGGAGGAGAGAGGAACTGTTAGCTCAGATACACAAGAAAGACGAGAAATTCAGACAAAAGAAAAAGCTGTAATGGTCAATACAATCTTTTCTTAAATGAAACACAGTGAAGGTCAGAGGCACTTGCAGTATCTTATTCAAATTCTTCCTTCAAGAATGGAACAGAAGTTGCCTCAGGCCCTTTTCCTTTGGCTGCCTGCATTCCTTTGCTCAGGCCCTTGTCCTTCCCACTCACCACACAGCACACTCACGTCTGGGCTGAAGGGCTCCCAGCCCCCGGCATCAGCACAGGCTCGGGAGGGGCTGGGATGGCATCGAAGGCAGCAGAGTAAGGACAGCAGTGCTCGCCCAGGCTGGGAAGGGAAGGACAGGTTTCTGTGACCATGCCTGAAGTGACACAAAGATGCACAATGGCTTCAGCTCGGCCAGGACATTATGAGTGGAGGCTGCCCGACAACCACAGCATCCCTTGTTAGCTACAGCAGGAGAGGAAACAGAAAGCACAAGAGATTTAATGTATTTACTTCTTGAACACTCCATCTTCCACAAAGAAGACTGTAATAAACCAATAAATAAATAAATTTAGGTAGATATTTTGCAGGTTATCTTAATTAAACAGAAAAAAAAAAATCCCACCCAAAAAAACCCCCAGTGAGCTGCACCTTCTCTAATGATGTGGGACACACAGATTTTTACAGGACCCCTCCCTTCTCTGGAGGCCCAACCTCACGCAAGGCACTGCAGGGCCCAGTCCTGATTCCCTGAAACCTTATTGCAGATCAGCTTTGCTTCCATGGACCATATGGACTACATCACCAACAGACAGCTGGTGGAATGGCGGCTGCTGTTTCCCTCCCATCAAACCATTCCATATTTTTGCTGTTAAAATCAGGAAACCAATATCCTTTCTACCAATCTCCTGTCAAGTAAACACTGTTGAATGGCAAGAGGCTACAGGTATTTCAAAATCTCCCCAGTGTCACAGCACTTGGGTCCAACATGCTAACTCCAGATTGTTCAGGAAATGAAAAAGCAGCAAGCAATGTTTTCTCACAAACCCTCTGTTCACGCTGTCTAGATATGGCTTGGAATTACTTATCAGCCAAATTCTTCAGTTTGCCCTATCTGCATGGCAGCACTTGTCACAAATAGAACAGAGATATCAAGAAATACCCACACCCTCTGAGTACACCCACATTTTAGGTGTCATCCATCTACCCACCCCCATCAGTAGGAAAAGCAGAAAGGTCAGTTGTAGGTTACTGACTTAATAGCATTGCCTCTCCAGTTCGGTAACATTTGGGCAATAAAACTGACACAACCAAGTAATCATTCAATTTTCAGCTAAAATGGGAAACTGAAATGGGCCCCTCCCGGTGGCATTCTCATACTAAAAACATGCGTATTGTTCTCTTTTACCATTTACTACCAATTAAGAACAGGAAAACCTATATGAAATAACATTTAACCAATAACAACCACACGTGATTAGGAAATGTCTGCAAGCGTAGGGTGAGGTCCATCTGTGCACAGATCAGATTTCTGCATATTAGGAGGCAACAAGCCAGTAGTAATAACAAAGTAGTATCAGACTAGAAACAGAGAGAGCCAACGGACAGAGCTCTAGGACAGCCAACACAGCCAGGCCTCCTGCCAAGCTCAGTGATCTGTAAAGCAAACCAGCTTCCAGCACTTCCAACAACTGGGCAGCTAAAAGGAATTAAGCTACCTCTCTCCAGGTGAGCATGTAGCAACAGCAAGAGCACAGTGACTGTTCAAGGTTCGAAGTGTTTGCCACCTCCCTGAGGAGCCCTGCCTTGAGCTCTGTAGTATGAACAACCCCACATCATCAGCCAAAGTGGTGATAGGTCATGTACCTAAGGCATAAACAGTAGAAACTCCTGCCTTGGCTTCCTCCCTGTCTCAAGAGGTGAACTCGTGGTCTGAGTCTCCTCTCCATTGATTTTCTCCCAGCTGCAGCTCATACCTCACTGGTTACTGAGTGCAGCTGAAGTGGAAGCACATGGATGCCAAGAGGAGATGCATTACAAGCCAAGCACCAGGTGAGGGTGTCTAACAGGAGCCAGGATGGGCATTAAGGAACACCTAACCTCAACACTTTGTGGCACCACAGAACCTCCCGGCACTATCACTGTGCAGGGCTTAACTGTGCAGGCTTGGGGAGCACAGGGGACTCTCCATCAGTGCTACCCAAACACAGCATGAAAAGTCACTGTTAACCTACACTGTGGAGTGGTAACCACTCTGCGTGGGACAGGACAAACTGTACAGGCCTGAACAGCAGCCTAGACTGCTCAACACCATCTCTTTTCCCTGGCTCTTTTGTTCTCCAGTTTGCAGGGCTGGGGCATTGAACACAAGAACAGTCACCAGCCACACAAATACCAGTACTTCCCACGTCCTTAAACAGGAGCTACACTCAGAGCTAGTGAGCAAGAAAGGAAACAAAGTTGTGATGCTGAGTCTCATCTGCCTTCTAGCAAATAAATGGCTGCTAAGGGACTACATGGGCTGATGGGCTGGGTTTTGTAGAGGAAGAATACTTGTGTGGAGAAATAGATTCTGCAAGAGTAATTAGTGGCCTGCCTGTGATTGTGTTATTAACAAAATGCCAATGCCACGTTCACTTGAGAGGGCAAAGAACTAGTCAAACTGTTAGCCATCATCTATTCTTTGCGAGCAATTACCTAAATTCAGCAGCCAGCTCACATTTTGCTCAGAGCCACAGTTATCTCCAGATTTGTGCACTCCTGGATCCTGCACAGTGCAAATCTGATGTTTCTAGAATAGCTGGATAATGATATTTCCATCAAATTAGCCAGTTACACACAGTGCAGGGCTCGACTTGTCCTTCTACCAGCTGCTAAAGGACGGCTGACACCGGATCTGGCACAAAGCTGCTGGGGCACCATTAAGAGCACATTTACAGCCTGTCACTGCTGGGTGCCATGTGGCTGCAGCCCTTCTGTCCCGCACACTGGCCCAAAAGGCAGATTTACTGTGTTGTTCTATTCTGACTGAAAGCACAGACTAAATCTTGCTTCTAGATACAAAACTAACACAAATCATCATGACCTCCCAGCAAAATCAGCAGAAATCAGAGTTGACAGCCCTGAAATTTCGAAGGAGAAAGATAGTACCATCCAAAACCACCAGGCAAACAGAACTCGGAGCACAGCTTCGAGTTTATAACCAGGGATTTCACAAACCATCCTGAGGACTAAGGGTACATAAACAACTGGGGGGCAGAGGTGAAGCAGGAACAGATACCCTTAAGAGGATGTTTGAAAGCAGGAAGAATGTTACTTACCGGATCTAAAAAAGCCAATATTAAGCAGATTTGAAACATAAACCAGCACATGCATCCCAGCTTTGCTGCCCTTACCAGAATTCAACCAAATCACCAAATCAAGGTGGACACAAAGAGAAGTAACCAGTGTGTTAATAGGTGTAATGCTGAATGCGGTACAGCTGCATAAGTAGTGCTTTGACTTTAATTACCTTTGAGTGAAATTCAGGCATTTGCCGGAGCCTCTGCCTCAGGGTAAATGGACACACAGCTCAAGACATTCCAGCCTAAACTTGAATGAAATTTCCTGCGTGTTGGATTACACACTTGGATTGTTCAAGCAGCCCAGCTAAACCCTTGAATAAATCAATGGCTTTGTGAAGCAAAGGTATGACTGGAGAAGTCGCACCTCACCCCTCAGTTTCCCCATTCATCATGGGGAGCTTGTAATCCACTCCAGCTGAAAATCCTCCTGGCACACTCAGCATTTTGGTGATTGTTCAATCCTAGATCCAGTCTAAACAAGCTAGCATTGGGTGGTGGTCGGATCAATATTTGCAACAGAAAATCTCGACAAAAGAACAAATTATATTGTACACAGTGCTAGTTTTTGTAATACGACCAGCTGGCTCTGAGGAAGGGGGTTGCAGACATGAGATAACACTCACACTCAATGCAGGGAGCATGTGGGGGAGCTCAGTGCATTCCCTTCCACTCTGCAAGGGCACAAATGCTCAACAGCTGCATCGAAAGAATTGTTCTGAGTTTTTAAGCCGAAAACAGTCCATGGAGGAACTTCTTGGGAAACTGGTGAACTTTAACCTTCCCGGGATAAGAATGCTAACGTAACTGTGAATGGGAACGCTTTCAATGCACTGATAGACGTGACAAGTGCTTTGTCTTTAGAGAAGGGTTGCACAGCCTTTCTTGTGTCAGAGCCCTGGGTGAGGAAGGGAGACTTAAGGGATAGTGACTTTCTTCTGCTAAGTGGCAGTTAAAGGTTTTACTAGGTCACTGCTCAATTCAGCACTCATGGGAGGATTCACAACCAAAGAGGGAGAGAAGGCAGCTGGAGAAATGCATCCTCCCTGCTCTGTAGGGTCCTGTGCCAGCTTTTATAACCACAGCACTTAGTAGCAGAAGCTCTAAATTTAACTTATGTTTCTTCAGTGCCTGTAATGTATCCTCAATGCACCATTTTTCAATACCGAAGGTGTTACTGTACAGGGAGAAACAAAGCTATCAGGATAAATGCTGGATCCAAGCTTTCAAAATGGACATTGCACTCAAAGGGCAAAAACACCTCACAGAGTGCAAGGCCACTTAGCACCAAGCATGCTTCCCAAGGATGGGGCATTCTCCAAGTCCTGGAAGTCCAAGGAGTGCTTAGTTCTGCAGCAGGTACTGGGAATTAAGGCCTGCCTGTTGCCTGTGAGGCCCTTAGTAAAAGCTGGCACAGGACTCAATGGCACTTTTGCCACAGGTGATTCATCCCTCTCCAACTCTCAGCTGAGAATCTATGAACACTATCCCTGCACACACCTCATGTGCTGGCAGACTTCTGCAATGCAATTCAGTGGCAGACTCATTTAGGCAAGAGCAGGTGTTGCTGCTTCCTTTGTCCATCTGGGAGGAAAACTTCAGAATTCCATTTCAGAAGCAGTTTTCTAGACCAGACTGCTTTCGCATGCAAGGCATCCTAGATACTGTCAGTGGTTTGCTTAAGTGTTTTATTTGCATGAGGGAAATGTATCCCAGTTCTTCAGTCACAGCCTGACCTAGCAAAGGGCTGACAGGACAGCTGTCTTGGAAAATGCTGAAATTATTTTCTGAAATGGGGCAGGAGCCCACTTGGTGAAAAGAGCTGGTACCTGAAGCACCACACATCCAAATGAAAGCAAATCTGTCTATTCTCTGGAGTGCCAACAGGAACTGCTCCATGGTGCCAACACTGCTGTGGCTCATGTTACCCAAAACAAGCCAAGTTTGCAGGCTTCCCTCTGGCAAAGAAAGTTTCAACTCTAAAGGTCTGACGTATCTTTAGCATTCAGGGTCAAGAGAAGCAGGCGAGAGAAAATGTGTGGTTCAGTGAATAACACTATAAAGAAGTGCTTCTTTGCTTGCTCCAGAAAGATCACCAAGTCTCAGGTCCCCAGACTAGAGCTCTGATAGTCTTTCACTGGTGCAGGTTTAAGTTCATGTCCACGCTTCATCTACAAACTCAGCTGTGCTTTTAAATGATGAATAAACTGTACTTGGTGTTCATCTACAGTGTAAATACCCCACGTGAAACAACTGAACTCCTGTCCTGGAGACCAGACACTGAAGGAAGCAACATCTGTTGCCAGGCACAGATCCAGCAGGGATTACTGCACTCACAGCAAGGACTAAATCAAAGGCATATGCCTGGACTAAATACGTATTGTGAGCACAAAACCTGTATTGTGAAGGCAACTGCCAGACTGAAGAAATAAAGGAGCAGGGCAACAAGTCTAACATTTACCTCTGCCTGCCCAGGCAGGTGCCAGGACATTAAACATGTCCAGGGTGCAGCACATGGCCACGGAGCAGCAGTACAGCTGTGCTTCCCCAGCACCTCCTCCTCCACCTAGTAACAAGTGGCCTGCAACTCAGCCTTACTTTAAACAGCAAACCTTGGGTTATGGTATACAGAAGTAGATACTTCTTGTTCCCAAGGACTACCTCCAGACTGTCTTGTAGATTTTTTGCAGATAATCCTTTCATGGGGAGGTAGAAGGGCAATGTTTACACCTGCTGTGTACAGGGCACCTATGACTGCCCCATCAGAATCAGATCATACCCAGAATTTCAACAGAGCAGCAGCAACATCATTCTGCTACCTGCCAGTGAGTTTGCTCTCTCCTAATCAGTCCCAGGACAGAAGAGTAGCCCCAAAACTGAGATGGACAAACAGAAAACCAGTTATCACAACAGACATGAGACATTGGTGCTGAAGGAGTCCAGGAACAGGAGACTGATATACAGGACACTGAGATACAGGCTAAGAGTGTCAGCACCTTACCCGCCCACAGCCAAGCATGGCCTACAGCAACCAGTTATGTTGCCACTTTATAGGGCACTGCACATCAGCAGTTTGGCAGAGGAAGCTTTGTGCTCACATCACTTCAGATGCAGCACAGATGGAAGCCTGCTCTGTGCCTTTTAGCAACAGCCCAAGCATACATCATGGTTTAAAAGATGCTGCTTCTCAAGAGAGCTTTGCAACTGCTCAATGCAGCTCCAGGGGAAACTAATCAGCTGTGAGAGGCTGCAGAGATCAGCACGGAAAGATTACCAACATGTGTTTTGAAAAAGGCCATGGAAGTAAAATTAAGCTTATTATGTGTAGCAAGGACAGCTGCCCCAGTCTGTAGGGGTGGCACCCAAGAACAAAGACTGAAAGAGGCAGGGTAGAGGCTCAGGTACTGCAGTCACCCCAGAGCATGCTGCTGCTGCAGGACACAGCACGGAACACCAAAGATCCACTGCACTTGCTGACTTGCTGTGAATTCCAGAGGGATTTGGCTCAGGCCCAAGATTAAGTCACAGTTACAAGATCCACTAACTGTACTCTGAAGGCTATCACTGATACTATTATCACAAGTACTTATCTCAAATCTCATCTGAAACTGGCAAGTATGAAGAATCTCATGAGCTGTCCTCTTCTGGCTATCAAGGCAGAATTTTTTTTTTCACTGACTTTGTTAAACTGAGCTTGTTAGACCACTTCTCCTGTTTTAATAAGGCAATGTGCCTTACTAGACTGAATGAGACTCATGAGAATTGGAGGGCCTGCTCTTAGGGTGCTGAAAGGCAGTAAAGCACAGGACAGGCACTGCAACATACTTAAGTCACTGTAATAGCAGTGAGAACAACAAAACCCAATTAAAAAAAACCCCTGAAGGCAGTTCTAATTTCTCGTGTTAATCCCCTCTGGATCAGGTAAGGTTTACTGCCGCAGGCGAGCTCCATGTAGCACACACAGAGATTCAGACTCTTCAGCTGCAAGATAGCTAAGAAGGAATTCACACAGGGACCTAGAAGACTAGACACAGGAGTCAAGGAAAAAAAAGCTATTATGAAACTAAACCATCCCTTATCCCCTAAAATACACTGTCAGATATGAACATATTAACTAGGAAGACCAAGCTACAGCCTCACCAACACTCCTGCCTAATGCAAGCCAAAGTTTATTCATTTTTTTCTATAAGGGAAGCCACAGACCTACACCACTTGTTCCCAGCCTCAGTGAATCACACAAACTGTGGTGTATTAGACCCTTGCACGTCTGTGTTTGGTTGGCTTTTTGGGGGTGGAGTGGGGGTATGTGAAGTTTGATTTTGTGCTTCAGAAAACCTGAACACCATCATAACTTTATTCACACATCCAAAACCTACTACAAATGGTGTAATGCAAGGTCACTGGTTCCTAGAAAAAACAAATTCACAGCAGTTAAAAGTTCAGTTAGGCTTTTCTTATATTATAAAAGTTGTAAAATACTGAGTAGTTTCCACATTCCACCACAAGTATTCCGCATTTTAAAGAGGAAACAGACTTCCTTCATTCACATGTAAGTACCGTCGAGTCATCTGTGCTTTAAATCCATGTCTTGCAGCAGGACTGACAAGCACATGTTCATTTCCCCCCAAACTATCTTCATTTCAAAGGGGTATGTGCAGGCTCATGACTGGAGTTTCTTTCTGCCTTGTAGCTGCGAAGAGCTGAACAGTTTTTTAAGCATCCTTAGCCTTATTTTGTGCAACACAAGTCTGTGTTAAAACCTCTCCACACTGATTTTTACAAGCCAGGGTCATCTCAATCTTATTAGTTCCACATTTACAATATGCAACACAGTATAAAGACAATCAAATCCAGTCAAGCTTGCTGCCACAGTCATGAGGCCTCTGGGTTGAGCCACATGCTGTACTAAGAAAGAAAATCTAAGTCCCAAGGGAGTATAATTTATGATCCACCTTTAGAAGTTCACAGAATTCCAAAGGTACACTTCTACAGCAGTGTAACAGCACTGAGAAAAATCCCCCAACAAGCCACATTGGCTTCAACGCTGTGTACACATTAGAATTTTCTTTTTCTGGCTGATGTTTCTTTAGTTATTTGAGATTACCTTGATGTCAGTTTAGCTGTGCATGTCTGCTTTGTACATAGGCAACTGGTAAAAAATCTGAACAATCCTGGCTTCTGCAAAGGAGGAGGAACCTGAAGCACTGGAAGTAGGGCAGTGACTAAGGATCTGATTAATGCAAGATACATTAAAGCATAATTACAGTTACAGTAAAGCTATTCATTACCCACTGTTTAGAGGCACCTGATTCCTCCTTAATGATATGCACAAGATGTTAAACTTCCATCGAGTTCAGCCAAGTTTGTTGTTCTGTGATTCACTGCTATTGTTTCAAATAAAAAAGAACAAATACGACACAATCAGGTTTCCAGCAAACCATAAATACAGATCTACTGAAGTGAAGCCACCCAAAACTGTTGTTTTCAGAGTTTGTCCAGCACACCCAGACTCCACTGGATGAAATACACTGGAATCTTAAAAAGAAAACAAGACATGTTTATAGGGAGGATATAGAGATTTATTTAATCAGGTTTACTATTTACAGTTGAGATCACTTTCACATACTACTTTGCTACTCTACATGGCTACATTGTTTCCAAACCAATTGAAGGTCTACAGTCTAACAGTTCACTCAACACATAAAATGCTCTTCATAGAAAAATGAAATATTTCATTATAGAACAGTAGTGCATACATTATACTCCTGAAAAGCCAGCTTGTATTTTAAACCACTAATGTTTGAAAGACTGGATCTCTGAAGGTCAAAACTGCAGTCACATAATCCTAAAATCGGTTAAGGTTTTGTTGCCTTTCTTCACAATTTCTTTATATATAAAGTGTACTGGACTTAGGTGTTTTTCTTTTTTAAAAGTGACGCTGGTGAGGGGCAAGATTAAAACATTTCTTCTTCTCAAATTAAATACAGCTGGCTTCCTCTGTACAACTTTGGCCAGAGAAGTTCCACGTAGTGAAGGTTTAAGACAGCCTCTCTCTATATGCAAGAATCAGCCAGTTAACGCTTAGAGGTAATCTACCAAAGTAGGCACACGTCCTTTGACTTCCATATCAACCAAATTACACTTAACTTGCAAATGGTTCTGAAATTAGAAAGTTTACTAGCATACTAAAACATTTAGATACATGAATAGCTGGCTAAAACAGTGAAAGTCACAGGTAATTATATGGGTTTGTGTAAAGCTGTTGTTTTGCCCATCACCAGTGCACAGTGCGGCTGCCCTCATGTCTGAAAGGTGTGCTTGGGGCAAGAAAGCTATGGAAGTAAACCTGGCCCGTTCACCTTCCACAGGAGTGGGGGAAGATTGAACTCATGTCGGAATTCTCTTCTAGGCATAGGTTCCGCCAGCAATGAGAAGCTCGTAGGCAGGATCTCGACTCCTCCTACATAGAACTACACAGGCACACAGCATGCCCAGAAGCTAGGGAGAAAAAACAGAGAACAAGCTTGAGAACAAGGAAGGTACTTCAAGAGACTCAACCTCAGCACAGACTGTCAGCATGCTTCAAGATTGTAATTAACAGAAATGGCAACACACGACAGCTCCTGAAAGAGCCTCGGTTCCTGCTGCAAACTGCAAGGGCCACAAACTTCAGTCTCATTTTCTTTACAGTATTATCCTGGACATCTAAAACAAAACTTTTTTTTTTTGGTCAGCCACTAGTATTCTGCCTCAATAATTCAGATTCAGATGGAAGAAATTCCTAATGTTTTTTAATGAAAGGTAAAGATTTTTAGATACCATATCTGGTATGGAAAATCCAAGTGCAATTCAAATGCATCAGCTTAACTGCTATGATGAGAATGGGCTTTGGAAAGAGATTTGATAAAACTCATGTGACATGTGAAAACGCCACATTAGAAAGCTTAAATCTAAGGCAAATAATTCACTTTTAGACATGTTAAAATTCACAGTACCACAACTGTGCTGGCATGATTGCCAGGATTTAGGGTATGATCACACTGTGTCCACTTACAAGACTTAAATCACATGAATAATTGGGGATACAGGGCATCATATTTTAAAGAAGTTGCATGTTTATTGAAGGTACAGTAAGATTGTACCTACTAAAATAGCAGGTACAGTGTTCTGTGGTCCACGGTAACTGGCAATAGCTTCTAGTAAAGTGTGAGATTGTATTGATTTGGTTGTATGCACAGAAGTTTATTCACAGATGCAAATAATTCAGGAGGCTCTGGATTACAAAGCACCACTCTAAAGGTAACTTGATTTCTTAAAAAAGAACCCAGTCCAAAAATACACCATAAATAACCCCTTGGACAGAAAGCAAATAAGAATAAAATGGGTGAGCAGACAATCAAGTGTAGATCTTCCTCTCTGATAAGGCAAAAGCCCAGTGAAAATAGTACTGGGACAAAAGGAGAGTTACTGACTTTTTAAATATACAGGCCAATGCAAACATCAGATGCGTAACATGTTTAAAACTAAATGGTGGTACACAAAATACAGCACTCCAGTCTGCTGAAAGACTGAAAACAGAATGTTTAAAACCCCCAAATCTAAATAAGTAGTGATTAGAAAGAAGATGATGAAATTCTAGTTATGAGCTTTTCACTTCCTGGAAAGGAACAAGCTGTAAAGATCAATACTCTTTGTCTGCAGTGCATTATCTGCTTTGGATCAATAGGAGAAACCAGCCCAGGTTAAAAAAAGCATGCGGAGAACAATGTAGTATGGCACTACAGCTGTCATCAAAACCAGCACCTTTCTTCACTCAGATTGTTCCAGCTCACAGACTCCTAAATACATCATCATAGAATGATGGAATGCTTTAGGTTGGGACAGACCTTTAAAGGCCATCCAGCGAAGCCTCCTGCAATAAGCAGGGACATCAGGGTGCTCAGGCTTATAAACTCATGTCAGAGCATGAGGAAACAAGTTACATGAGAGAATGACTGGTCATGGACAGCCCTTCTGAATGAGAGGGAATGTCTACAGTTAAACCCACTTCAGTTAGACTTGGGAAATGGAGAGTTTATGGTAGTTACCAGCGGCTACAGAACTGTCAAGAAGGCTCACAGCCTTCAAGTACAAAAACTTCTCTGCTGTTCAAAGCCAGGATAAAATGAAAAGTGTGATGCAGAGCAACACCTCCTTTAGTCTTTCACTACAATTCATTCTAGCCATGTACATCAAATGAATAAAAGTAGATCCAGCACATTTACAGTTATTTACACAAAGACAACCCTGTTCAATGACTCCCTCGAGACATTTAATTTATAGAGAGCTGTGTAAAATCTCAAACATTCAGGTACTACAGCAAAACCTCATGCAATTAACTTCTGAGTTACTATTTAAATAAATTTTGTCCTTTCGGAGGTCTCTGAGCACATTCCTAGAATCCATTATAAACTATCTCAATGTTCTCTACAGATATTTATTATGCCATTAAAAAATACGCTAACACCTCTAAACAATTCAAGGCATTTGAATCTGTTTTTCTTGGGTTGCTATTTAATATTGTGAACAGCTATTTTAGACATCTGTGTTGAGGAAGGATCCAGGCATCCTCCTCTTTAACAGCTTTCAGGAAAATTTAGACATCTCCTACTTTCAGAAGGTTTGTTTAGTTTTTTTATTAACTTTGGTTATAATTTGCCTGCTAGCAATAACTACATTCAATCTTTCCCCAAACCAATTTTGTACAAAAATCCACTGGCTGTAGATACATGTGCCCTTTGTAAATGATCACTAACCACAAAAGCTGTGTCTTTGCTCCCTATCTATTAATAGTTCTGTGCTGTCACTGGGGCTGGGACCAGGGAATTGTTGCCCACTGGAAGAACCGCATGGTAACTGAAACATGAACATACCAAGAATTACTTCTATACAGAAAAGAGTAAGTTGTTAATAAATTTCAAGCCTTGCAAAAATACTTTTCCCAGTCTTTTAATTTTAAAGCAATTACTGAAGGTTAAATTTGTTGACTATAGGCTATTAAAGGTAATGAACTTCGAACAGCCTCATTGCATAACAAAATCATCTGTTCAGAGGGAAGTATGCAGTGAGCACAGGGAAGGTAGCAAAATTCACCAAATGGTGAGAAAAACATAATTATTTCTCCAAGTTTACAGGGTATGACCCAAGTTACAGCCATGTGCTGAAGTTTACATTCAATTTCCCTTTCAGTTAGCCCACAGACCATTCTGCTGAGAACTGGGCCAAGTACATATTTGAATTCTGTACGGCAAAGACAAATATGTCAGAACTTATGTCTCAAATTCCGGGAGATAAATAACAGAACACTTTGAACAGAAGGGTGCAAGCAGCCACACTGCCATTGCAAGCGTGTCAAACTCTGGGCCAGGGCCAGAAAAGATTAGAACTGTGCTGCACTTTGCAGCAGACCTGCCCATCAACCTGCAAACTCCAAAACTAACAATAATCTTGAGATTCACCTCAGTCAGTCTCATAAGAGACACTTTCTTCTGACATAAAAAAAAATTGTCACAGTAACTATGGTTGTGATAAAGACATTAATTTTCAGTACACAAATACATTTTGTTGTTCAAACAGACCAAGTATTGCTTAACAACTGAAGTTTTAAGAAAGACAATTAAAGCTATGCCTTCCCTTCAGGACACTGAACACAGATCTCACCAAATCTGAAGTTCCATAGCTAAAGTAGTCCAGCTCTGAACAGTTCAACATGACTGTATACACTACTATGAGTACTTCCTTAGAGCACTGAAATATAAAGGGAACCCTATTTTCACAAGTCTTTGCAAAATATTATCTGTCTTCAAACTTACAATCTGGCTCAAAAGCTGCTTTTGAAAATAAAAGTACTTAAATTGTCGGACTTGACAGGTATGTTTTTTGAATTCAAATGCTATTAAGAACACTAAAGTAACTTTGAAATTAGTTTTTAAGTCTCCTGGGATTCAGCATATGTACTACAGAGACCATAGCATAGGCATAGTCTGAAAATAGTATCATTAATGTACTAAGTCTGCCAGTCGATGAGCACTCAAAATTTCAATTTTACAAACATGTTTGGGAGACAGTACTAGTCTTTTATTTCTTCCTTAAAATTTAATAAATACTAATATACACATCACTTTATTTCCTCAGTTACCTTTTTATGACCAGGGTAACTCAGTTTTACATGAGCTGAGCACACTATCAAAACCCTTGGTGGATCTCCTGGGTGGTCCTGACATTTGTAAACCATGACGCATAGTTAAACTGCTGTACCTCTAAAACAGCATGAAGAATGTTTAGAAGTCGGAAATTAAACGCTATGTAAACTCTTCAAGTGTTAAATGCCACCAGAGGACATTTATGATACTTAATACCTAGATAATTAAGTTTTCAAGAAATAATTTACCATTTACATCAGAATGGATTACTGCATGTAACACTGACTGTTCAGCTCTAAGAGAATATACATCCACATAGAAGTGGGAAGTTGTGTGTTAAAGTGTAGTATCTGTATGTGCACACCTGTAATTATCTGTACTGCAGTTTAGATCTAATTTAAAAGAGGATAACACAAAGAGCATTCTCTTACCTGAATAGCAGCAAATGCTAGTGCTGCCCAGATGACATACATCATGATCTCCTGAAGCTTCTTTACAACCAGAGCCTCACACCCCTGAAACAAGTAGGTTTCTTACGTATCAATCTGGCAACCATATTTAGACACACCAAAAAACCCCAAAAGCATCACATAGGGCAGAGAAAGATATTGCTAACACTAAAAAAAGCATGAAAAGTAGATGAAAATTACTCACAGATGAAAACAGGAGAGAGAGGATTTCCCCCCTGCAAGAAACCACATCTACTTTCTGTTAAAGCAAATACACCCAAGATTTGATTTCCCCCCAAGAAAACAAATTGCCAGCAAAAGCATGTGGCAGTGCCAGTTCATGCTGTGGCTGCCTTACCTCCGAGTAAAGGTCCATGGGGTGGGTCAAACTGCCAGTGCAATTGCTGAGGGCTGCTTTGCAACAGCTGAGGGGCACACTGTTGTTTTTAGTTTGTTTGAACCAGATAGTATTCTCCCAGTCTGAATAGTTATGGATCCCACAGCAGCGCAGCTGGATAATCAGACAGGTAAAGAATTCAGTTCTAATTGCAATATCAGGAAGACAAGTACATTATGTTCCACTGCAGAAAAGTACTTAAGTACTACGTATTTGAATACAAACACAGATTGATAGATAGCTAATTATATAAAAATGTATCTCCCCATCAGCAAAATAATATTAATTTTAACCAAGTTAAGCTATTTATTGTCCATTCAGCAAATTCCTAGATTTGTCAGAATGAAGGGAGGCCATTTACACAAGCAGCAGAGCAACAGCATCTCTGCTTTAAAGACAGAAAGGAGCAGAAAATTAGCATATGTCTTGCTGTCTCACCTGCCTCTGTACATAGTCAATAGCACGACTGGCTGCATCAGGATTTGTCCCATTGTATCTATTGTATACTTTCCGAATGCTGTGATCGACTTCATCCTCCACCTAGGAAAGGGTAGGAAAGCATCTGCATTAGCTCACCAGCAGAAGTAGCATATGTTAGCTAACATCATTTTGCTTCCAGCTACAGCATTTCAGGAAACCAAGGGAACTCCCCATCATCTAAAATCACATAATTGAGTGGTACAGCTTCCTAAAGTTTGAATCTTTTGCCAAGATGTTTCCAGCTTGCAGCTAAGGGAGAAGGAAAATCCAGGCAGCTACCTTCCAGAGTTTAGGCAAAGTAACTTTGTACCATCTCTCAGAAAAGGAGTACTCTTTCCCTGTGATACTATGGCAGACATTTCAAGAAGTTAAGGATTCTCAATAAGAGCATGCACTCATGTTTCTACTTCAAGGTTTCAAACCAAAACCATTATAACCATCTGGGCTAACTCATTCCCCTTGGGACTATGAGGATATTGGGATCAAAAGGTACTAAGCCATACCACCTACTCTTTCGGTTGAAGCACAGGTAAATAAATTCTAAAAGATGCTTTCTGGCTGACCCTACAGCAACCAAGCTCTCTGTTCAGCCCCAGTCACCCAGGGCTTCCCGAGGAACATTGAGAGCAGTACATTGTGTACAGCAGCATTTACTGCAACAGGTCTTAGAGCTACTGCACATCAGTCAAGATGCTGTCAAGTACTTGTGCTAGAAACGGATGCCACTCCAGAATCGTCACCTGTCCCCTCAAAAGTATTCTATGATGCACAGTTTCGAGGAAACCTTACTAGAACCTTTTAAGTACTATATTTTACTGTAAAAAATTACTTAAATAATACACAGTTTAGTGTAGAATAAATATGTGTGCAATTTTAAGATTAGCTCTGATTGGATTTTTTTTCTATCACATTCAACAGGAATTATGTGCAAGGAATGTAATTTTAGGACTGAGCCCTAAGCATGCATATTCTTCAGATCTGCAAGCTACAGTTGGAAGGACTTGTCAACACATCATTCCTTTAAATACTTAAATGGAAGAATTTTCTCAGCAATAGCACAAGTGAATTCCACCACCCCCTCCTCAAGAATGCTGTCTATTTCAAGACAGGTATGCATAAAAGTCAATTTAGCCTGCACAGGCAACTTGTTTCAGATCAGTTCAACTAATTTGATTTACATCTCCAAGTCATAACAAAACAGCTGTTCAATTTATCATATACATTTTAAAATAATTTATTTCAGTGCTTCTTTGTGCATCATTTGGCTTGTGGTTCAATCAAGGCAACATTATGCCTGAAAACCATGCAAAGTCCCTAAGAGCCAAAGAGAAACCACTAGCCCTAGTTAACCTAGAAAAATGAAGAAAGTGAACCCCTCCATCCAAAGGAAAAAAGCCAGCAGGTCCTCAACCAACCAAGCCTGTTTAATCTGTATTAGCACTTCCAAAAAGTCTGACTTTTACTGCTAAGGACCAGTGCTGGAAGGTTCTGCAGCAGCTCAGTCCATCTCAGCATGGCCTGGGCATGTTCCACATGACTCTGAGACAGCCCTAACTGGATCAACACACAGGTTTACAGAGGCATGCTGCAAAATTAAGTGATTCTAAGACCAGTAATGAGAGCACAGTGTCACTTTCTTGAGGCATTATGCTCAATGTTACTTGATACCAACAACTGCTATGACTTCGATCTTTCCTTCTGTTTGGAAGTTTGTACAGCGAACACCAAATACTTCTAACATGATTCAGGTGCTTTTAAAAAAACCCAAAACCAGAAACAACAGACCAAAATTAACAAAGCACAAAGCTGACTTATTTATCCTGGCAAAAATAATCAGAAGGCTAAGCAGACTTCCCCTCTCAGCTCACTGGTAATAAATTTATTTCTGTTGCACTTGGAACAATAGTTAAAGATGCTAGATACTGCAGGGTACTAGAAAATTGCTATTTTCACTAACAAAACACGTCTGTCCTTTCCAAAGATTTAAGGTTAAGTTTTCAAATACTGACTTTCACAAACAGCTTAACATAAGATCATGCTGCCACCAAAACTAGACTACCTTCCCTCTTCTCCCAAGCTCTGGCCCTGAATTACCTACTGCAGTGAAAACTGTATGGCAGCAAATCAAAAAAAGAGAGGCAACAGGAACACACAGGAAGACCCATGCATCTGCTTGTATCTGCTGTCAATACTGCTCACTGAAAAAGTGCAAGTCCCTTCAAGATGGGAACATCTAAGTCAGTAAGATGACTACTGCTTAGTCCAGATCAGATCCATGGCAATTCCTGCACATATTAAAGTATACCTCTGCAAGAACTGAAACAGAAGGAAACCATTCAGATCAACACTTAAGAACCCACTTCCTACTCTCTGGGAATTGTAGTGCTTTCCTCAGTGGCTTCTAAGGTCTACTTCTACTACAAACTTCAGAATCCCCGATGACCATCTCAGTTCACTGCCCAGATACCAGAAATCAAATGCAAAGCATAAAAAAAAACCATTCTGAGTTCAAGCATGGCCAGCAGAGCACTTCTGTTGAAGCAGCTAAGTATTATGCACCAGGTCTATAAGACAAACACTTCAAGGTCATGTTGTCAGCTGTTTACTCAAAGCAGCCGTCCCTGGGACCCTAGCAAAATCACCACTTCTACTTCCAAGCTATCCTCCTATTTGTTCCAGGATAGCAGGAGAAAGCAAAGAGAGAATTCTGAACCAGTGAGACCTGTGCTGTTCACAGGACACAAAAGGCCAAGGAAAGAGAAATGCTACTGTAGTTCAGCTTACTGGGAGGATATCCCTGAGAGTCCTATACTGCAAACATGCTCCATGTCACAGCTAAAATGCCTTCTCTGGCCTACTTTTTCCCCCCCCAGAATTTAGATATAGACATATCAACAGCCAGCAAACTGTGCAAGTTACATATTTCTTCAAGCTACATTGTGGCATCTCTAATACCATGTAGTATTATGATGTATATTATGCTGGTAGAAACACATCTAATTTCATTTTTTAGGTCCTGTTTCTTAATTCCATTAAACAATGAAGTGGGAAAAGTTGTAATTTTTTAGCTATAATCCCTGTCAACAACCTGTGTGAAGCCAGAAAGTATACATTAACACATTTAATCTATTTCATTTTATTATTATGCAGTGTTAGTTTGCACACCAAAACACTTGACAACATTTAAGTTATTGCATATAAAAAAAATGCCCTAGGTTCAAACATTGTGTAGCCTCAATCATTCACAAAGTCAAAGCATCAATAAATTAGAAGACCATCAGAAAATGTAAAGGCACCAATTACTGTGACTCCCTTCTCAACTGCTAATGATATGTTCCAGGTAATTTTTTTGCCTACAAGATAGCTCTCTGCATTGACGTTCTAAATTTTAAGGTACTGGTATCACAAATTATCACTCAGACATTTGATTTTATTCCCTTAAATACCCATTAACAGTTCTACAGAATCAAACACAGTAAAGAATACACCTCTGTATTATGGTCAGAGTTCACAACAAAACATTCACCGAAAGTGAGAAGTTCTTACCTTTGCTCTGTAAATGTATCCAAGAACCACAACCACAACTTCAGTGATAAACACCAAGAGCAAGATGATCACAAACTGTAAAACAAAATCAAGAGTGTTTCTGCAAATAGCTTTATTTGTTTACCTAATAAAAGGCTCCACATAGATTTTCCTATTTAAAGTTATTTTGAGGCATGGTTTTGATTTAACAGGTTTTAATTTAATGCAGGCACTTAAATTAACCAAACGAGCCCAGAATTCATTCAAGAAACTTTAGTGTTCACAGCTTCACCAAGTAATAAGAAGCTATCCAGTCAGGCAAGTCTAGCTGTTACTAGTACTGAAAATACCATGCTGCAGGTCTTTAAGTGTTTCTTTCAATCTTCTTTGTCAGGTAAGCAGGAATGTCTCATCAAAGAGGCTACACAGGCAGTTACTTAGAGTGGTAGATGGACTAAGGGAATGCTTCTTCAGATTGAGCTCTCTAACAACTGGAAAGGACAGCAAGCTATGCATTTGTCTTGCTGTATTTAAGAGCACTTTAAAGAAGTCTACACAGCATTCAACTAAAGAAGCCCCAAACTCCCCTTTGGGAACAGTTCAGGCACCAGCCTCTCTTCTTCCCTACCTAGGTTTCAAGCCAAAATTACAGTTCTAATGCTTGGAAACACAGGACATAAAATACTGCAAACCAAGCGTCCCAAGTAAGCCATGAAGAAAATAATCAGGCATTACGACAACCCTCAGCTGACCTCGATGCAAGACACTTAATGCAAGAAGGCTCCTGAATCACTTTTCTCTCCTTTCACTTCAGGTTTTCAACCACAACAGATTAAAGTGAGATTTAAAAAACTCTTATGACTTAATCATATGGTTTTACATTTTTTAATGAGATTATCACAGTTCTAAAAAAGGTAAAGCTGAGACGCCTTCTGCTGCTAGAAATGTTTAATTTAACACCTTTATACAGAACAGAAAATCGAAACAAGATGTTCCTAGCAAAATGAAGCAGAAAACTTTTAAGGCCCTAAAGAAAAAAACTTTAAGAAATATCTCAGGAGTTTATTAAGAGAGAAGGCAGCCAAATATCCAAATATACACCAGGCCAAGCCTCTGCAGGAGCTGTGCACTTACCGTAGCCAGTCCACAGCGACTCTCTCGAATGGTAGCGCAGCACCCAATAAGTCCAATAATAAAAAGCAGTGTTCCCACAGCTATGATGATAACAGCTGGAATCAGTGTATAGACATCTTCAAAGAAGTGATCATAGTCATCATATGTGATGAACACATAGGCTCCCACGTAGCACAGGATGCCTGCTGCTGCCTACAACAGGCACAAAAACATGGTAAGTTCCTTGGAACACCAAGCCCTTCCTTCAGCAAGGTAATAATTATTCTATCAAACACCATAGTGTTCCCCAGAAATTTTGCCAGCTACTATCTATGACCTACTGTTACTCTAACAGTAGGTCACAGATAGTAACATAGATTGTAAACTATGTAGGTATGATAGTACATAGATTGTAAACTTTAACCTCTGCTAGGGAAAATGAACTGCTAGAAACAACAGCATTTCTGAAGGCTTCACAGCCTTGGAAAAATCTGATTCCAACCAGAAAGCAGGCAGAAACAAATACAAACCACCAACTATTAAAAGGCAGAGCCAACTACCTACAGAAATGTACCATAAACTTGCAAAAGTGATGTTCACAGGATTGTTGTATGAAATGGTCCTCTTAAACAAAAAGTCAACTTGAAGTTAGTGCAAAATAAGCCCTGTAGGGTGAAACTGCAACTAGATAGATTTAAACAGTAAGACATCCATCTGCCATGACCTTGCCTCCCTTACAACGGTCCCAGCGCATCAATACCTTCTTTATCTTTAAGCTGAGCAGAGCTAGTGAAAGACAGACAACTGTTGCTTGAGGAGCCAACTAACACACATTTATTTTTAAATACAAGGGCCTTATCAGTTTGTGTTTTACAAATGTCTTTCCTAACTGTCCTCACACGTGCTGCAGAATGAAACATCAATTTGCAATGTGGACAATATTATCTGAATGTTTCATGACACGCTTTCCCAACACCCCAATACAAGACCAAGCTAAAACAATGCACTCAGAAGATGCAATGGCTAAACTATGACCTGGGGAATTTCAGTGAAGGGTAGTGCTCCTGTTACAAACCAATCCACACCCTGGACACAAGAGCTCACTCAACAAATGCGCCACACTGCAGCTCCAATCTGACGGAGAACACTGCAGGCTGCCTCCAGACAGCGCTCCCACTCACTGGCATTACAACCAGCCCCTCCCTGCCCTGTGAAGAGGAAGGCAGACACACAGCCAGCTGCTTCCAGTAGCTGCGATACTGCAAGGCTGGATCATGCTAGTGTACAATCACAGATTCAATCAATAATTCAGTCTAGAACATGATTTAGCCCGGCTGTCTGTGCAAAGCAGGGTCAACAATGAATTCAGACCAGGTTGCTCAAGGCGTTGTCTCAAGCCTTGGAAGTCTTCCCTGGGAAGCCTGTTCAGTGTGCACAGAACAGGACAAGCCACAAGACGAAAGGTATCCAGGATTTCAGACCTGCTTGCCACTATACACTAGATGTACTGCAACATTACTGCAACTCCTTTCTATAAAAAAAATAGTGCACAACCACTACCAGAATATTACTTTATGTATGGAATATTCCCTGCAGCACTTTGCTACAGAGACACTATGTCAAAGATATTAAGAGCCAGCTCAAAAGTATCATCATCTGCATGGATCTGAGCAATACATTTGACCTCTCCACCTGTCTTTCTGCAGCAAAGGTAATTGTGTGCTCTGCAGGAATCTTGAAGGCATCCAGGAGGCTCACATTCATTCAGTAAAAGGCGCTATGCACATATAAGGGGAGGGAAAACTGAAAATTCAGTAACAAAAACCAAGACATCTTTTCCAGACAAGAATGAACAAGCTATTGCAAAACTGTCCCCTTGCACAGAAGATGTTGTAATGCTAATCCATCTGTACAAACCCTGCCATATTAGGTACAACATGGCAAAATGCAGACACAGACTTTCTGTACACAAAGCAAAGATTCAAAGTAGTGTCACTGAACAATGGAATTACATTGACTGTTGCCTAGCAATGAAGCCTGTGAATGACAGTCCAGTGATGTAATCTCCTATTTCTAAGAACTAAAATGCTTGTTAGAAATATGGTATGTTATAAGGTGGCAGATGAAAAACCGCAGCTGTGGTTGGCATCAGGCACAGAATATATCCCACAAAGCTGAAATCAGAACCATTTGTGAACTCCTTTGTCCTTTTGTTGAAATTTAATTGGCTTCCTCCTTGCTTAAGAAAAATCTGGATCATAAACTGCCTAAGTACATACATTTGAAGAATGTATTTGAAGCAAAAGGAGTTCAGCCTTAAAAAAAAATTAAATCTGTCTAGAGGTGTTATCTTTCCTTCCCGACTTCAAGAAGGGCATGCATTTTAAGAAACACTGCTTTTGCAGCCTTTAGACAGATTAAAAGCTGTCTGTTTTGAAGACTTCATTAAATCCCTTTCACACACAGCACAAGAACAACTAATCATCTATGACAGCACTGGGCCTGGACAATGCTGAGGAACTGGTGTTTCTGAAACAAACACTGCCTCTGTGGTGAAATGATCATACTCTACAGAATTTCTGCTGCTACCTCTTCAACAAGTCATCTGCAGGGGGGGGAAGGTCCTGAGAGCAGAGGCACCTGCTGGAGCTTGCCCAAGGTTTAAAAGCCATGAAGATTAAAACTCCTTCCCCCCAGCTGAACACTGCTTTTGAACAGCTACAGGACTTAGGCTATCACAGAACAATGGAAGCAGCAACACTACCCAGTAAGTTGACATGTAAACAAGTTTGAGTTCCCGTTCCTTTTCCATTCACAACCATGGGACACTGAGTGTTTATTTCAGCCTGCTCTAAACCAGGAAGGGGGAGGTCTCTGAAGAGTTTTAGCTGGGATGAGAAAAGAGCTTTTGAAGCAATCCTTTTTGCTCATCTTTTGATGGTTTTCTCTTGCTACCTTCTGGCTTGCATCACTGAATAGTCTTAGGAGCATATAAGAGGAGTCACTCTGGGTGAAACTAAGCCAGAAGACAAGTACAGCTCCTGTGCTGACGGCTCTGAGGTGTGCAGTCAGTGGGACTGCACTGGCTCAAGGTCCCTCCCTCTTAGAGCTCAGCAGTTCCAACATGAGGTCTCAGCAGGCAGCACAGTGTCATCCACTGATATAAATAACATATAAACCCTGCAGACAAGACAGTTTTAACCATACAAAGTGTGCAGTCTATCTTGACCAGGGCTGCACCAGTTAAATGCACACTTATTACCTGCAGCAAACCAAATACAAAGTTGAATACATGGTGCTTTTTGAAGAAAAAAAACCAACTCGACTGACTCTCCCCTGCCCAAAACCAAACAACCCACCCCAAACCACCCAAAATAGCACCATGTGCTTAAACGATCTATCTCAAAATAGGAATCATCTAAGGAACCCAAAGTCTGTATGGACACAAGGATAACTAAAAAAAAAAATCATAATCCAGATCTCACTGTTTACCATCCTGCAGAGTAAAGAGAAAAGCTGCAAAGTCCAAACTTGCTCAAGTCAAAGACAATTGAAAATAAAGCTATCTTGTTTCCAATCATGTATTTACTATCATTAAATGGAAGCCAAATATATGAACCGCACACAGTTCAAACAAGTCTTTGATAAACAAGGCTTGAAGCAAGAATTCTCCAGCTTAATCTGCTCAATGCTCAGAATAGAGGTGGGCAGCATTTCCTGAATCTGTGCCAGGTCACGTGCATATTCTAGGGACACAACTGGTTATTCAGCATTCACACATCCTTTTACAGGTGTCTGCATCTAATTCATAGTTCTGAACCTGAAGCAGGTACACTCTTATTATAGGATGAATTGACCTTTAAAAACACTGATATCAAAGTACAGTCAGTAAAGACAGCTCATTGCAAAAGGCTTGAGCAATTCAACATCCTTTTCATCAGAAGCAAGTTTCTAAGACATGAAGACCTCTCACAGTTCAGAAAAAGATTGATTTTATTGCTTTGGCTGGAACCTCTATGGAGTTATTAAAAGATTAACAATTACACAATGAATTGAGGGAAAACTGGAAGATGCAATGACACAAGGTAAGTATCACTCAACACATTCTAGGAAAGCTCAGTTAAAAATCAAGGTTCTTTGAATAGTCTTTGGGCTGCTGTAACAGTCTCTTAAGCTCATGGCTATTTCCCAAAGTCAGCTTTCAGCTCTCACAAGCCCTGAGGTGTACAAGGCTGTACACTGTCTAACTGCACCCCGAAACAGTTTCATGGATTTAGTTTGCTTGTTTGTCTTCCAAGGAGGCTGCAAACACACACCAAGAACTATTTTTATGTTTTCGGTAATGCTCACACACTGCAGCAGTTTGAAAGCCAAAATTACAGCTACCTAAGATGAGTGTAATATATTTACACTTGTTCCGTTGATCATTTATTTATCAACCATGGACGCTGCAGCTTCATTTACAAGCAAATGCTTCCTTACACTACCCTAATAATGTTACTGCCAAAGAGATCTGATCAACGCTTGTATGTTCATACTTTTACTCTTCCCCTTGCTATGGAATTTTCTTCACTTTGGGACCCTAATAGAACACATAGCAGAAGTTCTGAATTTCTTTTGTAGTACTGTTTCAATTAACTCAGCCAAAGAATAGTATTTGTCCCTTTAGAATCTATGTTCTATTCACTGTTTTAAGAAAAACACATACTCTCTGAACAAGAAAATGAAGGTAGCAGCAACATACTGTATTTTAGGAGAAAACACACCTGGTATTCAATGAGGCAAGAGGCGTACTTCACATTTTTGGTAAGGACACCTACTTACAACTTTGGCACTGTTGATTGGTAAATGTTGATAGCAACGCAGACATCACCCTAAACAATTATTCACTCTATTACAGAAATATCTTTCAAGCATGGGATTGTTAGCTACACCCATGATATATTCTGACAGACCATCTACATCATCTTTGATAAAAAGAACCTAGGGAAAAAGTAAGAAAAAAGTCTTTTACACTAACAGACCCTCAGTTTTTCTGTCTGGATCCTGTTGTAGCAACTTTTTCCCAGCATGTCCATTACTTTCCTCATGTTAAATGTGAGTATATCTTTGTTCTCACTGGCTTTCTATTACATTTTTTTTTTTAAAAACAGAACACACGTTTACCCCAGGACAGATTTGAGACTACAGTTACTTCTGTCCACGCATACCAACTCCTGAACATTTCCTATTCACAAGCAGGAACACTGATATTGGAGTCCGCCTCTAAAACTTTGGGCTTCTTACAACAGTACCTGAACAAGTGGGATTTTTTCCACATTTCTCCACTGTTTGACTTCTAGGGTACTTCTGACATTTTTTGTCCTTTCCAACACTAGGGTACTCATAGCCTGATTACTGTCTTAAAAAGAAGGGGATGATAAAAGCTTTTAAGTCTTCCTTTTAGCTTTCTGTTCTTCAAAATTTATCTCCTTTACCTCAAAGGCCCAACGTAATCTCTCTGGGGTTTATTTCACTTCTAGCCTTTTCAGCACCTCCCTGCTGAGTATCTCTCTCCACTCCCCTCCAAAATAAACCCACACCCATACTTGATATTTTCTTTGCTTCCTGAAATAGATGCAGAACCAGCTTAGAACCCAATGACACTGGTTTTCTGACACTCTTTGTTGCCATCAGTGATAATTTAACTTGAACACTGAGCTATAACTGTCTTACAAATTCTTTTGGGATAAGAAAGACAGCAACTCCATTCAGCTCCATAACACAGTTAAAACTATCTTAAAGGCTTGTAAAACAAGCAAGCCCTGTAAAATTCAAGGAAGCCAGACTGCTCTGTCTGTACCAGCCACATTCAATTCTGTGACCAACATCTCAAATTCAAAGGCTTTTTTAGGCTAAAGCAAAAGGCTGAGCTAGGCTGCTTTTGCATTTGGTATTACACATTTTAAGTGCCACTAATTGCAAGATGTAGGGCATCTGTAGTCTTCTACCTCTTTAGAAGCCAAATTAACAATACAGCCATTCTTTTACACCTATTTAGCCACCAGGGCTGTAACTTGAGCTGGTGCTCTACTGTTCCCAGACTCCTTGCTCTGCAGGAGAACAACTGATGATCACTCTGTGCTTCAAAGTTCACCAGGTAAAATGATATTACAAATTTCTTGTACTATTCAAAGGTATCACATTTAACTTTGCAACTTGGTTTTGTTAGGTATTAGGTCTTTTAAGCTCAAGACCTGATGCCAAAAATCCTGAAAAATCCCAGGCAAAGACCTGACACTCATCCTGTAAAGAGAAGTGAATAACACAACCATGTTGCTTAAAAGCAAATCAAAGTATTTATTGCTAAATTTCAGGACCTGGGCCATGTTTGCTATCTGAAAATTCATATTCAATTACTGTAAGACAAATCACTCAGAGGGCACAACACCTGAGAATTTTAAATCCTAATTTTTAAATTAAAAGAACTGGTTTTTTAAAGCACATGATTCCAAACAATTACCAATCCTGAAGGATACACTTGCTTTACACCACCATAGTAGCACAAGCAGAAAACACTGCATTTTTACATCCAGAAGCAACTGTCTTTCAAGACAAAAGGGCTTTGGTCAAGTAATCCCTGCAAAGTTACCTCTGGGATGATCCATCAGTTAGAATCTTTGATCACCAAAGAACCTCTCAAGAAGTTTGTTTTAAAGTCCAGAGCAGTAACTACTCACAAGCTCACAATAAACTACAGAAAATACTGGGCTTATTGCTATGTGTAAGAGAAAGTGAGCTCTAATCTTCCTTTCTGCTACTGAATTGGAATGATTTTTTTCCATTGCTTCATTTTTTTTCCTACTAGCAATCCCAAACATGTTACATACACATTGACTGCTGCAGCCCCTCTAAGAAAATCCTCCATTTCCCATACTCCAGTCACTGCACTGCAGGGAGCACACCCAAGCTGTGCAGGGAGCACAGATCTGTAAAAGTATTTGTGCTCTACAGAAGAAGAGACTTAAGATTTCTCTAAACAATCATACCAAGAATGTTTTATAACAGCTTAGTCAAATGAACTGTCAAAGTAATGATTTCAAGCCAGTTAAATGCCACAACTTAAATAGTTTGCAACTACTGAGTTGAAAGTATTGTGGAAGCAGAGTTCATTCTTTGTCTCGAGGAGAAGGACACAGAGGAGAAACAAAAACCTCAGCAAGCAGAGGATATTGCACTATTTCAGCAGAGCAGGCTGTCAAAGCACATTAGACAGATTCCCTTTTCTGAAGCAAGACCACATGGAACACTGCGTATTTTATCATTCCATCCTAGGAACTAAACTAAGACTGAAAACATTTCCTTGGTATTTTTTTCTTCATCTCATCTTCAAACCGGTTTCAACTGAATTATGCAAGTCACACCATGAAGCCTTAAATTAAGGGCACACAAGCACATTCGACAGCAGTCTTTAGGTATTTGTTCCAGGTAAAGATATTTAATCCTCTTTCAAAATTATGCAGACTGTAAATTTAGGAGGTTTCCTGAAGAACATGTTATTCTCAAATACTTTATTATAATTTTCTTTTAAATTAATCATTAACAACATTTCATCAAGGTAACAAAAAAATCTTGCTGATTATGAAGATATATGTACAGAAGTTCCATTACTTTATTTCTCAGCTGTATTGTCTTTCACATCACAATTACTTCCTATCCAGTACCTCGCCTTAAAGGACTTGGCATCCACTAGAAGACACCAGTTGACCAAATAAATCTGGGGCAAACTTAAGGTAAAGGTCAAACTGAAGGAATGGCTTTCCTCTGTCATTTATCATATCTACTCAAAAATTAACTCTAAGAAACATATTAATCAGATCAGTATTCCCGGGTCTATGGAGGGCAAGTTTTAACTGGTACTTCATATCAACCCATTTCTTGGTAAAGTATTTTTGACCTTTAGCACTCTGATAAATTATCCAAAACTCAAGTTCTTGTTCCACACATTCTGCTACTGTTTATGACTATCAGTCATGATACTGTTTTCCTACAGAACTGTACTTCAAAGGCAATATAGACACCTATGAAGATGCACTCAATGCTCAACACCCCTTGCAAATACAACTCAGCTGAACTATCAAAATACCTCACCAAAAACATGGAAAGGTGAGTAAAGTCAATTCAACTTTCTACAAGACAAACTAGTACCGGCCCTGCTTTTAGGAAGCTTCCACATCCCATTTTCTTTAAAGCATAAAAATCCTGTAGTATTACCAGCATGTAGGAAAGTACAGTTAATATAAGAATTTTACAGCAGAAAGAAGTTTTCACAAGACAATAAATGACATTTTATGGTGTCAACTAAAATTTAACAAGTAGCACAAGACTCTTCACAACGAGATGAACTTGTAGAATTGAAATCAGTAGCTGTAGATGGTGAGTGACTGTCACTGGTCAGCAAGGTCTGATTTACCTCTTTCAGACTTGAAAGAAATTTTTAAAAGTTAGAACCAAGACTCCAAAGTAAAACAAGCAAATATCTTATTTCTTCGCAGCACTGATAATTTTCTGAACATCTCAGTCATAAGACAGATATAAAACCTCTCTGAACATTCACATCCTCCCACAAGTAAGAGAGCCATGTGACAAGAGGGGAGATAATAATCCACTGTGTGGTCACCACTTGCTATTCCTACAGGTGACCATGAAGACAGTGATAGCACAGAAGACTGGTATATGAAACCTTAGAGGGGGAGCAAATTTGCAAAAGCAAACAAAGGAGGTTTCATAGTTACTTGACCAATTAAAGGCATTTGTCTATTGTCAAGTCTCAGGAAATCCAAATTTTCTAATTATCAATATTGGAGCTACATATGGATGACAAGCAAAAGATTTCTGTAGCAGCACAGAAGCGCTTACATTGCCAACTAGATGAGCACCAAGTGTTAACATACACAACTCAGGCAACAAATGAGCTACTGACTCTAGCTTGTGAAAGAAAGGAAAACCACTGTTTTCTGTAACTCCCACTTTCAGAAAGCCTGCATCATTCTACATATATCTAATGAGCTGCAAGATTGTTCCAACACAAGCAACCCAGTCACTTATGTGCCAAAAAGCCGTCAGCACAAGCTGACTTCTTAGGCTGGAAGTGGTTTACAGAACACAAGATTGATGACATTTTAATTTGACATGAAGTACATCTTTTCTAAATACAACCTGTCCATTTTAAATTCAGCCAAGCTTATCTCCAAAGTAATCAAAAATGGTAAAGCACAAAGTTCAGCATTACACAAAACAACTTTGACCCCACCACTGTATGAGATGAATAACTGCCAATTCCAATATGCAGTTAAATTACTAAATGCAGCAGACAGTGAACAAATACCTATCACTAAGCTTCTGGAGCAGTTTTTGCACACAGAACTTGTGCTCATTTACCCAAATGGAGCCTCACTTATATCAGCAACTACAGAAAAATCTGCTTCCAGGTGCCATCAAGAAGGCAACTCACAAAAACGGTGTCCAGTCAAAAACTTTTAAGCATGAAGTAACAGCCATTACAGAGCTTTTAAAATGCCACTTGCAACTATGCAACTAACAAAAAGCCACACCCAACAAAAGCAGATTCCAACCTTACAGCTGCACTAAGAGATTGATATCACTGCTTTTTACTTTAAAGATAAAGAATGGAGCCTTTGCACCTCAGCCAGAATTACAGCCTTCTAATTTGCACCACTTAAGGCCAAATATACCTCACCTTCACTGCTCCTCTCCCAGAAGAGCTACATAGGCAAAAGCCGGTAAGAATGCACAGATATGCATTTTCCCTGACCATGATTCATTTCCAGGCACCCTTAAGGAGCATTCCTTTGTAAAAATTCAGACAAGAACAGTCATCCTGTAATGCTAGTAAGAGTTTATATGACTTTCAATAGTAAATGAAGCTACTATATATAGCTACACTTTTATGTTCCAACAGCTTGTTACCCACTATTACTTCTCCAAAGATGAAATTTCTGAACAGTTGGGACAACAGATATTCTGTTCCCGGAGCTAGGATTAGAGCAGGAAAAACGCAGTACTTAAATGCACAATGGGAATTCTTAAAAATCTACAGACTCTTCTTTAATTTGATTTCATTTATTTAAGAGTTACGCTGTTCTGACAAGCCAATTATTATAGTGGACACAATGCCGAGCTAGAGCCTGTATGTCCATCCTGAAAAAGGTAATTTAGAGCAACTTACTGTCCCCTTTTTGCAAGCTTTTGTCTTACTATCACTGTAGCGGTGGGAGGTTTCAGCGATGCATAAATACAACAATGCTACCTTGGCTAGTGGAATACGTGAAGCATAAATATATAAAGACGTATGTCCTGATTTTGTGTTACCAGCAGCAGGAAGAAAACAGCGCCCCAAATCCACCGCTAAGCGTTTGGGATGTCCCGCAGCGGACGGCCAAACCGAGATGGCCAGAAGAGCGCTACAAAACTTAAACTGGCTACAGAAATTAAACTGCCAGAGACCTGAGAAGCTCAATAACGCAAGAGAGAGAAGCTGTACTCGCTTACACAAGAGCCTCTACCCCAAGATCCCTAATGCTCGTTAAACCTTCAATGCCAGGTTCAGCTCCCCCCACCCTGGAACTCGGGGAAAGGACTGCGAGGGAAGGGACTGAGCCCAGCTCTGAACCCCCCCCACCCCGCGAAGGGGCTCAGAACGCCTGTTAAACATAAAGAGTTTAAACACGAACTGAAGCCGTGTGGAGAGGTGGGAGGGGTTCCCGGCTCCCGAGCGAGGCCCGCAGCGCTCTTAAGGGCCAGGCTTCGACCTGGAACCCCGAAGCCGCCATCCCTCGCGAGGGGCGGCCGGACTCACCCAGAAGATGAGGTTGAGGAAGACGAGGACGGTTTTGGAGGAGGTGATGCCGCACTGCCCCATGGCGCCGCAGAGCCCCGGCCCGGCCCCGCGTCCCCTCAGCGCCGCCGCACGTGACCGCCCGGCCGCGCGGGCAGCCTAAGATGGCGGTCGCCCGCGTCACGTGGCGCGAGGGGGCGGAGGCACCTAAGATGGCGAACCGCTCCCCCTTAAAGCGGTCCCGCCCTCAGGAGGCGCCGCGCCGGGGCTGTGCCGGTGGCGCGTTTTTGTGAGGGACCGGCCTGCGCTGTCTTCCAGCCTCAGAATGCAGGCAGCAGAGTGTACCAAACTCAGCCTGTGCTTCTTCTTCAGCGCCTGAAGCGATAATTTTCCGACTACCTTACAGTATTGTGAAAAATTAAAACAGGTACCAAAGAACACTGAACATTCGCATCCTCCCACAAAAAGCTGCACCATAAAGCCGGTGACATCCTCAGGAGACCGTCGGGTTCTGAGGAAAGTAAAAACGCTCCCGATTGCCGCTTGAGGGGTGGTTTGATGGCGGGACTGTGCCCTCAGGGCGCTGAGGGGCCGTGAGGGCAGGAGAGCTGAGCGGCAGGCAGGAGAGCAGGTGTTCCATGAGGAGAACATCCAGCATTTTACAGCCTGGACATTTGTCTAGTGCGGAGAAGGAATGCTCCCAGTGAAGTAAAAGACCGTGGCTCATGTTGCAGAACCTTACAAACTGAGGAAAATGCAGGCGGTGGTAATTCTTGGGTGTTTTGGACACTTCGAAAGAGGGCGGCATTTTCCAGCGAAAAGTTAAGACATTGAAGACATGCCTGGTTTCTAGAAGAGGTAACACCAATCCAGGATTTGCTGCCCAATTTATACCTAAAGTTTATTTTAGCACAGCCAGGATCCAGCCCTTCACTGTAAGAGCCTTTTTTTCTGTCTCACAAATCAAACCAAACCCTTCCTCTTTCTTCTGCACCAGGATATCTTCCATCTCGATCTTCCTTTTACTCTCTTCTCTCTAATTCCCTGCTTTTCCTAGAGATGCCTGTCATTCCTGGGCTGCTCTCCCTTATTTGGTGAGCTTGTTCTTGGTCCTTTCCCAGCAGATTTACTTCTCAGGTGTAAACAAAACTACCCATGTTATTGAAGGCCTTAACATTTTTGCAATTAGTCTGGCAAAGGCAGACAAGTAACAGTCAGTTATATTCCACTGTTCTGTTTCCATGGTAGCAAAGTTAGTTCTTTTTCTTCCTGCAGTTTGGGAAGTTAAATTCAGACCCAGTTCTGGATACCATGGAGATACCGTCTTTTTTCAGCATTCATTTCATGCCCTTATATGCCTGTGGATGAAATTTCCCAATCTTGCAAGTGTTACCAGACCATTTTCTGACATTAAAATTAATTTATATACCCAGAAGATATGCTTAAACTCGGTTGCACAATTAATGAGGTTTTGCACTGAATTGATGGCTTTCAGGGTGTGATTGTGTTTTGTAATTTCTGCTTTTTAGTGTGCTGTTTATGTGTGCTTTATAATACAATTCTGTGACGTGGTATTTTTGGAAGCCTCTATATGTGATACTGTCAAAAAAGCCATTAAAATTCGATAGAGAAAAAGCCTTTTAAAGAAGAATTTGATAGGGAAAGGATCAATGATATTTTAAAACTCCCAGAAAGATTTTAGTACAATGCTGTTTTTCAATTTCAATGTCGAAATTAACAGTCTTATCTGATTTTCTGTAATAATTTCCTCTGCCTTCATAGGTAGAGAAAGATAGATCAGATGGATAGATAGATCTCACATAAGTTTTTCTGGATTCATAGGAACTGGTGTTCTACAGAGACTCTTGGGGTTCTTTTTTGTATTTAACATTGACAACTGGCAGGGAAGGGCCAGGGCTTCCAGCTTGGAGGGGAGCCGAGGGCCTGTGGTGGGGTTGCAGGTTTCTGCACTCAGAGAACATGAGGGACTCATGGGGAGAGAGGAGCAATGGGGAGACTGCAGCGCCTTGAATTGGCACAGAGTTTATGTGGGCTGGACTCACACTGCCTGAAAGATAAATGCCAAGTGTTCCTCTAAGCACTGCTCCTGAAAAACACATAAATACAACAGTGCCTGCTGCCTGTATTTGCAGAGCTGCCTTGTTGCTATCATGCATAGAGAGCTGGCTCATGGTGGGTGCCAGGGTGGGGTCTCTGCAGGCTCTTGTGCAGGGAAATACTCTCGGGTCTTTGGAGAACACATACAAAGCTTTTGGGTACCATCAGTCTGTGACTTCAAATCCACAGACTCTGTCTGGGATAAGGTGTGGGCCTGTGCTGGCATCTCATGCCAAGCGTGGCATACCAGCCAAGTGACATTTAGGGGAAAAATGGGATGAATAGTAAGATGCCATCAGAAATTGCCCCTCCTCCTTACATGAGGATGAAGGCAGGGAATTCTAGCTCTCTGCCTTTGCAGAGAAGTAGAATGGATGGCTTGCTGAAGTGAGGTGAGGCAAGGCAGTTCCCAGGAAAGCAGGCAGCAAGCAAGGCTTGCTGGAAAGCAGGTTGTAACAAGCACTGTGAACACCGGCTGCAATTTCAATATCTGGCTTGATTGAGTTGGATTGAACTGTCTCCAGCACAGCTTTGTTGCTTAGATCTCTGCCTTTCTTGATGTGGACAGGTAGCTTGACTGCCAAGATGTGCTTTTGTTTTTAATACAGTTTAAACCTCTTTGAAATTCCTCAGAGGATGTTTATTCAGCATTTCACTGCTTGTGACTGTCATCATAGCAATATTTTCAGAAAGATGTACCAGAAATGAATAGAAGGATATCCTGCACTTCCATGGCCTCTGAGAGGGGGAGAGGATCAAAGGCTGGGATGGGTGCAGGGCAAGAATGACCCAAAGGTCTCAAATGCAGAATGTGTGCTAGCAAGATGAAGATTTGTGACCTCGCCAAGGCTCAGTCTCTGGCTCTCTGTGCATCGTGGCACACACTGGGCAGGTTGGCTGGGTGCCTGGTTAAGGTAAGTGGCTGCAGAAGCTGTTTTGCAAACTCAGAAGAGCAAAGACAAACGTGCAAGCAAATATAATAATGATGTCGTTTGACCTTCAATTTAATTATTCCTGATTCAACTCTCAGATTTTTTAAACACTGGGAGTTAAATTCTGTGGACACAGTGCACTTTGCATTGGTGCAGTTGCGTCTGGACTGTCATAAATCACTCATCTAGCAAGGCCTGTAGACAATTCCACAGCAGAAGTAATTTTCATTTGCAGCTGTGCATTACAAAAGTAAAAAGTGTATTCTTGCTTCTGGGACAAACAATTTAGCAAATGTTATAAAAATGAGTTAAGTACATTTGAATGAATTAGGTAGTAAAGAATAATCTCATGCTTTTTCTCCAGCTCCTGAAGAGGCAATCATAAGCTTCTTTGAAGTGTGTAATAGCCTAGAAAGGTCCATGAACACTGAAGGATGCATAGTAAAAATGACTGATTACCTGACAAACATTTTCCCAGTCAATCTTTTCAACATTTGGAAGTACAGTTAGAAAATGAGAGCACCCATATCAGAGTATAGTAAACCAGTGAAGAGAGGGGGGAAGTGGGACTGTCAGTGTAAAGTAGGGAGGGCAGCAGTGGTGAAATCCAGTCTACCATGTGTTTTGGAGCAGGAGAGATCTCTTACCACTTTGATCCCACCCGCTTGAATTTGTGGTTCCCAGGAATGCCAGTCATGGCTTGCAATCCATTAATTGTTCTTCACTGGGAGTAAATGATCTCATAAGGGTCACTCTGTGCATTTTCTTCTTTCTTGATGGGCTTGAGCACTGTGAACGTCTCGGTAATGATCAAATATTGGAAGCAAGGTCCATTTTATTGCCACTGAAGGGATGTAAAAGGAGTGAGGAGCACTCTTTGTAACTGAGGAAGGGGAAAAAATAGGTTGAGCTTAGTTCATTATCTTGTCTTTATATCTTTATCATCTGATTTAACCTACATTAAATAAATTTTTTAATAATAAAGACCTATATACACTGCATTTAAATACAATTTTCATGAACTATGATAATATATCCTTGTTCAAATACGTAAAGGACATTTGTGTGCTATAATCTATTCTATATTTATTTCTATATTTATATTTGATAGCAGTCATTGTGTCATGCTGAGGGTTGGCATGCTGGAGGGAGACCTTTCAGATTTGAGAAGCACCACAGAAAAACAGTTTGGAGCTAAAAGTCTGATGTTAGACAAACTCTGAAACAATTCTGGATACAGATCCAAAGGACTGATGTAAGAGTTCAAAAAACAAGATATGAGATGTTCTGTTTAGAGACATGTCACTGGTATTGGCAGTTTCCCCAGAGGTACATTTGCACTGCTTTTGTTAAGAAATAGGTGTAGATTGGCCTCCAAGTCCACTCTGATGCTGGAGAGGAGTTGAATCTGTGTAGTTCATCCATTTTATGCTGTAAGAAAAAGTGATACATCATGGCACTGTCCATTCTGTTCCCTGGAGTCTTTTACACCAAACTACAAACAGCACCTTCTCCTTCCTCGTTCCCTCATCGTTACATTTTCTGCATGAGTTCTCTGCCAGCTCCAGTCAGCTCAGTTTTCAGGATCTGTATCCTGGAAAATGGCCTCTGTGTTCCATGGCTTTTCCCATGGCAGCAGAGCTGCTTCTAAATCCCTCCAGTCTGCACTGCCTGACATCCTCTCTGCTGCACCAAGGCACAGTTGGAGGAGAGGGTGACACTGTTTTATTCACAGTTGGCCACTGCTGCAGAGGGGACTGGGGTGGGGACTTCTTAAATCAGATCGGCTGGAAAGGAAAGGTTGTGAAATCTTAGAGCATCCTATGATGAGATTTCCCTTTCTGCTGCAGAGTCAGCTTCAGCAGCTTTCTGCTGGCTTCTCCATTCTCCCTAACCCTTCTTCGCATGACAGTAGCAAAGGTACCACTAGAAGTATTTGTGTAACCATGGAGACCAAGTGGTGGCAGTAGATTAGGGGAAAAAATAACTCCGGCAAAAGAAGGTTGTATTTTTAAGCTGGATTTTTATCCAGTCTGTTCACCGGATGGTCCCCAGGAGAGTATGCACCAGCCTACCTGTCAGGGCACAGGCAGAAATGAACAGTGGACAGGTGTGGACTTTTATTTGCTGTCAGCAGAAATGCTCTTGAGGTGTCACCCTCCGAGAATCCTAAAGTGTTTCACCTTACCTGATCATCACTTGCTGTTTGCTGGGGTTTTTTTTGTTCAAAATTCAGCTGTTAAGGTCATTTTCTATAAGCTTTTGTGCTCTTTGGATGGTGCCTGTTCTTGCACACGCTCTGTATTCCTATATTGCCTTTTCTCTTTTGCAGCGCTTGCTTCAAGCCGATTCACAATTCTCTCACTGTAGCTATTTATGTTTGTGTTTTACCTACTAAGAAAGTGTTTCACAAAGAAAACTGATGAATAAGAAAATATTAAAGCTGATGTAAATGTAGTAAGTCAGTGATAGGCAGAAAGTCAAATAAAAAAATAGGCTTCCTGTGTAAGGACTGCATGATGGGCTTATCATCCAGCATGCATGTCCTTGTGTCCCTGTTTCATGATGGGTAGGACTTCATTTTGGTGATGTGGTGGCACACCCTGGGGACGTGGCTTGGGGGGCACAGGGATGTGGGGTGTCTCTAAGGTGTTGTGGGGCCTCCCTGCCTCAGACGCTAGGCACTACAGCCTGAGTTCATTACATAATCTGCAGCTGAAAATATAATTATTTCATTCTTGTAACTAGCATTTTTCTAGCTAGAAATTTGATCAATATTAAAAAAAAAAAAAAATCCTAATTTCCAGCTGAGAATTTTTAAAAAGCCCAAGCTATAGTCACAAACCAGCAGGGCTGCCTTTGCTTCTGCAAAACAGCACTACCCAGGTGTTGTCTCGGTGCCATCTGTAGCTGCTGTGGGTTGCTCCAGGTTGAGTGTCCGTGTTTGTACACACCTTCTAACCACAACCTCTGCAGTGTATCCGTGGTTAAACCTGTTCTGCTGAAAGGAAAAGGGTGTTGCTGTTATAGCACACACTCCACTGATGGAGAACCTTTCCTGGATCCACTTCATGATGCTGGGAAATCAACAGAACCTCTTTTTCTGCTTCTTCACAGTTTCCTGAGGCTGCTGATATACCTCACAGGTGTATTAGGAGTCTTTAGTTGATACCATGGAGGTCTGAAGCCTCGGGAAAGCAGGGCTCCTGTAACTGTTGAGCTCCCTGCCATGGATAAGCTGTGCTACCTTTCTGGGTGCTGTTGACTGGCCTGGAGCAGAGGCTCAGCGAGATCCTGCCAGGTGTTAAGTGCTGTGATATAGCTCCAGAGAAGCATTTAAACACATCCAAACCTTCAGCTGTGGTTCCAGCAGAATGAAAGGCCTAGAAAAACCAATTGTTACTTTCCAAATGGGTAAAGATAATTAAAGGAAAGTAACTCTTTCTCTTGTATTTGTAAAAGCAATGTTTATTTCTGGACTCTTGCTGGTGGGTTGTTTTTTTTTTTTTTTTCCTTTTAAATTTTATTTCCTGGATTGCAGCTTACTCAGCTGTTACAAGGAAAATTAAACATCCTTCTTACAGGTTGTAGTCTGCAGTGTCACAGTCTGAAAACAGATCTCTGTGTAATTCTAGCAACCCAGCCGTGGCTCAGTATCCAGAAGCAGCAGCAAACCAAATTGATATTAAGTAGGTGAATCCAGCTAGAAAAGATAGAAAATGTTAAGCTTTGTATCGTACCCTCATCATTGTTTTACCACTTCTGTGTGTGGTAGTTTTTCAGGGGAATAATTTATGTCATCCAATATTATGTGTATTTTAGTGCTCATTTAATGACGACCCAATATTTCAAACAAAATACAACTTCTGTAATGAGATACCTCGTTTCTGCCAGGATATTATTAGGATCCTTGTTACAGTGATCTAATGAGATTGACCTTCATTTCATAACAAATTGCACTGCCCCTGAAACTATTTTTAATAGCCTTCATGTAGGGAAATAAATGATTCGAGTAATTATAAATTTTATGAAAACGACAAGTTACTTTAAAGTGCTACTATATTTTTACAATGTTACACACCGATTGAGTGCAACATTGTGAAAGTCTCATGTGGCTTTGTTCTCTCTGCCGCTCCGCAAAGAACAAAATTAGAAAGCTGAGTTCGTGCTGGGTAGAAGATAAACCCGGTGTACTTGGGAATCCGGCGCTGGTTTGAACATGTCGCAGGCTCGCCCGGAGGCTCCTACCCCCGGAGTGCCATTTGCTGCCATCTCCTGGGCGGTTTCCAACATTTCAAGGGGACGATCCAATGCGTGCTCTAATAAATTGCTGCTGCCCTGACCTTCAGAGTCGTAGTGCACGTGGCTTCTAATATATACTTTAACGAGACGAATCCTCTTTTAAGGGGTGATGAAAAAGAGGCATCCATATTCTCAGTATTTCTGTTAATTGCCTTAAAACCATTAGTTGAAGCAGGATGGGTATAGAATTCCAGAGGGAAGATGAGTAGGATTTGGATACACTTGGAATTATATTTCTAGAAGATAAGAATGCTCTACTATGTTGTAGCTATTTTAATCTGAAAAGCCTTCTACCTACTATTTCATCCTCACCACATCCTAGGAATTATTTTCTAGCATGGTACCACTTCTATGATGTCATATCCACTGTGATGCAGAAGATTCTGTATATTTATTTCCCATTGCAGGCAAAATAAGTGGTGTAAAAGTTATATGACTAAATATTTTCTTATTGCAGCTTATATTTTACTCCCATATTTTCGGCAGACCTGGGTGGAAGTCTCATGCCTGTAAAATCTGTCTCAAAAATCTGAGCACTAAAGCTGTTCTGAATAAACAGCTTAACAAAAAAACCCCACCCCTATTTGAGATGAAAAGACTAAGATGCAAATTAAACTTTAAAGGAAAAGCTTCACAAAAAATATGATCGTTATTTCCTCAAAGGCTATCGAAGTTCCCACATTAAGATAAAGAACTTTCAAGTCTGTATGTAGAGCACCATCTGGTGACTTGTGCACAGCAGGATCCCAAGGCAGGGATTTACATACCTTGCCACATCGCAGACAGCGGGGCAGTCGATATCTCCCGGCAGAGCTGTTCTTTATGTCCTCCCTGCCAGATACAACTTCCTCACAAATGTGCTTTCATCCCTGTGCCCAGGCTTTGGCTGTCCCCGTTATTTGTGCAGAGGAGCAGGAGGGTTTGTGTGCTGGCGCTGCGGCCTCCTCCTCACACCTTTCCAGAGGCAGGCTTTCCTTCTTCCCAGGAAGGGCTCCCGGGACAAGGCTGGTACAGTCCCAGGCTCGGGAGCAGGCAGCAAGCACAGAGATGACTGCCGGGCACCCAGCCTCTCTTGGCTGCCCCTCTTCCTGCCTGGCTCAGACATCCGCTCAGTCTGTGCCTTTCACTGCTGCTGCCACTCTTCCCGTCTGTCCTCTCTGTCGCAGCTGTCCTGGGAATGCCACCGTCACTGCCACAGAACAAACCCAGGAGAAACGTGTCTGCCTGGCCATTTGGCAGTGGGTGGTGGAGGGTGGTGGTTGTTGGTGTGTGCTTCCACAAAACCAATGCACTGGATGATCCAGTTGTAAGCATCATTCTTGGGTGCCTTAACTATTTGAGGATACATGGGTTTTGAGCAGTCTTGTTACAGAAACAGCTAGACAACATGAATTTTAATTTTCCTGTAAGCATAGAGCAAGTAAAAAGATTTGTAGCTTAATTCTGCACTGCATTATACCACAGTATTATAGATTTCATTACAGTTCTTTTTCATCTTAAACTCAAGGTAATTGACTTGAATATCATGTTTTCAACCCATAATCCTCTATATCCCACATATCTCAGGCAATCACCTCAGCACCTGTGGATTTCTGAATCACCTTATCACTGAAAAAATATATCTCCTTTTTTCAGTAAAATAGCCCAAGGACTTAGCAAAAAGATCTTGTGTCTGAGTCTAGATACAGCATATGAAGGGCTTCTTCCAACAGCAATCACACAAATACTTCAGGAATGAAATGCAATACTAAGGCTTTTTTTTTTTTTTTTTTCCCTCCATGTGGCAACTTTCTTAATTCCTTAGAGAACAGTTTTTTATAATTTAGCACAGTGGACTGGTTACAAAATCAGTCAGTATGTGAGAAAGAGAGAAGTGCCAGCAGTTTGGTTGATGCCCTGTTCTGCTGAAGCAGATAGGTGTCTGTGTTTAAACAGGATGGGAAGGTTGAGGGTCAGAGATCACACATTTGACAGTGATACTGCAATTCTTCAAATCTTCTTCCCACAGCGTCCAAAGACCTTTGCTTTCTGATGAACTTGCGTGACTATGAAACCTGCAAGGAGGTTGCAAGGATATTTTGGAAGGGTACAGGACTTGCTGAATGTTAAAATATAGCTTTATACTGAGATTTAATTTGATAAGGGTGAACCCTATTGTAAATACAGAAGCCAGTTGCTCTGTAAACCCTCAATGATATACATATTTCATCATTTGAAAGCTCATATTTTAAATTTCATTTTTTGTTGTTAGTCCCTTGGGAACTTCTCTGTAGTGAATGACATAGCATACATTAGTTTAGGCCTTTAAATTATATTTATATATAAGCAATAGGGAGAACATGCTACACTACTGTTATTGATTCAGTTTGGTTAACAAAACCCCCCACCAATAAAACAGAGAGAAAAGAGAAACAAAAGATTGTTGGAAATTTCCAGCGTAATAACAGTCCTTCTGAAAAACACTGGTAAGGCCAGTCCTGACCATGCTGGATTTGTGTGGATTTATGAGGCAAACGGCTGCAGGGTGTCCAGCCACCGAACCTCGGTACCTCCAACCGTGGGTCCCACCACTTGGGAGCTTTGCCAGGGATCTGCTGCCTTTTTATGAAGCGCCTCTAACTTCTGAATTTTTATCGTTGTCACCAAACAGTTTAGATGTTCTGAGGCTCATGGTCATGCTCTTTCACGTAAGAACACATTACAGTTGCTCCTTTCTGTCTTTCCTTTGCATGCCACAAACAGGGCTCAGCTGTCCCAAACCAGCCTAGCTCTGTGGCCTCCAGCGGAGCTTTCTTAATTTACACTCAGACCTCCACAGACCAAAAGATGCACCTTTGCAAAATGCACTTCTCCATCCCAGATGGAGCCTCCCTGTGCAGGGATCTGCCATATGCAGGGGGATTCTCTGACTCTGGAATCTGGAGAGTTGCCCGCTGAACTTGGGCATTTGTTCTGACTGTAATTACAATTGATTTTTAAAATCAGCAGGGAAAAGTCATTCTGTCTTGGTTGTAAAACACAGCTGCATTTCCCACAAGGAGGGCTTTTTCCAGAGATGGGAAGCATCCCAGAGCCTCGCCATGCATGGCTCGGGGAAGTGCTCTGGTTTGTGAGAGGGTTATGTGCATTACAGCCTTCATTCTGTAACTGACCTATTTGGGTAGAGAGAACTGTTCTGTCTAAGGGCAGCTGTTTTGAACTTTGGATGTTTTGGAGAGAGGAGGAAATGCAGTGAAGGATAGAATTAGGTCACAACTTCATATTGCCAAGGTTTTTCTCTTGATTGGCTTACTGTTCTGTGAAGCAGTTTCTCACACTGGAAGGAATAATCTGTCCTCTGCATTCACTGGATCAAAGTATAAAGGGAATTCATTGAAATAATAATAAAAAAATAAACTCTATATTTCTGTGTGGAAGCACAACAATAAAGACAAACCAGTCTTCTCAGCTCTGTAATTAGCATTTATGATTAGGAGATAAATAATCAATCAAATCAGTTAAAGCATTTCTCACAAGCAGTTTAGAGTCTCACAAAAGTGACTGAAAAGCAGGGCAACACAAGTCAGACTCGGGGCAGGAATAGCAATGGGATTGTTAATGATCAGTAGGATAAGAAGTAGGATTAGAAAGACCACTTATAAAACTGAGGAGCTCAGTTCAGTTCGTCCTGAGCCCACTGATTGTTCCCTGTAGAGAGCAAGCTTGAAATCTCCATTCCCGGTGCTATTTAGAACCAATAAATGTATCCAAATTAGAAGCTAGGGAAGTGCTTCCACATCATATCCCTCATTAAGACACTTTGGGGAGGGTGGAAAAGATAAAATTATTCAAAAGTAATCTTAATAACTGGATGAATGTATTAAATAACCCTGCATCCAAAAGGTGGCCCAGAGCTTTGCTTTCAGGGGCTGTGTGCCCCCATGTCTGCAGTTCTGTGCTGCAGTGATCTCCTACACGTGTGGGGGAGGCCCTGGGTGACCAGAGTGCCTGGAAATCTGGCCTGCATTGTGTGAAACAAGAAATTAGCAGAGATTTTGTGGCTCATGTTCTGATTGATTTTTTTGCTATTACATTAGATCCTCTTTCAAAATTGCTGTGGATTTTGAGCACTTACCATATCCATGGTAAGGCACACTTCTCAGATGCAGTTATAAAACAAGCTGTTCGTACCTTTTCATGAAATAACAAATTCACAGTCATACCACTGTCTTCTTTTGGCAGTTTGGAGAAGTAGGAAATATTGCAATCAGATGTTTCTAATTTAATTCAATCCCTCATTAATTTGATCTCTCCTTTAATTCAATCTTGGCCTCAGGATAATAATTTGTATTAAAATTACAAATAATTTGTATTAAAAATAACATAATGACCACTTTTTCTTTAATCAATGGTGACTGCTTTAGGCAGGTATTAGCAGATAATCTGATTACTAAATACACAGTGAGTTGGCATGTAGTTAATAACTAACAGTGAAAATTTGGAAAACAATCAAAGAGAAGAAAAATAAAAAGAGGAAAAGGGATTAGAGAAGAGAGCCTTACAAAGGCATGCAACATTAAAGAAAGTACTATAGAGGAGTTATTTTTGCTGGTGATTTTTATTGGTATGAACCTCTAAGATACACAGCCAGTGGTGTCAGCCATAGGCGACAGGCTCAGCCCAGCAGGAAGAGTACTCCAGAGTCAGGTCTATGGTAAATCTGACATCTTTTCCCCTTAGACTTATTTAAACTTACTAATGGGATTTGGAGGTTAGACGCTTAGAGGTATTAGGCAGGCACAGCTCCACCGAGCTCTGGCTACACCATTTGCAGCCCTGTCTTTCTCAGTGGAGGCAGACACCATTTGCCTGCCCAGTAGCCTTTTTTTGGGAAAGATGTTGGGAGAGCCCTTGTTGTCTGGCAAGAAAACTTGTGATGCACAGCTGAATCCACGTTGTACACAGAGCAGTGTGGAGCAGCTCTGCAGTTGCTTCGTACCAGCTGCTGGGGAAGTCACCAGTCAGGCTCCCTGGCCAGTTCTCTGATTGTCACAAGGTCCCCAGCTCGCTGGAGACTGAGAGCTGCCAGCTGCAGGACTGCCAGGTCTGACAGTGACGACAGGGACAAACTTTGAGGGGACAGTGCTGCATCTCTCATTTTCTTACAAACACTATCTTGGGTCTGTATCTGAAGCAGGTACTTTGTTGTCCGCTATCTTTTCTTGTCAAATTGGCAATACTGCTGTGATGACAGCCCTTCTAGTAAGCCAGTGGTTCTAACAGAGACTTGGACTGTTATTTTCCACCCGCCTCCTCCTGTCCCTGCTCCTGATGCCTTGATTGGGGCCCATGGTGTGCTACTCAGCAGATGGCATTTTTCCAGAGCAGCAGTATTGGAAGGGTACCCAGCACAGCATCCCAAGCTGTTACAGAGACACTTTTTGGCTACAGCAGAAGAGTGAGCCTTGACAGTTTGCTGTTTGCAACTTACCCAGTAGCAAAAGGGAGATTTACACTGTGAACTGACATCTTCCAATGTGCTGTAACTCTCTGCCCAAGTTCCCAAGTTCACTGGGGCTCTGCTCAGTGTATTTTACACTGATGTGGTGATGAAAGGTGTCATGCCATCTCAGAAGGGACCTCTGGGGGTGGTATGAACTGGACGTGCTCATCACACAAGGGCCTTTGGAGCTTCCAGTAGAGACTGCTTGAAGTCATCAGCATAATAATGCAGCAGATTTGGGAGTTAAGAAATGCAGGGACTGTTACTCCCATTTCTGACAGGGTGCCAAGGCAGTTGACCAATGGACTCCTATTCATGTTAATGAGGCTCATTCCCAATGTCCTTTTTGTAAGGAAGTCTGCTCAGCAATCCCTGGGAATTAGGCTGGTCCGAGTGGGAAAGATGCTCCAAAGCAGCATTTGTCTTCTTCAAACCAGAGGTATTGACATCTCCCTGGGAGACAGAAGAGGGTGATGAAGTGACAGAGGACACTAGTTTCAGTCTAGATGTATATTGGAGTATACCATATATATACACCATTTCAGAATCTGTGTCAGAGCAGCTTCACCGGTACTTCAGCTTTGAATCCCTTTCTTTTGGGACTGTAATCGTTACTTTTGTGTTTGAGGAACTGTTATTAAAATTGACAAAATAAATTGATAATTCTATAAAAATCATTCTGCAATAGATTTAACTGATGTAGTCTGTCAAGTCATGATGGATAGTTGTGAGTCAGTGGTGAATAGAATGCAAACAGAAATAGTGTAGGAAATGGTTTAGTTGAATCGGCCCTGGATCCCTGCATACTATTGCCACCAAATGGCTTGCTGTGTCTTTTTTATACACTCCTTTGCTGTCCATCAGTTCCTGGATCTGTAGCATAGCAATTAATCTCTTCTTGTAAAGTACTTTAGGATCAGCACAAAACTTCCACTGTATTTTTATTGTGCTTCTGGTGAGTGAAGAGAAATTTTTAATTGTGACAGAATAAAACCAATGTAACAAGTACAAATTCTTTAGGGAAGACAGACAACGGTGCCTAAGAACTAGTCTTAGCTCAGTGTTTCCAATTGCTGATTTGCAGGAAGAAGTAATTAATCACAAAGTGAAATCTGTTCAAGATTAGCTTAAATTGCAGAAAGTTGTAAAAAACTCCAGATGGATTTGAATTATTAAAAAAAAACCAAACGCCCCTCCCCCCCCCAAAAAAAAAAAAAAAAAAAAAAAAAAACAAAAAAAAAACAAACCCAGACAAAACCACCAAAGGGAATGTTGAGTTGGATGAATGCAGACGAATTCCTGGTAAAAAATAATATTCTTATGTGAATGTCCAGAATTTTCAAGTCAAGATTCTATGCATGGAAGTGTCTGCCCAGGACAAGCAAATAGGGTGCTAATGGGCTGTAGATGAAATACATTCTGCCACTTCTACAGAATGCTGACACCCTTACCTAGCCCCTCAGTCTGAGCCAAATCACCTCAAAAACCAACAACAAATAAGGAAGAGATCAGGTCTGTGTGCTGCAGTTCGCAAGAGGAGATGTTAAGACTCCAAGGTACAGGGAGAAATGCTTCCTGCCACATGGAAATGATTTGAACAGTTCACTGCTGCAAAAGGGCCAGGGATGGTGGAGCTCTGGGTCTGGATGTTATTTAAATATTTATGTCATGTAGTATCCTCTTCTGACTTCCTGTGGTGCCTTCTTGTTTGAAGCTGAAGCACACCCTGGTGTCCTGTGATTGCAGCTTTAGCAGTAACTCCTGTACAAACACAAATATGTAAGATGAAGGATGGCAGAGCACAAACCCTTTTTCCCTAGTAATGTAAATGGAAAAAATTTTCAAAGGAGACTTTCTTCCCTGGCCAAGAGAAGCTGCATGACAGGTTCACAGGTTACGGGAAGCTCCTTTTCTTTTGATGGTAGCAGTGGTGGTTGTACATGGGCAGACTACTGGCCCATTTCCAACAGTAACTTGATTCAAATTTAGTGCCTATGTGGGAACCAGGAGAATTTTATTATCTTGATTTAATTCTTCATTTTATTTAGAAGTACATTTATGTCCTTCTGCACTTTGGAGAGGTGCAAAGTTAATAGCTTGCCTCTTGTAGATACACTGCAGGGATTTCATATTTTTTTAAGGTTAATTTGCTGTTCACTGCGGTTTATCTGGACCATTAAGACTGCAGTGAAATCAGGCAAAACTTGGCATCTGACATGAGATCTGTAACTGCCCCCGGCCCCAGTTCACACGAGTTCTGTCCCTGGGGCTGTCCTGCGTTGTGCAGGGGAGTATGGGCCACTCCCAGCACCTGTAGAGCACCAGGCAACAGCTGGAGAAAGGAGCTTTCTGTGGATCTGTTCAACCAGGGCTGGTTCCAAAAAGAGCAGACATAGGTAAATACCTGAGTAATAAACCTCCCTATTCCTGATCCTTCTCTTTTTGGAGGATATGAAATAGAGTTTTGTGATTTTACCTTAAATTATTGTCTGCTGCTTCCAGTGCTTCTTCTATACATGTCCTGAGTCTGCCAGCTGCAGTGTGACAAAAATAACACCCTAATGAGAGCAAAGCAAAGGGTGAGAACAGGAGGTGTGGTAGAAAATGCACCTTCAGCAGCTATTACTTTGAATTCTCTGATTTTACAGAAGAAAATCTGCTTCAGAGCCTCCAAGCTGCTCTCCCAGTGACTCCCCTGGTGTCTGTTTGCCAGACAATGACTTTTTGCTCATTTTGAAGCACTGAACTGATGGTAAGAAGCCTGCCCCCAGCTTCCATGGGCATGGGCTAAGCACCAGGCTGTAGTTCTGTCTCCTGAGACAGCAGCAGCAGCACCAAGTGCAGTAGATTTGAAGGCCCAATACTGTGTTTGAATGCGTATCTTTCTCCACAGAGCTACAAGTCTTAGCTTAGAATTGAACCTACAGCCTCTCTCTGCAGAGTAGGTAGGTTGTGGCAAACATTTCACTTGAGCAGTTTGCCTGGGGAACTGCTTCCATCCGAGCCTGGTTAAAAGCACCTCTGGGTAAGAAGGATGGTGTCATTCCTGTGGGCCACCACAGTAGCTCATTAACTGGGGCAAAACCAGCAGCCTGCCGAGCTCGAGTGATGCAGGGAGGCTTTCTACAAAAGAAAGGTTTATCATGTAGAACATAGCTCTACTATTGGCTGAATTTCTGAGTTGGTGAAAAATCTGATAGACATTTTTGCAACAACTGAAACCAGGCATCTGTTCCACTTGTGTTCATGTCTGGCACAAGCTGAAATGAGAACACCGGGCTGCAACTGCTTAAGGACACCCACAAGAGAGTTTGCACTAAAAGAACTAAATTAATTTCAAACAGATTTTAGTTAAACTAGTATAATTATCATGTCTTGACAAGGGTTCAGTTTACTTTTGCGTAACTTTTCCCTGCAGAGTGATGATTGCCACTGACAAATGGCATAATCAAACTCTGTTTAGCTTAAGTCCATGGCACTTTGTTGAAGTGTACAGGGATTACTCTGGCAAAGCCCAAGTATCTGTCAGGCTGTTAAACGTGTTGTGTATTTACTGACACCTTTGGAGTGTGCTATCTCTGTACTTCTCAAAAGGATGAGGACAATAGCTTAAACTGTGTTTGAAAGGCTTTCACACGGTGTCTAAGGAATAAATGTGAATGGCAGGTAGTAGTTACACTTCACCTAATTCTCATAATTGAAACTGATGACATACCTGTGCAAAGCCACTGTGACTGTGGGGAGAACAGAGCCTGAAGGCTGTTTTTTTTGGGTTGTTTCTATTTTTTCTTTCAAGAATATTTGTGAGCAGTGTGACTGAAGCACTGTGCTGCTCTGACATACATGGTGTCATCTGTTCTATGCTAATAAATTAGCATCTGCATCTACCATGGCTGCCTGTCAAATCTGGGTACAAAATTGAGCTGTTTGATCTCGGTGCCACTGAAGTGTGTCTGCATGACTGCAGAAGATGCACATTATCCCATCTGCTTCCACAGACCCTCCATCAGGTCGGATGCTTCAAGGTAACAGATCAGACGCAATGAATTCCACTGCAGACGACTGCCTTGGAGGCATCCTCCCGCTTTGTCGCTGCAATGTAAAAATTTGACTTAAGAGCAATTTTATTCCTTCACAGCAGGTCATTTAAACCCTGTCCACTCTAGGGAAATTTCTAACTTTGGCTCGGCTCCTTACATGCCAAGGGTTATCCCCAGCGTGGCCATTGTCACCGACGTGCCAAGTCGCTTCTCTCCAAGCAGGCCTTACAAGACACTGGTTCAACCAACAGCAGCCACTGGTGGCCAGTTTATTTTTGGGCTGTTGCTGCCACTTGTCCAGATGGAGCTGAAATAGTGCCAGCCGTGGTGAGGCTTCTGGGGCAAATGCCAGAGGTGGGAGGTGGGGCAGCGTCCGGAGCGCTGGCAGTTCCTGCAGCTAGGACGCGGGGCCAGCGCGGGGGAGCAGCCTCGCCCAGGAGTGCACCTGCCACACCTGCGCTGCTGCTGCAAACCCAGCTGCTCTGGGGATAAAATCCTGTGCTGCGCTGGCCACGTGCACTTGCCTCGGAAATACACCTAGGAAGGGAGAAAAACAACTGCAAGTTTGATTTTGAGTGTAATAAAACTAGTTTATTTACACAGTAACATGAATGCCACAGAGTACACAGCAAAGTACCACAGCAAACCAGAGTGTGACTGCCCCTGATCACAAAGGAAGGCTTGAAGTTTATATACTTATTTATATAAAAATGTGTAAATATCAATATGAAGCACCAGATAAAGCAATGCAACCAGGAATTCCAAATACAAATTACCCACAAGAATGGAACTGAAAAAAGAAATGAAAAAAAAATTCCCTTAGTCAAGGCATTTAAAGAAATCCCATTTATAGAAGTTCACTGATTTTGGAGTCCCTAATTTAAAAATAAATTTCCCCCTTTTATTAAAAACAAGAACATATTCTTAAATGCTCAGCATAATTAAGTTTTAAAGAAAAAAACCCAAGGATTTCGACTGCAAAACTTTCTAATACCAACAATCCAAAGGACAAAGAAACAGAAGTTTTGAGTAATTTTTGAAGAGGTGTTATTTATTAAATGATTATATTAAAATTTACACACTCTTAAAATATATATTATATATACAATATATAATATATATATTTTCAAGCAAAAAGGGGCAAAGAATACTTTTGGGATATAAAATTCATATACATACATATATATTAAAATATGCCCACATGGACTCATATATATATATGTATGTATATATATATATTTATGAACAAATATTTCTTCCATATTAAAAAAAGCTCCAACCTCTTCTAAATCCCTGAAATCTTCCCCTTAAATTTATGGAAAAAAATCTTTATAGTCTGAAGTACAAACTAAATTCTCAAATTCTGTAGAGTGGTAAAATGCTTATGTACAGGTAAGTTGAGTATTTAATTTCTCACTGGCAACTCTGCTTGTTCTGAAAGCATTCTGTGGTTTCCAGGTAAATGCTGAGTGGAGCACCAATGCAAGAAGACTGACAGGAAATGATTTAAATTACATTCTACACCTACTCAAAATCACCATCCTTCTAATACTGCATCCAGGTGAATAAGAAAATCCATACAAATGTCTACCAGAAATTCTCTGCAACACAGCAGGGAAAAAGACTTGCTCCTTCTTTTGGAGTTGTGGGTGCCCTTAAGAAATTTCTCCCCAATGTTTTGAAAAGTATTTTTTTTGTGTATTCTTCTCTTGAAGTCTTTGTAATCCACACGATTACAGAATATTTCCACAGGTGTATTTTTATAGAGGTATTTAAAATTCTATTCTGTACTTCTTTGATGTTATCTTACTGCGTAACTAAATCACAACCACATCTCTGTGCTGGCTGAAGGGCTTTGATTGTGCTCTAGGTCTTAGAGGACTTTTAACAGAACCAACACCACCTCTGCAAAATCAGAGTAAAACTGATGGTCTAGTCATGCAGTTAAGTACTGTTTGTACTGAGAAACAGTCAATTTGGAGAAAGGGGGAAAAGAAAGTGCATTAAAAGGTCTGACTCAGTTTCTATTGTAACCCTCAGAAAACTTAAAATTGATTTAAATAAAAACAGGATTATTTAATTTATATTAACATATGGATTTGTTATTAGAAACAAAAAAAATTAATTTAGATGGGATTCTCAGCACAATCCATTTTATTTCAGCAGCGAATACATGTTAAAATTAAGGACCTACAGTGTGAAGCTGCCGAATAAATTCTGCAAGTAGCTGAACCCTAACACACATATTTTATTTAAATAATATATTTTTCTCTCTAACACGTAGGAATTCTCTTGTGTTAACATGTCAAGATGATCCATTCATACCTTGTGAGTGGGATGTGTGGAGCATAAAAGATTTAAGGTGGAACATTTCTGTAAATGCTATCTGCACTCTTCACTGTGGGACAGCAACATGGTATCCTGGCTGGAGTTACTGATTTCATCAGCCTGAATACTGAACTGAACCAGGCTTCTATAGTTGGACATTCCAGGGGCTCCAGAAGAAAATTCTGGATTCCCTCATTCCTAAAAATGTGTAGGCAAGCTTTTACTAGTAGAGTCTCTTTATATTCACCTGGTTATGCATATTGACTGGATCAGATCTGGGGTTTGACAGCTAATTAGTAATTTCCATTTAAGAAATACAAAATTAACCCCCTTTCCACACCATCTCAGGAGCAGTTCTTTTAGCACTCCTGTGCGAACAGAGGTTTGCATTTCTCAGCACAGCCCAAGGCTGGCGTGCAGCACCCACCACCTACAGCAGGAGCGCATTTCACCCTCCCGCTGCTCCCAGAGCACGGCGATCCCTCCCCTCGCCAGCCTCGCCAGCGCGGAGTGTCTGCAGCAGATTGTCAGAGCAAGAGGCTTCTCCTGAGGCCTGGTCAGGCTGAACGGACTAAATATCCACTGCTATTCCCTGTGCAGATCGCAAATTTGAAAGCCCACAGTTTTGTTACTTTGTTACTACTTTTGTTACGCTGTACTACAAGCAACTTATAGGAGCCCATTCGCACAAATCTTACCGAATAGATCAACCCAGCATCATACAAAGTACAGCATTTAGTCTTGTGAAGTCTTTTGCATCTTTACATGGGCAGTATTACTTCTAGGGCTGTTATGAAAAAAATAAGATTTCCACCAACTGACCGGCTACATTTCAGGTTTTTGACAAGGCACTAAACATTGTGAATCCAATCACTGTGCTCTCTCTGTAATATTAGAGAGGGTTTTATTGGCTCTAAGAGGATCAGAAACCACTCATCATAATTCTTCAAATGAGCATTTGATTTTTCCAGAAATTAGTTTCCACTGGAAAAATCTTTAGAGCTCGTGTTAAAAATATTTGAATGACAGCTTTTATTAATAAAAAAATATATATTTACAGTCAATACTGTTATCTTAGATTTGCAGCTCTTCCTATTTCTTGAGCTCAACTGAAAGTGCGACATTGCTAAAAAAAAATTTCAAGATCTGTGCACATATTCTAACATGCACAGCCAGGGGTTCTGTTCCTGCCATACACAGGATCCTGTTACAGAGCGGGTTTTTTTCCTTTTGCTTAGCAATTATGCTGTAGCATTCTTAGGATGTGTTTACAATCAGTTTAATGCATACATTCTTGTGTATTTACGTGGCACAGTCTGGTGCCAGGATGGAGAACCGCCACAAACACAGTTGTATCAGTTATGGGCAGATCTGCAAAGTCAGCCTTAAGCTTCTCAAGGAAGAGCTCAGGCCAGATCAGGTTCGACTACATTGACCATTCTTTCTTTTTTAAAGAAAAAAACCACACAACATTACAAATTGCTAAAGTTTACCCAGTGCTGCACAAGAAGGAGGTTGGTAGTGAACATCTATCCATGCTTGATTATACTGCAGAGCTAAAATGAGTATTGTTCATCACAAAAGATACAAACTGAAATTAGATAGCTAGAGATACAAAGGCGTTGGACCAGCTGCATTAATACGTACGGTTGTACAACATTCAAAATCCAACTTTGCATGTGCGCGTTGACATCAAAGTGACGGTGGGAACACGTCCCTGAACACGGGAACACCCAGAAGCTTCAAGGGATCGCCCCACTGCAATGCCAGGTGGTCCAAGAGTTACACCTATGCCTATCTGAGCTAGCTGAGAAGTCAGGTGCACACACACACTACGGAACGAACACAAAACCAGACCACAGAGAACAAGAAGCCCCACTGGCAGCTCAGCACACTGTCGCTAATAGCTAGTAGGTAGTACACGAGTGACTTGCCATGCTCGGCGTATGTGAACTATGGGAGCATTGCCCTCCTGTGTCCAGATAAAGCAGGGCTGCGCTGAACAGGAGGTTCTTTGTAAAGGTTCTTCTACGAGCTGCTCAGCAGTAGTGTAGAAACTTTCCTGATGTAGAGGAAGTACTTCAACTACATACATTGCACTTGGGCTTTTAATGCACTGTCCTCTTTTTCTGCATCAATGCCGCCATCCTAACCTTTTTGCCAAAAAGAGAAAGAAAAACATACATATCACATTAAAATATATTATCCTTATCCTTGTCTGATCCTTCACTGATACAGGTGAATCAAACAAAAGAACAATCATCAGAAGTTTCTAAAAAATCTCTAGAAAGGTCACAAAGACAGTCTATACTATGGCACAATCGATGTAGGCTTCCACACGCTATTCAGCTGAGCTCTGAGAGATGCCAGAGAAGAATAATACAGACATGTCAACCCCTCGATGTATGGCATGGATCCAGAGCTACTTTCGCTGACTTTAAGCCTGCAGGACTGTTTGTTCAGTTTCCATGCATCTGGTCCAAGAATGCATATGCTGTATAAAGTGGCTATTTGTTTCAAGGCTGTAGTGAATTGATTCCTCACAGTTTTAACAATTAAAATGGAACATCAATCCATAAAAAGAACACATGGATATCTGTGCATTTATGTGCCAGGAAAGTAAAGGAAGGGGCTGCAGATCTAGCATTGGGTAAAGGCTGGTGTGTAAAGTGAACACTATAATGTACAGCTTCAAAAAATAATACAAGAATTGCACATAGATCCATAGGAGAGAAGCACAGGCTCATAACTAGGGCTGTCTGCTTTCCATCACCCGGGTCAGAATATTCGGGATCGCTTTTCCCCCTGCATGCAGATCCGTTCTTCAGAGCAACTCGGGAAACAACTCCTAGCCTAGCAATACTGAGCAAAGACATTGTCTCTACAGGGGTTCCATGAGAAATGGTTGTTAGGGCACAGAAGGACGTCAGCAGTGGCCTCTAAAAGTGAAAAAGCTCCTTCAAGTTGAGGTTTTAAAAATTCTGACTCTTCAATCCTCACTAATTCCTGCTCTAGTCCAAAACTCTGTGATGCTCTTTGAGCTCTTCTGACAACATTCCATTTTTAGGGTGTTGTCTATAGCAACATTAGAAAACACTGGTTACAACAGACAAGAGATGGGCAGCCAAGCACTGCTGCAGGAACTGTGGATCATGATGCTGTTGGTCGTGGCTGCCAAACTCAACAGCTCCCTCAATTTTTGCCCCCTTGTTTTTACCCTTCAGAGAACTGTGTCTGCAGTAAAAGTATCTCCATGTTGCCTGTTAGCTACACACAGACAAGCTCTAAACATTTCTATCTCCTGCCAACAAACCTGCAGAGCCAATTTCAATCTCACTTTGCAGTATGGCGTAAGTGACAAGAGCAGACCAAAACAAAACAGAAGAGGTGGCTTTTATTTTCATCCCTGATTCATAGCAGTGATTGTCAGAGAAGGTTATGTACGTCCTGTCCATTTCAAGTCAGGCTTTAGTGCCTTTTGCGATGGAAGAGGAATTTCAATGGTCCACCATGTGTTGCACTGTTCTTGTATAAGTGTGGTTATGGCTACAGTACATCAACAGTTGAAAGGTGAAAGTTGCTAAGAAATAGCATAGACGAAGTGTGCATATTCTGCTTTTTTAATGCACAGGTCTCAAGCTAAGGGTCTGATTAAGGCAGCATTGATGAAATCATGGATCCATGGTTAGAAAGGATATGGGTAGGCAGTGAGGGAGAGGAGGAGGGAAGAGGACAGAACACAGGTGCTTACTGCTCACTGACGCTTGCCATGGTCAGTGGGAAAATCACATCTGGGGAGGAAGGTATGGATGGTGTAAAGTGTAAGAGAAAGATCAGCATCTGGTTGAGAGCAAAGGAAAGAGGAGCACAGCCTGCTTGTGGGGGACTGACTCAGCTCAGCTTCAGAGAGGAAATGTGTGGTGTGTGGAGTGAAAGCAAATGAGTGTTTTGTGGCATGGTGGGTAATTCATCTCACATTCACCACTAATCCATCTCTGCTTATGGTCTCTGCTTATTCACTAATCAATGCTATGTAGGAAATGATTGAAACTACCCAGAAGAGGACAGTTTGTTTACTGCAGTGGTAGAAATAGTGGTATCAAAGCTTGCTCTCCTTTTCAGCCAGATATGAATCAGGTTACATACTGTCTGATCCAAATGCAGTCATGTATATGATCAATCCCTAGCAGGCCTGGCAAAAAAGTAGAGTTTCTGTCATACTCGGTACAGGATGCAATTTCTCCAATTAGAACCTATTTGCTCAGAGTTGCTGGCTTTGATGTCTAGGCTGTTTTGTAACTATTGTACAAAGTGTGAGCCCTAGTGCAGGCTGGAGTGAGGGCTGGGGCAGAGGTGGGGATGCTTCACAAAAAGCAACAGGCTCTACAACTAGTGCTGCTTCATGAGTCTCACAATGCGCTGAAGTGAGTCTGTAGTGGCAAAAGCCAGATATTGACAACAAAGCCAGTCTTCCAGAATAATTCCACAGTCCCTCTCCAAGGACTTCTCTGCAAACTTGATCATCAGCAGCGTCCTTTTTATATCGAGCCAGTTCTGAAGTATAGCGTCTCTCCGTGAGGGGTTGGAAGACGTGCTGAGAGCGTGGAACAGGTCCTCACGTGGACCCCAAAGCAAACACTGAAGGATTCCTTTGGCTTCTGATATCAAGATCCTCTCTGAAGGGTTGGGATTCAGCAGGCAGCTGGCAAGTTGTTGAAGCCCTTGAGAGTAGAGCGAACGGCAAGGAATCTTGGGGAGATCAGCACAAGTGTACTCTTTCTCTTTCAGCTCTGGATTCTCATCAAAGGGGTTGGGTAAGTGCAGCATTTCATAGATGAGGATGCCAGTCTGGAACTCATCACACTTTTTGTACTGCGTCGCGGTGATGATTTCTGGAGCCAGGCGGGACTGATCCCGTAGGACCTCAGGATCCACCATGTGACTCTTCTGCTTGGCCTGGGAGAAGTTGCTCACAATTAATCTGGCTGGACAGGCAGTGTTGGGACTGGGGTCTGTGGCCTCGGGGCTCAGGGGGCTGCCTCCCGGTCTGGAGTGAACCAGCAGCAGGTTCTCCAAGCGCAGGTCACAGTGCGTGATGTGATAGGGCTTCAGGTGCTCGAGGCCCAGGCATAGCTGCAGGAGGAGCAGACACACCTGTCTCTCGTACAGGTCGGGGCTCTTGGTGTGGCGGGGCGCCGAATCCCGCACGAAGTCGGCCACGGTCAGGTGCGGGACCTCCCGCGTGATCACCACCACGCGGCTGCGGGGCTTGCTGATGGTGCCCTGCCTGCTGGGGCTGTCTTTGTGGGAGGCCTCTGGAGGGGAAGCAGTGTCTCTGTTCTTCTGCTCAGGTGTTTTCTCCTCTTCTTCCCGCTCCTCTTCTTCCGCATCCGGTGCGTCGTCATCCTCCCACGGAAGGAGACGAACTGGCACTTCAGCAAGGAAATGGCCACAGTCCTGCTGGATGTTAAAGTTGATAGCCAGGCTCTGCCGGATAGACAGGCTGTGATAATACTGCTGAGATTCCTTAGCCTTGCTCTTACAAATCTGGGGGAAAAAATAAACACAGCAGACATAATTACTTAATTTCTAAATTCGGTAGCTTTTTTTTAATATGTACTTTGTTGACGGGATCTCCAGTCTAGGCCTAAACATGCACAATGAACATTTTTTTAATGAACTGACCTCGGCAGACTGTCTTAAGACACCCAAACAGTTTTCATTGGCTAGTAAGCAACTGCTGAGTGATACATGCAGGCATCTCTCCCTCTGCATAGATGATCCAATGGAAAATACAATTCTAGTTTTTAATCAGAATGGCAGATGATACATGGTAAATGCACAGCAAGGCTTTTTTACAGTTACTTGTTTATCTGTATCATTTTATTGCAAGTTCTCTCCACTTCGTGTGAAGCTTGAACAAGATAAAAATAATCAATAGCAGTAGGGGATACAAAGAAATATACATGAAGTATTTGACCCAGCACTTGCACATGGCTGAGTTAGCAGTCAACTCCTGTCAGTTGGGTGACTGATGTTTGCTCCTCGCCCACTGGAACTGGAACTGAAATCCGTGAGCTGCAGCAGTGTATCTGCAGTGAGGGGGGTGTGTGTGCATGGCACAACCTGCTGCCAGGCAGACTTGGCTCAGGTGAGAATGGACAATCATTAGAACATGGTGCCTTAATTGCTTTCAATCAATCATCAAGATCCAAAGCATATGGTTTGGTTTTTCGCCATATATAGCTGTATTTATGTCCAGAAGTATCTTATTGATATGTACATTATCAACATAGTAATTATCCTTATTAACTGTTTGCACTGCCATAACAACTGGCAGCTTCAACCCCTGACAAAAGTCACTGGAAAAGCCCTATTAGGACCTCTGTTTCTAAGACATTAACTGATTAAAATTACTAAGACTCAGCTGTGTTGACCTTTGGATATTAACCTTAGTTCTACTAAATTCAGGGAGATCATTCAAAGCATGTAAGGTTAAGTGTATGTTTTAATCTTTTACATGGTTAGAGTCTAAATGTTGCCTTGCTATAATGCACCAACAGGTTTTAAGTGCAAAGCTCAGAGAAGAAAAAAGGGGAAGTTGTCTCTCTCCAGATGAAGTTACAGCTTCCTTTAGCTCATCTCTGAAACCAAGGGGAGCCAAATTACTAAGGATAGTACAAGTCAGCATTTGTTATAGTCACCACCACCAAGAAACCCAGATCCCATCCTAGCCCCAAATGTAAGCATTAGGTGACTTTTCTTCCTGTTTCTCATTTTCCCCCTTCTCAGAACTTCTGCAGGTAAGTTATAAACCTACCTTTCAGTAATTGAACTGACTCAAACACACAAATTGCTCATATTTTACACACTCACGTAGTTAAGAAATATAAATGGAAGATTTAATCTTTTATGGTAGTTGATCAGAAAACTGCATTGTCACATAACCATAGGAACTCAGACAAAAGCTGTACCAACATTGTGATTGTCCTCTTGTCTTCGAGACTGTGCATGTTTCCATACTTCACAAGCACTTACGTTTCCCTACTCATTATGCACACCAAAACTCCCTGTTTATAACTGCCACAAACACACAAAACTGATTTGAAAAATGCATTTTCTAGACAGTTTTATTTACGAGAGGAAATGTTGATCCTTACCCTGTTTATACAGCGGCTTTTGTTCATTTAAATTGAAATGTATTTTACCCTGTTAGAGGTGAGTGAGTTCTCAGTGGCATGTGTACCCCCTTGTTCCCTTCTCTCAAAGATTATAGAGGCAAAAATATAGCAATAACCTTTGAATTATATAGGAAAAGAAAATGCCAGCTGATTGTCTTTGAGACTGAAGTCCCCAGATTGATTACATATTTAATACTGCAGAGAAGACAGAAATAGAAAAGCTATACAGACAGACCCATATATATGTGTTGAATGTACACAGAGGGTGTGTATAAAATCTGACTGGGAGAAGAGCTATTAAGGAATACAAAATTGTTGCATCTTCTATGTCCTTCAATCAAGTCCATGTCTTTTTTCTTGCACAGCCAGCCATGGGAATACTCAGTTCCAAGTGCAGAAAAGGTTCAGCATGTTATAATTCAGCCTTTAGTTTTTAAACGTACTTAAGTGACCTAATTGAAAAAAAAACAACCAAAAAAAACCCCAAACCAACAAAACAAACCTCATTCTGAAAGAGTTTAATTTTAAAGTCAAGTTTACTTGCTGACAAAAAATGTTGAAAACCACACTTGGCCTTATCTACTGCACTCTATTTCTTCATGAAGGATTTCTAGTGCCACCAGTCAGCTAAAACTGATATTCTGCTAGGAATATATAATCCACAAAGTATGCACTGTGAAAACAATATACACTTCTCAGTTTGGTAAATATAAGGCTTTTTAAAAAGTTTATGAAAAGGATTTCTCCTTGCCAACAGAAAAAGAAAAGCAAAAGAATCAAAACTTTTCCCTAGTTTCTAATTTTAGCCCTAGGCAGCCTCTTTTTCCTACTTACTTCAGAGAATGTTCTCAAATTTACTACTGTTTCAGTTAAAATTGGAGATAGGTTCTGTACCTCTCAAAATCAGCTTTGGTTCCCTCATTTTAGAAAGCATGGCCAACCCCAGAATTGTGAGAGTACAGAAGCACACTTTCATCCATGCTCTATAGATGTGGTAATGCTTTCTTCTAATTTAGAAATGACTGGCCATGCACATCTGCATCCAAAGGCATCCAGCTGTTGGTGCAGAGGATGTTTTTCCTGAGGCAGTGGCCTGCAAGGCCAGTCTCATCTGTTTGGTCATCCTTGAGAAATGCCTCTCCAGCCTATTAAACCCACCCCAAAACAGTTCTGCTTCTCTGTCTTTTTTATCTTCCCACTATTCAATCCCAAGTCAATTTTACTTCAAATTAAAATGACAGCCCTTATCCTTGCTGCTTGGCTAAAAATTGATTCTGGATTCCAATCCTTGAATGTGATCCCTTTACAGCTGGAGAAAATGTAACTTTTCCCATCTTCTTTGTTTATTTTTAAAAATACTGACCCCTTACTTCTCCTATCTTTATTCCTGATCCTCTGATCTGTGTTGCTCTTTTCTGGATTGTCCCCATGTATTACATCTTTCTGAAGAGTGTAACCTATAATGAATTCAATATTCCAGCTGAGATCTCTCCAGCATTCAGCAGAACAGAGCTTTGGGTACATTGATCCTCGGAACACTTGAAGGAAGAATAAGTTTCATTACTAACTCCATGTGTTCTCGAAAACATTCAGAGCAGTGTCCACTCTCGAGTATGAAGCCACAGCAGGGCCAAACCTTCCCCCAAATCAGTTCTCAAATATGAGGTCTTATTTCAGACCCCTCTCTATATCAATAAAACAGAATTTAAATTATCAAGAAACCAGACATAAAATACTAAATAGCATCATGATTAAAACTAATACTAAAATGACTGCATTCATTAAAAGATTTTCCCTCCTTATTGTGCTGTTAAGGAATCTAACCAATATAGGGAGAAAATCTCTAATCCCACAAATGGCCCATAGTGATTGGCTACAAATGGCTTTTGGACACTTGCAGTTCTCTTGTTTAATACAGAGAAGTAGATGGGTACATGCATTCAGTATCTACAAAGACAAGAGAGCTGAGATCTGATTTGAGATGGATTTTCTGCTTCTTGCTTTTTGTTTACAAACACCATGAAGTGAGAAGTGGAAGAGGCAGCTGGGTTATTACAGGCTGCTTAAATTGCTGACTACACAAACACTAAAATTTGTACACTGGGCACTCTGCAATGGTCAGGGGGAAGGGAAAGCTGGGCTGTCTGGAGGCAGCACCCAAACTCACAGTGTGATAAATCAGACACCTGTCTGAATTCATAAAGCAGTTTCTAAAAGACACACCTGCAGTAATCTGAGGTTCCTGTGAGTGTCTGGCTACTGTTCAGGTACGTCCTGGGGTTTTACACTGCAGTGTTCAGATTCTTTTACGTTGCAGGTTCTACTCAGAATTTTATATTTTATATTACCATTTTGCAATAGAGTAATGAATACTGGTGTTCAATACCATCAATGGGTAAGTCCACTATCACCTAAAACTACCATCTGAATAACCATCAAATGAAGATTTAAAACTTCAAAATGATTTGTGTTGGAGTCTCAGTTATGTGACTAAAGTCAGTTTTTACATTTGAAAAAAATTAGGGAACAAATTGTGAAATTTATTGGTCTCCCTAGCAAGTATTTTCAACTGCTGGTGATGAATTGCTAAAGGAGTGCACACAGAGCTGCTTTTCTGCTTGTGGTGGTTAATTCTGTGTCAAAGCTGGGAAAAAATATATAGTCTAGTTTCCTTTGCATTTTAAAATAAGCTTGTGTCTGTTCCAGTCATCTGCTCAAAAAGATGGAAATCCTGTTGCCTTTTACATATAGAGTATGCGGAATACCTATTTTTTGACACGGGAAGAAAGGTTGAAAATACTTTGACTAAAACACTAACACAGAAAGTAGGACCAATCAGTCATTTACCATTTGCTTTAATGAAATACATCCAGCCCAGCTCTGAAGATCTGGTATGTGATAGCAGCTGAAAGGAAGGTGTTGATAAGGGCTTGGCCAGCCTCATTTCATGAGCAGATAAAGAGCCTGTTGTTCAAAAGATGAAGCAATGTTGATGAAAACCCCTTCCATATGATGCAAGAGAGCAATGAAAAAAAGAGGAGAGTACAAGTAGGAAGGAATGCAAAATATCCACCTTCCTTTTCACTGGAATGCAGTCATCGTGTGTCTTGTCTTTAATGCATCCACATGAACTGAACCTTTGTCACATTTATAGGGACAGGACAGGGTTCTTCATATCCTGCCATCTCAATTTTCCTCAGTGCTCCCAGTGCAAGAAGCAGGATTTGAACGTTTCAGAGCTTCTACAAAATGTTGTGCATTAGCTTTTCTTTTTCCTTTATGAGTCCCTTAGCCTACTGTGCCATCAGCTTTCCCAGCAGGGAATCTCATTTCCACTCTGTCCTATGCATTTTACACGGCGTCAGTGAACTTAAAGCACGATGAATATTGTGGGAAATGAATTTACAAGTGCTGAAAATGAGAAACACAGAAGATCACAAAGACTGTACCATCTGTGCTGCTTTGTTGTACTGCACAGAGGGACAACTGCAAATGAAATTCTGTGTAGAATGAAAGCTTGCTAATCCCAAATTGATAGCTCGTTCTTGGCACAACCTTCTTTTCCAAGGAGGCCAGTTTGATCTCTGATTGACCTCATTTTTTTAATCTGGCCTTAGAATAGAGCTTTGACTTTTTAACGATGTGCCAAAACACCGAATTCTATTCTGCTGCGACTGAACTGAGAATGGGCTGGAAGTTGAGTGCACATTGCTTTGTTTTGATCTGAAGCACAAAGTTCTGGGACAACCTTTAACAGTGCTTCTGACAGGAAGTTCCACTAGGAAACTGAATTACCAAATAAAACCACCTTAGCACACTGTGACAAACTAAACATGACTAAAAAATAATTGTCAGCTGCAATACGAAACTGACAGCCGAGTTCAGCCCATTCATTGCTGCTTACTTCTGCATTCCTGTTTTATATCTGGGACACGAACCTTACCAGGAATCCTAAGGTTTTACTGCTAGGAGAACTTCTGCTGCCCTGCAGCAATCAAAGCAATAAATTCAACTGCTCCTTCTGAGCTGTTTGCACCTCTGCAATTCCTGTTGGTCCACCTGACCAGCATTGCCACATGTGCCTGTGGTCAGAGCCAGCTGCGTTTTATGGCTGTTTTTCTGGGTGGACTCTGAATCATGGCTTCTGTGAGTCAGCCT